>NC_056760.1:4067500-6467500 GCF_018687715.1 Carya illinoinensis | reverse complement strand
CCATAAAATCCAAATAGAGAGAGAGAGAGAGAGAGAGAGAGAGAGAGAGAGAGAGAGAGAGAGAGGGTAGAATCTTCTTCTCTCCGCAAAGGAGGTACGAGAGGGAGGAGACTCAAGAGAGCATGCTCTTTCCTATGTGCTGCATAAAAGCAGCATGACACAAGAGAGTTTCCACCATGTGATTGAGGATGATTCCCTCTCCCTCTGCCTATGCGAGAGTGGTGTAGGCAAAGTGATCTTTGTTGTGGTTTTGAGAGTTAAATAGTTAACCAATTTAGTATCCAACAGTTCTAGGACTGTTGGATTAATAATTGGGTCCTTAACAACTTGTATTAGAGCAAAGACCACATCACAAGTTCTAGTCACGAAGGGGTTGACCTGTAAATTGGATTAAAATGTCATGATACTAAGTATGGGCATAGTATCAAGCTATTGAATATTGATAGATAAGTGGAGCCATAAAAAGAGAGAGCTACCATCATATCAATGTTGATAGAGCGAGCTGCTATAGATGTCAGATTCGAAAGTGTGGTGGAATGTTACTACTCCGATGGTTAAAGGCATAATGAATTTAATATCCAGCAGTTTTAGAGCTTTTGCATTAATGGTTGGACTTTTAACCATCTCCTCCGTATTGGCCATGTGAAGGTGGCAAGGAGAGATGTCATTTATAGGTTCCGCGGGGATGACACTAGGGGGAATCCTACTATTGTGCATGGTGAAGGCAAAGTGATGAGGGATCACTTTCTTCGTGTCCCATGTAGTGGTAACATTGAAGAGGTATCCCCTCTCCCTCTTTTACAGCAGCCGATTGAGTGCTTCTTCTTCTTTTTTTCTTTTTTGACAAATGGTGGGTTTTAAGGTAAAGTTTTGAAATGCTATTTATCACCTCCTTTTGGTAGGTAGGAACTTAATGGGAGAATTAGCCAAGGACTCATTGGGTGCGAAAGGCCCAGAAAGTTAATTAGAAAGAGACTTGAGATTGGTGTAAGAAGTCTTATCCCTTCAGGATATCAGGAGGAAATGAATGCTTTTGTCGGGTTCTTTTTTTCTTCTTCTTCTGATCGATGGTGTTTGGCTTTTGGAATTTCAGGGGTCTCAATGACCCAAACAAGCAAGAGAATTGAGAAGTTCATTCACGAGCACCAACTACGTTTATAGGCCTAGTGGAGACTAGAGTAAAAGAGATCAATAAAGCCAAGATTGAGGGAATCACCAAAAAAGGTCGGTCCTTTTGTCAAATTACGGCCAAGCATCACCAAAAGGGAGGATTTGAATGGGCAGAGATTTGGAAAATGTTGAACTATTGGTATTGATTGGAAAGCACAAGTAGTTCATTATGCAATAAGCCATCAGAAACATGAAGTACCGCACATTGGTACAAGATTTTTTCTTAATCTTTACACATAATCATGCACTTACAATATATACATGCATATATACACATACATATATAATTGAAAAACGCTACTTGACACGTTTCATCAATGTCCTCTTACACGGCATCAAATGATTGGCATCTTGATAAAATATATTATATAATAAATAACTTTACTATCATTTTATGCCACATCAAAAGATGAAATGATGATATTAAGAAGAAGACAAATAGCATATTCAAGATATACATATTCCCCGACTTAAAAATTATAAAAGTTATTCTTTCCAATTAGAAGACAGGCAGCTACATTCGAAGGGTGTAGAATATAGCAATCTAGCTAGCAATCGGGTTGATGAGTCATTGAGTGACTTGGACGTACAGTGCCATTATTGGTGGAGAGTGAGCGGTCAAGTGGGTTGTTTTGTATCGGTTCTCCTTTACTCTTTCATGGAGAGTACAGTATATTTAATACTGCAATTTTCTCAAACACGATGTTAAAAATTTTAATTACCGATCATTCATATATATATATATACACACACTCACATATATATAAGTCTGACTGGTGCACAAAATCCTGGGGTTCCGCGGCATAACAATGATATATATATATAGCTCATTCACACAGATTTCAACACAGTTTCTTGGGGTTGGAAATCAATTTCTTTTTCACAAGGAAACTATTTTCTAAAATAAGCCGGAAAACATAAGAGTGGTTAATGCTCAGAAGTACTACGTACAAATTTAATACGTACAACCTTTGGATAAATATTCTATCTGCATAGATGCATGTACCTCACTGTATGTGTAACAAAAGGAATATTGATAAAATTCGTAATGCACCAAGCATAACTAAGAATAAATAGCTGCATGACCATAATAGGAATATAGGACTTTGAGAGATCACACTCCAACTTAATTCAATTATAATATATATCAAGGTGTAGATAATTAAAATTTTCATTAATTCCATGATCATATATCTGTTAAACCTCTTTGTCTGCAGCCAAATTGATGTACATCAGCAAACTTGCTTATGGTACGATTAGAAAGCGATAATGATATCAGTTCTGCAGAAGGCCCCATATCTAGGCAATAAAAGTACTACTTTATATGTTTAAGATTAAGCTAGCTGGAGGCCGTTGTCCACAAATAAATGAATGTGGATTTCTGATTGATATGACACTTGAGAGGAAAAGGGGGTGGTTCTTGGCGTAGGAGTCGTTTCAACGCCTTCGTCCAGTATATTATTTCATATTTAGTCGCGTATGGCTTACAGCTCACAATGATCCCTAGCTATCTTCTGCATCCTTTAATGGTGCATGGATACGTTTGGTTTTAGAACAGGTTTAAGGTTGGACTGAGAGGCTACTACTGTACTGGTTCTGATCTTGTATTTCATTCAAATTAAAATGAGATAGCGTTCTCATGATCATGTGGCAGAAATAATTAAAAGTAGCTAGTAGATCAATATTTAGTCTCCATTATTCTCCAACACCCCTAATACTCAAATGCCGTAATTTACTTTGCTTAGAAAGCACACTGATCATCAACGAGTTTAATGTACTATGTTCTGTTTGATACACTTAATATATATATATATAGGTTAATTCGCCCTCGTTCTAAATTATAAATGACTTCACTTATTATAAGCTTCTATCCTGGAAAAGCATTAACTAGCTAGTTGAGCTACAATGGAATTAAGAACAAAACAGAAATTTGAAAACCAGAAAAGATCAGAAAGAAACAAGCTTAATATTATAAATGATTAGAAAACTAGGGTTTCTAACCTGCTGCATTGCTGGCAGAACCTTTTATGGAGTCCACCAACATTGACAACCGGAGCCTTGGCATGAAATTCGCAGACCTTATGGCGCCGGTGGTACGGCTTGGCTTCGGTGAAATCAGCATTGCAATTATCCGCCTGGCAAGTAATCAGCGTTGACCCTCCACTGCCAGATGATGTTCTCCTGCTAGATGCGGGAGTCATTTCTCTCTTCTTCTCATCCTCGCCAAATCCTAACTCGCTAGCTTCATCCTCCTCCTCTTCAGCCTCCTCCACCATGTTATTGTAGTAATTTAAGCTCCTCTTTCCCTCAGCTCTGCCTGTTTCCATTTTGGCAAAACAAGAGTAGACAGACAAGGGGACAGATGGAGTTAGCAAGCAGCAGTGAAGAGGATTTTGAAGGCAAAAATAACCTCGAGAAAGTTGGAAAAGGAGAAGAACTTATGCGAGGACCACCAACTCCATTTTCCCCCTGTCAGCGTAAGAATAATTGTGAGGTCCGGGTAGAAAGCAAGCATCACCATTGGCTTCAAAAGCACAATACCAATGGGTCTGAATAGTAACGTGAATAATTTTTACTTTATAGGCCGGCTGCGCTACTGTGACTTAATTCTCTACCACATTTGCTCAATGTATTTCATGGGTTTCTACTTACGAGTATGTTCAAAAATAGTAATGATAGATTCAGAGTAGGGTGCGTATATGTAAGTAGTGTGTAATTTTTTCTAAAATAATGCGGGATCTATATATTATTTAAAAATTAATTTTTTTATCATGCACGTAAATTCTGTATTTATTTATTTTTTTTAAATAATTATCGTCACTTATATATTTTATAACTGTAAATATCATTTAAAAAAAATACATGTTTCACACTTTTTCTTTATAATATTTGATTTGCAAGATAATTTAAAATATTTTTTATAAATGAAATCCTGTCAAGTAAGAAATGTAATTAGTATGTTCTCGAGACCAACTTGTACCAATAATTTTTATTCCGAGTTTAATTTTTTGCTATCTATTTTTTTTTTTTTTTTTATGATGGGAAATTTAAGGGATTGTCAAAACCTATTTCTTTAAAAGAAAAATGTAATATATATCTATATCCAGTTAAACTTTAAGATCATGTAATGCACCCTTATCACAAAGATCAAGTCTACCTATTAAACATTACTTGCACCCAAAAGATTCAATCTTAGAACATGGAAGATCTAGCATACCCAGGCCCAAGACCAAGACTCTGGGGTTCTATGTATTCTTATGCACTGAAACCAGAAAACTTGCCATGGATTAACAACCAATTTGTCAAATTCCCAAACTCTAGGTCGTTTAAAAATGAACAGCAGAGGTTTTCTAGCACATACATATGCATGCATGCATACATATACATATACATACATAGTAAATAAATATATATTAGTTTGGATGGATGTGGAGCCTCTCTGTCTCTAAATGTAATAGATGACAGTCCTTTTCGGATAGAGTGGGGGATCCCCGCATCAAACCGTATTATTGAGGTAAAGGTGAAAGGGGTGAAGTATCTATATATGATTATGAATGGTACAATGATTTAAAGAGCTCGGCCAATCCCGATTCAGGGTGTCTCTATCGTTCGTACGACTGTTTACTATTCCATGTCCTCGGATCTTTATTCTTTGGCCCTCCTAGCTTGTTTTCACATTACAGATTTCCGTGTAGCCAAGCTAGCCAGCCAACTGGTTTGCAGCAAAGTGGCCCACTATATATATCCTCACCCACATGACATTATACTTCTTCCATCATCCCATCCATCTACATGCGCGCTTGGACCACGCCCCGTCACTCATTATTCATTATCACATTTCTAGCTTGGTCCCATGGCGGCGGCATCTCTCTCTCTCTCTCTCTAGATTCATCATCTGCTTGAGTATTGATGATCATACACACACACACACATATATATATATATATATATATATATTAGAAAAATAATCAACTGTACGCGCGTTAATTCAATCAAGGGTAAAGAAAAAAACCGTGCGTTTGGATCACGCCATGCACTTGTACCTTTCATGTATTGATGAATAAGCCAGCAAGTAGGTTATAATTTAGATTTAGATAAATGATATTTGCAGTATATTGCCAACCCTGGTTGGGCCTCATCCTGTACGTTCATCCGTAAGATAGACTTTACCTACGAATAGGAACGATTTTCTTCCCCTTCCGCTAGTTACAAGTACTGTTTCAAACCAAACATTTCCAGACGTAACGTTCAAATTTCTTAAATTTGAGAAGTCAAGATTTTTATCGCCGTACGTACGTGCACCTGAGCACACGTACCAATATGCTTAACTCTCCCTCTCCCTCTCCTGTATACTGATATTCGTACGTAATCAGCCTTCAGGGAAAAGGAAAAGAACAGTGAGAATATGCAATTTTACACTGTTTTATATGGTATAGCTTTCTATTGATGGTCCAGAACTGATGAAGAAGAATATATGAATAACCAAGTTGAGGGAATATATCTATGACTGTTATCTATATAGACCATTCAGGGGGTCTCTGTCCTGGTGCTGCTACTTACATCAACGTATAGATGGAAGGTTAAAAACGAATATATTTTCCATTTTAATAAAGTTTGAACTTTCTATCAAAACAAAAATATTGGAATAATAGAATATGTTTTGCAAAAGCTTCTCTACTCTACGGGAAAAAGGGAAGAGAAAACAACAGACAAAATAAAAAAATCATGCATATCCATCAATTTGATCCCCACCCGATCATAAGGACAAGATTTCATTCATGACGAGTACGAAGGTAGCTCCAGCCTCCAGCCATGAATGATATCTCTCTCTCTCTCTCTCTCTTGAATTCTCTGGTGGCATTGTGGCTGTTCTTTTCGTACTTTATTTAGTATCCACATATTCGGTCGATCTCAGAGGTGGTGGGGGTCCCTGGTGCTCACCTTCGTAACTTGTTTCTTAAGTGGCATGCACGGAAACCTCAAGTTGCGGGAAATTCAGTTGGCTAATTAAAAAGCTTCCCTTGTCTCCCCCTACCTTACCTGGTTTGTACTTTCTACCGTCGGTCACACATGCACCGACGGTCCGACTTCACTACGCTCTCAAATGTTTACATATTTGGGCCCAACAGAACCTCCAGCAGTTTATGCCTTTAAAAGCCTTCATTAGCTGCAGCTATATATGGGCCTTTCATTTATAAGACTGTCCTTTCCTGTTAGCCTTCCGAACAATCCGAGCTCACGGATCAATATTCCACCAGAGTGGTTCAGGACCACATCAAATGACTTATTAATATGGGTTGGGCAGGTATGGACCCATCCATATGGAGGGAAGCAGCTTGATTAGTCGATTTAATTTGCAAGATAGCCAATTAAACCAATAAAATTATCTAAATTTTGACCCAAAATTATCGATAAGGGGTCCCAATCCCTGCAGGTGGTACCACTCACGACTACTTCTAGCTGAGGGCTTGGGATTTGGCGTTAGGAGTTTGGCGTTTTTCTGATACTGGAGCCAAGCCAACAATTAATAACATAGCCAACGATTAAAAAAAAAAAAAAAAAAAAAAAAAAAAAAAAAAAAAACATATCACAGCCAGCCACGGCATGAATGTGAAGAAATACACCGGTTTAATTTATCTCATAAAATCGATTTAACAAAAAAAAAATTATATATTTTTTATAAATATGTTCAAAACCTTATTTACAAATAATAAAAGATCAGTCATCAACATTTTCTCTCACATACAGATTAATATTTATACTAATTCTTATCACGGAATAAGTAGTATGGATTCTCATTTGTCTTATAACATGCTCTGATACTATGAAAAAATTTATAAACTTAATTTATTTCATAAAATCGATTCAACAAAAAATTATTGATCATTTCTTATAAATATACTCAAGACTTGATAGACAAGTAATGTAAAATTATTTCTCAACATGTAGATTAATAATGCATAGATATGGTATATGTTTCGAAGCTATCAAGGGGAGGAAGAAGGAGAAGAAAATAAACTTAATTGTAGACGCGTGCTCTTTTCTTGTCCGTCCATGGTAGGATGCCGACACTGATCTGTTCTCGTAATTATCACTAATAGGGGGATATTTAGTGTTGACTTTAATAAACCATTTATTAGGGGCAAAAAACAAAGAAAAACAGAGGCTTCACGCTCCCGAACGTCACCTCTCCACCAGAAGTCCTCCGCGATGCTTTCGATCGTGTCCCTCATCATCCTGTTCTTCGTCTTCTTCAATTGCTTCACTTGAAATGGGTTGAACCATGATTTTTTTTATCACTTTTGTGGTCCACATTAAAGTATGTATTCCTATCATTTACTGTGTACATAACTTTTGATGTGATTTCTTTATTTCAAGTTTCAAACCATCAACAACAGGTCCCAGCAGTCCACCATAAGTAGGGTAATCTTGCCCTGATTAGGAAGGAAGGTTGACACGTTTGGAATTCAAGAGGGAGGTCTTGATCAAGTTTCGAAAGCAAGCTTGTCTAATGGTTTACCAACAGACGCACAAGGTTGGATTTTGTGTTCCACCCTGTAGCAACTGACTTGGTAGACAGTTCTATCAAGTGTAGGATTTTTTTGATAAATGTTATGAAGCCTGCTCGGTAAAGGTACCTCTTATGAATTAGTAAAAATGCTACTACTCCATTTTAAAATCATATTTAATTCCAAAATAATGAGTTTAATTATTAATGTTTTGATCGTGTTAATCTCGACTAGGCGCTTTTTGATTCTCTTAAGAGGAACTTGGGGCGTAGTGATATTAAATTTAAATACAAGTACTGTCTTCTTTGTATTTTGTTCATGGAAATTAACATCATCAAACCACTTAATTAGGAGTAAAGTCTCTTGATACTAAGGCGGCAAAAGAATGGTTGTCTCCCGACTTGAGCAAAGCCCTTTGGTATAGGGTTACCACATGCCTCATCACTTGGGGCCTTGGGCTACAATTGGTAGCACGACGGGCTCTGTTTTGGGCCCGTCAATGACTAAAAACTGGGGAAATATACATGTAAAGAATGGGAGAGAGGTTTTTATTTGTATCTTCGGCATATTTCAAATCTTTCAGGTCTTTTGGTGAATTCTCTAAGGGAGATTGGAGGATTATTTCTGGGGAAAATCATGGCTCCCCCCCGTCCACTGCCTCCCTCATTATACATTAATTACAACGTGAGTAATGATACACTTGCAATTATTTTATAATTAACTAATGCAATTATGTCACTCTAATATTACATATAAAACTACCCTCTATTTTATATATGTAGAACTGTAAACCAGTTGCAAGTAGATCAATTTTCTGACAAATATTCATCAATTTCAATTCATTGTTATGACATTATTGTTTATTTGATCACTAGTAGTTGTACATTGGGATTCAATTTTGTTGAATGGCGTGTGGCAATTGTTGATAAATTATATAGAATGATCAAAAGAAAAAAATAGAAACCGACACAGAGATTTAATATAGTTCAGTGATGTGTCTACAACACGAAATTTACTATAAGTCAATTAAGATTATATAATGTATATTTATACTAATCCTAGATGTACAAACATATTTAATAAAATTACAAAAATACCCTCGGTTCCATTTGTATGAGCCCTATACTTTATCATAAATGCTTTATATCTATATTAATGTAGCAATAAGAATTTCATTAATTCAAGTTTTGATAGCGAGTGTACGTTTCTCTAATTAGTTAAGACTGTTCATTTGAGTCAAATTTTGTCGGTAATATGATACTCATATTGAATGTTAGTTCATAATTAATTAATTGTAGCTAAAGTATCCACTTTATTCCACCATGAAACTAAACCTTATCTTATTGTCCTGACCCCAACACTTCTTATAAGGAACCGTACTACTGGACATTGGACAAGCTGGTTTCAAGAGATTTAATAATGCTAGCTAGCTACGGCCATAAAAAAGTAACGGTAGCTAGAGCATCATAATAATTCAGAGGATCGGATCTTAATTTAATTAATAATATAATTTGCTTAATTAATTGTACAAATATCATCATGTTGACAGCTTGAGAGACCTGTCTCACCAGTACCATATTATTATTTTTATCTCTTTATTCTCAGAATATACCAATCATCTTTCATAAAGAAGTTGTTTTTTTTTTAATTTTTTGTAATCCTTTTCTCGATGAGGTGGAGAAACCTCAACTCATGGATGTATAGCTTTTATCAATTATATATATATATATCGAAGACAAGATTTGGACCCACTTTTAAAGAAAAAAATAAAATTTATTTACGGCACCTTCGATGGTAATGAGTTTTACTATATATAAATAAAATATACGTATTAATATTAATTTATTTATATTTAAAATTTAAATTAATATTATTTTTAATAAAATTTATTTTTTAATTAATTATATTAAATTAATATAAATATTAATGCGTAATTGATCTTACAACTAAATTTTTCTGATGAAAATACACTACTGGAATTGTCCCTCTCAACATCCTCAAGGTCCCACGCAGGACCGGCGCATTTGAAACTTCCATAAGCTACAGTCCACGGCGTCCAACCATACATGATATTCATATATATATATATATATATATCAGGACCAGAACTAGCTGGAATTTTCCAATCTCAAACTGCTGCTGCTTCTGGCACATTTCCCATGTTTGAGTACTGTACTCTCTCTATTTCCATCCATTAAGGTTCGACCAGGGGCAACTAGCAAAATTTGATAATGCCACTTGGACCTAAAAATTGATCATAGCCGTTAAATCAAATATATATATATATATAACGATCGGCCTTATCATTTCGACAAGTACGTGTTTTTCTTTTCCAAAACCATGATATATATATCGTCTAGTACCTGTGGAGTGGTACTATTGCGCGCAAGCTGCTAATTTGTGGGTCTTCCTTGTTATGCTGCATTAATTTGCTTTGGACTGGAACCTTCGAGGAACAGCTAGAACAATTTTTTATTTATTGAACTTAACAACAACATCATCATGATATGGTCCACGTACGTTTTTTTTCCCCCTCTTGAATAGCCACGTATATATATTGACATATAGTGGTGATATGAACGTGAATGGCTCCAAATCAAGTCCCATCCTAGCTAATTTGATGTATATCATAAAAAGACTTTGCATATGCATGCCCTCCCTCTTGGATACTTATCGTGAACGACAGCATGCGTTTCTTCCACTCGCGGCTTGCCCAACCTACTTTGATATTTTTCTAACAGTCATCGCCATGTTCATGCGACATCCCGTACAAGTACAGGAGGGTACGTAAATGATGGATAAGTATGCAGCATTAACATTATGTCGCAGTTTTCCATCTGAAATTTAGACATCATGCTGCATCATGATGCGATCTATTCAACAGTATATATGATCATCATGAATATGCAGTATTAAATATTCATGAAAGTAGCTAGCTTTCTCTGATATTATAATCACCCCCTAGTACAGTACTACTCTTCATTGCAACTCTGCTCAACTGAATCGGAACTGCGAGCTTGCACTAGTTTTGTTACTTTTGTATATAAGAATACAGCTTTTAGAGGGCATGCAATACCATCTTTCAACAATGCAAGTGGCATGAACAGAAAGGGGCATGAATACTTTAAATGAGTGAATCTTTGTCTGCACATAATTTTGGGGGTGCAATATGGTCAGCCTTTGATAGACACAGTTGGCTTGGATTTGATGCTTTGGTCCCCCTTCTCTCTCTCTCTCTCTCTCTCGATCCCTCTAACGTGCGCGTTAGGTTTCTTTCAAACTTGGCAAATTGGAATCTCTTTGGTGGGTGGTGGTGGAGAGGTGACTGGTGTGGGTGGATCGGACCCACTTGCACCTGCACCTTCACATAATCTACCTCTAAAATTGACTCAGTAGTACTATTAATTCCAAAGCAGCCATGCTGATCCCTGGCGTCTCGGTTTGCCCGACTTCCTTCCGCCTCACACCATTTATATATATCAATAAGTGATCGACCTCTAAGAGAATATGATGATCAATATCCTATCATGCATTTTAATTTACACTACTTAAAGTAACAAATACCAAAAGACTTTTAACTTTAGGTTGGTGTCCAGTTTTGGATACCCATTGGATGGACTTAAGTTGTTCACTCAGAACTCGGCCCCACTTGACTCATTCTTGCATGAATTAGAAATTGATTGTTCCCATTATAATCATAACCAATTGTGGTAACTTAAAATCAGATCAAGTGAGAAGTGGTACTCCTATGCAGCCCCAATATATAATTCCATGAATGCTAGGTGGGAGGACAAGCATATCTCTTCCCAGGAATATCATTCAAAATTCCAATAAATTATCTTCTTTAACCTGCAAGTTATGTACAATCACAAGTTGATAAATAGAGTAACTTTTTAACTTAAAATTTATATCTCATCATTTTAACTTTTTAAAATTTTCATATAAAATATAATAAATAATTTAACTTTTTCAAATTTCAATATAACAGTTTTAAATTTCAAAAAAATAATAATACTCAAAAATAATATTTTAAATTTTCATCTTAATTCAAAATTCATTTTTTACTTACCAAACTTAGGTTCAGTTTGGCCACTGGAATTTTTTATCTCAAATATAAAATTCTCATCTCATTATTACAACTTTATTAAATTTTCGAATAAAATATAATAAATAATTTAACTTTTTTTTAATTTTTTTAAATTTTAAAATAATAATTATATTAATCTTAAAACATGAGAGTCTCATCTAAGAAATTTTGGCCAAGCATAACCTAATCTTTGTAATGAGCAACTTGTCAGTATTATATATAATATATACACACTTACCCGGAAAACATGTCAGCAGTATTTTAGTTACCAAAAATCAAAGCTC
The DNA here is from genome assembly GCF_018687715.1 of Carya illinoinensis. NCBI lineage: Eukaryota > Viridiplantae > Streptophyta > Magnoliopsida > Fagales > Juglandaceae > Carya > Carya illinoinensis. The sequence goes on along the minus strand of NC_056760.1, from coordinate 6,455,450 downwards.
AACGAGCAGAGGACTGCGGAGGAATAATGACGGGAAGTAGGGTGGAGGTGGAGGAGAAAATCCCTTGGGGAACTACAAAATCCGTTTGCTCCCCCAAACTAGCTTTGCTTTTTTCCTTCTTTTTCCTCAGGAGCTGAGCTGCCCGCCACATGGTTCTGCACCTCAGGGCTCCACACGCGCGCGCGCACACACACTCTCTCTCCAGACACCATTAACTGTTTCTTTTCCAATTTATTTGGTTTTTCATGATTTATTTTCAAACCAAATTGGATGAGAGAAGAAACACAGCCACTCCGCAATAGCCAATTCGAAGAGCGTACATCTCTTTCCTACTTTTGAGTAGAAGTGAAGCTGCAGGAGTTTTGAATAGAAAAAAAGCCGTTTTCCAAGTCCGTTTGTCCATACACCCTACAAAGTTTCTAATATCAGTATTTTGACTTTTTTTTTCGATGGTATTATTAATGGATCTAATAACAAATTATCAATAACCATGAATTTCACAAAATAATTATATAAAAAATAATCCTATAAATTAACATAATTTTATATAATCTGTTAAATTTATTTTATAATAAAAATAATTTTATAATATAACGAATTACATCAAATTATAATATTAATTAATTATAAAATTATTTTTATATAACCTTTTTATAGCTATAATATATCCCTTCATACCTACTGCTTTCTTAAGGCTTAGAACAAAATTTTAGAATGACAGCTTTAAATTTTAACATAACATCATCTAATATCATTTATTTCTTTTAAAGAATGGTAGGATTTTTCTTCGCGCATTGACTTTCCATTATCATTACTATAATAGACTTAATAACATTTATTTTATTTTAGACCTTATTTTAATTTCCTTTTCAAGATATACTAAGGCATTTATAAAAAATTTTGGGAGCCTTGCCTCTTGTAATTAAAAAAAAAAAAAAATGCCTAACAATTAAGCCGGCACTGCTGCCTCCTAGCTAGTAGATGGGATCTATGCTGAGTTTCTTTCATCTGATGTACTCTTAACCTGTAGAATGTAGGTGAGGCCTGGAGGCTATGGGGGTATTTGGATTAGCTTACCCTAATCATGTTAATTACAATGTTTAATTGATACAGATAATATTCATTTGACGAGGTCTATACATACAAATACCCTACTATATATACATATATATATATACGAGTAGTGAAACTGGGTCTCGTCTGTACTACTCCTGTGAGAAAGTTGTAGTTTGCAATGAAGACGATGAAATACGAGTTAGGCTCTTAAGAAGGCTACAATCATGCATGCGTACAGTCGAATCAGGATTTGAGCTTGGATAAGCCGTTAATAGGACAGCCAATGGAAAAACAGTTGAGTTTGGTACTATAGAATATGAATCATGAGCGAGATAATTAATAATAATAATAATAATAATAATAATAAAGTGGAAGTGGGATTTGCGGTGTGACTTTGCATGGTGTATTGTGCAGCTTACGCTTAGGGATTCCCTCTATCTATAAATCTATCCACTTGTGTATCTGTACAAAGGAATTTTACGTAGTGATGCGGACTATCATGTACAGTTTATCATGTGTAAACTAATTAATTAAATGGTGTTTTTAATTTCTTGAACCTGATCTCCTGCAAAGATTCATCTGTACTGTTACTTTACCTTCCTGTCTTCTTCTTGGATTTCGAATGTCCTTCTTGGATTTCCCATTAAAATAATGGCCTACTCAAATTCGATTTTGGACCAACACCCATCGCGTGAGATTAGATCAAATAAAACAAACACAAAATCATTGCTACAGAGTAATTAACCTCTCTCTCTTCCTGGGGGCCGGCCTTGATCTCAGACTCATAATATTTCAACCCCGCGCAAGAAAGTCTCGCGTCTCCCCCTGATCTTTGTCTGTTTACTCTTTGTTCAACGAGTCCTGTGAGAGATCAGAAAATGTTGGGTAACTGTGAGAAGATGGCCGTAGTCATCCCTCCAACTACAAACGAATGGTCACAGGTTCTCTCTCTCTCTCTCTCTCTCTCTCTCAATTATTAGTCAAAACACGACCACTACGGCACTACCCCATTTTTGTTGCTATTCTTTTGGAAGAGAATATGTCTCTTGTGTGGTTATTTTACCATAGAACGCCACCTCAAACTCTTTTCTTTTCTTTTCCCGGTGCAGAATCAGATAGATGATCAAAAAGGTTTGATGGCTTCTACGGGTACGGTAATGGAAAAACCAGTCCTGGACCAACCGCAGCAGCCTCAACAAGCCCTCAGGTGTCCGCGCTGCGATTCAATAAACACAAAGTTTTGTTACTACAACAACTACAGTTTGTCTCAGCCGAGGCACTTTTGTAAGGCCTGCAAGCGGTACTGGACAAGAGGCGGTACCCTGAGAAACGTTCCGGTAGGTGGTGGTTGCAGGAAAAACAAGCGCGTGAAGAGGCCTTCATCAGCTTCGGCTACTGATGGAGCTGCTTCTTCTTCAGCTCACCTAGACCCTCCATCTCAACCACATATCGAGATATCTTCTACCACGTCAAATCATATCAATCCTTTGTTTTATGGGTTAGCCAGTAACCCTTCTGATATGAGTCTTCCTTTTCCCAGATTCAATCCCAGAGTTTCCAATGGGGACACTGTTTCTGGGTATGATCTTCAACCCCACCTGAATGCTCTTGGACTTGGGTTTTCGTCTGGAATTATGTCTAATGAGAATGGTGGTCAGAACCGTTACAGAAATGGGTTTAACCCTTCTAAGCAAATCCAAGATGTTACATCAAACTCGCTTCTCTCAAGATATTCCATCTTCAGCTCCTCAGCTTCTTCTACTACCACTTCCCCAGCCATCGCTAATTCCCCACTCGCCTCTAGCTTTCAGCAACATGAGAAATTTGTCAATGGAGGTATCAAAGACACTCGAACAGTACTAAATCATTTTCAAACCATAGCACCATTTGAAGGCTTGCAAATACTGGGTACTAAGGAAGCTGGAATTTCCATGAAAGAAGTGAAAGTAGAAGACGGCCAGAACAGGTTGGATTGGAATGGCTATTGCCAGAATCAAATGGAGCATGTCGGCATGTCGGATCCTTCATTTTACTGGAACGCAACAAATTTTAATGGTGCTTGGAATGATCCCGGTAACATCGGGTCTTCGGTCACTTCCCTGATCTAGCAAAACCAAACATCAATTTTCATTTGTCTCCCTCTTTTTTAGTCATCTTCGTCGTCGCCGGCGTGGTCACTTAGGTTTCTGTTGATTAAATCTGTTTGTAGTGAGTCTCAGTAGGGCAAGTTTCAAAAGCAGAAATTGAAAAACACACACACCAAGACAAAAAACGCAAGATTTCACATTATTGAAGCAACGATGGGAGGAGCTTGGATCCGAGCGATCATGTCAGCTGCAGAAAATCAGCCTGTTAGTTTTATTATCAGGGTTGAGACTCATTAATTGCGCTGAGAGGAACGTCGGATCCTCTACATCTCATCGCCATGGGTTTCATCGGAATCACCTACGGCGCTACGCAGTGTGGAAGGTTTTCGTTCAGTAAGTTGGTCGACTTTGTTGTATGTATATATATGACTGTCTTTTTTGTTTTTTTCTTTCTTTGTTACTAGATGGAGCTGGGGGTATATGTTGCAGTCCTCAATGAAGATCATCTGAGGAACTAATTAGTTTTACTTAAGTTTACCTACTTTTTTATCCTGCTTTGAAGTACTGTTCATGAGGGGGAAGGGGGTATAATGGTATAGACAAAGAGGGAGATTTGTTATCTCAATGTTGCTAGTTATTAGTTCATATGCTTCACATTGTTACGTATCCCGGCACGCGCATATATATATATATATAATATGAATATATATAATATATGTATATATAGCTGAATTATGTTACATTCAATTACATTTACGTATCATTTACGTATTTTAATAATGTGATTGACTATATTATTTCATTTACATAAAAATAATTGTATATAAAAAATACACAAATTTTTTATATGTAAGTGCTAACCCACTCCTCATTAATTAGTGCAACCAAAATTTTTTATATATAAGTGCTAACCCACTTCTCAATTAATTAATCCCGTTTTGGTTGCACTAATTAATTAGCTTGTTTGTCCAAGCTGATAGATTAACACGTAGTGATTGGTCCAAACAATGTAGTACTTTTGGTGAAAGATCAAATGATTGCAAATTAATTAATTATATGTGTGTATTCCTGATCGATCTGGGGTTTTTGGCCACTTGGGAAAGTTCAAGGGACAATTAGAGGCTAATCCAGGCTTCAAATGTAGCCGGAAAGGATGCTTCAAACACAGAATTAATAAATTGCCACGTCATTCTTTCCTGGAAACCCACCCGCGGTCTTGACATTACAAATTTACATGATGCTTTGCCATCTCAAAATCACCAGCTAGCTTTTACTACCCTCTTCAACCTGGCGGCCAGGAAATAACAATGAAAATTAGAGCAGATGATCATGTGCCGACGGTCAGTTCCCCAGCTTCCTGCAAGTAGTCCGCAGTACTCATGTTAGGTCAAATGAAAGAAGGTACGTAGTACTACGTCCATTATTGTCTAGAACATGACCTGAGCTGGATTTAGACGCGTGGCAAATAAAGTGGAATCGTATGGGTGATGCAGGAGGGGCGGATGGGTTCAGTACCTTTTTGTCAAACGTATACACCCTCTGCAAACAAGTAGAGTTTTATTACGTATAAATATAGTCATATATTAATCTGTATATTAATATTAATTTATTTATATTTAAAATTTAAATTAACATTATTTTTAATAAAATTTACTTTTTTATCAATTATATCATATTAATATATAGATTAATATATAATTATACTTACAATTATATTTTTTCAAACAAATACTCCATCTCTCCTAGCATGTTATATATGCGTTTATTTGATAATGATATTTTCAGTTTTAAAATATCTACCTCTTGCATATTCTATTTGAAAAAATAACTAAATTTAAAATTTATATAAAAAATATTTTTTAATAATAGATTCAAGTTTTTTAAAAGGAGAATGCAAGATTTATATCATTGTATATAAATTGTTAATATATCATACATTCATATATACTCTATTATTTATACTTAATTAAAATAATTAAGTAATTTTTTCTTAAATACCTAATTTGTAAGAAAATATAAATAATCTATGCATAATGAAATTAGTTAATATTTATTAACCATATATAAAATATATGAAATTATTAATAATTATGCATATATACTAAAGAATAAAGTCTAAGTTAGTAAGTAGTAACTATCAATATTATAAATGTAATTATAGTTATTTTTTTAATGAGTTAGTTATATAATCCACATTAATAATTCACCTAATTTTAATTTTAGTGATTTAAATAAATTTTTTATTAATTTATTTGCAAAAAAAGATGAAACAAAATAATAAAATAATCAATTCTGCTAGGGATAAGCGGGGGTTAATCGGCCGTACGTAAGTGCTTACGTGGAAAAAAAATAAAAATAAAATAAAAGTTAGAGCTCTCTCTCTCTCTCTCTCTCTCTCTCTCTCTCTCTCTCTCTCTCTCTCTCTCTCCTTTCGATTCTACCTTCCTGGGTTTTCTTCCATCTCTTTCTTTGCTTGTTTTTTTTTTCTTGATCTGAAATTATGAGAAACGTTAAAAATGCAACCAACGGAGATTGAGTTTTAGAAAAAAAAAAAAATTTGCAAAAATACTCAAAAGTACACTGGGTTGCAGATGGCAAGACACTTCTCTTCGTCTTCGTGCGTAACTGAGTGACAAATTTTGTGGGTTGGCATTGTTGATCTGTGCACCATGGGTTGGAGCTTCTTTAGAATATTTTGCTTTTCTTTTCACTATGTATTGAAACTTTTCTTGAAAATTTTTTGAGACAGATCTGTGCAAAATCAAGGTGTTCACTTCCTTTCGCTTGGCTGCCAACCATAGTGTCGGCATACCAGTGCATTTCTTGCTCTCTTTCAGATTTCTATTTCCTCTACAACCCAGTATATTTCTAAGCAAAAAACTTATTCTCTTTTCGATTTTAGATCCTCTGCAACCCAGATGATTTTTATTTCTAAAAAATACACCAAGGGGCTAACGAAAGGGGAACGAAGAAGATAAACTTTTGAGAAAAGAGATCAGCCCAGCTTCTACTCTGTTCGTTCTTCAATCGAGATCAGATTCGGTTTATTTTTTTCGTCGTTGTTCTTAGAGAATTTTTTTTTCGGTGCTAGCAAGTTCTTTATTGCTATTCGTGGGAGTTGCTGCTTTCTACGACTGCAAACTTTGTGGTTTTGAGTTTTGATGACTATCAAAAATTTTTTTTTTCTCGGTGGTTTCCAGAGTTGCGAAAATCTATTCTTGTTCTTGGTTTTTTTTTTTTTTTTTTTTTTTTCCGCGTGGTGGTTGCGCACATCTGAGTTTGTCGGTTGTTACTGATGGTGACTAAGTGGTGGTCGAACACTTCTGCGGTGTTGGGCAGTGATTTCTTTACTTTTGGACAATGACTCTCTCTGTGCCAGCATTCTCTGAGGGTGGTGGTGTGTGAAGGTCGAAGGAGAAAATCGGTTTAAGGACCAAGAACCCAGAAACGACGCCGCTTTTATAAAGGGTTGTCATATCATCAAGTCGTTTGTGCGCCGTTTGCTCCTTGTGACTACATCCAGCATTTTTGTAAAATAATTGAGTTAGACTGAACAGACCGACTAAACCGGTCTGGAAAAATGATGGACTGAAGATTTCGATCTATCACTCCTGAGACCGGACGGATTTACGGCCATACATTTTAAGATTGTATCTAATATGAAAAATACTTTAAACATAAAAATAAATATATAAAATAATACAACTTAATTTTATACGTTATATTATAAAATTATTTTTATTATAAAATAAATTTAAGAAATCACATAAAACCACGTTAACGTGTAGTTTACCTTTGTGCATTTGTATGTACGTATCACTTCTCACTTATGTTACTCTATTTTTCTGTTCAACCAATTGAAGAGCTTCCAGAAGAGAACTGGCGAGAGCTTTGACTGGGTTCAGTACTGTTGCAGATATTATTATTATTATTGTCGTTAATTGGATAAACTCGTAGCAATGATAAAAAAAAGACATCTAATTCTCCGAGTTGACTACAAAACAAATGAATAATCTAATTAGAGAAAAGTATATATTGTCTTGATTGTTCATCATCTTCATGATGATATTAATGTCGGCCAATTGGATTCCAATCCTAAGACATCTACGGCTTGAATGTCTATGTTGATTACCAACGTCTAAATCTAAATGAATGAGAGAATGGTGCTCATATGATTTTGTGAAATTATTTTTATATAATATTAAAATTATTTTTTCATTATTAATATAAAAGCTTTCCCCAAGGTTGGGCCATTCAATTCTTTCACCCCGCGAGTTAAGTTTGTGACGTAGGTATACAAAGATTGAGATTCATTGAATTTCTTAAGACTGAATTTAAGGGTTGAGAAAGAAAGAAAATAGATATTGTCGGCCGGCTTTTTCCTCCGTTTAAAATATTCGGAAAAAGTATAGTTATAAATATAATTATCTACTAATCTGTGTATCAATGTGATGTGATTGATTAAAAAATAAATTTTATTAAAAATAATGTTAATTTAAATTGTAAATATGAAAAAATCAGTATTGGTACACAAATTAGTATGCGATTGTGCTTGTATATAGCAAAACTTAAATATTCGAATGCACTTTTAGATTACGTAATATTAAATTAAGAGTAATGTAACACTGATTGTATAAAAATAATTTTATAAATTGATGTGATTTATCTGATATTTTAGATCTATTTTATACAAAATAATTTTATAATTTAATAAATTACATTAAATTATGATTATTTTTATATAATTAATTGTGATTAGAATATTTTGCTTAAATTAAACTCTATGCGGAAACTAAAGAAGTGGATCGAAGAAGACGAATCTTTTCTGACAATCACCGAGGAAGGCACCAACTACCAAGTGGAAGTCGCTATCGACCAAAACATGATCATGGCCAAACATCATCATTTCCTTATTTCAACTTACGTATGATTTCAACTCACCTAAATCTTTCATCTTACCTTATCTGATGAAACACCCCGTGATTAAAGCATTAGAGTCTCACTACTCCCCAGATAAAATAAAAGTTAATGATACTTTACACCTTTCTTATCTAATTCTTTTTTCTTTTTTCTTTTTATCTCTTTAAATTTTAAATTTGAATTAAAAATCTCACAATATGATCTTCTCACATACTTTAAAAATAAATAAATTCAATCAAATAACCGTACTCATATAACTTAATTAAATAAAAATTAACATTATTTTATTCTTTGAGCTAGTTTTTATAAAATTAAATTTATTTTTAATTAATTTACATAATTACGTTAGCTGATTAAATTTATTATCTTCTAAATTATACAAAAACAACATATTTTTAAATTTTTAATCCAGATTCAAATAGTAAAATGAGAAAAAAAAATTAAATAGTAAAGCAATAGTAAAGAAGGTGTAAAGATATTATTATCCTAAAATAAATAAAAATGCTTATTCCACTTATGGTGGTCACCGATTGAGTTTTTTTATTTTTTTACTTAAATACATAAGTAAATATTTTTTAATAAGTTTTTAATTTTTATCTTATTTTTAAAAAAAAAAAATTTCTAATGAATTTTTTTTTAAAAAAATAAAATTATGGGAGTATCACCACCTTAAAATAAATATGGGACCAGAGTACTACTCAGTTTGTAGTCTACCATTTAGTGGGCCTCCTGGAGACATTGGGCCCAACCCCTTCGCACTCTTGTGTAACACAAAACCATGGCTGGGGTTTACTTCTCGTATTTTGGGCTTATAGCTGTTGAAAAAGGTTGGGATATAAAATTATAAGAACACGCTAGAAACAATTGTAGGCTTTGAAAAGTGCCTATTGATAATTTACACTGACTTCGTATCTTTGATAATTACATAATTTTGGAAGGTATATCTCCCATCCTCACCTTAAGTACAAAAAATTTCCCTTTCTGATACAGGGGTGAGGTTTGAATCTGGTTCTCCTATTTAGAGATCATCAGATCTTATGGTCTAAAGGCATATAAAACTTCCGCTTTTTAAGGAGAAAATCTATGATGACTTGGACACTAAGGTCAATGATTTAACAATTGATTATGGTTGAAGACGAAAATTAATCCGTGCTTCAAAATATTGTCGCAATTTAGGATCAGCCTCTTTTAATTAATTAATATTAAGGCTACAAAATTTTCCAGCCATGCCGACAGATTAGTCTACATATATAGACAATTATTAATTTTCAGGAGGTATTTGGTCCAACTCACATGTAGTTATCCATTCCCCCCCCCCCCCCCCCCCCCCACCACCGACAAAGTTCCCATCTTGTTTTCTTTTTCCCAGTCCATCTTTTGGGCCAAAACCTCAAATTTATTTACATATATATATATATATATATATACAATGTTTCTTCTAATGTATTACAATTTTAAAATATATAAATCTTGTAATTTTTTTTTTAAAAAAGTCGATAAATATGAAATTATATTGAAAAATCTAAATTTTTAATCTAAAAAACGTACGTCACTTTGCAAACTTTATAAATGGATCTAACATTACTCTTCTATCGGATATCTCGAACTTTATAATTACAGATTCATTACTAGCCTTCTTTTTTTTCTTTTATTTTTCCTCTCTCCAAGGAACTAATTCGTACTGTCCATATACGTTTGATCGACTTTGCTCTTGACTTTTGAAATAGCGCAATAATATCTGATACCATCGCATTCAGCTTTCACGATAACATGGAATGATGATAGGAGATTGAGTAATTGAAATTCTACTCCATTTACGCTAATTGTGGCCACTGACACGGGCTTGAAAGCGATAATACTTTATTAAACTATAAAAATAACGTTATTATTGAAGACAAACACATGATGTCCAAGGTTATAATCTTAGTCCCAATGTTCTAAACCCCACCAACTACATTATAAAACTTGGTATAGTTAAGCATTATAATATATATAATAAATGTTGGTACCATAAGTAGCTGAAATCATTATCGATGAACCAAAGAGAAGAGGACAAGTAGCCCAATACGAGAAAAATAGGACCAGATATGAGCAGTTAGTAAGATTTGTTTAATAATTAGGGTTGGTGCTGGATGACACGTACATACGGATATATATGATCCACGCGCCACCGCAGTGAGAAGCTCCTCCTACTATTGCCACACGTAGTATTTTTGGCGTCAAAGACTTTGGATTTCTTAGATTCGACTGACCTCCATACTCCTAGCGTGACGCATGTTTCTCACGTGCCGCCACAGTCCCTGAACGTTATCTTTTGACGATTCGACGACTTTCCTGTCTGTTATCTGTCTATGTTTTCGTTTCTCCTAACTATAGATCATGGGAAAAAGGTAGTGGAAGTCTCCTACAACCAATTCAAACCAATAAAATGCAGTACACAAATCACTTCACTGCAACTTTCAGATGTAGTATTACAGTCTATTTATCGAACTATATCAAAATCGCTTTAAGCGGCTTTCTCTTGTAGAAAATGAGTGGGGTCAAGTCACTGACCTCATATCCTTTTTTTTTTTTAAAAAAAAAATTTCTTGTATTGTATTTGCTGGTTGGATTGAATATTGGGGCTTCCCACCCTGTTAACTATTGTATCATGTAATTACTAAATATATCTACAATATTATGCTTGCTTAAAAAAAAAAAAAAAACAAAAAAAAAAAAAGAAGAACAAAATCAGGACCTAAAGCTAGCTAGCTAGCTAGCTGCGAATTAATCAAGCATGCGAGGGTCGTTTTCTTGTTGAATCATGGTTTCAAACCTTTGCTCACAAGCAACGGGTCTCATCCATTAATCCCACCGAATGTTTGAGGGTCATTGCCATTATAATTAGTCAATCCGTCGGTCCTAGCTTCAAAACATGCTGGGACCTTGCGGTCGGACCCCTCTGTCTCTCTCTCTTTTATCTGACTGACTAATTTCTTGGTTGTGACCTTTGATTTCTTCCAAATTAATGCTGCTACTCCTCTTATATATTCTCTTTTGTAATTATAATACATAATTTGAAAGCAATTATTTCGATATAAAGAATTCTAGAAAAAAAAACGTCTTAAATCCATTTGAACAAAACTTTTAGAATTTTGGTCGTTTAACCTGATCATGATCTGTTTTGGTCTGATCATCGGTATAGACTTTACGTTCGAAAGAGATCATAATCAACCTTTTTGATCTTTTCAGTTTCCTTCATTAAAATTTTCTGTTTATTTTTGGTGAAAAAAAAAACCGTACGTTTCACTTAAGAGAGAGAGAGAGAGAGAGAGAGAGAGAGAGAGAGAGAACAGTACTTCAATTTTATTTTAAACCCTCACACGGATGAACAACTGAGTTTAAGAGTGTTAAGTTATCCCTTTCACTTAAATATATAATGTTATAGTTTTGTCTGAACCTTATTGGAATGTGAAAACGAGAGTGGTTCATGCATGGCGTGTCATTACATATAGTTATAATATAATGAACTCGAATAAACTTTGTAAAAGAATTATGAATATAATGATCTGTCCATGTTTATCATGAACAGAAGGTAATTAAACAAGCATATTATATGTATTATATATTCTGATTTTGTTATTAAATTCCAGCTTATCGAATCCCACTCATAATATTATTATTACTTAATATTCCATGAGTGGCTGCGCATTATTCTCGCTTACACTTGCTCGTCATGAAAATCGTGGGGATATAAGGGAATGATACTCAATTAATCTAATCATGATATATACTCGATTATGGCCTCATCTTGTTATAAATGTGGTGGAATATCCTTTGTTTAACATATCTCAGAGATCAGTCAACCTAATCCTCCAATGAAATGTAGAGAAGGAGGGAATTTGTTCGTAATGCGCAAAGTGCATGCAGTATGGGTGATCGAACTAGCTTATAGGAGCAGCTAGGGTTCAAAGATGGGGATAAAAGCACGTTGAAAAGCCTATAACACTTGGCCGAAATTAAAGTAATGAACATCACCATCTCTAGCTGAGGACCACGACCTTCCTAATTTAGGGCTGAAATTTGGCTTGATCAACGGACGTACTTGAATATATTAATCAGTTTTGAATTAAGTAGTGGCTGTTAATTTATTCATCTTCCATGAAAAATGTGTATTTATGCATGGGAGAAGTATATACATATTTTGTTTCAATTTACATGCATCATTATGCATGATTTGGAGGGTAGTGTGTGTGTGTGTATATATATATATATTTATGTATGTGTGTGTACACGTGGTGACCTCAGAGCATGAGGTGAAAGATTATATATTCCACGTTCGGTCGAATCATACAAACGTTAGTTCCAATTAAAAACCAATTTGTCTCGGAATTGTTGAGCTGTAAGACCCACTTTCACTGACCAAATGATGATGTTGTAACGGGGCCTGCCAGCTTCCTATACCGATGAATCGATCGATGGGATGCTTCGATGGAAAGTGGAAACCCCCCTCAATACTACTCTAGCTAGCTAGCTACAAATGCCAATGATATTTTCAAAAAGAAGAGCTAAATATAAAGTATTAAAAGGTCCCCCACACATCAAAATCTTGTACATGGAGCTGTGGTGGTAAAGCCAGACACTGGCTTGTTCCTCCATGCACCAACCCATTTCGCAGGACCGCAGCATAGCTTTGGAGGAATTAAAGTTGACAAATAATGTAAGGGGGTTCACCCCTAGTCTCTCTCTCCCCCAAAAACACATGAAACCTCTATCATTATGTCCTCCTGTACTACTGCATGCAAGCCGCTCATGTTCACCAGCACACTCCATCGGGAATTTTTTTTTTTTTTTTTTGGGGTTTTGACCTAAACATCTCTAGATCGATTACGTAAGCTTGAATGTCAAATATAAGTAATTACTCTCATTTTATTTTATTTTTCTATTAAAAAAGATGTCACACATTCATCATCATTAACAGATAAAAAAATCAAATAAATAATTATTCAATAGTTATAAATATACCACATCTTATTTAGTAGAATGGTAATATTGTAGTGTATAGATTGTTCCTATATATATATATATATGCACTCTAATTAATAAGCTGATTACTGCATGCTGCATGCATAACTCAAGTGGTGGTGGTTAATTACTTGAGTGGATCGGATGAGTAGTATATAGTTGAGTTGCTGCAATTTGCATGCCACTAGGGATTAGGACTAGATCATTCTTGAACTATATATACATACGTAAGCAAATTATAATTATGTATATCTTTAAATATTTTTAAAAAATAAAAAAATATCACTAATAAGCACTTCTTTAATTATTAAATTAAAGAAAACAAAAAATAAAAAAATTCAATCCATCATTTTTATCAATCACTTTTATTGATTCAACTCGTATTTTACTTGAAAATTTTAGGGACGGACATTATTGCATATTGTACGTTGTTTTGGAAATTGTACGGAACACAAACCATTTATGGTAAGTAATTTTGTCGGCGATTTGTTTTCTAAACCAAAAATACTTTATTATAAAGATAATTATAGTTTTGTCTTTTATTTTCATCCTAAACTATCAAGAATTTCAATTTACAGTACCATATATAATAAACTACTTATATTTTCAAATTGCACTACTACATATTAACTAAAACCTGGCCGTAAAAATTATATCACACTGCAAATTTCTTTTTATTATATTCATTCTTGAAATACATGCTTAATTTTACAAGTAACAATTTTTTTTTTTTTTTATTAAAGATAATAGATCAGATCATCATATCCTTAATCAGCATTTGAAATTCAACATTGCAATATCTTGGTCAACTTATCATTAACATAAAAAGTTGGTTAAACGAGAAATATTTTAGCCATAAATGGATTACTCACAAAATGACGTATTTGATGCGGTACTTTAGATTGTAAAGTAATTTTTTTCGTAAAGTAGATCTAACAGATTATATGAAATCGCATTATTTATAGATTTACTTATATGCAATCTTTTTACGTATGAAACACGATGAAGATGTATTTGAATATTCAAGTTTCTAATTATAAGTTTTAAAGCTCTGATTGTGAAGCTGATAAAAATTCTAAATTTTTGGAAAAAAATGCTCCGATTAGATAGTGAAAATGTTTTATCTTATCTCATTTTATCTTTATAATTTTTTCAAAATTTTGTACAAAATATAATAAATAATTTAATATTTTCAAATTTTAAAATAATAATAATATTAAAATTTTATAACAATATTAATTTCATTCAACTTTCATCTTATCTTAACTAACTATCCAAATACCTAAACCGGTGACTCAGGAGGGATTCAGCTAGTGGGGAGGGTTCGTTTTCACGAGGGGTACTGCTTCGGGTGTGCCTGCAGCTTGTATATTCAATCAATAATTCAGTAACAGTGATCATTTCAAACTGGTGTTCTACGTGTTTGTACTTTTTGTGATGACCAGAGTCCAGAGAAATGTGCATGCACGCCACTATCAGCCATTTCGTTTGGTACGTCAAGTACGACAAAGCATGCTCTAATTGAAGCTGCATGATCTCTTTCATCGCAATTTAACTGCGACCAGACCACAGACAGACACTGAGAGAGAGAGAGAGAGAGAGAGAGAGAGAGAGAGAGAGAGAGAGCAGATGAAAGTTGAATGATCGAGGCTCTGGATTCTGGAATATTAGGCTCCTGATGAATATATACGAAGGCATCCGCTACTACGCGATCGAGGATCCTGTCATTGATCTTCTAAAAATTTATATAAAGCCCCAAATAATCTCCTTGCATTGACTTTTCTATCTTGTTCCTAAATTATTAACTTGGCTATCTTCTTCTCTCTTTTTTTTCTCTTTTTGGTGGAGAAGCACGTACGGTAACTTTACAAAATATTCGATTATTTCTTAAAAGATTTTAAATACAGTAGAAAAAGTAGGCTAAATATATATATATCTATAGATAAAAGGGAAAATCAACTAAATGCCCTAAAAATGTGGGGTGTACGATTGGTCATCAGCATCTGCGCCAGTATGAGTGTTGCCGATGAGCATTTGGAACTGAAAAGTGAAAAAGCTAAAGCGTTTTGATTCAGTTATCCACATGCACGCACCGAAAAATGAACCATCTGTCGACTTTTCTACAAAGACATGGTGCAAGCTGCCCCCATCTACGTATTCTACATCCTCTTCAACTATATATTTATATGTATATATTCTCCATTTTTTTGAAAATTTTCTTAGAAGATCACGTAACTAAAAAATTAAGAAGGAAAGCCCGTCTTTTAAGAATCATTTTACTCGTTATATGCACAATAAAGCAGAAGATTAAAGCAACCAAACAAAAGCTCAAACATGCAGGTATTAAATTTAATCAGATTATGAACTTCAAAGCAACCCAGCTCAAACCAGAAATTCTGTTCGATATGTAAAGAACGAACACGATTGGCCCACTAATCTTTCATTTACAATGAATACCCAAATCACAAATTTCTAACCACTCTTTGTTCTATGACGAACCAAATCATACCCTAAACCATCCAAAGTAAACCAAGTAGACAAAAAGGGTATACGTAGAGGTTTAATGGGCTTCTTTTTTTGGGGGGTGGTGTACAAAAGTAAAAGAACTCCTCAAATTATGCAGCTGTTTGATTTTTGGAGCTCGAGGGAGCGTATAAAAATGGCTGAAGAAGTTCAGGGAGGAGGGCCATATCCTGGCAGATCATGAGGCCACTGACCTGGATTCGAAGTAGAACCACCATTGTTATTGCTGTTAGTGTTACCAGCAGCGGTAGTACTGGCGATGGTGCTAATACTCCACAAAGTAGTATCAGGGACCACTGGGTTAGTATTGTACAGAAAGTTCTGATGCCAATCATGGGAAGAACTGGGAGGCCTGCTTGATTGACTCAAAGTTTCTTCAGGATAGAGATCAGATTCCACGTTTCTATCTCTGTTGCTCATTTGATAAAATTGCCTATGCTGAATTTGCTGCTGCTGTTGGGATCCAAAAGAAGGGACTGCAAACCCTTGTAGCAGATCCAAATTTGAAGAACTCCCCAAATCACCGCCAACGTCGAGAGCTTGAGTGCTGAAAGAATGTGATTGATTCAATGATTGAATTGCTGCCAAAGATGACAAATACCCAACTCCCGCATAGTACGGCGCAATTGACTGGATGGATGGAGTAGCCAAATTACCAGCAGGTTCTGTGGAAGTTAGAATTGAACTTGTGGTGTTAACTGGATTGGAGGGGATTATAGCTGATCGGTTGGTCAAATTTTGTTGTACTTGTTGTGGCTGCTGAGACCGTGTGCTCTCGGCGCCAGAAGATGACGAGGTTTTGGCACGCTTTCCCTTTCTACAACCGCCGCCAACGGGGACGTTTCTGAGGGTTCCTCCTTGAGTCCAGTACCTTCTACAAGCCTTACAGAAGTAACGCGGCTGAGACAGGCTATAGTTGTTGTAATAGCAAAACTTGGTGTTGAGAGACTCACAGCGAGGGCATTTTTGAGGCTGATGATGCTGCTGCTGCTGCTGGTTTTCAGCTTGAATAGGCTTCAGTCTCCGGTCTTCTTGTTGTTGCCTTATTTCTTCTGGTGCTCCCCCATCTCTCTCTTGGTGCATCTTTGTCTCTCTTTCTTCCTTTCTAGTGGTTGCGATTTTTCTTGCTGTGGTTTCGTCTATATATCAGGGAAGGATTTTTTGGTTGGGGTTTGGCTTTAATTGGTGCGCATGCAGGTTCTGGCAAAGGACACAATTTGGACCGTTTCAGTTTTGGAAACTCAACGTGTCTGTCCCTAGCTAGGCTTTGAGAATCTATACAGTGCAAAAACTAACGGCCATCGTTACCCTTGTGCATGCAATCCTCTTCTCGTTTCCACCTACCGACCAAGTACCCTCCACAAAACCAAAGCCCTTAACTCTAGAATAAAAACCAGATGGAAAAATAAAAATAAATCAAGAACTCAATCGATCTCTTTATGTTAGACCCAACAAAATCCTCCAAGATTTTTACCACCCCGGTCCTCTCTCTCTAATAAAGAAGGTACTGCGACAATTTAAGGTGGGGAAAGAGCTGCTTTTTCTGCTATCTGGAGAGAGGATTATACACGTGGATAAAGCCCAGAAAGGAGAGGTCTTAAATCTTTGGAGAAAGGGAGAGATCTCAGGCAACCCAGAGACACATGAGTCGTCTCATCTCTGATCACCAACCCAAATGATCGAAACGGAACAATGATAGAACCTGAAAACCCAAGTTCACTGCTTTGATCAGAGCGTGCATCCTATATACATATATTTGAGAGAGGCAACACAAACACACCCAAATAAAATGATAACTCTACCTGAATCTTGCAGACACTCGAATCTTCCAGTCCACAGTCTGACTCACCCAAGAGCTAGCAATTCTAATCATCAAAAAGAATAATCACCAGAGGAGGAGGAGGAGAAGAAGAAGTATGATCCAACTTCCAAGGAATAGGTGAGTTAGATTAGAGGAAGGACCACTAGGGAAGAGGGGAGAGCGAGACGGCGAAAGAGCAGCCTAAGAAACGATGTCCAGGTGGTCGTTGATGGGTGGTGGCTGTGTCGGAACACCTCAGCAGTTCCTTTTTCCTCTCTTGGCTTTAATTTCTCTTCCTTTCCTTGCTAGCTCCTCTCTACCTTTCTCTCTCTTTCTGTCTTTTCTCCTCCTCTGTCATTCCACTTTCATGTAACAGTCTCCATTGGGTCTTCTATCTTATTTTTCCTTTTTGATTTATTTTTCACTTCTGTTCTGTCTGACATCATGTCGTGCCATTTGTGCCTGGTGGTCCCGATCGAGTCTGTGCAATCCGACCCTGCGCGCGCGGTTCCGTTTGTTGCCCAATTCGAAGGGCGAACCGTTGGGATTCGGCCCTTCGCGCACCAACCGTCTACATGTGTGACCGTCGACTGGCGTAAACCGTCGGTGCATTTTCGATCGATGTTGGGCCGAGTTACAATTTTTATGAATAAAATTGAGCTACCGTCTTTATCTAAAAAAAATTAAACATCTCGCATGCATTTTTTTGAATGACAGAATTAAATCTTTCTATTCTTTTAGTACTCTTCCGATCCGATATATATATATATAGGAAACTGTAATGATCATAAGATACAAATGATAAATAATGTTGCCACTTTTGAATCTAGCCATGCAAATTAAGCCACATGCAATTTTCTTGTTTATTCTTGTAAATTAACAACGCCGCCCCAATATAATCATAATTACACGTACGGTAAACATATAGAAGACACATGCATCAGGTACGTATAATATAATCCCATGTGACATTTTTTTAATATAGATTTAATTCAGAGTATCAATGTCCAAACAGTTTGGTTCCCGGCCCCCATATACTTCCATTGATATCTATACAAAAAAAAAGGTGGAGGGAATCATTGCTTGGTTTAATGGTTTGGGTCTGTGATCAGGAGATCAAGTAGTCTGAAAGGCCAGGGAACATGGACCATGGGGCTGGGCAGGATCATCCCTCATCAGAATGGGATCGAGTTGCACGTGCCCCGTCGACCCACCTAACCGATAGAATAGATCAGGAGACGCTGCCATGCACGGCTTACTTCGTACGTACAACTGCTTCCACACTCTTCACCTTTATCTCTCCCTGGACAGACGCTAATGTCCTGTTCCCTCCCACGTGGGGACGACTACGGACTACCTCCTTGCGTACAGATACAGTGGTTCTTCTTCAATTCATGTTTCGCGGGTTTTTCCTGTTGAAAATATCACTTACAATTAGAGGATAATTTTATAAAATTAAAAATTAATTTTTTAATAAAATAAAATGAAATGTAATTTATACTCATTGATTGTAAAATAAATTATAATATAATCATAAAAGAGTTACGAGCACATTATTATTAATTAAAAGAATAAAAATAAAATAAGTAATATATTTAGAAATGAATGTGTATATTGTTGAAGTGGAGTGGTCGGGAACCCCACTAAAAAACGTGGTCCTATGATGTGGGACAGTTGAGTGTCGACGAATCATGAGGATTAGTTTCTGGGACGTGGACCTCAATAGTACTAGTGGTGGAAGGAAGGGAGGAAGGAAGGAAGAAAGAAAGAAAGAAAAAAGGTGGTTGTTAATTGTTACTAGTGGTAGTTCCGTGGCACGGTCCCTTCGGCCTCCTGCCAACAAAAATTTTGGATTCGATTTTTAGGAAAATCGGAAATGTGAACATCGACAGCTACATGTCAATTGTCCTGTCCTCCCTCCCTCGCCCCCTTTGTGTTTTCTTATTTCTCCGCCGCAGCTAAATGTCCATTGTCACGTTATACTGATAGTTAATATATTTTACTTTATTTTTATTTAATATTTTAAAAAATAATTACTAGTAATTTTGTATTTTTTTTAAAAAAAAAGTTTAAAGATATTTAAAAATATATATATATATATAATTGCAATATTAGTGATAACTTTGAAAGTACAAAATGACGAGATTGAGTAGCATTAATCTATCTGCAATCCCTAGTGGGTCCAATTGTTAATTAGTAGGATTATTAGAAAGGTTGGATAAGTAAGATCAATTAGTAGGTCAGTTCGGTTTGGTAAACAAAAATTTTCATCTCAAATTTAAAATTCTCATTTCATCATTACAACTTTTCTAAATTCTCATACAAAATATAATAAATTATTTAACTTTTTCAAATTTCAAAACAATAATAATATTAAAATATAATATTTTAATATTTTATCTTAAACTCAAAATTTTCATCTCACTTATCAAGCAGAACCACGTTTAAAAAAAATAAAATGTTGCAATTTTTCTTCACTTTTTCATTAATAATATTTGAAGGCACCAACCCAATAACAGATCGAGAACATTACTACCCAAATCAAAACAACCAAATAAAAAAAACAACTAAAATTAAGGCTAAGCCCTATGTGAGCCTAAGACATTGGACTTATCAACAAAAGACACCAAAGATTCGGTTAATTGAATTAACCGATTAATAATTTATTGTGTTATGAGGATTTATTCCAAGGCCTCGGGGGATAGGCCCAAACCCAATAATGGAGAGAATCCTCACAAATGCCAAAGGGTTAGCTCCCAAAGGCCTACACCTACCGAGCCATCAGGCTGCCCGATCACAAGTTCTCAACCTGTATAAGTGAGGTTCGAGAATCTGGCCCTCTGGGTCAATGATGGATCGTCACCCTTGATGCGGAATGCCATCCTGACGAAGAAGGAAAGAGACATGCCTTCTCAACGAGACTAGACTCTGAAACAATACCATAGGGCCACACTATATTAAATGAAGCCTGACAGAAGGGGCTTCTAGAAGACGTCCCTCCGCCCAGCCACAGGGCATGTGCATTTGACCCCAAACCCAAGTATAAAAACAACCCACATGAGCCAAAATAGGGGTTGGATTCTCTAAACTTCTGCTTATTACAACTAGTTTTGAATTCTCTCATTCGAACTATACTAACTTAAACATCAAAGGCTCCACCCGATCGTCATCCTGATCGCCGAACTTCTAAGTTATTTCTGTGTTTGCAGGCTCAAGATCGAATGCCTAAGTTGCCGAAGGCCTGGCCTAAAAGCATATGAAACACGACGTCAACATATTGAATGGATAAACTTAATGGACTGGACTTAATAACTAGAGCATACCAACCTTCAGACTCACAAAACCCATAACCATTAACTGAATAAAAATTGGACCACAGCCTATGAGCTAGGCCCGTAACATTCCCTTTCCCTTAGAGGACCTTGCCCACAAGGTTAAACAATTTTGAAGCAATCTTTTGATAATTAACCCACGATGCTTCTTATGCTAGGAGCCCTTTCCAGTAAATAAGAACTTCAATTTCCACATGACGACGACGCTGCACCATTCTTCTCATTAAAATATGCTCTAGCTCCTGCTTAAAAGCCCAAAATCTCGTAAGGCCCACAGAACCGTGGTGAAAGTTTCAAATTTTGACGAGCAACCATGGAATGTTAGCGATAAGGCTGTAATCGAAGGTACACAATCCCCAATTTCAAAACTTCACCCTGTTCTCTTTAAATATGCAAATCGTTTCATATGTTCTTGAGCCAAGTTGAGAATGTGTTGAAGTAGCCTAGTAATTTCATCTTTTGTGCATAGCTCATTTTCAATAGCTTGGACTTGGGTTATGTCTGGGCAATAGGGTAGGATTCTTGGGGGTGGGTAGATGTAAACTGACTCAAAGGAGGTGAGTTGAGTTGAGGAATGAATATTGATATTGTACCAATATTCGACCAAGGACAACCATTTGGCCCAATCTCGAGGCTTATCCCATGCAAAACTTTGCAAATATTGTTCCACACTTTTGTTGACAATCTCAGTTTGGCCATTTGATTATGGATGATAAACCGAATTGAGTTGCAAGGAAGTTCCTTGAAGCCTGAACAACTCCTTCCAAAAAATGCTAGTGAACATAAGAACTCAATCTGTGATCATTGAGCATGGCATGCCATAGAGTTTGAATACATTATCCATAAAAATGTGAGCAGTTTTAGAGGTAGCGTATGGATGAGTGAGGGAGATAAAATGAGCATACTTAGATAGCTTATCAACCACCACCATAATTACATTACAACCCTAAGGCAGTGGAAGTCCTTTAATAAAATCCATAGAAATATCATGACATACCTTAGTGGGAATTAGCAAGGGCTGAAGGAGTCCTGGGTGCTGGCGTATGAAAAGTCTCACTCTTATTTCGTTGGCAGTTATCACATTCTCTAATGAATTTTTTAATATTATTGCGCATCCCCTTGCAAAAAAATTTTGATTTAACTCTATGGAGAGTCTTGTGAAAGCTAGAATGACCCCCTTGAGGACTGCAGTGGAAAAGTTGAATCAATTGATCTTTTAAGGGAGTATTCACACTTACATAAATTCTGCCCTTGTAAAAAAGAAGTCTATCTTTTTTAGTATACTTTTTTTGGTCAAGCAAACCCTTTTCAAATTATTCCTGTAGAGCAATCAATTCAGCAGAAGTAACATAGTCAGATTTTAATTAAGCCAAACAAGTAGCCATTAGTGTGGTCAAAGCAAATAGCTCCCCTTCATATTTCCTTGACAGCACATCAGCCACACAATTTTCTTTTTCCTTTTTATAATGAACCTCAAAATCATACCCCAACAATTTAATTAGCCACATTTATTGTGTTGGGGTGCCCACATGTTGATCCAACAAATATTTTAAACTTGATTGATCAGCTTGCACTACAAATTTTTGCCTAAGAACATATTCTCACCACTTCTTTACAACCAGAACCAATGCTAATAATTCCTTCTCAGATGTTGAGAGGTTGAGTGCCCTTTCCTTTAAAGCTTGGCTCATGAATGTAATGGGCCTTCCTTGTCGCAAAAGCACTTCTCCAATGCTACAACCTGATGCATCACATTGAATGGTGAAAGGTTTAGTAAAATCAAGGAGTGCTAAAACTGAGGGTGAGGTCATAGCTTTTTTGAGGGCCTGAAATGGATTTTTTATCTCTATTGACCAGTGGAAAGAATTCTTTTGAACAATAGTTGTAAGTGGGGCTGCAATAAGACCATAACCTTTTTATGAATTTTCTATAATAACCTATAGGACATAGAAACCCACGTAGGGTTTTAAGAGTAGTTGGGAAGAGCTAGTTAAGCGTAGATTCTATTTTTGAAGGATTAGCTCGAACACCATTTTTAGAGATCAGGTGGCTGAAGTAGTCAATTTTAGCACACCCGAAACAACACTTGATTTTTTTTCTTTTGCATATAATTGATGTTTATGCAAAACCTCAAACACTAACTTTAGCACATGATCGCCAAAGGTTTTACTATAGATGAGTATATCATCGAGGAAAATTATTAAGAATTTTCTAAAAAATGGATGGAAAATAGCATTCATTAAGTTTTGAAATGTGGCCGGTGCATTTGTGAGACCAAAATAACCAAAAATTCGCAGTGACCATCATGAGTGTGAAATGCTATTTTTGAAATGTCACTAGGAAGGACTCATATTTGATAATAACCAGATCTAAGATTCAATTTTGAAAACACCGAAGCCCCATGGAGTTCATCAACTAATTCATCAACAATAGACACCAAAGACTCAATCAATTGAATTAACAGATTAACAATTTATGGAATAGATAAACTTAATGGACCGACTCAATAACTGGACTAGATCAACATTCAGACTCACAAGACCCATAACTATCAACTGAATAAAAACTAGACCAAGGCCCACGGGCTATGCCTGTAACACCAGTTTGAGTTTAGTTGAGTTTGTTTAAGCATAATTTTTTAGAGTAATGCTGTATATAGTCACTTTTACATATTTTTTATACATTCTACTGATATAATTAATTACAATAAATTTTTTAATATACAATTAATCATATCAATAAATTATATAAAAAAAATACGTAAAAGTGACTGGACATAAAATTTTTAATTTTTTTTTTTGCTTGTTTTAAAGCCGAGGCTGAGGCCCATTTTTTGTTTCCAATTCGGAAGGCCCGATTCTGTCTTGGACAACCCAACAATTTCAAACTGACGACTGTTTGGATTTGAGAAAGTGGGTATTATTTTTAATTTATTTATTAAATATTTAATGTTATTTAGAAAATAATGAAAGGACAAATAATTAATTAAGACACGCAATTCAAAAGGCCGGGCCGGCTAAGTTGGACTTTCGTCAGTTTGTGCGACGGTTTCACTTTCAACGCAGAATGAGAGGAGCGTATCTGTCTGCATACGCTGCACCACTACTTTCCCAAAGTTCTACTGCCGTTTCACCTAGTGACGGGTGACCACTTTCAGGTAACAAGCAGTACCTCCATTTTTCACCACGAAACAGACAAAGTTTAACGAATCAACATCCTCTTGATTTCTCGTTATTTTTCACACTTAACAAGCTTGTAGAATGTTGCCTATTCAGTATGTCTACGATAATTTGGAATTGAGCTCTGTTGGATTGGGAGCACATACTAGTCTAGTAGTCGGATGCTTAATTAAAGTATGTTTTTATTTTATTTTATTTTCTTTCATGAATTTACGCGTATGCTTGAGAGGCCGACGCTTGAATCATGACCGGTACTTAACAAAGATTGAGTGATTTCGGGATTATCTTAGTAGGATCCACAGTGTTACTTTGTCCTTCGAATGATTTGAGCAACAAAGGAAAGACCGAAAGATGTGATACCAGAATTGGAATTGGATTCTAAATGTAAAGGTAGTGGATGAGCAGGTGTTAAAGCCCCGCATTGGTAGTATATTAGGTGAAAAGGTGATTGCAGGAAGCCATGATTATGATTAAGTCCAATTACACAATGTGTGTAGTGTGTTTTTGTCTTGTAATCATCCATCATTTATGTTTATCAATGGCTGAATAACGAAAAGGTTGCACAAGCGTGGTGCTTCGTGTCTTCAGTGATGGCTCACTGTAATTGACTTTGGTCCAGATGTATTGTCATATTTCTTCCCATTTGAACTTATAATGAGGGCTTTCGGCTGGAATTTCTAAATAAGTAGATGCTCTCTGTTGTTCAAGTTATCCATTGTGTTTGTTGGTTTTTGCACAATATTTTCTTAAAATCTGGCTTGTAAAACTGGAAGGCTGAAATACCATTTTTACTTTTGTGGTTACCTTTTAAGGGTGACAAAGAAATGTTGAGCAGCCTAGATAAAAACACAGCATGGTTCATACGTCCGGGGTTTTATATTATCACAGACATTGTTATTAAATGTGGTAGTGGATTAACCCTGCCTCACCCTCTTAGGACAACTTTGAGTCAAGCTTGATTGGGTTATGTGTTCAAACTTAGGCTTGTCACAGATTATGAATGCAATTCTGAGTTGAACAAATTTGTTCAGTCAAAATTATGCATTTCCTCCCAGTTATTATAAAAACATTGAATTGATCAGAGCTGTAAGCTCTAACATTTACTTGGGAAAGTATATACTTAGGTCTCTTTCTTCTTCTTCAGTTCATAAAATTATCAATTTCATTTTTTCTTGTTTGATATCCCGGTGACCAATCTTTTATTCTAAACACTAGTAGCTAGAACTTCACAACCATTGGACCTGTATCATCAATCTTTTTCCATAATAATTCTGAGGTTTTTGAGGAAGTATGCACAATGAACTCTACTTTTGACATGAGCAATAAAATAAATAAAAATAAAGAAAAAATAGACATCAATTCCTTATAAAAGAACGTAAGTGTTCTGCTCTATTTCTCTTATACTTATGAAGAGCAATTGATTAGCTCTTTATAAATGAAGATGATGTTAGTTTTGCTCAAGCCAAGGATAGCCAACTGGATGGTCAGATGTCCTTCAGTTTCTGTGAGTAGGATGTGGCTTTAAATTTGCATTCTTGCCAGGAATTAATTTTTAATTCTATTTTATAAGTATTAATTGAAAAACAGAACTGAGTAATGAATTGATTCCGCCTTATCTACTTTATTGTTTTAGAGCGAAAGTTTTTGCCACGATGCCTAACAGGTTTAGCGTTACATATTTGACGACTGGCAGCTATTTAACCACCTAGGGCAGGTGTTGTCACCTTGGCCTCTTTGGTTGCATGCATCTTAGTAGACCACTTTATCACCTCTATATAAAGTGAAGTTGTCTCAGAGTCTATTCAGAAATCCATCCCTCACACCTCAGTTATGAAGTTTTTCTTTCCTTTTTTCTTCTTACATGATCCTAGAAATACTTGTAGTTTCAAAATAGAAATTCAGTGATTCCATGATTCTAGCTTGTTGACAACCATGGAAAAAATTCCTTATCAGAATGCTGCAAAGAGAAAATCCCCTTCTTGTTGTGTGAGTACTTGGCATCAATGGTACATGATACCGTGCTTTCTAGTAAGGTTTTATTCATTTCATTAATGGTATCATCCAACAAAATAAGTTGCTTTCTTAATTTTCATCATTCTGGTAGTTTTATGCTTGATTTCCTTTCCAAGTAGGTCTCATGTTTAAACCATTTGTAGAGGACACTGTGTCTCTTATTTCCTGTCAAACTTGTGTTTTTGTTACCTTAAGGGTTTCCATAAGGTACTTTATTGCAAAATGTTTTAATGATATGCACTTGCTTTGTGTTTGTGAGATGGAAGTTCTAAATATAAAAGATGAAAAGAATGGTAGTCTAAAAAATCTCTTACTCTTAGGGAAGTTGTGAATTATTGCCATTTCATTTTGATATTATTCTAGGAGCGGTTGTGCATAGTAATGACAATGATAATTGTTGAAAATTTATGTCCAGTCAATGTCATGGTTGTTCTATAATTGTTTTTCCTATTTTTCCCAACTTTCTAAGTCAAGTCTGATTGTTTCAGAAATGGAGATTTTGTCTGTAATTATCAGTAAAGACTATCAATCTTTACATGCAGATAAAGTTGTTTAAAAAAAATGCAAAACCGTTATTTTGTCAGCTATATATGGGTTCTATTCCATTATTGATCTCGATTATTGGCTTAATCTTGTTTCATCAATGTCTGGTTAGATGGATAGCAGTACATGTTTATGACAACAGACATGCAAACGAACTGTGAGCTTGTGACAAGCAAACAGGCCATGGCCTTCGGCCCTTTCTTTTATGCAATAGGCTATAGCCATACTCTTTTACTCTAA
Organism: Carya illinoinensis; assembly: GCF_018687715.1. NCBI lineage: Eukaryota > Viridiplantae > Streptophyta > Magnoliopsida > Fagales > Juglandaceae > Carya > Carya illinoinensis. The sequence goes on along the minus strand of NC_056760.1, from coordinate 6,428,752 downwards.
GATAAGGGCTTGGTTTGGAACTTACATCTTGTCTCATAGTTCTTGTTCTCTACAAGGGTGTAACCTGTTCTTATCCTTCCCTTTAGTGGCTTGTTCGTAGTTGAACTTCATTAAAGTCTGATATTTTTATACCTAAATAGTTTCCTTGGAGAAAGATATGGCGCCACAAGGCCCCTCCAAAAGTGTTATTCTTTGTATGGACAGCCTCTTTAGGTAAGATACTGACCACAGACAATTTGAGGAAAATGAGGATTATTATTGCGGACTGGTGTTGCATGTGTAAAGGAGCTGGTGAGTCAGTGGAGCACCTTCTCTTGCATTGCGATACAGCAAGGAGTCTCTGGAACGAAGTATTTGGACGACTAGATATGGCTTGGGTCATGCCAAAAACAGTGGAGGCAGCCTTATCTTGTTGGGCAAGCTTGAGAGGTCGGCAACCTATTAAAGCTATATGGAAGATGATCCCTCTTTGCATTATGTGGTGTTTGTGGCAGGAGCGCAACGAGAGGACTTTTGAAGACCAGGCGAGATCGATGGAGGAGCTTAGAGCTTTATTTTTTAGAACATTATGTAGTTGGGCTATTGCTGTTGACTTCAATGGCATGGCCCTTCACGAGTTCCTTGTCTCTATTGTGCCTACCTAGTTAGGGCATCTTGTCTATTTGTAATACTGGCTTTTGCTACTTGATTAATAAAATTTGTTTATTCATCAAAAAAAATTTTTAACATATAATTAAGAAAATGGTTCTGGCGGCTCCATGAACTGTTTTGCTGCCTTTGTTGGTATTAATATTCATTTTGTCGTAAATACTGAATTTGCCTCATAGAGCGACATTAAGTATTTTTGAGGGATCAACATATCTCTAAAAGATTAAAAGTAAACACTTGTCTTTACTATAAGAGTTGAGTCCATGCTTCAAAAACATGTGGAGAAATCAGTTTCCATTTTGAGGTAGAAAGTTGCACCTTTCTGCTGGATGTGGTGACACTTTCTGTGCAGAATCATATGGAGATCATTTGGTGCCAACTATATCATTCCTCATAGTATTATTAACCGCTCAGAGTTAACCCTGTAATTACAGGAGAATCTTTGAGCTAGAATGTTAGCAAATCAGTAAATTTTGTAAATTCCACAATTTACTGGTACCATTGTTCTGTTTTCTAGCATCTTTGGTTTGGTATTGACTACCATGGATGGAAAGTTATGATTGTTGGCAAATATTTAAAACATGCTTCATGTATATTTTAGTGACGCATATAGGGAAACCTGCTTTATAAAATCAATAATACTTTTGATGAGTGGTTTCATTGTTTGTAACTACATACTAGGTGGTGCACTCACTATACATGAGAATAAGCCGCCCCCTAAATACTGTTATAGAGCAGTGGCCTTAAGTCCATGACCTTGGTGCTGTGCTCCGACTCTGGCACATTCTTTGCAAGAATATTGATAAATTGGGTCATTTTTTAAACTACAAAATGATTGGTATGTATTGCTCTTGATTAGTGGGCTTGACAATTTTGTTGTCTACTTGGCCAATTAGAAGCTACGTCAAGGAATAATGAGTCAATTATTAGAAATAAGTCAAAGATATAGTAACAAAAACACATTCAAGTGGACATTATTGTTTCTATGCATGTAATTTAAGCTTCTCTGTAATAAGAGCACGGTTGGTTGGGTCATGCATAAGTTTCTTGTGGTTAACATGTTGATTTTTAATCCTCTGTTTTCTAATTGGGATATTTCAATGTTAGACAAACTCTAGTATTGTGCATATTATTTTGTCAGCTAAAAGTAATTGACTAGTGTTTGTAAGTGTCATTTATAATTAATCGTGCCATTTACTTTTACCAGTTTTCTAATGCTTTTAATTAGACTATCTGGAGTGAGTATGGCCTTTGACCAATATTGCTTTCTGTTTGTGCAAGACCTGCTTCTTTAACCCCAGGAACTAAATGAAGAAACTTACAATTTGGATGCCGGATGGACATAAGGTGGGATCTGATGAACTTAATATGTATTGCCTAAGAGTTGAGAAACAAACCAGACATGGCGTCAAAATTGGTCAAGTTCATCAATTTCAACAGCTCTCTTATACTCCCATTCCAAACATTATGCAAACCTAATTTTAAAACTTCTTAAAACAACAAAAGTATATCACACGACACATGAGAGGGAAACTTCAACACGACCATCCCCACTTAGGCACCAACTTTTCTCTCAAAAATGAGGCGACCACTAAGAACCGACACTAGTTCTCTACTTATGTACCATTGAGTTCCTCTTCAAATATTCGATCTACGTCAACCTCTCAGTACTATAGTCCGGCACACAGTACATTTCACTGCATGCAGGCCCCATTGCATATATATGCTTTCAAAGGTGAGGTGTTCTCTTTAAATTTTGTACTTCAATCTTGGCTGCATATAGTTTTATGTTCTTTTTCTCTCTTTCTCACTTCTAGAGGGAATTAGTTAAAGAGATTGTGAGGTTTGGATAGTGAATTGAGATGAGATGAAAGTTGAATAAAATATTATTAGAATATTATTTTTTAATATTATTATTGTTTTATAATTTTAAAAAATTGAATTGTTTATTATATTTGTGTGAAAATTTGAAAATGTTGTAATGATTAGATGAGATGAGTTGATATCAACTGTGTGTCCAAACAGGGATGGACATGTGGTGAGAACATGCAATATTATAATAGTTATTTATACTAGATTCTAATCGCATAATTTATTGAAGATTAAATTCTGATTTTAGAACTATTGGAACGGCTCATTACTGGTACGTACGAACGTAGCAAAATCAAGAAACCTCATGATATAAAATTACCATCGTCGTCGTCGTCATCGAGTGGGGAAAATGGAGGTGGTGGATGATCGATAGTTAATGAGATCAACTTCGAAGGCCGTACGTTAATTCTATAATCGATGCAGGCCTTGCCTTTCTGCTCAAATTAGTTCACAAACATTAATTTAATATTAACCCCTACTTATTTTCAATGAATGGACGTACGTGAGCTAATTAATTAGCCAAGGCCCTAATTTAATTAATTTGTGAATTCGAGAGGTCGAGTATATAATATTCTTGTAATTTTAACGTCCAAATGCTTTGAATTTGTACATGTTTTCTTTGGATTTCGAGGGACAATTATCTGAAAATTGGATTTTAAAATCCGGGGGTTTCTCTTCCTAATTTAAAATTGACCCTGCAGGTCTGTATGCGTACAGCAGCTCTCTCGTTTATTGTTCGGCTTTAATAATTGAAATAATCTTGAGATCAGTTACTATTTGGCGCTGAAGAGAGGAAAGGCATCACGGGGTGGCATTGGGTAGAGGTCAAAAGCGACGTGGCTTGCTTGGCGACTGGGGAGCAGGGAGTCTTCGCAGGATGTTAATCTGGTTTGCTTTGTCGGAGGGGCACTCTGGGAGTGGCGGTAGCAAATGGAGGAATGTCGCTCGGTGTCGCTGAACAGAGAGACGGCTTCGTCGGGTGGCATTGGGTAGAGGAAGGTGATACACGATAGTGGCGGGCAAGTTCATGGGACAAATGCGAGTGGGGGAAGGAAGAAAAGCCAAAAAGCAAATCAACCGTGTACAACAAACAAAACGCTAAGGAAACAAGAAAAAAAAAAAACAGCAGCAACGTAAGGTGTGCACTGTGTGCATTGCTACAGTAGCTGCTATATAATATTACTCTTATTCTTAATATTTAATTGAAGGAAAAATCTTGACATCAGCCACTATTCGGCAGCAGCAGGAGCACACCTTACGTGGCCCAAGTAAATTTTCATTTTTGTCCCTGTATAGTTGCACGTTCCTCTCTCTCTAGTTTCACCCATTTGAAATTCGAAAGCTCCCATTCTCTCCGCGCGTCTCGCCCATCCTTCCCTCCCACCCCCACCCTTGCGTCTCGCCTATCCTCTCCCCCACCCCTTACCCCTGTGTCTCGCCCATTCTCTCCCCCAACCCTCCCAAACCTCAGCCCTCGAAGCCAAGCATAGCCACAAACGTCAGCCAAGCACGACCTCAACCCTCCCCCCCACCACGACCTTAGCCCTCCCGAACCTTAGCCTTCCCAAAGAGATAAGTCCCCAAGTGGCATCCCTCAGTCCCTTACTTTTCCATTGCCAATTTTGTTAGATTTGCTTTAAAATCTGTCGGCTTTTATGCTCCATCAATCCAAGGAATGGTAAAAACCAATTTTTCCAGAACTGAGTAAATATTTCTGTAAGATTTCCAGGTGGGTATCAATTTAAATGCATAATCTTAGCGGTTTGGCCCTTTTCAAATCGGAGGTTTCAAAGCAAAATTTTATGTAGTGCTGAATTTAAAATTATAAAGATAAATATTTTTCCTTGCATCTTTTTTTTGATAAATATATGCTAAGATGAGCGGTCTTTGTGTGAAAGAGATGAAATCGAAGTGATTGATGTAGGAAGTGTCAGAATATTGGCATGTGATGATCACTTGGGGTCTTGGATTTGTTTGTATTGTTGTCTGGAACACGTACAAACTATTAATTCGAACGGAAGAAACAAATCTGTATATTCATGGAGGACAGATTAATCTTTTTAGGTCTCAGAAATAGATCCAAATTGTTTATGGATAAAGCTACTAACTTAATATCTGTTCTTGTTATTTTCCTTTCACTTTCTTGCTATCCCTACTTGAAATGCATTTGTTTTTGTAGCTTCTCAAAAAAACCAGTGGTGAACTGCCCTTTGCCTTGGAAAAGATGCATGGGTTCTCTCCACTGTTGATGGCTTTGTGGAGATAACGGAATGCTTGGCAGAGACGATTAAATACATTGCAAATGAACCCTCAGTTGGGCTTTTCTATGTTCAGCAGCATACTCAAAATGTAGTGCCCAACCTCATTACTCTCAAGAATAATGTTGTGGAGAAGTATCAAGAAACGACTTGCACGCTAAAGATCTAGAGGATTCTATCACCTTGATGAGTTCATTGAAAAAATTTGGATTCCCTATTGTCGATGAGATGATTAGAGACATCGAGAAATCTCTAGTGATCATATCAACACAACCAAAAAGATGGTTAATCTATAAAGTTTCAGGTTTTCAGATGGGAAGAACCAACTCATGGGGACCAACCGCATGGGGCCGTAGTGCAGTTTATGCCCAAGAGGATAACGAAAGAAGAGGTAGTTAATTTTTCATCCGTATTTAAGTTAGCAAAACAAAAGGCCAGCCATTTCAAGTGGCCACAACTTGATCCCGAGGAATCAATACAGAATGAGGGTGAGATGTTGCTGCCATATCCTACTTCAACACTGTCAGTGACATCTACTACTACTAGCTCATATTTGCTGGATGAGTAGGTAGATAGTCTGGCATTGTCAAGTCAGGTTGAAGATGAACCACTCAAGTCACTGACACTCCCACTATGTATTGGTTATGATGTACAAAAGGGCTACTCCAACTATGTTTTGGTTATGATATACAAAATGGATATTAAATTAACTTTTGTAATGAAAAGTTTTGTAATGAAAACAGTTTGTGCACATTGTTTGATCTCGACTTTATTACAATGTTGCTGAAGATTATTATTACAATTCATCAATTCGTTTAACATTGTAATAAACATTGTAAACGATACAGCAAAGTAAGAAGGCACGAACATAATTGTTGTCATTTATCATTTACCTATGTGAAGAGAAAGCAAACAGTATGCTGCCTTTGTGCATAAGAACTACAAACCTAATCAAATCTCATATACAACAAGAAGGTGACATGCACTCTAATGACAGCCAAAAATGTAGCTTCAAATCATTTACAAACACGCCAATATAATTGAAGTACCAAAGCTAAATACATTATCCGTTAGGGTCCCCACCCTCTTCTAGCTCAATATTAAAAAATACAAGGTGTAATACTCTGTCATAAGGCGCAATGGAAGACAATGTAGATCCTTTGGGAGCGTTTTTGCAGTTAATTGTGGAGGGAATGATAAATCTAGAGCCGGCACTCATTGCTCTTTCCATCTAATATAAGTTAGGGGTCCTTTCTCTCTTTCACCAAATCCATCACTCAATCCACCCACAATGCCAACATCTGCCAGGGATACCTTCTTAGCTGCAAGTAAATTCAAATGAGAAGATAGTTATTACGAGAGGCAACCCATTTGATTATTGAAGTTACAGAGTTGTGTAGAACTCCATCACAACCATTGAGTGTGATTATATTTTACTTTTATTTTTAAAATTAGTAACTGGAACAAATAATACTTAAAAAAGATCCTATTTCGGTACATACTTGCAACACCATTTAAAAATATATATAGTTTTATTGAAAGTGAATGCCATATAACATTAATACCATTATTTGAGGTTTCTGAATATACTGAATCAGATTGAGTGAATGCACCGAAGAAACCAGATCCATTGAAATTGTTAAGTGGAACAACAGTAAAGCGACCAACAATGTTAGCATCTTCTGGTGCAGAGTTTGGATCTTGAATTTTTGGCGGCATGAGAGATTAGGGATTGCAAAAGGATCAACTATTGAAGAAGCTGAAGCAGATATGGTAGGTTGGGAAGCAAATAGATCAACCTTAGTTTGCACAAATAGTACTAACAGTTAGTGCAGGAGAATGGTCAATAGAACCTAAAGGAGAATAGTGATGCAGTGAGCTCTAGGCCTGCATGGTTCACTAGAGCCACAAAGCTCAACCACCTCTTTGGTTACTAGAAGAAACTTGGAAGACCAACTTCAAGACAATGCACTAAAGACGTTTGCAAAGTTCTTCCCTGTAAATGATAGAATAACAATAAATTCCAACATGAATGTGATAGCTAAAATCATTCAGCGGGCATGATCACAAGCACAAGAATAAAGCCATACTTTGAGTAGAAATTAATTAATCAAAATGGGATTTCCCTGAACAAACTATTCACAAATGATCATATCAGGCGCCAAGTGAATAGAGAGGCAATGAAGCTTAGATCCCAGGAACAAAAGAAATACAAACAATAGTCATGATCATATGATTGGTTTAGTATTACATAAAGAATAATGAAGAATCATCCATGGTCCTGTTTTTCTAAGAGTAACAATCAATTCCAACAGAAATTAGGAAGGATCACAAGAATAAAGCCATACTTTGTGCAGAAATAATTAAACCAAAATAAGATTTTTCTGAAAAAACTATTCACAAGATCATATTAGGCGCCAAGTGAATAGAGGGGATCTAGACTACTTGTGTTGAGTTTACGGGTTTGATTGTTGAATGTTCTCTCCCCTGTATTTTTTGTTTAAGATGGTTTGGAGAAATAAAACAATTGATTTTGAAACTTATTTGTCCTAGATTACTTGTAGTGACCATAGTGGCTTGCCGATGGCATTCATCGAAACTTGGGGGATCAATGAGCTAATATTGAAATGGAGATGAGAATTTTTCTTAGGACGATTCAGTCTTAGTGTATGGTCATGTTTCTGTTTCCTTTGGCAGTCCTGATTTTTTTTTAAAACTAAGAATGTCAGTTTCGAATTCTTATAATATATGAATCATGCAAACTGACCAAATAGATATGTACAAAAACAAAAAAATCATGAATGATAAAACAAATATTAATACATTAAAAATAAAAAAAAAATCATTTTCAAATCCAAATCATTGATTCATGGCAAGACTATGTGCGACGGTGAGGGAGATAAACTTTCTAAATTCAGAGCAGAAATAATCGTCCAAGAAAACAAAGATTAATGTGGGAGAGAGGATTCCCAAAGAGAAAATACCGGAGAGAGAGGGGCTGCGCCTGCGTGCAAGAGGGATGGAGAAACAAATGACAAATGACTAAGGAGCAAGGTTGACAGATTTTTGTAAAGTTTTTCCTTCTGATGCACAATCTTTCTATCTCCACAACTTAGCTGCAATTGATTTAGCCCAGAGGACTAAGACCGACATCGAGAAAAATGGGTAAAAATTGAAAAATAATATTATTTCCCGATTACTTACTTTGAGAAAGAGAATGAACAAATAAAAAAGAATACAACTAATTTTCTTTCCGATCTGAGCTCCTAACAGATAGGGCAAGAAACCCTCACCCTTTGATGGGGATGTGCAGATGGGTTGTGCAAACTGGCTCGGTGTCGCTTGAAAGAGAGACGACGTCATCATCGGCGACAGTGGGCAGAGGAGGTTTGACGCGGGCGGGAAGGAGATTCGACGCAGGCTGGGATTTAATGCGGGGGAAGAAATTTGAATGAGAATAATATCAAAACTTCCTACCGAAAACGGTGTGTTTCAAATAATTTAAAAAAAAAAAATTGCCACGTAGGGTGTGCAAAATTGCACACCGCTACAGTGGCTCATCCCTATCAAAACTCTTGATATTCCGTTATTGGTGTGTGTTTTCTGCTGTCAATTATTCTCCATCAGTTAAATTAGCCTCACGATTCCAACAATGAAATTAAGAGTTCCAGTAATAAAGTAATTAATTAATTAAATCATAGAATATAAACAAGTTTGAGTTTCCTCTTCCAATATAAAAGGTAGTGATAGAGTTACCACTCTATTACAACCCATTTACCATTCATGTGCATTTCAAATTTTTTTTATTTTTATTCCATTTTTTTAAGTATTTTTTTAACCTCCTTAATCATTAAGAAAAAATTAAAAAAAATATATAATTTTATTAATACTCACTTCTTTAATCATTAAGTAAAATTAAAAATTAAAAAAAAATCAAATACAAAAAGAGTTGTAGATAAGTTGTAATTGAGTAGTAATAATATCATTTTCCAATATTAAAATTCTATCTCACATATATAAATATTATATATGTATGTATATGTATAATCAGTGGCATCTTAATTCCCATTATCATGAGATATAATATAAATACAAAAATTTTATGTGCAGTCACTTTCATGATGTTTGGATGATAAGATGAGATGAGATAAGAATTTTGTAAACAGTAGTAAAATGTTTTGAATTAAGATATTTTATTAGATTTTGAAAAATAAGAGAAAAATAGTTGAATAAAAATATTGTTATAATATAAATTTTTTAACATTATTTTTATTTTGAATTTTGAAAAATTGTATTATTTTTTATGTTTAATTTGTTTGAAAGTTTGAAAAAGTTGTAATGATTAACTAAATGCATATAATGATAAATGAAAAAGTTAAATATTTGAAATTGAAAAGTATTTATATTTGAATAATATTTAAGAAGAAAATCACGAGAGAATTTGAGATGAAATCATCTCACTCCCAGAACATGCAAGCCCTAAATTAGCTGTTAATAGTATCAACCGGAAGAACTCTCGTCATCTTATCAAGGGTCTTTAGGGATTAATTATAAACCGACTCTCGAGTACTTTGTCGATCCTGATATGGTCTTATTAGTTAGCTGTTATTGTAGATTAATATAACATCAGGTCTAGAAAATACCATTTGAATGTCAAAGGCATTGAGACTCCAAATGGATCATGATATGCTAATACCGTGATTCAATTCTGTGCAATCCTCTGTCCCAAACATTTTATAACAATTAATTAGGACAGAGATAAAGATCATAACGTATATAATAAAGTATTTAATATTGCTTATTTCGTGGATATTGTGAATCTAATAATTGAATATGTGGGGTCTACATATTATATTTAGAAAAAGGATAAATACAATACTTTTCATGACACTTTACAAAAATATATTTTAAAATTAAGAGTATTTTTATAAAATACATCATATAGAAAAAATAATTTATTTGAGATAAGGCAGTTTTAGATAAAAGATAAAAATTAAATAAAATATTATTTTTTTAATATTATTATTATTTTAAAATTTAAAAAAATAGAATTAAAATTTAAAAAAATTAAATTATCTATTATATTTTATATGAGAATTTTAAAAAAATTATAATTATAAGATGATCAAAAGTATTTACGAAAACGGAGGGCTAAGTCTTCTTACATTATATTTACCAATTATATACATATATTATATATATATATATATATTTATAAATATATATATATTTTTTAAGCTGTACGTTATACTATTTGAATAACATCATCGTTACCATACTGGGCCACTGGCCTTAGCATAGCTAATATTTGAAAAAAAATAAATGGTTACTTGAAATGAACAAGTAAACCAGCCGATGAGGCATATCCTGCCGACCCATTTCAGGTTTTTTTCGGAATCAAAATCTTTTTCTCTTCCCCGCTTGCAAATGACACACTAGTACACCACCATGCATGGCACTCGACCTGATCTACGACACTGATCTACTGCGTACCTCTGATCTCTCCAGTCTCCATCAACGTCGATCTTAGCCCCGGCCAGTACCGTTGATACTCAGAAACAGATACCTCCGCCTTCCACAACTTTTTCAATTATTCTCTGGTACTACCGCCGGCTATAGCTACAATAATGCCTAAGCGGCAAATGATATTTACGCAACATGGATTAATCTAAGGTGAACTAAAGAACTAGCTAGTACCGAAATCTAGAAAGTCTGAAAAATAAATATCTGTACAAAAATAACTGCTGTAACTAGATCGAAATATTCTCTTGATATCAGTAGTTACGGTTGCCAACACAGAGACGTCTGTTTCTGTAGCTGCATGGTGATTCGGTGAACCTTCCTTGAGTGGATTTTCGTGAAATGTGGGTACGTGTTTGCTAGATTATATATATGTATATATGCTGATTTAAGTCCCGGAGTTCGGGATTGTGGTTCAGATTCAGAAGTATTTTCAGTAGCATGTTCAATATGAACAAATCAGAAGAAAAAGCAGTGCCCAAGAGGGGATGCCTTATTTTTTCTTCTCCCTTTAAAATACAAACCCAAAAACCGAGAAAGTTAGTTATGCACCACGTATAGCAATTTGAATGGGATGGCCAGCATTTCAAAGAGAGTGTAAGAGAGGGTGTGGTTTCGTTTGACGAGGCCGGAGGCCATGAATGCGTAGTGGCCAGTCATATATGGTAGCTGTGGTGTTCTGTGCAAGAATGGATGAGCCCAAGTCTGCCACATTTAAAGCAAAAGGAGGCGACAATTTTAAGCCTCCCTCTCTCTCTCTCTCTCTCTCTCTCTCTCTCTCTCTCTCTCTCAGTGGTCAGATGGGCATCCCAAAGCTACCACCCTCCGGCCATCTGTCAGCCACTCCACCCCATCAGCACGCTCTTCCTCTCTTCGCCTATCTGTTCACTCTATTTTTTCTATCTTCAACCACTCCACTGCACCTTTTGACACGTTTCTCTCGCTTTTCTTACACTTGTGCTCTCTCCACTGGCAGTGTCTTCAGGCTCCCCTTCTGGTTTCTTAGTTCTTATACCATATTTGGTTTCACAAGAAACAAACACTCACACCAAGCCTCAGCCTGTTCCTCACAGCCGTGTCTGATCGCAGGCCACCACAATCCTAAAGACCACGTTCAGATCTTCTTGTTCATTCTGATAATGGACAACTTTTTCACACCCATTCCCACAACCACCAGAGCCCCTTCAACCTCTTCACCCTTCTCAACCTCTCTTGTGTATTATTTTCCACCCCACGAAGGTCATCTGCAATTTCCCCACGCATTTCCTTTAGAGCAGGTTGGTCAGCATTTGGCGTACCCGGCATATCCTTTCGTAATTGGGGCTGGTCAGCAACCACATGATTTGCTATCGAAAGAACAAGAGAGAAGGCTTGTGGATGCTTGGACAACCAAGGTTGCGAGGAGTAAGCGCAAAATGGCACGCCAAAGGAGCCTCAGTTCGAGCAAAAATCCTGCTTCCTGGGCTACTTCGAATCAGGTATATACCCGGGGACTGGCCGTGTACGGTGCTGACGATGCTGAGGCGCAGAACAGCAACATCAAAAGAGATACCTACACGTTCTTCACGCCGGATAAGAAGGTGGGCTTCTGTGAACTCTGAATTTGATCTCCTAGATTGTAATTTTCTGGTTACAATATCGTGCGAATGATCTCCTATATATATTGGGTCTTTTATACATGGCTAAGTAATTCAATTTGGCTGTAGAGGCTTAGAGTTTTACTTAAAAAGGAGTTGAAGAATAGCGATGTTGGGTCCTTGGGCAGGATTGTGCTCCCTAAGGTAATGTTCTCCTATATGGTAAATTCTCCTTATCAATCTGGCTACGGAGGCTTAGAATTTTACTAAAAGAAGCCTGTTTGGTTTTATGTTGTTTTAGTTTGGTTCTTTGTATTTTTAGGAAAATTTGAGAAAAGGAAAACAAGCGCAGAGTCAACCACTAATATCTTTTATTAGCTTTGGTTCATGCGGCCATACCACTGCAATATGATTGTGATCTAGACTGCCCAATAACTAAGTTCTTCTTTCTCGGTATTTGCATACAAAAACATAAAAAAAGAAAAAATAGTCCTCGTTAGTGACAACTATTTTTGCAATGCATGGAGGAGAATTACCATCATCATCTAGAAAATCTTTAAAAATTCTGTTATATATTTACGCTCGCATTTTTCAGTTTTGTTGTTCGATATCCAAGCTGATCTAATGTATTCTTGGGTTAATGATCTCAATCATCAACTTCACCAAAGAGAGAAGCAGAAGAAAACCTCCCAACCCTCTCTGATAAAGATGGAATCCAAACTGTGATCCGAGATGTGTATTCTAACCAAGAGTGGAACGTGAAATACAAGTGAGTTCATATCATTTGGGCATTTGATTTCTTTCTTCAATTTTCTAGGGCCTTTTTACAATATCTTTGCACTATTTAGACCAACAGTTGTTTAAGGATCGATGTTTCATTTCTTTACGTTGATAATTACACAGGTATTGGTCAAATAATAAGAGCAGAATGTATGTCCTTGAAAATACAGGTAATTCCTGCACCGACCGATATTCTCTCTTAACTTGATTTGTCTGATCTCCCATGCTGCATGCATGTTCACTAATCTTTTCCAAATCACAGTGGATTTTGTGAGGCAAAATGAGCTGGTGATTGGAGATTCCATTACTCTTTACGAGGATGAATGCAAGAATCTCGTGAGTTCTTCTTCCTTAAAAGTTGTAACTCAATTTCTTTGAAAATTAATCCTCATTTAAAACAGAAAAAGAAAAGAAAGTTTTCTCTGATTGTAGGACTATAATGCCCTTGAACCTTTCCCTAAGACGATATCCCTAGCTTGGTGAAAGGCAAAACGACAGAGAGAAAAATGCCAATTAATATGGAAAAAAAAACTTACATATGTAAGCTTTAATGAACACATAGGATATGATGAGTTGGTTGTAAATTTGCCATTTAATAGACAGGTAGGACTGAGCTCGTGCTAAACAAGCACAGCTTAGAAGTTGGCTTGATGAATCAACATTTCTTATTATTATTTTTACTTAAAGCACTCTATAATATTATTTAAGAGAGTTTAGATATAGAAACGGTTTCATCTCATCTCATTATTATATTTTTTTAAAAATTTTCACACAAAATATAAGAAAAATTTTAATTTTTTTAAATCTTAAAATAATAATAATATTAAAAAATAATATTCTAATAATATTTTATTCAATTTTTAACTTTTATATAAAACTATCTCATTTCATATTATCTCACCATCCAAATTATAGCTAACATAATTTGTAGACTTTCAACAATTGGCTCTATTAAATATGGAGTTTACAAATTATATGTCTCTCTTCAACCGTAGAAAATATATATTTAAAAAAAAAAAAATCTATAAAATCTACATCCTAATTAATTAGATTAGCTGTAAAGTACCTGTGCGTTACAATTGCTGCCATCACGCAGGGAAATGCTTAAACCACCGCTGGTAGCTCTAGCTGGGGGTTACAACTAGCCCTCCTTTTTTCTCTTTTATTTAATAATTAAGGAAGTATTTTTTTGATAATATTATAAATTTTTAAAAATATATATTGAAAAGTATTAAAAAATACATGTTAAACAAATGCCAAAAATAAAAACACACACTATAACTAGCGGGAGCTACCAGCGGTAGCCGTAGTACTACCGTATCACATATCATGCATTTATTAGCCTTTTCTTATTAATTTTTTACACCAAATAAAAGATATTAATGTATTTATGTACTTGATTGTCATTTATTGTTTAATCTTGCATATAAATTCATGAAATATTTTCCATGCATTCATGGAAGTGAATTACCTGCCTAATATTAATTAGAATGTGCATTTTATAATGAAAGAATTATATACTAATATATAATTAATAATGCCTAGTGCATGTACGTACGTGTAGTAATTGCATGTAATTAATTAATGTTGTTCATTAATTAATATTGCGATCGAGGGTGATGCAGTATGTCACCATTAAAAGGGGAAAACGACCAGTAGTAGAAGAAGAAGACGACGATCATCAGCAGCAACCTGCATACAGAAGAGATCAGATGATGATGAATAATAGAAACCACATGATGATGAGCTACAACGTCTGCCACAACCAATATTCTACCCCATATACATACGGGAATAGAGATGAGGAAGAAGCATCTCTTGCATTACTCATAGAGCAACTCAGACACAAGGAAGAACTTGAAGCTAACAGCCTTGCAACTTTATCTATTGGATCATCAGGTCATCATGCTGCTTCTAATTATTCACATAGGCAGCCCCTACCCTGATCATTTAATATTAATCCATGCCGGCAGTATTTATCTTAATTAATATTATTCAACCATGCATGATCTTTTCAAAGTACCTCCTGGCATGGCTGCCTAATTCCAAGCCAATGCGATATATGCAACTTGTTTAATTTTCTTGCACCATGCATTTTGGGACATTTATCTGATCATAATTATTGATAAACATATTATATATATAAGTTACATGAATTTGATGTGCCTTCCAATTACTAGAATATATACCAGATTCTATATTATTTGCAAGGATAACATTTTGATTGAGCAACGAAAATTGACCCATTGTAAATAAGTTCGTAAGTACAAAATAAAATTTCTTTTGCAAGGAACCTAATCATGATCTCTTGTTGTGCCTTCATTTTAGAGCTTGAAATATATAATATACCCATAAAATAATAGGTATTTAAGCCATTTCACTTAATGTTCATAAATACAATGACTAAAGTACCACGGGTTTTATATTAATCAATGATACTATCCATTACCAGAAGCTGGAATGGCTTATTGAAAACCAACTACAAGTTCTTGGATGAAGGTTAACTTTGATGCAAGTTTTGTTAAAACTCAGCAGCAGATGGGGATAGGTGTTGTTATATATTCGAGATTCAACAAGTGATATTCATGTGGTATTAGCTGCTCAAAGAAGTTTTGTAACCTCTGTCTACTTAGATGAGTGTTATGCCCTTTTAAGAGCAGTTCGGTTTAGATTCTTCATGGTCAGGTCAGTTTATTGAAGACATTAAGCAAGCAAGGTTACTGTACTCCAGATGGGAGTTCTCTTTTATCAGAAGTGAATTAGGAAATCAATCATCTCATCAAACTACACAGTTAGCAGTACTTTCTTTTAGATATAGAAACTGTTTGGATGGAGGAAGGACCTGTTGTGGTTCTACCTTATATATATTTCTTTTGACAAGTCATGTATTAATTGAAATCCTCCACATTCTTGTATTAAAAAAAAAAAAATTGCACCAAGAACTCTTCATAGATGGTTTAATTTATTTAATTTCTTTTCTGTAATGATAATTATTTTGTTAATAATCTACTCTGCAACTAACAAACGTACGCGATAAATTAATTAGTACTTGATAAAACAAATATTGAATTTTAAATTTTTAGTAATCGTAATTCGTTTAAAACGACTTACAGAAATATTATGCACACAGTACTAAGTTTTATTTATTATTAACAGAATAAGACATATATCACGTATTTGATAGTGGACTGTGGATCATATTAATTAATTAGTATATGTAAAGAGAAATAATATTTACAATTTTGGAGTTCGTTGATTTGAAAAAGTTGAATTATTTATTATATTTTATTTAAAAATTTAGAAAAATTGTATATAATTAAATAAGATGATATGAAATGAGTCAAAATAGTTTTTTTAATCCAAACAAAACCTTAATTAGTACTTCTTTTCAAGCAATACAATTTATTTATAAAAATTTGAAAAAATCTAGTTGTAAACATAACTATGCATTAATATGTATATCAATTTAATGTGATTGATCAAAAAGTAGATTTTATTGAAAATAACGCTAATTTAAATTTTGAATATGAATTAATCAATATTGGTATATAGATTAATACGTAATTTTGCTTATACGTAAGAAAACTGTAAAGAATTTTGTTACTCATTATTCTGCATATTATATTTATTTATTTTTCTTTTATTTTTTATAAATTAATTGAATTTTTTATTCATTATTTATATATTGTATATTTAATAAGGAAAAAAAAAATAAAAATTATGTATAATGTGCATAGGGAGAATGAGTAGAAATTTTCATCTCGGAAACATCGTTAGAGTTCACTTTGGACTCAGGAGGTTGGCAGTAGACCTTCCTTTGCAACTCACAAAGTCAGTACTCACAACCATCGAAGTCCTTACAAGGCGTTTTCATTTGCAGTTTGTGCCAAGTGCCCCTGCCATTGCTACTCAGAAAACGCAGGGAAGCCACGCAGTGTGACCAATTCCAGGTAACAATCGTAATCACACCAAATATTGTTACTTTCTTATATTACGTACCCACCAACACAACTATTTTGAGAATACATATGAATTTAGCAGAGTAGATTTTTGTGATTTTTACTTTAGAAAGAGTTTTGAAAGGCAAAAAAAATTGGTGGATACAGTCTCTTATCAGTTTCAGGGCTGTGATTCTTTATCTATAGTGTTTCTGTTACATGAAAACTTTAGGATTTTTTCAAGTGATCCACTTTGCTTTGCATTCTGCCATGCACCTTATGTGCTATGGTTTAAAGCTATAAGACAATATTATGATCATTA
Source organism: Carya illinoinensis (assembly GCF_018687715.1). Classification (NCBI taxonomy): domain Eukaryota; kingdom Viridiplantae; phylum Streptophyta; class Magnoliopsida; order Fagales; family Juglandaceae; genus Carya; species Carya illinoinensis. The sequence continues at coordinate 6,411,837 of NC_056760.1, read as the reverse complement.
TCAGTATGCTGGAGGAAAATCGCCGGACATTTTTAGCCTTTTTGCTTCGACGAAAACTGGTTTGCTAAAAACGTTTCGTATTTTTCAGTGCTTGGTAGGGCCGGACAATGCTGTTAAATGAAAATTGGTTATATTTTTAGGGGGAGAAAAAAAAAAAGAAATGAATGCAGAGCCAAATATTGATTCCAGCACAATGATAAAAAAGGAGAGGCATAATTCAACCAATAACAATTTTTGCTTAGAAAAACAAAATAGTAATTATTTTCTGTGATGGTTTCACGGAGGGTAGATTTTTAATGGATTGGCGATGGGGTTATGCAAATGATTTCAGGAACAGAGAAACACTTGAAAAGATTTTCCTCAGTATTTTCGGATCTTCACCAAACAATGGAAATTAAATGGTTTATCCGGAAAATTTTTTGACCAAACGCTGATTCATTTTACATCAAAACTACAAACAAAGAATAGTATGTATTTTTCTCCTCTGAATTTAATTAAGTACTACAATGGCACGATCATCATGGTGGTTTGTAATTTTCTGTATGCAATTATATCTGGTTGTTGTTTTATGTACTGAATGGTCTGTGTACTTTCTCCTCTGAATATAATTAAGTTTTGATTTATTCAAAAAGGAAACTGTAACAAGGTTTTTCTTACATGTGTCAGGGTGAAGGTTGATAACTGGGATGGCTGTGTGGATTATTCGGGTAGACCTGCCTCAACCATTTACAGTTCTGCAAAATATGGTTTGGTCAGGTTGACTCTGAAGCTTATATAGTGTTAGACTATAGCTACAAATCCGTGATTAAAATGAATTTAGTCAATAAACATGCATTTAATTAAGTGAATAAGCATTAAATTCAGAATAGGAAGCTTAAATATTTTCCAGGAAGTTACTTATCAAAAAAATATATTTGCTAGAAAGTGCATGGGTTGGTTACTTTCTTCTTGGACTACCTCAAATGCAATATCCTCATTGTCGCTTTGTGTACCTTATTTTTGAGTTTTATGTGATTATGTTCTTGGTAGTTTTCTAAGTTAGACACTCAAAAGTATTTCTTCTTTGATAAGTATGCTCCTTATATAGGTCAGAATTTATTTCTAAAACAAGCACCAATAGAATCCTCCAACTGATCTACACCATCATCTTCTCCCATAATGCCAAGTCTTTGTGAACTTGAGCGTCATGAACTCTTCTTTTAAATCCGGAGCAGCTTGATAAAATAAGCATTTCATAATTTTCATTATGAAAGAACAGAACTGGTGCAGATTCCTTTTACTTATGAAATGGCAATTGGTTAGCTCCTTATAAATGAAGGATAATGTCTATGATTCAATTAGTTTTTCACATGTAAAGAAACACTTGAACCTGATTTCTCCTTCATAAGAACCTTTATAAACCACTTTGCTCTAACATTAGCTTTGAGCCTAATTTTGGAATGGCTTCCTCTTGCTCAAGAACATGCATTTCAAACTGTGATGCAACTTTCTTAAAAAACCTTACTTTTTGATCTTTGAATGTCAGATAAATTAACCAATACTTTAGATTTTGGGTACTTTTGTCATGCTGTACACTCCGATCCATAGGATACTGATCATGATGCGGTACTTCATATACAACCATTCTTTGAATGGTGTAACTCATGAAGTTTTAACGCTCCATTGCATTTTGAGCATATTTTAAACTTGTGGTTCAAAGCTAAGATTGTTAATTCCTTTATTGACTAAAAGATTGTTAACATGATTGTACTCTCTCTCTCTCTCTCTCTCTCTCTCTCTCTCTCTCTCTCTCTCTCTCTCTCTCTCTCTGTGGTCCAGGCTTCCATGTAGATTATGTTTCTCATGTGAGTGAATTCTAGCTGCAGCTAGACTAGGTTAATAGGGCATGCTGGTAAATGTGACTCTCTTCAGGTAGTTTTAGTTTCATGTTCTGAGGACCATAGTACAGTAACAAATAAAAAAAATGCATGAATGACAAATTGATTGCATCTTACCCCATTTGTCTTTGTGGCCACCACTGGACAGATTTAGCGTTACATCCCATTTGCCGTAGCTCAAAAGTTTTGGCCGCCATTGGACAGATTGGGCTATACATCCCATTTGTCGTCATAGTTCAAAAGTTTTGGCCCCCCCATTGGACAGAGTTAGCGTTACATTTTTATGATTGACAGCTAATTGAGGTTGATAACCGATGATTGACAGCTATGTACTGGACTCTGATAAGTTTATTGCTGCAAGTGACAGCTATAGACCAGACCTGGGCAGATGTTTTCACCTAGACCTTTCAGTTACATGCAGCTTACAGGATCGCCTCTATATGAAGTCTCAGTGTCCCTTAAAAAATTCATCGAGTACAACTTAATCCTTCAGTTTCCATTTCCTTTAGCTTTACAAAAATTTCTTCTCTTCTTGTACCCATGCATACAAGAAGTTTTCAGCATAGGAATACCATCGTAGTGCTGATTATACATGTGATCAATTAAGATGGAATTTTGCCCTTATCAGAGTGCAGATGACACAGATATTCTTGCTTTCTATGTAAGTCAATAGGCACCAATGCTTCATAATAGGACTTCTATCTGATTAGATTTCTTTTTCCTGATTAAGCTTTATTCTCGGTACTAATCAAATGCGTGAGTTGCATATCCATTGTCGTAACTAGCATCATGATGTGCTTATTTTCATTCCTGAGTGGGCTATATATTTGAATTTTGCATAAAGGACAAATTAGCATTCCCATTGTTTGGATCTCTATTCGATCTCATGGTATTGGAATACTGTTCCATGTTTGAGTCAGATTTTGCAGTAGATTCTGTTATGACCCTACCCAAACCTGATTTCTTTTGAAACTCATGTTCATCATATGGACTTTCTTGATATACTAGATTAACATACTGTATAAAGATATGTGGTTGGTTATGTTTGAGATGAAAGCCTAAATGGGAAAAGAAGACCCAGAAAGGTTGAAAAATAAGGAAAGGAGTAACAGATCATAAGGCAATGGTTTTCACCCATTCCGGAGTGAAAATGCTTGTGAAGCTATTCTGTTCGAAACATAAATACATGCAACTATTCTATTAAAAGCTAAATGAATTCACTCCAGCTGGATTTTGATTTGGTGTTGAGGGCTTAATCTGCTTTTGTAGCATGCAGAACAAAGTAGAGATGAAAATTTTCACTACGAGGAGATGGTAATGCACAATGACAATGATCTTTACCCTGAGTTTTTCTGTCACAATATTCTCTCATTTGTACATAAGGAATTCGTTTTAAACTTATATCTAGTGCATGCTTGTTCTTTTAGCCCTTTTTTTCTTATTATTGAACTCCTTAGTGACATGGTCCCCAATAGACTTGCTTAAAGATTAAAATTGTGCTAACAATAGTAGTTAAAAGGTTTGTTATCTTTTATGGTATCATGTGGTAATGACTATCGTGTGAGGCACATTAATGTCAAATCGTAAATTTCCAAAAAAGAATTCTAAGTAACTGTCTCCAGCTCTTTTCCTTTTTTCCTTTTTTTCCTCTCTTTTTTGGTGATATTGAAGATGAGCTATACCTTTTTTAATTTCTGGAAATGAGAAGTTTATGAATTTACTTTAAACCATTGAAGTACTACTAAGCAATAAACCTGTAACTAACAAGGATATCCCAGTTATTACATCAGAGCATGAACTGTTTTTAATTGCAAACGAACTTTTATTTTTTTCACTGTTTATCTAATGTCTATCTTCTTCGTCTTGATTATGAAGATTAAAATTTGAAACATTTTTCGGGAAATATTAGACATCTCATTTTCATGGAAGGTTATGATAGTCATTTGCAGGATTGTCATGCACTCTGCTATAAGACATTTGGAACTTTTTTTTTTCCTTCAGATTTGTTGCCTCTCACAGTAATTAACGTACCAATAGGAATACTAATGATACCTCCCAGTAAACAAAGAGTGTTGGATAAACATCATTCATGTTTAAGACTCCATTATCTTTTCATTCGTTTCTTCATTATGTGTATATGCAAGCATTCACAACATAGCATATATTGTGTACGTATATGTCGTGTGCGTGTGGGGGTGTATTGTTTACAGTTGAGTCGAGTATGCTAGCTTCTTCAGCACTATGATTAACAAAGAGATTGTTTTGGCAGGATGGACTTGAGAGCAGCTTTGGTTGTCATGGTATGGTCAAACAGATGGCGAACAAGCCCGACATGGCATCAACATGGCAATGTCATACTGTTAATGACCACCTTGAGTTGGTCCAAACTAAGAAGTCATTCATCATTGAAGCACAAATTTCATCAATTGCAGTAGCTCCTTTTTACTCGCGTTCTAAACATTCTTACAACTTTTTACTCACATTCCTAACATTATTTAAATCAGAATTTAAAAACCCTTAAACTGCAATAAACACCACAAACCCCCCAACTTTTTCTGTTAAAACTAATACTAAAACCCAACCCCTCCCAACTTATCGCCCTTGGGATGCTGCAGAAGAATCATGCTGCTTTTTGATGGGGAAGCATGAACCTATGAGCTAGATATGGTTGTACGGTTTCCTTTGCAGAGGAAGCCCAAGTATGGCCAACACTTGAAACTATAGGGCACCTAGTCTCTCTCCCACTCACATATTCCCTCCCTTCACCAATATTTTCAGGTCTCTTGTCAGGGGTTCGCAATAGCTTGGCTCCCTTCAAGCCTAGCTGGGTTCCCTTCGAGCCTAGCTGCGTTCCCTTCAGCCCCAGCCTAGTTCTTTTCAACCCTAGCCAGGTTCCCTTCAGCCCTAGCTTGGTTCCCTTCAGCCCTATCTCTCCAGTCATAATACGGCTGCATTTCCATCTCTCGTCTCCATTGACTGCACTTCTCGCCCACACATGCATGCTGTCTCTAGTAGTAGCATCCAACCCCGGACGAACTTCTTCCTCCAGATTTATATGTTGTGGTTGGAAACAAACGCACAAAAAAGAAGCACGATCATCACTGAAAATTGAACATGAAAACTCTTTCTCAATTTTGTCTAAATGTGTATAACCTAAACTCCAATAGATTTACATTGTAAAGGAACTCTATAAATATAATACATCCGAATGGGCTTGCTTACACTTAACGAAAACAAAATGTTCTGTTTCTCTTTCAAGAAGTATGAAAGTGCATGAAAAGGTATGGAAGCTTTTGATTCAAATTCTGTGCATCCGCAGTTGCCAAGACTGCTACAGAAGGATGGTTAACAATCCTTTGCAGAAGGGCGTAACATGGGTTCTAATTCTCATGCCAAATTATCAACCGAATGTGTCGGGGCTGAGGTAGCAAGGCCCTAAAAGTAAGCGAAGAATTACGTCCAATAGAAGTATAAGCTTGAACAGGTGTTATATCTATAGCATGAAGGGGGACAAAGATTACATTGCAGGTTTAAATCGAGATATCAATCTGCCTACCATGATATATATGAGGAAAACGCAAGTTTTAACAAGCATACATTATAGTATTTTGAGATGTTTGTCTATTCCATTATCACAAGTCGAGTACTTCTGGATGAGCCATGTACACAAGCATTTTATGTATTTTTCTTTTTCTTTTTCATGTATCATCCATTCTATCGCATGTGGCAATTCATCCACATGCGTGGAAGGTCATAAAGAGCACTAAGAAGGTAGCCTAAGTGTCTACTTGTCCAGGTGATTTACTTATTCTCGTGTAATTCTCTACCCATGTTTAACGTTGTAGCTCCCAATCGTGCGATAATTGCAAGAGCGTTGGGAGACGCATTTGTTTGCTTTTACCTATGACCTATTTGCCTGTTAATTAATTAAATCCTAATGGGAATCTCAATATCTAATTGTGTTGTGCTTATATGCCTGCAAAACGACTTCCCGTTTCAAAGAAAGAGTCCTACAAAGGTCGTTTTTTACGGGTGCTCTTGAGAGTTGGGGCCGACTCCACGCCCCACGGTTCAACCTCCACATCATCGTCATCTTGCTGACCCATCTTAAAGCTTTGGGATAAGCCACCCACGCTCTCTCTTGCTCTGACACACTCGACCCAAACCCACCATGGCCACAGCCTCTGCAACTCTCCCATCCCTATCTTCTCTTTCCCTTCACACCACCACGCCTCGCCTCTTTCTCTCCAAACCCACAAAATTCTTCTTCTCCAAACCTACAAAACTCCATCTTTTCCATTCCTTTTCGTCACACCCAACCCCAACCCTCATAGTCAAATCCTCCGACATCGACACCTCCTTCTTCGACAATTTCAACCCCAACGATGAAAACGATACCGTCTTCAACCCCCCCGAAGCCCCCGAAGGCTTTGTTCCCCCACCGTCCTTCGACGAGGGTCCAATGGAGACCGAAGAAGAAATCGCCATCGCCTACGAAGAACTGTATGGCCCCGCCTATAGCGGAGTGAGCTATCTGGGAAATGACATTTACGTAATGGACTCTAAGGTCAGGAAAACAACTGGGTTCGGGTCCAAAGTGAAGAAGGAGAAGGTAAAAGATGGGTTCGAAGAGAGGGTAGTGCAGGTGAGGAGGGTGACCAAGGTGGTCAAAGGAGGGAAGCAATTGCATTTCAGGGCCATTGTGGTTGTGGGTGACAAGCAGGGTCAAGTGGGTGTTGGGGTTGGGAAGGCCAAAGAGGTTGTTACGGCCGTTCAGAAGTCCGCCGTGAATGCCAGGCGGAATATCGTGTCGGTGCCGATGACCAAGTACCTTACTTTCCCACATAGGTAGGTGGTTGTTGAAGTTGCCTTTTGCTGTTGGAATTGCGTTTGGATCGTGTGCAGTTTTGGCGCATTTTTTATGGATGCGTGCAGAATTGAATATGAATTTGAGTCAATTGCAATCAGGTTGATAATGTCAGATTTTTAATATGATCTTATGTGTTAGATCTGTAAGAAATATCAGTACCGTTTCGTTACCTTGCTCTTTTTATAAATTTAGGGAGGTATTATATTTTTTTCCAATTTCGCTTACAATAATGTATGATGATCTTTTTTCTTTTATTTTGTCTTTTGAGATAAGTAATGATGTTTAATAACGTTAAATGACCTTGGTTTTGTTTTAAAGGGTGAATGTATGTCAACTGTACTGCATTTAAGCTGTTGTAGTTCTATGGCATTGAATTCGGTTCTTAAATTAGTAGGCAGTTTCTGAGACCACACGGTAAAAACTTCCAAGGGTTTTGCATGAATACTTATAAAAAATGAATTCTTGGTGTCTGCTAAAGCTCATAGATGTCAAAGTAGTTTTGGATTTCATTCTCCTGTGTCTCTGCATCTTAGACCAATTGTTTGCTCAATTTCAAATTCTTATGTAGTGGCATTCTGCCACGACAGGTTAGAATGAATTTTAAATTCTGATATCAGTGGAAGCTTGGACATAGCTGTTAGCCTGTTAGATTGTCATGGATATGGCTTACATTCATTTGAGTTTCATGTTGTAAGTTGTTGAAGTTTGAAGGCCATGAGATCAACTGCCTGACAGTACTAACCTGCAGCTTTAGGAGGTGATGAATGGCTTTATATGCATTTAATAGCAGTTAGGTTGGATTTTTCTATCATCTCCTATTGCTTTTCAACTTTATTTTTGGCATTAATTTAGTCATCCTGTAAGTGGAAACATCAAAGGAATGTGGAGAGGGATCTCTTGGTTTGGTTTAAAGTACTTGATCAAAGTTACAATGGTTTTTAATCATGATTTTAGTGGTCAGGTGCGGTATAGTCAATCTTCTGAGTATGTAGCCAAGAAAAAATGTTAGCATATTGCATCAGTCCTGTATTTTTAGGAAAGTTGAACGCTTATTGGATTCTAGCCATAAGAATAGGGTATACAATGTGAAATGGTATGCAATAGATAGCATGTGTGGAGATTCCCCTCTTACAGCATTGAGTGCATGGGAATTTGTGGGCAGATTTGTCACTTCTGAACATACATTGAAATTCTGGAATGGAAAATTCCTGAAATTGAACCCCCAAAATATAAAATTGAGAATTTTGTGAATTGAATGGAGCCGTTAGTTCTGGAATCATAACTTGTTATTTGTTTATTTGCAGATCTGAGGGAGATTATGGAGCAGCAAAAGTGATGCTTAGACCTGCTTCTCCTGGTACTGGAGTGATTGCTGGAGGGTCTGTAAGAATTGTTCTAGAAATGGCCGGTGTTGAGAATGCTTTGGGAAAGCAAATTGGGAGTAAGAATGCCCTCAACAATGCCAGGGCCACAGTTGTTGCGGTACAGAAAATGAGGCAGTTTAGTGATGTTGCTCGTGAGCGTGGGATCCCAATGGAAGAGTTGTGGAAGTGATGGCAGTTGTAGAAGCCGTTCTTCGCCATAGATTTAATACCTCAGACTTTGTAATGCAGCCTTCTTATATTGGTAAGGAAGAAAATTAGTTCACCTTTGACCAGAATTTTTAGAACAAAATGAATATTTCAATCTTTCTTCATCCTATCCCAAGTTGGATGCTAGAGAAAATGACTGTAGCCTTCTCTTTCTTACGCATGTTGGGTTACAGAGTCCAGTACATTTGTTTTCTATTCCGCTTGATCCAAGGCACAATATCTAATGCTTGAATCAACAGGCCTTTTTTTGTTCATCTTCTTTTCTCCTGGTAAAGGTGTGAAAATGGGATGGCCTGAGGCCGATTTCTTTGTTTTGAGATATGTAATTGAGGATGAACTTGAATTTGAAGAACATCCTTTTTTTTATCCGACTCTTCACTGTTTAAATCAAGTTCAGTTTTTCTTTGGCATCGCTGTGTTGCTTTTGCTCCTAAAATGTCTGGAATTTTGCACTTTGATCCTAAACTATCAAAGTTAATACATTGCACCTTTGGACTAACAAATATTTGTACCTTCGTCCATTTCTTATCGGATAAAAATAAGCGACATAATGTAAAGCAAAACTTGTTTTGAGTTCGTGATCAGAATAGAGTTTCGTATATGCCACTGGTACTACCCGATTAATGTGTATGCCAAACCTTGTAAGAAATCCTATGTATATTCGATTCCGAAGAACTTTTCAGCGAAGGCGTGATCCCAAAACCGTTGAACTCGATACAACGCCAAGCATACGTAGGGGTGCATGTGCAAGAATATGCACTCTAGAGCATAAGCACAAACACAAATGCAATCCCAAAAGAAAAAGTGGCTGCTCGGCTCTCGTCAACATAACTGGGGGCATATCCAATTATCAATCACAACTTTTGGTCCTAAATTGGCAGTGCGTAAGCGTATCAGACAGACTACCCGTACCAGATCAAGCAGGCAATTTAGTCCTGCTCTATTTGTAGTACCTCAGCATTTTTCTATATACTTCCATTTGTGAGGTTTGTCAACAAGTTCAACCAATAAATCCAATTCAGTACGTAGCCCCCAGAGATCCATTTCACCGGGAAGGAATACCAAACAGAGCGCCCTTTTCTGAGCGAGAAAAATATATGCAAGTTGGAACATATTCCAATAAAGAAGCGTCAAGGCACCCAATGCCAATGAATCAATGATGATGGAAATCGAGAAGCCAAGCATTTCTTAGCTGTAAGAAAGAAGAATAGCATCCAAAGGCGGACAGGAATAAATGATGAAGAAAAGGAATAATAAAATGAAAGGCCGAAGCTCTATATAAGCAATGGTATCCAAACATTTGAAACCGTCATAGTATGAAAGAAATGAAGTTCCTGTTTCAGTTCCCCTGCTGTTCATGTTTCTGCTTCATCAAGCCCAAAAAGAGCAAACATAAGGAGAAGGAAGGAAAGAGTGATTGACAGGTGTAATCACTCCCATCAATTCTTGCAAAACAATGGAAGTTCTGTCATTTGCTTGCTGTGCTCACAACCTTGTCTTCACATTCCTTGCTGAAGGAAAGCATCATAATCGTACCAGTCCTTCCATTAGTATTGTTGATAAGGGTCCTCTTAAAGTTCTTTATTCCCAAACTTGATGATGTATGTGCTTGAAATGCTATAAGAGAAACAAATTATTTGTCCTTTCTGCTTGTCTCTGAACAATCATTAGGCACTAAGTCAATCTCCCGCATTTGATGTTCAATTGAAACCAAACCGGTCTGTGCAAGAAACCTGCAGAAAATTCAATCATAATTTTTTTTTTTTTTAAGTAAGAAAATTCAATCACAATTCACAAAAGGACCCTCCAAATAATAAATTCCACCAAGTATTTTGATATTTTAAGTTCGTCCAACTGGTTTTCACAAACCTAAGCATGCCTCACAACAAATAAAGGCTGGTAAGATATGAGCTCAAGGCCTTTTCAAAATGGCCACAAATTGGCATTTTAGAAACACAACATACTGATCATAACGGGCCAAGGAAAGCTGAAGTTACATCTTAATTTAAAAGGACTAGTCAAAAATGTAGTTGGAATTCCTTGGAATCACACTATAAACTGCAAGAACTTCTCCATCGCACACAATATGCTATCTCATTCATCACCCTCCTAACCAAAACCAAAACAGATCTTGCCGTCGCGCGTTGCTGAACAAGGTGAAATCCTGCATTTTTCTCCTTTCCTTCTGGAGATTCACGCACAGTGCAGCGTTTGATATTCCCTCGGTCTCTCACGCACAGAACAACTCGGTTTTGGGTCCTGACCCATCACATGCTCATCTGGGCCCTTACGTGACGCATGACGTAGTTGTTTTGTCTTCGGAAGATATCCATGTAGCTTCCGATAAGCACGTGGAAGGTGTCCCTCATGTATCTGTCCCCATAGCTTCGGAGGACCATTTGGAACTATGTTCGAAAGATGGAGTTGAGTCAGTTATGGAGTTTAGGGAGAAGGCTGTACACTCCGAGGAATCTTCGCAACAGCTCTTAGATATCAGTCTCGTTCCTGATACACAAGTGGTTACTGTTGAGATTGAGAATCATGTGGGTCAGGTGATCGAGTGGGGAGGTATTAAGCTGTTTGGAGATGACTCGGATGGTGGTGGCAGGAATCCTTACCCACTGAACTGTTTACTACCCAGTGAGTTTGAGATGTGGGACTGGGCTTTCAAAAAGGCAAAGGATATCCAACATATTGTAGGAATGAAATGTGTAGGTTATGAAGACCAATTTATGGCACTTCTTACTGCCATAGAGGCGGGTCATGCACAATCTAAGAAACTTGGATCCAAAAAACAGAGGGAACTCAAGAGACTTAATTGGTCTCTGAACGAGGGGAGTTCAAGTCGTGATAGGAGTAAAGGAAAGGGTACTGCTGTTTCCTTATGAAGCCAAAAATTGTGTCTTGGAATGTCAGGGGGCTGAATGAGAGTTCAATAAGCGTCTCCGAATAAAAAATCTACTTCGAGATTGGAGGGCGGATATAGTTTGCTTACAAGAAACTAAATTAAAATTGGTGACTAGAGAGTTAGTGAGAAGTGTATGGAGCTCCCCGTGCGTAGATTGGATCTCTTTAGCTTCGATTGGGGCCTCAGGGGGTATTATTGTGATGTGGGATAAAAGGGTGGTGGAGAAAATGGAGCAGTTCATAGGAGAATAGTCAGTGGCCGTTTCTTTTAAGATGGTGGAAGACAATTTTTTGTGAGCTTTTGCAGGTGTCTATGGGCCAAATGTTGATAACATCAGAAAGCTTCTGTGGGAAGAACTTGCAGGTTTACATAGTTGGAGGGACCTCCCTTTGTGTATAGGCGGTGACTTTAACATCTTAAGGTTTCCAAGCGAAAGATCGGGAGATAGTCGTCTAAGCTCAGCCATGTCAGAATTCTCAGATTTCATTTTTGATTTGAACTTGGTGGATCTCCCTCTTATAGGTGGGCCTTTCACTTGGTCGAATAGCCAAACATGGTCTCGGTTGGACAGGTTCTTAATTTCACCGGACTGGGAGTGCCACTATCCACAGGTGTGTCAAAAGAGATTACCACGGCTATGTTCAGATCATTTTCCCATTTTATTGGATGGAGGCGGTATTCAAGGTGGTAGGCGCTCGTTTAAGTTTGAAAATATGTGGCTTAAAAGTGAGGGCTTTGTGGAGAGGGTAAGGAGTTGGTGGACAGCTTATCAGTTTCAGGGTACTCCATCCTATATTTTTGCAGCTAAATTAAAAGCCTTAAAGAATGACTTAAAACTTTGGAATTCTCAAATCTTTGGAGATGTAGGGGTACAAAAGAAATCCATGTTGGAGGAGATTCAGAACTTTGATAGGGTCTCCGAAGTTAGAACCCTCACCCCTGAGGAATTATCGCGTAAGGCAGAGTTGGGGTCAGAATTGGAAAGGATATTATCTCTAGAGGAGATCTCCTGGCGTCAGAAGTCAAGAGCCATTTGGCTAAAAGAAGGGGACTGAAGCACGAAATATTTCCATAGTGTGGCTAACTCTCATAGGAGAAACAATACCATTGAAATGCTAAAAATCAATGGTAGAGATTGCACATACGGCCCTTATGATCCGGGAACATGTGGTGAGTTTTTTTTGAACAGTTATTTTCAAAACAAGAGGGTTGGAGACCATCTGTGGATGGACTTGGTTTTGATTCTATTGAACTTTAGTCGGCATCTTGGTTAGAAAGAGCTTTTGAAGAAGATGAGGTATATGAAGTTGTTAGGAGAATGGGAAAAGATAAAGCACCTGGACCAGATGGATTTTCTATGGGTTTCTTTCAAACTTGTTGGGAGATTGTGAAAGAGGACATCATGAATGTTTTCAAGGAATTTTTCTCCACTGGGAAATTTAAAAAAAGTCTGAATTCTACTTTCATTGCTCTTATTCCGAAGAAAACTAGGGCTTCGGATGTGAAGGACTTTAGACCCATTAGTCTCATTAATGGGATCTACAAAATCTTGTCTAAGGTACTAGCTAATAGACTAGGGGAAGTCCTACGCAAGATAATCTCAAAGCCCCAAAATGCCTTTGTAAGGGCCGACAAATTCTGGATTCTGTGCTAATTGCTAATGAATGCCTGGATAGTAAATTGAAATCTGGTGTGGCTGGGATTATTTGCAAGCTAGATACGGAAAAGGCTTATGATCATGTTAATTGGGACTTCCTCCTTTATCTGTTACGGAGGTGTGGTTTTGGGGAGAAATGGTGTATGTGGATCAGATGGTGTATTTCAACAGCAAGATTCTCAGTTTTGATCAATGGCAGCCCGGAGGGTTTCTTCGACAGTTCCCGAGGTTTAAGAGAAGGAGATCCTTTGTCCCCACTTCCTTTTGTTATCATCATGGAGGCCCTAAGTAGGATGTTAACGACACTGGTTACTAATGGCTTTATGACTGGTTTCTCAGTGGGTGACGTGAATCGTGGCCTTATCTCTATTTCTCACTTGCTTTTTGCAGATGACACATTAATTTTCTGTGAGGCAGATAATGAACAACTTAGGGCGTTGAAGGCTCTTTTTCTATGCTTCGAAGCTGCATCAAACTTGAGAGTGAATTTTGATAAATCAGAATTAGTGCCAGTCGGGAGGGTCAGAGATACTCAGCAGTTGGCTAGCACACTTGGCTGTAAGGTTGCTTCCCTCCCTATGACTTATCTGGGATTACCGTTGGGAGCTACTTCACGATCCTTATCTATCTGGGATCCAGTCATTGAGAACTAGAAAAAAGACTGGCAGGGTGGAAGAGACTATATTTGTCAAAAGGAGGGCGGGTGACTCTTATCAAAAGTACTCTTTCTAACTTACCAACCTACTTTTTGTCTGTATTCCCTCTTCCAGCATGTGTGGCGGCACGCATTGAAAAACTTTACAGAGACTTCCTATGGAGTGGGATGGGGGAGGAATTCAAATTCCACCTAGTCAGGTGGGATAAGGTGTGCAGACCACTACAATCAAGGGGGATGGGGATAAAGAATTTAAGAACGTTTAACCGGGCACTTCTTGGGAAATGGCTTTGGAGATACAATATGGAATCAGAAGCACTATGGAAAGTAGTAGTTGACTGCAGGTATGGCAGATCATGGGGGGGTTGGTGTACTAGAGAGGGGACTGAGCCTCATGGGGTGGGAATTTGGAAATATATTAGACAAGGGTGGGGTGTATTTGCTAATCACACTAGATTCCTAGTGGGGGATGGGACTTGTATAAATTTCTGGAGGGACATCTGGTGTGGGAATGAGGCGTTAAAGGAGACTTTTCCAGCTGTGTTCCGAATGGCTTGTGAGCCAGATGCTTCAGCGGCGGACCTTTTTATTCGTTCAGGGGATCAAATCCTTTGGAACATTATCTTTAGTAGAGCAGCCCAAGATTGAGAAGTTGATAGTTTTGAGGCTTTCTTCAGCCTTCTCTACTCTTTGAAGCTAAATGGCCGGTGGGAAGATAAGTTGTGGTGGGCACCTGCGAGTAAAGGAATTTTCTCGGTAAGATCCTCCTACAAGATTCTTTCAGCAACACCAAACTCTCACTTCCCTTAGAAAAAATTATGGAGGAATAAGGCACCTCCCAAAGCACTTTTCTTCACCTGGACGGCAGCCTTGGGTAAGATTTTGACTACCGATAACTTGCGAAAGCGTCGGATAATTATTGCGGACTGATACTGTATGTGTAAGAAAGCCGGTGAATCAGCTAATCATCTCTTGTTACATTGTGAGACAACTAGAGCTCTGTGGTGTGAAGTGCTCAGCAGAATTGGGTTAAACTGGGTGATGCCTACTAGGGTAATTGATGTTTTGGCTTGTTGGGGGATACCGGGAGGGACTACCACAGATTAAAACTATGTGGAAGATGGTCCCTATATGCATCATGTGGTGCATCTGGCGAGAGCGCAATGAAAGGACCTTTGAGGATAAGGAGTGGACAATAGAGGAGCTTCGCTCTCTTTTTTTCACCACTTTATTTAGTTGGGCCATTGCTTTAGATTTTAATGGCCAAAATGTACGCGAGTTTCTTCTTTCCTCTTTAGCAAACTAGATAGGTCTTATCTCTTGTATTATATCTTGTATACTTGGTCTTTGCCTATTCATATTAATACTCCCGTTTACCTATCAAAAAAAAAACATCCTCATTAGGCTATTTCATTGTAGGTGGCATGGCTCAAATCCCACATTTTTTTACAAATCGACTCTAATACCACTTGTAATGGCCCAAGAAAAGGCAAAGTCACACACACACACACACACACACACACACACATATATATATATAAACCCCAAGTTACATATGGGCTTATAATCAATAAAATTTTGTTTACCGATAAAAGAAATTATAATTGAAGCCCTTTAAAATATTACAAAGCACAAGAATTTATCCCTCCTAAACAATGTGGGATCTCATAAACCATCCTTCTATACTCAATTTGACATATAACTTTAATCGCTCATTTGCAGACTATATCAATAGCACCCTCTTGGATATTTAGTGTATTATGTCCTAAAAAGCACAATAGCATTTTTATAGATATAAAATTTCCATATATTTCTGTCTCATCAATCTAAAGAAATATCTCTCTTTTTCAAAAGAAATGCAGCCTTGTAGATTTCTTCATAGATATTTGGAAAAATTTTGGTACATCCCAAAGTATTTTTAATTAATTTTCCATATATATAAAAAAGAAAAGAGGATTGAGCAATGGGGAAAACGGGGAGGGGAAAAGGAGTGTTGTTAGCGATAAAGAGGATTGAGGACCAAGGAAAGGGAGGTGGGGATGGTGGCGATAATGGTGGCATAGAAGAGTAATGAGGGAAAAACGGTGGAAGGATGAACTTGTAGCCAGGAGTGGGCATCAAACCCTCAGAAAGCATCTATGTTTTCACAACCATTTCAGGGCTACCACCTGTTGCTATAACTATTGAGTTGATGACATATAACCATTTCATCAGATGAAGTTATGCTCAAAGTATATCAATATCACCTACCTCGCATGCATGTAATATGAGAATTTCCCCTTCCACAACTATGTTTTCACAGGCCGTTTGCTCAATAGAACACTTCACAATTTATGGACTGGAACACAATAATAAAATCAACGCTTTCAATTTGATACTACGATTTGAACTTGTAATTTGTTTTAAAAAAAAGGAATTGACCAATGGGGTAGCAGCAACAAATGATAATAGCAATGGCGTAGGAATAAACAGATACGCGCGTGCACAAAAGATAAGCTAAAGCAAAACCCCAAAATTCAAAACTCACAATTGATCATTGGCCTACAACAGAAAAGGCAAGAAAAATAAGCCACCAACAAAAACCCATGTACAATATGAAGACAGGGTGCACAAATAAGTGAAAAGACGTATTTTTTAGTGGAGATGTTAAGGTACCAGCTAAGAAGCAGGAAGAGGGTGGCTGTGATCAGAACAAGGAATGCAACATGAAGCACCAAGGCAGAGTCACTTGCGGAGAACGCTAAGCCCAGCATCAGAGCAAGGCATAGACCCAGCGTTACGAACGCTGATTTTAATGTATTCCATGTGGGACCCTGGGATCCAATCAACAAATCATCAGTACTTGGCTGTAAATAAATATGCATATATAAAAAAGAGAGAGCGAGAGCGAGAGAGAGTACTGACGTTGACACCGGGGGCTAGAGCTCCGAGTAACACAGCGTTTGCGGATGATATGCCTTCTCCAACTGTTTTCTTATTCTCCATTGGAGTTATTGAGATCTCGAATTGCAAACTTAGAGAGAGACGCAAAGACGGAGAAGGAGACGGAGACGGATCGGGTTGAAATGGTTTCTAAGTAGATCTTCCGGCTCAACTCCGCCGAGGGTTTTATAACCGATTCGGTCGGTTTCGGTTATTAAGAATCGATTTTTATGATTTGAAAACTGAATTGAATGGAACTGAACCATTTTTTTTTAATTTTTTATATTATATAAATAAATTATATGCTATATATTATACATATTATAAAATTAATTTAACGTGAAAATTTAATCTTATTAATATTAAAATCAGGTTATTAATATGTTATTATTTATCCTTATGCATTAAGTTACATACTTGAATATACAATATGATAAAAGTATAAGAGTACACTTTTAATATATCTATCTATAATAATAAGCGTCTATCGCGCTTCTTCAGGAATGAGCAGTAAATTGTTGCGTTCCGTTTTTTTTCTTCCGTTTTAATTGCATAGTTACTTTTTTAACTTTTTGTTTTCTTCCTTTGTGTCCGTTTATATAAGGATGTTTTGGTCTTTAGTGAAATTGTGTCATTCAAAAGAATTTCAGACCACACAAATCTTTCATTCTCGTCTTTGTCTCTACTCCCCATTTTGCTGAACCACTCTCTCTCTCTCTCTCTCTCTCTCTCTGAAGCTCACGAACCCAGCTCTCTGTCAAAGCTTCAAGATCCATTCCACCCCACCGAAAAGTCTGAACTTTTTACTAACCAGAAGATTACTTACCTGCAAAAGCCACGACGATCGATCAGGATCAGAGGAAGACGCACTCCTCAGAGCCTACGTTAAGCAATATGGCCCCAAAGAGTGGAATCTCTTCTCCGTCCGCATGGGGCAGCCCCTCCATCACGACGCCAAGTCCTGCCTCGAGCGCTGGAAGAACTACCTGAAACCCGGCCTAAAAAAGGGCTCTCTCACCACAAAAGAATAGTCCCTCGTCGTATCCCTCCAGGCCAAGTACGGCAACAAGTGGAAGAAGATCGCCGCCGAGGTCCCTAGACGCACGCCAAAGCGCCTCGGCAAGTGGTGGGAGGTCTTCAAGGAAAAGCAGCTCAAACAACAGCAGCAGAACCAGAAGAAGAACGGCAGGGGTTCCGTGGACGGAGGAGGAGCACAAGCTATTCCTATTGGGTTTGCAGAAAGTGGGGAAAGGAGATTGGAGAGGAATATCGAGAAACTTCGTGAAGACACGCACACCGACGCAAGTCGCGAGCCATGACCGAAGACGGGTGGGTGGTGTGCCGTGTCTTCAAGAAGAAGAATTTTCAGAAAGCAGCAAAGTGTCCTAAAACCTCCTCAATCTCAATGGATTCAAACACTCAGATTGAAGGCGTCCTGGATCAAATACTTCTATACATGGGAAGGAATTGCAAGCTGGAAGACGAGTCATTCAACAACATCAGCATCTCCAACGTCCACACTAACAACATGATGTTCCTCA
Organism: Carya illinoinensis; assembly: GCF_018687715.1. Classification (NCBI taxonomy): domain Eukaryota; kingdom Viridiplantae; phylum Streptophyta; class Magnoliopsida; order Fagales; family Juglandaceae; genus Carya; species Carya illinoinensis. The sequence goes on along the minus strand of NC_056760.1, from coordinate 6,393,815 downwards.
GTACTACAGTAAAACACACAAGCCCGCTCGTCGATGAAGAGCTCCATGACAGATTCCTTCATCTCCCACGATTAGAGAGCCCTTCCCTTCCTTCTCTTCCAATTGGCAACTCACCCTTCGATCATGACCACAGTTTCAAAGCTTGTTATCAGCCATTCGATCACGATTAGATGTTCACTGAAACCCAACCTTGTTTCATCAACGAAACAGCTAATTGTACTGGCAACGATCGAAAACCAGGCTTAGTGATTGGGCCACCTTTGATCGTTTGGTGGCATCGCAACTTAATGGTCAAGAGGAGACAACCAAGCAACTCGCATCAGATATATTTAATTATAATAATATAATATAATTTTGCATGATTTCTCATTCATCATCATGTCTTTAGTGCTCCAATTGTCGATGTAACATCAGTTATCAATTGCATATATATATTTATATATAGTTAGTTAGGTTCTCCTAATTTTCTTTTCTCATTTTCTAAAAGATGTAAATTATATTTTATTCTCTCAAATAAGGCTGATCTTTATTTTAAGATATTTGAGGTAGAAGATTGACATGATTTTTTAGGCTAAGCAAGTACAGTTAGGGCTTATTTTTATGAGCAATGATGCAAGTATAAATTTTTTTATAATTCTTTATATATTATTTTAAATTGAAAGTATTTTTATAAAAAGCGATGCTATTTTTATTGGTTATTTTATAAAATCATATCTTATTTAAAATAGAATTACATAAAAAAAAAACATTTTGAAAAAAATTATGTGTATCATTTTTTTTAGTAAGATCCCAAGAAGGATTAAGATTTAGATGTACTGGTGAAGTTGTTGGTGATTTTGACAAAAGATTATCAAGATGATTAGGAGTAAACAGTGGTTGTGAGAGCTTAAGCCAAACTACTAATTAAATCAACTACCTAATCAAGAGAAAATGAGCCTTTTGTACTGTTAGACAATCCATGAGAGAATATTAAAGCAATAGTGCTTAAATTAATATATATGTATGTATATCTTTGGGCTGTTACAATGTCTCCCTATAAAATAGATCATTTTTTCCCTACCTGAATTGATGCATTCAGCAAAGCTAAAAATCTAAGCTGCCGACACAATAATTGAGGTGCTGCTGTGCTATGGGAAATAGTTTTATAATATGAAAAGGAATATATGAATAAATAAAGAAACTTGGTGGTGGAACGGATGAAGGAAGAAGAGCATATAGAAAGTTGGGTACAGCGAGGCACGTACGTATCTTTGGATCCATTGAAAAGATTGGAAAGAAATGATACCACGCCATTTTGGTTAGGTAAATGTCACAAAACGATGTCCATTCTATTGACTCCTCAGTATATAATCGAAATGCAATGCACGTTGATTAAGTATTATTATTAATAATTAATAATAATAGAATATGATGAGACATATGCTTCCCACCTAGGAGACAAGGGAGGCCCCCCAATCTTTGAAAGCTAGCTATTGAAATATGTCTCCAATATCACATAAATTCAAAGCTTGAACGCTAAAAGATCTTTTGCTTGCTTTTGTTATGGGCGGGGTACGTAATTTCATTACTTATTTTCCATTAGGGATCATAAGCTTTGATTTTATTTAATAATATATGTTTGCCTTAATTATTAAAACCCTCCCAACTCCCATCAGCTTTTTCATATATATGGTCTTTCCCTCACTAAGAAATTAAACCCATCCGATCCTCCATCAACCATGTACGTACGTGGTGGTTTGCAATTAGCTAGCTGCTTCCATGATCATCATCACATTTTGGTGCTAAAAGTCAATTGGAGTGGACCTAAGATTTATTTTTCTTTAGTTGTTAGCTCTTTGTTTTGGACCAATTAATCATGCACCACACATATTATATGTATATATATATATAAGAAAAATATTTTAGATATAAATAAATTATACAAAAGTAAACTTACAAGCTGATATAATTTGATATGATATATGAGATTGTAAAATTAATTTTATTATAAAATAGATTTAAAAAATTATATTAATTTGGAAATTTATTTTTATGAAACTTTTAGACGCGACACTTCTTAATATATAATTCACCAACGGCGCCGACAAGCTCTTAATTTCGTGTACGTTAAATAATATCTTTCTCTGCGAGTATTGCAGGAAGATTAACCCTTGATTAAGAAAATCAGCCTCTAATAAGCCGGTCCCACAACACAGCATGTTGATTAGTTTTTTAATGGTGCTGAGTTGTGTTTGGGATTTTGACCCTATAACATTTTCTCACTAAATCATCTTCTATGTTTCAAAAGTTCCAAACAAAGATCTTTGTACAAGGTCTTCATTGGAGCATTAAATTTCTCTCTCCTGGCTGCTATATAGATAGCTTGATACATAGATTAATGCTTACGGTGCGCAATTATTGAGTAAAAAGTTGTATTAGAAAAGATTGAATACGATTTTATATATAAAAATATTAATGATTTTTAGAGCTAATTAATATAAAAGTATATATTTTTCTTGCATAACATGAATAATAATTAATAATGAATTGAGTTGATCATGATCAGTTTATTTCAATCTCCAACCAACACGTTTCCTAATCGAATGGGGTCCACTCAATTATTCGAACCCATCTTATAAAAAGTATCAGTAACTATTCATGTGTCGGTAAAGAATCCAAAATTTATTGACGTGTTGAATTGAAGATTGCAAAAAATTAATAAAAACCGTTCAGTTATTTTTCTGTCGACTTCTCTCTTATTTTCTTTCTTTAACTTAAAAGTTTAAGCACAATTTTTATTTTTTGCAATCTTTAATCAATCATAATTAATGTTTTATATATTTTTTTTTATTAAGATTAAATACCAATACTGTAATTGAATGATTGATTAATAATGAACGGGTAGCGTAATGTATTAAATATGATGTTATATCATGTTGATGGTGTTGCGAGTAGAGTAGTTAATTTAGGAATTTAACGGGTCGAAGACATACTTAGTCGAGCATCCAAACAAGTCGTGATTCACCAAAAAGCAAAACCGAAAACCGCTTTAAGGACACCTGGTTTTCATTTGGTGGGAGGAAATCCACTTCTCAGCATAAATACATTGCATGTGGGTTTCCCTTGTGTGTATTATCACGTACACAAACCTCCCACATTCCTCTCACGAAATAAAACTGTTTTCCATTTACCCACCCTGACTCCTATCATTTCGCTCCTCACCTTCTCTTTCCTCTCACTTATTTTCTCTACTTTTTTTTTGCCCTATCTCATAGAATTTGCATGTGAGTTTCCGTTTTTGTTGATAAAGCTCTGTACGAAGAGATTTTGGTCGTTGTCTTCTTTGGTTTTCTCTTTTTTGCTCTGTTTGGAGGGTTTTTAGATGGAAAACGGTGCAGATTCGACCTCCCGGAATTTTTTCAGCTGTACCCATGTCTAACATCTTCGGTTTCAGTGTAAACTCTCGATTTCCTTAGAAAAATATAAATGATATACTTTAAGTGTTCTTTTAAATAATATACTTAGTAAAGAATTCGTCAAAATTAAGCAGTTAACTTCTCTCTCTCTCTCTCTCTCTCTCTCTCTCTCTCTCTCTCTCTCTCTTAACAAGAGCGGTGGTCCTTTGTTTTAGACCAGACAACTCTGATCAGTAGGATTTTTACAGGTCTTCTGTAGCTGTCAGGCGCCGCAGCTATGATACTACATCACTCTTGTCTCTTGTAGAGAAATACTTCACGAGAGATGATTCATCATAATTTTCTCTATAAAAGAATTATTCAGTTCATCTTCTTTCGCATCTCATCTTCTTCACTTTTCTGAAATTAGTCTGCATTCTTACTCTGCAATCTCTTTTTGCTTTCTCACTTTGCAATGGCTCAGCAATCTTCTCATTACCAATGTATGAGGTATTTTGCACCTCGTTCACCAGTTGTTTCTGCTTCTTTTGTAGGTGTTATAATGCAATCCAATAATGATCTGACTAATAAGTCAGATAATGAAATTATCTACGAGCTTGTGAGTCTCGGTACCCGATACTCATCAACCCTTATCGCATATTCTCAGCGACTACAATCTAGGACTGGTGGGGTTGACAAACTCCACGAGAATATTTCTATCCTTCAGCGGCTTCTTATGGATTCCAACATGAAGATAGAAGCACTAAAGCGAGAGAACAGAGATTTAAAATCTTTGCTTAACTCTTCTTTTCGAGTGGCTATTCCTTTAGATAGGAAAGGCATGCAGATTTTTGAAAAGTAATAGCGTTTAAAGATTGAGGCAAAGAGCCTCAAATTTCTGTAATTTTGCTTTGTGATAATAAAATAATACTTCACAAATATTCATATTTGTGTTTCTATCTTCTGTTAGATCTTCTATGTATTCTATTTTATTTCTCCTTTAATAATGCACAATTTCTTACAAAATCGTAATATGAATATGAAATACTAATTGTATTTAAGAGATGGTATTTTAGATTTAATAATTCCATTCATCTCCTCCATGAATGTTCTCTAAATCCCAACTGAAGCTTCTCATTTTACAAATCTTTGCTTGTTATTTGGAAAAATTCCACGGGATCAAGATATCAACAATCGTGACAGCGCTGCTGCTCTCCTTCTAAACAGGTTGATTCACATGAATAACCTCAGTTGCTTCAGTATACTGAATGAGATGTACTTATTTCTTCTGTTCTTTATTTTAGGGCATTTCACCCCTCTCTTACCTGCTGTTGAGCGGTGCATAACGGTGTTGCTAATTGCTGAACGTGTTGCTGATTACTATTATTTACTTTCATGGGAAGGTTTTATATTTATATTTTGCCTCCACTAGGCAAACGTCCCTTAGAGTGGCTCGGGAAAAAATATTTATAATTTATTTTTTTTGGCACCGATGATGATCATCGAATATTGATGATTTTCTTCTTTCTACTTTTGACTTTTAAGACACCTTTCGTTGGATAATTTGCTTTGTCGTTTATTATTTTTCAAGCTTTTTGCAGACATGTGGGATAAACTAATTTTTAGGAATGAGTCATGCGTTCTTAGCGCTAAAAAGTACTATTTCTTACTAATATACGAATTTATCATTGTAGTGTGGAGACACTCTCAATCTATTGTGCTTTCTATTTATCCCGTGATAATATATTATGGAGTATAATATAGGAAGTGGGTAGGGTCGGTTGCAAGGGTTGTGGGATCCTTTTCCTTATCTTACATTTCTTTCCTGTTTTAAAGCAAAAAATATAAAAGCAATTTGCCCAAAGTTTGACAATAATGCTTCTCCAATGAAAGCAACCACTCAACATTCCCGCAAGTGGAAACAATCATGAAATATTTAATCATATAGAATGACTAAAAAAAACATGTCTTTCTTTTCTTTATTTAAGATAACAATAATTTAAATATATATTTGTATTTTAAGTAAACAGTATCTTTTATTAATTAAATTATATTTTTAAATCCATATTAAATAGATAAGATATAACTCATTCAATCATTTAAATTTGTTAAGCAGATGATTTATTAATTAGTATGTTGTGCGGACTTTTTTTAGGATACTGGTCTTTAATTTCAATGTTAGTAGTTAGGATGGGACGAGTGGTTTTTTTATAATGATGTTACATCAAATTTCATAATGGCAGTATATATATATATATATATTGACTTGATATTTTATAGGTTAGAGATATATTCCTGTTAATGCCACATGCATTCGATCCACAATAATCGTCTTTGCTTTCTCATCTAAAATAGTAATTTCAGTACTAAATAATATTCTTATCTAACTCTTATCCTTATCTCGACATTCCTTTATCACACAATAAATGGTGTGTTGGCATAGTACTAGACTTAAAAGTAGCACAACTCATTTAAAATATAAAATAATAAATCAATTAACATGTTTTTTTATTGACACACCACATAAAAAATATTGACATATTGATCTACTTAAATAAAAAAATATATATTTGTTTTTTGAATTTTTTATTAATATATATAATAAATCCTAAGCTTGGTAAATGGGGGTTACGTGGTATATAAATCCTATGTATATATAGCCCCATGGTCGGGAGCTGCACGTAATTTCTCAAACCAATCATGACTTATACCAATCTCGTTTTACCCCGACAATATCCATCCTGCTTGTACACACAAGATATGAATGTTCCTTTACTTTTGATATTTTCACTATAAAGACTTCTTAAAATAATCCATGATAAGTTTCAAAATAATCCATGATATGTAAAAGCATTATTCTCATGCAAAAAATATGTTACATATAGATATAATAATAGTTATAAAAATATGGAATCATTATCATGATCGATGTTGAATTATTGCACTACGTACGTACTGGCCTACCTTATAGGAAACAAACATGAAAAGCGACAAAAATTCATCAAATTAAGTTTTGATTTTAGTAGAATATATATAAAGGGAAGTGATTGAAAAAAATAATAAAGAAATAATAGAAAAAATTGATTTTTCCTATAAAATCTTGCCAATTCATGTGTGATGTGAGTCTGTACTTAGGACGAAAGATATTAAATATGGATATATCTTTTGTAGATTTGCTGTCAATCTCAACATCAAGAAAAATATTACCATCCTGGAAAAAAAAGGAGTATGGGAGAGAGCCACAAATCATAAACAATTAAAGAAATGAATCCGTAAAGAGATTTGGTTGCAGCAGTGGTTTGACAGGGTGATAGGACGTCTGGATGATTAAGAATAACAGGCACCTTAAAACGGTCTTTATGGCTCATTTGTGTTCACTTCTAACTTGGTCTCGCATAGCTGATTCGGTTTTTGTTTTAGAAGGTACGTATTTCCTTAGTTTTATTTCTTTTTTTATGATAAGGAAAATCTGCCTACACATAATCTGCCTGTGTATATATATGTATATATATATAATACAATTAAAACTTACAATGCCTTTTGTGTCTAAACAGGAATTGTCCTCATCAAAATATCTAAATATATAAAAGACTCTCTATTGTTCATTTCAAGACCTGTAAGTGCCTTTATATATATATATATATATATATTATATATCTCTTTTTGCTGGTCCCTACTTATAATTTTTTTGTGGATCCTTACTTTGAATGGCAAATTAATTTTGAGAAATATTTTATTCAAGAATTTTGATATGTGATATCGATCTATGTTTTTTATAAATTCCATTTTCATGGTATTTTTCCATTTCATGTGTTATTTTCTTATCTTCATTTCCTTGTTGATTTAAAATATAAATAATTTGGTTGTATGTATTTTTCAACATATGAATCAACGAAATTGTTTATAGCATTTAAAATGCATCATGGAGGTATGGATTTCGCATTAAGCAATTATTATTTATTCATTTAATTTTGGTTGTGTGGAACAGTACCAACTTTCGGAAGAATCATTTGCTTCGTTAACATAATGAGTAGTGGTAAGCTTGTGTTAATAAGTTATGTAGTATTTGTTTTGAAATAGTAATATTAGTTTTGTAAAAGTTAAGTTTGGAGACTATTTTTTGAAGATCAAAGAAAACAACAGGCCTGGTCCCTACTTATAATTTTTTTGTGAATCCTTGCTTTGAATGGCAAATTAATTTTGAGAAATATTTTATTCAATAATTTTGATATGTGATATCGATCTATGCTTTTTATAAGTTCCATTTTCATGATATTTTTCTATTTCATGTGTTATTTTCTTATCTTCATTTTCTTGTTGATTTAAAGTATAAATAATTTGGTTGTATGTATTTTTCAACATATGAATTAACGAAATTGTTTATAGCATTTAAAATGCATCATGGAGGTATGGATTTCGCATTAAGCAATTATTATTTATTCATTTAATTTTGGTTGTGTGGAACAGTATCCAACTTTTGGAAGAATCATTTACTTCGTTAACATAATGAGTAGTGGTAAGCTTGTGTTAATAAGTTATGTAGCATTTGTTTTGAAATAGTAATATTAGTTTTGTAAAAGTTAAGTTTGGAGACTATTTTTTGAAGATCAAAGAAAACAACGGGCGGAGAATATCCCGTATAAAGATTTACCATAAGAGAAAAAGGAAGAACTCCGTAGAAAACGGAGAGAAATATATGCTAAAAAAAAGGCATTTAGCAGCGATTCCCTCCAATTAAAAGATTCAACTTCATTTGATGGTGATCAACTGACTATATCAATTGATGAACGTTCAAATGATGATGTCCAACATATAAACATCATTCAAGACTTTACTGTTCTACAAAAGGTGTCAAAGAGACAACGGATTTTCCATTCTGATATTGACATCGGTGAACTGATTTCATCTCATGAAGTATGTGTTCCTCCTGGTGTAAATCTCTGTGTGGTTGATTCAGAGGCAACTTCATCATTAAACAATGTGACAGATCGTTCAAATTGTCCGAGTCATTCTATGGATTTTCTGACACGTAAATCAGGAAATACATACATAGATGAAACAACCGTCTCTAATCAGTTTCTGATTCAACAGGTTTTCCTGAAATTATTTTGTCATCTTTCGTATTCAAACATCCTTCTGTTCTTTTTCATTGAAATTTGGGAACATTCTATTCAAATAGGCTCCATGTGTTGTTCGGGAACAGTCAAGTTTTGAAACAAGTATATCGCCACCTTGTAGGGGTAAGAAACCAGTATAATTATATTATTCATTCTTCTGATTCTATTGTCAACTCTTGTCACTCTTCCAATAGTGTCCTTGGTCAAATCATTCAAAAAACAATTGATGAGTTTACACATATTGTCTTATATTCACTTTTGAACTCAATAGGTGAGGGGCATCGCCGCTCTGCTGAACTTAAGCAATTATTACAAGTCGTGCCATCTGAAGCATATTCTTTGCCGTATGTGCCTTGTTGCAGACATTGTAAAGCAAAGCGATTCTATCATGAAACAAACGGATTTTATTGTGCTGATGGGACAATTTATTTGGCCACAAATGCCGTCCCTGATCAATTTTATGATCTTTTCACCTCTAACACAGATGAATCTGCGCATTTTAAGACCTATGTTCGGACTTATAATAACAAGTTCGCGTTTACATCCTTTGGAGTTAAATTCGATGAAGATCTTTGTAGATGGAATAAAGGAATTTATACCTTTCGAACTCAGGGACAGATCTATCACTATATCAATGATTTAATCCCTTTAAATGGTCGTCATTCTTATCTTCAATTGTATTTCTATGATACGGAGCATGAATTAGAAAATCGCATTTCTGATTCAGACAGAATGAATCCATCAATTATAGCTCAACTCATCGATATTCTTCACATCAATCCATATTCTTTGTTCTTTCGATCTCTTGGTGATTTGTCAAATTTGAAAAATCAAGTAATCCATATAAGATCAGATGTTGGTCTAGATCAACGTGTATTCAATGTCCCGACATCTTCACAAGTTGCAGCAATATGGGTTGAAAATGAAGATGCAGATCAGCTAAGAGGACGAGACATTTATGTCTTTAGTCATTCTGGTGGAAGTCATATAGTTCAATATTATTTTGGCTGCTATGATCCACTTCAGTATCCGTTGTTATTTCCTCTTGGCGATACTGGTTGGCACCAATGCATTCAAAGGGTTAATAGAGGAAGCACATTAACAAGTAACAAAACAATCCGATCAATAGATCATCACCGATCAATATCAGTAGAAGAATTACTTAGAAGAGAAGATCGAGGTTATAGTGTAATCTTAATCTTCTAATTTTGTACTTAGTTTATAGACATCCAATTTTATAATATTTCATTCCCCTACAACTTTTGCAGCATTGAACAAAAAAAGGAAGGATCCAATTGTTTCGTGTCGTGAATATTATTGCTACAAGTTACAAATCAGAGAAAATGTCAGATCAATTTTGTTACTGTCTGGTCGCCTATTGCAACAATTTGTTGTCAATATGTATGTTAAGATCGAGACGTCAAGATTAGATTATTTCCGTAACAAACAACAACATATTCGATCTGAGTTATATCAAGGTATTGTTGATACCATTACACTTGGGGAAACTGATGCTTCTAATGTTGGAAAACGGATTATTCTGCCTTCGTCATTTATTGGGGGTCCAAGAGATATGCGAAAAAAATATATGGAAACAATGGCTTTAGTTCAGCGTTATGGTAAACCAGACATTTTTTTAACAATGACGTGCAATCCAAACTGGTAAGAAATTTCAAATGAATTACGCCTGCATGAGGAGAGTCAAAATCAGCCTAATTTGGTTGCTCGGGTCTTTCGTGCAAAATTAGAAGAATTAAAGGATCGATTATTCAAGCAGCAGATATTTGGAAAAGTCTCGGCATATGTTTATGTTATTGAGCACCAAAAAAGAGTGCTTCCACATGCGCATTTTTTAATTATATTACAGAGGAATTGGAAACTCTATGCGTCTGAATCTTTTGATGAGATTGTATCGGCAGAAATACCTGATAAAAATACAAATTTGCACTTGCATAATGCTGTTATCAAGCATATGATGCATGGACCATGTGGAGTGTTGAATCCAACAAATGTTTGCATGAAAAAAAATGGTTGTTGCAAAAGCCAATATCCAAAAAGTTATGCATCAGGTACGACTGTTGGAAATGATTGCTTCCCAATATATAAGTGTTCTGACAATGGAATAACTGTCAAACTGAGAGGCCATAATTTGGATAACCGTTGGGTCATTCCATATAATCCATATTTGCTTGCAACATTTGACTGTCACATTAATGTGGAGATTTGTTCTACGATAAAAGCAGTCAAATATCTTTATAAGTACGTTTACAAAGGGCATGATCGTGTTGCTTTCAATTTGGTTTCCGAACAAACCAATCAACAAATTGACGAAATCCAACAATTCCAATCGGCCCGATGGATTGCTCCACCTGAAGCTATGTGGAGAATATACGGCTTCATTGTTAATGAAATGTACCCATCAGTATATAGCTTACATTTACATCTTGAGGATAAACACCAAGTAACTTTTCGAGCAAATGAAGACTTAATCAATGTTCTCAACTCTGATCGATCTGCAAAATCAATGTTAATAGAATTCTTTGCATTAAACCAAGTAGATGAAAATGCCAGGACATTGTTATACAAAGAATTTCCAGAATTTTATGTTTGGAGCCAACAATACAGAGAGTGGACTCGTCGGAAAAAAAAAAAAAAAAAAAAAACTGTTATAGGTCGAATTGTTACAGCAAATCCATTTGAAGGTGAGAGGTATTATCTGCGGATATTGCCAAATCATGTAAGAGGACCTTTGTCGTTTGAAGATCTTAGGACAGTTGATAGTGTCGTGGTTCCAACATTTCGTGAGGCAGCAACTATACATGGTTTGCTACAAAGAGACAGTAGCTTACAAGATTGTTTACATGAAGCATCTCTATATCAAATGCCGTCCAGTTTGAGACGAATATTTGCAACTATTTTGGTTTATTGTAATCCAACCAATCCGAGAGAGCTTTGGGAACGTTTTGAGCAAGATATGTCAGTTGATTTTAGGTCGACTGAAGATTCTATGTCGGATGTAAGAATGCAAGTTTTGCGCTCAATCTCTTTTACACTTGAATCAATGGGGAAAGACATTAATTCGTTCCATCTTCTTGATGACAACATTTGTTTTGGTGAAGACCAACTCGAATCTAGGGAAATCGATGATGAATTGGCTGTTGAAATTTCAGAAGAAGATATTGTTGCATCAGAAGCCCTTAATAGTAAACAACGACATGTCTATAATTCAGTTTTGGGAAAAGTTTTTTCTAATGAAGCTGCTACATTCTTTGTCGACGGCCCTGCTGGGACGGGGAATACATTCCTGTACAAGGCACTTCTTGCCGCAGTAAGATCAAGAAAATTAGTCGCACTTGCAACTGCTTCATCTAGTGTTGCTGCATCCATCCTTCCTGGAGGTCGAACAACACACTCGCGCTTTAAGATTCCACTAGATACTGATGAACATAGCATATGTTGTGTCAGTAAACAAAGTGCCATCGCAAAGTTACTATGTGTGGCAAGGTTAATTATATGGGATGAGGCCCCTATGTCAAGAAAACAACATATTCAAGCATTAGATAAAATGCTACGAGACATTAATGATTCAGAGTTAACATTCGGTGGAAAAGTTGTCATTTTTTGTGGAGATTTTTGCCAGGTTTTACCTGTGGTTCGTAAAGGAACAAGACAAGAACATGTTGACGCCAGTTTGGTTTCTTCTTACTTGTGGCCTACATTGATCAAGTTTCATTTGACTGAAAATATGCGAGCAAGATTGGATTCAGTCTTTTCAGAATATGTGTTAGAATTGGGCAACGGAATGCCACCAATCACAGTTGATGAAACTATAAAAATTCTTGATGGCATGCTTGTTCCTTATGAAGATGACTGTACTTCTTTGGATCATTTAATATATGTTGTTTTTCATGATATTCATGAATATTCAATAAATATTTCAGCTATGATGAATCGGGCCATATTAACACCAAAGAACAGTTATGTTGATGAAATAAATGCATTACTAATTCATAGATTTCCTGGTGAGCTTAAGCGATATTATAGCTTTGATGAAGCAATAGATACATCTGAACAGTCAATTATGGAAGATTTTTTAAATGCTCTAACCCCAAATGGACTTCCTCTTCATGAATTGTTACTGAAGATAAACTGTCCTATCATACTGCTTAGAAACATTAATCCTTCAGAAGGACTATGCAACGGAACACGTCTAATTTGTCGGGCTTTTGATCAAAATGTCATTGATGCAAAAATCGCAGTTGGGCATCACAGCGGAAAAAGGGTCTTTATTCCAAGGATCCCATTCTTACCAAATGTTGATGAAAATAGTGGCTTCCCATTCAAACGAACTCAGTTCCCTATCAGATTAAGTTTTGCAATGACTATAAATAAGTCACAAGGGCAAACATTGAATTTTGTTGGAATATATTTACCTCAACCTGTTTTCTCACATGGTCAATTATATGTGGCTTTATCAAGGGCAAAGACTGCATCTACAGTAAGGATTTTAATACGGCCAGTGTCAACTGAGCGATCAGAAAAGAACTGCACAAAAAATATCGTCTATACGGAATTATTAAGATTAGCATCTTCAGATTAATGTTAAATGGGTAATGATTCGATTGTATAATTTCAGTTTAATTACTTCAACAACATTGTGCACTTAATAGAATTTTATTTTCTGTATATTTAGTATTGTATTTTTTAATTTATTTTACTCTTAAATTCTCTTTGTAATTTTTTTTATTTAATATTGCGTTGACTATACTTACACATTTAATATTTTTGTGTGTGAACAGCTTTAAAGATGCGGACGGTTTATACATTGATAAAAGATATCACTCCAAGTACAAGAGACTGGAAAATCAAAATGATTGTGGCAGAAAAGTCATCCAAACGAACAGGCCAACGCTCACCAGTGAAGTAGCAAAGCCTAACATTGATTGATCCAGAGGTATAATATTTATTTCTATCTATTGTTCTATATTTTTTTTAGTAGATTAAAAACTGGTAAATGATTTTGTTATTTTTGCATTCATTCTATTGAGTTTTGTTTTTATTTTTTATTTTGTTACTGCTAATTTGTTGGGTCTTTTGATGTTTGACTTTTTAAATCTTTGGCTTCCTTATATAAATGTCGATGATGTTCTATTAATTTAGTTATCTTCCTATAACACATTTAAAAACAAAAATTTTACACATAACTCAAAACAATTTAAAATCAAAGAAAATCATTATAGTCAATTATTTATTACAATTTATTTTTTGTAAATTATCTGTTACAATTTTTTATATTATACAGGGAAATCAGCTGCAAGCTACAATATTTGATAAGGATATTGACTCGCGACAAGATAGTTTGCACATTTTCCAGTCATATTACATCAGTAATGCATATGTGAAGCCATTGGATCCGAAGTATAGAATTGAAACATATGAATATCAATGGATCTTGAATGCTAAAACGATAATTGAGGAAGTTCCAAAGGATGAAGGACAATTGGAGCCACCAAAGTACCAACTCATTCTATTCAATGAATTAGATGCCTACAAGAATTCAATTGCAGAAATAGGTAATTCACTCTTTACTTTAGAATATTTAATTATCAATATACTAAAAATTTAAATCTTATTTGTCAGACATTTTAGCTGTTGCAATCCAAATCAAGCCATGTAGAGAGATAACTTTAGCACATGGACCAACAACTATTCAAGAGATATATGTTATCGATCAAGGGTAAAAATATTTTTTAATAGTTCACTCTTTTTGAATTATGTTCCAATTTTTATTTCTTGCATATTTTGCTAATTCTTTTTTTTTTATTCCAATTTTGTAGCTTAAACCCCATATGTTTAACTATGTGGGGTCGATTCGTGCAAGATGAATGCAAAAAAATCTCGAAAATGATTGAGACAAAGCCAATTATACTTGGAACCAAAATAAGAGTTGGTTCTTATAATGGTATTTTTAATAATTAACAATCTTATATTTTTTTTTACATTGTATATGCTTGCATTAATTATGATGCCTATTTCTAATGAAAGATTATCTCCATCATCACGTCCGAAAAGTAAATTTATGATCAATCCTGTTATTCCTGAGGCAACTTCATTGCAAGAGTGGTAATCATTACAAATAAGTTATTATTTGTTTCATACAATTTGAATATTGAAATTTTCATATTTTTATTTCTTATTTTGTATTTGTTTTTATGAATTTTAAGGGCAGCGATTAATGATTTATTACTCAAGAGTATTATTGCAAAAAACTTGACACACCCATCTGCATCTCTATCTTCTGTTGGCATTCGGGAAATAATCAAGAATTGTGATGTTGCTGAATTCATCAAAAATTTGCAACCCATGGCGGTAAAATCCTATTCTTCGTAACAGATTCAAATATTTATACAATTAATTCTTCTAAAAAATTGTCTCTAACTAATGTGATGCAGAAAACAAAATTTTGGATAAAGGCGAAGATAATTGTGGTTGATTTGCGCTAGATATTTTTTTACATGTCATGTATTGGCTGTAATAAAGGAACTGGATATGATTACAATGATACATTACTTTGTTACCATTGCAAACACGAAAGCATTTCCCAACCACGGTATGTATCTTTCAAATCTTTTATTTGATAATTTATGTAATAGATTTAATGTATAGTTTTTATTGATTCTAACTTAAAATGATATTTCCAACAAATTTATAACTGCCGAGCATATGTTGAACTCGACGATAATACAGGAAGACTATCTGCTGTTATGTTTGGTGAAGTTGTAGAAAAAACATTCGGTTGTTCAGCAGTTGAGCTTATGAATCATACTGGAGATGTACATCTTCTTATTTTCCATTCGCTTTATTGTTGCGAGTAAAAAAATCTATCTCAAAATTTTTAACATATTTAATACATTATCTATAAATACATTGAGGTTTATATTAAAAAAACTTTTAAAAGTAAATTATAACAAAAATCGTTGAAATTGATTTTTATATACTTGTCTATTATGTCAATTTTATTTTTATTTATAACATGCATAGTAATTTAATTAAAAACATTGCATTCAAAAATTTGTGTTAATTTATAAGACATAAATTTTCAGCATATAAGTTATTTAAATTTTTATTAATTATGCAATTATAATTAAAAATTTCCTTTACAGGAACATTTGTCATATATAGAAAATCTTGTGGCACAAGTTTCACAGAAAGAGTGGAAGATTGAACTTCTTGCAGACCTCGATCGACTCAACCAAAAGCAGTTCAAGAATTTCAATGTCGTCTCTATTGATGCTGTACAGGATGACACAAAATGATGGATCAGAGTAAAAATATCAAAGGACTCATATATATATTTTTATCATTTTGTGTTGATTTAACAGTGAAGGTTGTACATCAGACTTTCAACTATGGTCCATATCTTTGGGTGCCACAATCTATTATTGTTGTAGAAAACAACTTGTTATGTTCCAATTTCTCAAACATACAGTTGTTTTAATACAATTGCTGTATTTTTCTTTTATACTATTATTTGCTTTCATGGAAAAGTTTTACATTTATAATCTGCCTCCACTAGGCAAACGTCCCTTGGACGTTTTAATTCTACTAGTATATATATATATCAAAGATGAATACATTTTTTATAAATACATTTTTACACATTTCTTGTGATTATATGCATGGTGTTTGGCTTTATAGGGTCCGTTAGAATCAAGATCTAGTGCTTAAATTCACATTCTTTTTCAACAAATCATTGCCATTCTTTTGTCGTCAATGGTTGCCTAAAATCATATTCCATCAGTAAGAGAATGTGAATAATTGCAATTTTCAGACTTGAGGACAGCAAAAATCTTTGACGCTTTTCATTCTTTCTTGAAACCCCCTCTCCTTCAGAGGGCATGCTAAAACATCTAGGGACGCATACATATGGCATGGCATGCATACAAGTAAACTTCGGACATCTCAGAAATCCCAAGGGGCTATGCTCTACATGCTGTACCAGAGAAATGTTTCAAATTGAGAACTTTTTAATTTCCCATATATGTAGGGCCTCCCAGGGAAGGATCTTGCTGGAGTCGCCATTCTCTCTCTTTGAGATACTGCAAAAGTGGATGTGGCTCAATTCTGAGGTCTGTCACAGCACCACACCCCAAGGGGCTAGGTCTTTGGTAACCAGGAAAGAGCTTCTCCCTTTTGAGTTCATCTGCACCATAAACAAGAGGAAGAGCCGGAGGAATTTGTGGGCTCGCCATGTATAAACTTGGGTTATAAGACGTAGGATTTCCCCACTGATCAAAAACATCAAACTTAGAAGCGTTCTCCTGAGCATGATACTGAACCGGCAATACATTGGCTTGCTCAAGATTGTGTTTTTCTCTGTACTGGCGAAGCCATTCAGAAGAAGTCATTCGACGTGTTGGTGGGTAATTATCCATGAAACCACGAGGCTCATGAGTAGCAACCCAACTTGAAGTGCTTGATACCTGCAATGCACCATGATAATCATTTGCTTTGCTCCAGCCTGCAGAGGTTCTGCAGTCAGCAAAGTTAGATTGAATGCTACTAAACCAAACAGCATCATCAGGTAATAAAGGAGCAGAAGGCACTGGAGGTAAGTATGTAGGAGATGACAAATTGATGAATGTAGATTTGGGCTCAGAATTATTCACAGAACCCTCATCTTCACCTATGGAGAGACCAGCCAAGGTTGTAGAAGCCATTTCTACGATAGGCTTCCAGCCGTGTTTGCTAATATTACCTGTCTTCTCTCTATCATTGCTCAAACTTCCCCTATTGAGTACCCAAGCACTTAGTGAGGGAGGCCCAGCAGAGATTGGGATTCCTAACAACGGATGTGCTGATGTATCCTTCACGTGAGGCTCCTGATGCTCAAATGACTTCTTGCACCGGGAACTATAGATGTCAGCATAGAAAGCCAAAGGATCATTCTCGGCCTTGGTTTGCTCAATAAGTAGTGACATAGCTCGGGGCAAGCATTCATCAGATGATACATTTTTATACCTTGAACCTTTTGGAGACATTTGATCGTTCATGTCAACGGAAGTGTAAAGTGGCACTGAGTTATATCTTGAGAGAGGTTTGAAAAGAATAACTTCTTCTTCATCAGTGGCAACAGATTTACCATTCACACAAGGGTTACTTGGACTTGCCTTCAGGATCTGTTCCCCACATTCTTTTGTAGCCATGTAAACATGCTGGTTGGGCTCTTTGAATTTAAGATCAGTACTGGGGGACTCTACTTTTTCCAATTCTTTTCTCTCCGGAAATTCACTTGACTCTCCACTGTAGAATTGTCTTCCTAATTTATCATACAGAATCCACTTACCAGAATCATTTGATCTTTCTGCAATCTTCATTGCAGCATTAGTGATGCGGCAAGCACGGAATTCAGCTCCACTTTCAAAGCTGTCTATGTGTTCCCAAGGAGTTGAAAAGTACAATGACATATGTGCACGTGCAACTGGTGCAAAGCCTCTCAATTCATAGTCTTCCCACAGAGGAGTACCATCTGGAGACATGGCTTCGCCACGTTTAACATTGAGCTGCTTTAGAAGTTCAATAAACACACCAAAAAAGTAACACATGGCGCTTCTACATTTTTCATCAACCCCATACACTTCTGCTTCATCAAGCATGCCCAGCAGCCACTCCACAAATACAAGCACAGCTGGTAAAAGGGGGCAAAGATACGATTGGGTAGCCTTCAGGCATCTATCAACAAGGCGTCCCATGAAAACTAATGCTGCTGCAATTGCAAATTGTGTCCGGGCAATGTGTTCCATATCATTTTTATCTTTTGACCTTTTTACTTGTGGACCATGAATTAGGTTCTCTATAATAAAGATGAGTATAGAAGCAACTTGCAGGGCTCGAAAAGGGCCAGTTCTAGCTGAATCCAAACACCAGTAAGATTCCAATGCAGCCTTTAGTTTTGTATCATCTAGTGCCATTAAAGCATCCAACTCTCTCATAGCAGATGCAAAGGCACAAGGTAATTCCTCAAAACTGCCTCGCATTAAAAAGTAGCAGAAAACATAAGAGTTCGTGTAGAAACTGAATAAACCAACCACTTCATAGAAGCAAGATGCATATGAAGTGATAAGGATATGCACCAAAAAAAAAAAAAAAACATAATCCAATTAAGCCGAAATTGTACTTTACCCAGCTGTGGGTTGAGTAGAGTTTGAATTGCCAACCTGTGGTTCAAAAAGTTGCATAGCTTGTTATTGTGGTTTTCGGCCATTCTTTTTGAGGCAAGTCATTTGAACATGCAAATTTAAAGATTTATGACAGAAAATATTAAAGAATGTAACCCCGGTGATAGGATGTGATTTTTTAATCCACAGGTTAACAGCTCAAATTCAACCCAAATTAATGTAGATCAAGTTTAAATTAACCCAATTATTAGACTAGAATAAATTTACACTAATTATTAAGACTAATTTACAAGGAGTACCTGGATTTTAGGAAAAAGAAACTCATAGTTCTGACAAGAAGAGACCATAATTCTGTGTCCACAGAGCGACTGTGTTCAGCTTTCAAAATATTGCAATTTAAGAAATCAGCATTTGATTGTGATTTTGTCTGGAAGTTGCTCCTTTCAGAAGGTTTTAAGAAATCAAAGTGGGCCTCTCCACAAAGGGAATTCAAATGAGACGACCTGTTCTGAAAAATCATAACAAGCCTTGAGAAATACAAAGATGTGAAAATCAGAAGCAGAGAGAAAGTACAGAGGATAATTTTTTTCTAAAAGTGCAGAGGATAAAAATTAAACACCAAAATTATAAAATAAAATCTTCTTACCCTCTCCATGAGTAAAATTAAGTTATCCCAGGCATCAGGGAAAGGTTCTTCAACAGCTAAACTCCTTACACAGTGGTACAAAGCAAGGAACTCATCACCGACATATGTAGCCAATACCGCCAACTACAAATGATGAGAGTCGGTCACATATGAAAACAAAAAATATAAGCATTATAAAAACTGATGATACAAATCCATGCAGTAACTAGTCCTCAAGAGTGAGCACTACGCGAAGATAATGATTTGATGACATCAGACTAATAGGAAAATACCTGATTATGGGGGTTTCCACTATCTGGCCAAATCATTGTTGCTTCCAGGTAGTGGGAAGCTGCAACTGACCAGTTACGTTCTTGAATATCACATTTTTCATATTGCTCTCGGTATCTAGCAAGATCCCCTAGACAAACTAAAAATCGATGGCATAAAAATTGGCATTTCTGCACCTTCTTTGGTGTGACAGAAGTAGACATGGCACCTTTTTTGTAAGAGTCTTCGGGGAGGCTATAACATTTTCTGATTTTCAATATCAAATTTTGGTAAAACTCAGTTGCTTGAGAAAGAAATGACTTGAATCCAGCTATATGTTTGTCATCAATTATCTGCACACTACTGGCATTTTGTGTCACCAAGTTTTTGCTCTCTCCATCAGCAGAACATTTCTTTATTATCTTACGAAACTCATCAATATGCTTATAGTGTAGTTTCCACAAAGAATATTCAACATCTTGAACTTCCACATGTTCACGATCATTTAGAATGATTTTCTCGTAACTGGAACGGACTTTTCGATACAGGTCTTGAACATCAGAGTGCAATAGACTTTTGGTGTAAATCAATGCCCACAACTGTTTTTCTAAGTTACCAACCTGAAAGCATCACAATTTTCAGCATTCAGATATTAAATAGAGGCAGAAAAAGATTCCATATAATAGCAAATGCTGCTTTGGAACGTTACCACAGTGAGAACGCCCTGCTTTTCTTTCTGTTCAGTCGATGGAACTGGTGAATTAGTAGACATGATCTGAGTTGGCACAGGTTCTCCTTTGGTGCCTTATCTTCTCAAGATGAATGATATAAATTTTCAGTTTAGCTGACCTGATAATTGATTATTCGATCCATCAGATAATGAGACGGAAATAAAGAATCAACAACTATAAGCCAATACATGACTTTAGAAACTCTAGTTAAAAGTTAATACACATGCACAAGAAATTTAAACTCTTGGATATTTGGTTCACTCAAAGAACATGGAACTTCTGGAAATATTCAAATTATACGAATATGTAACGTCCAAACAAAGAAAATGTATCTGAGTAAACTGAATGGAAATCTCTCGGTAGCTCTTTTTTCTCCCCCTTAACCTAGCAGACTATTTTTTGTGACTTTCGAACATATATTGATCTTTCCATGGCGCAGAAGTCACAAAGCCGTCTTTCTTCATGATGATATCATTGCACTTCATATGTGAAAGAGAGATCTCAAAGAAGAGATCAAACGCCGGTGAAATATGAGGAGTTTAACACATGCTACACTTAAAGTACTGCAAAGACTCCATTTGAATGATACTCGAGCTAATTGTGAACGGGTTCATCTGAAGTTGCATAGCACTAACCAATTCCAAAGAAATTCCGGATGCATATGTCCCAGATAGAAATCAAATCAAATTGAGTTCGACTAAAACCAAATTTAGCAATGATATTTTGAACAAGAAATGACCACCCATATTCCCAACTCGAGACAGGCATGAAACTGGTCAAAAAGTAAGAAATGCTTAAACTAACAGATACCCGTAAGACTCAAGGTAATCAGTCAACTAAGAGCATGACACATTCGCTGCTGAGTACTGCCCTGCTACATGTCATATTTTGCACTCGAACATGACTACAGATAATCAAAACAATTAAATAGAAAGCCCCAGCTAATTGGAAGTCTGGACAACCAACTTCGATAACCAAAGCCACCCACCAGAATTGGAAATGAGAAAATTAGCACCACAACCACCACCAACATTAAAACTGAAAGAAACCCACGTCAATTAAGCAGAAAAGGCAGCATCAGATTAAGTTTTTGTGATCTTTGAAGATCCAAAGGGGAGAGAATTGCATCCGATATATGAAAAAAGCGAGAAGAAGTGGAAAAAGACACCGTACCTGAAGCGCATAAAGGGACATAACCACAATTACCAAAGCCCCATCTAAGTGGGTCGCTTGTGACCAATGTTTGAAACAGAAACTGAAGACAAAGCAACCAGGCAGAAGCCCACGAATAGAGAAGAGCAACACGAGAGAGAGAGAGAGAGAGAAGCACGGGGAAAGGAAAACTGCAATAAGAGCCAGACCACCTGTACTGTACAGTCTGTACAGCTTCAGTTGGGAAACAGACAAGAGTTGATAGAGACAAAGACCAAGACTGCTATCCCAATCCTTTTTTTTCTTTCCTATCATAAAATTTTCCTTTCCTTTTTCTAAGCAGTCTAATTTTTCCTGGTGTGTAATAGCCAGATAAATCCACTAACATAATATCAAAAAAACATATGAAAGAAAGTATAATTCCAAGGGACCCATGATCGTCGTCGTCGTCGCCCATTTCTGTGACCGAAGTGAACATGATAACTTGTAAAACAAGCTAAACCCAATCTTTGAGCAACGATTGTGCTATGGTATTGAGCTGGACAACTTCATAATGTATCTAACGTGGTCCATCACCGTAAAAGCTATGACTTGGTGATGTTAGAACTTGGAAAGGGCTTAGCCGCACACGTGTGCATGGCGAGGTGGCTGCTCGGTGGGTTGTTGGAGATCTCATATCTATCCGTTATCTAATGCTTCCAAAAAGCTCAAAAAGAGTAGTCTATTTTTACATCATCGTATAAAATAAATTTTTTAATTCTTATAAAATAATTCTCTGATCGTTTATTCTGAAACACAAAAAATAACCCCTGAATAATTACCTCGTATTAAACTAGTTTTTCCAGTCAATCTTTAATAAAATAAATCAAAAAACAAATTAAAATCACTGGATAATCTCACTGGTTATCTGAAAATATATGATATTAATTTTTATATATTGGTTTAGGTCCATCATCTTTAAATTGATAAGTACATTAATAATATATATTTTATTTTATATTATATTTATAATATGATCAATATTATATAAATAATTGATCTACTTAAAAATTTTTACAACATTCATTATCTACGTAATATAGTTCAGTACAAAATCAGCCACACTGATAAATATTTTTCTCTATTTTCTATCTAAAGAAAAAGCTCAACCACTCCACCTTCTCCAACGGTCGACCTCTCTCCTCTCCTTTCAACAAATTAGTCTCGTATATATATATTTTTATTAGATAAAAAAAATTATCTAATATATCACGTATTTGTCATTGAAATGTCACACGTACTACCGTAGTAATTAGATTACTTTATTATTATTTAATATTTTATTATTATTTTTTTATAACTATTTTACTATTATTCATAAATCATTTAAGATCACTTAACTACCCAAACATATCAACCTAAGTGATCATAATCATAATCGGCAAGTGAGGCATTACGGCCACCAACAAGCACTTGTGTGGCATGCATGGTAGGGATCTCCAAATTCAGATTTTTCACTCCTAGTAGCATGTGTGTCCCATAAAGCGATAGAATCATGTGTTCTTGATGAGCCTCATGCACCAGCTATGCTGCACTTGTTTTCTAATTGAGTATTTCCTTTGACAACTCCTAAACAGTTGACTGTCCTTTCCAAACATGGACTACAACAACGACATTCAATGAATCTTTCATTTGAATTATAAAATTGCCACTTAGAATAATCCCCTTCTTGGCTTGACAAAAACACATAGCTCATGTATTTCGTTTTATGCGTTGCATCTTTTGTAAAGGAGTTTTCTTTTTTAATTCTCTACTCTTTTTCTCGTATTCTTCTATACATTTTGATTAGAAGAAAAACAATATATATTAAAAATAATGGTGAGTGAAGCTTCCACGCCACGGATGACGTGGAGTACGCATGAGTTGACATGGTTGATTGACGCATGGGGTCCCACTTGGAAGTCCAGATCATCATGTTAGAGGAGCATCTTGACCGTAGATTTAATTACGCCAATAAATAACTAGATAATATAGCCACTATATACAAAAAAGTCAAAGAGTCGACGTCGTCTACACAGCATCCATTAGGTAGGTGCATGCAACCCAACCTTTTCCAGCCACGTTCAATGCTGATAATCAAATCCTCTGTTTCAATCCAGTAGAGTACGACCACTGTGTTCCCTACTTTACGGCCACCTTGATTGGGATAAATCGTCGTGATTTTCTGGAAAATGTTAGATTACCGAAAATGATTCGGAATTTGATGGCAATGTAACGGTGGAGATTTGTCATCGTCGGTTGTCTCTGAAAATGGATCTCTATCTGACAGAGACAACCACTCCCGGCTCGTTATTTAAGGTTAGTGACCCATAATCAACTAATTGATGTAGCTGGGTGACTATATCCCCCCGACTTTACAGATACTGAGCAATATTTATTAAATACGTCGAAAAAGTTCAATTATGACGACAACCTGACGTCGACTTTTTTTGTTTTTTTCCTTTCATATTCCTGAATAAAGGCTGAGCTTATAATCATATAAATCAATGGGAGTTTTGATTTCAGCTAATTGTTTGGTGAAAAGTCTCTATCATGAGAAGAATTCATGATCTCATTGGGTGAAGATGCTCTTAGGGTTTGTTTAGACACTTGGACATTTTCATATATTTTTAAAAGAAAATGTTATATAGCCCTTCTAGTATACCATTCAAAGTTACTGTTAGTGCATTTGATTTTTTTAAAGCTATTTAAAAAAATTATTGCTAATGCATTTATGTTTTTTTTTTTTAATTTAAAAATAAAATAAAAATTAAAACTAAATGCACTAGCGGTACAATCAAGGGATGAGTAGCAACATCCATTTTCAAAATGAAAGTGATATTGTGCTACTTGAATTTGTCCCATCAATCTGTTCGCTCCTTTATTTTACTTTTTTTTTTAATGATTAAAAAAATGATTATTAGTAAATTGATGTAATTTTTTTAAAAAATATTTAAAGATAATTTTAAAACATTTGAAAGAAGAAAGAAAACAATTAAAAAAATAGAAATGCACTAAACGGCACGCTCAGCGGTACACTTTGGACAGCATAATAGAAGATTTTTTCATCTAATTATTACTTAATCATTATCCAAACACAAAATTCAAGACAACTTCCTCAAATTCTCAAATAAAATATAAAAATCAATACAATTTTTCAAAGTTCAAAACAAAAATTATATTTAAACGAAATATTATTTTTATAATATTTTTATTTAACTTTTTATATTTCATTTTTTTAAATTTAATAAAACATCTTAATTTAAATCATTTTACCACTATTTACATAATTCTGAAATATTTTTAAGTGTTCAAATGAGCTATAAAAGAACTTATAATCTTAGAAACATCATCCATTTGAGAAATGTTGCTTATCATTTTTTTATTGACACTAAGTGTCTAAGAATAATATGTTAGACTAATTTCAAAATTGCATAGACATTCGATAAGAAATTTTCTCACCTTGGGTTAACAGAAATCCTTGATTTTGTTAAAGGAAAGCTACAAGTGAGTTTTCTCTAGTCTAGTTTAGCACTTGACTTTGTGAAGAAAATAATAATAATTTAGAAAACAGAGAGAAATTTCTTTAGGAGTGGGTGTAGTTTTTCTCAACCCATCCTTTTCGTTGTTTCCTATCACTCTTGACTTACCTTTCAAAATGATCGATGTTTATCGTGATTTCCCAGAGTGCACAGCCATTTATATATTATATATATACATGCTGTTGGCTTGGATGGAAACAGCTTGTTGCTTGTTGGCCATGTTTGAAGTTTCTGCTTCTTCGTTAGCAAAATTTCTGCAATCCTTCCTGTTCTTTAACAATAATGGAAAATGGACTGCCTCATACAAAGTTGCAGTCTCTCAAGATATATATATATATATATATAAATATATGTGAGGTGTAAAATTCTTTAGTAAAATTACTTGTGTAGACAACATAGGCCGTGTCCTCTCCATTTTGACGTAGTTCAGTCCTCTTTTTAGTTTTAGTACAGGTTTTATACACTACTTACTTTTATATAAGCTTGGTTTTTGAGACCTTTCTTATAACCCCTAATCTTTATGATGTAAAAAGTATTTTTCGACTCAAAGCTTCTTTAGATTCAGATATGAGATGGGAATTGAGATGGTTTTAAATGAAAGTTAAATAAAATATTATTATAATATTATTTTTTAATATTATAATTTTTTTGAGATTTAAAAAAGTCAAATTATTTATTATATTTTATATAAAAATTTAAAAAAAATTATAATAATGAAATAAAATATTTTTAAAATTAGAATGAAGATTAAGCAACAAAAAAAAATAGAAGATAAATTTGATGACAGAACAAAGAGGACGTATCTGTTTGGGCCCATTTAATGGCGTGATTGGTGAACGATGGAGCATTTTGGGAACCAAAATCGAGTCCAAGTATGACAGAACAAATGAATATTTTTATTTCCAAAAGATCCCCAAACAAAGCCCATACCTGGGCTACCTTTGGGGTCCAAAAACTGTTCAGAACCTCCCAATCAACTTTGAACAGAGCCATTTCCATTGAAAGGCAAAAATAAAAAATAAAATAAACAGTCAGGATCCACAGTATACATCATATCGGCAGTGTTTCTTAAACGAGACGGACAACTGAAAAGGAAAGAAATAATTAATATATTTAAGATAATTACTTATTTGTAAAATAGAATACCAACGATGAATTGAATGAATATGGATAGTCTCGATAAGATTTCCTTCTTGAACAAAACAATGATACACATTTCAGGAATATTTTCTTCATTGAATTAATTAAAAACACTAAAATTCTGCAGGAAAAAAAACAGAAAAAAAAAAAAAAAGGCATATACTCTGTGTGCTATTCCATCATGTCATTCCAAGACGTGACTTTATTTTGCAACCTTAAAAAAATGATTTCGAAATCCAAGGAAAAGAACGGGATATCTGTCTGTCTTGTCGATGCAAAACTTCTTGATTCCTTAATTTCATTTTCATGGCCCAGAATTGGGAGGAGAGGTGCTGGACACGCGCACAGCAAACACGTCACGGACCTAGCACTTTAGCACTCCAACGTTGGCATCAAACTTTTGCTGCCCAGCCAGTCTTAAAATGCAGGCAGTACATGCATGCACACCATTTGCACGGGATGCAATTTAACAGATCGACATCCTCAAACATATGGCTACATTTTAAAGCTTATACTTTTGCCGTTCTTTTATGTCCGGTTGTGGAAAACGTATCCCTCGTGAACCAACCAGGCCCAAAACCGAATACAAAATCCCCTTTTAGGTCCTGTTATGAATAATGGCCTTTGTCCACTCAAGTTTGTTGTATTTAGAGGAGTTTTTCATGTAGATCTCGTTCTTGTTTTCACCACTTTACTCAATATACGCTTAGCAGCCATGATCCAAGTATTTTGTTGTTAAATCAAATTTAACTCATTTCAAATTAATTATTGATAAAATTCATTATTTTTTAAAATTATCATAAAAAAAATTAAACTTATCTCAATCTAAAAAAATTAAGACTATATTTAGATGTCGAGCTAAGTTAAGTTCTTTATAAATAGTATTAAGTTGAGTATGTGGAATGAGTTATGTGAGACTCATCTAAAATGAGTTTAGATGAATTTAAATATTAAGATGAGTTTAATACTATTTATGAAAAATTAAAAAAGGTTATAGATCTTACATATAAAAATGTATTGAGTTGAAAAAGATTGTGAGTCCCATATATAATGAGGTTTTAAATTGAGATAACTTTGATAATTTGAGAGTTGGGTGTATAGATATTAGACTCAACTTAAAATTAAATTAAACTAAGTTGATCTTAGCTGAATTTTACAACCAAACGCAGCCTAAACCATCTTAATATAATCCATAAAATACTACTATTTACAACTTAATTCATTAAACAATCGTCCAAACGTAGCCAGTCTCAAATTCTCAAAAGGAAAAACCGACATGAAAGGTCAGGATGCGTTGGACGTACGAATCGTCAAAAAGAGATTTGAAATTTGCAAGCTTTTATTGCAGAGTGTTGTGCTTTCACCAGCATCCTCCACCAACACGTTTACTTATTAATAGAGTTGGTTTTTTCCTTTAATCACGAGGAGTGGGATGGGTTTGTTCTTACTGAATGAATGGCAGCGAAAAAATACCCAGAAATCCAAATACAAAAGAGGGAAAAGGACATCTAAGAAAGACGCTTGCAGAGATCTACAAATTGAGATATTGTTTTCGTTAAATTCTTTTAACCAATAGATGACAGAGGTTTCATAAGTAAATTCACTCGATGACAAACATAGGCATTCCATATATTTATTATTATTATGTTTTTAGATGTCATTGCAGTTAATTTTGACAAGAAGAAGAGCAAGGGAGAGAGAAAGAGAGAGAGAGGGCAAGGACAGGACAAAGAGATTTTCAAGCAGTGCACATGGGGGATTCAAAGTTCCAAATGAATGCCCCACCAACCTATGGGTGCAAATTCTACGAAATCAGACCCACAGAAACAAACAAGCAGAGAAACAAACAGACAAAAACACAAAAGAGGCCGCAGCACGCCATGTTTTCTGGCTTTCCCATTCTCATCACTGCCCGTTTTCTCTTTCCTTCCTTTCATCTTTCCCATTCTCATCACTGCCCGTTTTCTCTTTCCTTCCTTTCATCATCACCAGACCCACTTCCTCTCCGCCTTCGTTTTCGGATGTCCCCATTCACAACAGTTTTGGTCTCTTTTCGAGTCAAAAAGCAGACTTAAAACAGCCTTGGATTCAAATAAAGAACCACCTTTGCATGATTGCTTTTTACTGCAATTCAAAGCTTTGTATTAAAGAACCTTGACTCATACAACTCAACTTGTGAGTTGCTAAATTAAATGGGTCCCATTCTATATCTCATGTGGCTGCAATAGTACCAATCTGGTCATCAAGACCAATGGATTTTATTCCAGGCCCCACCCCATTTTGACCTCCAACCACCAAGAGAGAAAAAAAAAAGGTGACACTTTTTCAATTTAAAGTTACAATAGATCATATGCCAAACCTAGATTGACTGTGTAAACCCTGCACCAGAGAACAATTTTAGTTTGGACCCATCACATTACCAATGTTGAGTTTCTTATCTATTCATTACTCTCCTTATACATCTTCCTCAGAACTATACACTCGCATACTTCCTAGACCAAATTGGCACACAGCAAATAATGGCAAGAAAAAAACTAGAGCTTTGTAAACACAAGCACATAGAAACTAGAACCTCTGTCTGCTTTTCTTGGCATCTTTTCCTCACTCACAAATACAACAAAAGGATCAAGATTCCTTGCCCATTCTTATACTCTTTTCTTTGACAGCAAGCCCAAAGCTGCTTTTGCCATTGGTGTGAACAAACTTTCCCCTTCTCTCTCTCTATCCACCTGCACTTCTTACAACGCTTATTAATGTCTAAAAGTAATATCACTGAATTGGATCTCAGTATTCATTTTACCATTTATTAAGAGCACTCAAAGTTGAGCAAGATTCTCTCCAGCTATTTATGGCGATCCCGAAAATTTTAAAAAATTGATGCTTTTTCTTTGCGGTTTCATGGTTTCATGACTTCATCCGTAGAAATTTAATCACAATCCCTACTCAACTAAGCTTCGCACAACTAATTGACTAAAAAATTCATGTCAACAATCAACTTTATCGGCAAACAAACATTAATCTTGAACACAACAAAGAATAAGAGCCCAAAGAAAAGAAAAGAAAGAGATACATACATTACATTTTACGACTGAATCAAGATGCTCTCATTCTCCGCAAACATCCCAGTACAAATACATCGTTTTTTATCCTCCTCAATGCCAACATTAATACATATAAACTTACACAAAGTTAAAATTTAATTATTTCAAGAAGAACCTGAAACTCTCGGCGACGTCGTTGGGAACAGAGGCAAAAGGCGGGGCTCGGATTCCCTCGGCGTCGTCGCCGGAGAGGGGTGCAGGTAAAAACCCTTCTCTTTGATCGCTTTTTCCTCAGCCTCCTCGTCTAACATAGCATTAACATTGGCATTAACGTTGCTTTGGAAGGAGACGTAAGCGGATCGGTCAAAGGGGTCGTGTATGAGCGGCGTGACGGGGCTGAGAGTGAGCGCCGGGAAGTCAAGAATGCTCGGGGAGAGGATCTCGGGCTTACGGGGGGAGAACCCGGAATTGTTGGGAGCGAATACAGGGATCAAGGGGTTGATCTTGAGGTTATTGAGGGAACTTCGGCGCTCGTAAAGCTTGAATCCGGATTGTTGCTTCTTGGGCATGATGGATTTTATAGGTGGGATGTGGGTCTTTGACGGAGAGTCGGTTACGGGACTGTTGTTGGTCGTGGGCTTGGGGGAGGAGGCGTGCCTGGAGGTCTCGGAGGATCCGGTGAGCATTTGGACGACTTGTTTGAAAGAGGAGGTGTCGGCTTGGACAAAGGTGGTCGGATACGGGTTGGTAGATTCGGATCTGGTGATGGGTCTGAAAGGTTGGTGTTGTTGTTGTTGGTGTTGGTGTTGCAGTGGTGGTGGGGTCGGGGGTGGCGTGGGCTGGAGTCCATTGCTGTTGGTGGCGCTGCTGCTGCTGCTACTGTTGGAGCTACGGCTGTTGGGGGATGGCAAGAAAGACGGGCTTGCGTTCTGAGTTTCTTGATATCTTGGAGAGATTGACTCCATCGATGTCCTCTAAGTTGCTTCAAAAACACACGGAGAGAGAGATAGAGAGCGAGAGCTCTGAAGAAGATGGAGAAGAAGAGAGAATATGAGGGGCAAAAGATGAGACGAGACTTTGTTACTTTTTCGGGTTTGGTGAGAAATGTTTTGGTTAGAGTCTGTGATTGCGGCTCTAACTCCACACGTTGCTTGAGAGTGTGCGAAACACGTCCCAAAAGAACAGGAGTCTGTTAAGTTAGAGGTGTTAACATGCCAAACTGCTGCTTTTATTGGTTTAGGTTTTATATGTTCGGAATGAAGCTCCCTCACTGCTCTAAACCGTGACATTTCAACTCGATGAGTCCTTTATCCTTAAATCCACTTTTAGTTAGGCTAATGCTATCAACAAGGATATTAAAATATTTATATTTGTGAAAATATTATAAATACGTCAAAATTGTTGTACACCAAATTATTCTGTAAACAACACTTAAAAAATAAAACATTTATACAAGTATAAGTTTAATCCTATTCATATTGTTCATAATTTACTTAACAAAATGACTTTTTTATTAACTTAGGTTTATTTAGATACAAGAAGCATTTCATGTTGTATAATCTCATCTTATCTAATTATTATAATTTTAAAAAGAATTTATTTTATTTCTAAACAAGTATATAGAGCATGTCATCTATATAATTTATATAATAATATTTAATTTTTTAGATTTAATTTTTAAAATTTTTTATACACAAATACAAATTGGAGAATATAATCTTACACCAAGAATTATTGTTCGCAGTTGCGTATTAAATTTGAGCTAATCAATAGTACTGAAGGAACCCAAGCCGCAGAAACTGAAAAATACGCGCTGTTAGAAGGAGAGAGATTAGATATTTGCGAATGGAAAAAATCGTCAAAAAAGTTTCAAAATTTCCCATTGACTTTCAGAGCCTTTGAGGCTGACTACGGTAATTTAAAAAATAAAAGGAAAAAAAATGGTTCGTCTAGGAGAATAATATATATTGGATATACATTAAAATCTGAGCAAATCAGAAATTAAAAAAATAAACTAAAGATCATCTTAAAAATTTGTGTAGATGCTTCCTAGGCACAAAAGTAGTGTGTGAGTGTGTGTTTCCCACTTAAGTTGCTAATTAATCAACCCATATCCGATAATTTTTGTCATACACAAATTATTAAGTCCATGGCAGCAAAGACATTAGCGGTGCTTTTGTCCCCCACGTAATTGTCACCCATCTAATCATTTGGTCGATAAGAATGTATTAAGCCTAAGTACTTGGTATTTGGTCCTGTCCGTTCCCATTTAGATATTTTAGCACTACATCTGGGGGATATTTTGAGAGTTACAACTTCCATGTTTAATAAGGAATCTTCGTATGTTTGTCAATGATCTCCTCTTCAAGTTTCTGTTCTTTTTCCCTTGATGTCAATCTGGAGAATGGAACTTTTTGACACCAAATTAAAGGAGAGAGTCGATCGAGAAAAACACCCATACTGGAAAACAACTCGTCTGCCCACTGTGCGCAGGTCCTGCATCATCAAAATACGACAGTCGATGGAAGAAAAATATGTATAAAGTTTTCACCAGAATTAAATAAACTACACAGGTCACATTACCCACAGAAACATTGAATCCGGAAACGAGGTAGAACACAGCAATCAGAGCATGCGCAGTAAGCAAATTTATCTAGCAATACCGGCTCCTGTAGTTCAAGAACATATGTTAGTCAATAGTAATGAATTATTTGTAAGCAGTAATAAATAATTTGTGAATAATAATAAAATAATTTCAAAATATTTGATAACAGTTGTGTTTGTAAACAGACAAATCTTTTGAAAAAAAAAGTGAGATTTACTTAAATAAATATTTTTTTTAAAAGTAATGCTACATACAGTCGTGGAGTACGTAAACGACATGCAGTCATTTTGAAAAAGAATAAGATCTACGATTAAAAAATTAATTTTTTTATGTTAGTCCCGCAATTTTTATTTATTTTTTAAATAATTATGCAGCACTTGCATAATCACAACTACAATTATCATTTCTCAATCTATAACTAGTATCATCTATATCATGTGTATGCTTCCAGTTATTTGCCAGTACAATGAACACCACTATTTTCTAAAGGGCATGTAGCTTTATCTAGATTACTCAGCAATTGATCAGCAAATTAACAAAGAACCAGCTTTTAGTACGACTTAACTGCTCAATTAGAACTACCACCATATTATTAGGTCGATAGAGCTTCTTACTCTCTTCAGTATCAGATCACACTAAAGCAGCAATCATTCATCAAGAGTTACTTTGCAACCAAATGTGGTAAGACATGGGTTGCTCAGCCAATTCTGAGAAACACAGTTCCTTTCCGATTTCTGATTGCCCAACTCATACATGCATCCCATCCCAGATAGATATTCTACTTTATATATGCTTTTAATAATTACTCTCTTATTTTTAACATCAAATCAAAGGGTGGTTGTCTTTGATCTATCTATTCTTCTTCTCAAATCTCGGACCTATACATGGAACTCAGCCAGTAGTACTGATGCATATATTACTTTTCCTATTAGTATACCAGTCAAATCATAACCCTACTGCACCAAACTTCCTTTGTCATGCAGAAGTGAGCTAGCAAAGACGCAAGGAACTAGCTGCAATATGACTAGGTAAAGTTCAATATACCGATTTACTTTTATAAATCCAAACTGTTCATGATCTTCTACCAAAAGATTCCAAAACCCTTAAAATGAGAGTTCCAATCTTAGTTGACGTGCAAGTGTGGCCTAGCTTTTGTTTGCAGAAGTCAGAATGACTAGTATCCACGTTGTATTTGATACTCATTGCCAGGATCCTAAGCTACACTACTAACAGGAAAAAGGTGAAGATGAGAGGTGAATCCAATTCTCATTCTTTTATGTAATATCTACTGAAAGCAAATGTTGGGTAGAAAGTATTGCGAGAGGGACCACATTCCAAGTGCAACACTTCCCACAAGCCTGAGGAGGTGTTGTCATGGAGGAGACTCCATTTATGAGTTGGATAGTGCCAGATGCACCCACTGGCCTGGAACACGTACGTTGACAACAATTGTGATTCCACCGAATTGACACCCACACATTTCTGAGACGCAAAATTTGTCCCAATATAATATCAAATAAATACCTCAATAGAAATTAATTATAATTTCTTGGGTGGGTTGGTTGTGGTATATGTTTTCACGAGTTAATTAGAATATTACTGTTTGGTCAGGGAAAAGAAACTTCTGGTGTCAATGAGAAAGATTCATTTCTTCTTTTCTTCATTAGATCATAGTTCTTTGTCAGTTTGTCTTTAAAAATAAAAAAATAAAAAAAATAAAAAAACTCATTTACTTGGTAAGGGATTCGGAGTCTTTAACCATGTTGCAGACCATGAATAAAAAGAACAGTAAACCAACCCCTTCCAAATGATGACATCTAATTATTAAGCATGGATTTATGGTAAGAAACCTTAGTGGATGGGCAGAGAATACAACCGATCGAAGAGCCATGGATCGATGCGCGCGATACATATATGCATGTAAACAAATTGTAATCAAGAAGCAGGAGAGCATCAAATTGGCACTTTTCAACTTTAAGCGACAGCATCAAATTGCCAGAGTTATTTGGGCTTCTTATTTGCATCATCCTAAATACGAGTTGGGCCATGCACTTGGCGTGGGAGCACATGATTCCCACCAAAGGTTTTTCTTGGGCCAAGCCCAAGGCCTCTGATTAATTTTAAACACCTAGTCCATGAATGAATGCTCGTGACTTTTTGGGTTACCGGGCAGGCAAGAGAGAAAGAGAGAGGCCTTTTCTTTTAGGCAAACCTACACCGCCTTTTGGCATTAAAGCATTAGTCCGCAATAACCCATCATTGTCCTTTCCATCCTGTCTCTCCTCAACCATTGAAGGCGTTCCCTATTGCACGTGTTTAGCACGGAGTTATCCAAATAAATATGCATGGACCCGGCCATTTGAAAATCTTTCTTTAGGACAATAAAAAATCAACGTTGGATTCGGTTTTATATCTTTGTTTCTTGCCGGTAGAGAGAAAGAGAGGTCTTCAAGTAAGGCAAAACTAGTAAAGCAGAGATGATTGCAATTGTGATAATGTAGGCCATCTGGGGCTTGGGCGTGCATGGCATTTTGCCTAGAGCCATCAGAGGTGTCCAGACAGATCATCATTGGTCAATCCGGAGTAGGACCACCACAATCAGGGGCTTTCTCCTCAGATTAAATGGAAGTAGCAAAGTAATAAGTACATTTAAGTTCTTTTATATAAGGTTCGTTGTGTTCAGGGAGATCGTCTTGATGCATCATTGAAGTTCTTTTACTTTCATTATGATTCAAGGATCACGCTCCAACTATCAGAGGTAAAATTAGTGTCGGCGACAATTTAATTTCCTAACAAATAAGAAACTCTTGTTCTCTTTTTTATTTTAATTGAAGAAATAAACGGACCGTAGTCTTCGATGGTTGCGAACGAAGTAGGGGTGTACAAGAAACGGACAAACCGGTCGTGATCGATACAGACCGGCCGCCGGAGTCAGGAACCGACCGGAATCGGTCGACGGGCAGCAGAAAATGAACAAAATCAATGTTCGTTGGTTCGGTCTCAGTTTGAGGCCGGCTCAAACTGCTGAACCGGCCGACAACATATACATATATATTTTTTTTAATTTATACCTACATAAAACGATGTCGTTCCACAACGTCGTTTGATGCTATCAGTTGTAATTAAAACACATGTAAACGACGCCGTTTGTATTAAAGCAAACGACGTCATTTTATCTATGAGCAACAAAAAAATAATAAGTAGAACGACGCCGTTTTATTTAAAACCAAACGGTGTTGTTTTGATCTCCTTCTTCCTTTTTTTTCTTCTTCCTCGATTCACCTGGATTTCACAGCCTCTCTCTCTCTCTCTCTCTCTCTCTCTCTCTCTCTCTCTCTCTCTCTCTCTCTCTCTCTCTCTCTCTCTCTCTCTCTCTCTCTCTCTCTCTCTCTCTCTCTCTCTCTCTCTCTCTCTCTCTCTCCGAGCACCAACGCAACTAGAGGATCGAGAACCAACCGTGAACCACCAAAGAATTATCGTAGTAGATACGGACGGTTTTCCTCCTCCCTATCGACTGGTTATGGTCGATTGTTCCGGCAAATCTCACCTCATCGGTCGGAGTCGGTTTTACCCAAAAACCATGCCGATGAGATCGATTTTCACCCTTAGAACGAAGTAGATAAACTTAAGAAGCTATGAGATGTATGCATGCAGCCTAAAGGCTATACGTACTGTTAAGAACGTGTGTCACTACTGTTTATGCAACTCTTCACTTGTAAATATTAAAAAAATTTTGGTGTAATACACTTGAAAATACTCCAATGCATAAGTAGTACAATATATCTTTTCAAAAATTTAGAATTCAGAAAATCATTTGTTTTTGGAGTTACTTGTATATATAAAGAATGTCTGTTCGATTAGATCATTCTTCTATGAGATTATTGTCATGTGATATTTATCATTTACTTGTTTATTGACTTGGACCATCTCTACGCAACTAAAACAGTTACGTATATGCACGAGACTTACTTCTTCTCGAATAAAATAGCATGTAGCGGGCAAATCCCTGTTAAGCTTATCCATTCAAGCCTGCGACTTACTTTTTCCTGAATAAAGTAGCGCTTTTATTGATGTATATATATTATGAGCAACGATGATTAACATTTTTCAATTTTACGTATACGCTATTCTTGTCACATTTGAGCTAGCTATCATGATAGCTAGCTAGGCCATGTAACATGAGTCGTGCCATTTTGATATGTCTGATTGTAGACTTGTGTAGTATATATACTGCTTGGAAGTTGAAAACGCAACAAAAAAGAAGCTTTCGCAGGGCATGAAGCAGAGCGCGCCAGAGCAAAAGATAGGTAGCCGGACTGTGAAGAGAAGAAGTCCGTGATCTTTACGATCACTTTGGGGAACCCTACGCCATTATAGTACATTTTCTCTTTAGTGAATAACACTTCACTCGTTCAAATTTTCAAGCTCGAACGACGATATCAACGGTCTAGACGTTTCAGTACCGTGAGGCCCACTCTGCTACGTACCATCAACTACTTATCCACAGACATTACGTGACATTACTGATCGAGGAATCCAATGGGAGAGCTGGTGCATGCCATGCTGAGGTTCAAAGCTCGAAGCAAGCCTCCTCAATAAAAAAGCTTCGTGTCTGCCATATGACACACAAAAAATAATGGACCGTTGGGCTGGCTTTTTACTAGATGTTAAAATTGCACAACCTCAAATATACCATTTATTATAATTTAATATCATCAATTTATTGTTAATTCGAGGTACAAACACCATTCCCAAAACATAATAATCCGGAAAAGTCTAAATCGTGAAACAGTAGACACAACCCTAGTACAATACGCGCGTGCGTTAACACAACAGACATGATTCAAGCCGCTCTAAACATTTTAGTGTGGGCATTTGGGTTCAAAAGCGAAAGGTCCAACGGAGTAGAGAATAAAAGGGAGTTTCTGATCTGATACAAATGGCTTTTCAGGCTTGAGGAGGGCGCCATTGAGACCGTAGTGTAAATTAGAGGGCTTGCTGCATGCGGCCACCGGCGATGAGACTAGGAAGACCTTACACTTGTGGGCGCCATAGGAAGTGATGGACTTGGGCGCTGTGAGGTAGAAGTAGCCGTTCTTGTCTGTTTTGGCTTTCTGGATCAGCCCGTACTTGGTGTTATTGCACTGTAGCTTTACAATAGCACCTGCCAAAATAACCAATGTCCATTAACATTCATGCTTGTGCAGCTGGGGAAGGCGTATGAGCAGGACCATACGTAAAGTTACTTCAGTTTCATGACATTTCTATTCTAACTCCATGAAACATAATTATCACATGAAAATCGAAGAACAACGTATTAGTCTCGTTCATACCTTTCATGGGTGCCAATACTTCAAGTCAACAAAATGGTTGCTCTTATTAGTAAGTATGTGTTTGGCCATGAAAAAATTTGGGAAATTTTTCAATTTTTGTGGGGGATGGGGTTGGCTTGTCAGCCATGTCCGACAATGAAAAACCAATATCGTTCAAAATAATTTCTAAACTTTAAAAAGAACTGCAAGTAGTACGTTTTCCCCTAACGAGTATTTACAAAACGTTGAAATTGCACGATACTGAATACTGTATAGACTACATGAGAGAATAAAAGTAAACTACACAATTATTTTTCATGTAAAAAATAAAATAATTTTGTAAGAAAAAGCATTTTGTGAAAATAGTCGACAAGTAAGCTTTGGGAGTTCGAACAAACCAAGAACTGGCGAGGCGCCTAAAAGTGTGTCAGCCCCAGCATACTTGCAGGACTTGCAGTAAACAACACCTTGAACAGCTACAAAGCTCCTTGGTGGGTGGAAAACAGGTGGATGCGCCGGGGGATGAGCCGGCATTGGGGGATGAGCCGGCGGGTGGACTGGGGGGTGAAGAGGAGGGAGGCTAGGACTATGATGATGAGGTGGGTGACTTGGAGGGTGAACCGGAGGGTGGCTTGGAGGCAGGTGAGGTGGGGGGAGACTAGGAGGAGGATGAACCGGTGAGTGACTGGGAGGGTGGCCATGGTGGTGGTGGTGATGGTTCGGGGGTTGAGCTGGAGCTTGACTTGGAGGGTGGCCATGATGGTGATGGTGGTGAGTAGGAGGGTGAGCGGGTGGGTGACTCGGAGGCTTAACTGGTGGATGACTCGGAGGCTTAACGGGTGGATGACTCGGGGGAGGAGCATGGTGATGATGGTGGTGACTAGGGGTTTCTGCCGGTGGTGGACTGGGTGGCAGAGCTGCATGCTCTTCACCAAACACAGGGTAGCAGCTCACCATTAGTACTGTGAGCTGCAGCAGCACGAACCGTTTCAGGGCAAACCCCATTTTTTCTCTTGGCTTTTCTAGCTCAGAAGGAAGCTAGAGAGAGAGAGAGAGAGAGATCTGTGCCAGTAGTGATGTTGAGGTCAGGTTTCAAAGGAGGTGATTTATAGAAGCCTAGCCTGATTCATTCCGGTTTTTGTTGATAAAAACTTGTTTTATAATCTTGTGGGCCAGGGGCTATTAGGAGGAAGAAGAGAGAGGAGCTCCATAATCTTGTGGGCCAGGTGCTATTCAGATGAGCCCTTAAAATAGTAGGTTTTTTTTTTTTAATTCGAAAAATGCTATTTTGACCTCATATTTTGTGTATTTTAATTTTTTATATAAAAGTTAAGTAATTAATTATTAGTGTATTGATTTATTTAAATTTTTTAAAATGAAAAAATATTATGAATTAAAAAATTAAAAAAATAAATGAGAAGTTGATTTTGGCAGGAAGAGCGGCAGAGTAGAAGGTGACGAGTGATTGAGGCGTGAACAAGTGCCTGAGAGGGTCACATGCAGATGATGGAAAGAGTAAATATTTGGAAGTTACACATTTTGCGAGGCAAATGTAGAAGTTTCCGAGGTCATTGGTGTATGAACCCGATTTCCATGGTTTAAAACTTTAATGTTAAGCTCTATGATTTAGCTAATCAAAACACATTTACCTCTTTAATTAAAATTACGTTGCTTAATTGAAAATTGTTACGACTTTACTGGAGCTTAGACTACATGGGGCTTTAGCAGAGGAAAGAAACAAAATAAACAGAGCAAAAAGGAAAGAAAAAGGTTAACAAGAGGGAGATGTGGCTCTTGGCCAAAATGAAAAGCAGAGAGTACTCGATGTCGAGCAGGGCTTTGATTGCTGAGAGAATAGTGTACGTTACAAGGAGTTAGGCTTCTTTTTCACTTTTTACCCTTCCCATGTAATCTAGGTTTGGTCATAGTCTCCCATAGAGTGCTTTTTTTTTTTAATTTTTTTTAATATCTAATTAATTAATTGAGGCCAGAGGGTGCATTTTCTTTCTCATATACCAATGCTAGGAAAAAAGAGGCTCGAAGATAGAAAAATGCTTTAAAAAGACAAAGGAAGTCAGGACAAAGTTTGGGTTGGACCGCCGTAACTCAAATTGTATTTTAGATTATATATTCATTTTGAAGTTGAAAATATTAAGAATGTGTGACAGTGGTAGGCATGACTATCATTACATATCTATTCATGATTTTTTCTGTTTATTAGCATATATGGTGAATATCATGGTGCTTTAAAATAATCATGCTTCCCATGTCAGCCTTTACGATCGTTGTTATAAAGTTCCCTCTATTTTATTTGTTTTTATTTTTTGAAAAAAAAAAAAACAACTTTGAGAATAGGGCAATTCAAAAAGATAAGCCTTCCTTTGTTTTGATATGGGTATTAAAAATATAAATTAAATTATAAAATTAATTTAATATGTAGGGATAAGCGGTAATTTGATAAGTAGAGAGGTTGTAAGTTCAAATTATAATTATACAATCTACTTCATTTAATTAGGTCATGTTTAAATGTTGAATTCTTTATAAATAGTAGTGAGTTTAAATGGTTGAGTGAATTTTGTAGAGCCCATATTTTAGATATATTTAAATATTAAGATAAGTTTAGATATATTTATAGAAAGTTAAAAAAAGTTATGGGTACCACATGTAAAGAGATATTGAGTTATGAATAGTCGTGAGTTGAAATGGTAGAGTGAGTTTTGTGGATCTCACATTTTAGATATATTTAAATATTAAAATGAGTTTAAATGTATTTATGAAAAGTTAAAAAAAATTATGGATCCCACGTGTAAAAAGATATTAGTTGAAAATGTTGATGGGTTCCATGTGTAAGATTTTGAATTGAAATGAATTTAATAATTTGAGAATTAGGTATTTAGATATTAGACTTAATTTAAAACTAGATTGAACTAAATTAATCTAAGTTAAGTCTAAGTCATAAACAATGTCTAAATATTCTTTGTATCGAACCCATTGAGATGTCAATTAATTTAAATTATTCTCCGCTTATCGGGGGAAAGGGGAGTTTCCAACTCAACTTAGGGTAGGTTTATTTGAGGTTCTTAGTTGATATTAATGTGGTCTTTCTTCTATAGATCTCAAATTTATGATGGGAACATGGGAGTGATCCTTTCCTAGTTGTCATCGAGACATAACGGGATCGAGAAGCAATGAGAGTGGATGAGTTGGGTCAAGCATCCGAGATCAGGAACAAAGGGTTAATATTCTACGAGTATTTGTTTTTCTTTCACTCGCAGTGATGATTGTAGTAGCTATAGCTAGTCACGTTCGATTGTATTGCGGTTGTTCGATGTGATCAACGAATACAAATATTTAAAAAAAATTAAAAAAAAAAAAAAAACTAAAATTAATGTACCATTAATAAATTTAATACTATAGAGTTAAATATAAGTGCATAGATCCCGTAACTTCTTGGCTACATGATTAATTGCGCATGAATATGCATGTAAAGCAGTGCCCAACAACAAGCTGTCATTTTATTTTGACAAATATTATATATAGAAAGAAATTATATAAAAATAGTCATACAAATTGATATAATTTAATATGATTGATCATATTATAAAATTATTTTTATTATAAAACATATTTAACGAATTAGATAAAATTATGATACTTTTTTTATATTATTATTGTGATAAATTCTAACTTATAAGTGATTTAAATTTTTAATTTTTTTATAAATTAAATTATATCATATTAACGATTTAAAGTTTAAAAATTTATTTTTTATGCCAACTTACAAAAATTATACGGAGTACGAGGAAGTGCTTAAGAATTTGGTCCTTGTTTTGTTTGTCAAATACTCCTATAAATTTGTTAATCTTTTATAATGTATGAACTTCCTAGTGCTTAATGTCGGGTCCTCAACAGTATTTACTCATGTCAAATCAATGTATGTATATATATAAAATTTCATTTATCTTTATCTGAATGATTAAAAGGTGGATAATGGAAAATCTTCCTCCATTTCTCTGCTTTTAACATTAAAAAGTGATTAATGTTGGGTCCTCAAGAACAGTATTTAATAATGATGTCATTTATTTTTCTTCATCATTTTTGTACAACCTGAGTGTTCACCCGGACACTGTGCTCTTCCATCCGCACCGTCAAGGCCTATAATTGTTAATTGCCTTTCATTGTGGCGGGTTTTTGGGTGTGTTTCGCATCTCAAGACACCTTTCTCAGCTTTACTAATAATGTGGGGTTGACATGTTTAAAAAATCAAACAAAATGCATATATATATATATATATATATAACATAATGTTAGGTATAAGTTTTAAATAAATAAGTCTTATATAAATAATTTGTAAAAATGTAGATTCCATAATAAAGAATAAGTTTTTTTCTTTTTATATATTATTTTTTGTGAAGTATAATTTTTAAAAAAACTTATATGAGACTTATATATTTGAAATTTGTATCAATCTTTTCTCATATCTATTTTGAAAGTGATTGAAGAAAAATTGCAATTTTTATTTTGTTTTATGGAATATACTCTGGTTCTATGTGAAGGCTAAAATGGGCATTGTCGTCCTAAACCGGTACCATCAAGTTATCAACACTTGCACAGTCTTGGACATCAATTTTCTCGACGCCGACCTCATCTTTTAGGTCGAAAATATTATTATGCCGGTGAGCTGGTGAACACTTTTTGCTTTTATGGCTAAGATATTCCTGTCCCGTCAGTATTACCTTTTGTTGATAGTGAAAAATAAAAAATATTTATAATTATCAATTATAAAATCGTCATATAATTATTTTAAAAAATAAAATAAAATTAAGATCTATATAAAAATATTAATTTTATAATAATAACTATTATTTTTTTAAAAATAATTATGTAATATTTACGCATTGTAATATATAAAATTATTTATTCTGTCATTCACTTTAATAAAAGAATATTAAAACAAAAAAAGACGTGACAAAATTATTTTCTCCTTTAAAAACTACCTTATTTACATTATAACTAATTCCCTTGAAAGAATTCACGGGAAAAAAAAAAAATTACGTAAATTTCTTCTTCCCTTTTGTTTCTTAGGAGAGAATTTACGTAAATCTCCTCAAGGATTCTTAGAAGATAATTTAAACGAGGAAATAAAGTGACGATAATTACATTACAGAATTGTGAGATAGAATAAAGCAAGTGTTTTAGTCAGTTTGAATATTGAGATGATTTTAAATGAAAATTTAAAATTAAATAAAATATTATTAAAATATTATTTTTTAATATTATTATTATTTTAAATTTTTTAAAAAATTAAATTATTTATTATATTTTATATATAAATTTAATAAAATAATAATAATAAAATGAGATAAAGAATTCTATCTACACGGAAAAAGTTGAGATGATTTTTTAGAAAAACATTAAGAATGCTGTTTTTGAAATTAAATCAAAGAAATCTAATTGTAAGTACAGTTATATATTAATATGTATACGAATTTAATATAAATGATAAAAAATAAATTTTATTAAAAATAATATTAATTTAAATTTTAAATATAAAAAAATAATTATTAATACATAAATTAACATGTTGCTGGTAGTTGACAAAACTCTAAACCAAATACGGAG
Organism: Carya illinoinensis; assembly: GCF_018687715.1. NCBI lineage: Eukaryota > Viridiplantae > Streptophyta > Magnoliopsida > Fagales > Juglandaceae > Carya > Carya illinoinensis. Next base: position 6,351,088 of record NC_056760.1, on the reverse strand, counting down.
GAATAGTCTAGTAGAAATGGTCCGTTACCTTCCCCCTCCTTTTTTGGAGTGGGGGTCAATCATCCACGTGATATCTGTAAATCTCACAAACCTCGAAAACTTTGAACCCCAATCCCAATGTCCTCTCCCAATTGCTAATACTGATACTTGCTGTAAAATGCTTCAGTCCTTGACTCGAAACTTTGTTTTGGTATTTGCCTCATCATAATTTAAGAATTTTGTTATATACCAATACAATCAGATATTAATCTATATATTCAATACTAATTTATTTATATTTAAAATTTAAATTAATATTATTTTTAATAAAATTTATTTTTTGATCAATCACATTACATTAGTACATAAATTATTATATAATTATACTTACAACTATATTTTTCCTACTTCTAATCCTCAAATGGGACCCAGTTGCGAATTCTTTTTTCTTTTTCAGTTCAAACTCCCATTCATGCTCTATCAAAAAAAAAAAAAAAAAACCTCCCATTCATGCGTAGTCCGTAAATTTCGTGCCCAATAGCAACTTACAGACCAATTGCATTAGTTAATGATAATCAAGCCCCATCAATGACAACCACACATAGTATGCATGTACGAGGAGAGAATGCATAAAGGTACTGAAAATTAAATTTTACTATATACAAACAAAATCGTGTACTAATTTACGTATTAATAATAATTTATTCATTCTTAAAATTTAAATTAACATTATTTTTAATAAAATCTACTTTTTAACCAATCACATTAAATTAATGTATAGATTAATATACAATTATAGTTGTAACTAAATTTTTCCCTGAAAAATTAGGATGGAAGCCACCATTTTATTTATTAATCTTGTTGCACAAGAGATAATACAAATTAAGCAAGAGTTTTTTTTTTTTTTTTGGATTTTTCATGCATGTAAAAGACTCGTTCTCTCTTTTGGGTTCTTCCAGCTTGTTGCACGAAATTTAATTTTGTTTTTCTAAGCCCAGGCTCGCTCAGCTTAGAAGTTGAATCGAGCCCAAAACATGAGAATCAGCCCCCGACGGAAATGGGCTCTCTTACCATTCACGCTCTCTCTCGAATACAATAGAAGATAAATGACTGAAATGGAAAATGACTTCTTTTTGTTTTTGTTTCTCTATAGCCTTTCCCAAACAAGTTCTCAAAGGAGTAGTTGCCACTTTAGACAAAAATTGATCCAATGTAAGGCTGAAATGTGAAAACCAAAACGTGGCATCTGAACAAACCAATGGTGCGATTTTTATTTCTAGACCCACACACAATCCTTCAAACTGCAAGTAATTAAGGATCAACAGAGTTTTCCAAAAATGCAAGCTATAAAAAGGTCGCGTCTTTCTACTAAATTGCAACGGTTTGCAAAACACAAGGGGGTAAAAAAAGAGTACCATGTGTACATATCTGTTTCACTGCCAGCAATGTCAGTGCCAATCGCTTCTTCCTCAGCAGATGGTATTGATCTGCAAGCACCCATCCAATATTTAGCAATCAATAACATAATTGTACTCTTATAAATATGCAAATAAAAACAAATCAACATGGAAACATTCGGTTCAATTGGGACATTTGTTAATTTAAATCTTAAAAAGAACACATTATAGTGCTAAAACTTTTTTTGATAAGTCATTATAGTGCTAAAACTTGCCAGAAGTGCATCACTATCGCCCAACCGTTTCAAGATGCAGCAAATATGACCATGGACAAAGGCATAACAAAAGAAGAGATCAAATTACAGGTTGAATCCACCTCGGGAAACTTTAAGATCCATTTGGATTCGGAAAGCATCTGATTTGATCTCATTTTATTATTACAACTTTTTCCAATTTCAACACAATATAATAAACAATTCAACTTTTTCAAATTCCAAAACATAAATAATATTCTAACAATATTATATTTAACTTTAATCTTTCATCTAAAACCATCTCATTTCATCTTTGAATCCAAACCAGCTCTGATGAAGACTCGCAGGGCAATGTAAAGTTGTCATGGCATCGGCAGAGTACTGCATTGAAACATTTGCTCTATAGAGCTTTCATTTGGAGCTTTTTACATAATAGTGCTGTTGGGAGAGAAAACTACTGCACTCTTATTCTATGGTAGAAAACTAGAAGTTATTTGACCCTCGAGAGCAATCTAGGCATGATTATGAGTTTCATCCATCAACAGCTCACAGGTAAAAATAAATGAATCAAATAATTCAGAACTTGAGTATTTTAGTACTTTTAGAGTCCTGTAAGGCTTCTTTACAAGTCATACTTCTACAAGCTAATTTTTGGTACTTTCTCAGTTTCTGGAAGATTACTTAGCCTCTGTAGATGTCTCTAATTGCTTTTAGAGGTTTCGCCAAAGCCTAGAGATGATAGGAAATATTCATGTTGTTAAGTCTCATGCACCTTCAACTCTCCTATCCTCTGTATTCTCTTCCGAACTGTTAACTAGTTAAGGAATAAACTCCTTCTGTATGCATCGAGGTGTACTTGGGTAGCACACCTTTGCACGTTTTAAAACAATTGACATACTAAAAACACTTCTCTGTTGCAGCCATCTTTCCCTGGATCACATGTTTGGCCCTTGGGGTTCAAATGAGTAGAGTAATTCAACTACGCACAATACGTGAGTTTCTTGTATCTTTTCCTCTTTCTAGATTAGTCTGTCTTGTACACAACTTGTGCACTTGGAATGTGCATTTTGAGCTTTTCAATGAAATTTTTACCAATGAAAAAAAAAAAAAAACTCAACTCCCCCACAAAGCTCACACAATTGATTTCTAGTTTGCAGGGCACCGAGAAAGTTCTTAATTGCTGGCAAAATTCAAAACTACATTGGGGTGGTGTAAGTTTTTAAACTTTTGTGAGATGCTTACGCAGTCTCTCTCTTAAAAATAACGTAATTTTGAACTATTCCATTTGTAGTAAAAATAAAAAAAGGGCTGATAACAGGTATGTGGCAAGTGAACTGAACTGAAAACCATTACCTTTATTTAAGCTTGAGCATCAACCTCCTTAACTTCCACATCATTTGTAGCATTATTTGCCTCGCCAGCATCAGCATCCTCTACGGGAGGCTGAACCTGCTCGTCCTCTGGCAGCGGTTCCTCTACATAATCATTCTCGAACGCATCTGGTGGCACCTCATAGATCCTAACCTGCGGCTTAGACGGGTCCTTCACAAGCACATACTTGCCCTCGTTCAATTTCATGCACAGGTCAACAATGGACTTCACAATCCCCCACATATTCAAAGTGTTCAAATTAATCTGCCCCGCAAACTCCCTCGGCTTGTACCCAACAACCGCCAATATCACATGGTTAAAATGATCACGAGGATGAACCCGCGAGACATACCCCAATTTCATCAGATCCGCGCCAGCTAGCAGAGCTTGAGAAGTCCATTTCGCCAACTTGTTCGCATTGTTCTTCAGCTCGGTGGCCAATACAGCACCTCTTTGAGTCTCAAGCTTCTGCCTCCAATCAACACCAGAGTATTTAGGATCAAACTCATTGAGCGCATTCAGGGTGAGGAAGGACCTCTGCTTGTTCACCTCAAACACACTCTGGACCTCACACCGCGCCACCAAGTACATATCGTTGTCGAGCTTCCACCGCCTATATCTGTACGCCACGGAAGCGACCTCTTCGCCTTCGTTTGCGAAGGGGTTGGACTCGTCAAAGGTCACCTTGTTCCCATCCCTTATCAGAACCTGCTGAGAGAAATTCTGGTTGATGTACGCGGCCTCGAGACCGAGCGAGTGCGCGGAGTTGATATCGTCCTTGGCCTCCGGCAATGGCTCCTGTGAGGTCTCGTGCACCGAAAGCAAATCGAGCTGCGAGCCGTCCCTCTTATCGAAGAACAGCTTGTTTCCAACCCTCTGAACAACAATGTCCCACGAGTAAACCGACCTCGGCGAGCACATAAGCGTGGAGAGGATTGCATCGGTGGCGAAGACCGTTGCCTTGTCCTCGTTAGCGAGGCGGCGGATGACCGGATCATCTGTGGTTGTAACCTTAAAGAAATTGCGGTTCTTGAAGCGCTCGAGGCGACGCTCGTTTTTCGGAGTGATGCGATCGTAGGAACGGTCGTAGAACTCGAGCGCGCCGCAGAGAAGGAGGTCCTCCGGTTCAGGAACGGAGAAGGAGAGCTTGGAGAAAGTGGAGAAGGGGATCTGATCTAGCATGTTCCACTCGGGTTGAATGTCCACGGAGGACTTGAACACGGCGGCCTCGCGGCGCTGCGAGTTGTTCGAACGGTTGAGGTGGTAGAGACGGTCGCGGCGGGCGCGCTCCTTCTCGGCCTCGCGCTTGCGGGCTTCGACCTCTTCGTCTCGCCGCTGAGGGAGCTGGCGCTGAGGCTGGAACCGCCATTTAGGGCCAAATCTCGGCTTCGGGGGCGGTTTTCCGTCCACGAGGCGGAATGAGGAGTCATCATCGGCAGAAGCGGGGAATGAATCGTCATTCGAAAAGTCGAAGACGGAGTCAGAAGGGTTCTTTGAGCGGGCCGGGTTGTTGTAGTTTCGGGTCCAGTCAGCGATCCGGCCAAGTTTGTCGGAGCGGGAGAAGGGGGCGAAGGGGACATTCAGAGGGAGGTGGTGGTTGATGTTGCCAGCGGCGACGGTTGTGGTAGCGCTGGTGTAATCGGGTGGGCCCCATCCGTCGGGGTTGAATGGAACCGATCCGACTTCGAGTCCTACCATGCTCAAGGATTCGTCTTGCTCCTCCGGTATTGGATCTGAGTGCCCAGTGAGGAAAAGCAGAGTGAAACCCTAGGCGACGGTTGAAACCCGAGGGTTTTGGAATGGGGGAAAGGATAGAAAAGAAATTCAATCGAAAAACCTGAAAAATTTTAATCATCCTATGGCCTGGTTTGTCTTGATGGACAACTTTCCAATTGTTGGGTTTCTGTGTTGTCCACTTGTGCCCTCGGCCCAATGGGCCTACACTTTGAGGGAACTTTTCAGATAAACTATGCTTATTATAGGGCACCTCATAGGCATTAGGCGGGTGTATTAGGCCAGGTCCATAACGGCACGATTGAATATAGACAAGGAAAAAAAGTCGGTTTGATTAGGTTTTACCAAGGATTTTGGCAAAGATAAATTTATTATAAAAGGGCGCCTCTCAACTGAACAATGTGTTATATATTGCCTCAGAATTAATCTATCGAGGAGTGCTATTTGAAAAGTTGAGGATATAATTGTTATGAGTTACATACAGTTATTTTTATGTACTTTTTATATATTTTATTACTTTAATTAGATATATTAATTTTTTTTAATAGGCAAACAATCAAATAAATAGAGTGTGTAAAAAAATACGTAAAAATGACAGTAAATAAAATTTTTAAAAAAACATATATCTACCTTAGTTATACAAGTGTTTATGCTGATGAACAGTAATTTTTGGTTCACTTGTTTATTCCAATCATGCCACTTATTTTCTAAGAAAATTCCCATTTGTTTTGTCTTTTGCTTTCTTTTACCGACTGTGTTTGGTGTTTTTTAAGCTGGTTTTTCTTTAAGTTTCTCTCTTTCACAGCTTTGTTTCCTCTCTTACTCGCGGTTTTCCCATAAAAAATTTTCCCTCTCTTTCGTATTTTCAGTGTCCTGTGTTTCCCAATTTCTCATAGAAAGCTTTCAGTCCTTTAGCGTTTGGAATTCTCCGATTCAATAGTCAGCAAGAAAATTATTAATTGAAATATGGGATCGGTCGATCGAGGTTGCAGTTTCTTTAATATGAAATATGGGAGTTTTAAGTATCTAATACTTCTTAATTGACTGTATCTCATCCCACCTCTTATCTTATTTTTCATCTCATATACCATCTCATATCTCATCTCATGTCATATATCATATCTTCACATATCTCATCTCATCTCAAATATCATCTTATATCTCATCTCATTTTATATATCATATCATATTTCATTTTATCTTATATATCATTCCCTTTCCTATATTATAACATCTTATCTCATCTCATATCTTCTCTAATCTCTTGATTTTGAAGCGCGAAATTTTTAAAAAAACTCTAATAGCTTCCTAAGTGATGTAGAGGTGCAATCAACAAAATAACATGCATTGTAAGACGAGCAAAGATCCGAGTCTGTAGAAATTTGACTCTTTGCTATAATTCAAATTAACCTAATTTAACAGTAAGGAATCAAATGGTCTTCAGAGCATTGCCATTACCGCAGCTTAATTGTGTACCAAATAGTGAATTAAGGAAAACGTGATTATTTTATAAAACAAATACATATTGTGCGATTTGCTCGATCGAGAGAGATAGAGTAAGAAATAGCTAGAGTTGCAAAATTATCTGATATACGTACATGATTGAGTACTAGCTTGTACGTACTACGTGATTTCAGCAACATTTTAATTATAAACATTATAATAAGTACTGTTAGCTACTCATTATCATAGTAATCATGATATATCTTTCAAGTTAACAAGAACTCATTTACATTGATCACTTAATTATCTATTGTTATAATTTAATAATTTAAATTTATTCTCTAACATGTCATCATGCTATATAAATATATATATATATATCTCTTGTTCGAGTACTAGTGCTTAGTTGATATATATATATATATCATCATGATCATGATTCATACCCTAACAAGTAATATACTATGAATTCAGTAAATTGTGGATCATGTGGAAATCAGGATGAGTAAATATATATATATATATTCAATAGGGGTGCTATCAGCATATGCGGGAGCAGAGTCATCCCTTCCTTGCACCTTGTCCTTGTGGAGGGGTGATAATTTGTAAAATATAAATATTTATAAATATATATTTATATATATTGTAAAAATATAAGTGGGGTACAGGGCGGGAAAAATGCGGGGTAATGGATGCGGGTCTTGCTGTTCACCCTATTATCCAATTTGAATGGTCAAACTTCTCCTTGAGAAGATATATTTCTTGTGAGCTTCCTTGTAATTTAGAAGTAATTAGTGGATACACACACACATGCACTGACATTTTTTTATTGGGCAAGCATAAAATATTTGAACTCATATTAATTTTAACTTGCATTAGTAGCGAAAATGGTAACATATATATGCATAACACTAATTGCAGGGAACATACGATTTATAGTTGCCACAGGGCATTGAGATCTCATGATCGATCGATTCTTATTTCATCGTATCATCATCATATATAGTACTTCAAATTACATTGACGTCACTGACAAACTTCTTGAGTCTCTCAGATATTCTTGCAACTTCATCACCCATCGATGCTGACTCCCCAACCTATACAGAATATGAAGCCTAAAATAGGTTTATATTCAAATTAAAAAACAAACAAACGCGAGACATTAATCTTTCGCAAAAGAGGGCTTGAGATCAAGGAAAAATAATAAAAATTGCCTACCTTAGCATGTATTGTGTGGAACACTGTATCTTCAACAACACTGAAACCGGCATTAATAATCTCAGCTCCTTCGTTATTAAGTACACGAAGAGTCTCTTTGAACACGAAATGAAAATCCAACCCAGTTATCACAATCACCTTTAATGCAAAACCAATTGCCTGAATCTCAATTTGTGGTAATCTTAACCCCACCGTCACTCCGCTATTTGTGCTTGCACCTGGCCTTTCAATTCCCATTAAGCTGTCTTTCTTCTTCTTCATTTCCTCCAAGCTTGTCTGTAGCTGCTTTATATAGTTTGCAGCTTCATCCAGCTGATCCGGTAGCGATGCGGCCACTTCCTGCATGCCCAGCCCCATCAAAAGTTCATGATCAATATCATCTGTTACTGTCAGCAATAATGTATTATATGTACATGTGTTGTGCGTGTATGCTTGAGGGGGAAGGGGAGGGGGAGTGGGGGAGAGAGAGAGAGAGAGAGAGAACTCTTGAACTTTGATGGGGGACAAGAGAATTGAGCTCGGAATAAAGAGCCTTCATATGATTTCTCCTATTTCGCTCTATGGTCTTTCGATCAGTTCTGGATGACGAACTAGGGTTGTTCTCCATCGATATGATTAAGTTTTAGCTACACGAAGTTAAAAGCACAAGAAACCATCAAATTCATCTGACGTTTTGGGCATTAACTTACTGAAATCTTTTTATCAGACTCCAAAGCCAAAGGTGAAAGCTATATATATATATTATCACGTGCCGCTGGGAGAAAAAAAAAATGTGGCTGATTTCAGACGGTGGTGGGGATGGCTAGTTAGTAGTTATGCTTCTTTTGATCTGCTGCATGCCGATAGAAGACGAGTGTCGTAAAATTAAAAGTGATGTGAGGTGGTTTTAAATGAAAATTAAAAATTAAATAAAATATTATTATAATATTATAATTATTTAAATATTTAAAAAAATTAAATTATTTTATATAAAAAATTTAAAAAAATTATAATAATAAAATAAAATTAGATAAAATATTTTGAGTATCAAACGGGTCTTGACTGTATGAATTTCGGCTTTACCAACCTTTGGCATATTTGTCAACAGTAATTATAATAGTCAAAGACTCAAAATTCAAGAATCAACACGCACGGACCGCACGGTTTTCTTTTGTCAATTTTGTTAACTCCAGCGGCCAGCCATTCGTTGGGCGCCGCCGATTTTTTACTGTGAAAAATGCATGTACACGCTGCGCCCTGTTTCGATAATCACAATTTTATCTATCTCATTGTATTTTATTATTATAATATTTTTAAATATTTATATAAAATATAATAAATAATTCAATTATTTTAAATTTTAAAATAATAATAATATTAAAAAATTATATTTTATTTAACTTTCAATTTTTATCTAAAATTATCTTTATTGATTCTCACTATAACTGCACCTATATATTTTTTTGAATTTTTTTTTTTTAAATTCCATCAATAGCATGATTAAATTCGATGGAAATTGACTGACTTTGCTTAACTTCAAATTACAGTCTACCCGCTGGGAATAATAAAATTCTATGTTGTCGGAAAAAAATAATTGCAAATGAATGAAGAGCATGCAGCATGCATCATTGCTAAAAGGCTGTCGATGTAATTTGCATACATAGGCGCATGCAATTTACTCAGAATTTATTTTTTCCAATTTTCAAATTTTAAATGGTACTGACCATCCGGGCATTTATTTCTACTTAATGATCTGTAAATACGCATATCATAACGTACGTTATCTTTATGTATCGAAGGTAATTAACTATTGATCTATCTCATGTAAGGTCATTCGATCAAACCCTGCAACTGCTTGAATGAACAGATAAGATGCATGCATGCATGGAAGCCAAGCAAGCTCAGTTATGTAATTTTTTTTTTTTTTTCCTTTTAAGTTTGTTGTGCATAGATAGTCGTATATATAGACCCCAAGTTCAAATTTATGCCCTGTAAGGCTCTGTACGTACGTAAACGTCGCACACATGAATTAATGGATATTCGAATACTTATATAAATCAATGAATCATTCATTTTCTATCTAATATTGTTTGTTTTATCGTTGAAATATTGCGCGCCCTGGTAAGCCGCATAATAACGTGGAAATTATAGCACCGACAAAGCCATGATGTTCATTGATCAAGGGACAAAAAGATCGTGAAAGATCCGTAACAAGTATTGCTTGCATGCATCATGATCCATGACCAAAAGCTAAAGAAAAAAAATCCCGTCGACGGTCGTGTGATCAAGCCTGCAGCCATCATCATGAGTGTACGTGTAATTACAATATTGCATTAAAACTGATAATATCAAACAATGTTTGTTGAAATGTTTGTTTGGCTCGACTTTGCCTCAGCGCGAAGGCTGCAGCTAGCCTCGTGAAACATGCACAATTATTTAAGCAGCAGTACTGTTAATAAAGCAACCGGCCAAGACATGCAAATGCACACACTTTCGAATACAAGACAAAAAAATTGTCAAACGATTTTAATTGCTAGATTTGCACACCTCAACTGATATCAGCTTGACATTCTCAATCATCGATCAGTTTGCATGATATTCCGGCCATCAAGCTCACAAATGAAGGATTTTTCCTATTTTTTCACGTGTAGTACATTTGACTTGAATATCGATCAATATTCATCGGATCAATATACGCCGGAATTAATCTCTTATTACCTATAAAAAATATATATATATATTGGCTAATGCTCAACTTTCCCTAGCAAAACCATAAGCTCAATACCAAAATATAAGCAAGAAATCACCTTGACAACTTGTTCATATTCTCTTGAAAATCCAAAACTCTAAGAAAAAAATTGAATCAACAAAATAAAAAGATCTACTTCTTAAAAATATTACAAAAAACCCATTACAGGTGAAGGCATGGGAAAAACATATTGGGATATTATAAGCCTAAATATATCCCATACGGCCTGTATCGTTGCTATGGTCTTTGTATCAATAAACTTCTGTGCAACAAGCCAAAGCATCTTTTTGAAGCCAGGACCAGCATTGACAATGTACATTTGATGCAATGTCTGTGGATTTATTGAAACAGTTATATATAAGCAATACAATATTTGAAAACCAAATATAATTGGGAAAACTCCAATACCTTGGGATAGTAACTGTTGTCAATTTTTATCTTGGCAGCCAAGAGATTTGTAGCAGTCCAGGTAGAACAAAACATAATTATCAATTGGCAGCTAAAATCTTGGAAAGAAGTACTTGCAAGTTACACAAGGAACCAACCATTAGTAGAATAAAAAGTTTTTTAAGTTCTATCCATGATATAATTAGTATTTTATTATTGTCCAAACCTATTAACAGTGTGATCTAAAGTATCCCAGCATGATGACAGTGTATAGAGTAGCAACGCTGAATCTAGATCAGATTGAACTCTTAAACATATTGAACAATACAAACCAGTGGTAATTTCAACCTACCCCTCCTAAAAAACCAGCAAAGTTAGCAAAACTTTACTGAGATTCTCCTATGACCGGCCCAATTCGGTTTGACAAAGACTTTCTAGCCGAAAATTCAACTTATCAAGCCCTACACATCCAATATTGTTGTTGAAACCATCCAATACCTTTTATATATATTGGTATGCCCTGATTGTGATGAATAATTACTAATCAAAATTAAAAAAAAAAATACCATTTATTAAAAATACCATTTATTTAATATCAAAACTCCATAAACATTTGTCCCTAACAAGACCAAAATCGGGGGGTAAAATTCAAGAATACTTCCCCAATCCCAAACTAAAAATAGCAATAAAAAAGAAAAAAAATAAACAATAACAAAAGTTCAAAAAACAACTTCTCTATTCTAGAAGACCAATATCCATAAGAACCAAAATATGTACAAACTCATCAAAAGCTCACATATTTGAACGCATAAATATCAAAAAAATGAACTACAAACAAAAAGTAAACAAAACCCATAGAAATTAAACACAAAAACCCTAAATGTAAGACTATTTACACATACGTAAATGCACGAAACAGAGGTCCAGCAAACCCACAAAAATCCAAATTCGAAGTACGAGATGCCAAAAATATTAACACAAAATCCGGCTAGCAAATTTCTATCAAGCAGGCTTCTATCAATTGCGATTTCCATCAAGCTCTAGGAATCCATTTAAAAACCTCATAAAAATATTAAAAAAATTAATCTTAATACAAGAAAATATAACTTCGAAATCACAAAAAACCTAAAATAAAAAAAAAAAAAAATGAGAAATACTGGACAAATTTAACCCTTTAGAAGCAATGTTTTGGAAAGTATAAGATGAGTGTTATGGTTAGCAATGGTAGTAGAGGAATGGAGGCGCTAGAGGGCTTTGGAGTAACGCTGAATGAGGGATTTGAACACTCTGAGGGAGATTTTGAGGGTTGGCATAAGCCATTGACGAGACACATCGAGAACTCTCATGTGGAAGACGAAGCAAGAGCGATGAATACGAAAAGACGCTTATTGCTGGAATCGTTATTTTCCTTTCTCATAAATATTCTTTTATAGCAACCAATGAGACAAGTGAAGTTTGATGGCCCAGACGAATTTAATGGAAAGTTAACAAAAAATAATTAAAATTACTGTAATTCCGTTAATACAAGAAATTTCTATTTAATAAGCTCTTTATATATATAAAGATAAAAGATGTGTATATATGCATGTGTTGCATGTGTTCTATTGCCTGCCAGCTGGTTTAACTTTGTATTTATCACAACCTTAGAATAGTTCTGGTTGTCGTTGATAGGTATATGTGCAGAAAACTTCAAGAAAGCACTGCATGCATAAAAAACACAGATAATAAAAAGAGAGCGAGGCTAGCTCTCTATATAAAGACAATTATCTCATTTAAAAAAATATATAAAGACAATAATCCCTTCCTTGAGAGGTAAAACTAAATGGGCCATCTCACTTTAGAATTTAAGGTAAAATGCGAGGCAGAGAATCAGACACATCCTCTTGCTTCTAGATTGAAACAACCTAGTTAATGATGTTCCAGCTTGTGGCCTGGGTTTTCTTTCTGAATGTTTTTGAAGAATAATAATAGAGTTACAACTTAATTACTATTCATCTACTATTATTTTTATATTTAATTTTTTTTTAAAATTTTATTTTACTTAATGATTAAGAAAATGAGTATTAATAAAATTACATTTTTTTTAAAGTTTTTCTCAGTGATTAAAGATGTTAAAAAAGTATTTAAAAATAATAAATAAATAAATAAAATTTGAAATAAACTTGAGTAATAGATGAACACCCGTTTTTCAAACATGCAAAAAGTTGAAAAGTTACAAGATACATCAAGAACTTAATTATTTCAAAGGATTGGGATCTGCAGCGCTATTAATCCAGATATATAATTGGTCTTATAATTGGGCGGCCACGTTGTAAACATTTATATATCATCGTCGCATGTCTCATGCCTGTCGGCTTCCTTGGAAGCTTGTCTCAGGTCTTCACAGACTTTCAGGAATCGATTTTTTAACGGCCGAATTAATATAGTTGATAGAACAACTTTTACGGTCAAGATGACGGCTGAGAGGTCTCCCACTAGAGCCCCTCTTCCTCCTTCCTAATGAAATACCCTTTTATCTGTTTATTTTATTATATGATACACGTCCAGTACTAATCCAGTCACGACCATGTAAGTTTTAATTAGAACAGCTATAAAATAGTTTATTTTTGCTCTGAATTAATCTCGTACTAACCTAAACCTTGTTTTTTTTGGGTCCAAATAATAAATAAGATACCTGTCCATTCCAATTAGAAAAACAAAAAGTGATAATATTCCAGCACATTTTCACAGGAGTAGTGCTACATCCCCGAGAACCCACCCAAAAAGGTAAAAGAAGTTTTTTTATTTATTTTTTATTTTTTTCATTCATTTTTTTTTATATTCTTAGATATTTTTTAAAAAATCACAACATCACTAAAAAAACATTTCCTTAATCATTAAGATTAAAAATTAAAAATTAAAAATTAAAAAAATAGTGACTTGGGACGCAAATTCGAGTCCCAAAACATTTTTGTTGTCACGGATCATTATCATTTATCAGGATCACTTACGTACGTGAAAACATATCATGTGGGAGCCGAGAAAAAAAAAACATATCATGTGGAAAAATATTTTAACCACAAAGAGATTATATAAAAGTAAACTCATAAACTGATGTGACTTGATGTGATACGTCATATTATAAAGTTATTTTTATTACAAAACCGATCTAACGAATTCTATGAATCAACATCAGTTTATGAGTTTATTTTGTATAATTTCTTTGTATCTATAACAATTCTCTATCATGTGCTGTGAGAAATGATATTCCCCGCTCACCTTTTTTTATTTTTTATTTTTATTTAGTGATTAATGAAGTATTTTTTAATGATATTATGAATTTTTTTTATAAAAAATATTTAAAAGTGTAAAAAAAAAATACATAAAAAAAAATAACAAAAGAACTACATATAACTAATGGTTACAGCAGTGGACGCAGCATCATCCTATGTGCCATATTGAGTTGGGGAAATTATTTTTGTCCTTGTTTGCTGTCCTTGTTTGCTGATTAAGCAAAGAGTAATGGTGTTTCATGAATTTGTTGATTCATTTTAGCCGTTTATGTATTTTAATTTTTTATTGTTATTTATTTTTTTACTTAATAGTTAAAAAAGTAAATATTAATAGATTAATAGATTTTTTTATTTTTAAAAAATATTTAACAAAATATATTTAAAAAAAAATTAAAAAACTTCGTTTAAGTACCTGTAGAGCACGCCCAACGTCATGGTAACACGACTCTTAAGTAAAAGCACGACTGGGCACTTACCTTTTTGCTCTAAAAGTTTATTGGATTAGGGAAGTCATTAGTCAAGTCCAACACCAATAAAAGGACCCAAGACTAATTAATACATTAAAAAAAGAAAAAGGAAAAACACATAGAAAGCTCTGCTCAATTACTCAAAATTCAAGTTGTCAATATTTGGTAGGAACGTAGGCAATTTCTTAGAATTGAGTACATTGAGAAGGTAGAAAACAATAATCTGATCTTGTGAATTCTTGAATCCCACTTATATTATTGGCGTTTCTCTCTTCTATTCGATTCTTCATGTTATGCTAATGCCTAAAAACTCATTGTATTATTATATGAAAGAATAGTACAAACTACAAAGACTAGACCTTGGTTCTTTGCATTAATTGGGTCTTTTGTATTTTAACCATACTTTGAATTCTATGCCGTTCTCTACCCGATATAGTACTCTATATTCTTATTCCATTTTATTTCAATTTTTGGTCTGTTTAGGCGGCTAATTTCATACTACATCCGGTCCAGATTATTTGAATGGAAATTTTATAATTTTCTTGAGTTTATATAACATTTTTGTAAATTTTAAATCTATATTACATTCATGTAATTTTAAAATCCAAAAAGAATTTATATAATTTTTTTTTTTGTAATTTTAAATATGTCTCTTCATTCTCTTACTCTTTTTTTTTTTTTTTTAAATCTCATTATTTTTAATAATTTATAGACTATATTTTTATCTTTGCTTTTAATTTTGTGTGTCAACTCAAGTTGGTAATTATTTTAATATTATCTCTTTATAATTATATCTCTATATTTTTTTAATGTTTTCAACGAATATTTATTTTAGAAAATTTTAATTCTTCCACATGTAATATATATATACCCACACAATACATATTTGATTGACACTTATATATATATATATATATATATGTATTTCCTTTATAAATTATGAATTTATTTAGTTAATCTTGAAGCAATACATTAAAACGTACCAATATCAGAATATTTAATTTCAATATTTAAAATTAAAATAATCGCATAAATAAAATTTAAAACATTCATTTTAACCTTACCTAACAACGCACCACCGCCTTCTTTCTCTTTTGTTTTTACTTTCCTCGTACTTTCCTCAAATAAAAAAAAAGGAGGAAGACATAGTGGGGAGAGAAATGAGTGTTTTAACCGTGAATCATGTCCCATTGCCAGATTTCACCAACCATTTACCGCATTCAGCTTAAACAAAAAACAAAAACTGTTATATGCTTTAATGCATGATCTGCATTTTGCAAACAGTTTTCAACCAGCCAATAGGCTCCTTAGTCCTTCCTACGAGCTTTCAATCAAATTGATCACTGACAATTGCGTTGCACTAGAAGCCTACATGAACTTCTGAAGATCGAAGATCATGGAGTTCCTCCCAACAATATATTTTAGAGACTCATCCTAAAATTTGGAAGCTGACTATAATTCCATTCGATACAAAAGAAGACCTTATAGAGGAAGAAACAAGTTGATGATAGATGCACGTCCATACCTATTGAGAATATTGAGCTCCCGTCAGAATAATTGTAGGAGTTCTTCTTAATTATGTTCTGATACACAATTCTGTTGGGTGCGATTTTATAAAGAAAAATTGTATTTACAAGCTGGTGAAGATAACACACTTATAAATGAAGTACTTATATGTATGATATAGTTTAAATTTGAAAATTTAAAATTTATCATTTCAGCGATATATATTATGTGCTCTATACTCCGACTTGAAAACAGAATAACTCTTATATAAATCCCAAAATGATTTTGCTTTATCATTAAAAACATTATTGCTTTAATAGAATATTTCAATCTTTATCACCTCTTCTAAGATATAAATAATATGAAAAAGTTCTAAAAATTTGAAAAATTGTTAGACACTAGACAAAGGATTATAAAAACTCTAATCACGTAATTACTTCAGGATGTAGAGATAGTCTTCGAATCATTTGAGCATGTATTTTGGGAGAAGGTTTAGACCATGTTTGGATGTTAAATTGTGAATAGTAATATTTTGTAAATCCTATAAAGATGGATTAAATTTTTTAGATTAATGAGATTAATTTAGCTTTTTAGGTTGAAATGAGTTATAAATTTTTTATAGATCCCATCAATAATTAATTTGAAATGAATTGGATTTAGTTCAAAAATCGAAAACAACTTCAGTCATTTGCTTTCCAATACCGTACAACTGCAGCGTTTAAAACAACCCCATCCTAGTCCATATTTGTGAGCTTCATTGAGCCAGTCCAAGTTGCATTTTGCTTGAGGCCCATGTAACCCTTTTGCGTGTCATACAAAATATTCCATTCGACACAATAATATGGACTGAATTTATATTTACCACGGATTCAATGAAGCCAATCGGCCTATTAGTATTAGTTACATTATTGAATTTGCACAAAATTTGATGGCCCTTTTCAATTTGATGGGCTTTTTCTTAAAACCATCCGAGGCCCAAGCAACCACTTTACGTGTCATGCAACTTAAGAAGAACAAGTCAATTTTGGCAACTTGATATTGACACTAAAATAAAGTAACAATCAAACTAAGAAACTTGCACTAAAATTCAACGTGATTTTCAAGGCCAGCTAAGCAGTTGCATTGTATCTGGCACCAATTTAGGGTATGCTCCACCTGCTCAACGGGAGTTCTGGTGGTGCATTCACATTCGCATTCACAGATTAAAGAAAATTGAAAGACAGAGAGAATCAGAAACAATAACAACTTGAACAAAAGTAGATTGTTCTTAAATCGGCCTTCATGTATGCTTGGTGAGTGCATACAAATGCATATGCTCACCAAACTCTTTAACAATTTGATGTGGGGATCTGAAAAAAATCTCATTAGGGATGATAGAGCTACAGTGGTTTTAGCAAGAGAAAAATCTAGGCAAAGCTGATACAGAGGAATTTCATGACCACCTAAAAAGCAGAGTACTCATTCCATGCACAAACTCTGAGAGGACAGTTTCATCCAAAACATGATCGAATGAACCCAGTTTGTGCTCCTAATAATATCCAGGTTATGGAACAGGCACGGAGAGAACGTGTGAATCTCAGCCACTCCTGCTCCTTTTCCTTTTCTGGTCATAGATCCTAGTACCCACAGGTTGATATAACCAGTATCCTAGAGAAAAGACACGGAAAGATCGTGTGTAGACCATGCATGTGCATGTTTGTTTATGCTCATATGCATTTACGTGAAAGGTATGCTACTTAAGACTAGTCACATGGATAATAGCATAGGACTACTGTCATCACCACCAATTTGATGACATTATTTATGGGACAGGGGTCAATCCCTTTTGCTGGACCCAAAAGGGCAAAAAACGTCTTAAAATGTGTCGTATGAAATTAACTTACACCAGAATAACTTATTTTCAATAATACTTGTAAAAAATCCCTATCGATAGAACCCATTCTATTTTCTTTTGGGGTTTGGTCTTTTTTCCCCCTTCTTTTTTGTAAGTTCAATTAAAGAAAATCAACAATGATTCAAGCAAATTGGTGTGAAAATAAAATAGTAAGATAGACCAAGTGTCCCAGGAAGGGGGGGCACACACACTAAGTTGATTGTCATCCGTTTTGAATTTAGTGTAAATAAAAGAGATTTTCACGCCAATGCATGCCTACTAATCTATTCATTCAACTTCACATGAATGTAGAATAATGCAATAAGAGAGGCTTAAAAAACAAACCTTCTTTTAATTACAATGACCTATTCAGCTATAAAGGCCAGGTCCTATGAAAGATTCATGTGAATTTAGGTTTAGGCATTGATGAACTATTAGGATGCACGGGACCAAGCTTTTGGATCCAATGAAGAAGCCCTTTCTTATGATCTTGGCAAGTAGGATTTTGTACCAGACTTAGGGTTCCATCACGGGCAAGTGAAGACTCAAATTGCTCCAACACCTTCACAATCTGCCAAAAATCCGGCCTTTTCTCCGGTTGCAAGGACCAGCATTGCTCAATTAAAGCTCGCATGGCAGGTGGACAGTCCCCTGGGATAATAGGTCTCAAATTCTGAAAATGCAAAATTTACTGGTGTTATAATTGCTTCCATAAAACACATCTAATTGTGATTCACAAGAGTTAGGTAACACGGGAAGAAAACCGGAGTACTAAATACAAGGAGAATGTGGTTCGGTTAAAATCGATTCTCATTTCAAGTGCAGATTAAAAGTTAATGGTCATTCTATGTCACGATCATCTAATACTAAAAAATAAGTTAACATGCTTGAGTAAATTGTCTCCCGTTTGGTTACATAAATGAGATGAGATGAGATGAGATGAGATGAAATGTTTTAAATAGTAATGAATAAAATATTGTTATAATATAATTTTTTAATATTAATTTTGTATTGAGATTTGAAAAGGTAAAATTATTTATTATATTTTGTATGGGGATTTGAAAAAATTGTAATGATGAGTTGAGATGAGATGAGTTTTTTGGTTTTGTGTATCCAATCCGGGCTTCGAATGACACATTGATAAAACAAAGTCAGTCTGCGTTTATTTTTAACAATCTTTTTTGTTGAAACTTCAATTATGCGCAAATTAACTTCCAAATACAAGAAGACTGAAATCTAATGGCAAGGAAGACAAACCCAAGGGAGGAAAAACAAAAAGAAAGAGAGACGGCGAGTCTTTTTCCCATCAATTTGTAAGCAATTCTGTACATATAGATCACATGGCACAACTAGAAAATTCAGAAAGATCAAGAGACTAAGAAAAAAAGCAGGAACAAACCTTAATTACTACTGCAAAAGCAGCCTGTACGGGATTCATGTCCTCATAGGGGATCGTTCCAGCCACCATTTCCCACAGGATGAGCCCAAAACTGTACACATCAACCCTTCGCCCGTAGGATTTATGTTTAATCATCTCGGGTGCCATCCAGCGATAAGTTCCAGGGTCATCAGCTAAAGAATCACAGTACACCTCCTCGCAAGCTATACCAAAATCAGCAATTTTCATGCGGAAGTCTTGGTCAATAAGGACATTTTCTGGTTTAAGATCTCGATGAATTACGCCATTGGAGTGAATGTATTCCATTCCACGAGCAATATCCAGAGCAATTGCGATTAGTTTGTGTAAAGGAAGTGATTTATGCTCAAGCTTATGTAAATATGCCCTCAAGGAACCTTCTGATAGATATTCTGTGATGACACAATAAACTGGTGGCTTTCTGCATGCTGCTACAAACTGTGATAAAAATAAATTCAAAAACCAATAACGAATTAAAAAACTTAAGGCTTAGCAAATATGTGATCAACACATTAAAAAACTGAATAAGCCAGAGGACAATTTCTGTCGTAAAGCATATAGGAATACGGAATAACAGACCCCGCCGCGCGGGGGGGGGGGGGGGGGGGGGGGGGGGGGGGGGTGTGAAATAGAAGAAGTTTGATAACCTTTATGACATTTTGATGGTAGAGACGAGATAGAAGAGTGACTTCCCTATTAAATTGCTTCTCTAACCGAGCCCCCAAGGCTCCATTTTCGTCATCATCAGGCACCCGAATAATTTTAACCGCAACAGGTTCGTCGTTGTATATCCCGTGGTAAAGCCGACTATGAGCCCCGTGGGCAAACTTCAACCCCAGAAACAGCTTAGACAGATCAACACTCCATTCATATGCTGTTTCCACAGCATTAACCCTCCCTCCACCGTGATCAAAATACCTTGCCCACGACAACTCCTTCCGGGACTTTGACTTTTCATTAACTTTCAGCGAGGCTAAGTGCCTAAGCGGACTAGTATTCGACCGAGATGGGGAATTGGTATCCGTATTCATAAATCCCTTTTCCGATTCCCTTCTCCTGGGAAACGGAGTGGTGAATCTCTTTCGCTCAGACCTTGCTTCCTTAAACTCATCAGAGAGCACGGTTTCAGGTGAAGGGGACAACGATCTCTGCTTGTTTGTAATAGGATTCCGCCGTATCTTCGAATTACTGGGAATCGATTTCTCATTAGTAGCAGTCGTTCCGGGCCTTGATTTCAAACCTGCATACCGGTCAGGCTGTACTGAAAATGGAATAGAGATCAATCTAGAAGAGTCCAATCGATGACAAACTGTATGAGAGAACTTTGCTCTCCTAATCCAGGAATTAGCTTCTTCTTCCATTTTTCCGTCGTGGTAATTCGTTGAAACTCTACAAGACCTTACACCCACAAACCTCCGCAATCTTCTTCCCTCTAGCTGAGCAGAAGGGTCAATCTCAAACGATACTATATGAATTTCGAAGCTCCAGAAACCAAATTTCCTAAAACCCATCAACCACCATTGACAAATTGGCTACTAAAAATCAAATCTTTCCTTCATGAAAATCAAAGAACCATTGAAATCCTTGAAAACCGACCATGAATGAGACAGCCCCAAAACGTACTTTCATCTTCATCAGAAGAAAAATCCCTCGAAGTCGAAACCCATCATAGCCCATCCAAACACAGACCTCCCAGACATCAGAATTTGCTCATCACGGCCTAACCCAACAAACCCCTTTGGCTTCAAAGTCAAATCCCACCTTCCGTAAAAGCCTGGAAAATCCCAAACAAATACCCACTAAATAAATCAATTAAAAAAAAAACTCTCAACAATAAAATAATAGAAAAAAGCCTAAAACACGGAAGGGTAAACTCGTGCATATTGACAACTAGAAAAACTCATCATTGTAGACCCCATTAATCACAGAAGAAACCCAATAATTGGGTCCAGAGAATGATAAACCCAAAATATATATAAATATATATATATTACAAAACTAAGGAATACCCAGAGGCATAAATAACCCAATATACACAAAGAACAGGATAATAGGGCCTGAGAAGAAACACAAGCCACAAGCTCACCACGAGTGATGGTGACAAAATCACCGAGACTTTGAAGGGTATTTGACCATCAGCTTTACCAATCGATGACTAGAGTTACGATAGAAAGATTGATAGATTTTTTTTAACCTTTTCCCTCTCTAATTACGCTGTACAGTGTTTAAGCTATCAAACGTGTCGCATACGGAGGGCAACGGTGGCCGTAGATTCCATGGACCCGGCATAATTGGAGAGGTCTGTGAAGGTGCGATGGGTTCCGGAGTTGGGTTTTGGCGGCGGGGACCGCACAGAGAGGGTCAGAAAAGACGGAGAGGAGAGACAAGAGAGGAGAGACAATCGAAGAGAAGGAATTGTTAGATTAGGATTAATATAAGCACCCAAGGGGAAGGAGGAAGAATCCAAGTCTCTATCGAAGAGAATGAGGTACGGAGGATATTTTAGCTGTAAAGCCAGCCAAGGGTACGGGTTTCGCACGGGAACGTAGTGCTTGTGTGGATGCGAAAGGAACAGAAATATGTGTTTATAGAATATAAAACAGCGCAATTAGAAGATCCCCTGTATTTTTTATATTAAATATTCTAACTAAATTATTTATATTTATAAATATCATTCTTTAAATTATATAGCATAATTTCCTTTAATAAATAATTTTAAATTAAATCACTCGTATTTTCCGTTATTATCCTTAAAACATAATATTCTTATTTTTTTTTAATTAAAATTTTCACTTAATTATATTTTGAGTAGCAAATTCAAATAATTTGGTTAAAAAATGATGAATAATTTTATAAAAGTAGAGAATTCATACTTTGATAGTACTAAACTTAATCAATTTAATGAACAATGAGATTTATAGTTCTAAGATATGGAATAATGAGTTGATATTTCTAACATAAAAAAAAAAAAAAAAAAAAGTGAGGGAAAGGTAGATACTAGACATAAATTGAAACCACTTGTGTTAATAAAGTTTGATTTTTGGGCCATGAGATGAGTTTTGGATCAGTTAAATACTTTGAAGATGCTGTGGTGATGGGCCCACGTTTGGGACAGTAGCTAACTAAACATTCAGCAGCAAAAAGCTACTCATACGATCACATTTAAAGACAATTACTATGCTAGTCGTCCATATCTCTTCTTTTGCCAAAAAATAAAAAATAAAAATAAAAATAAAAAACTCTAACAGTATTATACTTGCAAGAAACTTGGTATTATTGATTATTTTGGGGTAATAAAGACTTTGATGTCATTTGAGCCATCAAGCTTTCCTATTCATAAGCCCCACGCATCACATATTTTATTTTTTTTATTTTTTAAAAAAATTTTAAATTTTTTTAAATTTATTTTTTAAAATTAATTAAATTTTTCTACCTATTATTTATATATTAAATATTTATTAAAAGAAAAAAAGAAAAAAATATATATATAATATATAGCGTATGAAGTTATGTTTAAAATTTTTCTTGAGCCATCAGACACGGTTGGGACCACCAGAACGATGGCATCGTCCGTATCTAACAATGGAAAAATAACTTTATAGCTTGGTACGTAGTATACAGTATAGGCAGGCTGAGTGGAATGGAGAGGGTGTCTGTCTGTCTAATCCACAAATACCCACTCTCTCTGTAAATTTATAAAACTTAATCCCTAGAAAGACCATCTATCTTAAAAATCATTTGACATATTTAGTTTGGATTTCGCTTTTGATAATGCAATCTCATATATAAATGAATTATAAAAATTATTTGCATAATCTTAGTGTATATAAGTTTCATGAATTTATTTAAAATAAATAAATAAATATTTGACCTACATGAAAATTTTCACTTTTTAATAATAAATTTCCTATTTTTTAATTGGGGTGTACGATGCCTAAACGCCGTAAATCAATCTAACATTACTCAGCAAATAAAAAGAAATACAGAGCAAATCCATCTAAGAAATTTATGTAAATCAAATTTTTGTACAATAAAAGTCGAGGAATAATTTTTTAAAAAAACCTAACTGATAACAAAAAGTAGCAATCCCATCGTATTGGCAGCCATTATTGGTGTAGATGGCAGAATTGGTATTGTTGCTATTTTAAGAGATTGGAAAGGCCTTGTTATCGACATTCTTCAGGGGTGAACAAAAATTTAAAAATTTGATTCCGATTATCTAATTCTCTTTTGAAAGTTTTTTCTTTAAAAAATTTTAAGTCGGAGTTGGAGGCAAAGCTAGACTCCAACTCCGCTCCAATTTCAATTCTGACTTCAATTCTGATATTGTACACATGTTATAAAAATATATATATATTTTTCTATACATTCATCATATATATTTTATATAACTATAACTTATATAGTTATTTAAATTCAATAATAGTATGAGCTAATTATTACTCCTAACCAATATACTTATAATATAAGTATACTAAATTGATTAATAATAGTGTATGACATATGTAAACATCTACCAATGTATAATAAACTAATGTAATAACTTGTAATACTAATGCACAAAGACTAGTTGTAATACTGATGTATATTAACTAATTTATAATAATATTTAATGCTAATGTACAAACACTAATCTATAAATTTATAATGACAAGTAATACTATTATACTAATATATAGTACTAGTTATTATACTTTAACTATTATACATTATAATTGCGTGTTATCATAAATTTATATTTTATATAACTATAACCTATAGAACACTGCTACGGCCACCGCTGGGAGCTCCTGCTGGGCCAAAAAAAAAAAAAAAACTTGTTTTTATGTTTTCTTTTTCACATCATTTTTTTAATACTTTTATATATTTAAAAAAATATAAAAAATTCACAATAATATTAAATAAATTTTTCTTAATCACTAAGAAAAAGAAAAAAAATAAAAAAATAAAAAGCTGGGAGCGGTAGCTCCCAACGGGGGATCTAGTATTATTCATAACTTATATAGTTAGTTAAATTCAATAATAATATGAGCTAATTATTGTTCCTAAATAATATAATTATACTATAATATAAATAAATTAAAGTGAGTCAATTAACTAATAATAGTGAATTGAAGTCTATTTCCAAAAAAAAAAAAAAAACCTAATAATAGTGTATGACATATATGTAAACATATACCGATGTATAATAAACTAATGTAATAACTTATAATACTATGTATAAAGACTAAGGTCTTGTTTGATTATACAATTCAGATGAGATGTTTTGTTAAAAATTAAATAAAATATTATTATAATATAATTTTTTAATATCAATTTTTTTTTTTTAGATTTGAAAAAGTTGAATTATTCATTATATTTTATGTATAAATTTGAAAAATTTATAATGATTATATGAGATGAGATAGTTTGAATTTGAATATTCAAACCTGCCCTAATTGCAATACTAATGTACAATAACATTTAATACTAATATAAAAACACTAATCTATAAATTTATAATAACATGTAATACTATAATACTAATATATAATATTAGTTATTATACTTTAGCTATTATAGTAAAAGTATAATGAGTTAATAACATGTAATTAAACACTATTTATAAAAATCATAGTATAAGTCTATAGACAATAACATGTAATCAATCACTGTAGTACAGGTCTATAGACTATAACATGTAATATTATAGTATAATAATATGTAATTGTTAATAATCAATACTATAAACTATACTAAAAGTATAAATACTAACAATTGCATTTAAACCCTATATAGTACGAGTGTATTTATAATAATGTATAGACTTATAGTCTACATGGAATACCAATGTATAGTAACACTAGTATAATAATTGTATTTAAATTTTAGTCAATACAGTACAAGCCAATTTAAATAATAATTTTCATTAATCAATACTAACAATTAAATTGAGCAATGGAAAAAATTATAA
Source organism: Carya illinoinensis (assembly GCF_018687715.1). Lineage (NCBI taxonomy): Eukaryota > Viridiplantae > Streptophyta > Magnoliopsida > Fagales > Juglandaceae > Carya > Carya illinoinensis. The sequence continues at coordinate 6,326,089 of NC_056760.1, read as the reverse complement.
AAAACATAAATAGAATGATAATTAGATAACATATAATTAGACTGAGTTTCTCTTGTTGTCAGAATGGAAACTTATAAATTGTTTGTTGTATTAGTAGTAAGTAAATATTATTATGATGAGAAATTGTGGGTGTGGATGTTTACTGTAGTTATTAGTTGGATGTAAATAATGGATGACGAGAGTATTTGTAACAATAGGATTTTCTTTTTATTTTTTGATGTTGAAAGCATGTTAGTATGTTACTCGTTTATATTTGGTTGTATTTTTTGTTATAATCAAAAGTAAATTATTTAGTTTAGATTATAATTTTTGAAAAAAATCAAAATTTGAAAGTCTATCCATTTTTTTTTAAGTAGCCAAGTATAAAGTTAAAAAAGATAAAAAAAAAAAAAAAAAAAAAAAACCAAAACTCCGACTCTGCTTTGATAGGTCAGAGTCGGAGGTTGGGCCCTCCGACTTGGTCGGTGCTCAACTCTAATATACTCAAAGCTAGAAGAAATTTAAAATCATACTCTTTGAAATTTACCCTGTTGAGAAATGGGTGTTACAAAATTTACTCTTGAGGGCGATACTTTCTAGGTGGTGAAGAATCTGAAAAAAGCAAAATCAGAGTGGAGTAAGGGGGATTGTTGATTGAAGATGTAAAGCATGTGTTGAATTCCTTCGCAAATTGGAATGTTAACCAGATCAAGAGAGAAGCAAACATGACTGCTTATAAATTAGCTAAAGATGCTCTAAATCTAACCAAAGAGGTGTATGACATGGAAGAAATTCTAAAGTGAGACGCTGTGATTTTTTGAGTAAGAAAGTATCTCTTTATAAAAAAAGAAAAAGAAGTAGCAATCCCATCGTATTAAAACGAGCTTCTTGACTAAAAATGATTAAATAAAAATTTAACTATATGATTGTATTAAATAAATATAATTATTTTACTAATTTTTCTTTGATGAGATTGGAGTAAGAATTGTGATCAGTAGAATATGTGATTTTTAGTGAGTAATTTTCTGTAATTACCATTATTTAGTCTCAAACGAATATAGAATGCTTTTATGATCGTGTGCAAATAAAATGCAATGACCCATGACTTTCCTCCTCTTTACTCTTTTTAACTAGTAAAATTAATTAGTAAAAATAATAATTGAAGGAGAGGAAGATAAAGTTTAATTTGTTATGTACTTTGCCTATTATTAAAAAGTCAATTGAAAATAATGGTTTACATATACATTGCACTAATTTGTAGGTTGTACCCATAGTTGGCTGTGTAATATTTTTTATAAGTGTTGCGGCTATAAAAGGATATAACAAAAATAAACTTACAAATTGACATGACTTCATATGATATATTAGATTTATTTTATAACAAAGTAGATTTACAATCTAATATATTCCTATAAGAAAAATAATATTTACAGTTTTGTCCTCACCTATTCCATTCGAAAAAGTGAATAAATTTAAAATTTACGTAAAAAAATTATTTTTTTAATGGGACCTCCAAATTTTTCAAATGGAGTTTGCGAAACTGCATACTCTACGACTGTATATAATATCACATATTTATTTTTTTCTAGTAATTATAATGCTTGTGAAATCATAAAACTGCAAATAAAACTTAAAAATAAGACCATATTTAAGTTGTGCTTATATATATATATATATATAGTTAGAAATTCTATTTACATTTACAATTTTACTCATATAATCATATATATAGACGCGTCGATTATTAAAATTGTGAGAATTTTGAAATTTAAAATTCTAAAATTGAATTAAAAACTGAAAAATTGATAAAATGAGAATGTCTCATTACGAATAATATTGTACATAAATTATACGAAAAAATATAGTAATTTGAAGACAAAAAAGCAAATCGTGTCAATTGGATATTTTATCGAAAAGTATCAAATAAAATAAGGTAAGTTAGGATTTTATGGAAAAGTAGAGAATAAGGCAGTCCTCCAGATCTATTATCATTATAAAATTTAAATGATCCACATGTCGAGTGAAAAAAAATACACTCAATACATTCTTTACTCGTTCTTCCATAATTGTATTCTACGTATGCTTTATTTTTAGATAAAGACAATAATCTTCTAACATATGTGAGCTTTTACGTTAATAATGTTATATATAACAGTAGAGCATGCAAGAATTATGCAATTATTTTGAAAAAAATTAAGATTTATTAATAAAAAATTAATTTTTTTATGTAAATTTTATATTTATTCATTTTTTACGAAACAGTTACGCAATATTTACGTAATCTATAATTATAAATATTATTTTTCAAGAAAGATAGACACTATATTATAAACTCTAAAACAATTCTAATTGCTTGTAAAGTAATTTTTGGACAAAGTAAATTTCATATAAACATTAAATACTGTACCTATTTCTCTACGTGGCAAATCATTTAATTTTATCAAGGAATCGAAAAGAATTTCAAGTTCTAAAATTTAAGAAAAAACTTTAATAAATAATGAGAAATAATATTTACAATATTAAAATATGTAAGTTTCGTATATATTTTTTTTAAAAATAAATAAATATAAAATTTATATAAAAAATAATATTTTAAATAATAAAATTTATTTTAAAAAAATAAATATATAAAACTTACATATTTTAAAGCTTTAGTTAGCATTATTCGAAAATCATTGATGAGAGGAAATGCTGTGTCAATATAAACCGACACCATTGAGATATCACAGATTTATGGCAAATCAATCAAGTTCTGTGACGAAAACATTTCAAAATATGACAAGAAGAGGTGGGAGGTCGTTGTGCAATTGTCTATCAAGACCTGATCTGCATCCAACGACGTGGAAACTGCACATGATTTTTGATACAGATTCGAATCATCTCAATGCTAAATATTGGCCTGTCATATCAAGCGTTATGAAGAATAAGATCATGCCAAAATATACACTGCAACATAAGAACGTAATATTCATTTTTGAATGAGTTTTGTTATATACAAGTAAAATTATGTACTAATCTGTGTATCAATATTGATTCTTTCATATTTAAAATTTAAATTAGTATTATTATTAATAAAATCTATTTTTTGATCAATCACATTAGATTGATGCACATATTACTGTATCATAATGCTTGTAAATAAAATTTTTCTTTTTTTTTGATATTCTTGGGTGTCCGGGTTAGCTTACGCACACCTCGATTAATTCCACGAGGCCCTAAAATTAACAGTCAAGTAAATCTTCAGTGACACTGAAGGAACTTGAACTAGCGATCATTGGAGAGCAAACCAAGACCTCACAGCTACCCCTCATGATTATAAAATTTTCCTTTTTGGATAAGTATGTCATTGGTCGGCCTCGCAATCAATTTTTGGATACCACTTTATAGAAATAATCAAAACCATTCTCTATATTCAACAAAAAAATATTGATTATTTGTTTCCGAGGGATGGATCATCTTATAGTATATATATTATATATTTTAATATTATTTTTTAATTTTATTAATTTAATTTTATTAAATTAATTGAGTTGATCTATTTGTCATCTATATATCACATATTTATTATCAAAGAAAAAATTAAAATAAATAAATATCATCTATCCATCTTGGATAATTCGTGCAATAATAAATTAAAATGTCTTAAAATTTTTGATTTGAAGGTTTAGACACATGAAGTGAGCAATACGAACAAAGATTTTTGAGTATTTTCAATTTGCGATATTATATATTGTGAAGTCTGCTTATTGTGTGTATTTTTCTCTAATTTTAGAGGGTTTTAGATAAAATGCCGAAAATTAGATATATAAAATAGATAATGTAATATTTATTATTGTTTGAAATCTTTTACGCAAATAATTATAAATATTTTAAGACTTAATTTATATACTTATTTATTTATTTTGGGGTTTAATGTCGGGATAGTTTTTAAAAATCTTAATTATGGAGATATATTTTTATATATGTCTTAAGATAAAAAAAGAAAAAGAAAAAAAGAAATAAATATCAAGACACACGGAAAGGAAAATTGAAGGCCAGCAAGGTTCCTAGCCTCCATTATGAAGGCCAAAAGTCACGCATTGTGTTTGGGTAGCACAAAGTTTTTGTACATTATAAGGTGATACATCAATATTGGGTTGTTAACATCACGCACATGGCGCAAGATAGCCTATCGGGATTTTCCATGCTTTTCATTATTTGATAATTTTCTATAAAGTTTTTCCCCCTGGGATCACAAAATTAGCAAAAAACAATATACAAGTGTGCGATCCCAGGTTTGTGCGCAGCTCCTCGAATTCACAAGCACCTGGATTCCTGCTAAAAACCCTACACACCAATCACAACACTTAGGTTCATCCTGTCCTAGATCAGATAATATTATCTCAATGCTCCACTGAAATTCCAAAACACTTACTGGGTTGGCACTTGTTTTGCAGGAGCAAAAGATTTGAGTTGATCTGTTTTTGCTTTGAAAGATCAGAAAAGCAAACTTTATTGTTAATCTATTTTTGTTAAGTGTCCAACTTTATAGTCATCAGAAGTTTGAAGCAGAATTTTGTCTGCATTTGGTTAGGGAGAGCTTTGTTTAAGAAATTCAGGGGTGCCCTTTAAGTCTGGGCCTAATCTGGTGAAGTGGGTGTGGATTATCGGGGAGTGTTTGGGGGGGTGAGTGAGCGTGTCAATGGGAAGGAGATGAGAGGGGCATATGAGGGTTTTGGGGAACGATGACGGGAGGGTCATTGGGGATGCGTTCGGGGAGTTATGGATCTTTGGATAAACAGCTACAACAGAACAGCAACAACGGCAACATTAACAGCAACAACAGCTGTTACATCAACAACGTCAATGGATTGTCGCCAATTCCTACAACGCGGAAGCCTTCGAAAATGCAGAAGGAGAGGGAGAGGTTGTTCCACTGGATCTGCAAGTTTGCTGGACGCAAAAAGGTCGGAATGCTGCTTCTATGTGTCATCTCCGCCGCGGTTTTCGTCTGGGTTTTGTATGTAGGAAAAGGTTTGGTTTTGCACCCCCTCTCCGTCTCCTGTCCTCTTTTGATGTAGGTAGTGGATTATTGAGCTTGATGATAATAATATAGTTGATTGAATTCAACAAGGAAGCTGGAATAGAAAAATGAGTTTTACCATGTTAATTTTTCTGCTAAGAATAAGGACTTGGTTCTATCTAGCACTCGCTTGGTTAACCTTCAAATTCGAAATTCAGTAATAAGCCAAGGGATTAGTGGGTTACCACCTCATTTATCGAGATAGATAAAATGAACTCTTAATTTTATGCTACACAAACAACAAAAAAGGTGAAAAGTAAGAAAAACTTATATCGATATTGGAGTTTTATTTTAAAATTCCGTTCATTTCGTTTCTTCTTTTTCTTGTTTTATTTTCATTTTTAGAGAATATACTCGGTTTGATGATTAAAGTTCCAAAGCTGCGCCCCATTCTAAAATCCAACAGACGTTTACTGAATGGACATGAACTCCTTACATCTGTTTCTAGTATTTGGCTCATCTTAATCCACTTGCATAGTTGCATATGCCTTTTAACCCAAATGCGTCCTCTGCAGAATCTATGGACTTTGATATTCTTGTTTCTGGGTTTCAGTATCGGCCACTTCTATATAATTTGTGTAAGAAAATGATGCATTTATTTTGGCAAATCTTCAGGCGAAGATGCTCAAGAAAGTGAACCTGTTCAGAACATTGGTGTAAATGTGAGCATGCCTTTAAAGAACCATATTGAAAGTAACACTCTTTCTTCACTGAGCGTAATGGGAGTGGTTCGCGATTTGGCTTTGCCTCCTCCTCCTCCTCCTCCTGCTGTTTTTCTAGGGTATACACTTCCTCCAGGGCACCCATGCAATAGTTTCACTCTGCCTCCTCCACCAGCTGATAAAAAAAGGACTGGACCACGGCGTAAGTTCTGCATTTAATTTTTGAATAATAAGTTATGCAATTGCTACTCAACATTCCCATAAATGTCTTGCAAGTCCCACAATGGTCGGGGCTTTTAGGCGCTAGTATCTTAATAATTACAGTGACATTATTGATGTTGCTGAGTTTCTTTATTGTTTATGCTTCAGCGTGTCCTGTATGTTACCTACCTGTTGAAGAAGCTGTTGCCTTGATGCCAAAGATTCCCTCAGCTTCCCCAGTTCTTAAAAAATTAACATATATTTACGAGGAAAATTTATCTAGAGATGGAGAATTTGGAGGTTCGGACTTTGGTGGATATCCTACTTTAAAGCAGAGGAATGATTCTTTTGACATCAGAGAGTCAATGAGCGTGCACTGTGGGTATGCTTTTCTTCTTGTTGTGAAGTTTTCATTGAGTATATTCTCAAATACTTAATATTGTTTCTTTGGATATTTTCTTGCATTCTGTTTTCTTTGTAATATGTTTATTCCAGTAACAGTACATAATAACTATTAGGGCCCTTCGCATAAATATTTATTGTTCCATTGATTTTTTTATTCAATAAATCAGATTTGTCAGAGGAGTTAAACCTGGCCGCAACACAGGATACGACATGGATGATGATGACCTTCTTGAGATGGAGCAGTGTAATGGTGTGGTTGTTGCATCAGCTATATTTGGTAATATTCTGTCATTTGGTTTTCATCCGTTTCTGGTTAAAGCTGGTGGTATGCTAACCAAATAAATCCATTCTCCATCAGGAGCTTTTGATGATATAAACCAGCCAAAAAATATCAGTGACTATTCCAAGGCCACTGTTTGCTTCTACATGTTCATAGATGAAGAGACGGAAACTTATATGAAAAATGCTGGCACTCTTGGCAGCGAAAAGAAAGTTGGGTTATGGAGAACAGTTGTTGTTCGTAACCTTCCATATGAAGATGACCGACGCACAGGAAAGGTAAGAAATCTGAATTTTAGGTGGTGTCCTTTCTGCCTCGAGATCACAGTTTGCTTTAGAGGCTGCCTAGTTGCCAGTCTTGGTGCTGTAGCACCAACAATTTGTTTGTACATATGCACGTGTATGTACTATTATTTTAGTCATAGCTTGGTCAATGTTCTTTAATATGAATAGGAAGGATGATGAGTATGGTCAAACTGCAGGTTCCCAAAAAGCTCCAACTCAAATGTCACCTTCTCCCCTTGAAAGAGTGGGGTGAAGGGTGTGCTTATGAGTTCCTGATCCATAGCTTCTGCATTTTAGTTAACAACCAAAAGAATATGTTTAGAATGCAGTTGATTATTTTCCATGAACGTCATTGAAACTCTAATGTCTCAATCCCTCCTCCCGCCCTGCTCCCTAAAGGGGAAAAAAAATGCAGCTGGTTAATTCCATGATACAAGTTACTGAAAATTTACCTATAAAAATAATGTTACCGAGTTGTTTAATAGCGCCCAAGTCTCAACCCTCTTCCAAATCCCCCCAAACAGAAGAAACCTAAAGAAAACAAAGGCAATGATATTTTCGGATGTATTAAGATGCTAATAGATAGCAACACATTTATACTTAAGGGGGCCATATTTTCTTTTGTTGTATGCTGTGGTAATATTATGTGAAAAATATTATTCATGGGGTCTGTACATTGATTGCTGAGTTAATGTTGGTATACATGTGCTAGTACTTTTATATACTGATTAGCTCTGACCCAGACTACTCCTGTGGCAGATTCCAAAGCTTCTAGTCCATAGGATGTTTCCAAACGCCCGCTTTTCTCTTTGGATTGATGGAAAGCTTGAACTTGTTGTGGATCCTTATCAAATACTTGAAAGGTACTTTTGCTTTATGATCAACTATATTCCTCTATATTCTTGTATTAATTAAGTTTCTCTTTTTGCTTTGTATTGTACAAGTCTTTCTTACTTTAAAACAAGAATGCATATGGGCATCTTTTTGGTGCTCCCATAGGAAGGCCAAGTTATATTGTTGGTAAGCCCAATTTTGATTTTTTTAATTGGTAATTTACAGTCAAAATTGGGGGTTCTGAACCCACAATCTCGACTTCCACCTTATGTCTATGAAGGTAGAAAATACCATTTGAGCAAGAGCTCATTGCGATAAGTATACTTACCATCACTGTTCAGGAGCATTCTACTATCTTGCATGGAGCCTCCATGCAATGAAGTAATGTACCTGCTCCATCTCAGTTATTAAATCTTTTGACCAATTGGCAATTGCTTTACCTCCTTCTGAGTCTACTAATGTCCCCGTTGACAATACATTGGAGGTATGAGTCTGCTAATGTCCTTGTTGATGAAGCTTCTTTTTAGTTTGTCCCCAATGAACTGGATGGGAGATCTACTTGTAGCCTGTATCCTCCAACACAAACAAAAGAAGCACCAACTAGTCGATAATGTACCTTCTGCGCATCAACATTACATAATGCCTAAGTTGCAGCTTCTGATTCTAGTGCCAATGCATTGTTTATTAGCACACTACTAAATTGATCTTTTCTTGAAGGTGGTTGGATCTTTTCTTGAAGGTGGTTGTCTTTGCTTCAGGACTATCATTAGTTGCTTTGTTTTCTTAGGAACAAGGATACTTGATTTGGAGTTTAGATCGTTTTGAATCATCTTGACCAGAACTATGCGCAAATATAATAGTAAAACCAACAGGACTTGTCTGCTTTATACTCTTTTGCGGTCAAACCTCAACAATTATTTCATTCAGCCAGGACCAAAGTCTTTTGGTGCTTAATTTAGGGATCTCCTTTTGGGTGTCTTCTTGAGGGAATGTTCTTCTAATCATTTCTCTTGTAACTTAGTATTAGCATTATATTATGTCAGGCAGTCAGATCAACCAACTTTTTTCTTCTTGCCGGCTATAAATAACATTTAAATACTAAGTTATTTTACTCTGGGCAGCCAGTTACACTATTGCCTTTTCTAGTAATGTGGCACTAAAACTTTCTGAGTGGGGAAATCTTTTATCACCTTTTTGGCTTAATTTATATGCTCAGATCTGCTCTCTGTTCTACATGGCTTTGACTATTTTGCTTGCTTTGAGTGAGTAGATCCAACTAAAGCTGCAGTACACATCTAAGCGATACAAAAATGAGGGATTATTTCATTCTTTATGAACCCTGCTGACAGAGTCTGTCTGTGAATGTGCTTAATTATGGGCTGGTCTCTATGATGGTTTAAACATTGCTCCAAACATCACACTGATTTTGATTTATGATCTCTGCAATGATAGAAATCATTCCTGTTCATGATTATTTCCCTTCTCGGACTTCTGTAATTTACCATTGAACCAAAATTTCAGGTTCTTGTGGAGGAAAAATGCTACTTTTGCAATCTCTAAACATTATAGACGCTTCGATACTTTTGTGGAAGCAGAGGCAAACAAAGCTGCTCACAAATATGACAACGCCTCTATTGATTTTCAGATTAACTTTTACAAAAATGAGGGTTTGACACCATATTCAGAGGCTAAACTTCCCATCATAAGTGGTAGGTGCAAGCTCCTTTCCTTCTTTTTGTTCAGTTGATGCCTTTTGATTTGTTTGTGAAGTCTTTTGTTTTATGGCTGGGTCTGTAGATGTTCCTGAAGGATGTGTGATAATAAGGGAGCATGTTCCTCTCAGCAACCTCTTTACTTGTCTTTGGTTCAATGAAGTGGATCGTTTTACATCCAGGGACCAAATTAGTTTCTCCACTGTGAGGGACAAGATTTTGTCAAAGGTGAATTGGAGTATTAGTATGTTCTTGGACTGTGAAAGGCGCAATTTTGTCATTCAGGTAATTTACTTTAAGCATTTATGGGGTTATCAAGGTATGTTAACTGTCTACTGGTAATTGAAGTGGATCTATTTATATCATATGACTTGTTCTGGTGTGAAGCTATCTACTTTTGAAGCCATGGTTGAACATAGCAGCCATAGTTCCAAATGATATCAAATTGTTGCAATTAGTTTCATTTCATGATGCACCAATCTTCCCGATGATGTTGTCTAACTCCTGTCTGTCTCTAAACGCTATTTGTAGGAACAATGGATCCTTTGTTTTTCAGGAACCACAGTTTTCAATTCCCTTTCCCCCATTTTAGTCCAGTTTACAATTCCCAATTTTACTTATCAAAAAAAGAAAAAAAAAAAAAAAAAACAATTCCCAATTTGATCAATTATGTCCTAACTCCCAATTTCGAATATTTTGTATTTTTTTTATATCTATTGTGTAGATGATGTTGTCAGTTCCATTGCATTAAATTTCCTGAAAATAAAAAAGGGATCCCCAATTACTCCCTAAATAAGATTATATGTCTTCTGTAAAACCATGAGGTCGGTTGAACGTTATCTCAAATGGACTAATTCTCTAAAGCCATCCACTTGCAGTGTATTTTCTTGTTATTTAGATTGGTTCCCTCTCTCTCTCATTTGTACCTCACTAAAGTTGAATTTTTTGTTTGCTGCCAACAGAAATACCATAGAGATGTATTGGAACAAATTGCTCCCCCTGTCTCTGTTGCTGTTTATCCACCACCACCACCACCACCACCACCGTCATCACAGACTCTATATGATGAACCACCGATCAAATTTTACCATGAGACTTCACCAGAAGGGACTATAAGTGTTCCAATCAGAAAGGTCCAACCAAGGCGTACCAGGAGGTCCAGTTCTAGGCGTCACCGCAAAGTCTCTGCTGGTGTTAGGGACATCCATTCTAGTTGACGTTTTGTCGAAGCAAATTATGCATTTCTTTTTCCTTTCAATGTCATTGTCCTGGGTCGGGAGGATTTGTGCAAGGTGAGCGTTGTACTTCTGCTTCCAAGGTTAATGCTACCTTTCTCATTCTTTATCCGCTTTTGGAGTTGTCAATTTTCATTCATTTTTTGGATGTATATAATAATTATAGTATGGGTTGCTGCCAAAGCCCTTAAATGTAGTGACCCATTAGTCGTTTCCATTGTCATAGCAGCATCACTCTGGAACTCAATTATGTAAAAGTCATATTCATGTCTCTTTTGAAAGGCAATAAAAGGAGATAAAAAGTTCTCGTAAAAATTGGTTGATTTTTGTTACTCCACATTCTCCACTGTTTTCTGTGGATGACACTGGGGAGCTTGAACCTTGGTGCTAATAGCAGTCTGGCTTTTAGCTTTGCTTTATATCCTTGCATGTCTTCATCTTCTGGTAAGCTAAGATCTGCCCAAATCCAATAACTATACTCTTGGTTTTTTACAAGTCATCGCTCCTCTCTTTCTTTCTTTGCTGCACCCAAAAGTATGCAATTAACACCAATGCAGAACTAGAAGAGAGAAGCTTTTCGGCTGTTACTTTCATAGAGCCCAAACTTCCATATATCTTGTTGCCCTTTGTACAGTATCTAGGAATCCCTTCGAGGACACCATAAATTTTACAGAAATGCTTATGTCCCGAGAGTGTCTACTGATATTTTTTTTTTACTTAATAATTAAATAAGTATTTTTTAATGATGTGATTTTTTTTAATATTTAAGGATATAAAATAAATGTATGAAAAGAAAAAAAAAAAGCATTTCACATTCTCGGGAGGATTTATTGAGCTACACGTGGGTGTAGCAGACTCTAAACTTTAACCCTTGCCCTGCAAAGAAGGTATCTTGCACTACTGACTGGCTGCAAGACTTGCAGTGCCATTGCTGCTATTAGCACGTGGTAAGGAATGGCTGGGACCAACGAAATCCTCGACCATATACTTGCCGTGGGATATATATATATTTTTAAATTAATTAAATAAATTCATGATTTATTTTATAACAAACGCTATATTTTTAAACGAAAGAAAAATGATATTTGAAATAAGATGTGTAAGTTTTGTGTATTTTTTTTTTTTTTTAAAAAGAAAGATATATCTGATACTTTCATATTTTAGAAGTGTATTATCTTTCATTGCTCTAACTAAAATTAAGTGAGAATTTATTTTGACGGTACACCATCACATCCTTATGAGTAATGCAGACTTGGATGGAAGATGATGGTTGGGGTCCAGAAATTATTCTGATGATGGTTGGGGTCTAGAAATTATTCTCTGGAAATTATTAGGGTTTGGAGTGACACAAGGCAAGTTTCTAATTGTCTCGATCTTCCTTTAAAAATATGGCAAAGCGGATTTGTCTAATTAGTGTGCTGATTAATAGCTTCCACTCTGACTGAACAATAGCAATTGATAATTATGTTAAGAAAGCATTTATCTTTAATCACTACATCTTCTTATAGAGTTCTGATTTGTCATGTCTGGAGATTTATTTCACATGTTTTATTAGCAAAGATTAATTTTAAAAGCTTTTTATTAGTAAGTTAGAGAGAATTGCTACTGTTGTAAATAGATCATGGATGACTAAATCTATACATCAGCCCACTGTTCTTAACACCACACACCTGACATGGGACTTTTTCCCCCAACCTATGAAACAAGCATTTAGAAGGAAGAGTCCATTTTCAAAATTGAGAAAACCTCCCACTCCCCGTGTTCGTGGCTTCTTCTTACCCTCTGCCCAGTGCCCTGTCGTCTCAAGTTGGATTTTCTTTCGCAAACTCAAGTTCTTTTTTTTTTCCCGCCCTTTTTCGATAATGGGCTTAAAGCTAGAAAAAGATCTTAAATCCTTCAAGAATTACAAAATACATCAGAGGAGGAAATGCCAGATGAAAGTTGAGGTTTTTGGAATTGTGAGTTGAAAAAGCTTGAGGATTTGCACATTTGGAAGAACTGTGTTTTAGTTGTTGAAGGTTTGTTTAAATTTATAATATTAAAAAAAAAAGAGAACTAGCAAAATCTGAAGAAGATGAACCGACAAGCATCTGCAAGAGCGGCCTTAATTCACAATTTGCTGCAAGGGTCGTTCCAATGACTGCGTTCATAAAAGTTTTAAAACTAGGATCCAATCCAAGACTAGCAAGATTGGGATTTTCATTGGTAGCATCAGGGAATGAGGGGTAAAAGTTTAAATAGAAAAATTGGAGAACCGGTCCGAATCGGTTGGCTCGGTTTTGTACTGGTTCGATCTAAAACTGGATCCTATATTTGAAAAATTGGCTAAACCTGGTCCGACTTTGGTTCTTAGCTTTCCGACACCAAATTAGACCAGTTTATAGAATATATATAACTTAATTTTTAATATTAAATATAATATTTATATATAATATATATAATTATATATGAAATAATTTTATATTATAATTTATAATATAAAATTTTAATCTTAAATATATATAATTTTTTATATATAGTATATATAATTATATTGGCACTTGATTAAAACTGAAAAATCGAACTGAACCGGACCAATAAAATCGAAAGTACTGGTTTAGGAGGATAACGGGTCCGAAATCGGTTCTTAAAAATGCAAAACCAGTGTATACTAATTCGGTCTCAAAATTTGCACAAAATTAGACTGAATCAAACTGGTTATACCCTATGGACAACAATTTTCTTTCTAGATGAAAGCTTGCTCATGGAGATGAAGGCACAAGGTTGCTAACGAAAGCTTGTGCAAGAGAGGCTTTTGCTGAGAAAGCTTGGGCGACTCAGAGGTCGAGAGAGATGAGTAAAGACTTACATGAGAGGAACACGAAGAAATCGGTGATTCCGAGAGAGGAGCTGCACGATGAGAGGAAGGTTAACATTGAATTTGTGCACGCTGAGATGAAGCACGAGTAGCAGAGGAGATAAAAAGAGGAGGATGGGAGGTGTTGGGCTTCAAAGAGAAGATTTGAGTCTTTGGGTTGCTTGGCTTCACAGAGAAAAGGGGAGGAGAGGAAGTGTCGGGCGAATTGTTCAAGTTTGGGGCAGAGCCAGTTCATTTTTTAGTAAACCCGCTCTACCACATAGGGTATGGGGTGTGAAATTAATAAGCCGACTAATGAAAATAATTTTTCTAAATAAATTTTATAAAAATAAACTCACAATCTAATATACTATATTAAATAATTTTAGTTTGTGAATTTACTTTTGTAAGATTTTTTTATGGTCAAAGTATTTCTTGAATATTTTTATATGCAGACTCAAAGAATACACGACACTTTAAATTTTAATAGACTGGACTCATTCCAAATCAGTTGGGAGAAAATCTTCATCCCATTTTTTTGGGTAAAATATGAAAATGTGAAAAGTATACTCTATATATATATATTTATAGCAGTAGCCCTTCGTGGGCACCCTGATGCTACAATCTGTAGTTGTTTAGTACCAATTTTATAATTAGTTATTCTATAAGTAGTCAGTTATGCGTAATCGTGGTGCAATTGGTGCCACTTCAGTCGCTTTTTTTTTTTTTTTTAAAAAAAAAAAATTGATAAGAGAAAATACGAAAAGAAGATAAATACAGGCAGATGGAGCTTCTCTTCGTCTTTGTGGAGCTTCTGGAAGATTCTCTCTTCTCTTCATTAGCGTACACTGGTCCAATTAAGAGCAAAAATGGATCCCATAGGCATCATGGCCACACTTTCACTTTAAAACCCCTAGAAAGATACCGGACGGGGGGACAAGCATTTCTAATAGTTTCTTGCAGATTCAAAACATTTGATATCTCGGTTCAAATTCCAAGATATTTCAAACCGAAGGGGAGTAAAGTATCGCGTACAAGCCCAGCTACTAAAGGTAAAAATATCAGTAAGTGCTTTATACTTCCAAGCAAATATAAGTAAGACCGTTCATTTGGATAAGTTTTTAATCTGGTCTGGCTTGGCCTGAAACTCAGATAACTGGATTCCTGGTTATAGGTTTCAGCCTAGATTTGACTCGGGCCGAAATGAGCATTCATATAACCGTTCTACCCGGTCTGGACCCGAGTATGATACTCGGGTTATAATACGAAACCCGATTAACTGAGTGTATATAAAGTGAAAAAAAAAAACCCTAATCTCTGGAAGCCGTCTCCTACCTCTCTCATGCCGAAATCTCTCTCAGTCTCTCTAAAACCATAGCCATCGTCCCTCTCTGAGTCTCTCCGAAACTCTAGCCGTCTTCTTCATCCTCGTGCCTCGTCGTCATCCTCGTGTCGATATATGTAAATAGATGCTTCTGTAATGCTACCGTCTTCATCCTAGATGTTTTTGTTGGTTGATTAGATTTTATCTTGTTTTGGTCATTTCGTGCTTATAGTTTCTGGTTTATGGTTACCTATTTTGAAAAGTTAAATGGGTTTGTTTAGCTTAGATTGCCGATAGCATTAGGGTTTATTTTCTTTCTTCTATGTTTGTTTTCTTCTCTATTTGTTGGAAATCGATCACAATTAATTTGGATTCATTATTTAATTATATATTTATTTATTTAAGAAAAATCGGCAGATTCTGCAAAATAATTAGATGATCATGAACTGCTGTATATATACATATGATTTTATTTTAAGATTGAGCAAACTCTTTTATCTGATCACATATATGTGTGTGTATATATAATACCAAAGTTTAGGTATATTTATGGATAATTAGGCCAGTTTCCTTATTTTTCCAAGTACATTTAATTTGGATTGATGAGAGTCAATTTTCAGCCGAATTTCTGACAGGGACAGCACAAAGGGTATGTATGTATAAGGAAATATTGAGTTGTGCAAATATTATAGTTTTGCAAATACCAACAACAAATAGAACAAGCATTAGTATATGTTACCCAAATATTGCTTGCCTTTTGAAGAATTTTTAATTACAGATTCTGCTTGTTGAAGGGTTACCGAGTGTTATAAAAGAAATTTTAATGGAAAAGCTACCAACTATTTGTGAAAATTTCTTAATGAAAATAGTACTTTATAGATAATTGTTTTTTAGCTTTTTATTTTATTTAACTATAAATTACTTTATTAATTGTATTTTTGAGCATCTCATGAGTGTCCTCTTTTTGCTTCCTGTAAGTTTTGGTGGGGAGGGTTTTGGAATGTAACAAGCTTATGCTTTTTGTCACAAGCATTTTTATTTGATTATCCTTTTATTTTTATTTGCATATAAACAACATATTTTTGGTAAATATTTTATTAATATATAGTGATATCTTAATTTATTTTTCTGGCTATTTGACCTTGTTATTTCACCCGTGAAACTCTGAATTTTCTATCTCCCATGGTGATTAGTTTCCAGTCCAAACTTTACTTTACTCTCACAGTGCAAGTAGTGTAATTGTAGTTTTCCTTTATCCTTTGCACCACTCAAATTTTTGTACATCCTAATATCCTATAAGGAAAAGACTGCAAGAGACTACTTGGTCATTGTGAAAGTACAAGGAATAAATGGAAATAAGAAATGAAAATATTGTTTAATTGTAACTGCAGGTTAAAATGAAAAACATTATTTTCCACTGTGAAAAACATTTTAGTCGTATTAGTTTTGGTAAATTCCTCTGGAATCTTACTAGTTTTTTTATCCTTCGAGTTACCATTATGTCAACTTGCATTAATAATGTAAAATAAATAAGAAACTAGAATTCAAATTCAAAAGTGTGTAAATTCTTGGCCTTTGCAATGATTGATGCTGAATAGGATTGAATAGAAATGCTAGCCTATGCAACGCGAGTACTCCAGTACTTTTTTGTATATGCCATAGTTTCAGGATTCCATGTTAATGTCTCTTCTTTGATTCTTGTTTTGTAGTCTGATGGAATGTCATATGCTGTTGCTCGTGGTCCTCTTCGCTAGATTTAAGTATATTTTAATAATTACTGTTAGCTAGTTGTATTCTAGATGTGTTTTTCTAGATTTATTTTGTCATTTTATTTGTTAATCAAGTGGGTGCTTGTAACTTTTGTAGCATTACATCATTTTTATGGTTGGTTTGTATCTGATAATTGTTGTAAAAATGGTAAAAAGTGATCAATTTATAGTCATAATCACATAATTAGAGTGGCTACAATGACACTGGAAAAAAAAAACCCCGGGTTCAACCTGGAACCCATAATCCGGTTTTTTCAAAACCCGGATACATTCGGGTTCTGGACCTGGTTTGATCCTAATTAACCTGGGCCGGGTTTCGGCCCGGAATTGAGATCTGGTTTCTGGCCCGGGTTTTCGAGTTGGAACCCAGATGAACAGTCTTAATATAAGTAAATTAGGAGCTTTGAAGTTTATTACTCATGTTATTAAAGGAGAAGATTTGAAGAAGAAAAAAACGTAAGCGAGAAGGGGATTCGGGTAATACGAAAAATGAAAGGATGAAGAAGGAATGAAGGAAAGGGGAAAACGAAGGGGGAAAGGGCATACAAAAACAAATAAAACGAACCGTTTAAAGAAGGGGGAAAACGAAAATAAATGAAACAGTCAGTTTCATTTTTCCACGTGGACGCCCGATTATGCAACTCTTCTCGCATCTGACTGCAACAAGCATTTTTGTTTTACAATAACCAATGCAGAAGTTTTGCCTAAATAAGAGACATAAAAAGACTAGAATCTTTCTTTGATCTTTATTACTGATAGTATGGGGCACATTTTTGTTGTTTTGACAATTGCACTGGTATTCTTTTATGAGAATATACACTAACACTACTATATCATCCAAAATTGGTTTTAACGAGTCATATAGTAGTAGGCATAGCAAAAATTAATAATAATAAAAAAGACCTCAATAATTAAATAAAAAAAAATACAAAAATTTGAACAACAAGGAATATCCATGAAGTAAACAATCGTTCCCCCAAATCATCAACATAAATTTCGCTTGGTTCTCCATTCCCCATATATTCGAAAAGCTTTATAATCATCACAAAGTAATGAAAGGGCAAGAATCCATTTCAGAATAGAGGTAGGCCTGAACAAAAAGCTTGAAAGCCTGACCCGACGCTTTTCCTGAATTAACCCACCTGGCCTGAGAACTCAACTCGTTTATAGTTAAAATCAGAAACGGGTATTACCCGTTACTTGATTTTAATCTATATAGATTCTAATAAGTTGGAGGAGGATGATGGAGGGTCACTCTGTTGGTGGCTTGGAGGAGGACGGTGGAGGGGTCTAATGGAGCGATTTGATAGAGCGGTCTGTGTTAGGGGTCTCTGTTGGGGGTCGTTCATTCAGAGTGGGAAAATGCTAAGTCGAATGGGGGCAGAGGTGATGGGGGAAAAGCAAGTAAACGGAAGGAGAAAAAAAAGAAAAAAAAGAAAAGAAAAAAGCAACTAATGTAAAAGCAACTAACGGAAAAAGCAAAGTAAGGGAAAAGTAAGTAACGGAAAAGCAAATAATGAAGTGGTCTCGTGTTGCGGTAAAGAAAAAAAAAGTCAAGTTTGACATACCAGTTGGCGTGTCCATGTCAAGTATGATATCTCAACGGGATTATTGAGCGGGGTGAGTAGCAGTACCCCACAAAGTAATGAAAGGGCAAGAATCCATTTCAGAATACAGGTAGGCCTGAACAAAAAGCTTGAAAGCCTGACTCGATGCTTTTCCTAAATTAACCCACCTGGCCCGAGAACTCAACTCATTTATAGTTAAAATCATAAATGGGTATTACCCGTTACCTGATTTTAACCTATATAGATTTCAATTTCCTGGGCATCTCTCCTAAAATCCTAATCCAATTGAGAGAGGCTGTGAGAGGGAGAGAAGCGAGAACATGATGACCCGTTTCAAGAAGAGCCAGAAGAAGCGTGGGCATATCAGTGATGGGCACGACTGTATCGGTAAGCACAAGAAGCACCTAGGAGGTAGGGGAAACGCCGGAGGGATGCACCACCACTGCATCCTCTTTGACAAGTACCATTCGAGGTACTTTGGCAAGGTTGGCATGAGGTATTTCCACAAGCTACGCAACAAGTTCTACTGCCCAATCGTCAACATCGGCAAGCTCTAATCGCCGAGAAGAAGATCAAGGGGGCCGATGGGGCTGTGGTTCTCATTGCTTAGGAGGTCATTGGGTAATCTCAGGTTTTGCAAGCGATTTGTGGGTTCAAAGTTTGGTAGTGAATGTATGGATGCTTCATTCTCCTTGTCAAGAATTGTTGTGGAGGCGTTGGTGCAGAATCTCGTAAAATCTTTTTGGGTTTTTCCTTTGGGTCTAGTCAATCTCTTTGTTTTTCTTTGCTATCATCATATTTGGTATTCGGGTTCCATTTGATTTCAATTTTAAGATGATTATCGTGGGTTTATTATGATTTGGAATTGAGATATTGAGAGAAATATTTCCCGCCTACCCAAAAAAAAAAAAGTTAATCGATTAATGGGTTATCGATATAGAACAGATTCGGGTTTAGTTAAAAATTGGTGTTTTCGGGTCGGGCGATAAACAACCCTAAATACAGGTATACTCGAGTTAAGGCCCCATACCCAACATATGAAGTAAGCACCTAGAAGAAAATTGATGGGTCTCTAGAGACCTAGTACGATGACATGGCAGGCCACTCCAAACTCTAAAGGGACTGGTAGTCAAACGTGAGAGAGGAAAGAAATAAGTACATAAACGAAAAAAAAAAAGAGAAAATCCAGTAAACAAGAAGGACGCTTAGTGATTTGTACCTTAAAAGGAGCTAACAGTAGTATAAACTAGTGTCGGACAATATCCTGAAGGCAATCATGGAAGTAAGAGATCTTAATCTTCTCTCTACCAGAGTATATTGCCTCTGAAGATCCACCGAGCTCGCCTTGTGCCGCCATCTCAAGCAACATATAGAGCTTCTTGATAGGCATCTATGAAAAGACATTGAACACAAAAGGAGCAAGAAGTGAGTCTCAAAAACAATCAAGCTCCTTCACCTTTTCCCTATTATCATTCGGTAATGCATCGTGCATAAGAAAATGAAGTTGACAATATCTGAGGTTCAGAATTTCCACTGTTCATTTATCGTGATTGAATCATGACACAAACAAGTAGAATTCAGGTCCCAAGCACAAGCACTAATGAACATGCTAGGCCTATTACTGCAAGGGTAAAATTCAAATGAGCTTCCAGAAGGCAGAAAGGACCAGAAATGAAAACCATTCGACACCTAAGAAAAGAAATGTTGGCTTAAGGAAAAAAAAAATTAGAAACTTTTTCATCTTATGAACGTATTATTATTCCCCAGGAAACTGTATATTTAACTGGTTTAATTAGTTGGCCTAAGGCCCGTTAGATTTTCTTAACTTCCTTGATAGGTAAAGGCTGTGCTCTCTTTTATTTTTTCCTTCAAAGTTAAAACATAAATGACAAAGGCTGATCAAGATATATGCATACATCATTCAGCGCCTCTGCTGCTGCATCAATGTCTTCACCAGCAAAAACATCCAGCTGTTCTAGCACCTGAGATGAGAGCAAGGGTAAATTAAAATGTATCCAAACTTTGAGCTATTGCCAGTGTTATTTAAATTTCCTTTTAGAGTTCGCAATATATATGGAATGAACTTGCCAGCCAAAATATTAATCTTACTCCAGACAAACTACCATGCAACGAAAAAGTTCAAATAAAGGTGATAACAATGACAATAATATGATGATAATGCTTAAAAACAGTTACATCCAAAGACCAAGTGATCAATCCAAACGCATGTTAGCAGCAGAAGTGTTGAAATTTCCATTGGAATCCTAACACACCTCCCTGGAGTAGCAAAGTATGAATATATTCTTCCAACCTTCTACTTGAAAAGACTTTCGATCAATTCTTCCAAACTTCCACACCAATCCATCCCCAAAATCAAAATTAGCAAGTGTACCAAGAACCAGACAAAAATCAGTATTTCACATTTTAATATAGATCAGGTCTTCATCACTGTGGCAACTTCCTTTATAATACTCTCACTTTGTTTAATTTAATAGCATTGATGGAAAATTGATGCAATCCAACAAAAGAAGAATACCAAAAACACCAACTTATCTGAAACAGGAACAGATTAGAAACAAATAATCACCTTCTTCGCATCATCTGTCTTCAATATAGGAACATGGTAAGTGACAGAGAAAGCATCACAAATAACAACTGAATCTAAGAAGCCCACTTCACTCGTTGTCCCTATAACCAGAAGTTTTTTCCCCTGACAGCAAAAGTTCCCAAAATGAACTAATAATGAGCAAGATCAGAATATCACCTTTTTTTTTTTTAAGAGAAGTATATCAGTTATGAAAGATATAAGCGAGAATGTTCCAAGTTTTAGAGCATTCTGCCATTTTTGTTATATATGAGAAAGTAGTATATGTTGAATCATCTCAAGACGTACTTTGAGTATATGCTTTTTTTAAGAATATATACACAAATATGTGTGTGTGTGTGTGTGTGTGTGTAACATGTATATACATATATTGCTAGGTTGTTTCTGAATTTAACATTCTTGATATATTTAGCTTGACCATCCTTGAAGAACAGTTCTGGCTCCACTACTCGTAAAGGTTAAGTTTGATAGGCTTCATTTTTTTTTTATAGGAACTCGTAAAGGTTAAGTTTTTTTAAAAAAAAGATGCACCTCTTACAGTTATACAATTTGGATAAACGGTTATTCTTCAAGAAATTGACTGCTACTAGTCTAATAGGGGACAATTTTTATTTTATTTTTATATGTTAATAGGGGACAAATTTATAACACCAGTTTCTATGCAATACAGACAAAGGACAGAAAGAAACCTTTGGAGGAATTCGCTTGAGCAGGACCAATAATGTCTGTGAAATAATGTTCGAAAGAGGCCTAATGGCAACATACTCCAGTAACCTGCATTAACAATTAAAGTGCAAATGATCCCAAGATACTTGTTCATTTAGAAATTAAAAAGAAGAAGAAGAAGAAAATTAGAGCGCTGGAGGAAGGAGTGTTCTAGAGAATATAATTTTAAGACTAATAAGATCAAATCAGCAGGTCTTACCTTTCAATGTCATCAAGAATAATGATGCTCAGTGGTGACTTGTATGCATCCTCAAATACCTATTAAAGGATACAACTATAAATGAGGCTTTGGAATTTCCTTCCAGTGATTCATGAAACCAAAACCTACATTGTTCCTAGTTATCAACATTCTATAATTCACAAGCCTGGAAGTATAACATCAATGGCAGAATTAGGAATTTTTTTGAGGGAGGGCCAAATTTTCTAACGTGCGATACATTAAAATTTAAAAATCATAAAAACACACATATATATATATATATATATATAATTAGATCTAGATAATTTGTAATATATATGTAAAAATAAAATTCTAAAAATAAAATATTTTAATATATGTTTCAAGTTTTTTACGATAATATTTCTTGAAATAATATTCATTTATTATTATTTTTATAATGAAATATTTAAAATTTATTTATTTCGTATAAATTATCAAGTGATTGTTTAGAATGTCATCTTTCATTCTAGTATATATGTAAGCTAGTTTATTAAGTTTTATGTAAACTCTAGATATTTTCATGTCACATTAAGTATATAATATTATAATAGATGCCTTAAATAAGGGATTAGTTCTCAAAACTGAGCTCCAAATTATTTTCCTTAGGTTTTCATGCTTCTATTTCCTATTCTTTCTTGTTTATTCTCTCAGCTGGTTCTAATTCTATTGACATTCTCATTTATGTCGATTACATTATTGTGACTGCTTCTAATATCTCATTGATTCATGATTTTATTACTTCTCTCCGTGGCGACTTCCCTGTTAAGGATATTGGCATGTTACATTTTTTTTTTTTGGGTGTTGAGATTTCTCATATGGCCTCTGGATTGTTTATGTCATAGACCCATTATATATATATATATATGATCTTTTACATAAAACCAACGTGCACAAGTCTAAACCTGTGTCTACTCCTATGTGTGCCACTGTTAAACTTTCGGCTATTGATGGGCCTTCCTTTGAAGACCCTTAGCTTTATCAGAGTTGTAGGGAGTCTTCAATATATTTCTTTTACACAGCCTGACATTTCCTTTGCTGGCAATAAAGTGTGTCAATTCATGCACTCCCTTCGTGTCTCTCATTGGCAGGTTGTCAAGCGTATTTTACGCTATCTTCGTCTCACTTTTAATTTTGGTCTTTATTTTTCACCATCCTCCTCCTTTAACCTTATTGCCTTCTCGGATGTCAATTGGGCGGGGTGTCTAGATGAATGTAAATCAACTAGTGGTTTTTGTATATATTTTGGCTCTCACTTGATCTCTAAGGGCTCTAAGAAGCAGCCCACTATAACCCGCTCCTCAACAGATACTGAATATAAAACTATGGCTAATACCGCATGTGAAATGCTTTGGATTCAGTCACTGTTAAAAGAGCTAGTTATTTCCTTAATTGATCCACCAACTTTGTGGTGTGACAATTTAGGGGCCACTTATTTATCTATTAATCCTTTTTTACATTCAAAAACTAAACATGTTAAACTTGATTTTCATTTTGTAAGAGAAAGAGTTGCAGCTAAAACTCTCAAAGTTGCATTTGTTTCAAGCAAGGATCAAGTCGCTGACATCCTCACATATCCTCTATCTCCAGTTCAATTCAATCTGCTCCGTTCAGTTCTTACTATCTCCTATGTGCCGTTTGAATTGAGGGAGGCTATTTAGGCTACAGATTCCTCAGAATTACAAAAAAACCTTGCCAATGCAACATCAACATGCAAGGCTGCCTCTTGACTGAAATAATAAACTCTCACTCATAGAATGTTCTATAATTCTTACGCAAAATAGAATGTGATGAGCTGTATGTGGAGATCTAATCTTGTATTATGTTTGTTACAATTTGGTATTGTAATATTGCCTATAAATGCTCTGTATTCAAGCACTATTGTAATCAAGGAATTTTAATATACAGTATATACTCTTGAAAGATTTTCTCTCTTTTCTGGCCTTTTGTCAAGCACGTTCAGTGCTTTACTTCCTTTTTCTTAATACTCTTGTATTTGTCTCGTAAGTTGTGATAATGTGTTCGATGCATTCTAATTGATACGCTTTGTGAATAAATGGTTAGGTGTGTCATGTTCGTTTTGGCGTGCTCCTTGGTTACATATGATTGAGCATGCAACTGGGTTTGGCACAATAGGATATCATACGGCTTGATCCATCTTTGTATGATCCCACTCACATTAACAGTTTGATTCTTGCTTGTAATCATGTCTTCACGAGCAATAATGTGACATAAATTTTTTCTTTTCAATGTGCTTCGATGAAAAGAACCAAGATTATGGCTCTTTCATGGTATTAAAAAGAAATACGGGTGAGCATTTGTCTTGATTTTGTTAAAAAATGGCTTGTCGGTTCATTTTTTTTTTTGGTCCGTTGAGTATTTCAATATGTTATAATTTTTTAAAGCTGATATATATATAGATGACTCAAAAGCAGATAGTATTGCTAAAAGAAGAACACTTCCATGAACTATGCCATACTTGTTTATGTTTCTTTTGCCATGGGAGGATATCGCTCATCCGTGAATATCTTTTATCTTCTCACCAATAACTTACTTTTCTCACAACAAAGAAAGAGGCAAGAAAATTATACTAAAGAGAGGAAACCAATTCTATTTTCAAGTCATCTTTTATTTAAACTCATGATGATTTTCCTTGTACTACGTGTTGGTGCAAAAGGGGCTGCAAATAAAAAATAGTGAGAGAAAGTTTGCTTCAAGACGCGTTATAAATGTCGCTTTTCTTAAGGCAATATTCGCTCCCACCAATTACGGTAAGCACACGGGTTACAAACGAATTTGCCTCTAAGATACAATGAAGCCCAGAACAAGTTTATTTGTTTAACTGCATTATGCACACACGAAATTAGACCCCGAATACCCTTTGATTTTTCTATTCAACCAAAAAATTAGAAATCTATTCTCTCGAGAACGAATAGATTCTAACAAGTTTTGAAAAAATGAAATATTTGGGAGAGAGAGAGAGAGAGAGAGAGAGAGAGAGAGAGAGAGAGAGAGAGAGAGAGAGAGAGAGAGAGAGAGAGAGAGAGAGAGAGAGAAAGAGAGAGAATTCGAAATTAAATTCTGATCTATTCAAATGGCATGCCAATAGGTCTATTTATAGATAGCCAAAAGATGTAAACGAAAAGTTATTACTATTCATTTTGCTGAAAACTGTTCGGAATAGGTATATATATTATGACTGTTGCCATAAGTTGGACTTAGTCCAATGGTTGCCTTGTTCTTCTTCTAACCGGATGGCACTGGTTCGGATCACACCATTTCTTTTTTGGGAATATAATTTTCCCAATTGTTGCAACGCCTCGTGCATGGGTGTTGGGGTCCTCGGTCTAGACCCAAAACACCAAGTCCTCCACGCCAATGGTGGCCTTGTGATGACCGAACCTTGGTTCCTCTCTTGCTTGACTCATGTGCAAAAGTGGTCAATATGACCACTTGGGGATGATGGGGTTAAGTGTTTAGACTAAGGTGGGTGTATGGAGTGATGGAAGATGAAAAGTGATGGTGTGGTTCAAGGGTGATGGGCGCACGACACTAGCGAATGCTATGGTGTAGGCGCCACTTGGAAGATAGGCTTAGGGTTTGGATGATGTGTTTAGGGTTTGGAAAATGTAAGATGGGTGGCTAGGATTGATGATGAGTGATGTGGAGGGAATGGCTAGGGCTGGCCAAAATTTGATGGAGGAGAGATTTTAGGAAGTTTCCTAAAATCGTGGAAGTCAAACTTCCTTGAATCTTGGAGATGACCTTCCTAAAATTTTGGGATATGATGGAGATATGAATGACTGATTATGGGAGTGATTTTAGGGATCAATTAGGATTCCTAAATGATAGGAATCTTAATTGGAAAGTAGGGTGGTCGGCTAGGGTAAAATGGATGAAGCAATCAACTATGGAAAGTTGACAAACACTATGGTGGGCGATTTTGAGTGGTTGGACGGATTGAATGAGCCAACTTCAATAAGAACACCTCAAGAACAATGATGAACATGCATGAACAAAATGAAGAACATGCATGAATAATGAAGAACGCTCAAGAACAATAGCAAAATACTAATGAACTTGAATGAACAAACACATAAAAAGGATAATCAATACTTGATTCACGGATTGCACAAGTAATAAATAAACCTCATATATTGATAAACACAACTTGGATTTACGAATTGCACCAAGTTGCAAGAACAAGATAGATTGAATCACACTTATTCACGAATTGCAAAGTGTGATTCTCTCTTTGGGATTCACGAATTGCACCCAAAAAGCCTAAGTGCAAAGGCACCAGTTTGTGATCTCTCAAACAAGAGTCTTCCCTCTAGGAGTTTTGTCAAAAGATCCTAAAGCAAATGAAGGAGGTTCTATTTATAAGAAAAACAAATTGGAAACCCCAATAGGTCCCTAGAAAATAAATAAATAAAGTAAATTAAATAAATAAAATAAATAACAAGATAATGGCCATGGACCAAGGCTAGTCGTGGCATGCATGGCCCATGGTGGGCTAGGTGGTGCACGGTGGTCAGGTTGATCCATGGTCAGGTGGTGCGGTCATGGCTTGCTGGGTGGTGAGCCATGGTGGTGCGCGGCATGGCTGGCTGATGGTGAGCCAGGGTGGTGCGGCATGGCTAGCTGATGGTGAGCCATGGTGGTGCACGGCATGGTGGGCATAGCTTGCTAAAGGTGAGCCATGGTGGTGCACGGCATGATGGGCATAACTTGCTGAAAGTAAGTCATGATGGTGCACGGCATGGCCCAGGCTGGTGGCCTAGGCACTGAGTCAGCAAGGCATGGGCTAGAGCCATGCGCTGGATGGCATGCCACTGACCTGCTACGCAAGGCATGGGCTGGAGCCATGCGCTGGATGGCACGCCGCGAGACATGCCACTAACCTGCTCTGCAAGGCACGGGCTGGAGCCGTGCGCTGGATGGCGTGCCTGTGGGGGCACGCCACTGGCCTTGCTAGGTGGTGTGGGGGCACGCATGCATGCTCAAGGGCACGCGCAAGCCTGCACGCATGGTTTGCGCGCAGTTAGTAGCCTCCATGCTCGCCTGCTGCGTGTCATGGTTTGAGCCAAGGCATGCAAGCAGACTAGCCATGTGACTATCCTGACCCTCCATGGGTCGTGCCGAGGTGTGGTCCCGGACAAATCTCCTAGGGGTTGTGACAATGGGACCCCTGGTGCGTTGCAATGCTTCAGCGCCCAGCATGCATGCGTCCCTTGAGCCAAGCGTTGCAGAGTGCAGTAGTGCCTAATGGCTAGCCGCATGCCTCTTGGTGCAACCTCTTCATAAATCATAAAAAATCTATCCTTTGTTAGAGGCGTGAATCGAACCCAGTCCCATGGACTAAATTGAAAGCCTCAATACCACTAATCCAACTAAAGTCAAAACATAAACCCAAATTTTAATAAGCCTCTAAAACTTTCCATATCTTCATTCACAATTTCCAAAAACAATCCCAACATATTAATAATAATAAATATAATATATATTATTTTGAAAATATTTTCAACACTACGTACATTCCCGCTCTAGCGAATTTTCTTTGTGATATCTTTTCCATGCATGCAAGCCATTGTAAGCATTTTTTAGGAGCCGATATGGATTATGGAAATGACATTAATTTGGGATTCCCTTGATTTGAACCGCTGTGGTCTTCCGTAGCTTACTGGCAAGTTATCTAATTTACTTTACTCACAAAAATTGGAACACCTATTACTTTCAAATAACTGATTAATTTATTGATGTTTCCGTGTCTTGTCTGTTGCAGTTAATTTTGAACAAAATTATCTTGCTCGGCTCCGGTAGCCAGACCATTATTGCAGGCCATTGTAAGCAGCTGTTCATGCAGTCTTTGAAGTGCACGTGAGTGTGAAACTAATTTTTGCCCTCTCTCTCATACACACGCACCGAGAAAGTCATGTCATGGCTTCTCTTTTTTTAGCAGGCATTCAAATATTTTTGCTAGAAATATTTTTTGTAGTCGAGAAATATAGTTAGTGTGCAGTCATGAAAAAAAAAGTGAATTAATACGAGACTTACATGAAAAAAAAATTATTTTTATAACTTTTTTTTTATTCATGTAGGTCCCCCTGAATATAAAATAATTTTTTTATAATTTTTTTTATTCATTCCGTATAGCCGACTGTACGCCGACTACATTTACTGATTGTATCTAGCAAAATTCTATTTTTGCTGGGTTACTCTTTCTCTCGGGCACTAGATGCAAAGATATATTAAAAACAGAAAAGAGAGAGGTAAGAATTGTCATCACACTAAAGGATAACTGATATTCAAGGAATTGAGAAATTCGAAAAAGATAATCACGGGTAAGCTTTTAAGAAAAATTATATTTGTAATCGTGATTGTATAAATACCACATAATTTTTTAAAAAAAGTGAATCAATACAAGATTTACATGAAAAAAAATTAATTTTTTAATCGTGGACTCTATTTTTTTTAAAAAATAATTGTGTGATATTCATACTCTCTATGACTATATGTAACATTACTCAACCTTTAAACCTTTAAAGGATGTGAGAAGAAGCTGAAAAAAGTTACAGTTGCTGCTGAGGAGGGATTTTCCGAAGGCTATAATACATTGACAATAATGGCTGTTCGTGCTTAAACTCTGGGTTTTATGATGAGCATTCTCCCATCCTAATTTGGACTATTTACATCTCGGATGTAAAGCAGTTAATCAACTACCAACCAATTAGGCAAATGTTGGGCTGTTTACATTCTGTTCACCTTTGTATTACTGTAGTTGGTAGTTCAAATCATTAGGCGTCGTTTAGTTAACTAAAATTAAAAATTTCATTTTATTTTATTTTAACTCATCATTATAATTTTTTTAAATTTTTATATAAAATATAATAAATAATTTAACTTTTTTAAATTTCAATACAAAATTAATATTAAAAAATTATATTATAATAATATTTTATTCATTAATATTTAAAATATCTCATCTTATTTTATCTGTGTATTCAAACGGGACCTTAACCTTTCCAGAATTTTTTTCCAAACAGAGAGATGAATTCAAGATCCAAGAGAACTAAATTTGCTCCTAGATTCTGCCTAGACCTAGGAGTCAAAAGCATACATGTAGTGGCAATATTGTGTAAGAAATCTACGCATATCTTTCTAAAGTGGCACTTGTATGGATCTTGTACCATTGCATAATGATCATAGCTGTACCTTGCAATTGATTCATTGATTTTACTTCTTCTAAAGTCAAAACTCGTGAGCTCGAGGGTGCACCCTCCTGTCTTATATCCGAGTCAAACCATAATCGATTCTCTAGAGAAGTGGTTCTTGGATGGCAGAGATATGAGCAAATAGCATTATTTACTGTGTCGCGACCATATCAATATGTGTCCATTGACTCTTAACTGTAAATCATTTTTTTCAGTATTTAAGCTATGCCGTTGAAAGTGCTTGAAACTGCATAATTAGCCAATCAACCGATTAGATCCGTATGTTTGCTTGGTGGATGATTATTATGCAAATGCCCGTCTTTCTGATGCCTTCTATTTTGTTTTACCTCGAAAGAAATAAGGTGTGAGTTGACAGTAATGCTCTTAGAGATATACTATATATTACATGTCTATGTCACTGCATATGCATGTGAAGTTGATGATAATTAATTGTTTAATTTTTTCGAGTTACATCTAAAGATTATGGATGACGTCATATTATTATAATAAGATAGAAGTGGAATGAGAGTGCAGTCATGTGTGACATTTTTCGTACTCCGCCACATTGCACCTTTCTCCTGTCCCTTTCTTTCTTCTAATAACTAATAAGCCTGTTTGTTTAGTAGTCATGGAGTCACGATTTGAACTCTCTTTTGGTTTCAGAATTAGCGAAGCTTTCTAAAGCATGATAGAGTGAGTGGTTGAGTTCCCAATTCAAAACCGGGTTGCCATTGTTTAGTCAGGCTTAAAATCCACCACTTCCATAAGCTTGCAATCTATGATTCGACTCGCTTGCAAATGAGATTACTTCTTATTCTCATTGTGAATATGATTCGAATAATTTATTCTTAAAAGGAAAATGTTATATCCTTGGATCATCCTTTTTGTTTCGGGAAAGAAAAATTATAAAATGAATAGACAATATCGCCATAAGAGAATGAAATTGCAATATGTATATATATAGCATAATTTATTCTTCAATATATACTTGGTGTTAGGCGGCATTTTCGTCAGGGCTCATGGCCCATAATACTACATTGGGCCCATTACTTCGTCAAGCCCTATGAGTTGTGGAAACGTCGGCTCGAGTTCAGAAAGGCTCCATTTGGTAGCCCGGGGTGAGTCCCAGACCCATGCGAGTCGAGCAGACTCCAGACCTTTGCAAGTCAGAGGTAATCATCAATATTAAGATGAGACGTTGCAAAATAATGCGAGAAACCATAATCGGGAAAAAGGGGAAGAGATGGCACCAGACAACTTTACCAAAGACCCACGCCACATTAAATAACTGGCACCAATAAAACTACACCGCATTAAATGCAGCATAGTGGTAGAGACTCTAGAGGGAGGTGTCCCTCTGCCCCAGAACTTAGGGCATGGCCCACCTGACCTAAAGGACCAAGTATAAAAGCCACCCAGAACTGTAAGGTAAGGGGGACTAAACTCAAGTCTATTGTGAATTATACTCCACTATTGTCTTCTTCTTTAAAGCATTTTCGATCTCTATACTAATTTTAGTATCGGATATTTCCTAGGCCACCCCTTACTTACCTTAGGATCTGATTGAGTGAAGACCCAATCCAACTGAGCGACCCAGCCCAAGGGCGTACGAAAGCCGATGTTAATACTTGGAAAAAAAAAAAACAATGCAAGAGTATGGACAAATAACTTTGTTTGAAACAATAAACAAAACTCAAGGAATTGGTCCAAGTGGTGAATGCCTTGGTTTTAGGGTATCACTCCCTTCAAGGTCTTAGTTTCAACAATCCTTTCAGGCCACATTCCAAGGTAAAAAGTCAGTTATTTAACCAGTTTTATATAAAAAAAACTCCCGATGGTGTGGTCCACGGGACAGGAGTTTACTTTGCAGGAGTGGGTCCGAAAGGCCCATTAAAAAAAAAACAAAAAAACAAATTTCTACACATGTTTCATGCTATACTAAAAATAATTTCTGTAAAAAAAAAAAAAAAAAAAAAAAAAAAAAAAAAAAAAAAAAAAGCCCTATGACCACGTATAAAATTTTGGAACTTATGGATAAAGATAATGACAGGGCAGTCCATCTCATCACTAATAACAGTAGAGGCAGTCTAATGACTAATCCACTCCAACACCCTCCCAACTAAAAGGACTTGGACAAATATATATATATATATATATATATATATATATATATATATATCACATAGCCGACTTGGTCAGCATGAAACTTTATTTTCCCAATTGTACATAGGAAACTAATATTTTCATTCATAGTTGGTTTCTTCCCCATCATTACTCTAATAGATTAAAACCATAGTAAAAGAAATGATGGTATAAAACAAATTATATATATACAGTGCAGAAATAAGATTATCTTTATACTGTTAGGCTCTTATGTTGGCTAAGCCCCACAATGCTCAATTCTATGCATGCCAGGTGTGTTAAATCCTTTAAAACCCACTACCAAGTTTAAGTTTATGCTTGAAATAGTGTTTCCTCTCTCTCTTCTCTCTCTCTCTCTCTCTCTCTCTCTCTCTCTCTCAATGGGAAAGATATGAGGAATGGTATTAATAATGCCTCATGGACAGCTGGGATTTATTTACAGGTCATTTGGTGACCCCAACAATCCAACTATATGGATTTTGCTTTTTTGCCCTCTGATGTTTGCAAGAAATCCAATCCCTCCTTTGATCTTATGGGTGGTTGAAGGGCCTCCAAATCTAGTAATTGGAGAATATCCCATTCCATGAAGCAAAGTGCTTGTAAGTGGACTCGCTTTCTTGGCCGCCTATCCATCCCCCTTTCTGCAACAAACTAAATATACATGAAGACTGGGTATTTGCTATTGCACTTTGTATGCTACTTCGTCTGCATCCACTTCCATTTACCATATGATTATGCTAATGGAATTGTTTGCCACAACAGTCTCTCCATTACACCATATGACAATTATAATGTCGAAAACTTTACTGTTTGATATTTATTAAAAAAAAAAAAAAATCAGTGGATTCTGATAAGCATGCTGCTCCATCCTTATATCTGAATATTACCACTTCTTTGCTTCAGTGTAATTTAACTTGAGATAGATATCTTTTCCTCTCTGTCTGATGGAACATGGTGGAGTTTCTATTGGACTTTTATTACTCCTTTGTCTTTTCAACAAAGCATTAGGCGTCGGCCATGGACCACTCAACCTAGAGGTGAAACTTTTCATTGGGGGAGAAAAAGCACGTGGTTTGCTAGATCCTGTATATCTATATATATATAAGATCTTTTTTGGGCATTCTACGATGATTCACTGAAACAAGAGCATTGATCTATTGATTCTTATCCCAATTGAAAAGAAAAATGATAGCTTTAGCCCTTCAAGTGCCATGAATTTGCAGATGGAGTACAAGAAAGACAGCTTTTAGTTTTGGGTCAAACTAGTTGAGCTGAAAACAGAAAGCAATTGCTTTTTTTTTTTTTTTTTTTAAAAAAAAAAAAATCCAAAACAGAGAGAAATTCGATGAACCAAGTTCTTCATGTTTGTTTAATATTATGGTGTGCATCTAATACTGGTTGGTTCCTACGAGCTTTGTTGTAGTATTTCATCATGGTACAGCTACCTTTTAAGTAAAAAAGCATTATAAAATAATGCATTTATAGAACCCCACCATATTTTTTTAAGTTTAGCCCCTGTAACAAGCAATACATCAAATTCTTCTAGTGCTTCGTAGTGCGATTTTAATTGTTTATTAATTAACGATTGTCAATTGTACCAACTTCCTCTTTCTAATATTATTATTATTTTTTTAAATAAAATTTTCCCTTTCATTTGTAGATCATAGTGGATCTACCTATAAGCAAGTTGGTGACAATTATAAATGTTTGTCTTGTTTTTGGCGTCCCATATAGTCCCAGGAAAAAAATAATAATACCATAGACTAGTAAATTTTTTCAATTTAATTAAAATATAAAATATATAATAAAATCTATATCTTTTCATTAGTTTAAACTTTTGAAATTAATAGTAATTTCACATGATATCAAAGTAGAGGTCCTGAATTTGAATCTTGAGTTTACACTCTACCTCATTTAATTAAATATTCTACGTGTTGAGTTATCCATTGAGAATGAGTCTGACTCACATGTGAGGGGGTGTTAAGATATAAAATAAGTAGTAAAATTTACATCTTTTCATCAACTTAAGTTTTTAGAATTAGTAATGATTTCACATATACCATTAAAAAAAAGAAATAATATGAAATCTTTAAAAAAAATACACATATTGTGGATTAAACGATCCCTAGCTAATCATTTAATAATGTAAAAATTTCAATTAAAAATAAGAAATAATATGACATCTTAATTAACAATATTAATACGTGTATTAATTGAGGATGATGAGATCATAAACGGGGAGGGTCGTATTAATATCAGATTTTGATCATACTACTAAATCCAAAAGCATTTGTGTTATGGGAGTACGGTTCAAAATTAGTATGATTAACAACTCCGAACTCATCCATAAATTATTTTGTTGAAGAGAAAAAACATCCACGACATGAAAGGGGCAAGGCAAGAGGAGACAACTGCCACAGGACATGATGAGGTGATTGACAGCGTCTTCTCATGTTTTTCTCACCCATTCATTATGCAAGATCGATGCATGCACATATTTCCCTTGAAAATCAGATCCCTTCGGCGCACGAAGAAGAAAGAGGTCAGAATTGAGAGAAAGGATTTTAGAGAGTGCATTCAAGTTGACCGACCTCCAGACGGTTTACGAAGGGAAGTGATATTTTAATCATCTATACTAAGTATTATTTACGTAATATAATTTAATTTAAAAAATAAATTTTAAAATTAATATTTTATAAATTAAATCTTATTATTTAAATAACGTTGATGGAACTTTTAAAATAACATTACTCGAATAGCAATTCAAATCATCTTCTTATCATTATGAGTATATTTTTTATTTATTTTTTAATGAAGTCATAATGAGTACATTTATAAAAGACACTTTTGAGTGTATATATATTGCTTAAAAGGAGAACAGATAAGTGAGTCTAGATGATCAAAACGGATGTGGAAGCTAATCTAATTAAAGAGGTGATATTTCCACCATAGATGCGTGCCTTTGAAGAGAAGAATAGTGGAATAATAAAGAATAATTCTGTATCCACCTTCAACGGTTAAGCTATGCGAATAACAAGAGAATATATATATATATATATATATATATATATTTCTACTGCTGTTCCACATATATAGCTCATTTAGCCGCCCATTGACGCCAACTAGCTGAGATAGATTGCAGAGATCAGGAATAACTCTGTATATTGTATTGGAAATGTTTCTCTCTGCAGATGGGGTCCTTGGCTGGCTCCTTTCA
The DNA here is from genome assembly GCF_018687715.1 of Carya illinoinensis. NCBI lineage: Eukaryota > Viridiplantae > Streptophyta > Magnoliopsida > Fagales > Juglandaceae > Carya > Carya illinoinensis. The sequence goes on along the minus strand of NC_056760.1, from coordinate 6,291,817 downwards.
CTGTACCAAAAGAAGTATCAAGTATGTACAAACTCTTTGACTTTTTTATTCTTTTTGCTTATCATTCCTCGTGTTCTTCTATGCATTCAATCCACTACGCTAAATAAACACAAATATTTTATTTGTGTGTATGGTGAGAGTGAGAAAGAGAGAGAGAGAGAGAGTGTACTGAATAATATAGTATTAGGGTACCAATAGTGGTTGCCTCTTCGCCTTATCCAAATCAATATTCTCTGGCCTCCATGGACTGGGAATTAAGGCATGCACTTCGTATCAACAGTAGGAGACACTTCATAGTAAAATATTAATAATTCTTAAGAAAATAGAGGATATGCTGTCGACAAGGAATAATGCTACGTATAATAATAGAGTAGGTAAGTATTATATAGTCGTTTTGAAAAAAAAAAAATTTATTATTAAAAAATTAATTTTTTTAATATAAATTTCATATTTATTCACTTTTTAAAATAATTACATGACACTTACATATTTATCATTACAACTGTCATTTCTCCTCTCAAAATATATGCATGCATGCGTCACCGATTACCTAATTATTAAGTGTATCGTGTCCATGACGACCAACAGGCATTCGAAAGTACCCTTTTCAAATTTCTGCAGTGGATGGTCCTTTCGTGATTTCTTGGGGTCACCATGTTTGGAGGCATATTCAGGGCATATGCAGGTCGCCGAGCTGATAGTAATGTCTTGGTGCGGATAGAATAAATTACCCTTTGTTTTTTTATACAAAGATTGCATCTTTTTTTTTTTAAATAGAAAAGTGACCGTCAATATTCTTAAATTAAAGAATGTTATGTGCCGTTGAACAGAACCTAATTGAAGTGATGGCTTTTGTTCGGTTCTTGTCTCCCTAAATATTTGGAAATTTTCAAAAAGCCCCATAATGTTTTCTAAATAATAAATATGATCTTTTAATTTGATGCGGGTGGCCCTGAACCCATATCTAGGCTGTGTCCCTGTGCATGCACTTGCAGAGTTTCAGTTTCTTGCTACGGCGCCTGATCTGCTCATAGAATCATAGGGAACAAAGTCGAATGGCATGTATAATTTCTCTAATGGATGATGATTACATCGTGAATTTGCTTTGTGTGTTTGGTTTCATGTTACGTGTAAAAGCATATGAAATGACGAATGACTTCACCTAGTTTCTTTAAAAACGTCCTTGCGTCACTCTAGCTGTGTAGAACTTCATTGTCACATTAATTGGTATAGGTTTGTTTATAAGAAATACATAACAATCATGCCAATTGATACACGTTATGTATATTTTAAGAAAAATGCTACATGACCATCTTAAATTTGTCGTTTATATAGTCTTTTAATGTTGTTAATATATTAAAAAAATATAAATACAAAAAGGGTTAAGAGAATCTAAAATTCCAATCTTTCTTTTTTGTGTTTGCCAACACTATTTTATTTTAAATTTGTATTTTTACATTAAAAGACTGATCAGTAGCATAACTCATTTATATTTGAAATGGTTAAATGAACATAACATGAAGATTAATAAGCTAAACATGATATGAAGTGCAGGAAACAAAGAAAGCCATTGCCAAAAGTTAAATGTAATTAGGTATGGCAGCAGGCCGCAGCTGACACATGCATCAAAGAAATAAATTATAATGGAGACACAGGTCACCCTTTCAGCAATGCAAGGAAGGTCACCCCCATCGATCCTATATTTGGATGGATGAATGACATTAAAGATCATACCACTATCTATTTACTCAATTTTATATCCTATTTTTCTTTTAATCATTTAAGAGATATAAATAATAATATATATAGAGTAATGCTATATACAATCGTAGAGTTTAGAAACGTCATTCAGGCGTTTTGAAAAAAAAAAAAAGGTCTACTATTAAAAACTTAATTTTTTTCTCATTTAAATCTCGTATTTATTTAATTTTTTTAATTATAATGTATTTTCATAATTACAACTATCATTTATATATATACACTACAAGAAATCGGACCTTTTCCAGCGATTTTATTTTTGTTGAAATTAAAATCGCTGCAGTAGCATATTAAAAGCAGCGATTTTAGGATGCTGCAAACTTGTAAAACAGTAATTTTCTTTTAAGACTATTTGCAGCGATTTAGCTCTTATTACAACGAAAATTAATGCTGGAAAAAAAAACCTGTTCAATGCCGAAAATTGCAGCACTTTTTAGTGTTATTGCAACGATATTTTCCGTCCGAGTTAGCAAATGTGATTTTGCAGCAATTTAGATGTTCGCTACTACAACTCATTGCCGCGCCAAACACCTTATTTCACTTTTAGATTTCCCCCCAAGTTTTTTTTCCCTCACGTTTGCTCACTCCGACCGATTTGCAACAGTCCTGAGAAAACTTCAACCCGTTCCCATCAAGCTTCGTCGTAGCTCAATCCACCCCAACGAAAACCTAGTTTCCTTGCGTTCTCGAGTGGCTTGAGCTCCTCCACCTCTAGCCACTTTCCAACAATTTCTCCCATTAAGCTTTCATTCCATTTTCAGCGTTGTATTCGTTCGGATTTTTCAAAGAAGATTTTGAAATCCCAACGATCAAACCCTAGTTTCGTGCACACGTCCTTCCATTTTATTTGGCAATTGGCGTCTCCGTTTGGGAAGCTGAATGACTACGTTTCCACCTGCGCTGGAATAGACGATTCCGTGCCTCCATTTCTAGTCCGAAGTGCCTAGTCCTCTGTTTTCCAGAATGATCAAACGAGGCCTAAGGTATCTCCTATTTCTTGTGAATCTATGAAACCCCTTTACGAGTAGGTTGCATTACAAACGTTGTCCTTTTTCAGATGTACACTTGTATTTTTTGCTAAGTGATGGGAAACTGATGTGCATGTGCGTGTGTTTTAGGTATACTGGTTGTGTAGCTGCCTGTTGTGTTTGGAGGAAAGGGTGTGTGCATTAGATTCCCAGTGGCATTAAGCAAATAGAACTCCTGTATTTCTGAACCAGAAGCAACGATTTTCACTAAATACCCAGAAAATGCGTTTGGAACAATTTTTATTTGTGGCTGGGTTTCCAGCGTCATTTTTTCCCAGTATTGTAGGCTAGAAAATTATCCACCGATTTTGATACATTATATTTTTAACATCAGATTTTTGAACTGAAATGCTAAAAAGAAAAATAACCACATTTGCAAGTTGTGCCATTTATGCTGCAAAATGTTCCTTTCTCCATCTCATGACTGGTGGGAGTTGGTCCTGTTTTGCCAACTTATTTATGTAATTAACTTATTTAAAATATAGAAGGGCCAAGAAAATAAATGCTGAAATTAATAAATTGTAGAAACCCCCAACCTCGTGTAGTGTTGATCAAACTGCCATACTCTAACTATAGAAGATATTTGCTACCTCTAAATTGTGGTCTGGGTGTTAGGCTGCTCTAAATACTTATAAATAATTATTAGCTGAAGAGTTTGAGTGATGTTTTAAACTAGAATAACATGTATCCTTCTGCCCCCACTATGGGCATCTCTTTCAATCAATACAGAAGTTTAAGTGCATGATATTATATGCACTTTTACCATATAGGCCTGATTATGGCTTTCCTAATTAACTGCACCAAAAACTGTTCAGGTCAGGTTAGAGTGTAATAGTCAAAATTATTATATTGCCTCATAAAGCCTAGAACCTTTGATTATCACACCTCAAATTTCGCAAATCTTAGCCCACTTATGTGTTATAAAGACAGCACACATAGTTTATGTTGCAGCGATGCATGTTTTTGCTATGGCCTAACCTCTTTTCATATTGACATTCAGTGTGCTGTAGATTTAATCTGAATATATATGATTACAACTTCTCTGTGGGATAAACTAATTATTGTATAAACTCATTATCTGTTTAGTCATTTTAATTATAGGGTAGCTGGGGTGAACAGCTATCATTTCTAATCTCTTCAAAAAACAAGCAAACTTTTATGACTTGTCGGAATTGTGAGGGGGTAACTTTTGCAAATTCTGGTTTAGGTTAAAAGCTTTACAGTTGTCCAAATTTTTTCCTTTTTGATCTAAATTGAAGACCTCCTCAATTTAGAGCAAAAAGCATGCACTTGATGTGTTAGAGCTTAATTTCTTGTTGTGAGAATATATTTTGGTTTGTTTCTAAGTACCTAATCAGTAAATGTAATTATTAATACTCCATTAATATTACAGGAGTTGGCATGCATCTTGTGCATACTTAAAACCGAGCTAGCTGACTTAATATGTTATTTGTTTCCATATCCCTTGGTGAAGTTTGGTTTTATGCTCTGTGTTGTAATTCAATGTTTGTATTGTAAGAGGTTTTTTCTGATGGTTTCTTGTTGGGTTTCTGTTAAGTAAACTCTGTGTAGGAATATAAACATTACCAATTTTCTGTGTGTTTGCATAGATCATATAAAAATGGCTTTACTCAGATTGTCCCCTCTCCCATATCTCCCAAAACAATCTTTCCATCAATTAACTCTTCCATGAGCCCCTGTCTTCCGATCAACTACCTAAAGGCAATGGGATTAATTGCTGCTATTTAGATGATATGTTCTAGTTGTTCTGCTTTTAGATAAACACAACTTAAAAAAGGAATAAATGGGGATTTTACATGATGGTTTTGCTCACATTGAATAGAGACTGTTTTGAAAACAAATATATGATTGTTTTATTATTTGTTGTTATACTTTGAAGAAATGTAATGAGATGCAATTCCTTAACTACATTCATTATATTTTCTGGGTCACTTAAATTTGCTAGCCACTCTAGCTGAATCCAAGCTTTGTGGGGTTCTTATGTTACAAACATCATAGATTTTAAGCCTAACCCACATCTATGCACTCTAAAGACAGCAACGGTTCCTGGTTTTTGGGTTTCAAACTTTTCTTTCTAGAGAAATTCCTGAGTAACACTTATGTATTTAGAGAAGCTTAAACTATTTTCTGACAGTCATTTGTGTGTGGCCATTTGGATGTCAGCTAACATTTGTTGTGTCCACTTTAGCTGAATCCAATATGCTATTTGGGGTTCTAAGCATCAGAGATGTAATATGCTACCATGGTACCATGGCTTTGTATGTTGCAGCTAACATGAATGTCAACCCATTTTGTGAATTGCTCTATCACCCTTACCGTCGCATCACCTATTAAGTAAGAAGGGAAGGTAATAGAGTTCCAAAATGCACTAATTACTGGTTGAGCCAACCCTATTGATAAACATTTTCTGCATGTCAGATAGCAAACCATTTTGGTCCTGGAGGAATTCTGCTCTATTTAGATCAATAGGGTCCCGAGACTTAATATGCAATCGTTTATAAGACTCCTTTCACCTTCAAAGACCTGGTATCTATTTAGATGCATCCAACTTTTAGACTTAACAGTTCAATTCCAGCTAACACACAACTAGGAAAAAATTTGTCCATGCTGGAAGAAAAATAAACAACATTTCCGGTACCATACCTGAATGGTACCGGTAGTCTGCTGATCCTGGTAAGTGGTGAAAACCTGTGATTTCACCACTTGGGATAACAGTGTCTCTTGGGATCAATTTCAACATCACTCCACTAACAGTGTCAATCCCAAGGGTCAGTGGAGCCACGTAACAGAAAATGCAATAATAGCATCAAGAATCCCACAAGGCACATTGTCAGTGCTGCCCATATAGTTGTCTACATTTTGGTAGCACCATCTCATGGTTTTGCTAATTGCAAACATATAATATGAAAAGAAAAGTAGTACCTTTAGTTTCTTCACCACCCTCTCCACTCAATATGCTTCCTTGTACAGCTGCACCATAAGCAACTGCCTCATCTGGGTTCACAGCTTTGTTCGGTGAGTTTCTAGATTTTTATGTCCTTAAGAAGCTGTTGAACCTTTGGATTCCTAGTGCTTCCACCAACAAGCACAATTTCATCAATTTGCAGCTTCTCCAAACCTACATCTTCCATAGCCTTCGTAAGACATCCCATGGTCTTTGTAACCAAATCTTTAATTCAGCTCCTCAAATCTAGCTCGGGTCAGTGGTTCAAAGAAGTCAACACCATCACAAAGTGATTCAATCTCGACACGGACTTGGTGTTCGCTGCTAAGAGCTCTCTTGGCGCCCTCACTTTCCCTCCTCAGCTTCCCAAGAGCTCTGTTTTCCTTGCTGATGTCCTTGCCATACATATATATATATATATATCAAGTTGATGAAATAGTCCATACTTCTATGATTAAAATCCTCACCTGCAAGGAAATTGACCTTCCTTAGAGCAGGAAATTTTAACTTAAAGGGGAGCTTAATACAAACACTTATGTCTCATAAAAAACAGATACTTGGCATTTCTAGCTGCCTACATAATACTCTTATATCTGCCTTTCTTATGATAAATAAAACATACTGAACCACTAAATAGTGTTTCGTACACAATCTGAAACCCTCTAGGGTTTGTTGCATTCAAAGTAGTCAAATCACCCTAATTAATCATAGATATTCTGGAAAATACAAGTCTTAATCAAAATTTAATATAGGCATCCAAGAACATATATAATATACTGGTCTTTTTCTCCAAATGTCTTCTCTTACAGATATCTTAACAACCAATAAAACAGTGGCTAAGAATATATGGTCTAACCTCCACGATGAGTGTCTCCATTAGAGGCAAGAACCTCAAAAACCTCTGATTCAATTGTCAAGATACTAACATGGTGTGTCCCACCACCAAGGTCAAACACAAGGATGTTCTTTTCACCACCCTTCTTGTCTAGACCATAAGCGATGGCAGCAGCAGTTGGTTCATTTATAATTCTGGCAACATTCAGTATGGTCAATGACTGCCGCATCCTTGGTAGCCTGCCTCTGGGCATCATTGACAGTACGCTGCATGTTGGAACAAATATTAAAATTAGTGTAACCGAAATTAACGACAGGGTTTAAGAAAGATCCACAATTATTCTATATCAATCGATTAAAAGTATTAGGTGCACAGTTTTTTGTTTCTTTACTCACCAGGAACTCTCACAACAGCATCCTTGATTTTCTTCCCAAGGAATGCTTCAGCCGTTTCCTTCATCTTAGTCAGAATCATGGCACTGATCTCCTCAGGGCTGAAAACCTTGGTCTCACCATCCTTAATCTTCACTTGAATGTAAGGCTTTCCATCCTTGTTCACAATCTTGTATGGCACAAGCTTCATGTCTCTCTGAACCTCCTTGTCTTCAAATCTGTGTGTTTATAGAAAAGCCTGTCACTACCATTTCCAAACAAATGGATATATAATCGCAAATCAACAAGTTGAGAAGGATGAAATACTTTCTTCCGATAAGACTCTTGACGTCAAAAATGGTCCTTTCAGCTTTGACGGCTGCCTAGTTCTTTGCAGCCTCACCGATCAGTCTCTCACTGTCAGTAAAAGCAACTCATGAAGGGGTGATACGGTTTCCTTGGTCATTCGCTATGATTTCAACATGACCGTTCTTGTAAACACCAAATATGAGTTTTAATTGTATTTGCAAGGCTGGAACTTTGGCTTAACCTTTCATTTGTAACTTGACTAAGTTCAGTTTAGATGAATAACTCCATCCTTTTTCCCTCTCTTACCTCACGTTTCGCACCTAAAAAGATAGCAGCAAACACACTTCCAAGTTAAGCATTTTTCTGCATCAGATTCTGTCATGGTTTCTGTCAACTTCATCTATCCTTACATTTTCCCCCTAATACTTGTTTAGTTGGGTGTGTAACTATGTGGTTGATGATTGAAACATGCAATATTCGTGCTAGACTCTGCTTGAGATTATGACTTGTTTTTCTGCCCTGTTTTGTTCCATGCCGACAATCTTATCAAGTTGTTATTCTGCTATAGTTTTAACAATAGTAGTATGCTCTATGTGAATCACTTTTCGAATATGTTTAGGCCTCCATTTATGTGTTAGATGAGTTAGATATCAGTATGAATTGTTTTACCTTCTATATATGCTAATAACTAAGTAAACAACTAAGGATTTCAATAGAAATCCTTGGTTTATCATGAACTATCTCTTCCTCTGTTTATGCTATGTCTTCCCACAAATCATGCTTATTCCTAATTTTTCTAAACACTAGTTCATTGCTTGTGTAGTTGGGATTATAGTTGAAGGAGGGAGGTTTTTGAAACAGGTATACAACTAACTTATTGGCTTGTCAAGCTAGTGCAGAAAGTTTGACAAGCCAATAGCTTTGAATGTATACTCTTAAGTTCTAGCCCCTTAGTTTGCATTTATCTTATCTCTACAACTTGAGGGACTGCATTTTATGTTAATAACTCTCTTTTCATTGCTTCTAATATGATGCTTTGTAGGAGATATTTTTTGTAGTGGGAGATGGTGGGTGGCCAAACTATAAATGAAAACTTATATATATATATATATATATATATATATATAAAGAATGTAAGGTTTTTGAGTGGGAGGCATTTGGGCAGTGGGGGGATTACTTGTGTAAGTTGTTTTAATTAAAAATGTGGGCTGAAAATGCTTTGAAGCACCATAAACACCCATTAAGAATGCAGGTTATTATGGTCCGTGCAGGAGATTTTACTAGAAAGAAGTTATGTAATTGCAAGATCCCTTCTCATACTTTCATTTAGGTGTTACGTTGTGCCTTCTATGTTTCATATTGTTGTCCTTTACATATATACATATTAAATTTTCTGATATACTAACAGGCCTTAAATGGCTGTTCATTTAATTCAGGAACAGCCATTTTGATGGAGCAGTTGGACATGCAAACTGGATGCACACTTGGATGTTTTGTGGGGGACCATTTTCTTTCACAAACCAATTTTCCAGTTCTGATGCTAATTAAAGGTTGGCGATTAAGATTAAGCCTAATTTTTCAGTTATTTTCAATATGCTAGCAATGATTTGGATGACTTGTAAGAGTTGGAGGAGATGGTTGAGGTTGATAAGGGCAATGGTGTGACAACATTGAATAATGACATTACCTGAAATTTCTCCTGGATTCACCATTGCATGCAAAAGCAACATATTATTCTAAAGTTAGCTAGAGATAGCTCATCACTCCATATTACAATTTTGGATGAATGTTGTTGGAAAATTAGAGGGGGGAGGGAACATCTAGTATGCATCCCTAACATTTAATTAAAATAATCAATCCTACAAAGAATGTAAACAGTAAAGGATAAATACCATCGAATAGAACCAAGATTTCAACTATTCTTCTCTGTTTAAAGGAATAGAACAAGAATTGTTGAGTCACCAAAAAGACCCAAGGGGCTGAGTGCAAAAATGAAAAAGAACACCCCTAGGTTATGGCTTAAAGCAAAGCTTCACCATTGGTCTTTAAAACATATAGCATTTGCCTAAGGCATAGTCTTAAAGATATGTATCTCCAACTTCCAGGCTAGAGTATTAAATGAAAAGTACATTTTTTCTCCAATTGGGGTTACATTAAGTGAATGAATACTATATCAGGAGCAGAATAATCATATGATGATCACTGTTAGATGAGTTAATTTTTAATGTTTTTGTTTAAATAATTATATGCACGCTGGGAGTTAACCAATTGGTTGTTGTTTTTAAGCTGGAATATGCCCTTGCATATACCCATAAAATATGGTTTTTGGATCAAGTTTAGATAGTAAATTGTAGAAGAAAAAGATTGCAGTAGAATGTATTTTCTCCTCTTTTTCTCCATCATACTTGTGGGTCTAGATGAGACTTTGCTTAGAAACGAGGATTAGAACCAGACTTTTGGCATTTTGGGGGGGGGGGGGGGGGGGGGGGGGGGAGGGGGCGGGCTATATGTGGGTGATGATTACAGGTTCAAGCATGTTGGAATAGTTTTGTATGGGTACTGGTTTTATGCATTTTGTTGTTAATAATTGTCAATATATACTCTAACTGTAATTACAAGTCCAATCTCATTCTCAGGATGTAATGAGAATATTTATTCAAAGTTTCAAACATTTTGGCAACTCTACAGACGCACACTTAGGAAAAATATTTTAGGTTAAGCAACAATTTTTGGGTCTCTTACTTAAACTGACATAAACAGACCATACATTTGTAGGGGTCTGTTTTTATGCAATTTGTTGTTAATAGTTGTAGGAATATATTCTAACTGTAATTACAAGTCTCAAGTATTACTCAAATGAATGAATTGAGATTAAGTATTCTTCCTCTGAAAGATTTACTTGCAAATCTACAGATGCACACGAATAAAAACCTGTTTGTTGCAGAGATTTTTGGGTTGTTACCAAACTGATAATTTAAGAATTTATAAGTTGTAAAATGGGTATAGGTTTTCAGACTTGTCATGCTTGAAATATATATTTTCTGTTATAAACACACACAACAAAAAGACCAAACCAGCAGGAAAAAATGGACAATTTACTATGCATAAATTCTTGTTTGGTTTCAATTTAGATGAATCTTTGTATGTTTCTTTTCATATTATATTAACCCACCAATATGGTGAGTGTTTTCAATATTTCTTGTGTTGGGAAAAATAAATGGTGGGTAACTTGTATACATATAAATATGCCTTGTTGAACAGTTTCTGGGTTGTGTAATGCTGAAATGGGACTTTTAGAGCTGTCTGTGGATCCTGATTAGAGTATACAGGTGCACAGACTTATTATTAATTGTATGGGTTGGTTTTTATGCTCTATTTTCCCATTAATAGTTGTCAATATATACTCTAGTGTAATTACAAGTCTATAGTAATAACATGTATGACTTGAGATTATTTATCACACTTGAAAGATTTACTTGCAACCCTACAGACACACATTTCTAAATATATTTTAGAGGCACCATATATTTTTGGGTTCAGCCCAAACTGATATACTCAGAATTTATAAGTTGTAAAATCCAACTTTTTTTTTCCAGACTTAATATGGCTTTACCAACCATTTTTCTGTTATAAACGCACACAGGAAAAAGACCAACCAGTTTTGAAAAATGCTGATATTTAGTATGCAATAATTGTTGGAGACAATTTCTAATTAGATGAATCTCTACAAGTTTCTAAAACCATATTATATTAACCCACGTACATGGTGAGTTTTTCCTACCTCTTATGTGAGACTGAAAAATAAATGGTGGGTAAAAAGATACAAATATGCTGCCTTGGAGGCCTTCTTTCTGGGCTGTGTACTGATCAAATGCATATGTTAGAGCTGTGTATGGGTGATGATTACAGGTGTGCATGTTCTAAAATGTTTGTAAGGCAGCTGCTTTTATGTCCATGTTGTTAATAGTTGTCAATATATGTAATTACAAGTCCATATTAGCAAGCTGTATGACTTGAGATTATTTATGGACATTTTCTGCCATATTGACTTGCATCTCTACAGACACACTTCTAAACATGTAATTAGAGGAAGCTGTCATGTTGGGTTCTTAGCAAACTGTTATAACATAATTTATAACTATTGGCCAAAATGGTTTTTTTTTTTCCAAGACTTAATATGGTTTTAAATGTATATTTTCTGTTATTAACACACACAGGAAAAGATCCACACTTTTGTGCATGTCGAATTTAGTATGCATATTTTGATGGAGACAATTTCTAATTAGATGAAGGCCTACATGTTTTTTTCCATATTATATCCGCCCTAATTTCAGCAGGTGATTTTTGCTACCTCTTGTGTTGGGTAAAAATATATGGTGGGTAACTTGTAACCTCAATATGTGCAGTTCTATGCTACTTTTTGGGTTGTGTACTGCTGAAATGAATATGTTAGAGCTGCCATACAGCCATGTTAGAACTTTTAGTTATACTTTCTGTGGATGGACTTAAAAGTAAATCAATTTCAATAGTAGTTGATCATTTGCATAATTATGCAGGTAGACTAAAGCTGGCAATACAAGTTATGATATGTGGCCATACATTCATAAGGTATTATCCATACTCATAGACACCTTTTTTGGATATTTATCCCAAGAGTCTGGAACTTTCACATTTTCTCAGTTTGAGGCAATTTGCAGTAGATTAGAACCATAGCACAATGATTACAATTTCTAGAGTACATGCGTAACTTATTAAATAAGCCTTGATGTATTTACTTGGGTGTTTTGGGTTCAGCAGTGATGTAATAAAGTGATAAATCTAGAAATCACTTCTGAAGATCATCAACAATATTGAACTTTATATTAAATACGTACAGCTATACAAGTTGTATGTGAGTACTGCATGTAATTGCTTGTAAGATAATTAGTTTCAGATATATATATATATATATATACTGGTTTGTATAAATTGAGTAACACCTTCTAGAGCAATTGTGTGTGTTTCTTTCAAACATCTTTACAGTGTAATTATTTACAAGCAGAAATTTAAAAGTATAAGTTTCGTGCTTAAGGGTGTTTTGCTTAAATGACTGTAAATCCATTTCTAGATTTCCAGTGATTTGGACCTTATGTTTGCCATTTTGGCAATTGGCGATAATGAATGAAGATTAAAGTTACAGGCCTAATATAGTATTATTTTCTTGTTCAGCTTCTTCAATGTTTCCTACATTAAATTAATGGTTTACGTAACGAAAATCTATATGGTCATTGACAGAATTGATCGGAGAGATTGAAAATGTAAAAGCACTGGAAATGAATCCCCCCCTTTCACCACTTGATGCAGACGTGTTGAAGCTGTTCTACCCAATGCCCAAGTGCACATTGTTACAGGTGACATGAACTAATTCTAACTATAGAAGAGCAGGACAGTTGAACAATTGTTGATGAATGTGCAGTGGATCAATTAATGTTTAGGAGCAAGAAATGAGATCTATATATTTAGTAGTTTGTAAGTACTGCATGTAGGTTTTGCAAGTAGAAATTGGTCCACCCCACTGTATATAGCCCATGACTGCACATTAATGTGAATTTTCCACTGGGTTTAGATTCTAGATTGTGTTTGATTTATTATATTCCTCAGGATCAGGTTTTTTCCTATAATGAAAGTAGTGAAAGAATTTTTCTCTATATTTTGTATATTTCTAAATTGGGTGTTGTCAAAACTATAAGTGTTATATAGCAATGGAATAGAATTGGATATAGGTTTAAGTAATTCCTGGTTCATGTAGGAAAGGTTTTGTTTGTGGTGATGCCAATGAAGTTATGTAATTAATTATTGTTAATTAATAACAATTAAATTACATAAATTAAGTGAAGTTTAAGGTATTAAGAAAAAGTTAATTGATTAAGGGGACTACGTAATATCATGATTAAATATGTGAACATTACTAAATAGTTCATTATATTTCTTACCAAGTTTGAAAAATATGGTTATATATATAACAAATATATGAGGCGAGCTAACGAGCAATAAAAAAAAAATGAAATATAATTAATAGCAGCGCTTTTCAGAGTAATTGCAGCGAATTTAAATGCTGCAATTATACTTTAACAACGATTTTTATTAACATATTACAACAGTAGATCATCAAATTGCAGCGCTTTCCTCAATTTTCGCATCATTTTAGTTACGCTGCATTTGAGTTATTGCAACAGTTTTTAAATAATCGCTGTAATTAATGCTCTCTATTGCAGCGCTGTTAGGCTACTTTCAGCATTTTTATTGCGCTGAAAAATGATATTTCCAACAATTTCTATTAAAATCGTTGCAATAGAGATATTTATTCGCAGCGATTCTATCTTAATTCTAGCGATTTTAGATACAGCCATGGACAAATTTGCAACAATTTTGGAAAATTTCTAGCGCTTTTAGTTGAATTTTCAGCATTTATATCGCGCTGGAAAAAAGAATTTGCAACAATTACGAAAATATCGCTGCTATTAAGCGCTTAAATCCAGGGATTTTCAGAGGAAATGCAGCGCTTTTTGATGCTGCCATTACGCGTTAACAGCGATTTACCAGACATGCCTGATCAAATTTGCAAATGGTTTTGCTATTTACAGCGCTTTTGGGTGTATTATCAGCAACTAAATTACGCTGCAGATAACTATTTCCAACAATTTGCAAGTAAATCGCTGCTATTGGAGATTCAATTTCAGCGCTTTTCACAGTTATTTCAGTGATTTGTAATGCTGCAATTAATCTTTTGCAACGATTTTTCAGACAATATAAGCACATTAGCAACAGTTTTTTGTCTGATTGCAGCGGTTTTAGTTGTATTTTCCGTATCTTGATTTCGCTGAAAATAGATATTTGCAACAGTTTTGAAGATATTCGCTGTAATAGAGTACATCAATAGCAGCGATTTATTGAGAATTTGCAAGGATTTAATATGCTGAAATTAAGGTTTTTCAGCGATATATCTTTATTGGATTGCGGGTAGTTGCAGCGATGTTGGCAGGTTTATCAAGGAAAAAAAATCGCTGCTAAAAGTATTTTAAACAGCGATATTTTTGTTTTCGCTGGTTTAGGCAAAAAAGACGCGATAATAGCGGCGACTGGGCAAGGAATTTAAAAGCGCTGGAAATGAGAATATGCAGCGATTTATATGCTTTTTTACAGCGATTTTAAGCGCTGGAAAAAACCTAATTTCTTGTAGTGATAGATGCGTGTATTTTTATCCAACAATTATGTAGAGCGAAGTTCTGCTATTTATAAGTTAATATGTAAGCATACTTATTGTAACATCATAAATATAACAGGTACAAAAAATAAAATACAATAACTTTTATGCTAATTAACTTGATAGAAATTTCTATTAATAATGTGTTTGACGGGTTGAAATAAATTTTTTCGTATAGAGTATATATACATAATTATAGTTTCTTTTGTAATTCAATTAAAGACGATACCACGTCTCGATGATCTTTAAATTACTCTTCGACGCGCATTAGGTTTTGAATTCAATAGGTTATAACTCAAATCTTAACAATTTTTTACTCTTTATGTTCAATATTAATGAAAAGTAATTTTGCATATAGTCGTAAAATGTATAAACATTGCATACTTACTTTTTAAAAAAGAAAAATTTATTATTAAAAGTTTAATCTTTTTCATAAAGATTTCGTATTTATTCATTTTTTTGAAGTGATTGCGCGATAATTACACACTAATGTAAATATGATTTCTTTTAATGAATATTGGCTGTTGCCAAAAATAAATAATTAGAAACGAAGTGCATAATGGTAAGAAAAATAATAACTTTATAATTATTTTATAACTATATAAATAAATGATATCATTTTAAGAAAAATCTAGTTACGAGTACAGTTATATACTAATATGTGTATCAATCTAATGTGAGTAGTTAAAAAGTAGATTTTATTAAAAATAATGTTAATTTAAATTTTGAATATGAAAGAATCAGTATTGGTACGCAGATTTAATATGCAATTTTACTTGTACGTAGCAAAACTTATCATTTAATTGATTATTTAAAAATAATTATAAAAAAATTGTAAGTATATCGTTAGAAGTAATTTAATGGTCTGTTTAGGGTTGCGGTAGGAATCTTAAAAATTACTTAAATATTCTTAAAAGCTTTTTAATAAAAAAATTAGGTGGTTTGTGTGTTATATATTAAAGTACTTTTAATCTCAAATAATCTAAAAAATATGCTTTTGGTTTTTCCGGATAATGTAGAACGTAACTCGAATTTTAAAAAAATTATCAATGGATAAAAGTATCCATATGATTTTTTAAGATAATTATAACTTTTAAACTTTTAAAAATATGATCATAATTTTTAAAAATTAAAATAATCGTCATTTTTATCTCAAAAAATATATTTTTTAATTTATTTTCAAATAAATATAATATATTTAAAAGTATTTTAAATATATAATTATTAAATAGTAAATTATTTAAATAGTAAATAAAATTTATTACATAAATTATAAGTTATAAATTCTAAAATTATAAATTATATTTCTTACAGTAATTCAAATAGCTAACCGTTAAGCTGTATAACGACGGCACGTCTGATTCTGTTGGTATATTCTTTCTTTCGTATCCATTTAATAGTCGCCCTCTCGAGTCTAATTGGATGAGAGAGACGAACACAGCCCACATTCGTAATCTTCAACGTTTCCCAGCAACAGAACAGTGAGCTACACCAACCCACAGAGGGAGGGAGGGAGGGAGGGAGGGAGCTCTAATGGTTTGGAGGCTCGGGTATGGTTTGAAGGGCGGCGTTCAGAGAGGAGCTTGGCCTCTCTGAATTCTCATCGTTTCCCTTCTTTCAACAACGGTAAATGGTTCTAGTGGCTGACAAAGAAAGTTAGCGAGAAAGTGCAAGAAACGGAAGAAAGAACCATAGGAGAGACTTTGTTTCTGTCAATAATTTTCTGGGTCGAATCCCTTTGATCAGCTTTTTGGAGACTTTGTGCGGTTTTCTTGGGTTTGGTGAAAAAAAATTAGAGTTCCAGTGATTGGCAGAGGTGGCAACTGCAATGGTACAGTATTTCAGTCTGCAATTTCTGTCGATTAATCTCTGTCTTTTCCAAATGTCATTTTTATTTGTTTGTGGGGTTGATGAATTAGCCTTTATCTTTTCCATTATTAGCGTCTGCGTTACTTTTTTTCTCGCAGTTCAGAAATACGGTGTTTAATTTTTATAGATTATGGGAAATGCTTTACTTTTGGTCATATTTTGGCTCTTAGAGCACTTGAATGTTTTAGGCGCACAAGGTTGGAGGTTTTTTTTTTTTTTTTTTTGTGATTTTCTGTCATGAAAAGCTGTTGTAAGATGTTTTATGTTCTATCTCTTATGAAAAACTTCCAAAAGTTCTCTCTTTGTTAAGTTTCTTGAGGGGTACAAGTTTGGTGTATAGATTATCATGAATACTTTCCGTAAGTCATTGAAGGATATGTTCTTTGGAGCGAAGGTTTGTTTGTAAAAGAAAATAATGGCTGCTACGATTTGAATATCTTTTGTCTTTCATTTGCATTTGAAAATTTTGGAGCAAGGTATTTGATTTCTTTTCTTAATTTCTTGAATGAGATATGAGAACTGACAGTTACAACTTTTTATGTGTTTCTTTCAATTTTATCTCTGTGAAACTGGACCCTTGTTGATACATGAAATAGAATTGATTAAGTTAAAGGTGTTGTTTCAGGTTTATTCCTCAAAATGCCTTGGTTAAAGTAGAGTATCTGTACAATAGTTGCTCTTGTTTCCCTTAACTCTCATGTGTTGTCAAAACTACATTTCTAAGCAATGCATCCTGTAGTCTGAAATCACTCCCTCTATAACAAATCCCGAAATTCTAATGCAACACCAAAAGTGAGAGACCAACAGTGGATTTTGTTACATCATAGATGACTCTCTCTCTCTGAGTTGATAGTTACTTTGTGAGGTTCATTCATTGAACCAAATCTAGCATATTTTCATATCCATTGTTCTTAAACGTATGAATCAATATTTTGTTAATGGTCCGTTAATTCTCCTTCATGCATACTGATAAAAAAAAATCTCCTTCATACGCACACAAATAGCCTTTTTTTTTTTTTTTTTGGCCTTTTAAAGACAAATTTCACATTGAATGTTAGCAATTTTAAACCTCTTATTTTTTTCTTCTGCGTCTACTTGGGGCCCCCTTTTCTGTGCCCTGTGCCTTTCTTTATTTGATCAGAGTCTACAAAATTTGTAAGAATAGTAGCAACAATCAGATAACCAATTCTAGATTCTCAGATTTTACTGCTTCTATCCTGTGTTAATAAAATTACTTATTATTAACAGTCTGTGTTTGCAGGTTCTCAGGAAATGTAAAATTGGTTGGAGAAGCTCTTCGGTATTTTGGCACTGAAGCATGGTTACGCTGATAGTTTTCTCAGAGACAACATCCAGTTTGTTGCCAGGTTGCTTGTACAAAATAGTGTTTCTGCAGTTTCAACTGTCGGATTAAGGGTTAAGCCACTTAAAGAAGCTTTTTTGAGAGAGTGATTATTCAGATAGCTCTCTCAGAGACACAATACAAAACTCAGTTTCTGTCAATCAAGCTGCTAGACATATCTAAGATTGGTGGTCAGTTAGGTGGCATGACCTCTCCTGATTGTGACCTTGAGTTTCAGCTGTTCAATTGAACTCCTTACATGAGGCAATTCTCTTTTGGCAGCAGATAAACGTGACGGATATTTTGGCTTTTTGGGGGCAAATCTCCTTTGGCAATAAGCATATGAAGAACAAATTGCCTGCATAATTTTGTGAGGATTCTGTTCGTTTGGGCAAATCTCCTTTGGCAAAAGTTACTAAGGGTTCCTTTGGTTGGGTAACTTCTTTGGCAGCAGATATTTGAGAAGAGCTGTTTGGTTGGAAAAACACCATTTGTCATCAATCTACCTGGAACTCCATCCGCACTATTGGGAAATCTCTTATCCGGCAGTGGTAGCTTTTGAGCTCTTCTGTGGTGGGAAAGTCTCCTTGAGAAGTTTCTTCTAGTGGGAACTTCAGCTCATTCATTGGGCAAATCTCCTTTGGCATTTGGGGTCGTAACTCGACTCCCGTTGTCCCTATAGGGCAAATCTCCTTTGGCATCATATCTCCAGTGTTAGCATTCTACATATCCTATTGGAGATATAGACACACTATCAGTATCCACATCAGTTGGAATATATATATATATTAATTTAGCTTTTGTTATCATCCTTTGATACGACTACAATCTGCATATCCTTATTGCAGTACCTATTAAGAACGTGTGCTCAAACTAGGAGTGATAGAGGTGTTGGCTTCTCCAGTTCGTTTAAAAAGGTGAAAATTTTATGGTACCTTTCTCAATATCTACTGTTAGTTTTCTTTGTGGCAAATATTGTTATAGGGTTACTACCTGAAAGTACATCCTAAGTTGTTCCCAGTTGCTTTAGCGAATAGGAATGTGGTTAACTGTTGGTTTCAATTTGGTAGCTCCTATACATGTCTGAAATATGTGCTTTTGTTGTGAAGATATTGACTTTCTAAAAGAACCATGTTCTTGTGATTTTCAGTGAAGGTCAGCTGAGGAAGTAGAGCAAAAGGCTCACCTGAAAACATAATTTTGATTCTGTATCTTTTTCAGCTGAGGTGAGAGATCCAGAATTCTTCTGTGTCATTGCCTTTCTTTTTTATTCTCGAAATTATGTAATTTATGCAAGACTGAGTTAGTAATATCTTACAACAGGCATCTGAATGATGGATGTGTTCCTTAGTGACTCTGATTGGGAGAGTTCTAGTGAAAGCAGTAGTAGTGAGGATCAGGAGGAAACAGAATGCATATATGGTGGGCAGGCCAGGAGCATCTTGTCAAGCCTTGAGGAAAGCATTGAGAAAATTGATGAGTTTCTCTCATTTGAGAGAGGATTTGTACACGGCGATTTAGTGTGCTGTGTAACAGACCGATCTGGACAGATGGGTAGAGTTATTGCCATTGATATGTTGGTGGATTTGGAGAGTGTTCAAGGAAAAACAATAAAAAATGTCAATTCCAAGAAACTTCTGAAGATCCGCTCCATTACGGTTGGGGATTATGTGGTTTGTGGGCCTTGGCTTGGAAGGGTGGATAAAGTAGTTGATAAAGTCACTGTTGTCTTTGATGATGGAACAAAGTGTGTAGTCACTGCCACAGATCAAGAGAAGCTCTTGCCAATTTCCCCTGATGTACTGGAAGACTCACAGTACCCATATTACCCAGGACAGAGAGTGCGGGTTAGGCTCTCGAATGTTTCTAAATCAGCTAGCTGGTTATGTGGTTCTTGGAGGCGAAATCAAGATGAAGGGACTGTTTGTGCTGTGGATGCAGGTTTGGTTTATGTGAATTGGCTTTCATCTGCTCCTGTGGGTTTTGATTTGAGTTTGCCTGCTCCACCATGTTTGCAAGATTCAAAAAATTTGAATCTGTTGTCATGTTTTTCATATGCAAATTGGCAACTAGGTGACTGGTGTGTACTTCCAAGTCTTGGCGGTGAGGGTACAATGGAGCTGGATTTTCTTAATGCGTCTACTGGTCAGCCAATCAAAGAAAATAAGAACTTGGGAAGAGGATTTAAGAGAAGAAACTCAAACTTAGATGAAGTCTTTGTAATTGTGAAGACAAAGAGTAAAGTTGATGTTGTATGGCAGGATGGCAGCCGCTCGTTTGAACTCGATTCACAAAATTTAGTCCCTGCAACTGTTATAAATGCTTATGAATTTTTTCCTGAGCAGTTTGTGTTGGAAAAGGGAACTTGTGACGGTCCACTGGTGTCTATCAGCCACAGATGGGGTGTTGTGCAGTCCGTGGATGCGAAGGAACGAACTGTAAAGGTCCAATGGAAAACTGATTCTGTGAGTGAAGCAAGCAATTTGGATGGAGACAGGATGGAGGAAATTTTGAGTGCTTATGAATTGGCTGAGCACCCGGAGTTTTCATATTATTTTGGTGATATTGTGTTTAGGTTAGTTAAGAACCAGTTTGGGGATTCAGCGGATAGTGATCATGCCACCTCGGAAACTGACATGGGCGTGGAGTCTGTTTTAGGAGGCAAGAACAGCAGCAAGGATCAGAATCAGTACCCCAATGAGTCTTACCTATCTTATATTGGCAATGTGACGGGCTTCAAAGACGGTGCTGTTGAGGTGAGGTGGGCTACTGGTCTCGTAACCAAGGTATGATGTAGTCATCCTAATTCTTTATCTATGCATATACATAGTAACTTGTTGGTGACACTTTTCTAATTAAATAAGATACTACAGTTTTTGGACAGGTTATGTACTTGTGTGCTTTCTTAAGGTTGAGAATTTTCTCGACCTTACTTACAGATGAGTTGTGACCATTGTTAATCCAGTTGGGTTTGCTTTAGGGTTCCCTTGTGTAGGGACACATGAGATTCACGTCTCAAGCCTGTTGTGCTTGTAGATTGATATAACACTTTTGGTGAATTTGGTGGTAATTTATGCAGAACAGCCACTGAACTAGAAAACAATGCCACTGAGCTTGATGTATCTTCTTCATTCCTATGAAATATGGATGGGCAGTGTTTTTCCAATGATATGCCAGAGGCCTTGGTGTATTATGTCTTCTTGACTTGTTTAACTTGACAATGTAGAGGTGTCATATGATCTTTCTCCAACTTTAGTATTTTGTATGAATTACACAAGGGGAGAGAGGAAAAAGTTTGTTACTGCAGCATAAGGTTTAACTTTTAATGAAGCATCATCCTGTAATAGATGTAATAGTTACAGTAACCAACTAGGTAATTCTGTAATGTTAATAAGACCAATTTTAGCTGCACATATACTTATTTAGGAGGTGTGTCTCTATTCTTGTTTCTCAGGGCTGTCGTTCACTAGATTTTGAGCGTCATTCCAGCTTTTAGTAAGATGCAGTGATTAGGTTATAGATGTGGTAGTGAGCCACCCATACTAAGCAAGAGTGTTATGATATGCAGCCAACTTCAGCCACTTATAAAACTTGTATTTTTGTGAGTTGCTATCTATTCTTCTTGGTTCATGCATAACTGGGCAGTATCCTGTAGGGGTTCAGCAACTTCTAATTATTTGACGATCATCATTGCAGGTTGCACCTTATGAGATATTTCGGAATGATAAGTATGAGGGATCAACTGCAACTAATGTGCTCTATGAAGAAAATGTTGAGGAATCAAATCAGGAGATAGTTGAACATAACAAATGGTCTAATAGCCATAACCATAAAGGAAAGGTAAAATCACCCCCCCACCCCCCCCCCCCCCCCCCCCAATCCCTCCCTCCCTCCCTCCCTCTCTGTGATTCACTTATAAGTAGTGTTAAATATTTAAATATTTACAGTGATGGTTTTAAGGCCCTGGATTAATTGGTGGCTAAAATATTTAGGAAATGAGTGATTAAGATAATTTGTGATGTAGAACTAGAAGATTTGGTGGCAGTTTAGACTTGGTACTGAGTATCTTGAGAATGAGCAACATTTCGTTGGAAAAAATAGTTGTCTTTCTGTACTTCTAAGTTTTTTTGGTGAGCGGATTGTTTAGTATTTCCGGTATATTTTTGTTTTTTTTTGTTTCTGGAAGTTAGAAAAGAAACCTTGTATCATCTGCATTTGTCTTGGAGCAAACTTAATAGCAGCTTTAATGTTCAGGATTTGTTGGATTCTGATTGTGCTGGTGAAAATTACAAAAAGCATTCATGGGAGTTTGGTTCCTTTCCCCTTCCTCAAGCTGCCATTGGATTTTTCATTAGCATTGCAACAGACCTATTTGGATCTTTTGGTTCAACTTCAGATTCACGCCCAGTCGTATCTGGGCTTATTTCTGAAGGTGGAAGTGAATCTAAAATTCTCCATGACAAAGAAGTGCTGGAAACTTGCGAACTGTTGCAGACATTTAGAAAGACAAGTTCAGATCATGAAGTGGAAGAGTCTCTGGATGCTGAAGCTGTTCCATTTTCAACCACCAGTGAGAACTCTGACCACCAGTGGATGCTGAGGCAGTTTGATATGGTTGGTGATTGCTCAGACCATCACTTTCTTGGCGCTGACAAACGGTTGGCATTGTCTCAGGCAAGAAACTTGACTTATCCTTCTAAATGTAGAATATAAATTATCCAATCAGTCAGAATGATAATTTTCCCCCTTTGTATTCCGTTATAGGTGAAAAGAGTTTGGTTGAAGAAGGTTCAGCGAGAATGGAGCATTCTAGAGAAAGATCTTCCTGGTTAGCACTAATTATCCTTTTCCTTTTTATGCTGGAAATCAGAAGGGTTACTATTCAAATTTCAAAACCCTATTCAATGTACTATCGCTCATAACACCTTTGTGACCTCACAGAAACAATCTATGTCCGTGTGTTTGATGGAAGGATGGATCTATTGCGAGCAGCCATTGTTGGTGCACCTGGAACTCCATATCATGATGGGCTTTTCTTCTTTGATATTTTCCTTCCCATGGAGTATCCTTACGAACCACCTGTAAGTTATCATACTTTTCCTGTTGATTTTGTGCTTGTAGTGTCAAAAACAATTGCCCTTATAATTTCTACATTGTTATGAAATAAAAGTAATGTTTATTTTGACTGCCCATACCCCCAAAATGAAAGAGGACCCTGTCAAAACTGAGGGTGTCCAAGTTCACAGTCCATGCATGAATCTATTCTGCATATATATACATGCATGAAAATCACTCATAAAAAAGACTGGTATACTATATCTGAACAGAATCTAATGCTGGTATCATGACATGAAATCCTATGCAGTTGGTGCACTACAATTCCGGTGGGCTCCGTGTCAACCCTAACTTGTATGAATCAGGAAAGGTCTGTCTCAGTCTTCTCAATACATGGACGGGTACAGGCTCTGAAGTATGGAATCCAGGGAGCTCAACTATTCTTCAAGTTCTTCTCTCCCTCCAGGCCCTCGTGCTTAATGAGAAGCCTTATTTCAATGAGGCAGGGTATGATAAGCAGATTGGAAGAGCTGAGGGAGAGAAAAACTCTGTAAGCTACAATGAAAATGCATTCCTTGTCACCTGCAAGTCCATGCTGTACCTACTACGAAAACCTCCTAAGGTACAATAATTAGTTCTCAAACCTCAATTCGCTCTACCATTGTGGTGGTTTGTGGCAGCTATTATGATAATTACCTCTGGAGTCTTGGACAATATAGAGAAAGATGAAAGCAACTTATTAATAGATTAAGAGGATTTGTATGGGATATCAATGTTAAAGATGCCTCCATTAAATTCTTCTTTCAAAGAATACATACTATCTCAGAAATCGAACATCACAAAAAACAATTGAAATTGGCAACTTACATGACCAGATGACCAGACCCTATTTTGTAAGAGAAAAAGCTATTTAGAACATTTGAATTTGTCTTTTTCATGATTAAGCATTATTTTTTATGTTTAATTTTTTGCTGTTGCAGCACTTCGAGGCATTAGTGGAAGAACACTTCAGGCAACGAGCAGAGTCTATTGTAATGGCTTGTAAGGCATATATGGAAGGAGCTCCAGTGGGCTATCCTTTTGGATGTGGAAAGACCGAGGTTGAAAATATCAATGGAAGTTCTACGGGGTTCAAAATCATGGTTGCTAAGCTCTTGCCAAAGCTTGTGGAAGCATTTTCTGACAAGGGCATGGATTACAGCCACTTCATTGAGCCTGAAAAATGAATTTGCTCGAAACTCCTGGTACCACTGAATTACCATACCAAGACCTTTATTTTGTTTGTAGATATGTATAATATCAACACTTGCTTGGCAAAAGATTGGTCATTTGTCAATATATGGCTGTTGTGTCATGCGTGGTGAAAAATGTCTTAGTAAGGCTCTGTTGTATGTATCATAGATTATGGCTTGCAGACTATGAAATAAAATCCCTTGTTGGGTTGGTGTGCTTGATAATGATTTTCTGTCTGTAATTTTTGACAAGGATGTTAGAACATGGCAAAGCAAATGGATCCTGTATCCAATTTTCAGAGGTTTACATCTCCTTAGCATGAAGTTAAATCCATGAAATCCATCCCAACCCACCAGTCTCTCCCATAAATTCTCCATATTTCCTCCCAAAAATTCTTTCATCAATCAAAGAAAATAAATACCAGTCATTTGTCAAGATATATTAGAGAGTAATATTATTCGTCATCCTTACTATGACATCAAATTATTAGAAAGTTATATTTTATTCTATACTTATCTGTTAGTCTCGCGTCATGAATTGCGTCAACAAACATGGATTGATTAGCACCGGCAATAATAAAAATTTACAACTTGTTAATTATTCATTCTTTTGTTAAAAGCAAAACACACGAAAGGCTTTATAATACATTTTTCAGCCGAATTCATTTGACCATGTACAAGGAGAATACGATATCGGTTGTCATATTAATATAATTGTAATATTATTTTTTATTTTTTATTTTTTTGAGTTTTGGATGTACATTTTGCTGGTTTCTTCAATCTACATATTCGAAAGACTCCAAGCAAAGTTCACATTGACATTGACGAATAGTGGCGATGGAAACAAAGTCATATCTTCTTGATAAAATAAACTCAATACAAGTTTATTCAGCCAGTTATTATGTGCATATACTTCGAATCTAAAGGTATTGACCTCTGAGATGTTATGTTGATGGCATCATGGCATGACAAAGCCTAAACTTAGTGGCACATAGATAAGACAAAGGAATTTAAGATGATTTCAAAGAAACGTGATTTTGAATTTCGTTGCATTATCACCAAATTTTGTGAAAAAAGTGGTCACCATTTAATAAATTTTTTTAAGGAATTTAAGTTGCAGAAAGAGAGAGACCTCAAATCTCAAAGTCTCTAAAGAGGACACATGCACGTGTAGTTTAGTAACACAAAATGGGGATAAATAAATAAATAAAATGAGAATAATGTTACATATAATCGTAGAGTGTATAAGCATCATGCAGTTATTTTAAAAATAAAAATTATTATTAAAAAATTAATTTTTTTCATATAAGTCTAATATTTATACACTTACTGCTATAATATCATTTATCATAAAATTGGCATGGAAATTGACTGGAGCCCCTTCAAATGTCAAAAGGTCTTGATAAATGCGGCCTAATTATAATCAGGTAAGGAACAAAAAGGCGTTTTCCAAATTGAGTTTTTGGGGACCCCCAACCAAACGAAACCTTACAGTTACAGCTCCCCTGCTCGGAGAGGCCTATAAGTTTGAAATCCGAAAAGCATCTCAACCTTCCCTACCAACTCCTACCAATGGACTCCGATTCTTCTTCTTCTTCTTCATCTTCATTGCCCAATTTCCAAAGAAAACTCTCAAAGTCCAGAAAATCCCCCCTCACTCCCCTCCTCTGCATCCTCATCTTATTCATTGCCAACATCCCCACCAACACATCTCTGGTTCAAAGCCCAACCACTACCTCGAACTCAATAGCCGAAATCTCGTACACCCAGCACTGCAACGAAGTTGTTCCCGAGTCCCCCAACAGCTTCCCCTTCTCCTATTCCACTAGCACCTCTCAGTTCCTCCTCTTCCGCACAGGATTCTTTTCCGGTGGCGACCGGATTTTCAACCAAACCTCTACCGATTCCCCGAAATCTCTCACATTCATACCCTTACATTCCGAAAAGACTGCCTCCGATGGCATATTCAAGGTCCAAGCCACCCTGAACCTCCGAAACCCGGCTATGTACCCTGTTTTCAGCAACACGACGCACCGGCTATTACGCCAGATTCGGTTTCGAGGACCGAGACGGTTGCCTTGGCGGCCCGTAGCCCGGTTTTTGCTTGATGGGTACTGGTCTGAATCTTCTGGGAAACTCTGTATGGTCGGATCCTTCTCGACTTACGTTGATCCGGGTAAGAGAAACCGTTTTAATGCTGTTCTTAAGCTTAACTATCCGATTAATTCAAGCATTTATGGTAGTTTGATTGGTGGGACTTTAGAAAGTTTGAGTAATGATAAGGATGATTCAAACTATTTTGAGCCGATTTCAATAATGGGGTTCAAATACTCGAATCATGAATACACGTTTATTGAGAAAGAAAATGGGAGTGGTTGTTTGAGTGGTTATGATGGGGGAGAGAATTTATCTCGAAACAAGACGAACCGTTTTGTTTGTCCCTTTCCCCGTGGACAGACTTTTAGTTATTCACTGGAATATGGGCGTCATTGTGGTAGTGGCAATTGTAATCCTTTTGGTGGGAGTATCCGGTATTTGCCTAATTCTATGTTTTATCGGGGAATTTGGTGTTGGGAGGGACGAAAGCTGCAGATTTTGTTGAGTTTTCCTAACTCTAGTTATACTGGTTACGAGTTTCCTTTTGATCCCAATACAACGTTGATTGCTGAGGCTGAGTGGGATGAGAAGGAGAATAGGCTTTGTGGTGTTGCATGCCGAATTTTGAATGTTACAGAGTCTTGGGCAAATGCTTCTGTTGGAGATTGCTCGATCGGGTTGAGTTTGATCTTTCCTCCAGTTGTCTCCTTAAGGAACCGAAGTACCATCGTGGGAGAAATTCAGAGCAGGAAACATGTGAATGATTCTGGTTACTTTGGCAAAATTGGATTTAAGAGTTCTCAGGAAAGATCAATTGACGTCCAAGGTCTTAAATATGAGTATACTGAGATTGAGAATGCAAGAAAGCATTGTGCAAAAAGGAAGATTAGGAGCAAGGGAAAGACATATCCTAATGGGTATTCATTGGACATGAGGTTTGATATGTCTATTAGCAACAGCACAGGAAAAGTAGCAACGGGTTATTCGACCCCATATTTTGTAGGTGATCAGCTTTATTTGCAACGGTATTATGGGCACTCATTTGTGTTGCCAGTTCCAGGGGTTGCAGGGCCTACTGCATTCCACATGAACTACAGCCATAGCAGCATGCTCAATATCAGCTACAAAATGAGCTTCATACCTCGACCTGATTTCAAGTTTGGTGTTGATACTTCATCCAAAGCCATTGATATTTCTGCAGAAGGAATATATTCTAGAGATACAGGTCTTCTGTGCATGATAGGATGTCGGCATCTTGGATTGACTAATCAAAATTTGGTTAGAAATGATTCATTAGACTGTGAAATAATGATTAATATTCAATTCCCTCCGCTGCATGCCGAGCATGGTGAAATTGTGAAGGGAACTATTGAAAGCAAACGAAAAAAGTTGGACCCTCTTTACTTTGAACCCCTTCAATTGTCCTCAAATTCAATAACCAATACCCAAGCTAAAGCATCGATTTGGAGAATGGACTTGGAGATTATCATGGTTCTGATTTCTAATACACTAGCATGCGTTTTTGTGGGCCTGCAGCTCTTTTACATGAAAAAGCACCCACAAGTGCTTCCCTTCATTTCCATTGTGATGGTCATTGTTCTTACGCTGGGGCATATGATTCCTCTGCTGTTGAACTTTGAAGCCTTGTTCATGGGTAGCCATAACCAGACGAATGTTTTTCTTGAGAGTGGTGGATGGCTTGAAGTGAATGAAGTAATAGTAAGGGTGGTAACAATGGTAGCTTTCCTTTTGCAGTTGCGCCTTCTCCAACTGACTTGGTCTGCAAGACAAGATGATGGAAGCCAAAAGGAGTTGTGGGTTTCAGAAAGAAAGGCTCTATATGTGGCTTTACCAGTGTATATAGCCAGCGGGTTGATTGCTTGGTCTGTGCACCAATGGAGGAAGCCTTACCAGAGACAGTTGGGGAAATTTCTAGTACCGCAACGCAATGTTTACAAGCTGCATGCTCCTTCTT
Organism: Carya illinoinensis; assembly: GCF_018687715.1. NCBI lineage: Eukaryota > Viridiplantae > Streptophyta > Magnoliopsida > Fagales > Juglandaceae > Carya > Carya illinoinensis. Next base: position 6,263,738 of record NC_056760.1, on the reverse strand, counting down.
TCTGGGAGGACATCAAATCTTATGCCGGTTTGCTCCTGGATGGTTTTCTACTTCCACAAATATTGTTCAACTTATTTTCTAATTCAGGAGAAAAGGCTCTGGCCCCTTCCTTTTACATTGGAACCACCATTGTTCGTCTGCTGCCTCATGCCTATGACCTTTACAGGGCTCACAGTTCTACATGGTACCTTGATTCGTCGTACCTTTATGCAAATCATAGGATGGATTTTTATTCCACGGCATGGGACATCATCATCCCATGTGGTGGTCTGCTATTCACCGTGCTTGTTTACTTGCAGCAGCGATTTGGAGGCCGTTGTATTCTTCCCAAGAGATTTAGAGAGACATCTGTATATGATAAAGTATCAGTTATTAGCAATGACGAATTGTGATGCATGATTTCTGTTTCTATAAATATAGGCAATGGCATTTGTATTTTGTACTCTCCTTCGGCTCCTAGGAATGAATGGCTGATCTACAAACTTACAATTTTCTTCCTTTCTTTTCTTTTTCTTTAAAAAAATAAAAAAATATATATATACGCCCCCCAAATTTTATTGATTTCTTTACTTTATTATTCTTGTCTTATAATAATTCGTTTTCTAATTCTTCCGTATCAGGAATGCTTCGCTTTTCTATATTTTTGCGACACCGAATTTGTAACAGATTCTTTTCGAACAGTATACGAAAATGACTTGCTCTCTTTGAGGGGAGCTCCTCCAGAAAATGTGAGAGAAAATGAAATAACTTCTTGAACATTCCAGAATGAAAATACAAGATGATTCCTCAGCTACATATATCCAGGTACCTCGGCTAATTGAAGGGAAATAAACATAATGGCCATGGCCAGTCCAAACTAATTACATAAACTGATAGATTAAGGCCCACGGAACACACTCCAGGCCTTGACTAAATCTACTGAATTAAACCTAAGATAGTGACTAAATCTACACTCCACCCCAGCTCCTCAGCTCACGTGTGGTACTTGCACCCGAAGCCTTTCATTTGGGTTGGTTTGGCAACTAAGATAAAGATATAAAATTCTCATCTTATTATTATAATTTTTTTAAATTTTTATATAAAATATAATAAATAATTCAATTTTTTTAAATTCTTATTTAACTTTTTCAAGTTTTAAAATAATAATAATATTAAAAAATAATATTTTATTTAACTTTCAACTTTTATCTAAAATTAAAAATTTTCATCTCACCGTCCAAATCTAGCCAGGCTCAGTTCGACGTCCCTTCTCTTCTTCACAGAGTCCCATCTGCAGTTCTCAGTGCCGATCCTCCATGGTAGATCTAGGGCTCGTTACGAATTTTATTATAAATGTGATGAATTGCTGAATTTGTATATGCAGAGCGCAACGAAATTTCAAGGTTTAACTTTTTTTTTTTTCTTTTTTTCCCTCATGACTTATCTATTGAGTTTGGATAGTAAGAAGTGTTGAATTGTTATGAATGGGAATAAAAAAGTAACTAAAAAATAATAATAGAATATTGAATAATAGTAAAAAGTAATAAATATTAATAAAATATACGTAAAAAATAATAATAAAGTAATCAATAATAATTAAGTATATTGAGAATACTTAAAGATACTTTCAGTACCCAAACACAGCTGCAAGTTGGTAAAAAAGTTTATGATCGGCAGAGACGTGCTTGATGACCTCCACAGAACGCAATTTCCAGTGTCCCAGTAAACCCAGCCAATTTCAGGACCGCATACTAGCTGAAAACCCAGATTGTTTCACTCATTACAACTCCCTTTCAGACCCATTTACCATGAGAACCGAAGTTTCATGGGTGAATAAAACATGGGCACAGGTGTTCAATATCTCATATCCAAAACATTACAGATTTCAGGACTAAAGCAATTAAAAGTTTAAAACAAAATGGACGTTCGCAAAAGCAGAACAATAATGCCGCCAAGATAAATTTGAGATAACCCTGCTTACAAGGATCAAACAAAATTAGTACGATCGATTGCCAAAAACTAGCATGGAAACTACACTGTACATGAACAATATGTACATAACCGAACCCTGAAAACGTGGCCAAACCCTACGATTACTGATTATTGAGCAGTGCCATCACAAGATTACAGCAGCAAAGGCACGTATGTGCGGAATCCGATGTAACAGTGATTGGAAGATGAAGTTGAAAAGGTAAAAATAAGAACGTAATTTCCCCGGTAAGAAACAATGGCACGGCACAGCACAGTACAGAAATGAGAAAACACCTTGGTCCGTAAAAATAAAGGCCAGCTATCTACTTCGTTTTCTACTCCTAGTCCCACCTCATAACCTGAAACACAACACAAACCCAGTTAAAATTACATAAAACGACATCTGTGGTCATCAACTATCAGATGAAAAGAAAAGCCAGAACTAATGAACAAATATGTTTCTTGTTCCAAACGGTTAAAGTGACTGAAACTAATGATCTCATATGACAAATACCCCAACGCATTAGTTGTGATTTAATGTATTGGGGGTATTGGTCATATAAGATCTCACTCGTGCTGGCATTAGTTATGCCTGGAAGGATGATTGATCTTCTTGCTAGTTGGAGAAATCTTTATGGAAATCCCCAAATTGTGGGAGTTTGGAAAATGGTCCTCACGTGCCTCATATATTGCATTTCGAGAAAAAGAAGTGACAGGAATTTCGAAGGTAAGGAACATTCCTTAGTGGAGCTTAGATCACTCTTTTCAATACATTATTTCTATATGCAATATATTTTAACGGGCTTGATTTTTATGATTTCATTGTACCTATTTATTCTTCCTAACTAGGTGTTTTCCCTTGTATATGTCCAATGTACTAGCCTATGCCTATTCTTCTATTACTATTAACAAAACCTTTTACTTATCAAGAAAAAAAAAATCTCACTCATGAGTAACATAAAAGCCCGACACTCAATATTTGAGTCCATTGATCTCTTGGGGTCAAGAGTCCTTGCAATAATGTAGATGAGAGAAATTTATTCATAGGACAGTAACTTGACAAATATGCTCTAATTGAAGTCCAGTTTAACGCATTCTACACGAACTAATATACTAATTAGAAGTGTCACTTTCAACGACCAAAAGAAACCAGTCTATAATATAATAATAAATATAGCATAAATAACCTTTTCACACAGAGTACCCTATTTTATCACTAACTCTAAACTTAATTTAACAAGTTACTAGGAACTTGTTCTTTATATCTTCTATACATAATCACATTCAACACACCTAAATCAGGCACAAAAGAAGACATCAATTCATCTTATGAAGTATGATTGTCAAAACAAGATATTACGATGACATAAAAAACTGATTTTAATTCCATTCAATAATGTCATACTCAAAACTAGCTTTTGGGCACAAATCCCAACATTTTATTCGAGCGAAAACTGAGGGTTTGGGGAACACTTCCCACCCCCCCTCCCCCCCAACACAAAAAAAATAGCACACCCTCTCTCTCCTCTTTTTTTTTTTTTTTTTTTTTTATAGGGAAATCAAATAAAGGATTGGAAACGAAATGCTGGCTATGGGGTTCATCTTGCACACCCCCTCATAGGGATGAGAGAGCTAAATACAATTTCCATCAAATATGAGATGTTACTAAAATAGAATCTATCTGGATAAAACAGCAGGAGAACAATACATCTGCATAGATGGATGTTTGTACGTTCATGTATAAAAAGAAAAAAAAAATGGCACTGCCCTCATTATTTTTTGATGACCAGGAATCCTAGAGACCTTGCAAACACAACATGTCTTTTACCTAGTTATCTCCCGAATCCGTGTAATGCGTCCCCATCACATGGATCAAGTAAATCATCAGCTTTTCACTGATAGAACGTGGTCCCTAGAGATGGTTTGCACCCAAGAATTCGAACCTTAAACCTAGTGGAATAAATGATGGAGAAAGTGAACGTCTAAGAAAAGTTTTAGATAGAAAGTACCTCTATTCACATCTCAGTTGGACCTTTTCCCAGTAAGAAGGCGAGATATCTGGAGGCCCCTGCTAAATGCTTCGTTGAACAGAATCCTTGTTTGCATTGCCTGAAATCCGGGCAGCCATGACAACAACGCTACAGGAGCCATAACAATCACTCCAAACAGCAAGTCGTATAGCCGGGCCAAGGCAACCACGGTATCCCACACCACAGTGGTCTGCAGAAAAGGTCTAAGTACCTGGGCTATCAATATCATACCCCAGCCTGTTGGGATAAAGGCCAAGAAGCTTGTGACAATGTCAAGAAACTGGAAGGGAGTGAACTTCAACAATATAACAAGTACAAGTATTGTAAGAGCAATGACAAGGAACTGAACTAGACGGTAGTAGATATGCTCTTTTGCAGCATATTTGTCCCGAGCATATGATATGATGATGTAAATCCCAACAACTACAATCATGTATATCCAGGACAGTAAATAAACAACTATACTTGTGTTTTTAGCAGCAATCTTCAGTTGATACACAATGCCATACTGGAAGAAGAAGAATCGTAGATCTAAAATAATCTCCAACAGTTTACCCCAGAGACCAGTTGTCCTCAGATGGTCCTGCTCCTCATGCCACCATGTTTCCCAGCTCTGTTCTGCTTTCGTAAACACCCCACGGCTACTCCATATCCAATTCAAAAAATCTTCAAAATCATAAACAGTCTTCAGCCAATCAAATCCAGAAGGATTAAATATAAATGGCGCCATTATCCACGACACCACTAGAAACCAGGAAGATATGGTCATGGCTATATAAACAAAAGTAATGTTTCTAGACAAGGGGCTATGAGAAGCATACACGGTTAAAATAACCCCAAGCTCAATGCCCTTCACAAAATGGCTCCGAGCATAGAGTCGATAGTTCTCAGCAAAGCTCTTGTGCTCCACCACAAAACCACGACCAGTGGCTCGATACTTTGCACCCCCATGCAGGATAGTCCGGCCAAAGAAGTGGGTACGAGTGCCCATTGAGAATGTGTAAAAGAATGACGCCAGCTGAAGCTCCATTGTCAAGAAGTCCCATATTGCTGGAAGGAACCCAAGTTCAAGAGAGTTCTCCACAATCATCGGAAGGGCAGTGAAGAGACCAAGCTGGATGACAAACTGCTGATTAAGGATTGCACCAAGGGCTTTATTGTTAGTAGTAGTATCCGTGGCTGCATCTTCGAGACCACTGAGAGCAAGATAAAGGTGGCCCCACAAAAATGCATAGACAGTGAGAACCACAATCATTGAGTTGTAGTAAAATCCAACCGTTGAGTAGAAAACTGAAAGCATTCGGAAGAAGTCCAATCTATGACCCAACCGATAAATATCTCTGCTCAAAACCTGCTCGCCATTGCCACTAGCAACCTTGGCCTCAAACATTGAGATCTGATTTAACCCAACATCTCTCCCCTTACCGACCTGTATATATTCATGGTGTGTCACATTGCCGCCTCGCAGGGTGCAGTTGAAGCCGGCAAATATATCCTCACTAATATTTATCGCTCTAGAAGCCTTGCTAATCCCACCCCGAGTCAAGAACCAGAACCTGTCAAACACATCTGGGTGACCATAATGCATTCTCACCTTCAATGGGTTTGCCAGAACTCGCTGCCCCAAGGTCACAAAACTTGTTTCCTGAGCAGACATGAACCAAGCAAGTGAAGACACTGAACCAGTAAAAATATTCTCACGAACTCCCAAGATGGTTGGTTTCCTGATACCATAGAAGTTGTTAAATTCCTCCAATAAATTCCGCATCTTGAGTGTCTCTTCAAAATAATTGTCCTGGTTCATGTCAATGGCCTGAAGTGCATCGCCTCTGGTGAAGATTATGGCATGGTTTTGGTTTTCTGGTTTGCCTTCCCCGACTTTCAAGGAGCCAGGCAATCTGATCCGATATATCTCCACCTCCCTGCGCAGATCCTGATCATATTTCACAAGAACAGAGTAATACTCAACTTCATCCCTCCCCAAGTGAACCTCATCAACATAGGCAACTCGAAGAGCCTCATTGTTTTTCATCAGATATAATACCTCTTCAGCACGAGGGTCTCCCCTTGCCTTATGTTGCCCATACACCTGGCATGCGACCACATATGTGAATTTCATTAGAGCACTCCCAATCTCATGTCCCTTAAACAAAAGATTTACACTGCTAGTTGCTCTGTTGAGATTACGCGAAGATAGTGGGTTACCCAAGTGTAGGCCATCCAAACCATCTTCTGGTCGCTCCTTTACATCCATCTCAGATGCAGAATCCAGAAAGGCAAGCATCTTAAGAGCCCTATAATAATACATCATTCCTCTCACAGTGCGGGATAAGGTCTGACCTCTGTACGACGCCCAAAGACGAAGTTCCCTTGCCTTTATTGTGTAGAGTTCATTCTCTTCCTCCACACCATCTCTACGCATCCGCTCCAAAAAATTTCCCCACTCATCTTCATAGATCTTCTGCAGATAAAACAGGGTAGAAATGCCATCTTCATTTTCCTTTCGGAGATTCAATAGGCTATAGAGAACTTCTTCGTCATAGTAAGGCGTAAGAACACTGAAAGCCATCATTTTTTCAACATCCGGAGCACGAGGCATGTTCATAAATAGTGAATTGCTAAAGAAAGCAATACGCCTTCTCGCCTCAAGATTCCTTGGGACATTGTGCATGGCGTCTCTAGAAGTAAGGATGGTGTACAAACGCCGTAGGTGCCTAAAGAATAAAGCATCGTCAGTATCGGGGAAGACCACAGCATCCTCAAAGAGTAGCCCTGCATTGGTGGCTGGACTACGAGGTGCCAGACCTGCATCTCTCAACATCACAATGGACGACTTCTTCCTTGGAAACTCTCTGACTGATAGTTCATACAAGGCCTGTAGTATATTCACTGCCTCACTCAAATCTTTAATTGGTTGATTCAGAAGCTTAACAAGTGCTATTAACTTAGCATGAATTTTTGATAGCACAGACATCTTGAATTCCTGTGTCAGCTTTCCATTCTTAATCTCGTAATCTATCTCCTTGAACAAATTCTCGACAATTGAGTACTCCTCTCTGCCATCTTTAATGATCATAAGAAGTAAATATTTAATACTATCATAAGCTTCTATGACAGCACACCGTCTATATTCATTCTTGCATATCTTTAACCAAAGCGACCGATCAGGCTCATCTGCCAACTGTTCAGCCTGACTGAGAGCAATCAGCAGTTCATTGCAGAGGAGGACACATGGCCATCGAATAACCCGAATATTCCAACTATTAGGAGGCAGTTCCAAGAGCTCGTGTTCTTGATCACTGATGAGATCTTCTTCCCTGAAAGTTACCATGATCTCATTCCAAATCAAGGCAAACCTGGTGGCTTCCACTTGGCTGGATTCAATCTTCTTGTACTGACCAATTCCGTACCTCAGCTTCAAGAGGTGGATAGCATCACGGAGCTTCTTCACCAGTGTCATATTAGTATTTATCGGCAGCACCTCTGGCATAAGACTAAATTGCATTGCACTAGCAAAGAACTGAAACCTTAGCCTTAGCTGCCCAATGTTCCTAATCTCGCCCAGATGCGAAAACAACCCAATAACTCCACCAACAAAGGACGAGAAAATTGCATACCAAATTTGTAAATCCATGAAATAAATCAGCAGCACAGGAATCCACAACAACACAACAGCAACTATATTGGGGCTAGCGGAAAATTCATGCCATTTGTAAGGTACATTCCTAAGATTTAAAAGAGCCCTTGTTGGGCTGACCAGAGGCTTGATTTGAAAAAAGTAACTGAAAGAGAATTTCGAAGCCAATACAGCACACCAGAACATAGCATACTTGAAATTATTGACAAGCCCTTCCCTCAGGCCACGACCCACGAAAATTCGGGTATGAAACCACCATGTCAACAAGTAGAGCACAGGCCAATCCAATTTCTCAAGTCCATTCCTAATCCATGGAACAATAAACAAAGCCAATGCCAAAAACTCAGGGAACACGAAAACTACACCAGCCTGAAGAAAACGTACAATCCTCCGATTAGCCTCATCAGACCACTCTCTATCCCCATTCTTCTGAATCCAAATCCTTCCATAAAAAACCGCAAACACCACAGTCCATGTCAAGGCGACTGAGAATTTCAACGCCATCCTCACACCGAGCCAGATTGTTTCCCTCGAAACCAAGCTATACTGAGTCCCGGCATCAAGCAACGATTGCCAAACTCGCAAGCCAGCCCAGGTGATGAACACGGACAGCAGCTCCACCTGCACATCCCTACTCTTCAACGCCCGCCAAGGTGTTCTCCCCTCCCACGCAACGATTATCAAGGCCTGCAAGAATAGTATGAGCAACACCCAGAGCTTATCGAAGCTCCTAAACACGTTCCAAAACGACCTCTGCTCCACAAACCCCGTCTTCCCCACGCGCTTGTCCTTGGGCGTCGTGGCGAAAAAGTTACACGAGGGATCCAGCGGCCATTTCAACCTCTGGAAGCACCTCCTACTCCAAAAATACTCGTTTATATCGTCGTAGTTCCTCCAGGCCGAGTGCGGCACCTTGCCGTTTCCACTGCTATCAACCTCGGTTTTGATAGTCCGATAGATTGGCATGACCACACACTTCAAGAACGCACCGTCCCCGGAAATCGACGGCAAGAACGATTGACCAGTTTCGGAGTCAATTTTACCGTCGAGAACGTGGTTCAGTTCCTTGGCCATGTGGTGAAAAATGTAGCATAAACATTCGGGAGCGAATCGGAGATTAGCGGACTCACCCCAGACCAAAAGGTAGAGCGAAACGTAGAGCAATTCGCGGCGAAGACCGTTAGGTTCTGCGTTTCCGGTACCGATTCCGAATCTTCGATAGGAGAGGTGGATTTGGGACTTCTCGCCAAGGTAGGAGTGCCATAAGGAGTAGTTGCGGAGGAGCTTGCGACGGAAGTGTTGGAGCACTGAGGGTGCGAGCGCGTCGGGTATAGTTGGAGGGGGTTGAAGCCGCATTTGGGAGTTGGCCAGGTGGAGGACCAGGTGCTCCCTTTGGTTCTTGACGTTGTCGTTTTGGAAGCCGAATAGGAGTCCCAACCAGTCCAGCAGGTCGTTGTTCGGGTTCCATTGCACGAACGGCGGTTTCCGGAGGTCCCCCGTTGCGCGTAGAGCGGCCGCAGCTGCGCGTATCTCCGGATACCGGAGGGAAGGGTGGTCTGTTAGGAGGCTGTGGATGGGGATTATATTATAGACGTCCGCTTCCCTAAGTCCCGGCGGCGCGTGAACATTGCTACGGAAGCGACCCGGCGCAGGACGCTGCCTGAGGTTCATGACTATCGATCGATCAACTACCGTGACTGTTTCTCTCTTCCGAAAGCGCTTCCGCTTTCATTTTTTGCTGTGCCAGTGCAGCAGACTTCGGTCTTTTAATAAAGCACGGAAGTGAAGAACGGTATATCCTAATGTGGTACTCGTCGAGTTTTGCCCCAGTCCGGTTTCTTTTTGAAAATTCTGTGACTGTTGTGGTCTGAGTCACGCGCTAGGAGAAGAGTTGTAAACACGTGCGGCTTGGTCAGTAATGTTTGGATTGATTCATTGAAAGTGGGGCTCACGTGACACGCACCAGGGGTCAGAGATTGATCAAATGTATCTAGGAACTCGAGAAAGCAAAGACCAGAATCGTGAAATTAATATTTTTTTACTGTGTATGTATGTCGTACTTGTAAAAGCAGTTTTTTCATATTAAGAAAATAATAATAATTTTATTTATTATTCCTGTATATTATATTTTTATTTTTATTTTTTTAATAATATATCTGTTATACATGAATAATAAGTAGAAAGATAAGTAAAATAATTTAATTAATTTAATAATAATAAATAAATATAAATTTTAAAATATGTCTATAAGATGATAAATTATAATATAAAATGGCGAGTAATATTCCTCTTTAAAAGAGAATAAAATTAAAAAAATTATTATGAATAGGATCAAACATGAACAATAACCTTCTCTTTTCCATTTTATTATCTTTTCCTTGTACCTATTGGTGCAAGATATTTCAAATAATTATTTATTTAAGTGATCTAAGAATGAGACAAATAGAGTCATCAACGTAGGTAGATTGATCCTGAATATTAAGAGTAATTATAAATTATATATCATGCGGCCACTCTCTCTCTCAACAAGTCAAAAGCTCCAGACCTCACACGTGTATCCGTGGTCCTCATGCATCATTCTTTTCTACAACTTTTCTTAACACATGTATTAAATTACTAGACTTGCCACTATTAAATTTTTTAAATTTAATATTTATGACTGAAAAATTAGTTTGTTAATTTTAAGAATCGTCGCATATTTTGAAATCTACTAAAATTTATTTAAAATCTGTCATTTTTTACATATATCTTACTACTTCTTTTTTGTTTTTTTATTATTAATTAAAATAAAAAATAATAATTCTCCTTTTAGACATTTATCTATAAAGATTAAATCATTTATTTCTATAAAGGGTGATAATAAGTCTCTATTTAGATAGAGAATATTATTTCTTATACATTTTTCTACAAACAGTATCAACAATAATGAAAATTAGAATAATTATAAAAAAAAGTGTACTGATGAAGTTTTAAATACATTATTTTAATTTATAATATTATATTTGATATAGAGATATTTCAAAATATATTAGATCATAAATGTAAATTTATCCTATAAATAAATTATGACATTTTTTCTTTAAATAAAGAGTAATTATAAATCGTAAAATTTTTTAAAAAAATCCATATTGTCCATAATAAAATGTTTGATCTCCAAAAGGGTAAAGCGAATTTTATATGGCAAATAAGGGATATTTAGTTTTTTTTTTTTAATGAAAAAAATAACTTTTCCAGTGCTGCTTAGAGCGAGAGTGACTGCAGAATCTTTCGTAATAGAGACGTCGAAAGGTTAAACTCGTTGGTCTTTAAATATCTAAATAGAAATAGATAAAAAAGAAAAAATTTCAGATTTAAAATTAAAATTTTAAAAGTTCAATCTTATAAATTTTATTTTATTTGTAAGAAATAATTTAAACAGTTTGGAAATAAAAAATAATATTTATAATTTTAGAGTATACAAACACTACATAATTTTTTTAAAAAAATAAATAAATATAAATTTCATATAAGAAGAAATTAATTTTTTAATAATATTTTTTTTTCAAAAATAAATCATTGTGCAATCTAAATTTGTTTCTTTACTCTTAAAAATAAAATCAGAAATGCTATTTCACCCAATAGCTTTCTAATAGTTCTTCGTAAACAAAAAAAATATATTATTTTAATTATTTTTTCTTAATGATTAAAAAATATTTTTTTATAATGTTGTAAATTTTTTATTTTATAAAAATATATAAAAAATAAATGAAAAAGGTTTAAGAATTTTTTTTTTTTTTTTAAATTGTACTTATCGGGAGATATTCGGGTTACAGGGATGTAGCACCGCTAAAATAAAATATCTTACCAATCTAAATTTGGTTCCTTGTTCAAGCTCCTCGGAATTTAAAAAGAGGCAGTGAAGTGATGCATAGAGACGTTAACGGTGCCTGCGAAATGTCAGAATCCATATGAGGCAAGAGAAGAAAACCTCCACCTATAAAACCTACCGACACCCCACCTAAGGGTGATGCTAGCTGCGGTCAGTTATAACCGCTATGCGCCTAGGCAAAACTTAATTTTTTAATATTTTCTATTTATATTTTTTTAATCCTTAAAATATTTTTAAAAAATATTAAAAAAATATCAATATATTAATAATCAATTATTTAATTAATATTAATAAATAAAATTTTAAATTTAAAAAAAAATTAAATACATCAACTATTAAAACAAGAAAATAAAATAGAGCAACAAAGTAACCTTAAACATGATTTAATACAAGAAGTTCGCCGTGAAGTGGGGTCTTCAAGTTTTGTGATTGTCCCCATTTTTGAAAACTGAGCCACGTGCCGGAAACAACAGATTGGTGGTGTCAGCTCACAGCCCTAGGATGGTGGTAGTACATGGGAAAAGAAACTCCGATTTTCTATTTATGTTTTCACCTTCTAATTTATTTTAAAGAATATCGAACCTAATCAATGGTTTTTTCTTTTATTGACAAGTGATAAAGTTTTCAACTTAAGTGAGCAAATGTCAAAGCAAACTCTTATAGTCTATGTAACACCTATCTTTTCTTCTCTGCTAGCGTGTTTTAGATACGTGGGATGCGTTTTTGCTTTTTTGATGTGTATATCCCATGTCTTTTATTTGTTACAGCGGTATTATTCAATCACAAGTGATGGTTATCTTTAATAAAAGTAAGAATGGATTACTTTTGGATAAGCGATTCCGTCTTTAAAAAAAAAAAAAAAGTAACACCTCTTTCTCTCTCTCTCTCATGCATTTTGTTGTGTCTATTTAGGTGAATTAGCTCCCTTTCAAGTCGAGCCTCACACGTTGTCAATATTCTCTATTCATCTTCCATAGGTGTTGCGTTTTGAAAACTCCTTCCTTATCTCTCGAAATCGGACTCATCCAACGTCATTGGCGTATGAGCTTCAAACACTCTTGTGTACCATCAAAGCTAGCTCTTGTCTATCCAATCCTGATTATTATTATTTTTTACGTCTTTACTTCTCCTGATCATAAAGTAAATTTTGACTTCAATCAAACCATCATAGTGCATTAATTACATGCTATTGGCTATGGCTTCTAACTCCTTTTTATTTATAAAAAAAGTCTGACTCACAAAGTTTTAAAATTCGTTCTCTTCTGGTCGGAATGGTTGGAATTTTTTGTGCCAGAACAGTGACCGGAATGGGATAGGTATCTGTTCCGTTCCGGATCAAATTCCGGCCGTTCTGGTCAATTCTGGCCGGAATTCCGATATTCCAGCCGGAATAGTAATTCTGGCCCCAAAAAAAAAAAAAAAACTAAAAACTAAAAACTCTTGTAAATAAGTTAAAAAATAATGAATAAAATTGTACTTTTAGAATTCAAATACTCATTTCCGTGCACTAGAAGTATTGTTACTTTTAATAATCTGTCTATTCTTTAATTTTTTTCCTTTATTTTTGTGTCTTAACTCAAGTTTGTGAATTTTTTCAATATATATTCATTTTATAAATCTTTAATTCTTCTATATATATACACATATACATATCACACACTTACATATATGTATTTATTTTATTAATTGTTAGTTTATATATACATATAAATATTTATATATAATATATAATTAATCCCGAAACGGTACACCGAAACGTACCGGTACCGAAATATTCCGTTCCAGTGTCTCAACCGGAATGGTCTTCGGAACGGATTTCAAAACTTTGCTGACTCGTCCCTTTTCGCAACTCAATGTAAATTTTTTAGATCAGACAAAAAATTATTTGATCGGAATAGAGGAAATTGTTTCTGTTTTTAAAGTGTTTTGTACATATACAGTAAGAACTCCTCGGACAGCTAGGAGGCGTACCATAGGACCTACACACACGCAAATAAAGAAAGGAATTTGGGATTGGTCAGGAGATCCTTCAATACTTAAGTTAGTTTCTTTTTTAGAAGTGTTTTTTTTTTTTTTAGCCTTAAGATTCTCGTAAGTTTGATCATACATTGATTAGACTTTTATACTAGATACTTTAGAATTATGGTGCTTTCATCCCAAGGAACTATCCCATCGCACCTCATGCATCGTGCACGTGAATTCGTTAGAAAGTGTGATACCTTGAGAGAAATGAATACTGCATCGTTGGGGTGTGAGATCTCAAGGGAATATAATTACTACGGCGTTGAGTTCTGGCTCACACATTGGCTTCTCGTCAGCCAAGCTTGACTCTTTCTCTCTCTCTATATATATATATATATCTCTCTCTGTAAGAAGAGTTGTGGTTATTCTTTCGGCATGTATTATCGTAACTATTGCTTCATAACCATCATTTTGGTTGCCTCTTAGCCTATTGCGATGGTGCTCGCCTTTATTTCGTTAGTATAGAAGTCATGGTTACCTCTCCGACATGCTTTATAGCATCTGTTTTCTAGGAACTTAGGAAGTTGGCATCTCCTCGACCTGTTCCGATGGCACCCACCTTTATTTTCCCATATGCACGATAGTAATAACTTCTTCCACCTATTTCTTGGTGGCTGCTGGTAATGATTTAAGGCGGCAGACAAGTTGACATATACCTCCCTTAGCAATCCCAGTCAACATTTCATTAGTCTTAAACCGGGCTGGACAAACCTCTCTCTTGGTGGGCAAGAGAGGGCCAAGCCCACCAAGGCCCATTATCTTCACTTTGCTAGACCGATGGGCCCCTTTTAGTTCGTGGGGTCTCAGACCCTTGGGCCGGCCTTTTTTCACACTCTCCAATTCCAATATTAGCAGGATTCAATTTTATTTTTTTTATGATCTCCTACTGAATAATTAAATATGTCAACACTGACATTCCTATAAGATCGTGAAAATGATAGCAGCATAGAATATGCTTATACGAGCTGTCCTGTAACATAAAGTATGGCCCAATTTATCCCATCGAATCGTCATGTAAGAAATTTGAGGCCACCTAGTTTTAGTTCCTTTTTGTTTTTTTCTTTTTGGTTGTTTTTGGTCAAGGAGACCCATGCTCATAATTGAGGGAGAATCCCATTTCCCATGGCATCATGGTGGGATCCTTCAATTGATTGCTTTGGAGATTATCCACGTTCTTTTGGTTTTGAAGTCTCTTTCATCGATAAATTAAGAAAGAATTCCTAATTTATGTGTAACAAAATGTTACTTGAATAACCAAGTGTTTTCGTTTAAAAACTAGACTTAAAATTAATACAAGAAGTGAGCTACTTAAAATTAATGACCATTTAATATAATTTAAGACATTTTAATATATTAATTACTTAAACAATAACCACTTCAATATTAATGACACACTTATAATTTTATTTATAATATATTTTACAATCAATGCAAGTATGCAATTTTATTACAAATAAATGTTAATTTTATAAAATTACCTTTAATTTAATATGAAATTATAAAATAATTAGAAATTTCTTTTATGGAAATAAACGGTCCGGATACGGTTTAGATAAATTATTACCTTGGCTTTTAAGATTAACCAATGGAGGGGACAAACAATTATAGGATTTACCAGAACAATTGTCCACCTACCAAAATAATTATTCAGATAAGATGATATGAGATGAGATGAAATGAAATATTTTATTAAAAATTGAATAAAATATTATTATAATATAATATTTAGTTTTTACTATTTAGTTTTTCTTTTTTACTTTTAATCTCAGCGCCAGTAATTGTAATTTCCATGAATAGATTATTATTATTATTTTTTAATTTATAGATAATTAATTAATATTTTAGAAAAACACAAGAATCGAACTGAGGGAACCTTGGAGCTGAAAACACAGCGAATTTCAAATTGTTAATTTCGTACTGCCAGCCAGCCAGCCAGCCCATGTGATTATTATTTTAAGAGCTTTGCTACAGGTACACGGGATTGGGTACCTTTGGGGGAATCGCATAACCACGTCATCCTATATATTTAAAAAAAAAAAAAAGGGTCAAGAAATGAAACCCAAAGTAAAACATCAGAAACATTGCTTCTGCTGGGTAGCGCTTGAGCTCAGAAAACAAGAATCCAAACCCAGCTAGAGCTGGGTTGTGCCATTGCTTGAGGACCGAATCTAGGCTAATGGTCATCGTTGTGGGTAGCCGAAACTACGCCGGTGATCGTCTAACTTATTCTTGAGATTGCATCTGGATTTGTTAAATCTTCTGAAGACACAAGTGGGTCTAGGTCTTCCTAGTTATTCTTAATTGGCTTTTCTCCCAACGTGTCTTGAATCAATAAGATTTTTCAATGGTTATTCTTAGTTAGTTCCTCCATTCTTGAGCAAAATTTCAACTTTCCTGTCCAAATACTTGCTAAATGTGCGAAAATGATACCTGTTATGGTAAGTTAATTGTGCATTTATTTATGCTGGTAGTGATAATATTCATGAATTTCTTTTCATTGAAAATGATATCTGTAAAATCTTTGTACAGGCCCCACTTAGAAAGCATAACACCTTAGATGGTATTAAGTGACATTTTGGTTCAAGGATACGGACGTTGGAGAATAAGGCTTTTAGAATGACTTGACCTCTTTTTTTGGTTGCATTTTGTTCTAGTGAAGATGAAGGAGGTTTGGGACATGCGAAGAAGAAAAGAAGAAGAAGAAGACGACGATGAGAAGAAGAAAATGAGAAGACGAAATCACAGAACCTGTAATCGCCTTCGTGGTAGTCTACTACTAGTCTGCTACAGTTTGCTTTGTTCCGTGCAGTGAGGTGTTTCTTTTATTTAGAAAGTCAAGTTTGACTTTTCATGTTTTGAGAGTCTTAGCAACACACCGTTTTATTATTATCTACATGGAGAGGTGGGTACGTAAAGGGTTTCCAACCACGGGTGCAAGTAGAGTTTCTGTTATTTTAAAACGTTTCAAGAACCACTGAGGCCACCTCGGAAGAGACCCAACCCATCTACACAGCTGGAGCTGGACCAAAATGATAGAAAGCCTCGCGAATAAAAACATTTGATGACAACTGGCGAAGCATTATGAAGAGAGAAACCATTAAAATAATGAGAAAATTTTCAAAAAAATGCGGTGATAAAGTCTTTATTTACCCCCTGTAATAGGAACACGTAAGCTGTTTGTGGAATCTACGATAGGACAGGTTTTTGTTGATGCAACTCTCTCCACCCCCCATACGGCCATACCCCATCCCCCATCCCCCAACGCAATGTTGAATCCAATAATAGGATATCTACTTAAATAAATAATTACGAGAAAAAAGAAAAGACAACCAACAACAATTAGAGTTCTGGAAAGAGGAATTGATTTTGCTCTCGAATAAAGAAAAATATAATTATAAGTATAATTATATATTAATCTATATATTAATATGATGTGATTGATTAAAAAATAAATTTTATTAAAAATAATATTAATTTAAATTTTAAATATAAATAAATCAATATTAATATATAAATTAATATATGACTGTATTTATATGAAACAAAATTTTTTAAATAATAGCATGTCTTTGAACGATGTTAGAAGAACTTGCAATTAAAAAAAAAAAAAACCCTGCAACACGGGCCTCTTCCCAAGCCTATTGATCTCCGTATCCATTTTCCCATTCACGGAGGATTTATGTTCACGAGGCTTCGACTGGTTTTGTTTTTTAGCTTACCCTTTTGCCAAGCTGAAAGTGCCATTAATCTCCTTGAAATGCATTGGGATTCTTTGTGTAAGATCTTTTTGGCTGAATCAATTTTCGTAAAGGAAAATATTTATCCACAAAAAATTATATAAAAATAAATATATAAATTGATATAATTTGACGTGGTACGTCAGATTGTCATTATAAGAAAATTATATTTTTGTGATTAATTTATTACAACTAAAAAAATTATTTGTTATCAATTTTAATTAAAAATAATCATTTTGTTAGAATTGATTAGTCGTAAATAAATAATTTTTATATAGTGTGTAAAGTTATTTTTATTAAAAAATAGATCTAACAGATTTTATGAAATCATATTTATTTGTATATTTATTTTATATAATTTCTTTTGTATCTGTAATAATATTTTTTTGTAAATATTTTTTAGGTAATTATTGCTTTAACGTGATAGATTTTGTTAGTTTCATTTGTAAGAAAAAACTTGAATCACCGATTGAGGCCGAGAGAGAGAGAGAGAGATAGAGAGAGAGAGAGAGAATTGAGGGGAAGAGAGGGTTTCATTAGCTAAAACCAATTCCACTGTAAATACCACATACAACTTACGTGTCTCCCTCTTATTAGAGGGTGTAAATAGGGACTTGTCACCGCATCTTGTTTGAAGTGTCTCTCTTAAATAAATAGCATAGGGAGTAGTGCTAGGCTAATAACAACGATAATCGCTCGGTGCGCCGCCTAGCATAAATGTATTTGGTTGTTTATTAATTTATGTATATATTTAAATATTTTTAAAAAGTAAAAAAAAATATTAATATATTAAAAATTATTTTTTTAATAATTAAATAAAAAAATTATAAAAGAATTAAATTAATGAGCAGTCAAACGCAACGGTAAGATTGGAATGGCAGAGTGGCTTTATTCATAGCATAGGGCAATGACCAAATACTCAATTTACACCATAAAACTAAGTTCTTTGTTGTGAAAAACACATATTTCACATCGTTAACCTAACATGATTTGATTTAAAAAACATATTTTTTAAGAAAATGTTTGAAAATTGAGATGAGATGTGATGAGAATTTTGTAAATAGAAATAAAATAACTTTGTGAATAATAATAAGATAGTTTGAGTTAAATATTTATTGAAATTTGGAAAAAGAGAGAAAAATTTAAATAAATAATATTATAAAGTTAAAATATTGTTAGAATATAATTTTTGTTTTAAGATTTGAAAAAATACAATTATTAAAAAGTTGTAATGATTAATTTGAAAATGTTTATGGTTAAATGATGTTTGAAAAAAAATAAAATGAAATGAGATGAGATGAGATAAAAATTATTTTCAAATATCCTCTAAATTGTTCGTACAAATCAAATAATTCAAAGTTAGTATGATATATAGGATGTGTCATTCACAGTGACTTGTAAATAAACAAATATATAGACTATTTTCTCATATTTTCGTGCTCCATTCTAACAACAAATCATTCAGGCCTCATTTTATTTTATAGATGGTCTCAACCCATCTCATTTTATCTCAATATTCAAATATCATTTAAACACAAAAACACTTTTTAATTTTTAATTTTCACTTTTCAACTTTTTCATCAAATCATTACCTAATTATTACAACTTTTCTAAACTTCCAAACAAAATACAAAAAATAATTAATTTTTTCAAATTCTAAAAAATAATAATATTCTAACAAAATTTTACTTCAATAATATTTTTATCCAACTTTTTCCTATCATTTTTCGAAACTCTTTAAAAAAATTTAACTCAAATAATTTCATTACTATTCACCAGTGTTTTTGGTACCGTACCGTACCGGCCGGTACATTCCGTACCGGTCACCAAGCCGGTACAGGTAAGGTACCTGTTTCGTATCGGCCGTACCGACCTGTATTTCGGCCTGTATCAGCCTGCGTACCGGCCTGTACCGGCCGGTATTTCGGTAATTCGGCCTTCATGTTTTTTTTTTCATTTTTTTAAGTTATAATCTTATTTTTTTACCCCAATTCATATTAGACTATTTATAATTTATATATACATGTGTATTCATGTATAATTTATTCATATATAGATTATTATTTTGAAATATAATTTATATATATATATATTTATATATATAATTTATTTATATATCGACTATCCCGAAACGGTACACGAAACGGTACCGGTACCGAAATATTTCGTTCCAGTACTTTGACCGGTACGCCATTCGGTACGGTATTCAAAACATTGCTATTCACAGACTATCTCAAATTTCTCATCTCATCTGATAACTAAACAAGGCTTTACTTATAAATTAGAGAGAGAGAGAGAGAGAGAGAGCAGGGGTCAATTATCCTTTAACTGCCTTTGATGAACCTTACTCATTGATAATCAAGTTAGCAAAATTGTCAAGCCTCAACAAGCAAATGGAACTTGTCACCAGTAATCAAGACAAGAACACGAACCATTATTAAAGTGGTGGAAGCGAAGCTTATCCCGGACAACAATTTCTCTGTTACAGACAACTGATATATACTTAATTGCTGAATGACAGTCCTCACACATTCTAAGGTTTTTAACAACCGTGATGACCATGCCAAGACTGGTCTTCAACAATCCAAATGCTATCGCAAGCTTCTCACTATGGTACCTGAGAGCATACTCCCTCTCCTCTTCTTCCACCTCATGCATCACCGACTCGGATGCCGGTACATATCCTGCTTCTCTACACCGCAACATCAAATCGTCTAAATACCTATATATCTCATCTGTCTCGGGGTGGGACTTGTCACCCATGCTGAACAAGTAAGTCTTCTGGTCAACCTCTACTGTGCTATAGCCAACTTGTTTCTTTAGGCCTCTTCTGATCATCATGTTTCTAACCAATTCTACTCGATCCATCTTACCAGCCAATGCATAAATATTTGAAAGCATGACATAATGACCCGGATTTTCAGGTTCTACAGCTAAGAGATGCTCAGCAACTTGCACTCCGAGATCAAACTTCTTATGCATCTTGCATGCCCCAAGCATTGCAGTCCAAACTGCTGGAGTCAGCTCCCCCGGATTCAATTCTTTGACAAATTGATAAGCTTCATTGAGAAGTCCAGCCCTCCCAAGCATATCAACCATGCAAACATGATGTTCCACTCCAGGCACCAAGCCATACTCTTGCTTCATGTCTGCAAAGGCACGGCGCCCTTCCTGAATGAGCCCTGCATGGGCACATGCAGACAATACAGCAACAAACGTGATATTGTTAGGACGTGGACCTCGAGTTTGCATTTGTCCAAAGAGCTCCATTGCTTCTCTACCATAACCATGAATTCCATATCCGGAAATCATAGCCGTCCAAGCAATTACATTCCGTTCACTCATCAAATCAAAAACATTTCGCGCTTTGATCACATTCCCACATCTACAATACATATTAATCAAAGAAGTACCAAGAACCACATTGACATCAAAGCCATTACTGACAACATAATCATGCACCCTACATCCCAAACCAATTGCTCCCAACTGAGCACAAGCCGACAATACACTCACAAACGTTGAGGAGTCTGGCTCAACACCCAACTCTCGCATCTGATAAAACAAGCCAATCGCTTCCCTTGAGAACCCATTTTGGTCGTACCCCGAAATCATGGAATTCCAAGCGACAATCGTTTTTTCCGGAATTCTATCAAACAGTCTGCGGGCGACACTTAATTCACTGGACTTCGCATAGAACGCAACAAGTGCAGCCTGAACATATGAATCTGAGCCATATCCACAAATCAAAACATGAGAATGAATGCTTCTGCCAAGTCTCAATGCAGAGAGATCCGCGCACGCTTTGATCACGGACGTGAAAGTATAATTTGACGGCGAAATATCCGCAAGGAGCATTCGGTTGTAGAACCAGACGGCGTCGTATGGGAATCCAAACTTGGAGGAGCCTTTGATGAGCGAATTGAAGAGAAAGGAGTCAGGCTTTGAGACTGTGAGGAAGAGCCGGCGAGTGTAGGTTATTGAACCCGCGGCGCAAGCCAGCGTGAGAAGTTTGGTGAGAAGGGCTAGGTTGCAGTGCTTGCCTAACACAACGATCTGGGCGTGGGCTTGTTGGAGGGGTCTGACACGTGGGCCTGCTCTTAGAACAGCTTGGTAGGTTGGAGAGTGAGAGTGTGATTCTCCGTGTTGAAGGTCGATTTGCTGATTTCCTCGTTGTTTGGCTTCCATGAAAATCTGCCATGTAAATGAGAGAAAGGGAAAGTCTTGAAGTTCAAAACTTCGAAGCAGCCAAGCTGGTACTGAAATTTCTCACAGCAATGGCAGACAAGATACTGTTGTCATTTTCTTTTCAGGGTGATGAAGACGAAGTGTACCGTTTTGGAAGCCACGTGAAAGGTCAAAAAACGACACTTTCATTTCCCGCCGTTACGAAGCTTCCTTCCCAATCACACAACTATAAACAGGCGCTGCCACCCCAACTTTCAACACGCGCCACTTCTCCCCCACCGTTCCAGAGAGAACCTAGCGTTGAACCACTGAACGATGAGTCCCACATCGACCACCTCCTCTGCCACTTCCTCTTCCTCAGGCTCCAACAGCACCACCAGTTCATGGCTCATGCAGGGCCCACTGGCCGGAGCTGCCATTGCGGCCTCGGCTGGAGCTTACGCGGTGATTTCTGCGCTCAGATCCGCGAGATTTCGGAGCCAGGTGATTGGAATCATCCCGGCTCGCTTCGCTTCCTCCAGATTCCAAGGCAAACCACTGGTCCCAATCCTCGGAAAACCCATGATTCAGGTCTTACATTCCTACACTCCCGCTTCTTTAGTCTTTTAATCTAATTTCACTTTTTCTTCATATATTTTTAGTTATGGCTCTACAAATCTCATTTGAACGTTGATTTTCAGAATTGCAGAAGTTTCTTTTTTTCTTAATGGATCGAATTATTCTTAGCCCGCTCAAAAGCAGAACCGAGGAAAATTTAGAAAAAAAATGATAAGTAAATAACCAATTCTAAGTAGCTGGAAGCATGCTTTAATAGATTGAAAATGGCGGACTTGTTTCCACGCGCATGCTTTATTATACGTTCTTTTTATGGTGCAATCACTTGTTTGTAGCCAAATTCTTGCTTACCAAACTAGTTTATGCATTTTTGGACCTGCTGAGTAAGATGGCATTGGCTTCGTAAACTGATTCAAATAAGAGTGGGTGAGTGGTGGGGGCATCCGACAGTTCAGCGAGAGTTCGTGAAGATCCTCTAGTACAGATGTGGACTTGGTGCTTGTGTAAATAGAACATGGTTGATCTCAGAAAACTGTCTGTTCATAGTGTATTTGTAGGTGTAAAAATTCTGCATTTTGATTTACTAGCGTGGGAAAGATTTAAACTGGGTGGGGTGCAAGTGTAGCAGGTTTTTCGTAAGACACTAGTATTTGTTTTAATCCATGTGAAAGCTCTTCTGTTCCTCGTTCCAACTGTTATCTTCACATACTATTTTCCCTGCGCTGATTTTCCATGTTCTATGGATTTTTTTTTTTTACTATTTTCTTTGCCTTGCAGAGAACATGGGAAAGAGCAAAACTTGCAACCACATTAAACAAACTTGGTATGTCCTGTAATTGAGCTATATATATATTTATTTTCAAAATATTGTTGCTGTTCTAAAGATGATTGGTTCTATATGTTGTTACTGAGGTGAGAACATCCATTTGATGTTAATATCTAGAACTGTATGTTTTGACATTTAGGTTGCTTCAGGTTATAATGATAAAAACATTCCCATATTTGGATGCACTATAGAGAGCGAGAGGGGGGGCCGTGTTGACTCATACAGTGTCACAATGAAATTCTAAGATCTCCTGGCATTTTGTTGGGGTTAAGTTTTGAGAGTTTACCTCATGGCATGTGCTGCATTCTCTATTTATGCTACGCTGAAAGATGCAGGTTTCGTGGGTTTCATAGATGCAGCTAAGGTCACCAGTCTTGCGTTCTGTTTCTTCCTACATCATTGCCGTTTGATTCCATTTGGGGGAAAAGATGACATTATCAGTGGTGTAGATCGCATCATGTGTAAACTTATACTGCATATAAATGGCTATAGTTACAAAATGCCATAATGTTTGCCAATTAGGTTTACAAGTTAATTTCACCCTGATTCTTCTCCCTGTTGTGAGGGAAGCTATGTTAGGAATCATATGTAGGACTACACTTGTGGTGATTGAATTCCAGCACATGCTGTCAACATATAACATGACGGAAATTGGTTTAAGATAAACTTTGTAGATCTCTCTCTCTCTCTCTCTCTCTCCCTTCCAACTTATTATATATGATTTCTTCTTCAACAAGTTGTGGCCACCGATGATGAGAGGATTGCAGAAATCTGTCAAGGATTTGGAGCTGATGTGATAATGACATCAGAATCTTGCCAAAATGGTAAGACCAATGGATCTACCCTAGTATTTTTTCAACTTATCATATTAAAACACAAGGCGATTCATAAACTCAAGTTGATTGCTTGATTTTCAGGAACTGAACGATGCAATGAAGCACTTCAATATCTTCGGAAGAAATTTGACATTGTTGTTAACATTCAGGGGGATGAGCCTCTTTTAGAGCCTGAGATAATAGATGGGGTTGTCAAAGCTCTGCAGGTATCCCTCTGCATGTTTTTTCTAGATGAGATTGTACATTGTAACTTCTCTCAACTTAGAATGTAACTTGAAATTTTTTAATAATTTAGGGTGTACACTAAAAAATGGATGGCAGTTTAGGAGGGTAAGATATAATTTTCCCTTTATAATTGATAGAGACAAGAATATGGTTAACTCCCGAACACTTCTCTTATTTTTGAAACCCAATATATTGTTTAGTAAATGTTACAGACACAACAGCTCCTGAACACTCTTTTGATATGGACTGTAGTTCTTATACCGCTGGGTCAGCAATGACTTCTTTCACCCCCTCCCCCTTCTTCTATATATTAAATTATTAATCAGTTTAGTTCAAGTAATGCAGGCATCCCCAGATGCTGTGTTCAGCACTGCAGTTACATCCCTGAAACCAGAAGATGCATCTGATCCAAATCGTGTGAAATGTGTGATGGACGCTCATGGATATGCAATCTATTTTTCAAGGGGTCTGATCCCGTATAACAAGTAAGTTTATTTGTGTTTCCTATATGGATGCACTACAAAATAGAACTTCTAGCTGGCTAATAATGTTTCACTCATATCTTCATGTAAGAAACGCAGGTCAGGGAGTGTCAATCCACAATACCCATATTTGCTTCATCTTGGTATCCAGGTATTGCTTAAAAGGGCTTTCCTTGTGAACTTCTACTTTTCTGTGTGGTTTTTCATCCTGATGCATTTCTTCTGTCTTTCCAGAGCTATGACGCACAGTTTTTGAAGATATATCCAGAGCTTCCACCTACTCCACTGCAACTAGAAGAAGATTTAGAGCAGCTCAAAGTCCTTGAGAATGGATATAAGATGAAGGTAACTGTTTATCTTTGGTTTGAGTTGTTCTATTCCTTCATCAATTATCCATCATTTGTATCTTACTGGATATGGCATTAAAGTTTCCTTCGTGAATGTGTGCACGGATGTGTGCGAGAGAGAGAAAGATATCACTGGCGATTCTAAGATCTTAAGTTTGGCGTAAATTAAGCATGCTTTCGAAGTAGAGTGAATTCTCTCAGGCCAGCCTAGCCAGTCTACCAGGTTGACTTGTAATTTCTAGTCCTGGCTTTGAAGCTATGGAGCTCTTTTTAGTCTGGAAAAAGACCCATAATTATTATATTTCTTAACAAAGCTATTTTTACTATTGAATATTTATTAAACGAGAATCAGAAGGCATTTTTTTCCTCATTTCATTCCTAAGCACGTGTCTGTTTTTACATCCTCTACGTTCCTTGCATGAATGCCACTTAGAATTGAAGTCTGCAATCAGCAGCAATCTTAGAACTCAATGCTGAGTTGAACTCCTTAAAGTTATTGGGCTTCAACTCTGACTGCCGCCTAAACTATCCTCACGCTTCTACATCTCAGTGAATGACAACGTAGATTGCTTGACTTGTTTTGAATCTTTGATTGTTTTAAAATGCGAAAACATGTTTAATAACGGAGTTTACTATAGTATATTAGCAGATGCCCCTTAGATTTATGTTTTTTTTATGGGTACTCTGTCTCTACTATTCTGCCATTTAGTAATGTCTGAAGCAATTGGCTTTTGTACTTATAAACTCTACATTGTGACTTGTTAATCTCTCTTGAGAAAAATGGCCATTGAAACTGGTCCCCGAATCAGAAAGTTGATATTTTTTTGCCGATTCTCTCACAGGTGATCAAGGTCGACCATGATGCTCATGGTGTCGATACACCAGAAGATGTGAACAAGATAGAATCTTTGATGCGGGAACGAAATCTATCCTAATTCTCAACCAAAAGAAGAAGAAAAAGAAGAAAGAACCAGCTTATTATTAGCTCATCCACAACTGGAACTAGCAGGATCTAGAAGTTCTTGTGGCAGATTCAGTAACCCTTCGCTGTAATAAAGTTTAGAATTCTATAGACTAATCCATTTGTTTCCTAATTTTGGTGGTGTACCCCAAAGCAAGCCCGTTTGTATTAGTTCTCTTTGATCTGTAAGCTATATAATTTAAACAAGTATTTTCTCTGTACTGCGATAGCTTTCCTTGCTGTATTATTCCAAAAAAAACAAAAAAACGTTTATTCGTTAGACTTTCTGTCTTTTGCCCTTACATTTCAATCCACCTCCTGAAAAAAAAACTAAATTTCTGTCTTCTTGATAGAGAGCCATATGATGCCGACCGATGCAAATTGTCAACCCCTCTAGCCAATGAGAATTATGTAGTAATAAGATAAAAAGATTCCTTCAAGTTAGAAAAAAAAATATATAATCTAATTTTTGCGAGTTGAAGTGGGAGAGAGATATAAAATATTTATTTGTGTGTAGGAACTACTTCATTTATTTATATCAATATTACCTTATAATTGTAAAATGAGTTAATTGCAACTTGTTTAAATTCTTTGAACAAGAACGTTGAATTGATTGCATTAAATAGCCGAAAGTTGAGAAGATCATGTGTCGACTTCCTTTAAGTAATAATAGCAACAACCCACTATCATTAGAATATTTATTATGGCGCGTATTATTCCATTGGGGTGGCTAATGTATTAGATCCGGTGTGGGTCGATCGTATTGATATTTCAGAAAATAAAATAAAAAAACATGTCAAACTTTGAGTGTTGCTTCTTGTGAATACTTTAATGCAATTTTGTGGACAATTTAATCATATATAGCATAGGCCATAACATATATATATATATATGGTCACTTTTACATATGTTTCGTGCGTTCTGATAATTACAACCAATCGCATCAACGGAATACAAAATTAAATTTATATAGCATTGTTCATATTTTTATACTTTCACCGTTGAATAGTTTCCGAACTGGATTGAGACCTTCGTTATATATACATTTTCCATGTTGCAGCGAAGACGATGATGGTTTTGGAAGCTTGCAATTCCTTGAGGAGAAAGCAATTTGCGTAGCTTGACTTGCTAGCTTCATGTGTGTGTATATATATATATATGCCTTTCCATCAACACGTACGTACGGTCGTTCGGTCTTTATATTCGAGTAAATATTTTATGATCTTGCCCACAATGTTCGTTCTCAAATATTAATCTCGTATCTAGTTGCGAAGGGCAAGAGATAAATGGATTCCAACCTCTGCATCAACCTTTTGGGATTCTCCTTTCTGATCATCTTCCTCAGCCAAACCCGAACTGAAGTTGCTGCAACTTACTACCTCCACCATTACTGTCCAAACTCGACCACTTTCAACACCAACAGCGCCTACCAATTCAACCTCAATCGACTCCTCGCTTCCCTCTCATCCAACGCCTCCCGCAACGAGGGATTCCACAAAGCCACCGCTTCCGATGAAACGGTCTACGGCCTCTTCCTCTGTCGCGGAGACATCCCCGCCGACTCCTGCAGAGCCTGCGTTGCCGGCGCAGCCAGAGACGTAGTCGAGCGCTGCCCCGAGGAGAAAGTGGCCGTGGCCTGGTACGACGAGTGCATGCTACGCTACTCAGACCAGCGTTTCTTCTCCAGTATGGACTCCGTCCCTTCCGCTTACACGTGGAGCACCCAGAATGTATCGGAGGCAAACCTGTTTGACGAGCTGGTGAGATCAACAATGGAGGAGTTGGCAAGCGAGGTGATCAAAGATGTAGGTTCGGGGGCCAAGAAGTTTGGGACGAAAGAAGCGAATTTCACAAGGTCACAAAAGCTTTACACTCTTGCCCAATGCACGCCGGACCTCTCGCTTCATGACTGCAATAGGTGTCTGCAAATAGCCATAGCGAGTCTACAGAGTTGTTGTGGTGGAAAGCAAGGGGGCAGAGCTCTGTTTCCAAGCTGCCATGTTAGGTTTGATGTGCACCCGTTTTACCAGGCAGTAAAAAAATCGGCCCCTGTTGGAGTATAGCATCCAAGAATGAACAAATGGAATTAAAGTCTAAAGCAGCAGCAGCATCAGCACGTGTTAAATTAAAAGAGGAAGAAGAGTTAGTTAGTTAGTTAGTTAGTTAGTCATTTTACTTTCTTTCTGCACTTATATAAACAGAGTTTCATTTTGTAATCATTTTAATTCAGTCAATACAAGTCTCAGTTTCAAGTTTTCTCTCTTGTCTCGAGTTCATGATATTGATTTCATCTGAAACTTAACATGGTATCAGATTGAAAATACTCTTGCTTCCGCAATCCTTGTATCAAATTTCATCTCAAATTTCACTTCCTGATACGATTATAAACATCTTCATCCCAAAATCTTTGTAATCTCTAAATCATAATTTTCTTGCATTTCTTGGAAATTTCCAAGAATGAATTCTGATGATGATGTATCTGTTCATTCTTCTCATCTTCGTCAAAATCCTTCGGATGATTCCTCTAGTCCATATTACTTGCATCCAAGTGATAATCCTGGTGCATTGCTGGTTTCAGAAATATTTGTTGGCAATAATTACATTGCCTGGAGTCGAGCTATCATCATTGCCTTAACTGTCAAGAACAAAGCTGCATTTATTGATGGATCAATCCTTGCTCCTCCTGCTGATCAACGTGTTCTCCACACTGCTTGGCTTAGAGCCAATAATCTGGTACTTTCTTGGCTTATGAACTCCATATCGAAAGAAATCAGAAGTAGTCTTCTTTATGTTGCTTCTGCTGTCGATTTATGGAATGAATTGAAAACCAGATATTTGAGAAGTGATGGTCCTAGAGTTTTTCATCTTGAAAAATCTCTCAGTTCCATCACTCAAGGCTCTTTAACAATTACGGAGTACTTCAGTTCATTTAAGACACTTTGGGACGAATATCTCAACTACAGACCCTTTCCTACTTGTAGCTGTGGAAAGATGGCTTCATGCACCTGCAACCTATTTGATTTTCTTCTTATGAGACAACAGTCTGATTATGTTTTAAAGTTTTTAGTTGGTCTCAATGACTCTTATGCCTCAATAAGGAGTCAATTACTTCTCTGTTCTCCATTGCCAAGCATGGCAAATGTATTTTCTTTGCTGATTCAAGAAGAAAGTCAGAGAGAGTTGAATAATTCTGTTGATCATGAAACTCATGCTCTGTTGGTCAAACAAGTTAATCACCAGCCTAAGTTCTTGAAAGAAAAGTCAAAGAGGTCCTCTCTATACTGTACTCACTGTGGGTACAATGGACACACTGTGGAGAAGTGTTTCCAGTTGCATGGATACCCCCCTGGTTGGACTGGACCCAAAGGCAAGCGATATTCACCTACTGTAAATGCAGCTATCTCAAATGAAGAGGTCTATATTACCAACAGCAATGAGAACCAAAAGTTTTCTTTAACTCATGAGGAATTTACCAAGCTTTTAGCACTTGCTAATTCAAATCCTTCACTGCCTCAAACAAACCTCACACCAGCTGTGAATCTTGCCACTTCTCATTTCTCTGGTAACTTTCTAAACTCTTCTTGTTTTTCTGTTTCTTCAAACCAAGAACATGAAATTTCATGGATATTAGACACTGGTGCACCAGACCTGATCTTACCTATTCAGTTCAAGTCTTAAGTCAGTTCCTTTCCAAACCAGCAATCAGTCATTATAAGGCAGCCACCAGAGTTCTTAGATATTTGAAAGCAACACCAGGACAAGGATTACTTTTTCCCTCATCATCAGACTTGCAACTGAAAGCCTTTTCAGACAGTGACTGGGCAGGGTGTATTGACACTCGAAAAAGTGTCACAGGGTTTGCTATCTTCTTAGGCAACTCACTGGTTTCATGGAAAAGCAAGAAACAGGCAACAATAAGCAGGTCATCTGCAGAGGCAGAGTATCGGGCCATTGCATCAACCACCTGTGAGATTCAATGGCTTATTTATGCCTTGCAAGATTTAGGAATTAATCATTCTCAATCAACAATGCTCTATACAGACAGCAAGGCAGCCTTATCCATAGCAACAAATCCTGTTCAGCATGAGAGGACAAAGCACATAGAAATCGATTGTCACCTTATCAGAGAAAAATTACAGCAAAAAGTCATCAAGCTATTTCATATTCCTTCAAGGTTGCAGCTGGCAGACATATTGACAAAACCCCTTGGTTCTCTACTTTTTCATCACACATTACGCAAGATGAACATCATTAATATCCATGTTCATCTTGAGGGGGGGTGTTGGAGTATAGCATCCAAGATTGAACAAATGGAATTAAAGTCTAAAGCAGCAGCAGCAGCAGCACGTGTTAAATTAAAAGAGGAAGAAGAGTTAGTTAGTTAGTTAGTTAGTTAGTCATTTTACTTTCTTTCTGCACTTATATAAACAGAGTTTCATTTTGTAATCATTTTAATTCAGTCAATACAAGTCTCAGTTTCAAGTTTTCTCTCTTGTCTCGAGTTCATGATATTGATTTCATCTGAAACTTAACAGCCCCAACGCCTACTCCAGCATTTCTTCCTCCATTTTCTCTTCCGGCAAGAAAATCGAAAGGTTTGCAGTTTTGGGTGTAAAAAAAAAAAAAACTGAACAGTTTGAATCGGTTCCGATTGGATGAACCGGTAGGTTCCGTCGGTACGGTACCGCTTCTTAAGAATCAAAATTAGTTTTAACTCAGTGTGGTATCGGTTTTGTTTAAATCGAATCGGATCGATATATTTATAATTTTTTTATATTATATATAAATTTTTAATATATGTTATATACTAAATGTTAAATTGTTAACTAATATTATATGAAATTTTAATTTTATTATCCACCTCTATTAATTTTATAATATAAAATTAATCTCACAATATTTAATTATTTATTTGATATAACATATAAATTTTAATTTTAAATATAAATATTAATATTAAGTTATTATTAATATAAACATACTTTTGACATATATATATTAATATTAAGTTATTATTAATATAAACATACTTTTGACATATATATATCAATAATAAATATATTTTTTTCATAATAAATAATAATATATAAATATATTCTTTTTAAATACATTTTTACACATGATTTCATCATATATACTTATATAAAGAGTTTAGAGTTTATATAGATTGAAATTAAATTTAATACTATATTAGTATGCGTTAATTATTATAAAATAATATATTTATACTATAATATAAATAAATTAATATTTTAGTATAATGTTATTATTATTAATATAGATAATCTGTAACACCAGGAAAAACTTAAAATTTTGATTTCGGTAATGAATCTGATATTGTTTTTTAAAATTTTAAAATCATTGCGTACCGGATCGTTAAACCCCTTTGTAGTTTTTGCTTAATTCGAAGTCGTGGTATCCTTCTTTTTCATTACGAACGACACGCTTGGCCTGATCCCTCCGTCAATGAAACAGAGTATTTAATTTGTTTGTGTTTATGCAGGAAAAATTGAACTATCACCGCTGATAATCACTGCCATTGTTATACCGATTTTTGTCTCTCATGCGGCGCTATTCTTAATGGGGTACTACTTCCTCAGTAGGAGAGGAAGAAAAAAGTACAATGCCATGCAGGAAGAAAATGGTAAAGAAAACCTAACTGATTTTATTTTATTTTTATGCAATATTCTTATTTCTTTAATGTTAAATTTGCAGTTAATTATAGTATTAACTAGTTTGTCGTGCAGCTGCGAATCACATTACAACTGCAGGGTCCTTGCAATTTGGTTTTGCTACAATTGAAGCTGCCACTGGCAAATTCTCAGGTGATAACAAGCTTGGTGAAGGAGGATTTGGTGCAGTTTACAAGGTGATTGTGAAGGTTTAGTAGTTTTCTTTTAATTTCTTCTTTTGTGTGTGTCTGTGAATCCAAGTTTGTGCTTGCAAAATCCGAGAACGCTGAAGCTTTTGATATGAATTATACGTAATGGACAAAGAATATATAGTTCTAACGCCAGTTAAACCACATGATGTCAGGGTACACTTCCTAATGGACAAAGAATAGCTGTGAAGAGGCTATCGAAAAGTTCTAGACAGGGTGCAGGAGAATTTAAAAATGAAATCGTCCTAATAGCCCGGTTTCATCACAAAAACCTTGCAAATCTACTGGGATTTTGCTTGGAAGGAGAAGAGAAGATCCTCGTCTACGAATTTGTGCCCAACAAGAGCCTGGACTACTTTCTATATGGTCTGTACCTTAGAAGTGTGTGTCTAATATCTATGTTGTCTAATTTCATTTAGGGTTACTCTATATACAGTCCCCAAATGGAGACTGCTCAATCAAGCCCATTCAATGAGATGACTAGATTGTCTTTCTGTTCTAATTAAATTAGGTGATATGTATATGAATTTAGTTTAATATTGTAACCAAAATTTTGAATTTTGATGAACGTGTAGATCCCGAAAGGCGAGGACAACTTGATTGGTCAACACGTTATAGAATTATTGGAGGGATCTCGCGGGGACTTCTTTATCTGCACGAAGATTCTCGATTAAAAGTCGTACATCGTGATCTTAAAGCCAGTAATATTCTGTTAAATGAAAATATGGATCCAAAAATTTCAGATTTCGGCATGGCACAGATTTTTGGAGTCGATCAAACTCAAGGAAGCACCAGGAGGATTGTTGGCACATAGTAAGTTTCGAATGTTCAACTATTTCACTAACACAGACAACAAATTAACAACTGTTAAAGATTTTTTTTTTTTTTTTCAATTAATGATGTTGGTTTGCAGTGGTTACATGTCCCCAGAATATGCTAAATTTGGACAATTCTCTGTGAAGTCCGACGTGTATAGTTTTGGTGTTCTGATTCTGGAGATTTTAAGTGGCAAGAAGATCAGTTCTTTCTATCAGCCAGATGGTGCTGGACACCTTCTAAACTATGTGAGTAAAAATCAATTTCTGGTTTTGTTTTCATACGTTTAATGCCCTCATCATCACCATATATGCATAAGAGGGAGAGAGAAGAGTGGCATTGTAACGTTTACTTGATATATGGGTACAGGCCTGGAACCATTGGATGGATGGAACGCTCTTGGAACTTTTGGATCCAACACTGGGAGATTCTTACTCGAGAAGTGAAGCAATGAGATGTCTCCATGTAGGCTTACTCTGTGTACAGCACGATCCAGCCGACAGACCCACAATAGGATCCTTGTTGTCTCACTCTATTACTCTGCCGTCACCAAAACAACCAGCATATTTCTTTCCTTGTCGAACAGAGCAAAAAATGCCGATGAAGGAGCTCGATTTAGATCAGTATGCTAGCAAATCAACGCCGCGGTCTGTCAATGAAGCCTCAATCACTGAAGTATGCCCTCGATAGCGTTACTATCTGTTCATCATTCGTGAACCCCATATTGGGGCTCAAATTAGGCGTTTAGCTTCTAGTTTTCGAAAGGAAAAAAAATCTCTCAGGAGTTCATTTTGCTCGAATTTTTCTTAGAGCACAGAGCACTGATCTTAAACGCAATAGCAGACTTAAAAACCTTTACTCTGATGGCAATGCAAGTCATCTTGAGACCTCAACAGTGAACACCAGAGGAGGTGATGGTGAAGAAAAAGAATCATGGTAAACCAACAATGAGCCAGTTGAAGTACTAGACTTGCATGTAGCTGCCTGGTCCAGTACCTATAATAACTTAAGAAGGTGTTAACAGGAAATGCAGGTTGAAGAAAAAGAAAACAGATTTTCTGACACCAGTCGTCCAGATTAAAGTGCCACAAAAATGCACGGGCCCTGGCCTGCAACTTCAAGTGTTTACATAATTGCAGATAAATTCATTCCAGACGAAGTTCTCCTCAACGCCATGTTCGAAACCATGAAATGGAATGTGCCATATAAACTTAACATTCCAAGTATTATCCAAATATACAAAGCTGCTTCTTTCTCATCAATGAATGTACGACATCTATAAGTTTCAGTAAAGATAGACGTGATCGTTGTACATGTGGGCCGTCATGTTTAGAGATTGTAGCATTGCTTCTCCTCTTTTGTTGAAGTTGAAGACAGATATTCCACCATTATTCACATCTATTGCTCGGAACCTGAACCATTCAAAGCTTTGTTAGGGTGGACTACCAAAGGAAATTATAGTGCATAAATGTGAAACCTTTTTAGTCAGATGATATTTCATGGTCAATTACAATGTTACAATAATCCCAGCAGGCATTTTGACTCTGATAAAATAGCTATTTACTGATGGGGACTTATTCAGATAACAAGAAGTGATAAAAGAATGTGTCATTGGAGCAACAGCTCCATCTAAAATGCACAAAAGACATCACGTCAACCCACTATGGAAAACAAAAAACACAACGGCATTGACAAAACAAAACAACCAAGAGCTAACATTGTCACATCTGATTTGGGGAGTTGGATGTACTAAGCGATTTTACCTATGACCATCGGAATAGGCTGATACCAGGAAAATCATTGTTTAGATTGTTATTATAAAGTAAGAGGATTTTGTTGAATGAATATACCAACTTTAGTGGAATATGAGACACAATTCATGAAGTTCTCATGTCATTGGTCAAACCTTTACCCCTTTTGTATGAATATCCAAATAAATTACAGAATAGTCAAGAAACTTGGTGAACAATCAAATTTCGTTTTCAAGGATCACAAGTAACAGACCATGTCATAGGGTATTTTAATACAATTACATACCTCTCTGGGGGTAACCCTAAAGCTGTGCAGATCAGAGACCTCAAAATTGATTTATGAGTGACAACCAAAAAACTCTCTCCCTGGTCAATGAGGAAGATAATTACAGGGTAATTATATTGATTGCAACATGAGAATATAAAACAATGGTGTTAAGGGAAAGGCTTACAGGCGATAACAATATTTCTCTCCAAGCCTCTCTTGCTGTTCCCCACAGTTTTCGCACAGGGTAAACACCATTCACACAGAAATTAGCAGGATCTTCTCTCCATGTTGTATACTCCTTCGGATATCTCTCCTTAGCATCCACTGCCTCCAAATTCTGAATGTGATTTAGTCTTGCGCATAAAGTACTAAAGAAGACGTATAAATCAAGATCCATTACAAGTCCACAAGTAAAGCATATTTCAAACTAGCTAGAGAGGAGCCTTTTTTTCAAAATTCAACCAGGCTAACTGAGTATTTGACTTGAGTCATGAAGAAGTCAAGTGGATTCAAATTGACTAATTTAAAAATACCACCACGAATCATGTAAAGTTGGATAAAGTAAAGTTGGCAAGTTTTAGAACTATCTGAATAAAAAGTAGACAGACCATTTTTCATGCCTTCAAGAAAAAATAGATGGGCTTCCTTTAGTGAATCAAGGAAAATAAGTGGTTCTTCCCTCCCCTGCCATAGAACTTCAGCAGTGGACTGCATTAAACACGCAAATATCAAATTTGTGAAATATTAAAATCAGCACACGAAATATGTAAACTTAAAAAAAAACTTCAGCAGTGGACTGCATTAAACACGCACATATCAAATTTGTGAAATATTAAAATCAGCACACGAAATATGTAAACTTAAAAAAAAAAACTTCAGCAGTGGACTGCATTAAACACGCACATATCAAATTTGTGAAATATTAAAATCAGCACATGAAATATGTAAACTTAAAAAAAAAAAAAAAAAACACACACACACACACACTAAATATGTATTTTTCAAACCTTGGCACGAGATATTGGACTTGAAAAGCATTGATCAAAGTGCATACTTGTCAAGGCTTTCCTGCACCTCTCTGCTTGCCTCACTCCGGTTTCTGTTAGGATAGATAAGTTTGAGCTTCCCTGGAATGTACATATACCAATCAAGTTAGTAGACATTAAAGGCTTACCTAACATAAGTCCAAGGCAAACAAGGCATGGAGCTAATTTAGTTACGGCGCTCCAAACCAGCACAATTATTTAAGGCAGTATAAAAACACAACAATTGGATTTGAGAAGCAAAGAAGTGTACACCTTCAATTTTCACTTATGAAAACACAAGATAATCAATCCCCCTTCCCCAGAAGAAAATAAACAGAACTAACAGAAGTTGAAAAACAGAGAAGAAACACACCTGAACTCTACTCTCTTCATTCCAAGAGCTAAGGCCATGCCTTACGAGAGTCACCTTCTTCGATGACGATATTGACAGACTAGTAAGTGATGTCGTTGCTCTTTCAAAATCATATGCACCACCAGTCATAGAAGCATCATTTTGAAAATTTTCTGCCATAATGTGTTATCAAAATCAAGACCAAATTCCAGAAAATATACCACTCCATTTGCAGTAAGACCACCAAGTTAGCACAGTTGTCAGTTCATTCCCAATGTGAAGAATTATTCATAATCGACCCCTTGTAAATATTTGACGATAAAAATGAAAAATACGTGACATCGCACGATCTTAACTTTGGATCTCAAAGAGGTGGGGGGGAACAAAAAATTCCAAAAGAAGTAATACTTTAGGGGTAAAGTGACAACTTTGATAGTTCAGTGGTCATACTGCTAAAGAATTGGTAACTTGATGGGGTAAAGTATAATTTTCCATGCTGAAATTATCTTATAAGATGAAATATTTCCCACTGAACATTTTTAATTAGCAAATATTGTGCCAAATTGGCCTCGGCCAAATCATTAGATTCATACAACTGGAACTCTACAACTCTAGGGATCTTGAAATATGTATCCCAGAAGTCATTCAATACCTCTATATAAATGACACCAATAAGAAAGTCTAGGCATCTATTCTCACATAGCAATGCAAAACAACTAAAATAATATGTATATTTAGCATATGGGTTGAATTCGTTCTAATGTATTGAAAACAGGTAAATACTGGTTTAACGGCCTCTATGGAACAGAGATCTTTGAACCTCCTAATTCATATTTATA
Organism: Carya illinoinensis; assembly: GCF_018687715.1. Classification (NCBI taxonomy): domain Eukaryota; kingdom Viridiplantae; phylum Streptophyta; class Magnoliopsida; order Fagales; family Juglandaceae; genus Carya; species Carya illinoinensis. The sequence goes on along the minus strand of NC_056760.1, from coordinate 6,227,142 downwards.
ACAGAGGGTAAAGTGACAAGCACTGCACACAAACCCAAGTTTAAGTAAACCATGAAAGGTAAGACGAGAAAGTTGTTTCCCCACAATTCTTTCATCCTCTCTGTAGAAAGCTATAGAGGCTTTCAAGAAGCTGTTTCCCTAAGCTATTTCATACCTTATCTGCCAAGCAAACATTGTGGATTGTTACGGACCAGTAAGAACCACACATTCCCTTTTAAGAATAAACAGGTATAAAAAATAGCTACAGTTCAAGATAGCCAGTCACAAACCACAGAGTAAAGAGGAAATATGTAATACCCAGATTGCGAATTGACAGATGTGAATGAGATCTCACATTGTTTGGAGTATATTCCAAATGTGATTTTAGACTTTCTTGGTTGTTACAAAATATAATTATTTCGCACATTCAGTTTCAATCTGTGAAACCAACTAATTTCTTTCAACCAAACAGGCAGCTAAATTCTATCTATTTGGAGGATTCAAGAAGCCGGTTTTTAAGGAACCCCCATCTTAAAAAGCTCCACTCGGGGAAAATTAAAATGATGTTTGAATTAACACATAAAAGAATAAGATTACCAGTTGTTAGGGGCAAGTCTGGACCAGAATTTGAGCACTGAATTCTGCGTGTTGCACAAGAACGAGTTTGAATCTTAGTGGATCTTTTAGAGCCATATATGGAGGTCGTACATGGACAAATAACGGAAATCGACGACAAAAGAACTCCACAAACCATCTTCTTCGGGTACTGGGTTGCGTCTCCACGTTGTGGTCTTCGATGGTTTTGGTGCATTTATGGGAGACTAGTACATTGTTGAGTGAGCATAACTGCGATTTGCCCAAGTAATCCTGATCGTAGATTGGTGTGGACGGTGTTATCTGCCAAGATGGTGTGGATTGATTGGCTTAAAACATGGGCACATTTTGGGTGGCGATCCTTTCTCCTTGCATTTGTCAGCATATATATGCTTGTGTAGGAAGAATAAGATTCTATTTGTGTTCCCTAGCCAATCTACCGTGGTCCATAGATTCCCTCTACTCTAGAGTTAACCCGTTTCCCGTTGATGTTTTTCTTTTCAAAAAGAGCAACATTCACGTGGGCAACGCATCTACGGCGGTGTACAGGCTATGCTTATCGCCTTAATAAAGAACATGACGAAGTATTTTGTAGCCGTTACAAAAGCACTATTGAGACGGTGGTTTAACTTGTAAAGGCGACATTGTTTTGTTATCTTTGATAGTGGACGTACAATGGTCGTCACTTAGAAATATCCGAAAAATTGCCAAATTTCTCAATTGGATTTGCCAGGCCATCGCAGATTATTATAGTGAAGATGATTCACCACGTCCGTCAAGTAATATTTTGTAATTTTTTTTAAAAAAACTAAGAACTGCTCATGAGAGAGTATCCACAATAACTATTTATAGGAGGAGTTCTAAACTTCTATCAATCGGTGATTTTTCAGTGATGTTGGCTTGTAATTTAGATAATTAACATCGCGATTGGAGATCAATGGCACGACTTCTCACAATTTTCAGCCCTTGTTAAATCATAAGTACTACAAAAATTCTTTTAATTTATGCACTCCAGGAAAATCTTAAGGCCATCAAAGAGATCGCACGAGGATTTAGGTTAATATATATGTTTAGATGTCAATATTATCTCAAATGTAGCCTGTTAATATACATAAATTGAGTAAATTAACCATGCCATTTGATAGCATATATATTGAAAAATTAAGAAATTAAGAAAAACGCACATGTACAAAAAATCATGAATATGAGGGTCTGTTCGGAAAAATACAACTGTTTTCCAATATTTTCGGATATTCTTATACTATTGTCTTTTCATATATCACTCAAATATAATACTTTTTAATTGTAAATTATTAATTTTTTTCAACTAATTATTACCTAATTATTATAGCATTTTCAAGTTATCAAATAAAATATAAAAAACAACGCTACTCTTTCAAATTTCAATTTTTTCCTTATCATATTTTAAAATTTAATAAATATCTTAACTCAAATTATTTCACTATTGTTTACGGATATATTGATATATTTGAAGTATACAGACACACTCTTGCCAATGACGTTGAACCCCTCAGAAAAATGTATCTATTTTTTAGGTACAGTTTGAATAGTAAGTTGAGGCGGGATGAATTGAGATGAAAGTTAAAAATTAAATAAAATATTTTAAAAATATTATTTTTTAATATTTTTATTGTTTTGAGATTTGAAAATATTGAATTGTTTATTATATTTTATATGAAAATTTAAGAAAATTGTAATGATAAGATAAGATGAAATGAAATGAGTTGAGATTGTTTTTCGATCGCCTTAAATAAGGAGGTTACTACTAATTCCACTAGTTCAAGGTACAAATGTCATTGGTCTTAATTTTAACATCTAGTTCATTAATCGTTAATTTTAACAATATATATGCACTATGGTTTTTTATTTTTATTTATTTTTATATAATTTAAAAACAATACAAATGCACTCAGAATTAAAGCAAAGAGTGCCAATTGTAATATATTATATGCCGTGATTGGCCGTAGAGAGACTAGTCCATACTGATCAGACGTTGCACATGATGATGCATATATGGCACAGCTCGCCTAATGGACCAAAATGAAAATAAAAATGAAAAAAGAATTAAGCTGTTTAGATAGTTTTTTTTTTTCCCTCCAATTCACTAGACTCTTGGAAGTTTTACTCAATTTCATAAAAATGCATTAAAATTGAATCCTACGCGTGAAAACATGTAAAACACGATCAGTACATGATCAGCCTTAACCAAATATATACGTTTGCGTCAAGTCAATCCTTCGTATACATCATAAGATATTCCAACACTTAGGTTAATGTGAATTTTTACATGAGATAAGATAGTTTTAGATAAAAAATAAAAATTAAATAAAATATTATTAAAATATTATTTTTAATATTATTATTATTTTAAAATTTTAAAAAATAAATTAAGATTTAAAAAATTAAATTATTTATTATATTTTATATAAAATTTTAAAAAAATTATAATAATAAAATAAGATAGAAAATAATACTTTCTCAATTCAAACGTCCGTTAAAACAATGAAGAGATTTAAAAATAAAATTTTACCCTCGTACTCTTCACACCTTCCAACGTACCAATTTTTATATCTATTTTAGTACCAAATACACAAGATTTTACCCTTGTACTCATATTTCTATTTGTTTCTCAAAAGATTTTATCCTTTATCCTTGTACAGTATCTAATAATTCTATATATTATATTATTATTTTATTTATATTTTATTATATATGATGTGACATATTTTTTATTATTTAATGATAAAAAATTATGTAATAGATAATTATTTAATAGTAATAAATATGTCACATCTTATTTATTAAAATATAAATAGGATGATAATATAATATATAAAATTTTCTTTATCAAAATATTAAACTCCCGATAGATCATATAATTCCCACAGTACATACACTTTTATACTGCGGAAAATGTAAAGAACAAGATCATAAGAAGGATACGGTGCAAAAGGAAAGAAAAAACAAGTTAAAAATCTCTCTCTATATATATATTAGAGATCATCAAGTAGTACTGTCTACGGTTTGAAGGGAGGACCAAGAACACTACATGCTGTGAAGGTGTAGATTAGAAGAACCAAATATATTATTACAGCAATACAACCTGCGATTAGAGCTCCGATGGCATGGTAGCAGAACTTAGGAACTTGTCCACAAATAGGCAGCCAACCGGCATGGCTGTTCCCTTTCTTGCCCACATGAGCTATTGCCAACGCCGCCGAGAAGCTCGAGGTCAGTAGCATCGTTATAACCTAAACAAATAGAAAGCAATTTACTTCTTTTTATGATAAATCAAGTGTTGACTTTTGCTTATTTGTTAGTCCCACGTGGGTGGGATTAAAGAAAATTGTATAAGCCATGAGATATAAATAAGAGGCTTAGCCTCTTAGTTTAAGTGCACCAGTTGAAAGTTTATCTAATAATTTTTAACTTTAGTTAAATTCCTCTATTAACTTTTTGTAAAAGGGGAAGAGGTGTAAAGTTAAAGTTTGACTAGTGGGGTAGCTTTGTGGGTGTGATGAGAAGAAAAATTGTGTGATTGTAATAATTTTTTACATAGTGAATTTTCTTCTCTGGATCTGGTGGTTTTTCTCCTGTTTTAGAGTTTCCACGTAAATTTCTTGTGTTGTTATTATTTCTATATTTTTCTTGTTATTCCTGCAAAGAGTAGATCCTAGGGGGGTGAATTTGGAGGTCCAAATTTTCAACAATTGGTATCAGAGCCACTAGGTTCTTTTTGTGGGGTGGAGATTTGGTATGGTAGTGTGGATACGTATAGTCTAAGGAGGTTCTGTCTAAGAGATTGGAAATTTTAAGTGTGTCCATTGTGACCCTTCAATCTTTCCTGGAAATTGAATTAGTGAGGTACTATTCATTTCTGTAGAAATTCATCAAAGCAATGCCAGGAAGTAGGCCTTCAAATCTTGTCAAATTTGAGGTGGAGAAATTTGATGGGAGAATCAATTTTGGCTTGTGGCAAGTACAAGTCAAGGATGTCTTGATTCAATCAGGATTACACAAAGCATTGAAAGGCAGACTAACACATGAAGTTAGCACTGGTACTAGTGTGACTGGTGAAAGGAGCAGATCTAAAATGAGTGATGAAGATTGGGAGGATCTGGATTTGAGAACAGCAAGTGCGATACGTCTGTGTCTGGCCAAAAATGTTCTTACAAATGTGCATGGAATATCTACGGCAAAGGAACTCTGGGAAAAACTTGAAGAGTTGTATCAGACGAAGGGCGTCTCAAATCGTGTGTACCTGAAGGAGCAGTTTCATACACTGCGGATAAGTGAAGGTACAACTATTTCAGATCATTTAAGTGTTCTCAATGGCATTGTCGCTGAGCTAGAAGCTATTGGAGTTAAAATTGATGATGAGGATCAAGCATTGAAACTCATCTGGTCTCTTCCACCTTCCTATGAGCACATGAAACCTATTTTGATACATGGGAAAGAGAAAATAATTTTTTCAAAAGTTACCAGTAAAATCTTTTCTGAAGAGAGAAGACTAAGTAGTGGAAGTAATGTTCTACTTGAGAACTCAGTAATGGTAGCAGCTGGAAATGGGAAGATGAAGAACTCCATGAAGAAAAAAGTAGTCTGCTGGGAGTGTGGACAATCTGAGTACGTCAAGAAAAATTGTCCAAGAGCTGGAGCAGGTTCGGCAAGTGGCTCCAAGTCAGTAAATGGAAATACTGGTATTGATGCTAATATTGTGTCTCTCTCCATGGAAGATTTTGATCTTTAAAAAGAGACATGTTGTGACGCCCCCAAATTCCGTTTGGGATCGGACGGACATTTGAAGCGTTGAGACATGCAACACAAGGTTACCTGCCCCCGTTCATGACATATAAGATGCAATGTTCCTAACATGCATCTAACATTATGCAATATTCGCAGCGGATAATTTTTTTTTTCTTTAGCAATACTATGCACCAAATTGAAAATATCTCAAATGCTTAAAACATACTTCATACATAAAGACCCATTGAATAGATCACAACACTAGTCCAAAATGGTTATGATCCAAAAAGTACTAAAGATGCAACTCCATTGTACAAGTAGTAATTTACGTTAACTACTATATTAACATTGACGTCGCACCGTCGCTTAGTCAACTGTGTCTAGTTGATCAGCTCCTGATTCTCCTTCAGGTCCTGTAACAAGATCTATCATTCGGGGGGAATGGTAGTTGGGACTACCAAAGTGAGATTTGATTACAAATCTTAGTAAGTTAACAAAAAACTTCCACACAAGCTAATGATGCATGCATGACAGTAAAAGCATAAATGCATAATCAAATTTATAAGTAATTAAAGCATAACTTGGCGTACAACATAGCATAATTGACATAACTTAAATTGAAACATGAATTGAACTTAACTTGACATGAACTTGATCTGAAACTTGACTTATCATGAACTTGTTCTGAAACTTGACTTAACATGAAAAATACATACTCCACAGTTGTTGTGGCCCCATGTATTCTACGTGTAAATATATACTTCACAGTTGTTGTGGCCCCATATATTTTACACAAACTTGACTTAACATGAAAAATACATACTCCACAATTGTTGTGACCCCATGTATTCTACACAAACTTGACTTAACATGAAAAATACATACTCCACAGTTGTTGTGGCCCCATGTATTCTATGTGTAAATACATACTCCACAATTGTTGTGGCCCCATGTATTATACGGAAACTTATTCTTTAACTGCTTAAATACATACTCCACAGTTGTTGTGACCCCATGTATTCTACGTGTCACAATTGATGTATCTCACGTAGTGTATGCGTCACAATTGCTGTGACTCCATACATAAGTAATCAAGATGAAACGTGACTATAATACGAAAGGACTGAAGCCCTGACGTAACATAACGTGACTTGAACATAACTTGAAATACATGACCAACTTGAGATAGAAACATTTCGTAACATGGCATAACATATAATAGACAACATATTTAACATGACATACTTGCAACAGTGAATATTACATGACTTGACATACATGTAATAGATGGCATACTTAGCATGACGTACTTGTAATGTACAGTAATACATAACAGAATATATTATGTAACAGATAAAAATTGATGACAGAATAAATTCTGTATAATAGACAATTACGTGATAACTTGGCATGGCATGACATATATGATAACACACATACATACATTGTAGTTCCTTTATTTAGCACACATACACAGTAGACTGCTAGTAAGTTAAAAGCTAACTTACTTCGATCTCCGCGTTTCTTATAAAACTTCAAGTGCGATCACGAGGAACTGTAATTAGTGATTCTAAAAGTTAGAACTAAATCACTAATAATTTGAAATATGGAAAATACTAACTTAAGGAGTAAAATTTTCATTTTACTCTCTACATGTGGGAAAATGACCGTTTTACCCAAAACTTAAGGATTTTGCATACTAACTCTAAAAGTTTTCAAAATTTACATTCCTCATGTAAATTTTGTCCTAAACTTAAATATTAACTCAGAAAAATTTAAAACAAAGCACAACTATGAAGAACACACTATGGCCGAAACATTCATAGGCCATTTCTCTTGATTTTTGTTGCAATTCCTTCTAACTTCAAAACTCATGCTTAAACCAAAATTTTGCAACAAACATCTTCCAATCCTAAGTTCAAAACCATACTTAAAACATCCATTTAGAAAAAACTAATAATTAACACCAAACTTTTTTTTGTAAAAAGATCCAAGTACTTGAATCACAAGTTTTGACCTTAAATCAAAACATCTCCAAGAATTTCAAAAATCAAATCTTACTTCTAACATATTCATAATATCATCCTAACATCAACCATGCTTTAAATCATCAAACTAAAGTCACCAAAATCACAAAATAACATTTGGAGTTTTTGGTTTTACATTTAGTCCAAAAACAGAAACTTTTTCCTCAACTAGTTTTGATAAATCTCTTGATTTATGACTTATAAATATATGATCTTCAAACCAAACCATCACATGGTTTAAAAAGATGTCCTAAAACATATATAAGCTTCTAATTCAAGATCACTTAGTTAGAAATTAACCAAAACATAAATTTAACCAAGAATATCCACACTTTGGCTTATTTGAATATCTCTTTGCATAAAATTTCATATATTTGAAACTTACACCAAATATCTTCAAAATAATAATATAACATGTATATAAGATGTTTAGGATCCTCCAATAAAATTATCAAAACCATTGGAATAGGTTTAGACCACCAAAGAGTTAAACTTTCTCAAAACAGAAACTGTTTTTTTTCTTCCAGTTTCTAAGTTTCTAAATCTAAGAAAATCTTTTATCAAAACCTTTAATCATGCAAAATTCCTCAACCAATAGTCACATATACATGTTAACAATACTTCATAAAAATTTCGGACCAATATCTATCCATTAGCTTGGTCAAAAACTCCAAACTATAACATATTCTCCAGTTTATCTCCCATAATGACCTTTCTATAGTTTACACAATATTGGACTGACCAAATGATCTTCAAATGGGGCAAATAAGATATCCATGTAAACTAGACTAAAAAAGAAACAACTTATATGAAGGAGACTTTATGATAAAACACTTACAAAAGCTTCGAAATGGATGTGTAAAAGACCTCCTAAAAGCTGTCTGAGAGAGAGTGTTTGATATTCTTTCAATGGAAAGTGTAAATGAAGATAATTTCATGGGGAGATGTGGCTGGAGATACTTATGGATGAGATATGGAAGAGATGAGGCTGGAGTTGAGAGTTGAGTGTAGTTTTCTCCTACCCAAAATATCTATAAAAGATTATCTCATAATATTTTATCCAATAGTATCTACAAAAAATCAACTTAAGATATTTTTATCTAATAATATCTATAAAAATCAACTCAAAATATTTTTACCCAATAATATTCATGAAAATTATCTCAAGATATTTTTTTTTATCCAATAATATCTACAGTTTTGAATAGACGTTTTGTCCGAAAATATGAAAAAATGTTATTGCGCCATAAGACTTTAAATAACCCTCCGAGTATAATGGCACAAACCATAATACATTTTGACACTTCTAACTATCTCCAATAATAAAAAATACACTTTTGATACCATAATAAATAATAACACTAACTATGTAATTAGACAAAAACCTATCAATTAATGGATTCGTGAAAACTTATGGGGTTTTCACGAGGTTCCTAAAGTTAATAGAAATTTCACAATTGAATTTCTAGCGGGCTGTTACACATGTACATCCTCATGGCATGCCGCTAATTTCCAAAGTTGCCATGATAGAGGATGTGTTAATATTAGTGGGTCCACAATTTTGCACACAGGCATTGGTTTGGCATTGATGCAGGGTGTGTGGTGGAAATTCATGTCGATGGCTGATGAACTTCCAGGAGAGCCAAACGTGAAAGTTACACCATAATTTTCAGCAAAGTTGTTTTCGACATGGGCCGAAGTGAAATGCTTAGAATTGGTTTATTCTAAGTGGATATGCTTTTATGGTGAAGCATGATAGCGGAAGCTATGAAAATTTTCATTGAGGTGGAGCTTGGCTGTGGGACTAGTCAAAGTCGCAAGGTGGAGATTGTGGACTTTTGCTTATTTGTTAGTCCCACATCGGTGGGATTAAAGAAAATGGCATAAGCCATGAGATATAAATAAGAGGCTTAGCCTCTTAGTTTAAGTGCACCAGTTGAAAATTTATCTAATAACTTTTAATTTTAGTTAAATTCTTCTATTAACCTTTTGTAAAAGAGGAAGAGGTGTAAAGTTAAAGTTTGACTAGTGGGGTAGCTTTGTGGGTGTGGTGAGAAGAAAAATTGTGTGATTGTAATAATTTTTCACATAGTGAATTTTCTTCTCTGGGTCTGGTGGTTTTTCTCCTGTTTTGGAGTTTCTACGTAAATTTCTTGTGTTGTTATTATTTCTATATTTTTCTTGTTATTCCTGCAAAGGGTAGATCCTAAGGGGGGTGAATTTGGAGGTCCAAATTCTCAACATCAAGAACATATATTGGATAAGATTTATTTAAAAGAAATTATGAAAAATTAAGCTGCATTACCACGTCTAGGATCACAACCAAGCACCAAAGCAAAGAGCTCTTGGAAGAAACAAATAGAACAATAAGACTGTACCCACTTGCAATTGCTTCTGCTATCACAAAATACCTATACCATGCATGCATTTTGATTTGTATTTGAAATTGTTTCAATTGCCATAAAGAGATACCAAAGGCAATCTATGTTTCAAATCTGTCTCGATCTGTTCATCACACACGACGTTCATGTGTTTCAATTGCCATAATGATCGCATGCATGTGTCACATAAACATTAATTTCTCTCATCCATAGGTGTCGTCTTGTCATTTGTCATAAGTAATGCTACGTGTGTTTATAATTTTACTTACACACTTTTAATTTACTTACAACATTCGTTTTATTAGTTTTTTTAATTCACATTTTAAATTAAAAATTTTATAATTTTAAACATATCAATAACTGACATGTGAAAAATAAAATTTTTTATAAATTTTTTTAAGTACATTTAACATTTTCCTTTATCATATATATACATATATTTATATATACTAGGTGGGAGTAACGTGCAAAGCACGTTTGTCTAATTTTATGAAATGATTATTTGTAAAAAATAATATATATTTTATAAAAATTATTAATGTCACTTAATAATTTAAGGCATATTAGAGAAAATAAAAAAATTAGTTCAAAGTATCATATAATCCAATACATGTTTATAACATCTATAATTTTAGCAAAGATGTATACGAAAAATTTAATAAAAGTCTAACACAAACGGTAGTTCAAAATATGTGTCGTTTGATATTTGTATTATAATTCATCAATTTATGTCATCATGTAGACAATCAATAGAGAAAACATTAAAATTCTTATTTTGCTGTTGTTTGAGTCGATCAGGGACAACATAAAGTTAAAACATTATCTTTTTATAAACTTTGTGGTATAATATTTTCTATATATAGCATATATATAAATCATAAAATATATTTTGAAATTGTTGGCCGAATTTACTCTTTCTTGATTAGCTCAAGGATCACGGCCTTTGTCACGAGCTTATCATAGCAAGCCCATTTATGAAATATGACTTAGCGGAAGCTACGTCCTACTACCATGGGAAAAAAAAACACTTTGATTAAACATACTTGTATTATATATTATATGAGATTTTTAAATTTGGAATACTCAATAATCTGAGTTAATGAAACGTATAATACACGTATATTATACTTAGGGATTCACGTCTTATGCACCTAATTCACGTGTATATGTTAAGGAGAAAGAGAAAAATATAATAACTAATCTTTAATTATTTATTATTATATAAACTATTAAGTATTATAATTATTGAGATTAATAAATTATATAACAACATTGAATGCTATCTCTCTCAACATTTATGTCTTCATTTTATGTGTCAAACCGTTAAAACAAACGTTGTTAACTTTAACTGAAATATATATAGAAGATGTATATATAACTGGAATTCTACTTTTCCATGGACCACAATTGTTTGAATATTTGTTTATGTTGGGTATAAAGCCAACAATCAAGAATTGAGCCTAAAGACAAGGCTAAGAATCGAGCTCATAAATAAGGTAAGTTAGCTCTGACAAAATTTAAATCTCTTTACGAGATAAGTGTGAGTCAACCACTCCATAAAAAGGAAATAGACTTCTATAAAATGGAGAAATCTCTTCAAATTTGGGGAGGCTTATCTATGCACAATGACTCCGAAGAGCTTTCTTCTTGAAAGGATAGATTCTCCTTCAACATCCAGATTTTTTAATTTTCTTTATTGGATTGAGAAAAATGTAAGGTTACGGGTGACTGCAAAATAACCATCATAATTTATTTCTCTCTCAAACGACTTGTAGACATAGATTTTTATATCAAATAATGTAAGTTCGTATCTCTCCCTTTATTTATATTTTATTATTATTATTATTATTATTATTATTATTATTTATATCAGGGAACCTCTCTAAGGTGAGGTCGGCATTCAGACTTACTTCTACAAAATAGACTTCGATCCCATGCATCGCATCCTTAAAAGTTTCTCTATATAGAACTAGTTAAATTGCTGATTTTTCATCAGGAGGTGTGGCTGCAAAAGATTATTTGTTGATGTGTTAAACCGTGAACCTTGAAGGGAGTGATACCTTAAGATCAAAACTTTCACAAATTGGGCTAACCCTTTGGGGTTTATTGATTACTTACTATTTTTTTATTGCTTATTCTCATGGATATATGTACGAGCCGTATCAACGCTCAAACCATGTCCATGAGCTTTTCAATTGTACTATTGTCGCCTGAATCACTATCGTAGGTCAAAGATGACTCTTTCTTCTGTTTTAATATGTTGTACAAATTTACACATTAATAATATGAATGTTAGAAGGCATGTGAAAGGAAGATTTCAGGGTACAAGCTGCATGCTAGCTAGCTTTTCATGTCATGCAGATTAGGCCTGCACATCAACCCGGCCCGCATAGATTCTGGTCCGATCCGACCCAACCCACAGGAAAAGTTTCACAAATGCGGATCGACCCGACCCAAAATTACGGGTCGGGTCAAACCCGCTTTTTACTCTGCTTTCGATGCTTTTATTTGCAGAGTTTCAAAACCTAATCTCCTCTTATCCTACCTACTTGCTTCCTTTTCCACAACCACATCCTCAATGCAATTTCTTTTTCTTATGTAGTACAAATCGTAGATGGGTCATGAGTGAATAGATTCAAAAATCAAAGAAACAATAAGAAGAAAAAGAGGGGCCTGAGAATATGAAGATGAGTAGATGGCGAAGCAGAGAGGAGCAGGACCAGCTGGGGTCGGAGGGCCTAATCTGCTCCAGGCATATGAGGCATGATAGGGCGCCGGAGGAAGAGGTGAGGAAGGACTGTATTTTGTTGAAGTCGGAGGTGGATGGTGATGATTGATTGGTGGATTCGAAGTAGGCTTTGAAAATGGAGTTTGAGAGATCGGCATGGCGGAAGGGCCGGGATCTAGTGTGGCCGTGGTCGGCGTTTGAATCGGAGGGAGGTTGTTGGCAGTGGTCATTAGTTGAGGTCATTTTGGAGATTTTTTATTAAGAGTTGCAGACTTCACCGATGATGGCGTCGTTGTTTTGCTTCAATCCATGCGAGGCTATCGGAGATGTTTCAGATTGGAGGGGCTTCGCTGCTTCAGATTTTCAATCGTGTTCACCCGATATTAGTCGGATTGGAAGGTTGTTGAAACCGACATGTATCCAATCCGATTTTAGTGGGTTCGACCCAACCGGGTTGTGCGGATTGAGCAGCCTAGCGGGTGTTTTGCACAAGCCATTGCAGATATTACATGTACAAGGCAAGCAATGAATATTCCAATAATCGGTCCGATACAAACAATACGGTGCAGGCTAAGAAAATGAGAAGAAAAAAAGGAAGCGAACGAATTACAAGTATTCGATCTAATCCATTTGTTTCTTGAATGGTGGCCAAGTAGTGGAAGCCCTCTTGTTAAAGTTACAGTTGGATATTGAAATAATCTCAAATGATTTAAATTAATTGATAAATTGTAATATTTTATAAATCTTATTAAAATGTATTTAAATTTAAATATATTGAGATATGTATTTGAATATATAAAATAGGTTGATATGAGTATAATTTTTTTTATAAAAAATTAAAAAATAATAAATCCTATTAATGATTAATTTGAATTGAATTGGGTTCATTCGAACATCAGACTTAACCATTAGCTAGTATTTATAAGTACTGCAGTTTCATATATGAACATGCTTAAATCCCAAAGTGAAACAACTAATTAATTAAGGATACTTCTTTTCCAATGATATCAATTTGTACCTCTAATTCTCTCTGTCCTTCTTATCTCATGACTCGTTTCCATGCCAGCTAGATCGTCACGATCGATGAATTGTCTCACGCATCCCGTTAGTACAATGTGGCTGCCTCGCGGGACCGAACCACTTATCCATAGATTTAAAAGGCCCTTCGAAACTTTTCAACCTCCCTTTCTCGGCTTGCTGGTTTGTCTAGTTAGATTTGGTTTGGATGAAGATGTGAGATGAGATAAAATAAAAGTGAAATAAAATATTATTTTATTTTAAAATTAAAAAAATTAAATTATTTATTATATTTTGTTTAAAAATTTAAAAAAATTATAATAATTAGATAAAATAAAATGAGTTTAGATGATTTCTCTATCCAAGCTAGACTTTTACATTTTCTTTCTTTTTTATTAATACTAAATATAACCGTAAAGCATTAATATTTTACAAATCATTTTCCTTATAAAACTTTACTCTATGCCACTAGACTTCTTACCGAAGAGAAAGGGAGGATATTCCTCTCTTTGTTTTATTTCTCTTGTTTTCTTTACTCATCTTAACTCCGTTCTTATCATTTCCTTTTCTCTCTCTTTTAGCCATCGTTTTCTTATTTGTCTTCCTCTCTCCCTCTTAGTTCAAAGGTTAGATATATCGTTCGTCGTCCACTTTCAACCATCATCATCCATGCCATCAATAGAGAATTTCTCGTGAGATGAATCCAATCCGACTCATTTCTATCCTAAATTACCAATACACGGCAATCATGCATCGCCTTTAGCATGCTTCCTTCCTCCAAGTTATTGACGTCATGTGAGAGATATTGGCATGGAAATGACGAGAAAAAATTTCGGTGCCACAGTACTTAGAAATAAAATTATCGAAACCATTGATGCGTTTCAAGAAATATTGATGATTAAAATCCCTAATGTTAATGGTGGGTAGCGGGTCTCCACATCCGCCCGTTCAACCCTTCCCAAGGGTGGGCGGGGGCACCGGTCCGCATAAGGCAAGCATGTGAAAGACGCTCTCATGCATTTGGGTGTTAGGGGATCAGGCTCGAGCTTGGCCAAGCCTGCTCGGGTTTTCACTCCTACGCATGCTTATATACATATTAAAAATAATTTTTTGATAATAAAACTTCGTTTCGATATTCTATTTTGTTGGTGAAATTACACAATAATGTAATAAAAATTATAATAAAGTTAAAATTGAAACAAAGCCAGTTTGGACTGAAACACGGAAATCTCGCTTTCTTTAAAGAGATTCAAGTTCTCTGTGGTGTACAAAGTTTCAAATTTATCAGTGCAGCAGAACTCTTATTGACTTGACTCTTCCAAGATACAACAGTCCAACTGATCGTCGTATAATCCGAACCAATTCTACACAAGTAGTTGAACTCAAAGTTCCACTCAAAAAACACCTCTCTATTGTTTAGAAAATCTCTCAAAAAAATATATACACACTTCTTTTCTTATTTCTCAATTAAACTCTTCTATGTTGTATACAAAAATGATAAGTCCGCAAGATTCTTAAAAACAGCCACACATATAAATCCCTCTAGGCGATCTTTTCCAAATACAAAAACTAAAGGCCGAGTAATTAAAACCTCAATAAAACTGCAAACAAATATTAGTAAGTGAAAGAAACGTACAAGAGGCGATAGAAATCGATTTAGTTTTCCAGATACGAGGAATTAAGGCCAACGTTAAACTTTCATTTACTTTTTAAAGAAAGATAAACGTTAAAACCAATAGATCCGGCCACTGACAATTCAAGAGAATAAAGGCAAAAACGTTTAAGCAAGTGAATAAAAAGCTAAATAAAATGAATAGAAAAAGATGATGCTTTTTATAACCGCAGGCCAATAAAAGCAGCCAACGTCAATGTTAAAAGCCAAAAATAATGGAAGAAAATAACCTCTTTGCGCAGAAAAAAAAAAAAAAACTATTTATTAAAAAAAAAACCAACACATTTTATTTTAAAACCCTTCCTCCTCACCACCTTGCATTTCTCTCTCTCTCTCTCTCTCTCTCTCTCTCTCTCTATATATATATATATGTATAATTTAAAGTCTCCTCTGGTTGCCATTGCCCCCAATCTCAAATATCTCTCTCTCTTTCTAGAAGCTCTGATCTCTTTTACCATGGGTGGTGGGCGGATGGATCTGAGTGCTAATTTGCTCCACCAACATCCGAATGGGGCACCCGCCCAAGGGCGGCGGGAGGCCCAACTTACCCCCATGCAAAGGCAAGGGTAGGCCAAGGGCTACCTGCTCAGGAGTTGCTACCTAGAATATCATCCATTCTAATAGAACTATGTTATAAACATGAGAATCAGGATTTCACTATAGTTGCAAATTGCATGGACCATAGCCAATGTTTTTTCACCATTCACGTCAAAAATGGAATTTCGAGGGCCCTTAACAATTTTCTTTTTGGATCATAAATTTTTGGAGGTTTGTTTCTGAATTTCAAGTTTTAAAATGAAAAATATTAACTAAAAAACTTATCTAACCATTATAAATATTATGAAGCTAATGTTGGATGTTTACTACTTTCTTATTATTAATATTATTATTATTAGGATGAAAGAAAACAATCCAGATCGGAAAACTCGACCAGATCAAATGGTGTGATCCAGATCAAACTGGACTAATAAAACTAGTGGTCAGTTTTGGTCCACTAGTTTCTAGAATTTTGATTTTTGGTCCGGTCTCGTGTTGTGGGTTTTTTTAATCGGACCGGACTAACCAAAATATATATATTTAAATTATTTTTATATAGTATTTTATATATAGTTGTATAACTTAACTATATAATTTTTCTTTAACCTATAATCTTTGACCATATAAAACATTAAATATACTATTAAATATTAACTAATATATTATATGAGATTATGAATACATGATAAATCATAACATTATATATTTATTTGCAGTAGTACATACTCTAGATTCTACACTTAAATAAAATAATTAAGTATATTTTTTGTAAGATACCTAAGTTACATTGATGAAATATCCAATATACAATTATTGATTAATCGTATATGAAATATTAATATTTAATATAGGTCATTACGTATTAACTATCATAATTCATACATATATTATTAAGTGTTGACTATTGAGTAACAAATTAGTAACACCATCAATATAATTATAATTAATGATTTTATTAATGACTTGATTAGATATTCTATATTAGAGGTCACTTCACTTTCATTTTATTATTTCATATAATTTTCATCATTTAATTAATTTGTTAAGAAAAGAAAATAGAATAAAATTTTTTATAAGGTAAATAATTTATATTAAAAAATGTAAACATTGTGTGTGTGTTTTTTTTTTGTATGTAAATGAACTAAAAATATATATTGGAAATGATTTTTAACTTTTTATATATTTGATCAATGTTACATAGGTTTTATTACGTATAAGTGAATTCGTATATCGATCTGCATATTAATATTGTTGTTTTCTTATTTAAAATTTAAATTGACATTATTTTTATTAAAATTTAATTTTCTAACAAATCACATTGAATGAATATGCATATTAGTGAGTAAAATAACTTATAATTAGAGTTTTTCATTTTACATTGATCCGAGTTGAATTAGAACGATTGAATCAACCAAACCGATAGTTAACTATCGGATCCAATCTATATGAATAATTGGTCCGGAAAATAGATGGATCAAAATTTTTGATCTAAGGAAAAAATCGAACCGATTAATTTTATTTTTAGCTGACATCTTCGGGTGAATATATAGCTTGCAAGTTGCGACACTTGTCCAAAGATCAAATCAGCCTGGCAGTCGCACGCCACGCCAGCATAACTGCCTTAGCCGAAGGGATGGAAAGTACTTTCCACGAACACCGCCAAAGGCACGGGCCCTATAAAATATAAAGCCAAACACGACCCCGGCTTACCTTCAGTTATAGTCGGAACTCAACTTGAACTCCGACGCTCTGCTAGGGTTTCACTTCCATTCCCACCACCACCACCATCACATCCTCAAGCAACAACAACACATTGGGTTTTGAATTCGAAACGCAGAGACATGGAGGAGGACCAGGAGTACGACCAGCAGTTGAGCTACGATGACGATGAAGAGGAGGAGATCACCCAGGAGGACGCCTGGGCCGTCATCTCCGCATACTTCGAGGAGAAGGGCCTAGTCCGCCAGCAGCTAGACTCCTTCGACGAGTTCATCCAGAACACAATGCAGGAGATCGTGGACGAGTCCGCCGAAATCGAGATTCGCCCAGAGTCGCAGCACAACCCCGGCCATCAGTTGGACTTCGCCGAGGTCCGATTTATCGACGCAATTCTTGTTTTTCTCAATGAGATAGCTTTTATCTCTAGAAACAAACGGAGTTTTAAGCGTCTTAGGGTTCCGTGTGAGATTCAATTTTTAATTTCCGCGGAGAACGGGAGTGTTTAGGGTTTCTGGTTAGTAATCGGAGAGCTTAAATCTCATCCTGGTGAAAATTCAATTTTAGCTGATTCGGCTGTTCCAAATATCAAGCTCCATTTACTCTAGCTTTCAGACAATAGCAAGAGGGTTCCCCCCCCCCCCACTTCTTAAATAATGGATTGCCTTGAAACTTGAAATGCTTAATTGATGGTTTAAATCTGTTATAATGCCCTGGGCTTGGATTGGTTTGCTTTAGTCGTTTCCTGGTGGAATTAAATTTAACGAATGGTGGAATGTGAAATACAAAGATTGTAAATATTTTCACATAATATTTTTACAAATGGAGTCTCTAATCTTGAGATCGAGGGACTTGTCATTTTTTGTGAAACTGTCGTTTTCTTATATTTTAGTTAGTTTCAGAAACCTCCAATCATTTATAGCAGGAAATCTTTTACTGCATAGAAATGAAGAAAACATTCAGAGATAAACATAAGCATGATTAATTCGAGAACCAGATGTGGTCTTAAAATTCCAACCAAAGGCATAATCTATTGTGACAACATATATTGTCTAGGCATTGGGATCATGCACGTGCTTTAATTTTTTAGGTGGGGGTTATTAGTCACGCAGCAATAAATTAATGAGTTATTGGAATAGATTTAACGGTTCTCCACTGGTTTTTCACTGATCTTATTCCTAGGAATGGATAAATGAAAAAAGGCATAGGCTGGTTGAGTGGAGGTTTTTTGCCCTGTTTGTCCGACTAATGAAATTTGAGAGTCTGATTTTGATTTCTTTTACTTCCCATTATTTCCAACCAATAAAATGAATTTTGAGTAGTACCAAATTAATTTTCATGGTTCTTTACTGGGTTGTAATACTACTCCCCTTCTATCCTCATGCAGACCATCTATAAGATCAGCTTTGGTCAGATATACTTGAGTAAGCCCATGATGACCGAGTCTGATGGAGAAACAGCAACCTTGTTTCCAAAGGCTGCAAGGTTGAGAAATCTAACATACTCCGCCCCCTTGTATGTGGATGTCAAAAAAAGAGTTATAAAGAAAGGGCATGATGGTGAAGAAGTGACAGAGACTCATGATTTCACCAAAGTTTTCATAGGGAAGGTTTGTAGTTTGAGATTTTTATTTCGGAAAGTTGAAATCGACTCTACAAATTTACTGCTTTTAGTTGTTTATCATTGTATATTAATAGGTTTCCTACTCATCTAAAAAAATATTTTAATAGGTTCCTATAATGCTCCGCTCGAGTTATTGCACAGTGTATGAGAATTCAGAAAAGGATTTAACAGAGCTTGGGGAGTGTCCATATGATCAAGGTGGATATTTTATAATAAATGGGAGCGAAAAGGTTCTGATTGCCCAAGAGAAGATGAGCACTAATCATGTCTATGTGTTCAAGAAGAGACAGCCTAACAAGTATGCCTATGTGGCAGAAGTTCGGTCTATGGCAGAATCTCAGAACAGACCTCCCAGTACCATGTTTGTGCGGATGCTTTCTCGGGCTAGTGCCAAAGGGGTAATGGGATTTCTATGGTGTTTGGGCTTTATTTTTTTCAAAAGTTTGACTGTCTAGTTATTAGCTATTGAGGTAATTTATGGTATTCACATTTTTGTCTAATCCACTCAATGCTACTGCAGGGCTCTTCAGGGCAGTACATTCGTGCCACTCTGCCTTATATTCGAACGGAGATTCCAATAATTATTGTATTTCGAGCACTGGGGTTTGTTGCTGACAAAGACATACTAGAGCATATATGTTATGCTTTCGCTGATACTCAAATGATGGAGTTACTTCGTCCCTCCCTGGAAGAAGCCTTTGTGATTCAAAATCAACAGGTGCTCTCTCCCCCCCACCCATAGTCTAAGTTCTTTATTTGAGGTCTTGTTATATTGTAACCAGCTTTTTAAGCAGTGTGAGACATTGTTACATGGTTTATGCTACAAATTAGTGTGAGGGAGAAAAGGGTCCATGCTTTGTGGTGATGCAGGTCTGCTTCAGCTTCTTGTAGCTGTGCAATAATCAAACAGTTCAGCTCGTCCAAATTTAAGCCATTTATATTTTTAATCTTGCACTGAAGTGCAGTTTTGAGTAATTTTTGAGATGTCTCATTTCCTGATAGTTTTGATCTAATGGTTGTTACATGGTTATTTTTTCCTGCTCCCACAACACACCCCCCCCCCCCACAAAAAAAACACCACCCTCCTCTCTACTTTTGGGGTGTGGGGGTGGGAGGTGTCTGGTTTGAGTTGTTAGTGACTGCATGTTACTCAATTTCCTACAATGTATATGTTCTGTTATGTTTTAGTAGTTCAAGTCTGCTTCTGGGCTTTATTAAACTTTCCATGTTTCTCCCACTTTTGCTGCAGGTTGCACTAGACTACATTGGAAAACGAGGAGCAACTGTTGGTGTAACTAGGGAAAAGAGGATCAAGTATGTAGTACTTTGGTAATTTTAGTTGGTCATTGGGATGTTGTGTGTAAAGTTTTGAGTAAGAATTTCTATGCATCCTCCTTACAGGTATGCCAAAGAAATTCTTCAAAAGGAAATGCTTCCTCATGTAGGTGTTGGAGAATTTTGCGAGACAAAGAAGGCTTACTATTTCGGGTAAGTTTTGGTCTTTGTTAGATATGCATTTGCATCATGGTGGTGATATGTATGCTAAACTTGTTGATGCTTCTGCCAGATATATCATTCACCGGCTTCTGCTCTGTGCACTAGGCCGGAGGGCTGAAGATGATAGGGATCATTATGGAAACAAGAGGCTGGACCTTGCTGGTCCCTTACTTGGAGGCCTGTTTAGAATGGTTAGTTCCATGTGAGAATTTTGAGGTTACTTTAAATTTGGTGTTTCAAAATTAGTTGGATATTGATTGCTGTTCATACCATTGTTTTTAGTTTTTTGATACTTAATTGTTTATGTGATTGCAGCTATTCAGAAAGTTAACTAGGGATGTGAGAGGTTATGTGCAGAAGGTGCCTTGCATAAACCTTGACATTATTTAGTTTAGTTTCTACTTTTTTTGGGGTTTGTACCTATGTATTTTGTGCATGGTACAGTGTGTAGATAATGGAAAGGATGTTAACCTCCAATTTGCCATTAAAGCAAAAACAATTACCAGTGGTCTCAAATACTCGCTTGCCACTGGAAACTGGGGGCAAGCAAATGCAGCTGGTACAAGGGCTGGAGTTTCACAGGTTTAAGCCTTAGTTATTATCTTACTCGTTGCGTGTTCAGGCTTTGCTCTCTTAATTTATGTTACTTTCATTTTCAGTTTAAAGATTCACAATTTGTATAGAAGCTGACTCTATGGCTTTCATTTTTTTCCCTTTTACAGGTGTTGAATCGCTTAACTTATGCCTCTACCTTGTCACATCTGAGAAGATTAAATTCTCCCATTGGACGTGAAGGTAAAATAATTTGTGATTCATGAGTAGGTTAGTTCTGTCTTCTGAATTTGTGAGCTTGCATAGAGTTGTATCATCAGTAAAACATAGTGACAATATCTTCCACCATATAGAACATTCTGGAATCATTGTGTTGCTCATTTCCATATTTGTTATTTTTTTATTTATTTTTACTTCAATTGAGGTATACTCCACCAGGAAAATTGGCGAAACCACGCCAATTGCACAATTCACAGTGGGGAATGATGTGTCCAGCTGAAACGCCTGAAGGACAGGTGAGCTTTCTTTTCCTTTTTCTTTTTGTGGACTTCTGTTTGTGTATTTTACACTAGAAAATTATCTCCATTGCTTCCTTGGGCACTTGTGAGTTTATTTTGCTGTAACATCAGGCATGTGGGCTGGTAAAGAATCTTGCATTGATGGTGTACATAACCGTTGGATCGGCAGCATATCCAATTCTGGAATTTTTGGAAGAATGGGGTACTGAGAATTTTGAGGTTCGTGCTTTTGATCCTGTTTGAGCAGTCAATTTTCTGTTTGTTTGTTATTTTCCTAGTTTGAAGTTTTATTTTAATTTCAGGAAATTTCTCCTGCGGTTATTCCACAAGCTACAAAAATTTTTGTTAATGGTTGCTGGGTCGGTATTCATCGAGATCCCGATATGTTGGTGAAAACATTGAGACGGCTGAGGCGAAGGGTCAGTAGATGTTTGTGTAATTTCTTGTGTATATACATACAATCATGACTAGGTGTTGCCCTTGTATATGTCCCTTGTGCTTGGGCTGTGCCTATTTCTATCAATAGAACTTGTTTACTGATAAAATGAAAATTCTTGTGTATATACTTGTGATTGAGTGGAAGTGCTCGGTACTTGCCCCGTTTTTCACCTGTAAATAAGTTTTCTTTATTATTACTTATCTATTCATGTTGATTTGCATTCTTTTTTTTTGGGGGGGGGGGGGGGGGGGCATAATGTTACAAGTGAATCTTGTGTTCTTGTCATATGCAACGTTTTAGAATAATTGCAAATCACTTCTGCTAACATCTCAAGGGAAGGTCCCCTCCCCCACCCCACCCCCACCTAGAAACCCTGCCTCTTGTTTTTTTATTTCAAAATCAGATCCTTAGGTCACATTTATGTTTGCTTGAAGAAATGTCCTCGTGCTAGTGTTAAATAGATCCATACAGCAAGGTCTTTGGATTGATCAATACTTTTGTGTCTTCTTTTTAGATTTCCAGGTTTAATCAATTGGCTATGGACATATATGCTCTGAATGTTATTACATGTATTGAATGCTGAATAATCTTTACATCTGTAGGTTGATGTTAATACTGAGGTTGGGGTGGTTAGAGATATCCGATTGAATGAACTGCGGATATATACTGACTATGGCCGTTGCAGTCGTCCACTATTCATTGTGGAGAAGCAAAGGCTTCTCATAAAGAAGAAGGATATCCATGCACTGCAGCAGAGGGTGAGCTGTTGATTTTTTTTAATACCTTTCTTGCAACTAATTTATTTGGCCATAACATCAATGTAATAACTCCAATTGACAGGAAACCCCCGAGGAGGCTGGTTGGGTTGATCTTGTTTCAAAGGGATTTATTGAATATATTGATACAGAAGAAGAAGAGACCACAATGATTTCCATGACCATAAATGTGAGCTATACAATTATGTTACAACACATTATGCTTTTTTTTTTTTTTTTTTTTTTTTTTAAAATCAATCATCTCATAAAGAGCTATGAAGACTATCTAACTGCAAAAAACTGGTGACAGGATCTTGTACAAGCTAGGCTCAATCCAGAGGAGGCTTATTCTGAAACTTATACCCACTGTGAAATCCACCCATCATTGATTTTGGGTGTCTGTGCTTCAATTATTCCATTTCCAGACCATAATCAGGTGCATTTGTTGTGCATGTGTGGGCATCATATGATTAAGAAATACCCATGTTTTCATTCCATCTAACTAATTTGTTACTGGTGTATAGTCCCCTCGTAATACTTATCAATCAGCTATGGGTAAGCAAGCTATGGGTATTTATGTGACCAACTACCAATTTCGAATGGTATACTTCCATTCCCATCTTATGATTATTACTTGAGTTTTTGTTGCATAGTATGCATCAGATCACCATAGGTTCTTATTTCTCTTTACTTCACACAGGATACGTTGGCTTATGTTCTATATTATCCTCAAAAGCCACTTGTAACAACACGTGCCATGGAACATCTCCACTTTAGGCAGCTTCCTGCCGGCATTGTAAACATCTAATTCGTTATAGCTTGTTTCTTTTTTCACTCTCTTTTTTTGGTTAAAAGTTTCTTATGATGATTTCTGCCCATTATTTTGGTTTAGAATGCCATTGTTGCCATTGCCTGCTATTCTGGTTATAACCAGGAAGATTCTGTCATAATGAACCAGTCCTCTATAGACCGTGGATTCTTTCGGTCACTATTTTTCCGATCATATCGGTAAGCATACTAACACTTCTTTGAATAAGTTGTCCTTTTAATTTCTATACTTCATTATCTTCCTTTAGGAGGTAATTGTTATTTCTCTTTCTTTCATAGGGATGAGGAGAAGAAGATGGGAACTCTTGTCAAAGAGGATTTTGGACGGCCAGACAGGGCCAATACCATGGTGACAACTTGGTTTTGCATAATACTCACGAGTCATTGCTGCTTGAGTTAATTTTTGGCGTTCAACTCAGTTATTGTTTTGCAGGGTATGAGGCATGGCTCTTATGATAAGTTGGATGATGATGGTCTTGCACCTCCTGTAAGTATATGTCAACTTGTGTTCTTAGCATGTTGTGCCACAATAGTCCTAAAACTTACATTTGCTCCCGGAAAATAACTATTTTTTCTGAAATTAGGGTACAAGAGTTTCAGGTGAGGATGTAATCATTGGAAAGACCACTCCCATTGCCCAGGAGGAGGCTCAGGGACTAGCTGCACGATATTCACGGCGTGATCATAGCATCAGTCTTCGTCACAGTGAAACTGGAATTGTGGATCAAGTAAATAGTTGTATTGTCTTTTGGAATTGATCATCTGTTGTACGTCTTTTGAGTTGATGGATCAGGAGATTTAATTGAATTAATAAATTTGTATTTCTAACGGGGTGCCTTTGTAATTTAAACATGAACTTACTCATCCTTTGGTAGGTTCTACTGACAACAAATGCTGATGGGCTGAGGTTTGTGAAAGTAAGGGTGAGATCCGTTCGAATTCCTCAAATTGGGGATAAATTTAGTAGTCGGCATGGGCAAAAGGGAACAGTAGGCATGACATATACTCAAGAAGACATGCCGTGGACCATGGAAGGGATCACCCCTGATATCATTGTTAATCCACATGCTATTCCTTCACGTATGACAATTGGCCAGCTGATTGAGTGTATCATGGGAAAGGTTGCAGCTCACATGGGAAAGGAAGGAGATGCTACTCCTTTCACAGATGTTACTGTAAGTTACATTCTCCTTCAGAACTGTAGATTCCAAAAGATGTGTCATAGAAGCATATGCTACTTTCACACAACTTTTTTCATCAATCGTTATCCCTTCTTAAGCTTTGAAAGTGATATTGTGTTATTTAAGTTTATTTATTATTTATTTTTAAAAGTAATTGGGTGATAAAGTACTTCCTTTGGCATTACAGTACTATGAATTGTTCAAAATTTCAAAATTTTCCTGTCTCCTGTTCTTGATTTCACTGTAGGTGGACAATATCAGCAAAGCTCTTCACAAATGTGGCTATCAAATGCGTGGCTTTGAGACTATGTACAACGGTCACACAGGTCGACGTCTCAGTGCTTTGATATTCCTTGGCCCCACTTACTACCAAAGATTGAAACACATGGTCGATGACAAGATCCATTCACGTGGGCGTGGCCCTGTTCAGATCTTGACAAGGCAGCCAGCTGAGGGACGGTCCCGTGATGGTGGTCTTCGATTTGGAGAAATGGAACGAGATTGCATGATTGCCCATGGTGCTGCTCACTTTCTCAAAGAGAGGTTGTTTGATCAGAGTGATGCATACCGAATCCATGTTTGTGAACATTGTGGTTTGATAGCCATTGCAAACTTGAAGAAGAATTCTTTTGAGTGCAGAGGCTGCAAGAATAAAACAGACATTGTTCAGGTGAGTATCTTCACGTACCCTTCTATTACTATTTTTGGATGGGTGGGGGTGTTGAATCCAAACTCTTCCCCAACACACAGACATGAGAAAAACGCAAGACCATCATCTCTGATCTTATTGTGTTGAGAGATTTATTTTTGCTTTTACATTTTGTCTGGGTTTTAATGCTTGCATATGCAGGTTCACATTCCTTATGCCTGTAAGCTACTCTTCCAAGAACTTATGTCTATGGCTATAGCACCAAGAATGCTCACAAAAGAAGTCAAACCCTCCAAAGACCAAAAGAAGAAAGGAGCCTGAGAGATAACCACCCCCCAATTACACAAACAAATTTTCTTGAGCAGTTTTGTAGCTAATTTATGGTATATTTCTTGGTATGGAGAAAAGGATGTTACGGGGCTTATAGAGAGTATCGGTGAATGGAAAGAAAAGACCAAAGGTTTCATTAAATCAGAGTTCTACGTTGTCATCGATGGAAGAGCCTCTAAGCGCTGCCTGCTTTTCACCTGTAGTTTCCCGTCCTGACAAAGGCATATAGTTTGGACAGAAGAGCATAAGATCTTGGATCCACCCTACGCATATGAAAATAAATGGAGTAATTGATCATGCGTTTGCATCGGTTCCTGGGCTGTGGTTTGGTGGGTCGGCTGCATTACTACGTTGTTGGGAAGATTTTCGTTTTTCTTTACCCGTCCTTTGCCTTCATTATGTGTGGGGGGGATTCTGCGAGAGAGGAAGAGAGGAGTTTGTAATCTATGGTAATATAATATGGAACTGCTTGGAGGTAATGCCGTTTATAAACTAAAACTACTGTTTCTGCTATATTACGATTTGACTTGTGCAAAGTAGCAGTACCTTTAAGTATACTTGTTTATTTTTAGTGAAGAAACCTAGTTTATTGCTTCGGCCCGCCCATCTATTTCTGCTTGCATCCTTCAAGATGGCCTACTATAAACAAGAATCTCCTGTAGAAATGTATATTTTGTTCAAGTTATCCCAAATTAATTAACTTCATATAATGGTTGCAAACCACTTTTCTTTAGCTTGTTTTTATTTATTTATTTATTATAAATCGTTCTTCTGGGTGAACCTTGGACTAGAAAAGACGACGCTGTATGTTTGATCCGCAAAAGAGTCGGCCCTAGTTGGGGTATAATTTTACAAAACCCTGAATTTCAAGATCTTCCAGTTTAGATCCATACTGAGTGCTTTCAGCCTTCAGGTATTACAATTCGACTTCATTGAGGCCCAAATGGTTAGTAGCTAAGACTAGAGCTGATGTCGTATTTTGCAAGTGATTGTTACGTTGGATAATCGGTTGAAGGACGATGCAAACTAAACAAAGGCTTTTAATCTAGAAAAAATTTATTCATTATCGCCGCACCGAACATAATTTTTTTCATTTTTTCTCTTCCTAAATATGTGGTCTAGGGATGAAAAATAGAAGAACTAATTAGGTTAGAAATAATAGAAAAAAGAAAAAAGAAAAAATGAGTATGATATATGATATATGAGAATGATGAGTCCCGAAACTCTTTAATTTAGGCCCAAAAGGCTCTTTAGCCTAAATTTGGCAAAAAAAAAAAATGTTAAAATCTCCCTCCATCCGGCTGTGCATCTTGAGGGATAGATTTAACTTTGCTACAGTAGCTCCTAAAATTTAGGATTTACTGTAACTTTCCCTAAACTTACTTTATTAATTTTTTATCCTTTATTTTCTTCTTTGCTTCTTTTAAATATTTTTTCCCCTTATGTGATAATAGTTTATTTGTCTTTTCTTAAACTATTTTATAACTTACTTGTTTTTTTTATTGTTATTTATATTTTTATAGTCGTTATAATTTTTATCGTCATTTAAAAACGAGTTTATCATTAACAGAAAATTATAGATGTAAAAAATGTACAGTTTCTTTTGTGAGAAATAAATACTTTGATATTTTTTTAAAATAATCGTTTGAGATAAATAATGAAGAAAACAAATAACTCTTGTTTTAAAAAAATTGAAAAGAAATGAGTTAAGATAATAATAAATAAAAATTATTTTAATAGAATAGAAAAAAAATAACGAGTGGGATGTAAGAAATTTTAAAAGATTTAAGTAAATTAGAGAATAGGTATTTTTGACTAAAATTTGGCAAATAACTAACTCATTTACCTCTAGTGATCAAAGTCACATTTTTTTTCAAAAAAAATTCTGTATTAGTATTTGTCACTACCAAATTTGGACATAATTTGATTTTTCGCCAGACTTTTATTGGTGGCTTTAGTTAATTTGGATTTAGAAATAAAATGAATGATTTTAGATAAAAGTTAAAAATTAAATAAAATATTATTGAAATATTATTTTTTAATAATATTATTATTTTTAAATTTAAAAAAATTAAAATATTTATTATATTTTATTTGATAATTTTAAAAAATTATAATAATAAAATAAAATGAAATGAATCTTTTGATACAAACGAGCTTTCAGCAAGAAGGACAATCTTTATTGATGTATTTAAATTTTTGTTTTCTTTTTTTATTTTTTAGCAAGAGAGAACGGCGTCGTTCGAAGGATCCGAAGGTCAGTCTCTGGGTTAGGTAGTAACTAGAATGAGAACGATGCCACACTGCAGGTATAGGTTGAGACGAGAGAGAGTGAGAGAGAGAGAGAGAGTGAGGATGGAGAGCAAAGAAGTGGAGGCAGAAGAAGACGAGGGGCCACCACCAGGTTGGCAGTCCATCCCTCTCCCTTCTTCCCAGTCACCGCCACAACCACCACTTTCCGGTGACTCTCTCTCTCTCTTCTTAATAATATTCAGTGACTATCACTGTTCTTGGTTCTTTGTGATTTATGTATATATACAAGCGTTCATATGTGGGCGTCATTAGCAGCTATCAATGAGTTTTTCATGCTCTTGAAAGTTGCCCACTCGGTGATTCGCTTTATCCTGCTTTGTCAATTGCCTTCATAAACTGTTAATCTAGACAATCAGCAAACTCGGTGCTTCTCGAAGACTTAATATCTGGATAATATGAAGACTTGGATGGCTGGGTTGGCACTTGTTACAAAAGAGTTGTATGGATGAATATCTGGGTTCTACAAGGAGCTCCCGTTTCGAAAAATCAAATGAAAGAAAAATTACATCTTATTACCCACGAACTTTAATGTCTCTGGCTTTAAGGGCATTTTCATTTTAACGTAACATTTGAATGTGCTGTGCCTATTAGTCCTCTCGCTCGAGCTTTCTGGCATGGATTCCTATAGTTATTCCTATCCCGAGGTTAAACCCGTGGTCCGTGGGTGTTTGTTAAGAGACCTAGGCATCGACTTGCTACGATGGTTATGAAGACTTACTTAGGGGGGTAACCATCATTTTAACTGTTGTTATAAGGTCTTATACTAGCTTTTGCTTTGAGGTATTTTATGTGTCTCGTATTAGGATGGTATTGGTATTCCTACGATACCTACCCCTTTCCCTTACGAGGGCATCCTGCCTCTCTGATTCACCACCGGTATAGGTATGGAGACTCATGTCCTTCTGAGAAGTTCTTTTTGTGAAGAGATCATGAGAGTTATATCTTTTCAATGTTGAATTTTATTGTTGAATATTTGCTGCCAGGGGGGAGAAATCTAGAGGAAATTTTTTGTTCTTCATTCACATTCAATCGCATTGAAAGGAATTGATCAATGATGAAACCCTTACACTTCTTGTTTTTCATGTATTTTGTGTTAAGAACTGGTAGGACGATTTAAAACGTCCCCTTTGAGATTTGCATATGCAGTTAACTTCATTATGTTAACCTAGACATGACAATGACGATGACACTAGGGCCAGGCTGTTTTCAGATACTAGCGACTGGAAGGGGTTAGAATGGACTGAATGTTTTTAGCTGGGGAAGCGTGTCTTTGACCTAGAACTTAATTCATCACTACATATTGATGTTTCCCAAACTCTCTCTCTTAAACAATGCTTAAGTAGTCAATTTTAAGGCCTCTCAACTGCTGAACCATGTTATTCTGATGCAGAAATGGCTCAAATGGTTTGTGGTTCTTGTCGTCGTCTGCTGAAGTATCCTCGAGGAGCCAAGCATGTCAAATGCTCGTGCTGTGACACAGTCAACTTGGTACTTGAAGGTTCTACTCTCTCTTCCTCCTTTAATTATTCCCTGGTCATTAGCAATTATACTTCTCCTGCTGTTCTGTCAATATTTTGATAAAAAAAAAAAAATGTTAAACAGATTTCTTTAGTTTATATTATTTTGTTTTTTCCCCAAATATGAAGGAACAAAGTTTGCAGGTTATGAGTTGTCGAGATGTCTGTATTTTGCTTTTTGTTTCTACCTCAATGATCCTACCAGATGCCCATCCTTAATGATTGGTTGTGAAGGAACAACCTCAATGTTTGAAGGAACAAATGTTATTCTTCTTTTTTTCTTAAAATATGAAGGAACAATTTTACTGGTTATGAACTGTCGGGAGGTCTGTATTTTGCCTTCTTGCAGCTACCTCAATGATCCTACCAGATGCCCAACCCCCTGGGAATTTTATTGAAAAACCCCATAGTGGCTGTTGCATTAACCTCCTAACTGAGGTGAAGCACCCCCATGGTACATGTTCTCTAGTATTTACATAGCCAGGTACGAACTTCACTTGGTGTGGCAAGGCTTTGATTGCATAGATCACATGATTGTCTTTCTGTGCCTCCCCGTCAGACCACATGCCTATTTGTATTACCAAAGTTCTTATTGGAGATATGTCAGA
The DNA here is from genome assembly GCF_018687715.1 of Carya illinoinensis. NCBI lineage: Eukaryota > Viridiplantae > Streptophyta > Magnoliopsida > Fagales > Juglandaceae > Carya > Carya illinoinensis. The sequence continues at coordinate 6,196,914 of NC_056760.1, read as the reverse complement.
TACAAAGTCTCAAGATCTATCTGAAGTTGTGTCTAGTAAGTCTAAATTGCACATTGAGATTTTTGCATCCAACAAGAGAATATAATTTGAAACCTTGGTGTTGGGTCATCTCTAACTTGGGTGAAAACACTTGCAATACTTGATTTTATGATCCACATATATTGATTGCTGGATATATAATTGTGTACCGACTTATCAAAACCAATAGTGCACCTAAGGCCAATCTACTGAGATAGGTTTCAAATGATTCTATTGAATAACTTTTCCTTTGGTCAATCAGATGGGTGCTCATGCATCAAAGTCAAGTCTCCTTCTTGTCTAGTTTCTCCTTTTAGTTTTTATAGAACCTATTGTCTATCTAGTGAACGATAATTTCTTCTTTGGAGACTGCCGTATTGGTAGTTACTGTCAACTTGGCAAAGACATGATTTTGAATGATCCTTCTTTTTCAGCGCATGAGGTTGGGCAAGTGAAGTGTGGCAGCTGTGAAGTTTTGCTGATGTACCCATATGGAGCATCATCAGTCAAGTGTTCCTCTTGCACTTTTGTGACGGAAATTACAGTATGTGAACTACTTGTATGCAAATATGTAGATTCCCACACTTATGGTTACTATGCCTATGCATCAATAGTTTCCATAGGTTGGTATTCTAAACTAAACATTTGGTTATTTACTAGCAACCACATTAATACGCCATTTTGATTTATGCCCGTTAATATGCAAACTAAACCTTCTGTGAAAAGTTGCTCATAAATGTATAGTTTTCTCATGAAGCAGGATCAAAAATTGTCATGGTTCTATTTTCAAGTTGTGCAATACTAGGACAAACTTTCCCATCTTTTGTATAAAGAAAAAGACAGTTACATTAAAAATTGATGTTACAAGCATACGAGTGTATATACAGAAAGTCATGTTTTTAGTACCATGTGCTGAAAGTTATACCTTAAAAATCCTAGAATACAAAGATTCTATTTTCAGCAGCACTTTTCAAACAGAAAGAGTAACTAAGACCTATAACCATAGCAAACACTGATTGCATATAGAACAGTGCATATAACCTCTGTAGAGTAGCCGACATTTTATGATTGATTGTGCTTAATATGTAGGGAATTAATTGGAGGTCATTCTCAACACTGATTAATGTTAATATGTTTCTTTTATAGGAGCACAACAGGCGACCTCCGTGGTCTGTACAGCAGGGGCAACTGTCCTCTCCGCCAAAGCCTGTTCGGTGAACTACTTACTACTGCTGTCTGGTTTAGTTCCATTCTTTCTAGAAGGAATTTCTGTCACCATCCTTCAAAATATTGATGTATGGGATCACTCAGTTAGTGAAACTTGTTTTACGGGAGTGCTACTAATTATAAGACGAACTTGTCAACCTTCTCTCCGAGACCTTTGCTGGTTTAGTTCTAACCTGTCAGATTTGCCCAAACAGTTCCAATCCAAAACCCTTTTTTGTTGCACATAAATACACATTTTATTATATGAACTAAAAGATACAAATTAGATATTGATTGGCTTGACAATATCCATCTATAATGGTAACGGAACCACATAGTCAACGACGAGTTCACTCACAAAATCCTTAACCTTCTGCTGCTCTTTCAAATATACCAGATTCTCGTTGGAATCCATCGACTCCAGGTCACTCCGTCCCGGAAAAACGGCGAGCCACGCCAGTGAAAATCCCTTGGCTCTACCCGGCGAGAAGTTCTCTCCAAACGTAAACTGTGTAATTCGCCCGAACCTATCTTTAATTCCTCTAATACCCGCTAAGATCTCCGATTTTACATCGTCGCCCAGGTCTTCCTTCAGTTTCAAGAAGGTGACTCGGATTGCGGACCCGGGTGGTGGGTGGAGATCATGAGCGGCGGTAGCCAACCAATCAACGGCCATGATGTCGTCGATCAGATACTGGCCGTGATCTTTGACCACGCTAACGTGGCTGGGGTGGACCAAGTAGGCAGCTAGGTCCCGTTCTGAGCCGTAGCGGCAGTGGAGGATATGAGTGAAGCCGAGGGAAGAGGAGGAGGATCGGGTTCGGAGGGCTGGACCGGCGCTGAGGTGGAGGACTTGGTCTAAGGAGATCAGGCCGTTGAGCGCGTCGAGCCATGCGTTTATCTTGGATGGGTCGGCGTTGTCTTTAGCCTTGAAGAGGACGACGTATTCGACGGTTTGGGATGACATCTTTGATCGAATTTAGAATTTAAAGAATTGGGAGGTGTTTGGGAGGAGGGTAAGTGAGGGAAAACGGAGGGGAAAAGGGCGAAGACTTTGCGAACTTCGTGAGGTGAGAGGCAGCCACGCAGCATCTGGTTTTAACTTGGTCTAGTTGATGACGTGGCCGGAAAAAATTAAATTAATTGAATGCGTTATTTTGGAAGATAACAATTTTTTATGAATTTTCTCATTTGCAGAAAACTTCGAAACGACTATTTTATATTTTGATTTTTTGGATTTGAAGAAAAATAACACTGGTTCTCTCCGACCCAACCATGGGACTAGAATATCCGGCGGTTCACCCCGTGGCAGATGTTAACAGTTCAACTGTGCTGTCAGAAGAAGGGAGATAGAGCCTTTCCATCGTGACCAAAAGGAAAAGAATGGTGGGCAACGACGATGGCCGGTGTGACTACTCGTGATGTTATGGCATGGAATTCTTCACTTATGACATCATTATATACTAAATTCATGGAGAAAAATGTTAAACAGAACTAACAATCGAAGTTTGTGGGATGAGAATTAATCAAGGGAATGTACAGAACTATAAAGAGCAACCATCCAGACAAGGGCAAGTTTTAAGAGTGTTTTTATTTCCTGCATGAAAGTGGAAGATGTATTATAAAAGTTTCTTAGAGAGAGGAAATCAAAACCTGCCCATTTTTCACCAAGGTTGAAAGAGGTTGCAGCACTCTGTTGAAGCAATCTTCAATCATCAGGTGGGAAGTCCTCATCTGAAGCATCGTCCAGAAATGAGCCGAGGGTCTTCCTCAGAATGCTGAACGTCTTGTCATCCTGTTTTCGAAAAAAACAAGTGTGGCTCAAAACAGTGTGAACAAGGGCAGCTCTAACAATCAGGAAACTCAATTAGTATACCTGCTTCTTCTTTTTTAAGGACTCCTCCAATTGAGCAATTTTAGCAGCACAGGATTTTTCTTGTTCTGATATCATAGTCCTTTCTCTCTTCCCTGTTACCAAACCATAACAAAGTTAGCCGATATTATGTTTCATCGTCTCTACAGGATATTATGTTTCACTATATGGGAGGAAGGATTTCCCACTTAGTTGTTCATATCGAGTGAATAGCTTTTCCTTTTCTTCTTCAAATCTTGAAATGGTATCTGTCGAACAGAACCTGCCAATTAGCAGCTAATCCAAGTTCCAACCAAAACTAGTAGTTCAGAACGAAATTTCTTTGTCAGTATCATTTGAAACAAAGACATGATAAGGCCCCTATCTACTGCTCTGTAGGAAGGACTAGGTCGGTCTGACAGGAAACCAAAGGTAAGTTCCGATCATATTCCAATAAGAAGTTTACTTATACTATTAAAGAAAGAAAAATATACTTGAGCTTTAATTTTCTTCAAAATTTCTGGTGGTTGAATTTACTGCAGTTTCTAATATACATCATCAAATCGTGTATCTTATGTCTGAAATTGTGTACAGTGGACATAAAACTACCACATTTGACATATCAGCTGCCACTCTAGATTAAAGAAAGAATGTGTTTCCAATCTCTAAATTAGAGCTTGTATGACGGTATGAGTGATGCTACTAAATGATAACTTGGTGAGTACCTTTTAAGGCCTGCAGATGAGTAGCTTTCTCTTTGAAAAACTTCTCATAGAGTGATTGGAACTTTGCAGTCTCATTCTTCAAGCAGCTTTCACACTAGATACATTCAATTATAAAATTTTCAGGCAAATTCGTTGGCTAAATAAAATTTGTAAACCGAATAACAAGTACTGAGATTGTCATTGCTGGCCATCTATTTTGAGCTCTTTTGACACAGACCTCTTTTGAGCTCTTCGAAAGTGCTTTGGCAAAACTTTGTCTGACAATGGAAGGATACAATAGCATTTAATTAGATGAATATATCACAATATCAAGACAACTTGGATACTTAAAATTTGGTTTAAAAAGTTCATTTTTATGTATTCCACTTTACCTATCCTTCTCGATTTTCGACTTCAACTCATCAATTGTTGACTTTATCTCAGAGGCCACACTGTCACCAAAACACAACTAATCGTCATAAAAGTGAACGTTGTGGAAAATGGCCCAAGAGATTGCACACGGTTTAAGCCAATCAGTTTTGTTTTGGAAGAAAAGGCAGAGTAATACCTTAAAAAAACTACGAGAAATTTATCTGCAATTTATAACATCTAAGAATATATACTTTCACACTTCAGGATTTAAACAAAACGAACGATAGAATGTACTTTTATCGATGAAATATACGATTGGAATAGCATCGGATCATAAAATCCTTCAGGATGTTCAAATGCAAGTATAGAGCCAATCAGGGCTCAGAGAAACTGAGTCTCGCTAAACGTACCATTCCTCAAAGTAATGTACATTACGTGCGAAATCATCGATAACATTAGGATTCATTATAATATTATCTTCGATTTCTATAACTTGTTAGAATCATTAGAATCCTGCCAAAGATTTTGATTATCGATGAGATCAATTCGTAGATATGAGCAAACCGATGCGTATTACCTGGAGATAGTCTCTTCGTTCTTCTTCTGACCGTCCTTCTGAGCCTTCTCTCTGATCTGGTGCAGTGCCGACACAATGCCTTTGATATCACTGCGATTCCACCATTTTTTGGGCCAAAATTTCAGTCTCCGATTTCCCCAAGAAAACTCGAAAAAAAAAAAAACAAACAAACGCGAAAAATGAAAGGAGTGAAAAAGGAAAGTGTATTATTCTTGGTAACAAACTTGGAGAAGTCGAGATCGAATTCATCATTGACTGGGTTCCGCATGGCCGGTTTGGGGAGCTCGGACTCGGATCCTTCCTTCCTCGTGCTTCTTGCTTTGGATGTCGACATTCGTGAAAGTGAGGTTCATAAACAGCGGTTTTGGGATTCAGACTAGTCTTTTTGAAATGTTAACAACCTCTCGACTCTTCAGTCTCTGAGTCGATAAAAGTTTTAGAAGCCGTTTGAAAAGGGAGTGAGGTTGTATGGCGCGCGCATGAAAGTGCTATGCCTCGGAAGCACTGCCAGTGGCGGACTAGCCCCGTTTGGACGTGTACTGATTTGAGATCAATTTTTTTTTTAACTAATAACAGTGAGTTGTGATAATAGAATGAATTTTATATAACTTAATTAAAAAAAATTAAATATATTTAGATGTTAAGGTAAATTTACATGTATTTATAAAAAGTTATATGACACCTCCAATTTTCACGTACGGACACGTGGAAATCGAGGCATCGGGATGATGACAAAACGAGTCACACATCCCATTGCCAAGTGTTAAATGTGTGTACATATAACAAGTGTACAATAAAATCACGAAGCGGATAATAAAAGTCTTATAACCACCAGAATTTTTATTTAAATACAAACTCGTTTAAATCACACATAATAAAATATTACAAGTCTTAAATATCGTTTCAAACCAAATTATAAGACATACAAACTAGTAGAGATAACTTATAACATAAAGGTTTCCAAGTCAATAATCTAGCTCTAACTTATAACATAAAGGTTTCCAAGCCAATAATCTGGCGGAGCTGCCTCCTTGGGTTCAGCCGCCTCCTCGGGTTCAGCCTCCTTCTCCTAAACCTCTGCATCAAAATTTACGATACCAAAAATAATACCGTAGGTAAGTAATAATCCAAACGCCACAAGATAAAATATATTAAACTCAACAATATGTATGAAAAGATCCCAAATACACATGTCTCATAAATCCACATTTTTTCACGCACGTCAAAATCTCATTTTAGCCCAAAACATATCATTTAAAAAAGTCCTTACTATTATTCCAGATAATGGCCCAAACCAAGAAAATCACCATTTTTTCAGAAAATAGATCACAATAACCTCATACAAAACCTGGCCAATTTTCCAGAAAATGACCCGTATCCAGTATCCAAAATTAGTTCCAATTTATTGCATGGACCATGATCTCCCCTAGGGATCATCTGCAACTCTAGCTCCTATGTCACACTGCAGGTAACGACTATGCATGAGACACCTAAACAAGCGATGCCCAGTCTCGCACCCAGCGCGTACCTGGACCAGGCCATCCTCTAGTCCCCGCCAGCCTAGGGACCACAGAGTCGACACGACAATGTTATCGTATCGTGCGATCCGGTCGTCGCCCAACTCAGGAGATGTCACTCAGTATTATCCACTCCCGAGTGACCAGATGAGCTCCATCGAAGTAATACTCCATCCCAACTTGGGGTCGTGATACACACGTACCCGAAAATCAATTTATACTGATAAAACCAACTTTTCTCAATTTAATACATGCACATAAATGCACCATACAATGCACACATTAAGACAAAATTTAACCAACAAAACTCAACATCAACAATAACCAAACAACTCTGTCCTCAATCCATCCGACCTCCAACTCCTCAGACTCAGTCCGAAATTAATCAACCAGTCAATGAATTTATTGTAAAAGCAATAATATATTTAAATCTAAAATGAAGTTTGAAAAAAAAAATACTTACAACGCTATATAATAATTTCAGGATGATAAACAAAAGAAAAGCAACGTAACAGAGCAAAAGCACTGTGGCTGTGGGTTGTAAAATACCCACTTTTGAATAGGGATAAATTAAGACTTGGAATTGATAGAGAATGACTTAGAGGTATTTATGAAACTAGTGGAAATGAGAGTTGGCCGTGGGTGGCGGAGGAAATGGCGGTGGAAGGCCAAAAAGCCCAAAACGGAAAGTGGGTTGGTTGATCTTCACTAATGATGGATCAGAGCTGCGGTTGGGTGGGTTAGGTAGCTGGGATGCCGGTGATGATGTGGTGAAGAAGTGGTGGCCAACGGTGGCGCGGGGAGCACAAAACCGTGCGGCTTGGGTGGTGTTTGTGGTAGTTAACGGCGGGGTTTGGGGGGCTAAAAATGGAGGGGTGAGGTTGCCGATGGGTGGGGAAGAAAATGGAAGCAACGGCGACGGCAAAGGGTGGTGCACGACGGAGCTGGAAGGAAAGGTTGCCATGACTTCCAACCGTGCATGACGGCTAACGACTGCACGGGTTGGCCTGAAAATTGAGGGAGGTGATCACCGGCCGAAGGAGAGTAGACCGGTGGGGGCAGTGCACTACACGGCGGATTGACGACAGCGGTGTGGGCGGCACAAAAAATGGACGGAGGGAGAGGGGGCTGGGTCGCGCAGGAGAGAAGCAGGGAAAAAGAAAGGAAAAAGAAAGAAAAGGAAGAAAAAGGAAAAAAGAAAAAGAGAAAAGAAAAAGAAGAGAAAAAGAAAAAGGGAAAAAGAAAAAAGTAAAAGAAATGAGTGAGATTCAGAAATTGATCTGATGAAAACAATATTAAAAACTATAAATTGAATAAAATAATTTAAACACAACATCTAGCTAAAATATAATAAATAACTAGTAAAAACTAATAATAAGCTTTTAAATCCAAAAACAAATTAAAATAATTTAAACAGCAATTTAAACTTCAAACAAGAATTAATATTAAGAAAGCTCTACAAAATAATTTTCACAGCTAAATAAGTTCAATTGAAATACTATAATTTAAAATAAAAGAACCAAATTTTAATTAAATTAAAATACTCATTCAGTGAAAATACACGTAAAAAGGGGATATCACATCCTCCCCTCTTAAAATAAATTTCGTCCTCGAAATTTGTAAGGTCAAACATCATTGACAAAGCAGGATATAAGATACAACTCATAACACATTTGAGAAAAACATACCATTATTAACACCCAAACAATTAATGATATTTCTCTCTTGTCTACTCCTATAGGCCATTCCATCATACATGCACTAGTCTCCCAATGACCATCACTTCTAGTACTCCTAAGGCAACTATGTAATCCTAAATATCCAATTCCACAAAAACCTTAATACAACACCCAGTAAACTCCAATGGCTATTATCTTCGCGCCATAAACTGTGTTAATCTCAATCGACTCTCATGCTAAAGGAAAACTTTCAAACCTCTATTGTATTCCATAAGTTGGTAACCTATTAGTCACTTCCGAAGTAAACCATCAATAAGCATAAATTGCACAACCAATGATTAATCTTCCATTAAAATTTTGAATTACTACTAATTCCTCAAAATCAGCACAAAATTTGAATACTTAATTATTTTTAAAAAAATCATGCTTCCGTGCGCACTCTGATAACTCGCCAAAATACAAAAAAGACTATGTCCTCATAAATCAACAGTACAAGCTAACTTGACACTTGAAAACAAGAAAATCATTTGTCATACTTCAATAGAAAATAATATACCTCCGAAAACCATGAATTATTACTCACTCCTCATTTGGCTCTTGCTACCTTAATCAAAATCAACATTCCACAAAAATACATCCATTGATTGATGACAAAAATCAATACTAATCAACCTTAAGCCCCCAAATTGAAAACACATAACATCATCCCAAAATACATGTCTCTTTTAAAGATAAGGAACATATCCAAAAGGCCCTAGTCCTTCTCGGCCAACCAACGAGAGCGCGTATAACTTCTATCCGATATCCTACACTTCAAGCTCATTACCTATATTTTGAATAACATCTAATCTTGCAATAACTAAACTCGCTATAAACTACCATTGACTTCACCTAGACATAATCAAAACACTCTTGGTAACTCACCCACCTACTTGTACCCTCAAAAACTCTAGTATTAAAACTTCTAACTCCTTCAATCGCACATCACCAATAAACCTTAAGACATGCCATACTGTTTAAATCTTCAATCCATAAAAAACTATTGAACAACACTCATGGATCCTAATGCTTTATTACCTCATACATATTATTATGCTACCCACCGTTAATGCATAAGTTTCAACTTTCAAGATTTTATTAACCACCACACATGGCGACCTAACAATCTCTCTTCAAGTTAAACAATAATTTCTATAATTCTCCCAACTGGCCACTCAATCTCCAAAGGAAAGTCTCAAAATTTAAATTCCTATGTGACCTCAAGTCACAATTAATTCCTAAAGATAATCACTACAATCATTGCCAACCAACATTTCGTTGAGTAACACGCTTTGACTGAACACTCTAATCAACTCACCAATAACTCCAAGTCAAAATCTATTGAATTAAATACTATCATGCATAATCTACTTCAACATCTATCAAAGCCAATTCTTCCAAGTCCACAAACGAGACAAAGGCATGTACTCTTCAAATCCAAATTACATAATATAAAAACAAGTAATATAATTTCGAAAAGTCTACGGCTCATAAAGCCTCTACTTCAACTGAATTCAATACCAACAAATAAACTATTGTTTCCAACACCTTGATGGATCTATTTCTTCTGAATCGATAAAAATCATTTCCTAAAATCTATTACTACAACGTCGAGTTAACAATAATCATTCTCTGAACTAAATTGATATCTTCAGTCATCAGAGAAATACACGATCTAGATCATTACCTTCAATTCCCAAAGAAATACCCTCTTGACAAAAATTTCACACATCAGTAACTCAACTCTGATCAATCCTATTTAATGATTGCAAACTAATCACTCTCCAGAGTAGATCAAGCTAGTACACAAAGTCTGTAAAACTAATAACTCAACTCTTATTATAAATCGATCATTTAACTCTGTAATTCTAAAACCTTAAATCACATAAGAATCATTTTCTGGAATTTCTAAGATCAATGAACTTACACCCTATAACAAAACAATCGACTCCCAAAGCTTTCAAAATCTAAAACATTAATGGATAATAAATCATTTTTTGAAATTCTCAAGATTGATGGCTTTAATCCAAAACATTCACTTTAAAAGCTTGTAAAATATAAAGGCCCAATTGCCACCAAATTGCTCATCAGAATCAACGAAATTTAAAACTTGAAATTTAATTATTTCTCCCAAAGCTTGTCGAACTTAACACCTTAATTACCATAAACTTATTTTCCTAAAATCTATAAGGCCTCAAACCTTAAATAAAATTCTTTTAAACATATCCTTAAAGTTCGTTGAACCTACACTCTCCTATTCTCTAGTCTCGTTACATAAATTTTACAAAACCTTGACCTCAATCATCTTAAGCAACTTAAAGCTAATTCATCTCCCCATTGCAACGTGAGTTCGCACCTTACAAAGATTGCCTAAACCATAACATTCCCTTCAGACCTCAACATCATAAAAGCAAATCACATTACTAAGAATTCAAGCCTACTACACTAAATGTTCATGCCTAATAATAGTATTCTCGATCATACTGCCTTCCTGTCATAGCGTAACTCTTAACCCCAATTTCAAAACAAATCAAAATAAATAAAACAACATACTTTCAATTTAAATAAGATCAGATAAACCAAACAAAACCAAATCAAATGGAATTAAATCAAATAAAATTGAATCAAGTTAAATAAAAACAATTCAAATTAAATAAACAAAATAATTTCAACTTAAGCTTTTAAAACTTTCTAGTACTCCACCTATGAGACATGTGATTTTACCCAGAGTCGAACTGCTCTGATACCACCTGTGACGCCCCTAACTCCCATGTACGAACACGTGGAAATTGAGGCATCAGGATGATGACAACACGGGTCATAAATCTCATCGCCAAGTGTCAAGTGTGTACATGCAACAAATATACAATAAAATCATGCAGCGGATAATAAAAGTTTTATAACTAAGTACCAGAATTTTTGTTTAAATACAAACTCGTTTAAATCACATATAATAAAATATTACAAGTCTCAAATATCGTTTCAAACCAAATTACAAGACATACAAACTAGTAGAGATAACTTATAACATAAAGGATTCCAAGTCAATAATCCGGCGGAGCCGTCTCCTTAGGCTCAACATTCTCCTCCTCAACCTTTGCATCAAAATCTACAGTACCAAAAATAGTGTCGCAAGTAAATAATAATCCAAACGCTATAAGATAAAATATATTAAACTTAACAATATGCATGAAAAGATGTCAAATACACATATACCATAGATCCACATTTTTTCACGCACGCCAAAATCTCAGTTTAGCCTAAAACATATCATTTAAAACAAATCATTGTCATTATCCCAGATAATGGCTCAAACCAAGAAAACCACAATTTTTTTCAGAAAATGGATCATAATAACCTCATACAAAACCTGACCAATTTTTCAGAAAATGGCCCGTATCCAGTATCCAAAACCAGTTCCAATTTATTGCATGCACCATGATCTCTCGTAGAGATCATCCGCACACTCTGGCTCCTGTGCTACATCGCAGGTAACGACTATGCATGTGACATTTGAACGAGCGATGCCCAGTCTCGCGCCCAGCGCGTACCTGGACCAGACCATGCTCTAGTCCCCGCCAGCCTAGGGATCACGGAATCGACACGACAGCATTATCGTATCATGTGATCCGGTCGTTGCCCAGCAACAACCTAGGGAATGTCACTCGGGATTATCCACTCCCGAGTGACTAGAGGAGCTCCACCGAGATAATACCCCATCCCGGTTTGGGGTCGTGATACACACGCACCCGAAAATTCATTTACACTGATAAAACTAACTTTTCTCAATTTAATACATGCATATGAATGCACCATGCAATGCACACCTCAAGATACAATTTAACCAACAAAACTCAACATCAACAATAACCAAACAACTCCGTCTTCAATCCATCAGACCTTCGACTCCTCGAACTCAGTCTAGAATTAACCAACCAGTCAATAAATTTATTGTAAAAGCAATAATATATTTAAATCTAAAATGAAGTTTAGAAAAAAAATACTTACAGCGCTATATAAAAATTTTCGGAGGATCAACAAACTGCAAAAGGCGGAAGAAAAGTAACGTAACAGTGCAAAAGTACTGTGGTCGTGGGTTGTAAAATACCCACTTTTGAATGGGGACTAATCAAGACTTGAAATTGATAGAGAATGGCTTAGAGGTATTTATGAAACTAGTGGAAGTGAGAGTTGGTCGTGGGTGGTGGTGGAAGGCCAAAATGCCCAAAACGGAAAGTGGGTTGGTTGAGCTTCACCGATGACGGATCGGAGCTGCGGTTGGGTGGGTTAGGTAGCTGGGATGCCGGTGATGATGTGGTAAAGAAGTGGTGGCCAACAGTGGAGGCACGGTGGCGCGGGGAGCACAAAACCGTGCGGCTTGGGTAGCGTTTGTAGTAGTTAACAGTGGCGTTTGGGGGGGCTGAAAATATATGGGTGAGGTCGCTGGTGGGTGGGGAAGAAAATAGACGCAACGGCGATTGTGATGCCCTCAAATTTCGTTTGGGATCGGACGGACATTTGAAGCGTCGAGACATGCAACACAAGGTTACCTGCCCCCGTTCATGACATATAAGATGCAATGTTCCTAACATGCATCTAACATTATGCAATATTTGCAGCGGATAATTTTTTTTTTCTTTAGCAATACTATGCACCAAATTGAAAATATCCTAAATGCTTAAAACATACTTCATGCATAAAGACCCATTGAACAGATCACAACACTAGTCCAAAATGGTTATGATCCAAAAAGTACTAGAGATGCAACTCCATTGTACAAGTAGTAATTTACGTTAACTACTATATTAACATTGACGTCACACCGTCGCTTAGTCAACTGTGTCTAGTTGATCAGCTTCTGATTCTCCTCAGATCCTGTAACAAGATCTACCATTCGGGGGGAATGGTAGTTGGGACTACCAAAATGAGATTTGATTACAAATCTCAGTAAGTTAATAAAAAACTTCCACACAAGCTAATGATGCATAGATAACAGTAAAAGTATAAGTGCATAATCAAATTCATAAGTAATTTAAGCATAACTTGGCGTACAACATAGCATAATTGACATAACTTAAATTGAAACATGAACTGAACTTGACTTGACATGAACTTGATCTGAAACTTGACTTAACATGAAAAATACATACTTCACAGTTGTTGTGGTCCTATGTATTCTACGTGTAAATACATACTTCACAGTTGTTGTGGCCCCATGTATTTTACGTGTAAATACATACTCTACAGTTGTTGTGGCCCATGTATTCTACGGAAACTTATTCTTTAACTGCTTAAATACATACTCCATAGTTGTTGTAGCCCCATGTATTCTACGTGTCACAATTGCTGTGTCTCACGTAGTGTATGCGTCACAATTGCTGTGACCCCATACATAAGTAATTAAGATGAAACGTGACTGGAATACGAAATGACTGAAGCCCTGACGTAACATAACGTGACTTTAACATAGCTTGAAATACATGACCAACTTGAGATATAAACATTTCGTAACATGGCATAACATATAATAGACAACATATTTAACATGACATACTTGCAACAGTAATATTACATGACTTGACATACATGTAATAGATGGTATACTTAGCATGACGTACTTGTAAGGTACAGTAATACATGACAGAATATATTATGTAACAGATAAAAATTGATGACAGAATAAATTATGTATAATAGACAATTACGTGATAACTTGGCATGGCATGACATATATGATAACACACATACATACACTGTAGTTCCTTTACTTAGCACGCATACACAGTAGACTGCTAGTAAGTTAAAAGCTAACTTACCTCGATCTCCGCGTTTCTTATAAAACTTTAAGCGCGATCACGAGGAACTGTAATTAGTGATTCTAAAAGTTAGCACTAAATCACTAATAAATTAAAATATATAAAATACTAACTTAAAGAGTAAAATTTTCATTTTACTCTCTACATGTAAGAAAATGACCGTTTTACCCATAACTTAAGGATTTTGCATACTAACTCCAAAAGTCACCAAAATTTACATGCATCATGTAAATTTTATCCTCAATTCAAATATCAATTTAGAAAAATTTAAAAATAATCACAACTATTAAAACTCCATAGGGCCGAAATTTCTATATGCTATTTCTATTGATTTTTGTTTCCGACTTGTTTTGATCAACCTTTTGATCTATGACTTATAAATATGTGATCTTCAAACCAAACCATCACATGGTTTAAAAAGATATCCTAAAACAGGTATAAGCTTCTAATTCAATATCACCTGGTTAAAAATTAACCAAAACATAAATTTAGTCAAGAACATCCACACTTTGGCTTATCTGAATATCTCTTTGCATAAAATTTCATATCTTTGAAACTAATATCAAATATCTTCAAAATAATAATATAACATGTATATAAGATGCTTAGAATCCTCCAATAAAATTATCAAAGTCATTGTTATAGGTTTAGACCACCAAAGAGTTAAACTTTCTCAAAACAGAAACTGTTTTTCCTCTTCCAGTTTCTAAGTTTCTAAATCTAAGAAAATATTTCATCAAAACCTTTAATCATGCAAAAATCCTCAACAAATAGTCATATATACATGTTAACAATACTCCATAAAAATTTCGGACCAATATCTATCCATTAGCTTGGTCAAAAACTCAAAACTATAACATATTCTCCAGTTTATCTTCCAGAATGACCTTTCTATAGTTTACATAATATTTTACTGACAAAATGATTTTCAAATGGGACAAATAAGATATCCACGTAAACTAGACTAAAAAAGGAACAACTTATATGAAGGAGACTTTATGATAAAATATTTACAAAAGTTTCAAAATTGGCATGCAAAAGAACTCCTAAAAGCTGTCTGAGAGAGTGTGTTTGATATTCTTTTAATGGAAAGTATAAATGAAAATAATTTCGTGGGGAGAGGTGGCTGGAGATACTTATGGATGAGATATAGAAGAGATGAGGCTGGAGTGAGAGTTAAGTGTAGGACTCTCTTACCTAAAGTGAGAGTTAAGTGTAGGATTCTCTTACCCGGAGTGAGAGTGGAGTGTAGGACTCTCTTACCTAATAATATCTACAAAAATCAATTCAAGATATTTTTACCCAATAATATCCACAAAATTAGCTTAAAATATTTTTATCTAATAATATCCACAAAATTAGCTTAAGATATTTTTATCCAATAATATCTACAGTTTTGAACAGACGTTTTGTCCGAAAATATGAAAGAATATTATTGCGCCATAAGACCTTAAATAATCCTCCGAGTCTAATGCACAAACCATAATACATTTTGACACTTCTAACTATCTCCAATAATTAAAAATACACTTCTGATATCATAGTAAATAATAACATTAACTATGTAGTTAGACAAAAACCTATACGATTAATGGATTTGTGAAAACTTATGGGGTCTTCACGAGGTTCCTAAAGTTAATAGAAATTTCACAATTGAATTTCTAGCGGGCTGTTACAACGATGACAAAGGGTGGCGCACGGCGGAGCTGGAAGGAAAGGGTGCCGCGACTTCCAGCCGTGTGTGGCGGCTAACAGCTGTACGGGTTGGCCTGAAAATTGAGGGAGGTGATCTCCGGCCAAAGGGGAGTCGACTGGTGGGGGCGGTGCACTGTACGGAGGGCTGACGGCGGCACAAAAAACGGACAAAGAGGGAGGGGAAGGGTGCTGGGTCGCTCGTTAGAGAAGCAGGGAAAAAGAAAGGAAAAAGAAAGAAAAGGAAGAAAAAGGAAAGAAGAAAAAGAGAAAAGAAAAAGAAGAGAAAAAGAAAAAGGGAAAAAGAAAAAAGGAAAAGAAAGAAGTGAGATCCAGAATTGATCTAATGAAAACAATCTTAAAAGCTATAAATTGAATAAAATAATTTAAACACAACATCTAACTTAACTAGTAAAAACTAACAACAAACTTTTAAATCCAAAAATAAATTTAAATAATTTAAATAGCAATTTAAACTCAAAACGATAATTAATATTAAGAAAGTCATACAAAATAATTTTCACAGCTAAATAAGTTCAATTGAAATACGATAATTTAAAATAAAAGAACCAATATTTTAATTAAATTAAAATACTCATTCAGTGAAAATACATGTAAAAACAGGATATAACAAGTTTAAAAAAATTGTAGATCCTGCATATAAATATATATTGAGTTGAAAAATATTATAAATTTAATATATAAAAAAATATTGAATTGAGATGAATTTAATAATTTGATAAAAGAGTTCTATTGGGCCCATCCATGCATAAGTTGTTTTGAAACAATATCACTATAAAATCAGCAAGTCCTTCTAAAACAAAAGTAGGTGAATTTCTAGAAAATGATAGTTACATAATATGCAAATATCGTATAATTATTTTTAAAAAATAAATTAGTATAAAATTTGTATAAAAAAAAAAAAAAAATTAATAATAATTTTTATTTTTTAAACAATTTTACTGTATTTATATATTCCATAACTATAAGCGGCATTAGTCGAAATTCCTAGCGTGCCCCTCGTCGCATAAGAGAACACGACAACGTATCTTTTGATATGGGCCCAATCAAAGTGAAAACCCAAGAAATTTGTTTAAGAAAAGGAAAATGTTAAACGCTTATAGGACGATACATCGGACCATAGTGTATTTTGACTTCATTTAAGAAAAATAAAATAAACTATCGAGCCAATGCATGGGCCCTCAGATCATCAATGAAATATGGTACGGATCTTAGAGCACTCAGAATAGATTCTTCATTCTATCTTTTAAAATATATTATTAAAATATATTTTTTATTATTTTACATACTAATTTTTATAATATACTATATATCAGTTTATTTATTTTTTTTCATATTATTTTAATATTATACTTTTTAATATATTTTATTCATTTCAAATAAAGTAAAAAGTAGAAAATAAAAAAATGAATAAAGAGTAAAAAGTAGAAAGAGAAATAAATTGAAAATTTATAAAATGTGAAAGGTATTCTATAAATGTGGAAGAGGTACTGTAGCAAAATGTACACTAGAAATAAATTACATAATCTAATAGAAGCCTCTTTTGAACACATTCATTTATATTTAAAAAAAAAAAAAAATCTAGTGTAAGCCTTTTTAGTAACTAGAACCCTCCAAAAAAACCCTCAGTTCTCCCTCCAAAAAATCCTAACAGACCAGATCGATCGACGGGGGTGGGAGCTTCGACTCCTCCCCCCTCCTCCCTTCCCCCTTCTTTTCTCTTTATTTGCTGTTTCTGTGTTCATTTTTCCTTTTGTTTTGGATTTTTGTGTATTTTCATGTAAATAAAGGAGGAGAGTTCCAGTGGGACCGTTTCCAGCCACCGACCGTTAACACACAACCCACCAAAGTGTTGGCCAACTGCCGATTTTCAAGACCACCGAACGCGGCGCCAGAAGGGAGGGAGAGTAGCCTGCACGTGCGGGACGGAGTCTTGGACAGAACCAGAGCTTAGCTGTCACACACCACCAGGGAGCCACCCGCCCACTCAAAACCTGGCTTTTCTGGCTCCTAAGACTCCGGGTGATCATCGAACGACCGTCGGACCCCCTCTAAGAGTGGTTGCATTGCACGCACCACTGGTTTGTTTTGTTTTCTTCCGTCTGTATTACTTATTTTTTTGGTTTTCGTTCGTCCATCAGTCAGTGTTTTTCTGGGTTTTGTTTTGTATTACTTGTTTTAAATCGAGCAGGTGATGGGGATTTTTGACCGGACACAACCCAGGGCTTGTGCTATGGAGAAAGGCAGTCGGTGTTACGGCCAGTGGACGTACGGCCAACTTCTGATGGAGGTTCTGTGGTCTGCACGCGAGCTGGGTATTCATGCTGTGCTTGGGCTCCTGATGTCGTCGTCTGGGGTGGGTGTGCCGCCGGGTTCTCGTTGCTGCTCGGTTTCTGTGGTGGTCTGGTTTTGTATGGTAGTGTCGTTTATATGTTATTCTGTTAGTGATAAATTAGGAGTACGCTTTTGGATTTATTGTCCAAAACAGTGGTGTCCCTTAATCCACCTTCTTAGAAGGTTAGAGGGGTTGGTCATTTTGTTTTATACAGAGTGTTTTCTCTCTTCGGAGAGGTTTAGAAGTTAAGACAATATCCGCTATTTCGTGTGCGGGGGTACTCTAGAGCAGATGCGTAGGTTGACTTATAGTCAAAATTTTTCTGTATTAATAAGTCACATTTGTAACTTCATTATGATGAATGGATTCACATTAAAAAAAAAAAAAAAAAAAAAAAAAAAAAAAAAAAAAAAAACCCATCTATTTTACAATAGCCATTAGGAGTGCCCTAAGGCTCAAACTTGGCCTGCAGACCAAATTTTTGTCACCAGCCTGAGCTCTATTTACCTCAGCTAAAGTGTTTGGGTATAGAAAGTAACTCAATGTTTATTATCATTTTTTATTTTTTTATTCTTATTTTTTATTTATTTATTTTTATTATTTAAAATTTTATTAGTATTTTTTATTACTATTCTCAACACTTCTTATTGCCCAAATTCAGTCTTAAGTTTCGATTGTTTTATATCTCATTCGATTTTATCATTATAATTTTTTTATAAAATAAAATCAAAAATTTCATTTTTTCAAAATTTAAAATAAAAAATAATATTAAAAAAATAATATTTTATTTAAATTTAAATTTTTATTTCAATCCATCTTATCTCATCTATAAACACCTTAAATTTCGTACTTTTAGGATGAAAATCAAGTTTCCTATATGTGAAAGGTTAATAAGTGTGAATAAATTTTTCTATATTATTTTTGAAGACTTTAAAATATGACACTGCCCATTTAAGACCGGTTGAACTTCAACACCCTTTTACATTTTAAAAGTATATTTAACTTTACTCAAAATTAAAAGAAAAATGCTATGTACCCCCGCGATATAACCCCGCCGCGGCCCCGTGTCCTACGTGGCATAAAATTAATACGACATCGTTTTCTTTTTTGTTCAAATTCCCTCTATTCTATTCTCATGACTTCGTGCTTCCCTCGTATCTCTCTCTCCCATTTCATTTCCCCTTTCTCAGATCTCAAGAAGCAGGAACCCTAACCCTCTTCGATTTCCCTCAGACCTCTCTCTCTGATTCTTGTGACTTCGATTTCCCTCAGAGCTCTCTCTCTCTTTCGAATGCTGACTTGGGATGTGGAGTGTTTCATGGGTATGTTTGGTTTTGATCTGATAGATTATTTTTGTAAACGGATTTCATTTGGTGGATACATTTTGCTTTCATGTGGTTGCAGTGAGGAGAGTTGGGAATTGTCTCGTGTAATGATATTGGATGGTGTTGTTATTTAACTTGTGGTTATCTCACATTTTATCCTTTCCTTGGTTTGATGTCTAAATAAATCTTCGTGTACGCAGGCTACTAATTGGTTGTTAGATTAACCTAACCGTAGCAAAAGGGGATTTTAGCCAAGTGTTGGAGGTGACGGTGATTTAGTTGATTTATATTGGCATAAACCAGTGCCTCAACTTATACAAAAAAATTTCATTGATATGATTTTTTCCCCGTTTCCCATTTCTTTCTGGGCAGAAGGGGCCTTAGTGGCAAAACAGATTTGGGTTTTGACGTACGTCCTAGGTTATTCAAGGTTGCCTTGGGACATCACCTTATCTTGTCATTATTTGGTTTTTTTTTTTTCTTTTCTTTTTGCATGAAGAAAGGGTCATGTAGTCGCTACCTCAAGTGAATGACTTTTTCACAATATCTTTTGCATATTCATTATGCTATGATAATTTGGATTTTCTGCTGCTTCTTGCATACCATATCCAATATTAGCAGTAACAATTGTTGTTGTTACTATGGGGAAAGGGTAGTGTTGGTGTTCTCATTGTGTGGTTGGGCTTAAAAATTAAATTGATGATTATGTCCATTATTCCGTGTCTCTCACCATAGAAGGGTTTGGGTATATTCAATTTGTATTCATTTGATCTATTTTCTTGATTCATTGATGTTTAGTTTTATTTCTTTATTTTAGTTAATATCTTTTGATGACTGTAGCTTTATTGAATTCTTTTCCAATAAAAGCTAAATGCTTGTAATTAGTGTAATCCTTTATAAATTATTTTAGTTTTGTTGGCTGACAATGGAAGGCTAAGATTTATAGACAGCATCGCTAAGAGATTTGTGGAGTTGACCATGGCACATAGGGGGGAAGTGAAAGCTGTAATGTCTATCTTGATATGTCCATCAAGACCAGGGCTCGATCGGCAGATGGAAATATTGTAGCACTCTGCTCACTCTGCTCATGCTGCTACTACAAGTCTTGAAGACCTACAATATGCCTCTGCTTCTACATGTCTTTTGTTTGCTCTGGATGATCTGCATGGAGGCGCACCAGAATAGTCATTGCATGCCTTTCCACTTTCTATTTTTGTCCCATTTGTTGGAATTGTACAAATACCTTTTGTTCTGCCTTTTATTGTTAGTAATGGAATAGGTGGTACTTTTGTGTGCTGTCTGCAGGCAGCTGGCCATGTAGCCATGTGTATATATATGGTTGCCTTTGTACAAAACATTCATCAATTTATTATTGATCAATATACAATACAGAGCATTTTTTCCTCTTCTATTGTTTTTTCCCTTTCCTTTTCTTACAGGAAAGGTTCTTGAGGGAACCCGTAAACTTTGGCAGCCTGTGAAAAGTTATTTTCCTGTTTGATTTTGGTTCTTGTAAACTCATAATATATGCATGCATGGTGGCATGCCCATCCATTTGGAAATAAAAAGCTACTGGCATACAACCTGAGAACCGAAAATACTCTCCTTTTGATGCTGCTCTCGTTAATTTCAACCAATGCAAATTCAATGTCAGGACTACATTCAAGCCACTAAATAATACATTAGATCAAGTAAAATTAAACTTGGATTGTATCCACCTGGAAAAATACATTAAATGGTGTCAAAAAAAATTTCTCGATTACATACAAGCTGAAAAATGCATTAAATCCACTAAATAATTACTGGATTACATCCAAGCTGGAAAAATGCATTAAACCCACTAAATAATTACTGGTTTACATTCAACCTGTATTTTTTTGTGGATTTACATTCAAGCTGGAAAAATACATTAAATCCATCCATATAAATCAAGCGGGTGTGATCCATCCAACCCAAAGTGCATCTGTAAAAAATAAAACCCAATTATTAGCTGTTGTTCTTTCCCATTTCCCATGCTAAAAAGAAGACACAGCAGTTGTCCATATATCTCTTACGAGCAGCAAATAAATTCACATGCATACTGTGCAATGCAGGGGAAAAGGGTGGGAAAAGGGTGGTATGGCACAAAATACTACAAGGGCAAGCTGATCTTGTTCCCCTTTTCTAGATCAGAACATATTGATGATTGCTTGACTCGGCCATTATGGAGCAAAGGCAATAAGAAGAAAATCTGGAAACCAAGGGATCTATTTCAATAAAACCATAAAAGTAAGAAGAATAATTCTTTATTTATCTCTTTAATACTTGTGTATGTTCTTTAAATCATCATCTTTATGGCCCATCATTGGTTTGGCAATCTGGTAACAATGGAGTGGTGGACTCATTTATAGCTTAATGAGGGATTTGCAACATTGACATGAGACCTAGATAAAGTGAATACCAAGAACAAACAGGCATCCTTGGAATTTTAAACAATATGCCAACAGGGGGAAAGAGATTTCACTCCATTTTTGTGGTATTTACTATTTACTGCATCTATCTAAGGTCATTGTCATTCTCTTGACAGTTATGACTAGAATATCCTTAAAACCCATAAACAGTTGAAGTTATTTTCAAAATTTGCATTCTGTGAATCTGTGATATAAGCTTCTTAATTGATCATAAATCTTGATCTTGTTTTCTGAATGAGTTTCAAGGCATGCATTGAAAAATGCTCCTTTGACCATTATTAATACAGAATGTCTGCTTGCTTTTCTAGCATTTGTCATGTGCATACTCGTACTTCAAATATACAATAGAAATATTTGAGTGATATAATAAATGAACTAATCATTGTCCTTTTTTTTTTTTTTTTTTTGCTGTTATGTACATGATGATGAAGAACTACTTGTATTAAAAACAAAAATCATGTTCGTAATGTTTCTTTGGGAGATAATGTCAGAATAAAGATCAAGCAATTCTGCTTGATGAATAAATTCAAGAAGAAAGCTCTAAGAGTAAGTTTTTTTGAAATCATCATCATATCTTTCATCTGAACAGCACCTATCTATCTATCCCATATATATAATAGTAAAAAACCAACACCAACAGCTTGAACACAGGCAGGCTCCAAAACCACAAACAGACACACACACCATCCAGAAAAGATCCCAAATCAGAATTCTTGGAATCTGTTCATAATGAACCTATCACTTTACAGACGACATCAAGTGAGTCTGGAGCACCCTACGAGTCATCATAGCTAAACAAAACCAAATCGCCAGAAGAAAACCAAAGGCAAGCACACGAAATTAAGAGGAAAAGCTGAAACTGAACCCAGATGGCCCTGAATCACCAGAACAAAACCAAAGGCAAGCACAGATTGCTGCCGACAACCCAAAAGAAAGAAGCCCGATAGTACGGAATGAAGGTGCTAAGCTACTTACGCGACTCAGAGATCTGGAAGCTGGGATGGCGAGTACGGAATGAACGACGGCGACCGAACCCACAAAATGCTCAGATCTCCTCTCTCCTGCTTTTTCTTCTCCAGTCCAAAATGCTCAGAAATGCCGCTCAAAGTCGTTTCCCTCCCTTTTGCTTCTCCTTTTTCTTTTTCTTTTTCTTTTTTTAAAAAAAAAATAAAACAATTAAGTCAGCTGACGTGGCATATGCCACATCAGCCGGGGACGCGGCGGGGGTACAACCCCGGTGGTATATAGAAGTACTCAAATTAAAAACTCTTATAAAAAGAGATAAAGACTGTTTTTATTTTTAACTGCTTCGGGTGCAAGAAGTTCATGCTTGTGAAACGGTGAATGTAGACTTGGACTGATATGGTCAAGGAATTAATATTCTACCTTATTAAATGCCATGATACTCAAAACTTGTAGAAATTTCCTGTACCTAATGTGTTTTTGTATTAACCGAGCACAACCGGATCATGTGCCGCGAAGCTGTTTTGAGCAAGTTGTATAATGATACACCATCAACTTATTTATAATTTATAAATAATTTTAAATATAATAATATTTTTTATTATATTTAAACACATTAAATTATCAATAAAATTTAAAATAATATTATCCTATTATATAGTTATATATAAGTTGTTAATAAAAAATAAATTTATCATTTTCTTTCTAACAATATAGTAGTGCATTTATTATTCGGATTCGGAGAGAAGGGGGGCCAGTGGGGGACAGAGTCACGTACTTACTACTCAGTGCTCTGAGATTTGACAAACGGCCACTACATCACGTGTTATAGTGTGATTAGGTGAGGTAAAATGATTGATTAGAAAAAAAAAAAAAAAAAAAGTGAGGTAAAATGATTTTAAATAAAAATTAAAAATTTAATAAAATATTATTTTTTAATATTATTATTATTTTAAAAATTAATTAATTTATAATATTTTATATAAAAATTTTAAAAAAATTATAATAATAAAATAATATAATACAAGATAAAACACTTTAACTATTCAAACGAAACTTGTTTACTAGAAATTTCACACGCACGCCATAACAACCTTACTCACTTTTCAAACAGCTTTTAAAACTTTTATCTACTCAAAGATCGAAGAGTCGAGAGGTTGTTAACATTTCAAAGCATTAGTTTAGATAAAATGAGAGTATTTCTCAATTTAAAAAATTTTAAAATGAATAATTTTATTTATTATTTTTATATATCATATTTATTTTATTTTTTTTCTATAATAAATATATAGTATATAGATAAGAAGTAGAATAATTTAATTAATTTAACAATAATAAAATAAAATATATTTTTTTAAATATATAATATGTAGAGTATCAGATGAAGAGGAGCATCTTCTTTCCATCAAATTACCAAGCAATTACGAATCAAAAGGTCAAAGAGAAGAGAAATGTTATATTGTCTATTCACTTTGATTTTAAATTTTTTAATATTATTTTTTATTTAATGACGAAGGAAGTGATTATTAATGTATTAATATTTTTTAAAATATTTTAAAATAAAAAAATATGAATACAAAATTAAAAAAAAAATTGAAAATTTTTAATTAGGTGTAAAAAAGCGATTGGATAGCACCGCACCGCACCGCACCGCTTCAGAGATAAAGTTTGATCCTACGATTATCAGAGGGGGGCAAATCATGTCCTGCTTATTTAAAAGAGAAACACACGCTTATTTTTCTTGAGATAGGATTTTTTTTTCCATTTTCTTTTCATAATTTAAATTAAAAAATTATAATTAGTGTATAGATATGTTAGTATATAGTAAAACTCTATAAATGATCAGTGGCAACCAGCGAGAGCGTGCCACTACTTGTTCTAGAAGGGACGTACTCGCCGCAACTGAGCTTAAAGAAAGAGTACTTCTATATACCACCGGGGTTGTACCCCCGCCGCGTCCCCGGCTGATGTGGCATATGCCACGTCAGCTGACTTAATTGTTTTATTTTTTTTTTAAAAAAAGAAAAAGAAAAAGAAAAAGGAGAAGCAAAAGGGAGGGAAACGACTTTGAGCGGCATTTCTGAGCATTTTGGACTGGAGAAGAAAAGCAGGAGAGAGGAGATCTGAGCATTTTGTGGGTTCGGTCGCCGTCGTTCATTCCGTACTCGCCATCCCAGCTTCCAGATCTCTGAGTCGCGTAAGTAGCTTAGCACCTTCATTCCGTACTATCGGGCTTCTTTCTTTTGGGTTGTCGGCAGCAATCTGTGCTTGCCTTTGGTTTTGTTCTGGTGATTCAGGGCCATCTGGGTTCAGTTTCAGCTTTTCCTCTTAATTTCGTGTGCTTGCCTTTGGTTTTCTTCTGGCGATTTGGTTTTGTTTAGCTATGATGACTCGTAGGGTGCTCCAGACTCACTTGATGTCGTCTGTAAAGTGATAGGTTCATTATGAACAGATTCCAAGAATTCTGATTTGGGATCTTTTCTGGATGGTGTGTGTGTCTGTTTGTGGTTTTGGAGCCTGCCTGTGTTCAAGCTGTTGGTGTTGTTTTTTTACTATTATATATATGGGATAGATAGATAGGTGCTGTTCAGATGAAAGATATGATGATGATTTCAAAAAAACTTACTCTTAGAGCTTTCTTCTTGAATTTATTCATCAAGCAGAATTGCTTGATCTTTATTCTGACATTATCTCCCAAAGAAACATTACGAACATGATTTTTGTTTTTAATCCAAGTAGTTCTTCATCATCATGTACATAACAGCAAAAAAAAAAAAAAAAAAAAAGGACAATGATTAGTTCATTTATTATATCACTCAAATATTTCTATTGTATATTTGAAGTACGAGTATGCACATGACAAATGCTAGAAAAGCAAGCAGACATTATGTATTAATAATGGTCAAAGGAGCATTTTTCAATGCATGCCTTGAAACTCATTCAGAAAACAAGATCAAGATTTATGATCAATTAAGAAGCTTATATCACAGATTCACAGAATGCAAATTTTGAAAATAACTTCAACTGTTTATGGGTTTTAAGGATATTCTAGTCATAACTGTCAAGAGAATGACAATGACCTTAGATAGATGCAGTAAATAGTAAATACCACAAAAATGGAGTGAAATCTCTTTCCCCCTGTTGGCATATTGTTTAAAATTCCAAGGATGCCTGTTTGTTCTTGGTATTCACTTTATCTAGGTCTCATGTCAATGTTGCAAATCCCTCATTAAGCTATAAATGAGTCCACCACTCCATTGTTACCAGATTGCCAAACCAATGATGGGCCATAAAGATGATGATTTAAAGAACATACACAAGTATTAAAGAGATAAATAAAGAATTATTCTTCTTACTTTTATGGTTTTATTGAAATAGATCCCTTGGTTTCCAGATTTTCTTCTTATTGCCTTTGCTCCATAATGGCCGAGTCAAGCAATCATCAATATGTTCTGATCTAGAAAAGGGGAACAAGATCAGCTTGCCCTTGTAGTATTTTGTGCCATACCACCCTTTTCCCACCCTTTTCCCCTGCATTGCACAGTATGCATGTGAATTTATTTGCTGCTCGTAAGAGATATATGGACAACTGCTGTGTCTTCTTTTTAGCATGGGAAATGGGAAAGAACAACAGCTAATAATTGGGTTTTATTTTTTACAGATGCACTTTGGGTTGGATGGATCACAACCGCTTGATTTATATGGATGGATTTAATGTATTTTTCCAGCTTGAATGTAAATCCACAAAAAAATACAGGTTGAATGTAAACCAGTAATTATTTAGTGGGTTTAATGCATTTTTCCAGCTTGGATGTAATCCAGTAATTATTTAGTGGATTTAATGCATTTTTCAGCTTGTATGTAATCGAGAAATTTTTTTTGACACCATTTAATGTATTTTTCCAGGTGGATACAATCCAAGTTTAATTTTACTTGATCTAATGTATTATTTAGTGGCTTGAATGTAGTCCTGACATTGAATTTGCATTGGTTGAAATTAACGAGAGCAGCATCAAAAGGAGAGTATTTTCGGTTCTCAGGTTGTATGCCAGTAGCTTTTTATTTCCAAATGGATGGGCATGCCACCATGCATGCATATATTATGAGTTTACAAGAACCAAAATCAAACAGGAAAATAACTTTTCACAGGCTGCCAAAGTTTACGGGTTCCCTCAAGAACCTTTCCTGTAAGAAAAGGAAAGGGAAAAAACAATAGAAGAGGAAAAAATGCTCTGTATTGTATATTGATCAATAATAAATTGATGAATGTTTTGTACAAAGGCAACCATATATATACACATGGCTACATGGCCAGCTGCCTGCAGACAGCACACAAAAGTACCACCTATTCCACTACTAACAATAAAAGGCAGAACAAAAGGTATTTGTACAATTCCAACAAATGGGACAAAAATAGAAAGTGGAAAGGCATGCAATGACTATTCTGGTGCGCCTCCATGCAGATCATCCAGAGCAAACAAAAGACATGTAGAAGCAGAGGCATATTGTAGGTCTTCAAGACTTGTAGTAGCAGCATGAGCAGAGTGAGCAGAGTGCTACAATATTTCCATCTGCCGATCGAGCCCTGGTCTTGATGGACATATCAAGATAGACATTACAGCTTTCACTTCCCCCCTATGTGCCATGGTCAACTCCACAAATCTCTTAGCGATGCTGTCTATAAATCTTAGCCTTCCATTGTCAGCCAACAAAACTAAAATAATTTATAAAGGATTACACTAATTACAAGCATTTAGCTTTTATTGGAAAAGAATTCAATAAAGCTACAGTCATCAAAAGATATTAACTAAAATAAAGAAATAAAACTGAACATCAATGAATCAAGAAAATAGATCAAATGAATACAAATTGAATATACCCAAACCCTTATATGGTGAGAGACACGGAATAATGGACATAATCATCAATTTAATTTTTAAGCCCAACCACACAATGAGAACACCAACACTACCCTTTCCCCATAGTAACAACAACAATTGTTACTGCTAATATTGGATATGGTATGCAAGAAGCAGCAGAAAATCCAAATTATCATAGCATAATGAATATGCAAAAGATATTGTGAAAAAGTCATTCACTTGAGGTAGCGACTACATGACCCTTTCTTCATGCAAAAAGAAAAGAAAAAAAAAAAACCAAATAATGACAAGATAAGGTGATGTCCCAAGGCAACCTTGAATAACCTAGGACGTACGTCAAAACCCAAATCTGTTTTGCCACTAAGGCCCCTTCTGCCCAGAAAGAAATGGGAAACGGGGAAAAAATCATATCAATGAAATTTTTTTGTATAAGTTGAGGCACTGGTTTATGCCAATATAAATCAACTAAATCACCGTCACCTCCAACACTTGGCTAAAATCCCCTTTTGCTACGGTTAGGTTAATCTAACAACCAATTAGTAGCCTGCGTACACGAAGATTTATTTAGACATCAAACCAAGGAAAGGATAAAATGTGAGATAACCACAAGTTAAATAACAACACCATCCAATATCATTACACGAGACAATTCCCAACTCTCCTCACTGCAACCACATGAAAGCAAAATGTATCCACCAAATGAAATCCGTTTACAAAAATAATCTATCAGATCAAAACCAAACATACCCATGAAACACTCCACATCCCAAGTCAGCATTCGAAAGAGAGAGAGAGCTCTGAGGGAAATCGAAGTCACAAGAATCAGAGAGAGAGGTCTGAGGGAAATCGAAGAGGGTTAGGGTTCCTGCTTCTTGAGATCTGAGAAAGGGGAAATGAAATGGGAGAGAGAGATACGAGGGAAGCACGAAGTCATGAGAATAGAATAGAGGGAATTTGAACAAAAAAGAAAACGATGTCGTATTAATTTTATGCCACGTAGGACACGGGGCCGCGGCGGGGTTATATCGCGGGGGTACATAGCATTTTTCTAAAGGAATATCCTTAAGTTCGTTTTAAATGTTAAAAATTCTGCCTATCATCATTTATATTATACTAGTTGAGGACCAACGTGCGATGCACGTTTGCTTCGTTTTACTGTTAACTGTTTAGTTAAGTTACAAAAAATTGTCAGCAAAAATATTACACAGATATAAACAGCAAAATGAGTTATGGATTTGTTTTTTTTGTCTAGGTGTCATTCAAGCTCAGGTCCATATTGGACAGGACTGATGGAGATAACATTGAAGTTTTTGTGTTTTTGTTGGTTGAATATTTCTGGGTCCACAGCAAGTTGAATCATCCATTGATTTTCTGAAGCTTCTGATGCCATTTTTTGTATAAATGGTAAATGTTCCTGTGTAGTAAATAGTTAGTGAGTTTAGATAATTAGTCAATGTAAAAATAATTTATATATAATTTTATTTGAAAATTTTGTGAAAAAGAATAAAGTTACCTCTCCAGTATGATTCATGAAATCAATGGCTGAATGACCCAATGCTTGTTCTGCAAGTTCACCGAACATAACAGCTGCTAATTTTCCTGTCCCGTCATCAACTTCAACATATGCTCGACAACTGTAAATAATAAAAGTATTATTTTTTGTTAGTATTGGTAAAATTAATATGTGAATAATTTTGAAATGAATTGTTAATTATTGAAGTAAAAAAAATGTGTACCGTGGTTCAGCAACACTTTGATGTTTGCAGTGGTAACAGAGAAAGCTTTCATTATGGTCATGCCCAGTTCCTTTGTTACAATTGATGCATGACATATAGAAGAAGATTTGGTGCAAATTTATGATATTTATCTTTGCCTTGATCCAGAATTTTGCTTTCTATATTATATTAAGAACAATATTTTGTTTAATGAGAAGGAATATAAATATAAATATGATGTTAAGAAAAATAATTTACCTCCATTGGTTGCAAACTTTTTAGTAATGCAGCAACATCACAATTTTTTGTTATTTGTCGAATACCAACTGACGATAAAGATGTAGATGGGTATTTTAATGATTTTGCAATTATGACTTCAAGTCTTGAATCATTGATTGCAATCCTAAAAAAGAAAAAAAGAAATTATAATTGGAACATTTTTAATAGATATGTTAATAAAAAATATTGTAATTAATATGAATTACCATCTTTGCAGCAGTTTTGCTTCAGGGATAAGAGGATTGATTGTAAATGCACTTGCTGGTCGAGATGAAAGAGATAGTCCTGTTTCGTTAATATAAATAATTGTTAGTTAAAAAATGTAAGATTTAAAATAAGAATTAAGAATTTGAATTATTAGAATTACCATTGTAAGAACGAACTTTGAGCTTTGTTGCAAGTAGAATTGGTTTTGTTTCGATTATTTCAGACATTTTTTTGCATTCGTCTTGAACAAAACGTCCCCACATAGTCAACGAGATAGGATTGAAGCTACATGATATGAAAGGAGAAAATTAAAAAGAATTTAAAAAGTAAAGATTATAAAAAAAATTTCAAAAATTAAAAAGGGGAAAAAAAATTTACCTTTGATCTATAACATAGATTTCTTGAAGAGTAGCTGGTCCATTTGTTAATGTTATTTCTTTTGGAGGTTTGATGTGAAGAGCAACTGCTAAGAGATCTGATTAAAAATATTGAAATGATTAGCTGTTTAGGAAAAAAAAAATTAAAAAATGATAATAATTTACCTATTTCTGCAATTGAATCCTTATAAGCATCCAACTCGTTAATGGGAATGAGGTTGTACTTTGGTATTTCTACTTGTTGTTCATTTTCTGGAATCTCTTCGATGATTGTTTTTGCATTTATAATCCATTGGTATTCATGCGACTCAGTTTTATATTTAGGATCCAGTAGTTTGACATATGCGTTTATAATATAGTAGGATCGAAACATCTGGAGAGAGTCTTCTCTTGAATCAATATCATTTCCGAACATTGTTGCTTGCAGACGATTTCCCTATATTATATAAGAAAGTATTGGTTGTTAGTTTTTATAATAAGTAAGGAATTTGTTTTTAAAAAAAAAAAGTAAAAAAATTTTACAAGTAAATATAATTACATAGAATGTATAAGATATGTTATATAAAGTATATATATATATGAGTATATTTGTAGAATAAATTGTAAGTAGAGAAAAAAATATTGTACCTGTTCATCTACCAACATTAAATTTTGGTATTTTATTGATGAGTGTTGCCCAATTCGTTTGGGGGATTTTTCAACCACGAGCATCTTGATTTTCCAGTCCCTTGTCTTTGGAGTAATATCTTTAATTGATGTATAAGTGATCCGCATTTTGAAAACTGATAAGCCAAAAAGAAATGAAGTCTATAAACATAAAAGGAAAGAAATGGAATTAATTAAACTGTAAAATAAAAACTAATAGAAACTTATATGTATTAATTAGTTAACAAGAATAAATTAATAGAATATTGGAAATATAAAAAACAAATTGTAGGAAATTTTTAATCTATTTATAGCAGTTAAAATTAAATATAAAAAAAAATTTGTTACCTGCATAACATCAGTCAGAGGAGGCCAATGTTAATAAGTCTGTGTAGACAATATTTTTTGTGCAGTTTTTTTCTGGTTCATCAGTTGAGATTGGTCGTATCAGAATCTTGATTGTAGAAATAGTCTTAGCTCTTGATAAAGCTACATATAATTGTCCATGTGAAAAAACTGGATGTGGCAAGTATATCCCAACAAAATCTAATGTCTGTCCTTGTGACTTGTTTATACTCATTGCAAAGCTTAGTTTAACAGGGAATTGAGTTCGTTTGAATGGGAAACCACTGTTTTCATCAGGATTTGGTAAAAATGGAATTCTCGGAATAAAAACCTTTTTGCCACTGTGATGACCAACTGCAATTTCTGCATGAATAACGTTACGATCAAAATTGCGACAGATTAGTCGTGTTCCATTGCATAGTCCTTCTGAAGGATTGATGTTTCTCAATAACATGATTGGACAGTTTTGTTTCAACAATAATTCATGTGGAGGAAGTCCATTTGGTGTTAAAGTATGTAAGAAATCTTCCATGACTGCCTGTTCAGATGCGTCGATTGTTTCATCAAAACTGTAATACTGTTTTAACTCTCCAGGAAATCTCTGAATCAACAAAGTGTTTATTTCATCAACATAACTATTTTTTGGTGTCAATATAGCTCGATTCATCATGCTTGAAATATTTGTTGAATAATCAGAAATATTATGAAAAACAGTATCCACCAAATGATCCAAAGAAGCAGAATCATTTTCATATGGAATTAACATGACTGCAGGAATTCTAACGTATTCATTAATTGTGATTGGTGGTAACCCATTCCCTAAATCCAATATGTATTTTGAGAAGTCTGGATCTAATCTTGCACGCATATTTTCAGTTAAACGAATTTTTGTCAATTTTGGCCATAGGTAGGAAGAAACTAAGCTGGCATCAATCTGTTGTTGTCTTGTTCCTTTTGGGACCACAGGTAGAATCTGACGAAAGTCTCCACCAAATACAATAACTTTTCCACCAAAAGATAATTCTGAATCATTAATATCCTTTAGCATTTTATCCAATGCTTCTATAGATTCTTTTCTTGACATAGGAGCTTCATCCCATATGATTAACTTTATTTTTTGTAGTAATCTTGCAAGTCCACTTTGTTTACTGACACTACATGTGAGATTTTTGTTGGTATCTAGTGGAATTTTGAATCGTGAATGTGCAGTTCGACCTCCAGGTAAGATTGATGCAGCTACACCAGATGAAGCAGTTGCAAGAGCAATTAATTGCTTTGTTCTTGTTGTAGCAAGGAGTGCTTTGTATAAAAATGTTTTTCCTGTACCACCAGGACCATCAATAAAGAACATCGCAGGTTCATTTGACAAAACTTTTTGTAAGATAGAATTATAAGCATTTTGTTGTTCGCAATTAAGCAGTGTTGATGCATGAAGATCTTCTTCTGGAATTGGAACAGCTAATTCATCATCAATTTCTCTAAACAAAAACTCATCTTGATCAAAATCAATGTTTTGGTCTATAAGATGGAACGAATTAATGTTTCTACCCATTGATTCAAATATTGTGCAGATGGAGCGTAAAGTTTCAGTTCTAACAGTTGATGAAGAACTTTCAACTAATTGAAAATCAGCAGACATATCTTGTTCAAAGCGTTCCCAGAGATCTCTTGGATTTGTAGGATTACAGTAAACCAAAATTGTTGCAAATAGTCTTCTTAAACTGAAAGGCATTTGGTAAAGAGAGGCTTCGTATAAGCATTCTTCTAAACTGTCATCTCTCTGTAATAAACCATACATAGTTGCAGCTTCACGAAATGTGGGGGCCAAGATACCATTGACAGTTTTGAGATGATCAAATGATAAAGGACCTCTTATATGATTTAATAACATCCGCAGATAATACCTTTCTCCTTCAAAAGGATTTGCTGTAACAATTCGACTTATCACAACCTGTTTTTTTCGAATAGTCCATATTTTGTATTGTTGGCTCCAAACATAAAATTCAGGAAATTCTTTATACAACAATTTTCTGGCATTCTGATCAACTTGATTTGTTGCGAAAAATTCAGTCAGCATTGACTTTGCTGAAAAGTCAGAGTTTATCACATTTGTTAAGTTTTCATGTGCACGGAAAGTAACCTGGTGCTGATTTTCAAGATGTAAATGTAAGCTATAGACTGCTGGATGAACCTCATTGATAATAAAGCCAAATATTCTCCACATAGCCTCTGGTGGAGTAATCCATCGAGCTGATTGAAATCTTTCAATTTCATCAATCTGTTGAGTGCTTTGTTCAGAAACCAGATTGAAGGCAATACGATCATGGCCTTTATAAATGTATTTGTAAAGATACTTGACAGCTTTTATTGTAGAACATATCTCAACATTAATATGGCAGTCAAACATTGCAAGTAAATAAGGGTTATATGGAACAACCCAACGATTATCTAAATCATGTCCTCTGATTTTGGCTGTTCTTCCATTGTTGCAGCGTTTGTATATTGGGAAGCAATCATTTCCAACAACAGTGTTTGAGACAAACTGTTTTGGGTAATTATTTTTGCAACAACCATTTTTTTTCATGCATACATTTGTTGGATTTAGAACTCCACATGGGCCATGCATCATATGCTTAACAACAGCTGTATAGAGATGTAAGTTGTTGTCTTTGTCAGGTAATTCAGCAGATACGATCTCATCAAAAGATTCTGGTGCGTATAATTTCCAATCTTGACGCAATATAATCAGGAAATGGGCATGTGGAAGTCCTCTTTTTTGGTGCTCAATAACATAAACATATGCTGAGATTTTTCCAAATATTTCTCGTTTGAATAATTCATACTTCAGATCCTCTAATTTTGCTCTAAAAATTCGAGCAATTAAGTCAGGTCGATTTTGGGTTTCCTCATGTGGTAACAATTGAGTTGAGATCTCTTTCCAATTTGGATTGCATGTCATTGTCAAAAAAATATCTGGTTTGCCATATCGTTGAACTAAAGCCATTGCTTCTAAATATCTTTTTTGCATATCTCTTGGGCCTCCAATAAAAGATGAAGGCAAAATTATACGTTTGCCAATTCTTGAAGCATTTGTTTCTCCAAGATTAATGCTATCAACAATGCCTTGATATAATTCAGATCGAATATGTTGTTGATTGCAACGAAAATAATCTAACCTTGAAGTCTCTATCTTGATATACATGTCAACAACAAATTGTTGAAGAAGTCGGCCAGAGATTAGAAGGATAAATTTCAGATTTTCTCTAATTTGCAACTTGTAACAGTAATATTCACGGCAAGAAACAATGGGATCTTTTCTCTTTTTCTTTAAAACTACAAAAGTAATAAAAAATTATTTAAAGAAATACATACCAAATATATTAATAATAAGTTGTATAAAAAAGATAGGATAGAAAATTTAACCTTGTTCTTCTCTTCTGAGTAATTCTTCTGCTGATGTTGATTGATGAGGATCAATTAATTGAGTTGTGCAGTTATTGGCAGATACAGATGCAATTCTTTTGTTAATTCTTTGTATGCCTTGGTGCCATCCAATATCTCCAAGAGGAAACAACAGAGGATATTGAAGCGGATCATAGCATCCAAAATAATATTGAACTAAATGACTCCCGCCAATATGATTAAATATGAAAATATCACGAGGTGTTAAATGTTCTGAATCATCATTTTCAACCCAAATAGTTGCAACTTCTGATGATGTTGGGGCATTAAACACCCGTTGATCTAAACCAGGATCTGATTTTATACAGATTTTTTGATATTCTAAATTTGGCAAATCACCAATAGATCGAAAAAATGTTGAATATGGATTTACACGAAGGAGATCCATAAGTTGGGCAATAATAGAAGGATCCATTCTGATTGAGTCAACAATGCGATTCTCGAATTCATGTTCAATGTCATAGAAATATAGCTGCAAATTAGAAGGTTGACCATCTGAAGGAATCAAATCAGGGAGACAGTGATAAATTTGACCTTGAGCTCGAAATGTATATATTCCTCTGTTTCTTCGACATAAATTTCTGTCAAATTTAACTCCAAAAGATGTGAAAGCAAATTTGTTGTTGTACGTTCGAACATATGTCCGAAATTGTGTAGATTCAGCAGTATTTGAAACAAACAGATTATAGAGTTGATCTGGAACATCATTTGTAACCAAAGAGATTGATCTATCAGCACAACAGAAATTGTTTGTTTCATGAAAGAATCTTTTTGCTTTGCAATGCTGACAATGTGGCATATTTGGTAAATAATTTGCTTCAACTGGAACATTTTGTAATATTTGTCTATGTACAACATTATGACGACGTAATGTGCCTATTGAGTTGGGGTAAAAGAAAAACAAATATAAGAATTTTCATTAGAAATAATTAAATAATTTTTTTTCAATCAATATTTTAAATATAAATAACAATAAAATATAATGTTATTAAAGAATTCATTTTATTTTTAGTTCTTACCAAAAGTACATCTTCGCAGATTTTTTTGAGCACTTGATTGTAATTGATCAACAAGAGGAACCTATTTTAGAGAAAAAATAATTATTGAAAGAGAGTAAATAAATAAAATATATGATGACAAAAAAGAAAAGTTACTAAACCTGTTGGACCATAAGTTGTTCAGAAAGTTGACTTGTCTCTGTTGGTGCATTTGTTGACTTTCCTTTTAACAAATTTACAGAATAACTTGAGCCAGCAGAAGAACTGTATGAAATATTTAATTGTGTAGATTCTTCTGAATTTTTAGCAAGGAGATGAACATTTGGGCATATGCTAGGCTCTTCTGAGGAGGTCATTCCAAGAATGTTAAAATTACGGCGAGAAATTCTGGACCTCTTTCCATGGTATTGTTGAATATTAGAATTTTCAATATTGCCAATAGGTTCGAGATGATCATCTGATGTATCATCGATTGATATAATCATTTGATCAATATCAGATGGCGTTGAATCTTGAAAATCAAGCATATCTCTTTTCGAAACTTGTTTCTGACAATGTCTTTTTGTTGTTCTTTGCTGCAATTGATCTTTTTTGTTTTGTAGAAGATCTTTAGATGACATTTTTTTGTTGATTGTTTTTGAAGCAGAATTTTATTTAATTATTTCCTGAAATAAAGATTTTGGAAATAAATAATAAAATTTTATCATTTGATATGTCAATAAAGTAAATTAAAAGTTCAAAATTTTAAATTGACAGTAAATAAAAAGTTCAAAAAGTTTATTAATTGGAACAAAAAAGAACATATAATAAATATATTTATTTATATTATATACTTTATTGAATAAAATATTACATGCTAAATAAACATATAATTTTAAGCATGGATTGAATAAATGAAATAATTTGTAATATACAAGGAAAAAAAATACTTACAGTTTTTGTAGCTAGCAGGATATTTGTTGACTTCAGATCTTTTAGTTGAAAATATAATCCCTATTTTTAAAAAAGAAAAATGTATGTTATTTTTAACAAGAAATATATTTTTTAAAATTTTTAAAGAGATAAAAATGTTTTAATTTGTTGCAATTAATTTTGATTAGAGATATTATAATAATTATTTGTAAATACAAAAATAATACAATTGATAAACGAAGTTGCAAGAACTTGATCTTTAGTTGATATATAATAGTAAGAATAGTCATTTGTTATTATAATATCAAATTTAAAACATTAATAACATTCAAATGTTTTTTTAAGAATTTATTTTGGAATTTTTAATTAATGAATTATATAAAAGAAGTGATAAAAATTTATATTATATAATAAGTTTGTATTTATCTTATTTATTTTATTTATACATTTATTTTAAATGGTTAAATTTAATTAAAATAAAATCTAAATAGTTTAAATTAGAAAGAACATAAAATTAGGATGTTTTATTTTATAAATATTTATAGTTAAAGAATTGGTCATAAATGTCTTTTTTGAATTTATAGCTATAAATTTTATAGCTTGATAAATTCAAATTTACATAGAATCAATGTCTAAATATGGTATTATTTTTAAAATCACTATGTTCTATAGTGATTTTGAGATTAAAATTTGATGCAAACACCATTATTTAGATTGAAATCTATATTAAAATTTTTACTGACCATATGTTAATTAAGAAATATTTACAAAAAATAACATTTATATAATAACTATCATGAAATATGTTTGAAGAAATGAAATTGTTGTTAAAAAAACAAAATATTAAAGTATTGATGGACAAATAGAATGCAAATATTTTGAAAGAAAAAAAAAATTTAAGACATTTATAATTGTAATTGTATAATTAATATCTAAGAATAATTTGAGATTTATATATAGTATTGTGACAAAACAGTATTTTATAACTGTTGGTATTTAATTCTATTACATAGAGGAACAAAATATTCATCCTTAAACAAAAATCCATCCAGAACATTAAAATTTATATGCAAAGATTTTATATTTAAATATTAAAGTTTAAAGAACATATTTATAAAATTTAAAATTTTTAAGAACTGGAAAGAAGAAAAATAATAAATAGAAGTTTTTATTTTTATTTTTATTTTTTTATGTTAATAAATGTTTTAAAGATATAAATTATTAATAAAGTTCTGGATGGATTGATGTTCAAGGACAAATAAATGTTTAAGAAAATACAAACAGTTAATAAGTGAAATAATTTTAAAAGAAATGTATGAATTTACTTTTGTTAGGAAATAAATTTCACATCAAAGAGATGATGTGTAAATTTATGAACTAACAACATATAAAAGACAATTGTAAATATATACAAAGATTTTAAATAAAAGAACAATACATTAATACGTAGTAAATTTGTTATTTTTGAAAAAATTTCATAGCATTTGTTTATTAAAAAATTAAAACACAAATATGATAAATAGATTTTTGCATCATTTTAGCAAAAGCTAAAATAAAAAATATTTAAGACTAAATATGTACTATTAAATATATATTTATACAAAAAATAAATATTTAATATAATATTTAGAAATTTTATGTCAAAAGATTATAATGTTATTTAAATTTTGAATTTTTTGTTAATAAAAAAGGCCATATTTTTTACAACAAATAATGCATTAGATTTTTTTTTTCTTTTAAAGAAATATGTACCAATAAATATATAATTGAACTAAAGATAAATGTTTAATATTAATAAAACAAATAAATACTTACAAATTTTTTACCAAATGATTATAATGTTATCTGAATTTTGATCTTCCTGTTGATAAGATAGTCCCTATTTTTAACAACAAATAATACATTAGAATTTATTTAATAAGAAAATATTTTTTTTTAAATCTAAAGTAATGTAAATTTCATTTATAGAAATGAAACCACCAAAATAAATGTGATAAATTTTATCTGAAATATAATCTAACTTTTTAAGCAAATAAATTAACAATTTATTGTTACAGTCAAAATAAGAAATTTTTGAAAATAAATTTTTTATGGTTTTATAAAGATATAGTTTTAAGCATGAATTAAATAAAGCAAAGAATTTGTAGTATATAAAGAAAAATAATACTTACAGTTTCTTTAGCTAGCACGATATTTGTTAACTGCAGATCTTTTACTTGAGAATGTAATACCTATTAAAAAAAATGTATGTTATTTTCAAAAACAAATATTTATTTTTAAAATTTTTAAAGAGATGAAAAAGTTTTAATTTGTTGCAATTAATTTTGATAAGGGATACAATTGATAACATTCAAATGTTTTTTTAAAAATTTCTTTTGAATTTTTGAATTAATGAATTATATAAAAGAAGTTATAAAAATTTATATTATATATTAAGTTTGTATTTAATTTAAATTTTTTTAATTCATACATTTATTTAAATGGTTAAATTTAATAAAAATAAAATTTAAATAGTTTAAATCAGAAATAACAAAAAATTATAATGTTTTATTTTGCAAATATTTACAGTTAAAGAATTGGTCATAAAATGTTTTTTTGAATTTATAGGTATAAATTTTATAGTTTGATAAAATCAAATTTACATACAAATCATTGTCTAAATATGGTATTATTTTTAAAATCACTATGTTCTATAGTGATTTTGAGATTAAAACTTGATGGAAACACCATTATTTAGATTGAAATCTATATTAAAGTTTTTATTGACCATATTTTAATCAATAAATATTTGTAAAAAATAATATATATATATAATAAGTCTCATGAAATATGTTTAAAGAAATGAAACTGTTGTTAAAAAAACAAATTATTGAAGTATGAATGGATAAATAAAATGCAAATATTGTAAAAGAACAAGAAAAATTAAGACATTTATAATTGTGTAATTAACATGTAAGAATAAATTGAGATTTGTATATAATATATACAATGATTTTACATAAAAGAAACATATAGTAATATGTAGTAAATTTTTTATTTTTTAAAAAGTTTCATAGCATTTGTTTATTAAAAAATAAAAGTCAAAATATGATAAACAGATTTTTGCAATATTTTAGCAAAAGGTAAAATAAAAAATATTTAAGATTAAATATGTATTATTAAATATATATTTATACAAAAAATAAATATTTACTGTATTATTTCAAAATTTCTTTTCTAAAGATTATAATGTGATTTGAATTTTGATTTCTTTATTAAGAAGAAAGGCCTAATTTTGACAACAAATAAGACATTAGTTTTTTATTTTTTATTTTTTTTAATTTTGAAGAAATATGTACAATTAAATATGTAATAGAACAAAAAATAAATGTTTAATATTTACAAAACAAATGAACACTTACAAATTTCTTACCAAATGATTATAATGTCATCTGAATTTTGATACTGCCGTTGACAAGATAGCCCCTATTTTTGACAACAAATAATATATTAGAATTTTTTTAATAAGAATATATTTCTTTAAAGATGTAAAATAACGTAAAATTCATTTATACAAATGAAATCAGCAAAACAAAATAGTTTAATAACTTTAGATACATCAATTTGAAACATTGAATCAATTTGATTTTTTGAAATATTTTTCATTTTCTTTTGTTTTATTTATTTTATTTATTATTTATATTTATTCATATTTCTTATTTCTATATATTTATATATATGGATATATTATAAGATTTATATATTATATATTTGTATATTACATTATATATATTATATAAAATGAGAATTCCAATATTATATTTGTTGCCAATATAATATATTATTAGATGAATTTTAATCCTTTTGATGACAAAATAGCCACTATTTTTAACAACAAAAAATACAACAAATAAAAAAAAAAAGAAGAAGAAGAAGATGTTATTACTTCAAAGAAGCATATTAATTTTTAAAAAATTAAAGCATATATATTTTTTTAAATGTTATATTTTTAGAGATAAAAAAATTTAGTCGTTATTTTTATTGTTATGTTTTTATATATATTTTTTTCATTGAAATTGTTTTTTCACAGAATATAACATATGTTTAAAAATTTGAACAATTTATTCTTAACTTGAATCAATTTTGTTTTAGTTTAATTTTTTTACAGCAATATAATATTTTTTTCTAAATAATTTGTTGGTTGTTGAAGTGTTTTTTTAATAAATATGTATATTTTAATTTGATTTGTTCCCCTTTTTTTTTTTGTGTACAAAAATAAAATGATAAGTTGTCATTTATTGGTATGAATTCTTTATATATTTTAAAATATATTTTTCTTAAGTTACATGTAAAATTTTTACTCTATTTTATATTACTCAATATGATTGATCATCTTTAAGCTAATCAATGTTAATACTCAATATTATTGTTTTATTATGTGTAAGACTTTTAGATTGAGTTTATTCATGTTTCAAAGATTTTTTGAATATTGAAATAAATGGCTACTCTAATAATTGATTACATCTGTGTTGAAACAAATAAAAAGTAAAACATAAATAAGACAAAAATAGTACAACAATTGAAAATGGAAAGCATGAATAGATTTACTTACCCATCCTACAAGTGAATTTACTTTTATAAATTTAGTTTATATTTAGATTTATAACTATTCTTTTAAAAAGTTATAAAAATAAAGGAAAATAATTTTACTTAATAGTAAAATCTACAAAATGAAGAAAATAAATATGAAATCAATCTTATACTAATATATAGGTGGTGCAAATGATGAGGAAAAAAAACCAGAATCTGAAAAAAAAAAAAAAAAAATAGACAAATTTGAGAGAATAACATAAAAGTAATATTAAAAAAGTATTAAAATTAAATTTCCCATAAAATTATCTCTAATTTAGAAAAATATGACATTTTCTAAATTTTTTTTTAAATTTAACTTATTTTTTTAAAACCTCTAAGATTCAATTGCTTATTCTTTATTTATTTTACTCTATTATTGTTTTATTATTAATTTTTTACCTCTATTTATAAATTTAAGAACTCAATATTTTTTCTTATCTTTTAAAATGTTACTTTAGTGAATATTTTAAACAAAAAATTAGATATTATAAATTTTTTATATTTCCATAATTATTTAAAATATTTTTAAAATTATAATGAATATGAGTATAATAAAAACTGTAGATAATTTGAAGTAAATAAATATAATAAAAAGGTTAAATGATTAGAAGGAAATATTAATATGAAAATAATATTTAAAATTAATCTTATACTAATCTATAAATGGTGTAAACGAAAAAAAAAAAAAAAAACCAAAATCTAATAGAAAGCAAAATAGACAAATTTGAGAAAATACGGAAAAAGTAATTTT
Source organism: Carya illinoinensis (assembly GCF_018687715.1). Classification (NCBI taxonomy): domain Eukaryota; kingdom Viridiplantae; phylum Streptophyta; class Magnoliopsida; order Fagales; family Juglandaceae; genus Carya; species Carya illinoinensis. The sequence goes on along the minus strand of NC_056760.1, from coordinate 6,155,166 downwards.
ATAAGGACATTAACATTAAAATTCCCATAAACTTGTTTATAATTTAGTTAAAAATGAGATTTTCTAAATTTGTTTTTCAAATTTTACTTAGTTTTTAAAAACCTATAACATTTGATTTGCTATTGTTTATCTAATATATTAAAATAATATTTTTCTATTCGTTTTTTTTATTATCTTAGTTTGTTTATCTAATCTATTAAAATAATAATTTTCTATTTTTTTTTATTATTATCTTAGTTGTATTTAGAATTTTAACAACTCAATATATTTTTGTATGTTTTGAAATGTTACTTTATTGAATATTTTAAACAAAAAATTCAATCATTTTTATTGTGTATGATAATACTTTTATAATTAAATTTTTATATTTCCATAATTATTTTTAAAATTATTATTTAAAAAGATAATAAATATAATTATGATAAAAAGTGTAGATAATTGGAAGTAAATAAATATAATAAAAAGTTTACATGATTAGAAAAAAATATAAATAAAAAAATAATATTCAAAATTAATTTTATACTAATATATAAACTGTGTAAGTAATGGAAAAAAAAAACAAAAATCTAACAAAAATCCAATATGTCAATCTTTACGATTTCTTTATTATATTAAAATAATATTTTTGTATTTTTTTAGTGAATATTCTCTAGTGAATATTTTAAACAAAAATTTAAATAATATTTTTGTGAGTATGATAATATTTATATAATTAAATTTTTTATATTTCCATAACTATTTAAATTATTTTTAAAATCATTATTTAAATTTATATTAAATATGAGTAAGATTAAAAGTATAAATAATTAAAAATAAATAAATATAATATAAAGTTTAAATGATTATAAATATATAAATATTTATATATATAATTGAAAGTTCCGTCTATAGCTAGATATATATCTATGTAAATATATATATATATAGAAATGGGCATAAAAGTAATTTGGCTCTAACCTACAAAGCCCTATATAATCATCTCTAAACCTAATCCTAACACTTTGGCCGCCTCCTTTCATCTCTCTCTCTCTCTCTCTCCCTCTCTCTCTTTCTCTTTCTCTCTCGGGCATTTCATCTTCCGTTTCCTCTCTCTCTCACAGCTTTCATCTTCTTGTTTGATTTATGTTTGTATTTTGTTCTTCTTTTAATGTTTTGGAGTTTCGTTTGCATCACTCATCTATTCCGTTTATTTGGGTTTTTTTTTTTTTTTTTTTTTGTGCGTTTAGATCTAGATTGTTCTTTAGAGTATAATCTAAAACTGTTTATTTGGTATATTTTTTGTTGTTTTTTCATACTTTCAGATGAACATTATTTTTTACGATTTTTCATTTCTTTTTTTCCTTTTAGATCTGAACATATTTGTTTTTGTTTGATTTTTTTTGTCGTGTTTTGTTCTTGTTTTTGTCTCGTTTTATCTTGTTCTTATTGTCTCCAATTTTGTTGTTTGAAGTTTGAAATTTTGAGATCTGTACAACAACTATTTGGTTTTTCACTTATTTGGTTTTTCGGTTTTTTTTTTTTTTTTAATTTTTTTATCTGATTGAAATTTTTGGTTTGTTATTTGGATCTGTGGGTTTCTCGGTTGAATCTATTGTTTGTTGGGTGTCCCTCACATCGCCGCTCACATCCGCAGCAAATGGCCACTCGTGGGAGCGCACGGCCACGCCGGAAGGTGAAATTTTTTTCATTTGTGCAATTTTTTGGTGTATTGATATATATTATCACTATACATATACTTTACATGTAGAGTGAAATTCTTCAATCCGATAGTTTTTTTTTTTCAAAAATTTAGGAATTGGGTTTTGTTTTTTTGATTAACTGCAGTTTTGTTTTCCTATTCTCAGCACACAACAACAAAGTAGAAGATGAAATTTCAGAAGATTGAATTTGTATATGATGCGTTAAATTTTTTTGTTCGGTGTACTCTCTGTAAATAAAGATGTAAATATGCAAACATAGTTTTTTTCTTTCGATTTTTTTTTTTTGCTGTAATACATATACATATCATCTAATTACATAATGTAACAAATTCATTCATTCATACAAGACAGTTAATTTTTGCAATATACTGAGGAAAACAATAAAAACGTACCTACAATTCAATTGCTGACAGAGTGTAGAACGCAGTAGAGAGCCACAACGAAATGAAATGAAAGAAATTTGAATATTTAAACTGCAGTTCAATTCAATTTATCAGATGAAGAGATCAGAAATAACTGTAAAAATACAATATAACCAAACCGGCAAAGCAAAACGACACTGAGGACAACAAAGCAAATAATAAAAATAAGGGCAAAATCGGAAAAAAAAAAGAGAAAAAGAAATCTGTCGGTGGGAAGTTAAAATGACAAAAACAGCTGTCGGTGGAATACAACTAAAACGTAAACTACTGTAATTGCCAAATAAAGTGAAGGGTAAAATGGGAAAAAAATGTTGGAGCACAAAAAAAAAAAAAAAGGGAGGAAAAAATATTTACTGTTCCTAACACTGTACATCGCGGATTCTCGCTTATATTATCACTATAGATATTAATATATTATTTATTATTTAAACACATACATATTTATATGTACAGTATATAATATAAGAATGATTAGTAGCATTTATTTATTTCCCCGTTTTGGTAAATACAACAGCGACGTTTTTCATGTGTGGGCATTCTCTGATTGGATAAAACATTTTTAAGAACCTAACGTAGCCTTTATTATTTAAGAAAAGGATATTTTGGACACGCAAACAAGAGAATTACCTTTATCAAACAAGAGTTTTGCTACACTGCGCACACACCATCTCTCAATGTCTATTTTAAAATTATTAAACAATAAATGCAACGCAAAAAGATGATCAGCCATCCTTTATCACACTTCAAATTGATTTGGGGTTTTCTTTTTCCAAATAACGCTTGGAGGTATTATGAAATTTATGTTTGGGATGATTAGAGTATCTCATGATTTTGTGTAGCAGTAAATTAAGAATTTGGCTACATCTAAATGGTTCGAGCTTGGCTACTTCGGGGTCAACTAATCACCAACTCGTGTGGTCATAGTGACACTCTAACATTTCGATTGAGTCATATTATATATAATTGTAGATTATATAAATATCGTGTAATTTTTTAAAAAATTATGAGGTCGAACATTAAAAAAATTAATTTTTTATATAGATTCCATAGCGTGCACATTTTATGAAAAATAATATTTATAATTATAGAATGCGAAAATGTTTAGCATCAATTTTAAAAAAATGAAAAAAATATGAGAATCACATTAAAATTTTAATTTGTTAATAATAAACTCATATTTTTTCAAAATGAATATGTGATAGTTGTACAATTTATAATTATGTATAGCATTAATTTTTTATTATTCTTAATTTTCTTATTATTTTATAAATATTAAAAATTGATGAAGTAAAATGAAAGTGCCCTGAGCAGAATCTTCCTTAAAAATAGTACTCGAAATCATCAAGATTCAAAACACAAGAATTGTCGATCAAATATATGTTTTTCGAAGTGATCAATAAATAAATGAAAAGTCTGCTTCGTTTGCATTCTTAAACGAACTCATTTCATTTTATTTAGATTATATTTAAAACTCATTTTAATATCTAAATACATAATTTTTAAATCATTATATTTAATATCACTTAAATCAAAACTTATTTATACGTAAGACATACAATATTTTTTAACTTTCTATAAATATATTTAAATTTATTTTAATATTAAACATATTTAAACTCATCTTAGATAGGTCCACGTAACTCACTTAATCATATTAACTCACTGTTATTTATAAAAAACTTAACTCAACTTAGCTTAATTCAACATCCAAACGTAAAGATTTAACTCATCTCAAGTCAACTCAACAAACTAATATAATCTCGTTTAGTTACACAATTCAAATAAAATGAGATATTTTGAATAATAGTGAGACTTTTGACTTAAGATGATAATATGATATGATATAGTTTGTAAAAAAATATATATTTAGATAGTAAGATGAGATGGGATGGTTTTAACTTGTTGAATATTTGATAAAATAGTGGTGAGTGAGTCTCACTAATTATTTAAAATTATTTTTAATTATTAGGTAAAAAATATTATGAATATATTAAAAATAAGTAATATCTATTATTAATTTAAAAGTTTATAAATATTTTGATTTTTCTAGAATATATTTTTATATTATTATATTATGACCTATTTATTATACTTTATTTTATAAAATTAGAAATATATTTTCCTAATTAAAATTTTAATAGATAATTATATATATTAAAAATGTTAGAGTTAGTATTACTGTAGCATATTATAGTATTACTATAATATCACTGTAGTATTAATTGAAAAATGATAAGATTTTATTTTCAACGGTATTGGATTAATTTGGATGGCAGATGAAAGATAGTCTGTAGAAAAAATTTACAAAAATTTATACTATTCATACAACCTTCCTATGGTATACTTTTTATTGATTTTTATTATTTTTTTATTTTATCAAATATTTAATATATGTATGATGAATAGAAGAATTCAATTAGTTAAAAAAATAAACTTAAAAAAATAAAAAATAAAAGTTAAATTTTTTTGAAAAATATGGTGAGAGAAAATTGTGCGAATGCCGAATAGTAAGATTCGGTTTGTCTCCACAAAATTTTCATATCAAATTCAAAATTTTCATCTCATCAATATAATTTTTTTAAATTTTTATATAAAATATAAAAAATAATTTAATTTTTTTTTAATTTTTTAAATCTTAAAATAATAATAATAATATTTAATATTTCATTTTAAAACTTATAATCTCAAAATTCTCCAATCGCAAAACCGAACCTAAGAAGTTATACAGATTTTTTATAATTTGCATCTCGGCATCTGATTTTGATAGGTTTCCACTTCCAGTGATGATCGGATTTGGTCGAGCCGCGTATAAGCCAGTCTAGGAGTTCACGTCAGCAGGGGCCCGGTGCGGGGAAACGAAAGAGTGCACTCTTCGTAAAATATGAGAGATTCATTCGCTTATAAAACCCAGAGAGATACTAGCTCAGCCAATCCACATTGGAACGCCCTTTCTCTCTCTCTCTTCTCTGAATCGCACTGAAGCTTCGCCGAAGCTCGCTCTGTCAGATTCGAACAAGGCACACTGCCACAGTGCCTCTGATCCCGTGACCTTTTTTCGGTACGCGTGCCAAATCTCATATTATTTTCTTGTCCAATTCGCTTTCTAGTTTTGCTGGAAAAGAGAATCTTGTGACTTCGATTTTCTTCTCTCGGAGTTCCAGAAGTTTAGAGTTTGCTTTCATTTAAAGGGGATAGATCTTGCGGCTATTTGCGATTTTGGCTGTGTGGTTTCTGTGAAATAATAGGCTTCCGTTGGTTTCTGTGAAAAAATAGGAAAAAGCAGAGGAAAGTTATACGAAGCGGGTTCTTTTGCAAAAAACTTTCCTGCGATTTCCGCCCAATTTACCATTTTTTTTTTCTTCGAAAACCTAACAGAGAGTAACAGGTATCATATTTGCGCTTATTTTATTTATTTTAAGGGCAAATGATTATAGGCATTATCGTTTGGAATTTGTAAACTTTATTGTTATCATTAGTTTGTGAAAATTGTGAGAACCACACGCATTCGAGTTTTGGGTTGCAAACGTGAAGGACCAAATGGCTTTAATTTTGTGAAAAAAACTACATCAGGTCTGTGGATTTGTTTTCAGTTAGAGATGAAAGCTTTTTCTCCCTACTTTTATAAAAATTGAATGGGAAATCAACCTTGATTCTTTGTGGGGAAAGAGAAACTTGATACATGAACATATTTCAAGAAATTGTTTAAAAAGCGCGTGTTGGGTTCGTATCGTCTTACATTTAAAAGCTGTTTTAGGGTCTATGTAAGCCTGTTTTTTAGCTTTTCTTTGTTCAATGAACACCTGTTTGATCCCAGAATTTGATGTTTTGAAGTTCATAGCGGGAGGGATCATATGCTCGCTCGTTCTTTACTTCGAAATGGAAGCGTCTTTTTTCTTTTTTCTAGCTCTCTTGTATTATATCAAATGAGAACGGGACTTGCTTCCCTGATTGCTCGATCTATTCGTTGTTTGTTATAGTTGGCACAAATCACGGTACCCTGAACTTTGGACACAGAGTTCTCTTGCCAAACAAAGCGTTGGGGGTTGGGATCAGGATAATTTCAGTTTCTTTATGTTGGTTAGAGAAGAACTATTTAAAATATTTTCGTGGGCTGCTCCTTGACCATTTGAAGTGTTTACTTGTTGGATTATGCTTGTTGGGGCGGCTAGCTGGATAGTTGGACTTTTCTTGGAAGCTTTGTGCATTATTATCTTGGTAAAATTATTTAATATGTTTGATTTCTGTGCCTCACCGAAATCTGATCTAGAAAATTCGCCAATACTTTTAGCGGGTTGAATGGTCTTCTATATTCTACACTGCACGGATGATCAATATGTAGGTTGCTCAACCATTTGTTGTCACTCCCAGTGAGCATAAAGTGGAGTTGGTAACACACGCAAAAAGCCCTCACATGTATCGTATCTGTTTAGAGTTCGTGTTCCTTTCAAATTTCTTGCTTTATTTATTTCTATGATAGATGAGGTCTTGGGCTCTTGGCCCCTTTAGCATAAAAAAATTAATTCCCGTGGTGCGACCCTTCTGTATGGTGCATTTGTTTGTTTCTAAGTCCCAGACTCCCAGCTATACATACTCCAAATAGTTTTAGTTCTTAGCCTGTTTGTTCTCTGCAAACCTATGCAGATCTGGGAATTCTTAGCACTAAACTTGTTTCATGCCTCTGTAGAGTCCAGGGTTTTTTGGTGGCTAAAGCAAGTTGTGAGGACAAGCGATGGCCTTTGAGCACTACTATGCCCGGGAATGGAAATCTATCCAAGGCGTAGCAACAGACTCGGAAAATACTAATGCGTGCTTTGACTGCAACATCTGCTTAGACTTTGCAAAGGAGCCAGTGGTCACTCTCTGCGGCCACCTCTACTGCTGGCCTTGCATCTACAAATGGCTCCACGTCCAGAGCGCAACCCTTGACCCTGATGAGCACCCTCAGTGCCCAGTTTGTAAGGCTGACATATCTCATACCACCATGGTCCCGCTCTACGGCCGGGGCCAAATTCTAAACGAGGCTGAAGATGAAGGCAAGGCACCCCTTGGGGGTATGGTTATACCTCCTAGGCCAGCCGCACGCAGCCTTCAATCTCTCCTATCTGCCATGCATAGTACTGGTCAGCAGCTTCCATATCGGAATCCTTATCAAAGTCAGCAGTTTGACTCTAATCCATATGGCAGCCATGGAGAGCATTCTACATCTCCATGGCTTAATCTAGAAGGAACTAGTACAGGTTTCCAGCATCCGGTCGCTGGCATGTTCGGGGAGATGATTTATGCTAGGGTATTTGGGAACTCAGCAAGCTTATATACATATCCAAACTCATATCACCTAATGGGGAGCAGTAGCCCTAGGTTGAGAAGGCAGGAGATGCAAGCGAACAGGTCTCTGAACAGAATTTCATTTTTTCTCTTCTGTTGCTTTCTCCTTTGCCTCATAGTCTTCTGATTCTGTAGTTTGGGTTACCATCCCCCCACGTTTTGTTGTATACTTTGTAAAGAGTTTGAAGCTTATGGACGTCTGTTTATATCAGTAATATACTAGATTTGCTTCTAGCAACTTAGCTCTTCATCTCTCGTGTTTGGACAATGTTTTTTTTCTTTTTTTCTTTTTTAGCGGGAAAAAAACTGAAGCTTTAATTAAACTCTCTCGGGTTTTGATCATAGCAGTATTACAGATGGAAATCCTCCCTCAAGATAGTGAAATAGAGTGATCAGTTATTTGTAAACCGTGCATCTATATTTATATTTATTAAATGAAATTATTTTATACAATTAAATTAGCATATTTTAAGATATTTTATTATTTTGATTTTTTAAAATTAGATTAAGTAATTTAATTTCAAACTTCATAAATTTTATTGAGTAAAAAAAGTAATAAAATCTATTTAAATAATGTGTTAAAATAAAAAAGAAACATCGGTTGGGAACTAAAAAAAGACAGTAACGTTGGAAAGAATCCATTATCTTAGTACTTCCCGACCAACCTTGGAACTTTTTCGATGCCTGTCCAACCGTGCAAGTTAATTGAAAGATTTGCGGTACTTGCTCTTTGCTAGGTAGGAGTTCAAGGAATGTCCAAGGCTACCGGCCTACTACCAAAATATCTCTTACCTGATTTTGGTAAATTAGGTAAATTGAAATTGCCTATGCTATAATAGTCCTAAATCACTTATCTTCAAATTATAATTTAAATTCAAGACCTTTATTTTAATAGTACATTAAAATAATATTCTTTTTAAAATTTAAAACAAAAAAATAGATTTTTTAATTATATATAGTTTAGAGCTGCGAAATAATCAACCCATTTGAAACAGGGATTATGCGTTATGGATCAAAGGTTGTCCATCAACTTCAATACCCATTAAATTCAAGCAGCAAATGAAATCGTGATTGGTGGCCAAAACTCATTCCCCAATTGATAGAAGGTGAGGACACGCCTCTCATCTCCTCGGTTGACACATTATGCGGCCATTATTTCTTTATAACACAAAGCACCTTTTCACTCAACTACTGCCACTAATTATCTGATCTCTCCATTGATAATTAGATGCACTCCATCTGTCAGAGAAGCTTCTGCATGTGAATATAAACTTGTCAAAATCCTCGTAACGAAAGCATTTGTGCGCAAAATCTAGCAGCTTATTGCGGGTCTCAAATCTACTTATTGTGGGCAGGATTTTCATTGCTGAGTCTTATAAATTCCTTATTATGATAAAAAAAAAAACTCTATGGTTTAAAAACAAATAAAAGAAAAGTCATTGACCAACATCAGCTCCTAGTTTCTCTCTATTGATGAATAAATCTTATATTGTCTCTAGATAAAATTTTGAACATATTTATAAAGTTGAAACAATTCTTTATCTTTGAACTGATTTTGTAAGATGTGTTAGGCTCGCAAATTTGTTCATGGCATCAAAGCTTACCACTGGATAAATAAGAGCCCGCACTACTTATCCTGTAATAAGGACGATAAAAAATAATGACCTGCATGTGAGAGAGCATATTGAGGAATAAATCTCACATTGTTCGTAAATAAAGTCTTGGACATATTTATAAAGTTAAAACAAACCTCTATTTTTTACTCGATTTTATGAAATGAGTTAGACTCATGAATTTATGCATACACCAATATTTTAACAGTCTACAGTCTAGCTAGCTATGCACAAAAATAAAACCAATATTGACACTTACGCCACCATAAAATATTTTAGAGACGTCAATTTGGATTAATGATGTATCGATCTTCAAAACATTCTTGTCACAGTCTATATAGGGTGTCTTATGAGAATTATAAGTTTTAAGATTAAATATTAAAATATTATATTTTAATATTATTATTATTTTAAAATTTAAAAAGATTAAGAAAAAGTTAAATTGTCTATTATATTTTATATAAAAATTAAAAAAAATTATAATAATAAAATAAAAATTTTATATTTAAAATGAAAAATTTCAATAATCAAACTGTACTAAATCACGGTTGACGATTAGCTAGACTAACGTGGTCCATAGGGCTTCATTCCGTCTAAGAAATGTGGATGGGACCGCAAAGATGAGAGAACAAACTACAGCCAGGTCCACCACCGACAAAAAGAAAATTGAGGGCCAATGGGGTCAGACCTCAAAAACATCTGTCCCATTTCTTTTCAAGATTTGAACCGAATGCGTTCACACTGAAATATAAAAGAAAACATATATAAAAAAACCAAAACAAAACCAAAAGGACTAAAATGAGTTGCTTGTCGCATCAAATTTCCATTAGGCTTTTTTGATCCACATTTGACTCCCCGTCCCTTAACTTCACGGGCACATTAGAATTTATGCGCGCGTGGCTACAAAATGTACTTCCTTATAGCTATGCCTGACAGCTGTACCGGACAGATTTGAAAATAAGATTAAAATTTTAAGTTTAAGATAAATATTTAAAATATTATTATTATTTTAAAATTAAAAAAAAAATTTATTATATTTTATATAAAAATATAAAAAAATTATAATAATAAAATTAGATCAAATAAAAATTTTATATCTCATCTTATTTCTAAACCTGACCATTAGAAGGTAGTCAATTTCTCTATTGTAATGATTCCGTTGGATTGATACTTGTAGAGACTATGCATCATATAATTAAATTGCTATTTGTATGAATTTTTGAATAATATTGCATACTTTTCAGATATCATAAGATCATTGGATTATGTTACTTTTCTTGCATTCCAACCAAAGAAAAATCAACAATGGAAGCTAGCCCTAGACTGGCGCCATCATAATCAACTTTGATGCATGCTGTTGTAAGTGAGTTATTCTCTATTGCATTAACAGTTGCCATTCGCAGTATAATGCCTAAAACCATGAATAAAGATAATATGAAGACTCCATATATCTTAATAGTCTCTTTATTGATATACTAATTAAACAGACTGTTAATGTGAAAATATGTAACGTCAGCTTATGTAAAAATGACGTAAAAATATTGATTCATCAACTCTTTTGTGTATGTAAAGAATTTCACAATAAGTGAAATGTTACGTGCCAAACTTGTAAATATATAACTTCATATATTGGCTTTAACACTCAAAACCTTATTCCTTGCCAATTAATACAAGACACACTCCAGTTGCTCTCAAATGAATAAAATGCTATCTCTATGATTAACAATAATAATAAATTCACTGCCAACTGCAATGGTCTGAACACAGCATTACTCTTTTTCCAAGGTAGTCTCAAGTCTGAATAAGAAATACTTGAGTCTGTTGACATGGGTTCATTAAGAGTCCCTCTATGTTCAAGTTTCTTGACTTTTTCCCATTTCTTTCCGTTATTTTTCAAAAGAGAAAATATAGCTAAAGCTCTCTAAACCAGATTCTTACAAGTAATGGCCTTTTAGACGTATTGAGACTATTTGATTATATCATTTTTTTGGAGAAAGAAAATATGGTAGATGAATTAATATCAATGTTATCTTGGAAGATCCACATATATATATAAAGCATATACAACGGTGACTTCAGATGGCTGGCATGCATGGATGGTGACTGAGTTCCTGTGGCCAGTAATCGGTGTTCTTGATTTCCATTTTCCACAGGAGCTAAGCAGCACTTTCCCTCTAGATTCACATATATACAATGACACATTCCTAATGCATGCATATATAATACACGGACGGTCCAACAGATCAACATTAATAATTTTTCTAAGAAAATTAAGTTGGACCTTTTCATTTCTTATTAGATGTGTCGTTTTCGTGATTATTTTCAAGTCGTGTTCAATCGATTGCAAATCAATATTCGACCGATTCGTCGATATCTTGAACCACAAAAAGAAAAGTATTATATGTCACTTATTTTTTTCCCCAATTTATTATATTTTTGTTAATTCAGTTCCATTTTTTCTTTGTCATTAGTTCTGGAAATATCCTCATTGATTATAGGTTGAGATCCACGTCTGTCTTTTGAGAAGAAACATTTGCCCACATTTGACGTTAGCTTTAAAAAGGAACCGAGATTTACGTTTGATGACACTGCATGATGGCACTTACTAAGGTCTTTTCTTTCTTTCTTTCTTTCTTTTTATTTTTATTTTTAAATACTAAATCTAGTTTGCATAAATTTGTTTAACAAATAAACTTCCGGTTTATATTTAATTTTGCTTTTTTTCCTTATGGGATGGGCCAAAGTTTCATCAAAACATGACACTTGTGCACCTTTTAAGTGATTTAAAAGAGAAACCAACACACAATATCTTAAGAATACGTGGTAATAAGTATCGATTATATATCAAAGTAATTGTCCACGCCTGTCTTTGGAGAAGAAACGTTTGCCCACATTTGACGTTAGCATCAAAAAGGAACCTAGATTTACGTTTGATGACACTGCATGATGGCACGTACTAAGGTCTTTCTTTTTTTTTTTTTTTTTTAAATTTTTAAATACTAAATCTAGCTTCCATAAATTTGTTTAACAAATAAACTTCCGGTTTATATTTAATTTTGCTTTTTTACCTTATGGGATGGGCCAAAGTTTCATCAAAACATGACACTTGTGCACCTTTTAAGTGATTTAAAAGAGAAACCAGCACCGTGAATATCTTAAGGATACGTGGTAATAACCATTTATCTAACATAAATATTTATAAAAATAAATTTATAAATTAATATGATTAGATGTCATATATTGTAAAATTATTTTTATAATTATAAAATAAATATAATTTATTATATAAATTTCTGAATTTATTTTTATAAAATCTTTTTATGTGGACACTTCTCTTCATCCAAAATATAAAAAAGACCACGATGACTTGGGGGACGACTCAGCAAGTCAGCATGCAACGTCTCTCTCTCTAAACAGTGACTGATAAGGATAATGATACGATAATTTGTTGGATTCTCTTTGTTTTCTACAAAACTCTAGGCATGCATGCATGCATGGTTGACACATTGACTCGGAGTCCCAATACACCTAGTTGAACAATGAGACAATATATAGCAACCGTGGTTACATTTGCTACCAGCCCAGCCCAACCGCGACGTCATTCTCTATGAATTAAAATTTTCTTTTGCCAGCTAGCTGCAGCATGAACAGGTTCGGAAGCTGATGGAAGAAAACAAACTTGCAAGACTCGGCATGCGTTCTGACTAATTGGGATATATATTCCCTTTCATGATTTGATCATAACCATTATATTTTGCCACTTTGAAACAGATATTGAGGTCCACTTATTGCCCACTAATTAAAATTAGTAATTGTTTTCGCTGACCATTAAAAAGAAGTAAAATCTGGACTCGAGTGTGGTAGCTGTAATCTGCATGCGACTGATTTGAATTTTGTTATATATAGTCACTTTTATATATTTTTTATATATTTTATTGATGTGATTCATCATAATAATTATTTTATATTAAAAAAATGACACAACCAATTACATTAAATATAAAATAACTATTTGATCGGTTTATATGATCAATGATCAAAAGTTTGGAACTTACAAACCGACCCACTTACATCCGCTCGGTGCTTTAGCCACGCGAGCTTTTCCGCTGCTGAAGAAAATAAAATAGAAAAAAAGAAAAGGCAAGAAAGGGGGACAAAACATGTCTATCTTATGGAAAAACATCTTACTATATTAGTAATCTTACGCGAGCTTTTCTTACGATATTAGTAATTTAGACAAGTTTTGTGACTTCAAGATGCAAGGAAATGGATGGGAATAAAATCAGGCGGAATTTGGCAATTGAATTTATAAGAGAATCCTTGGCAGCGAGATGACTTATGTAGGCTGGATAAATGAATAACCTTGGCAGTGAGGTGACTTATGTAGGCTGGATAAATGCTCTCGAATCCATTGAGTTGCAGTCCCCACTCCATTAAATAGAAACTTTAAGCCCAAACTCCCGATGAATAGGGCCCAGCCGAAAATTCAATATTAAGGAAACAATAATGGACTAAGCCCAAATCCTACTTACAGTATCCACAAATCAATTTAACATGTACATGCGAATTTTCTTTAGAATTGTATTGTAAGTTATAACCAATCACACAAAGATGGCCACAATTTTGAAAACCCAAGAAGAATTTATTTTTAATTCTGTTTTGGCACCCACGTACATGTGCAAAATACAAACACATTTTTATAGCAGATCGTTCATGCAAATATCGTATATCAATCCGATAGTCATCGGGCCTCGGCAGCGCAATAAAAAAATGGTGAGAAGGGGAAGGGAGGGGAGGTAGAAAAAAACTGAACATGTTGCTGCCCAGGATCGAACTGGGGACCTTCAGTGTGTAAGACTGACGTGATAACCACTACACCACAGCAACTTAGTTGACAAACTATAGACAAAGAAATATTTTTTTGTAATCGGATCTTAACTTTTTTTTATTAACCAATAAGAAATGATATTTGTAATTATAGTGTATACAGTCTCGCATATTTTTTTAAAAATAATTAAATTTGAGATTTATATAAAAAAATTATTATTATTTATGATAAAGTTTACATTTTTTAAAATGAGTATACTATATTTATATATTTTAAAATTAAATATAGTATTACTCTTTTCTCTATATAACTACTTATATCTAGACTCGAAGCATCCACTAAGCACCAATCCTTAAATCCTGACAAGTGACAATGCATGTTTCAGCTTATTTGGTTTAGAAACAAATTTAAAAAAAATATTTTTTAAAATAGAAATAATAATTATTTAAATTTTTAAAAATTATAATTATATCTTTAAAAGTTTGAAAGTGTTTTAAACATATGATTACTAAATAATAAATAATTTTTTAATAATAAAACTTATTATTTAAATTATAAATTATAAATTTTAAAGTTAAAAAATATATTTTTTACTGTAATCTCAAATATGTAATAAGAGTGTAAGATATATAACTTTAAAAAATACGGAAAGATACAAGAATCTTCAAAGGCGAAAAAAAATATACAAAATCCTTTTGAACTTCAAACAATAACAACGTACCTACTTGGCATTTTCTTCTTCGTAGTATATGGCTGTTTACTATTATTATTATTATTATGATTGTCAAATATCAGAAAATACCTTGATTAACGTGGAAAACCTTTCGGCTTAAAGCGTAAGAAAAGGAAAAAGAAGAAGTGGACTGTCTTGCACATCGCCTTCAATATTCTAGAGTTAAGCCACCACCTAACCACTTTGGTTGTCATGTCAATTATATATCGAAGTAATTGCCAACAACTGTCTCTGGCAGATTCCAAGGGCTCGCTTCGGTAGGTAGATAAGATAATAATTTTATAAATAGTAATAATATAGTTTATAAATATTAATAAGATACGTAATTTTTATGTTTTAGAAAATAAAAAAAAATTGAGTAAAAAATATTATAAAATTAAAATATTATTTTTATTAACAGATTTAAAAAATTGAATTATTTTTTATTTAAAATTTAAGAAAAATTATAATGATTAATTTGAAATTTTTATATTTAAAAAGAAAATAATATAAAATGAGATTGAAAATTTTGAAATGAGATGATTTCCAAACAAATCCTAATTAACTCATTAACGCTACGAGTGACGCCATTAACAAGCACATGCAATGATTATATAACTAAATTAGCCACGGCCCACCAACACTAATTTAACAATCTCAAATAGAAAAATGATATATAAACACATAAAAGTGAATTCGATAATTTATATTAATATCCGTATAAAATAAACAATAAATATTGTATAACTTAATTTATATGCTTATTTATAATTTTGAAATTTGTGTTTGGGTAATAAGGTGATCTTAAATATTTTGTGAATATTAATAAAAAAGTATTAAATAATAATAAATAATAATATAAAATAATAAAAAGTAAAGACAAAATAATGATAAAATAATAAATAAAAATGAAATATTATTCTATCTAAATTGAATAAAAAATTAAAAAGAATTTCACACATATATATTTATTTATTATTATTACTTTTTTTTTTTTTTAATCATTTCTTGGAAGCATCCTATGTATTTGCATGTGAGTAGCGATTACAACCTTTCTCGGTGCCTAATTAGCAAGAAATGGATAAGGTGGCGATGCCCAACCAATTATTACATCACGAGGAGAACAGTGGGATGGCAGACATATTGGGATCAGAAAGATTTTGCGATCTAGATTCTTACAAAACTGGGTCAGAGTTCGCGGCCCTTCCTTTGAATTTCCTTTCTCTTGCATGTTTGAGCTTGTCGGGTAACTGATATGGTGACAAAAGGGTGGATAATATTCAATGCACCCAAACCCTGTTCCAATCCTTTTTTGTGTTTGTTCGGGGTGGGGGTAATTCGTCTTATTTTCCTTTTGTTTTTCTCATTTCTTTCATTTTGGTTTTTTCTTTGTACACTCGGAATAAGATTTCAAAATTAATTAGCTCAACTCATTCTCAAAGGAAAGTCGAGTAACAACCGAGATTTGATAAACACTTCACATATTATAAATCATGAATTTGAAATCGTACGTACATGTGTCTAAGTAACTCTTTTGAGTCAGTATATATACTAGTAAAAAAAAAAATGGAGATAATCAATTTTGATAATAATAATAATAATAAAAGGAATATTATTCATCTCGTATTATTATATATTTTAAAATTAATTTTTTATTTATTTTATTTTTATTAAACAAAAATTCTATGTGCAGTTATTTTTGTGCACTCTTTTGTGCACTCCAGTGATATGATTGGTTGGATATTAAAAAAAAATTAATCCAGCCAATCATATCAGTGAAGTGTGCAGGGAGTACGTAAAAATGATTGTATATAACATTGCTCTTTATTAAATTAATTAAACTATTCTACTCATTATTTATCGATTATAAATAATATGTATATGTTTATTATAAAAAATAAAAAAAATTGATATCCAATTTAAAGAAAGTAAAATACACTTCGCTACTAACTCCGTGGTGCCACTTGTCACTGCCTGATGCCGGATCCATGGAACGTCCATGATTCCATCCCTAGCTTGGTTTCAAGCTAGACAGTTACATGCACTAAAGAAAGAAGAAAAAAAAGGGAGGGAGAGAGAGAAAAGAGATAAAGACCAAAAGAAAAGTGTGAAGTTCGTGCACGGTACACGGCACTAGCAGTTTCCCAAGAGGCTACGTGATATATAAATAGAAGGAAAGGTCGGGAACGAGGAACGGTTTTTGGGCACTCCATGGAGCAGGAGGGCACAAGCAAGAGTACTAGTTCAAGCCAATCTCCGAGATCACGATGCCCAGCTCCCTTTTTGTCAAAGACTTATGACTTGTTAGAAGAAGGAAGAGCAGATGATCATGATCATGATCATGATCGTGCAGGCAAGAGAATCGTGTCATGGAATGCGGAGGGAACTGGGTTTGTTGTTTGGTCTCCAGCAGAGTTCTCGGAGCTCTTGTTGCCTAAATACTTCAAGCACAACAATTTCTCTAGCTTCATTCGCCAGCTGAATACCTATGTAAGCAGTATATATGCTCTCTGTCTCTTCCTAATTCATGCATGGGTTCCTGTCTCTTCCTCTTTTATTTCAAAGTAAATCAGCCATCATTAATATTCCAGTTTATCAACATGTGGTTTTTTATCATACATTTGTATTTTTCCTATATTGGCAAGAAAATATATATATATATATATATATATTTATTTGCTTAATTTCTTGAAAGAAGTATTTAATGTAGGTTAGAATATGGAGCGGAGAATTTCAATGGTGGCCAGAAATTTCTCCCTTCCTTGTGGAATCTAGCTTTGCTAGCCAGTAAGTGTTGAATGGTCGCATACGCTACCCTTATTCTTAGCATTTGAAATAAGACTCGGATGTGTGATGTATATATGCACTTTAATTTCAAACTGTAAAAACTAAAATTAGAAAACTCGTTTTTTCAAAGATATATAAAATGGGGTCAAAGCATGCAGATTGATCATGATGTGATGAACAATATATTCGACTTTCTTGTTCATAGTTAATATAGAGGATATTTCAGAGTGGATGAATGCTTGTATCCAACTGGAGAAAAATGTAATTCCGAGAAGGAATCTATGAGAATGAGAACTTTTCAAAAAAAAAAAAAAAAAGAAAGAATGTGCTTTTTTTTCTTTCTTCTTTTAGCAAGTCAAGATAATCACACCGCCAAGAAAAGAGAACAAAGGGAAAGTTCACCCTACAGTTGCTTGTTTACAACTGGAGGTACAGTGCAATGACAAAATTAAGGAGACACATGAGTGTTTTAACGTGTCCAAGACTCAGTTCTTGATAGTTGCATCCACAGTATGAGACCGTGTCCATGGAATTAAATCGGAGACTGCGTATATAAGCCGGAAAGCGAAGACACAACAAAATGCAAGCTATCTATTATCTCATGTATTAATTTGGGTTTGGCTTATTTGCTAATTCTTTCATCCCAAAAAAAGCAGGGATTCAAGAAAACATCGTCGAAAAGGTGGGAATTCAAGCACGAGAAGTTCAAGAAGGGGTGCAGGCAAATGCTAGCTGAGATCACTAGGAAGAAGAGCGAGCCAAGTATTTTTCCAGCATACCTCAAGGCTTCCGAAGAGAGCAGTACGATGACTGCTGCCATGGAGGAGACTAATCGTCAACTACTGCTGAAGGAGAACAAGGCACTACGGAGGGAGAAGTTGGAATTGCAGATGCAAATAGCCCATTTCAAAGCACTGGAATTAAAGTTGTTGGATTGCCTCTCTCAATACATGCAGCAGGGGGGAAACAACAACCAGAACAAAGTTAGGAGCTAGGCCTTGTAATTAGAGGGTCTGAGAAACAAATGCTAATTTGTATCATGATATTTAGCCTACTTAGAGAAAAATTGTATTATATCATTGGATGGTGGCAGGAAATTATTTTTCAGTTTTAGTTATCTCATGGGGGAATGAAAATATATATATATATATATATATAGACCCAAAACATCGAATGTTCTCTACAGAATTTGTAACGGTCCAACGAAAACAAAACTCAACTCACAAATGGATTTTATGTCATAAAATAAAAATAATTAGTGAAATATTTTCAAATCGTTAAAAATTGTAACGATTTCTTCTTTCCAAATAATGTAGAATTCTATTTTTGAGAACCCTTTTCGAAGACATAAAAATGAAGCCATTCTCCTCAAAGTTGCTTGACAATGCCTCAGCAAGCTTAACAACAAAAATGAAAACACCCTAACAAAAATTGATTGTTTAGTATTCTTTTCGACTGTTTGATTAAATCGTTAAACATAAATTATAAAAAAGAAAAAGAAAAAAAGAAACAAAAATTATTTGAGACTCAAACAATACTTTGAGCCCAGAATTCAGACCCAGAAACTCAAGCCCGTATTCTATAATGGGCTCGATCGGTCCAACCTAGAAGCCGATATTCAAAACCTTAAACCCTACTGAGCTTCCCCATTTCCATTCCTCGCCATATCTTCCCCGTCTCCCGGTCTCTTCCTAGAACCCTTAGCCAATGGATCCAAAGCTCTTCTCGAAAACCCTAATCCGTAGTGCGATTACAACAAGATCGTACTACACGAGTAGTAGTCGCAAGCCGACCCTGTACTCGAGAATCAGTCCCCTTGGAAGCCCTGGCTTAAGCGTGGTACCGGAGCTCGACGATTGGGTCCAGAAGGGAAACAAGGTCCGAATTGCGGAGCTTCATCGCATCATTCACGATCTTCGCAAGCGCAAGAGGTTCTCTCAGGCCCTTGAGGTTTGCAATTTTTTTTTTTGGGTGGGGGGGGGGGGGGGGGGGGGGGGGAATAGTTTTGTGTTTGTCTCTGTTTGGTTGCTGAGAAAATGTGGGAAAATAAAAGTAAGTAAATTGATTTCAGAGTTAGAAATTTTAGTTAACCGTTAACCGTCGAGAAAATAAACCTTCAGCCGTCTGAGGCCAGTGCAACTGTTTGGGGCAACGGAAATAAGAATTAAATTTCGCTTTTTAACTAGTGGAGGGTAATTGTGTATAGCGGGCCAGAAGCCAATTTACTGTCCAATTCCAGTAATTTTACTGAAGGTTAAAGGTTTTGAAATTTCGATTGTTGTACTGTTCATTAATTGGTTTTTGTATGGTAATTTATTGATTTGTGCATATTAAGTTTGTTCATCTTGGAAGGACTCAGTGTGTACTAATTGATTTTGACGAGACTCTTCCTTTATGTGCTCGTAATATTAATCAAGAAACAATTTGCTGATTAACGCGGTTAAGTCAGTAATCTTCACCTTATTTGTGGTGCAGGTTTCTGAGTGGATGAACGAAAAGGCCATATGTATATTTTCTGCGGTTGAACATGCGGTGCAGTTGGATCTCATAGGCAGGGTTCGTGGATTTCTTTCTGCAGAAAGTTATTTCAATAAATTGAAGGATCAACATAAGACTGATAAGACGTATGGTGCTCTGCTGAATTGCTACGTCCGTCAGCGCCAAACTGAGAAGTCCCTCTCTCATTTGCAGAAAATGAAGGAGATGGGTTTTGCTTCGTCGGCTCTCACTTACAATGACCTTATGTGTCTTTACACAAATGTCGGGCAGCACGAGAAGATTCCTGATGTGCTAACTGAGATGAAGAAGAACGGTGTTTCCCCTGACAACTTCAGCTACAGAATATGCATCAATTCTTATGGTGTGAGATCTGATCTTGAGGGAGTGGAAAATATTTTGAAAGAGATGGAGCGCCAACCTTATATTGTCATGGATTGGAATACATATGCTGTTGCTGCTAATTTCTACATAAAAGCTAGCCTGACCGATAAGGCAATTGATGCCCTAAAGAAATCAGAACAGAAGCTGGATGAAAAAGATGGGCATGGCTTCAACCAGCTAATTTCACTTTATGCCAAACTAGGGAAGAAGGATGAGGTCTTAAGATTATGGGGTCTGGAGAAAACTGCTTGTAAGAGATGCATAAACAGGGATTTTATCACCATGCTGGAGTCTCTTGTGAAGCTTGGTGACCTTGAAGAAGCTGAGAAAGTAATAAAGGAGTGGGAATCATCTGGAAACTGTTACGATTTTCGAATCCCAAATACGGTCATTGTTGGGTGTTCAGAAAAGGGTTTACTTGAGAAAGCAAAAGTCATGCTCGAAGACTTGAGGGAGAAAGGAAAGGCTACTAGTCCTAACAGTTGGAGCCTGGTGGCAGCTGGATACCTAGGTAAGGGTGAGATGGAGAAAGCCATGGAATGCTTGAAAGCAGCTTTCTCTGTACACGTGGGGAATAAAGGTTGGAAGCCCAACCCAAAGGTAATTTCAGGGATACTGTCTTGGCTTGGTGAGAAAGGCAGTATCGGAGATGTAGAAGCTTTTGTGAGCTCGCTTCAGACCATAGTCCCAGTGAATAGGCAGATGTATCATGCTCTGATCAAGGCACATGTTAGAGATGGTAAAGAAGTGGACAAACTTGTGGAACGCATGAAAATTGATAAGATAGATGAAGACGAAGAAACGAAGAGAATTCTTGGCATGAGGCAGACCTAAATTTTAAACTGCTTCTGTTGGAACATAATGGCTGATTTTCTTTTGAAGGCCGTTTATTTGCTCAAATTGAGGTCAGAGTGTTGAAAAAGCGTTAAATTACCTAATTCTAGCACTGCGTTGCTGCACATCAAAGGAATCTCGAACAGCAAACATTCACTATAGTGCTCTGTAGAACATTCTAATATAGAGTCAGTCTTTGATGTACTCTGGATCTAGTCCAGTCCTGCTTTGTTTCTAACATTTCCTGTGCCTCACCCTCGCTCACTCACTTTTCCATAAAAACAGAAAAAACTAAATAAAGAAAGTACTAATCAAATCAGATGAAATCGTTTATGCAAGAACCTGGAGTTAGGATTGCCCCAGTTACTCGAGTTGCAGGCTGCAAGCCCATGGGCTGAATGCCAAGCTACTCTGCTTGTTAAAAACTTAAATGTACCGCTCATCCCTAACGTTCAAAATTACTGGTTACCGCTAGTACATTTATATATATGTTTTTTTATTTTTTTTAAGATCGTAACATTTTCCCACCCCGATTACCTTCTGTTTATCCGTTTGTATGTTCAAGGTGATAGCATCTACAGATTTCTTTTGACTTGCCAACAATGTTGTCATGTGTAATGATTTAAATTGTTCCATGCATATCGAGATTTTGAAATCAGGATGAACAGGAAAATAGAAAGAAAACTTCCTATCTGATTGTCGTCCATCGTAGAGACCTTGACTCTCAGTTGTAAGATTTATCACACCAAGCAAATTATGTGCTAACACACATGTAAACCCGCCAGGCTAATTGCAAGACATAAAATTACTTTAGTTACTCCATAATTCTCCACTGAAAAGGTAGGATGTTTTGCAGACAACTTTCAACCTTCATAACGTAACTTCGATTTGCACAAATAATGCAGACATTGAGGCATTGAGTAATATACCAAAAAACATATAAAGAGTATCCGAACACTAATAAGATATATATATGTAAGGCAAACGTTTAAAACATGTATGATGTTAAAAGCACGGCTTCGAACAGAGTCGGAAATTTGGGTTAAAAAGATGCCCCGCATTATTTGGAAAAATCAAACCAATCCTTACTCAGATAGGGTAGATTTTAGCTCTCCAGTATCTCGCAGCTCCATCACGATGTCACAGCCTCCAATTAGCTCGCCTTTATAGTAAAGCTGGGGAAAAGTTGGCCAGTTGGAGAGGACCTTTAGCCCCTGCCTCACTTCCTCATCAGTTAATATATCAAAGGCCCCAAAAGTTAAACCCTCCTCGCGTAGGGCATTTATGACCTTGGAACTGAACCCACATCTGGGAGCATCTGGGGTACCCTTCATAAAGAGCATTACTGGTGAAGAACTTATCAACTTCCTCAGACGATCTTCAAGAGCTTCCTTCTGAACGATACCTTTCTCAGCTAAGACCTTTTTCAGTTCCCCGCTTTTCTGCATCTCCAACACAATGTCTGATCCACCAATGAGTTCACCCTTAATATATAACTGTGGGTAACTAGACCAGTTTGAATAAACTTTGAGCCCTTGACGGACTTCTTCATCAGCAAGAATGTCAAAACTCTCAAACTCCACCTTTTCTTGTCTGAGGATTTCAACTACCTTCCGGCTGAAACCGCACTTGGGTTCATCTGGTTTTCCCTTCATAAACAGCATAACTGGATTTGAATTGATCAGGGTTTCAATCCGAGAGGTTAAAATAGAACTTAGACCAGTAGATTCGGAGATTCCACCCTTTCCACTTCCAGCTTCGCTCACTTTTACCTCATTTGAAGCATTAGTTTCAATCCCATGATCTCTGAAAACTTCTTGTAGTTCACCACTCTCATGCATTGCAATTACGATATCACATCCACCAAGAAGCTCCCCTTTGCAATAGAGCTGTGGATATGTCGGCCAGTTAAGAAATTTCTTCAAACCATCACGAACGTCATTGTCAGCTAAAATATCAAAGCTTCCAAATTTAACATTTTCCTTCTTCAAAATTTCAATAACTTTTTGGCTAAATCCACACTTTGGCTCTTCAGGGCTTCCTTTCATGAACAGCATGATTGGGTGAGAGTTAATCAGCAGCTCCAGACGTTTTTTCAATGCATCACTGAGGCCATGTTTCCCTTGATTTTCCACTTTGGCAGAGCCATTTTCTTGAGCAAACTCTTTGACTGTTTCAAGGACAGTAGATCCTGCAGCCAGCCCAACACTGGCAGGAGCAGCAGGCTCTCCAGGGCCAACTGGACCAGCGACTTTAGCAACTTTATTGGCCAAACTAGATGGATCTGCACCCTCCAAGGTATCAACAGTCTTACCATCCTGACACAGAAAGCAAGTTTAATAATACGGATTTCCCACAAGAACAGTATTTGATAAAGGGAGAGAATAATCGTAAGTCCTAAACTTAGATGCAGATTAACGCCACCTGAAAAAAATTATTTAGATACAGTGATGTCTAATTATGCAGTTACAAAAATTGGGGGTTGTTACAAAAACTAGAACATCAAAACATAAAGTGCTAAATTACCTCACATCCCAAGTATCAGTACAGATAAAAGCCAGATTTTTCAAATAACACACTCTTAAAAAAACTGGAGGCAAAATATGCAATTGCTCAATAATAATTACGGGGAGAGAGAGAGAGAGAAAGATGCCCATCATACCACACAATAATATGACAGTTGATAGTTATTAGCCATAATCATTACTTCCAACCATAATGCAATAAAGACAGCACCAATTACTTTTTTTACTACAATAATGATAAAACTACCAAACTCCATTTTTTTGGTGGGGATGTTTAACCAACCACCATTTCTGGTCGTTCAAAGTTCTTGTACAAGATGGGAAGAACCTTTGTCACCCAAACCTGGCCATTAAAAGCCATGGATATTTATGAATTTTTCAACAAGATACTCGAGCTACAATAGAAACATTCAGATTCATGATCTTATGATCGGTTCAAGCATCTTTCATCTTCTGAGAGATGCATCTCAGCTGCCCCAACCAAATGGATGGTGTCATGTACCCAAACCACTCACAAGTGCTCTTATGTTCCATTAGGAATTCACTTCCATATCTTATCAAAACATCTAACTATCTAAATGTCTTCCCAAATCTCATTAAACTACATTTGTTTTAAGGTGATGGCATGGAACTTCTATAATCTAATCTTAGTTCCATGTTCCTATCGTAAATCCCAAGTCCCTCTTCCTCAGATGATGCTGTCGTGGGTATTCACTCAAACTAACAGCGGATACAGAACTTTGACCATCCGATACCACCTTTAAAATCCATCTCATTAGAATTTAAGTTGCTAGTCTACTTCCAACCAATCTAAAACCTGCAAAATTGCTAGCATCATCACACGCCATTTTTTTTAATCAATGTTAACAAACTTTTGTATTGTAAAACTCTCAAACTACAGTCTTTTACTAATTCTTCATCAATTTCTAAATACTTGGTCGTGCTATTAGAATACAGAAACTAAACATTGACACTTTGACCATCGAATTATAAGTATACATTGACATAGTTACACAAGCCATCCAACACGGGAAAAAAAAAAAAAAGACAAAAAAGAAGAAGAAGAACACACACACAAATAGAAGTTGCAAAGATTTAAGGATGACCGCAACGCACGCTATCATCAATATTCATATCCCTAATACCAATACATACAATTTAAAACTACGTCCCAATAAACTAACAGCTGGAATGCAATCCAAAACCCGTATATCAACCTCTGCAATCGATAACTTCTAAAATAACTAAAAAGTAATATATAGATATATATATGTCATGATTATCCACTTTGTCAGACCCTACTACTCCCTCAGGAATGCCATCATTGATGGAGGTTGAAGCAAATTTCAGCAATGCCATCATCGATGGAGGGGAGGAACCTTTTATGGTGACAGAAATAATGGACAACAACCTTTTAGCTGTCGAGGAGACTCGGGATTTGTCTTTGGTGGCTAGTGTGGAGGAAGACTTAGAGTTGGGAGTGCAGTTGGGTACTGTTTCTGCAGATAATGTTGCTCCCCTTGTTTCTCTTTCTTTGTTAAATGATATAGCGGGTTCACCATTCGATTGGGTTCTTAATAAAGTTTATGGTTTAAGTAAATCGTGGGGATTTCAAATGATGCATATGAAGACCAAATTAAATCTCTCTTCACTATGATTGAGGCAAGCCACACGCTTAAAACCAAATCAAGTTTCAAGAAAAACATGGAGTTAAAGCGTCTTTCATGGGCAATTAACTACGACGCTGAGGTAGTTCAAGTCGAGTGAAGACTAAAAGGAAGGCATTGTGAACGGTCGTGTAGAGGGATTTGAATTAGTTGTACGGGAATTAAGGGGCTGGGGTTGGGGAGGTGTGTTCCATTCCAATTCAGGTTTGGTATATTTAGGACACTTTTCACGAGCTTTTGGGTGATTCAAGGCACTTTAATATGGGCTAGGTGTTTTTTTGTAAAGATTCAATGTGCTTGGTTACTCCTATTGATATACATATAAAATAAAGTAATGTTACGTATAGTTACTTTTACATACTCTCTCTATACTCCACTAATGTGATTGACTACATCAATTTTTTTAATACACAATCAATTATATCAATGAAATGCGTAAAAGAAGATATAAAAGTGACTGTAAATAAAATTTTTGTATATAATATTTTTCCTTATAAAAAATATATATATATATATATATCATGAGTATCCAACATAACCTTCCAGCCTTCTTACTGCATAACCATATATTAGACCTCGAAAAAAAAACCGAATTAAAATGAGAAAAATACATCAACAAACCTTGAAGAGAACAAAGAAAGGCACCGCAGAAACCGAATAAGCCTCAGATATCTCAGGTTGCCCTTCAGCTTCAACCTACAATAATTTTGCCCAAAAAAATCAATAAAAAACAATGGTAAACCACTGAAAATACAATTGAGAAAAAACTGAAAGGATAAAAGAGGATAAAAATATATATGAAAGAAGAAGGAACCCTGAGGAAGTGGGCGCGAGGGAAATCGGTGGAGAGGTGGGAGAAGACTTGATCCATGTGCTTGGAGGCTTCGCACCATGAGGCCCAGAAGTGTAGAATAACCGGTGCGCCACTCCCCACCACGTTATCAAGCTCCGCCTTTGAGTGCACATCCTTTACCGACCCACCCATAGTTGGCTAAAACCCAAAAAACTCGCACGCAGAGTGTGAGAGATAAAGGAATGGAGAGAGAAACTTTGATGCTCAGGAATGGAGAGAGAAACTTTGATGCTCGTGTGGAATTACCAGTCCCCCCCAAACCCTAGAATACGCGCGCAAAAGGTGAGCCGGTCGCTCTTTTTGTAGCTGAAAAATACTGGAGGGCATTCAGGATTCTTCTTGTGGTTCCCACCTACACGCGTCTGATTCCTAAAACAGATTCAGCAAAACCAGTCGGGAGAAGTGAGCTGGTACGGGTGTGCTCACTGCACTCAGCTCTCGGCCTTTCACACGTGTCTTAAATAGTGTGCACGCACTCGTGCGTGTGGGATGAAATCCACCTCTAATTTGTGTTTTTCTTCGCAGAGAAAAAGAGAGAAATACTTGGCTCACCAAACTTTTATAAAAAATAAATTTATAAATTTATGTAATTTATTATGTCAAATAAATTATAAAACTAGATAATGTAAATTATTAATATAAAAATTTATTTAAAATAAATTATGTCAATGAGTGTGATAGATCGTGACTTCCACAGTCTAAATAGTAATATCCATTATAAGTAATTTCATTCCAAGACAGGAATTAAAATGCATATATGTTTATTTGATAATTTTTTTTATAAGTTATGGAGTAATATTACATACAATCGACAGTTATAGAGTATGCAAATGCTTTACAATTGCTTTGAAAAAAAGTTAAGTGCATTATTAAAAACTTAATTTCTTTTTATGTGTAAATCTCATATTTATTCATTTTTTTTAAAGTAATTACACGACTCTTACATACTCATGACTGTAACTATTATTTTTCTAAATTGTATAACTCATCAATGCAACTATGTATAATTTGGTAATACTTAAAACTCAATCTCGATGGGAGAATTTAAGAAAAGGAAAAATTTAATTCATCATTCTCACACACCACATTTTTATTTTTATTTTATTTTTTTATCTTACCAAATACTTGATGTATAGATGATGAGTAAAATAATTTAATTAATTTAATAAAAATAAACATAAATAAAAATAAATATGGTGTGGAAATAATGAATAGCAAAGCTGAGGGTTTAATAGGGAAAGTCATGTGTGACCTCACAATAGTCAAGAGAATGTTGTCCCTAAACATCAAACTCAACATCTATCAGAACCTATGAAAATATTCACAGCCCTTGCTAATTATAAAGCAATGAGCAATCTAGTGCTTTTTCCAAGCATTAAATTCCTAATCCAAATAAAACAGTAACCTGCTGCAGAGAGTGAAACATTAATATTTTTGTTTGAAAATAAAAGGTGTAGACAATACTTAAAAAAAAAGGGGGGGGGGGGGGGGGGGGAATAGACAAGCCAAAACTTGATGAAAATACTGAAGTATCAGGTTAAAAACTTAAAAACAGTCATCACATTTCAGAAATTCTACTCATTGCAGCATTGCTTACATACAACAGTAAGGCTAAAACAGGAAAAGTCTTCATACAAATTATGACCAACGAAGAAAGGGCCAGCAATAAACACGCGAGGCCTTCAAACTGTTGACAATTGTTTTCCTCTACCACCGTATAGCCTCTATTGCTTACAGTGCTCATCCTTTCAAGAATCGATAATTTTACCTTGATATGAATAGATGCTTTTTTGGGGGGATATCAACTTGATCTTATAATGCATTATTTTTTGACAAAACTCAAACGTTTTCGGTTGATTCTGTTCAAGTGGATTAATATTGTTCCAGCATTTTCTTCTTCAGTCCACGCAATGGATTCCTTCTCCAATAGCTTCATAACCTGTCCAAAATGAAACTGGATAGTTACCAGATCGAACCAGGGACAAGGTGCTTAAAAATTCAAATAATGAATAAAAAAGAAAGGCAAAAGAAAGAAAAGAGGCTTCACAAGTAGGGAAATTCTAACCCTGGATAGTTCAATCAACATTTTCAAATATGAATTAATGCTCCATTATACAAAAAACCGTTCAGGTGTGATTTCCTGAGCTGCCTTTTGAATTTCACAGAATTAGAACTTTCTTTTCACATATTATTACATTAGCCGTAAATAGTTGTTAATTGGAGAAGTATTATCCAACTAAAATCAACTAAGATAAAAAAATCAGCCATTCTTACCATTCGTCTACGAGATCCTTTTGTGGCATCTTCATCCTTTGTCTCTAAAATGACCTTAAGGGACTTGAATGCTGAAGGGAACGGCAATGAAATGCCAATTATTTCAATTACTGTAAACAATTTGATAGAAAAATACAACTGAGAGAATACCGACTTACATGGGATGCCTGAAAATGATAAAAGATGGCGTTTCAGAAGGCGTAATGCATCCTTGGCACCAAGGTCATGCAAGTCGAGCGTCATTTCATCTTGTGCCTCATCATTTCTGATAATGAACAAACAGAGGTAAATTACAATTATATGGATGGTTTGTGTAACCCTCCATCCAAACAAACAGAAGATATGACAAAATGCACACATAATGTAAAGAAAAGGGAAATCACCTAGATTCAAAAATTTTTCTATTGGATTCTTCATCCGCTTCACAAGCCTTCTCATGAAAAAAATGTCCCTGCCATTTCCGTAGCATTTGTTATAACATTTTTAAAATTGGTCGAGTAAGGGCATTCAACCGAGTGGCATTCCATTTAGAACTCCTATTTTTTAGTCCAGAAACATGACAGATATTTTAGTCTCATCAAACCACTGTTACTCTAGTCAAGATGGCATTCTTACCTGATCTAGAAGTTTTCCTGCTTTAACAGGATTGCCCTCAGAAAATGCATCAAGAGCCTGAGAAGCAAATGGTGTCCTTACTTTGTAATGTTCAAATATAAAATAAATGGCAAAAAAAGAGAAGAAATTATTAAGTGGTGACCTACAGCTTTATAGTACTCCTTCATGGTGCCCCGATACTCCTTCACAGCTTTACGAAGAACTTGGTAGCTATCCTCATCATCGATATCTGCAATTGAGAGACAAACTCTAGTAAAGAAAGGAAAATATGACTCAAAAAAACCATGTGACAGGAATATAACTGTTTTTGTAGCCGTGAATGAAACTGCGAGGGCAATACATCACTTCTCCTAACAAACTGATGCCTCATGTTTCCCAAACATTTACAACATATCAACTTTTCCACAGACCATTCTCTTCTGCCATGTGTAGACTTGGGGTACCCAAAGTTGTAAAAATTACCTTTTCACCCTCTCCCATTTAAAAAAAAAAATCAGAAAATTTCTTTATGCCCACCCTCCCCCTCCAAAAATTCTAACCCAAACACCCCCCCCCCCCCCCCCCCCCCCCCCCCCCAACCCTCTCCTTGACCCACTAAAAAGTTCTCCTTATCCATCCTTCTAACACACAAAAAATTAGTGTTTCTAAATATTTTAACCTCTCTGCAAACTCATTCAGGACACTGAAGAAATCAAGTTCCTAGAAAATAGAGTACATACCATCATTATCTTTCTGCAAGTATGTCACAGTCTTCCTGTGTTCTCGGTCATCTATTATAGGTCCATCCACCACTTGCTCAAGTGCTGCATACCTCTTCACAGCCTTTGTTGTTCTTCTAAGAAACTCATCATGTCTCTCAGGAGCATTAAATAAAGCAACCAAAACTTCCTTCTGGAGACCATTTTTCTCTTCAACTTTTCCAGGTGGTTCTACTTCATTTATAGATGAAGCTCCGTTTCCATTGCTGGATTAATGCAAATAAAGATTAAGCAAGACCTAGAAGAAAAAGTATAAGTAGCTGATTTTCCCCTGGAGCATGGGGTTGAGGGGAGTTAAATAGCAATAGAATTCCCACCTTACGCCTTTTAAAATAGAAGTTATAATAGTAAGAATGGATTGGTAAATCAATAGATATTGCAAAAGGGATGTAAAGGAAACAATCAAACCTTCTGGGATGATTTGCATATTGCAGCTTTCCTTGATGTGAAGATACTTCAGCTTTTTGACCCTTGTCTGCAAACTGTAAGATGAACTCAAAAAAGCAAGAAAAAACATAATGTATGATAAACCACAATGACTTGCTAGTCTTTTTTATCAGCAAATTACTAGTCTTAATAGCACCTGTGCATGTGTGTGTATGTGTTACATGAAGGCAAATATTTGAATTTAAGCAAGATAGTTAGTTAACATAAAGCAATGTAGCTTATTTCATAAAGAAAAATAAGGAACTATGTTTTTCAGGACAAACCAATGAAACCATCCAGTCCTTGCAGATAGCATGCAAAACATTCACCATCTGTAACACGATGACACTAGGGGTATACAGGGACCAACCAGAACCAGCAGCTTGTATATCAAACCAAAGATTATTGTTTGTCGTCAGTCAAAGTGGCCTGGTTCACCCAGAATGAACCAAACAATATCTATAAATATATAATTTTAATATATTGTATTCTTTTAGTTTTTTTTTTTTTTACATGCACTAGATTTTTTTTGGTTATTTATTTTTTACCCTTTAAATATTAGACCCCCATGGTCACCAAGGGCTATAATTTTTCTAGTATGATTCACTCTCCACCAGTTCTACAAAGCCCACCTATCGTCATTGTAGCTGTCATTCTATTCACCACTTCACCCTCTCTCACCACTTACGTCCACTCTCTCAAAGCTACTCTCTCTCAGCCCACACCTATTCGGTCATTCCCTCTTTCATTTCTGTGTGTTAGTTTGATTGTTGTTTTGATGTAAGATTGAATCTGTTTTGAATCTAGTCTCTAATTTCCATGAGTTTATTTTTATTTTATTTTAATATTCATCTCTTCATTATGTTTCTCCTTGTTCATTTTAAAATTCATCTCTTCATTATGTTTCTCCCACGCAACAAAACCAACCAAACTGGCAACACATTATCAATGTCGGAAACAGCCAACTAGACCTACTCTCTTTATGTGGTTCAGTCGGGTCCACTCTTTGAGAAACCAGGAGGCAGGGTCATCAGTTTGGTGCTCCTCAGTTCACATCCTAGACAATGCTGAAAAACTTATAATAATAAAAAAAAAAGAGCCTCTCTTCTCAAAGAATCATGTTCAAAATATGGCAGTTACTCTCTTTACAATAACCCAAAACATTGCAAATGAACAGATGCCTCCAAAATTTGGCACTTTCACCGATCCTCAAACAACAAAGGAGATAAACAGCCTCTGCAGCATAACCCAATCGACATCTCATGTAGCCAAATTATAACTCTATATATTCCAACCAATATTATATATATATTTTTTTTAATGACAAGCCAAAGGTTTTACGGAAGATATTGCATTCAATGAAAACTTCCAGTTTACATTGAAAAGTCCTATTCACATGCACAATTCCATTAGACAGAGATATAATTGTTATCATCTTTTCTCTTTTTGTAGATTCTCTATTCACAGGGATAACTCCATTAGACATAAATACAAAAGTCATCATCTCTTCCCATGTTGTCATCAATAGTATAGAGAGGAACCGACCATTTACAATAAAACAATCAATGCAAGGAGCAAATATGAAAAATTTCCAGCCTGTGAAAAGTAAATATTCACAATAAGTCCTTTCGCTTTAATGAAGCTGAAAATAATGTTCCTCTGGCAAAATACTGAAAATGCAAAACCAATTTGATTTCAGATCATCTCATTTACGTGATGTCATATCAACTCCAATAAATACTTCATGCCTTTGACTCGCATAAGCTTAGTTACGTGGCAAAAAAAAAGGATTGCCAATTTCTTAAAACTTATAGTAACTAATTATAGCATTACATCAGTTTCTAACTGAAGAAGGAAGCATATATAATCTAAATGGCCAATGCTTTCTAAAATTACTGGTAATATACTAACCTTTTCAGTAGATTCACTAATAAAATTGTTCCTTGTGCCTAAATTTGCTGCTGATAGTTCAAGTAATTTCTCCATGCACTGAACAGTTGGAGAGCAAAAAGGATTTGTAATTAGAGATTTTTTTATTTTTCCCCATCTTACATGTATCATAAGAATGTCACGGATGAGAAAATGACATAGACAGCACTAAGGAAACTACATTTTATCACTTAGAGAATCGATTTACCATCTAGATTTACAACAGTTAAATTGGATGTCTGTCAAGGGCATATAACTTATCTCCTTTATTGAGAGACTTTATTAGAGCACCATTTCCGTTTCTTGAAGTGATAGCTCTTCGGATACAGATACTTGTCCCATTATTTACCTTCCATTATTTACCTTAAGTCCTCCATTTTCATTAAATTACTAGTCTCTATATCTTATTCATGCCTGAGATTCCATGAAGGCCACCTATTGCCTATGGGCACCATCTGTTTAGTTTGCTAAGGATGTTATGATAAATTTGTCATGGAAAGGCTGACGCTTTGTGGTTCAAACTTCTCAGTATTCAGACCCTTGGTTCATTGGGTTAACCATGAAGTGCTAGGATCTTCTCAGTTTAAATAGACTTATTCAGTAAAGTATCATAAACCGCCAACAATATTTCCTCTATAAACTTTTCACTGAAGAAATCAACAGCACTTAATGTCAACAAACTACATGAACATATCCAAAAGCATGATAAATTTCACTCTAGTAACTTATTATTGAAATTTCTCACAAAATAAAGGATTTTTTTTTAAGTGAAAACAACATAAACAGTATATTATGCATACCTTTTGCATATCAGTTCCACAATAATCTGCATATTGAATAAGAAGCATGATTAGTGGCCACAGACATAGTCTAAACAATTCTGTCAAATTAACATCAATAAAATTAGATGTAACAAATGGTTTACCAATAACTTCTCGGATCACATTCCTATCCACCTTGAACCCATCCCCAAGCATTCTGAAAAGAAAATCTTCCATGTCCCAATGCATTGGATCATCAACTGGAGAACCTGACTTAGCTTCAACTTCAGAAAGTTCAGACATCAGCATCACTGATGAGTCCGGTTTGGATGGTTTGCTCATCCTATAAGACCCTTTTGATGATGATGTGGACCTGATATAGTCCTTACCAAGAATGCTTGAAACAGTACCTCCAGAAACTGGACGACTTTTTTGCTTTGGAGCTCTAGGATTTCCATTTTCCTGACCCAACTTCTCAGAAAAGTTACCACAGGATGACTCTGAAGATTCTTCCTCCTTTACCTCAAAATTAGATGCATTGGTAGTAGATGTAGAGCCACTTCCCTGCATGTCATACAGAACTTCAGCAGCCAAATCTGCATTTCGACCTGCCTTGCAATAAGCAGAAGCTATTTCATCAAGAGAACATGTAGAACTAAATGCGTCGAGCAAGCCCTTCAGTGCTTTCTCCTCATCGTCATATTGTGGCACATTCGAGCCAGATGCTTCCATTCCAGGGAAGCTTCCCAGCACAAAAGAGGTTCAGAAAGTGTTTAATCAATATTACAAAATTCAAATCCGGAAGTCAACTATATACATTATTTGAGGACTAGTGAACTTGCACCAGAACATAAACCACAGTTGAGAGGTTTGAAAAAGTATCTCTCACTACAAAATTAACAAAAAGAAAAGGGTGCATCAATAACTCGATGCGCAGCTAACTACCAAAAATCAACAGACAAAAGATGCCGATCCATCATCTCAATTTGATATACAACGAGAATTTTCATCTTCCATGGGTGAGGAAAAAATAATTATTACCATGCGATGCATACGTGCTTTCGAAGTAAAACAAGAGCCTAAAATAATAAAATGAAAGAATGCTAATCAAAGGAAGGACGACGTCAATGTTAGAGGCACAAGTGTGCGGTGTCTCCAACAAGGAATTCTCGATGGTCTTCAACCAACTTTGGCACGGAACAATTTTTTTTTTAATAAAAATAACAAGTGCAAATTATCAAAAAGAAAATATTAGAGTCGATAAGCAGAACAAAATGCATCAATATTACGCAAAAGAATGACAAAGTAATCATTCAGAGTTTTTTTCTTAAAAAAATGAAATGAGAGTTATCAAAATACAACTATCACTCTTCGCGGCTCGGTTGTTGCGTTTATTTCAATTCAATAATTAAGCATTGAACCACTTAACCATGGCAGCAAACAATCAAATAATTCTGCAGAACAATTAAACGCAAAGACTAAAGAGCCAGAGAGAGAGAGATAGAGAGAGAGAGAAATATCAATATATTTCCGCATATAAACAAATGGATAATTAAAGAAATCAAACAAAACAGAAACCAAATTAATTAAAAAACCAAACCACCTCAGTGAATCGGCACCACACAATCAGAACAGGAATGCAGCGAGAGCAAGACTAGTATTAAGATCAATGCAAGAGCGATTCAATCAACCTATAA
Source organism: Carya illinoinensis (assembly GCF_018687715.1). NCBI lineage: Eukaryota > Viridiplantae > Streptophyta > Magnoliopsida > Fagales > Juglandaceae > Carya > Carya illinoinensis. Next base: position 6,120,560 of record NC_056760.1, on the reverse strand, counting down.
ATTTTCACTAGTATCCCAATCGAATCAAATTCCGAAGCAAGAACAAACACGACGAAATGAGGCACAAAAAATGCATTCCGTTCGGAGGTTCCTCGTGAATTTTAAAACTCATTGCCTTTACTAGTAGCAATTAGAAACGTCATCAGTTTCTCAATCTTTGAGCATTCAGAAGATAAATCGAAATTCAAGCTCAGTCCAAAAAGAGAAGAGAGTTTGAGGCACTTACAGTACTGAGACGAAATGAGGGTCTTTGATGAAATGTGTAGAGACCGAGTTTGCGATATTTAAGAACGAAAAAAAGCAATGAATGAAAATAAAAAAACAAAAAGTAAAAAATAATACGACAATACAGTAAAACAAAATAAAGCAGGAGGGAGATGCTTTTGGCGCCTCTGGCTCTGAGCACTGAGCCGCATGGCCAGATCTTGATGCCTTCCTCTACCTCGTAGACAATTCGGTCTCTTCCGCGCGACTTCTTCATTAAGTTTGCCAATGCTATTTTCGTTATTAATGACAATTCCAAGGTTATAAGTCCAATAGGATACTGCTTGGGGAAGTTTCATTCCATGTCCGGTCTCTCTGGCTTCATCCAACGGTTGAAACGTGAAGGTACGGATGGATTTGTGACCTTTGCCTTTGAATATAATTAGGAATATAATTAGGACTATTGAATATAAATTTGACTCGCGAAGCACTGATAATGATGATAATAATAAAATTTTACTATTCATCATTTCTATAAATTATATTGTTTTAATTTTTTTTATATTTTTAAACTAATTAAATTTTAGTACTAATTATCCATACTTTACACATTTAATAGAAAAAAATTATATATAATAAGTAATATATAAAAATGATAATAATATTGATAATTAGAATTAATATTAATGCAAGTTGATTTTCTAAAACCTCTACGAATTGACGTGGCAGCGAACGGTCAAGATTAGACAACTATGAAACATCGAAAGCACGTGACAACTTGCGAGTTGTCATTGTGGAATCTGTTCTTTTTGAAACAATAGATGTACAGCTTTGTTACATACAGTCGCTACATGTAGTCGGTGTGTAGTCGACTGTACGGAATAAATAAAAAAAATTATAAAATTTTTTTTTATATTTAAGGGGACCTACATGAATTATAAAAAGTTATAAAAATAATTTTTTTTTCATATAAGTCCCGTATTAATTTTTTTTTACAGCCGACTGCATGCCGACTGCATCTCCCGACTGCAAAAAGTATTTCTCATAGATGTATCGGTCCTCACTCCTCATTATGTACTCCATATTGGGCTTTGGCCCAGCAAGCTAGGGCTTGGCCCCGTTAAGTGTTGTCTCGTTGTGGGATTTGATTTGCTATCATTCGGGTGTTCAGCAAAGGCATGTTTAAGGTTGCGGTAGGAGTCTTAAAAGATATTTAAATATTTTTAAAAATATTTTAATAAAAAAATTAAGTCATTTGAATGTTATATATTAAAATATTTTTAATTTTAAATAAACTAAAAAGTATGTTTGAGACGTACTTTTTTGTATAATATAAAACGTAATTCAAATTTTAAAAACAATATTAATGGACGAAAATATCCATACAACTTTAAGATAATTACAACATTTAAGGATGTAATCATAATTTTTAAAAATTTAAATAATCGTCATTTTTACATCAAAAAATACTTTTTTAATTTATTTTTAAACAAACGTAATATATTTGAAAGTGTTTTAAATATATGACTATCAAACTGTAAATAAAATTTTAATAGTAAAATTTATTACTTAAGTTAAAAGTTATAAGTCTTAAAATTATCAATTATATTTTTCATCGCAATCCTAAATATATGCTGGGGCTTTTTTTTTTTATTTATTTAAGAAGTGGCTGTAGTGTGCAGAAGAAGCTCAGTTCGGCATTAAAAGGATATAAATCAAACAACGTACGTTAATTAGAACGATTTTGATCAAGAGTTCCCCAACGAAAAAGAAGAACACATACCATGCTGTTACTGTTGCACAATTACAATTTACAGGTCTCTGATTAATGCTACTTAGGGATGTATAAAATTCGGTCAGGAATTACTAGAGCGGCCGATCTTGGTCTCAAAATTTGTGGACCGAAGAAGTTCGGTGTGGTCTCAGAATCTATTAATTTTGGATTAGATTCGACTGAACTATATATATATTTGAAGTATTTTTAATAATTTAATATATTATTTTTATATAGTAATTATATCAATTAATAATGTAATTTTTATTTAATTTATTATCATTAATCATATAAAATATTAAATAATATATTATATCAATTAATAATATATAATTTATATTATTATATATAAATAGACAGTAGTAATGAAGGAACTAATAAATTTTAATTATTCATTACTAATTTCATTTTCTTTGCATAGTACACACTCATATGAAGAGTCTTATAGAGACCTTCGATTTTATTTATCTCTATTTCTCCCTCATTTTCTCTTCTCTTTGGCTCGAGTAACATGTCGAACAGAATTCGAGCAAAAAGTAAGGTTAGTGATTCGCTCAAATGGCATATCTAGCGCCTATCGAATGAACTCACAAGTTGTTGTTATAGATGTTTATAGTGAAGTAGGATCCTATGGACCAAACGGACCGGATCGATCCTTTGAGAGTTTAGTCTCATCCAAAATAGAAACCAAAATAGAAAATTCCTGAATTGAAGGTATTCGGTCCAATCCAAAAAACACCCTCCAGACCGACCGGACCCACAGAATTCACCCATAATGCTACTAACATGAATATAAAACATCCAGCTTGGTCCTGAACGCCGCGCAAATCAATAACGTTGGCAAAGTTTGTTGGACCCCGAAGCTAACAGCAAGTCAAGACGATCGAGACCCTTTCTGCTTGTGTGAGTGCGAAAAGAGTAATGCTATATATAATCACTTTTACGTATTCTTTACGTACTCTATTGATATGATTGGTTGGATTAATTTTTTTTTAATATACAACTAATCATATCACTGGAATGCACAAAGGAATTCATAAAAATGACTGCGCATAGAATTTTTGATGTGAAAAAGCCTGCATAAAAATGCAGAGGGCGCGCCGGCCTTTTACAAACTTTCATGTTGTATCCATGTCTTTAAATTTAAAAATTTAATTCAACGAAAAAAATGTAAATTTAATTATTTATATTATATTATTAACATTAATTACTCTTACGTGTGGGCCTTATTATTTTAACAAGTGACTCAATATTTATAATAATTAATTGAATGGGTAAAATATTTATATCAGAATTTGAATTCAGGAACTTGATCTATTATAATATTATATGAAATTATTATTTGTCTAAAAAATTTATGTCGATAAAAAATATAAATTTAATTATTTATATTATATTCTTAATTATATGGAACCAATAAACACTGCATGGCCTGATTTTAATATATACGTTGATTTTATAATTCAGCCAGCCCATATACTCGCATTAAGGTAGTATAAGCTTATCAGCTGTTTTTGTAGGAGACTAGCTAGCTAACCCAAAAGATATGATTTTTTTGTTGTTTTTTAAACCCAAAAATAAATCGTGTTTTTTTTTTTTTTTGAAGGTATAAAAGTTAGCTTCATATGATTTTTTTAGTGTATATATATATTGCTTAAATGGTTTTTTCAAGGTACATTTATGTTTGGTTGTTTGTTATTACTTTGATATTTTGTTTTTGTTTTAGATTGATCATGAAGAATATTAAGTCATTGAGGAACGTTACGCATAGTCTTTATTTCTCACAATACAAATTTGGGCAATGTTATTTTTAAAATCTTTTAAAATTAAAAAATTATTCATTTTAAAATGATTTTTTTTTCTCATTTAATAAAAAACTTGCGAATACATGCCGTTGTTACTTAGAGACCACAAATAGAATTTCTTTAAGTCATTATCATCATATAATTAAAAACTTATTTACAAATAGGCCTATGAGGTCAGGCTCGACCCCAATAGAAGAACTAATCAGGAAAACACAAAACAAGTGAGTAGCGAAGTGATCGGCCTCAGACCATGCTTACTAGCTCTAAACAGAATTGCTCCTCATGAGAGGGAAGCATAAAGGGACGTTCGATCCCTTGTGCATTTACTAATTAACAAATTGAGATGACGAGGGTCTGTTCACACAAGTTGCACCATGCCTGTACCTGCTTCTCGTAACAAAATGCATGCATGCGATTTCGACCTTCCACAATCAACTCCAGTCTTTGCGCCACTTTCCTCCAAACCAAACCGGCCATCCATGCATGCAGGTACGTTGTCGACATATAAATATGGAGTAGTCCCCAAGAGGGTGAGGCATTGAATGTATTCTATATATAGCCCAACAACATGGCAGTAGCAAAATGTGCTTACGTAGCCAACTTATTTTTTCTTAGCTTGGGATTTTGTGGTGCTTATAGATTCCCCCCTCCCAAGCCTGATCAAGAAGCTGATCATAAACAAGAAGGCCATGGCATCCAAGGAGGAATGTGGTCATGGGGTAAAGGCGGCGGCGATGGTGGCGCCGTTGGAGGAGTTGGCAGCGCTAGTGTCAATTCAGGTCCTGGATTTGGCGTTGCTGGTGGGAATATTGCTGGTTCCGTCGCTCATGATCCTGGTACTGCTCAGGGTTCTGGGGTTGATGTTGGAGGTATGGCCGGTGGTTCTGGTGACGGGTCAAATACTAGTTCGGGAAGTGGCTCTGGTAGTTCTGGCTATGTTTCTGATAGCGGTTCTGGCACTGGGTCTGACAGTGTCAAATGGGGCTCTGGGGAAGGCCATGGTGGAGGTTCAGGAAGTGGTTACGACTGGGGCTCGGGTAGCGGTTCTGGTTTTGGATCAGGTTCTGGTTCAGGTAAAGGTTCCGGTTGTGGTGGAGGTGGTTTCGGTTCTGGTGGCGGCTCCGGCTCCGGTTCCGGTTCTGGCCAAGGGAGTGGAGGCGGTTCTGGCACTGGGAACGGCTGCGGTGGAGGAGGTTCTGGAGGTGGTTCCGGCTACGGCTGGGGCAGTGGTTCTGGTTCTGGTGGCGGTTCCGGTTCCGGTTCCGGCCAAGGGACCGGAGGCGGTTCGGGCAATGGGAACGGCTGTGGTGGACGAGGTCCTGGAGGTGGTTCCGGTTATGGCTGGGGCAGTGGTTCTGGTTCTGGTGGAGGCTCCGGCTCCGGCTCGGGCTCCGGCCAAGGAAGTGGAGATGTTTATGGCGGTGGCCCAGTCGGTTGGATCCCAAAGTTCGGAATCCCTGGTTTTACCGGTGCTGGTAGTGGCGGTGTTAGTGGTAGTATTGTAGTGAATGGGGTGGTCTCCAGTGCACACCGGTGAATTGTCTCGGGGATGGATGCGTTTCAATGAGATTGTACTTTGATTATGGCAACCACAAGGACAGCAAGGAAGGCGGCGGTCATCATGATCATGATCAGGACCATAATGGCGTAGAGAGGTCCACAGATGGAAGCCATGACGAGGATATTGTACAGCACGAGGTCGATCATCGTGACCAAAAGCACGTGAGAGATGCCATGGCCCCAAAGTCAGGCTAGGTGGACCTGGGGCAAGTCCGCTGATGTCATGTCTGGAATATATTGCCAGACAAAATACCATGATTAAGAAGCGTAAAATCAAGGATCAGAAATCAGAAGTATAGCTTTAGATGTGAAAAAAATATATGAGAAACTACTAAGGGATATCAGCTTCATTTTTACGCATTATTTATAGAAACAGGCCCTATTAAGAGCATCATCATCTCATTCTTCATTCTCATCTCTATAATTTAATTTAAAATCATATTTTTTTAATTTTTTCTTAAATTTAATTCATCTTTCAAAAATTTCCTACATCTCACTCTCCATTCTTATCTCTATTCTATTAAATAATATTTTTTTATTCTTTTTTTATTATTTTTTTCTTTCACTTCTATTTACAAATTTAACTACTCAATATTTTTTCTTATTTTTTGAACTATTATTACTCTAGTGAATATTTTAAACAAAAATTTAAATTATTTTTTTGTGAGTATGATAATATTTTTAAAATTAATTTTTATATATTTTTTTAATTAATTAAATTATTTTTAAAATTATTATTTAAAATTATAATAAATATGAGTACGAGAGAAAGTGTAGATGGTTAGAAAATTATTTACTTTATATATTAGAATAAAATATTGATAAAAATAATTTAGGGAATGAATAGTGAGTTCCCAAATATGAGGACTTACTGTTTATTCCCTAAACATTTTTTCTAAAATGGGGATCCGGATATGGGGGGTATTTTGATCAAAACTCCATAATAAATCTTAAATTATGAAGAATATAGTGTTTTAAAGGACCGGATGAAGATGCTCTAAGACATAATTGCTTAAACTTGCGTTTCTAGAAAACAACATACAGAAAGGCTTTTACGATTTTGAAGTGTCACCACGCGAAGTGATAATTCGTTTGAAATGGTCCTCCATTTCTTCATCAAACACGAATCCACTAGCACATTTCCAGAGTATTAAGTGATTATTACACCGAAGCTTGATAATGTTCACCATGCACGCACCAGCTTACATAATCTTTAAGATCTTTGCTCGCTCTCAGCGACAGCGGCATCTGCCCAGACTGCCCAATTCGCTGCACTTCCTGTGCGTGGAATGCTAGGAAGCCGTGTGTAAAGGTCCACCTGAAAGATAACTCCACAGATGTCTCCATTGTCGTCTTCACGAACAATTGCTCTAACCCTGTGAAGTGGATGATCAAAGCTCAAAAGCCCACTTCCATTCATGAAAATGCATCCTGTCATAGCATTACGAAAGCCTATTTTTCAGCATATAAAACTCGCTCGTTCTGCAGCCTAGATTGGGGGGGGGGGGGGGGGGGGGGGGGGGGGGGGGGGGGGCGTGAGCTGAACTAACCAGGAGGAAAAGGTGCACAAGATTTTCCACAGGCTTCTCTTATAAGGTTGGGATCATTAGAGCAGACCAAGGACCCATCACTGGCCATTCCCCATTCAAGTTCTACGCGTCCTTCACGGTCCTAAAAATGGTAGCAATAATTGTTCAGAAGGAAAAAAAAAATGGTTGAAATATTTTTCCTTTCACGAGCTAGCATTTTTTTATCACAAAATTTGATTTTGTATGAGAACAAAAATTCCAAAATCAATGGAGCAAGTGAATTTCAGAAACCAACGTAAAGCAGGCTAAGTTGAACTCACCCTGGCTAAAAAAAGTCTTCCAGATGTAGCATCAAAGATAATGAATGCGAATTTTCCTTCGAGATCTTTTATGATTTGATCAGGTGGATAGGGTGCTCGATCTCTCAGAACCTTATAGGCTTCAACTACAATCATGGCTTCTGTTGCTTGTCTTGAAAGGCCATAGTGTCGTCTAAGGTCAGGAGTGTTCACTAGAATCCCATGGAAAATGCAGAAGATATCGTCTTTTACCATGTTAGACCTATCATCATTCAAATGAGTGACGCTTTAGCCCGTCAGGCACTTCATTTCATTTCATATATATATCTATATATATATACACTTTCTTTTAAGTTATAAAATTTCAGGGTTTTTTAGTAGCTCTAGCAAAACTTCAACCATGACTTCTGCAAACGGAATTCACTTTTCTAAATTTAGGAGCAAGAAAATCATTCAATATCTCTTCCAACTAATAAGAATCGTATAGGAAGTTGGCTTTACATGTGAGCCCCTGTACCTACTTGTCTATATGAACTGTGGAACTTCTACTTTTAAATATATACACAGAAGTAGTACCATATTATATGTATAATGTAAAGTTAGCATATTGAACAAGATTGAGAAACTTTAGTGATTTTACTGGCCAATTGTGAAGGACATAGAAACGTTCTAGCTAATAAATCAATGTCCTTTTTTTATGGGTAGGAAGAACATAACCAATGTACCATTATTTTGTTGATAAGGTACATCTTTGACTGAGAATGATATTTATAATCCAACTTTAGGAACTGGGGTTAGGTTCTTTATAAGGCACAGAATTGTTAGATCTCAGGGTTTAGGGGCTTTGTGATGTTGATTTAAGGGGGGAAAATTGTAGACATGTTGGAACTTCAAACAAAAAAAAAAATGAAGGCGAATTCACTTGGTTTTTGGTGTAATTCGCCCGTATCAGACATGGGGAAACCACACAAAACTATAGCAGTAGAAATAAGATCATTTAACAAGTAACTAATACCTGGGCTGTAATGGACTTTCATTTTCATGCGACATGGCCATAAAATTCCCATTTGGAAGGTTGTACACAGTAGACTCCGGCCACAATGACCGGAAAATCTCTGCTATTTCCTGCCTAGATTTCATATTTTCTAACCCCATCTTAGGAAGCTTCAGCTCCTCCGGTGGTTTTCCTATTGCTTTCTCAAACACAGCCAACATTTTCAGGCAATGCTTCCAAGACTTCTCTGCTTGCTGAATTTGGTGCACCGAATGTCGTTGAGCTTTCCGGATGCTTATGCATGCAAGAATGCTGTGTTGGGAGTGTGCATGTGGCAGCTACAAGGGTTATTCGGGTGGTACGTGTAATGTGCATGGTTGGCTTGGCATGCAGGCATAGTGCCAATTATTATTATTTGATGTGAAACTTGAACGCTTCGTTTTTTGGATGCGGCAATTTTGTTTTGTTCATGCAAGTTGCTAGACTTAAACGCTCTTGGCAAGCAATAAATTATCTGCGTCTGAGCCTGGAGCTGACATCGATTTTATTACAAACAGGGGAGTCTTCATCAACCAGAAAATTTGGCTGCGGCAACAGATGCTTATTGTGAAATTGTATCCAGTGGCATTGCCTCCAACAATTAACCGGTCCACCCTCAACTGAAACTAGGCTATGTAATGGACAAAAGTTGAAAGGGATTGTCAGAAAATCCATAATTGAAGAAACATGAAAACTTAACAAACCATCGAGATTTAGAATCAGTTTGACAGTTACAAGACCAAATAGTAAATTAAGTTTTTTATCTTGCAAGGATGGGAACACCACAGGCAGCAGGAGCATGCTCCTCCTTTTTGTAGACAAGGTTCCCCCTTACAAAAGTTGCCAGCGTTCTTCCAGATAGTTTTGATCCCATGTAGGCAGAGATACTCTATATGGATGAAGTTCACAGCAAACTACTGTATTAGAAGAGAATCTAAGTAGGCATAATAAAAGTGAGAGTAGACAAATAACGAAGACATACAGGATGCTTAAGGTATACAGTGTAGCCATCATTGAGGTCAAACTCCACTTCTGGTTCCCATATGGCAATATCTGCATGGTTTCCCACAGCAATTGCACCCTAGATGATAGAATCAAAATTCACACAATGATTGGGTAAGAAATTGTTAGGAAATAATACAAAATTGTCTAATCTGCATGTACTGGACTGATTCCAGCAAGCCACTGTTTTGAGCTTGTTATATCTAATTGTTTAAATCACAATGATGAATATGAAAGAAGTAGTAATATCACCTTTAGTTCTAGTCCAGCAAGTTTGGCGGGCCTCTCACTCCACCATAGAGCCAACTGTTCCAAAGTTACCCCATATTTCTGCCCATATGACCACGTCACAGGAAGAATGAACTGCAGATACTCACAAAAGGATGGCAGTTACTTGTTAGAACCAAGGACTGAAAGAATGTCAAACTAATTGAGAAATTGGAGCATACTTTCCTTTTTACACTACTACGCATATTTGAAATCACGAGTTTAACAACGTATATTTCAATGTCCCTTCAAGTACATCATTTCAATATTCCCCCCATGGAGCATGCCTAATTATGGGCAACAAATTGTCCAATGGCCATAATATAATCCTCCACCTCTGGCATCGAATGGGATTAGAAATGACAACCTCGCCTCTGAGTTGGATGATAGGGTATCTAAAGGACAATGTATAGATTTGGCTCTCATAATGCTTACATGTGTTACGATACACCTAGGCCTCTACATATATATCCAAGCAGTAGTTCTCATGTCTCAGTTATTTTGTTAATCTTCTTAATTTCCTCCAAGATAAAGACAAATATCATGCATGCTAATAAAAATATATATATATATATTCTCTACCATATAGACAAGCTTCCTCAGCTGTGGCGTGTGTAGTAACTTTTCCCTGTTAAAACTTAAAACCATGCAAGCACACAGAACAGGACAATGAGGTCCCATGCTCACTAACATGAAACCTCCCTCATCCAAAGATGTAGCCGGGTACAGTGCCCAATCAATTTCATGAAAAGTTTGCTGCAACTTCTAAGATGAGTCCCTCAAAGTAGCATCCTATATAAACAATTGCAAGCTATGGTATTCTTCAGTCAAGTTCCATGGTATCCATAGATTTTGACAAGTTATCTATCTATACTAAGTGTAAACACACCAACCTGCAAAGACGATATGCCACCCCAGGCCTTCAAAAAGTTACCATCATCAAGCAGCTTGAGTTCTGGCAGTGTCGGAGAATGATCAGAACTTAGCACATCAATATGTCCTTCCTGAAAATACATCAAAACCATGTAGAATCATATGTGGTGTATAGTAAAAATATAGCATTTAAGTCATATGTAATAGAAAATACCAACAAAGCTTCCCATAGTTTTTCTTTATTGGCTGAATCACGAATGGGTGGAGAACACTTAAAACGAGTATCTCCATCCTGAATCTCTTCTGCTGAGAAAGCCAAATAATGGGGGCAAGTCTCAACAGTTATGCTGTCACCACCACTTTTTGCTTTCTATAACAAAATGTAGAAATGAGACTAACGTTCTCAGTCAAAAGAAAAAAGCATTTACAAGTATTGCTTTCCACGAGAGAAGTAAAGTTTGAAAGAATTAATAGAGGCAAATGGCTCTAAGAAAATTCATGTAGCCATTCTCAGTTGGCTGAAATTGAAGATCCACTGAAGGAAGTTGTTATGAGGAAGAGAACAACAGTAAAAAAAGGCTTCAAACTAAAAGAAGAACAGATAATTCTGATTATTGATCTTGTCATGGGTGCAAGTCTATGCCAAAGTAGATGTGTATAAAGGTCAATAAGAATTTGGCATCTTCAGTAATATTTATGCCTCACTGGAGCTACGCGCATGATACCTTAATAAGATCTAAGGAAGAACTTGAATCAGACAAGTGAACGATGTGAAGATGAGCTCCTTCTGCGGGACCACCATTCCTTGTGTCCTTTGTGACAGTTACAAGCTCCTTAATAGCTGCCTCCTCCCTGATTCAGAATAATGAACGATATCACAAATAATGTAAAATGACATTGATAGAGATCGCTCCAACTAAAGATGATTATCCTGAAATGCTAGAGGTACCTCCTTTTGATACTTACGGGGGAGAAAAACAATGACTACTTTCTCAGTTTCAAGGGGCATGAAAATTGAAAGTAGTTATCTAGTGCCAAAAAAAGGTGGTCCAAACTAGAGATCCTATGTGTTTATATGGCTTTTATTTGTGAAATATTGTGGCTAATACATCAGGTATTGGAATGTTTTAACATTACTCATGGTACGAAAACATAATGAATTGATACATGATTTGTATGCCAGGTTGAAGCAGAATGCATGTACACTATGTCCCAGTGCAAGCCAGAATGGATGATTGACTGGACCAATATGTATAACTACCATAAATAAATTAATTTCATAAAAAATTTTGTCTGGAGGATAAGAACATAGCAAGCAATAGCTCAATAGATTGATTACTTGTTCACAAAGTCACAAGCAACATCTTACCATGAAGGTGGCCTAGTCTTAAGATAAGTTGAGTACAAACGAGGATCATCACTACCCTCTTTAATCTCCAAGTGGCTTTCAGAATCTTGTTGAAGCTCTGCATGTACAAGTAATGGTCTTCTGTATTTTGCCAGTACAGACAGTCCCTCCTGAGGAATGAAGAATTGTATATCTTATGCAAGTATGCCAAAATAATGAGAATACATGCAAGCTTATATTATAGCAATAAAGGCTACCTACAAAATTATTCCTGTATCGTGATGGAATATTGTATAATTGGATGAAAAGAACAGTTGGACTATTGTATGAACATTTGGATTGAGTATCAGGAAACAAACCTTAATATGATTGATGTTTGTCATGGGGAAATCGTTGATCCCTGAAGGACACATGAAGGACTACAAAGAAACACAGAACTTTATCAGATGATCTCTAATAAAATACTTATCAGAAACGGGAAATCTTGAGTCAAAATGACCTTAAATAATACATGCATACTCTATGTTGTTGTATTTTCATTGCCTAATAAGCCTTCTTAATGCATATTTTATCAATAACAATTCAAAGATGGTGATGAATAAAAAACCTACATGATGTGATATTTACAAAATGTTCCAATTTTACCCTGTAGAACCAGTTATATGCCAAAAATCAATTCATGTTGTTTTCATGCCGAAGCAGGTAGTTGATACAATTATAAGTTCGAGAGCAGCACAAAACCACTCCTGAAACTTAGGTTCCACTAATTGATGTAATTGACAGTAGATCTTATGTTGCAGTCCTTAGCAGCTAGAGAGCATCATTTTCATCTACCTTAGAAAGATTAGGTTACTAACTTACTAAATAAACTGATAGAGAAAGGGGGGAAGTGATACAATCATACTTTATGCATCAATCCTTCATAAGCCTGCTAAATTAGCTTACACTCTGAAAGTCATTCTATGCGAGGATGTTAAATTTAACATTGGAAAATCAAGAGTCAGAAGAAATAAGGATTTGGAGGTTCTGTTGTTCAAATAGGGAACTATTTTCACCAGTGTAGACTTTGTTCCATCCACGTTTCTCAAATGTAAGCAGGATGTGTAGTGCCGTGAAAGTAACAAATATGTCTCTAGCAATTACACATATGCGTGAGGTTAAATAAAAGAAAAAAAAAAAAAAACTGGTAGAATAACACAAGCACCATGATCGAAATTGAGATATCCAAAAGTGGCAGTGTGGTTGTGGTGGCAAGATGGCTTCCAATTAGTAAAATAGAATGCAATTTCTCCTCCTAGTTCTTGATATAAGAAAAATTGCCCAATCCTATGCATGCTTTGAAATAAAGAGGAAACAACTGAGCATAATGGTTCACACGTATTTGTGTGGCTGAGAACAACTGATAGAGATATTTTAGGATTATAAACAGTTGTAGAGTTTGCGAGTTGTTAATACTGTAAATGCTACCCAATTGATAAACTAACAGTAACCCTGTTCTATGCAGGATATGTAAGAATGATCGGTGACAACCAACAGCACTTCTGAAAAAATTTACCTTCAAACCAAGAGCACCTGCATTTAGGAGACCCTCAAGAGAACTTGAGTTGAATGCATTTTCGGGAACTAAACCTCCCCAGAAACCTGTTGGTCACATAGTTTAGAAACAATGGTACTTGAGTTTTCATGGGGCTAATTTATAGATTCAACAGCATACCAACATCAACATAAATCCTCTCCTTTGCTGCTTCAATCTGTTAAGCAGAAGCACAAATGGCCGAATTAGATAGCAGTAAATTGAACTGATCTGCAATTATAACCTCATATAAACTCACAGCTTCATTTCTAAATAAAAGGAGATGGATGGGATATGAAAGCAGAAGAAACTCACACAAATGAACATGAAAAAAATTAGAGTTAAAAGAAATAGTTGGCTTTGTGATGTGTAGGAATGTAATCAAGACACAATTTCCGCTCATCAGTCGGTACCTTGAGTTTCAATGTCTCTTGAGACATGGTTGAAGGAAAGTTATTCAGAGGCATGTCAACTAATGTTGTTATACCGCCTGTGGAAAACACAGTGATGCCAAATAAGAACAGAGGTGATCAATATTGAAAGGTCAAAAGTTCTGGTATCGCATAGAAATCATGTTCAAAGTTCATAACCGACAGAAGGACCTTCGGAACACAAGTACAAATGAGGGAGATTGCCATACCTGCAGCGGCTGCTTTAGTCCCCGATGGAAATCCTTCCCAATCAGCTCTTCCAGGATCATCAAGATGTGCATGCCTTCCATGAACAAAACCAAAGAAGTTCACATTAAAAAAAATAATAATAACATCTTATTTCTATTTTTGCAAGCAAGTTTTCTTATTGATACAATCAAATTGACTAACCTTTTATGCACTGCAAATTACAGCCCAACTAAAGAACTACATGATAAACAATTTCCAACAATATAGCATAAGGTTTAATGCAATCATCCGTGCCCTGGTCAAGGGGTTTCATATAATTGCATAATGAGTAGGATGAGTTTGCTACAAGAGATATGTACATCAAACAATAAATACATTTGAAAGGGCTCGAAGGTTACATCTGAAACACAATTTCTGTACAGGATTCTTAGATGTTTGAACTTTGATTCAGTTGTTGAGCAATCTGGTTTGACGTGGCCTCATCATTGGCTCTATAATTAACACTAATCAAAGGAGAACATTTGAATGGACTCTGTTTTACTTTTTGACATGATAAAAGTCGCAGTACCTTACACTCTGAACCAAAATGTTAATGAAAATACAGTGCGAAAATGTCATAATTAGACAAAGAACTTTGCAAATTAATGTCTTTGGCCGGACACAACCCAAAATACGGTACCAAATTTATGCAACCATTTATTATGCTTTCACAGTGAAGAAATAGACAACAAGGAAGAGAGAGCTTTCACGGCTTACATGTCAATCAGGCCAGGCATGACAACAGCCTCTCCATAATCAACTACATGTCCCTCCTTGGAATTCCAATGTCTATCCTCCTCTTTAACAATGGTAACAATCTTACCTTCCTTTATTTCAACTGCCCATTTACAGATTTTATCAAGAAAACTGCATTAATTAAGTGGTAAAATGATAAGCCTAAAAAAATCTTGGTTTAACAAAAGTTCAGTAATGCTATTCATGAATCATAATCTTTTAACCAACATCCTTCTTCGTTCCTTCCTTCACTAGGAATCAAATGATTGGAAATTTATTTGTTATTTTTTTATTTATACATCAATCATATCGTTAAAAGTACGAAGAATACCAATTTTTCCTAGATTAATACCAACTAAACAGACCTGCACCAGAAATGACCCCTTGTGGTGTCACAATACGCTTGCTGGCTATCCAATACCGCTGGTAAGGAAGAAGGCTGCATTCCTTGTGAGGCAACTGCCACATGAAACGTCAAATTCCATCAGCATAAGATTCGCCTGAAATATGAAGCTACTAAAATTGCCATAAACCAAAAACCATTCCAAACAATTACTACTTTCTCAGGTTTTACTCAATATAACCAGAAACCTTGGAAGAGTAGTTCTGGACGTAGAACAGGAACAAAAAAGAAGCGCCCAGTGCGAGCAGAGGTAACATCCTCCATAGTAGCATATACTCCATTTTCTCTGCTACCACACGAGCACAGACAAATTCGCAAACGCACGCCCGGTTCAAGGAGACAAAACGAGCCAATTGAGAGAGGGACTCCTCGAGGTTCACGAACCTGTAAAAGTTGACTATTTGCGTCACGCGCCGGGGAAAAAATCCATGTCACAGCACTCCCTCGGCTCCTCACAGCCGGTTTCAGAACCCATTTGTTTTTCGACGTGATGGGGATACGACTAGATACTCAGATTATGCACTAGATTTTGCAGTGCATAATCTTCTTGAATTCAGGGAGCTACCAGGCCCTGCTTACGTGTTGAGCCAGAGATTTATATATTCTCTGATTCTAATTGGACGCTTAAATTTGGAAAATAAAAGACCCAACGTTGAATATTCTCGTTGTAGATGGAGATCACTCTATTTAGATTTTATGATAAATAAATGGAAATTATTTATTCATTAATGTATCTAAAACTGTATTTCTAAAACAAATAATAAATTATCAGTTACATATACTTATATAAGATTCTTTTTATTAATTTTTATTTAAAATTTTTAATTTTTAACATATTAATAACTTTTATGTAAAAAAATAAATATTTATAAGTTTTTCTTAAATACATAAAATATTTATATAATAAATACTCAATAAAAATTATACTTTATATTTTAAAAAATACTAGCATGTCTCATAGGTATATTTTCTCATTTTGAGAGTTAATGTATTTAAAAAAAAAATTAATAATTACAAAAATAATTTTTAATATATTAATATATATTTTTATTTTTTAAAAATATTTAAATATGTATAAAAAATAAAGTTTAACAGCAAACAAAAATTTCAGTGTCCACGTTGGTTCGTAGGACCGCACTAGTGGAGCATAGCTGTATATTTTGTACGTTTCCACTTCCCAGATTGAATAATGAATATTTTGGACAATAATGGTGTATAAATTCTATCCGATGAGTCAGGGACCATTCACATAACGAAAGGGTGATACTCCCAGCCGGTCGGATATGTAGTTTTTTTCACACCCACCAAGTAAAATGCATTTGCACTCTCATGCAGATGATCTCTTTCTCTCACCCTCTCCCTCCTCCCACCCACGTCCTGCTCCCCTTCTATCTCCTATCTCTCTCTCTTCTCTCTCTAAAAGACTCTC
Organism: Carya illinoinensis; assembly: GCF_018687715.1. NCBI lineage: Eukaryota > Viridiplantae > Streptophyta > Magnoliopsida > Fagales > Juglandaceae > Carya > Carya illinoinensis. The sequence continues at coordinate 6,104,067 of NC_056760.1, read as the reverse complement.
TCTCTGATGTTGGGTTGTAAAATACGCTCTCTACAAAGTTTTTGAGAGAGTTGTTGTCATAGCAAGGTACTGTTTTTCTTTCTTCTTCCTCCATTTGTTATACATGTATAGTGCTGCGAAAATGTGGGAGAGAATATGTTTGGTTGCTCTGAAAATGTGAGAGAAATCTGTTTGGCCACTGAGAAAATGTGTGAGGGATTTCTTTCTTGCTTACAATCATTTCTCAAACTTCTGCAACCATTAGACTTCATATTTCATTTCATGGCAAATATAGTATTTGGATCTTGATTGGATGTGGTCTGGATCATTTAGAAAATTTTATTTTTACTTATGCACGATACAGCAAATGGTCATCATTTTGAATATAGAATTTTGGTGACATGTGGGCGAGGGAGGAAGGGATGAATTGCTTTCGTCGTTTTTCTCCAAGGGAGGGGGAAGAAGAATAATGCGTGGGAGGGAGAAGAGACTCTGCGTGCAGGTGTAGATGTTTAGTTCCGACACCTCTTATGTGGCCAACTTTTATTAGTGGGTGTAAAAATAACAACGTCATCCGACCGGCTTGAGTTTTTCTCATAACGAAAACAACAAAAATTATACTTAATTTTTCTCTGTACCACGTTTTGATATATGAGTTGTCTACGTATAGTTTTTATTTGGAATTGTTTATATAAATCCATATAATTATATTTTAAAATAATTAAAATTATAATAATATTCCTTTTTAGATAATATTTTTTTATTCTCATTTATTAATAAAATTGTACACGCAATTCCTCATTTAGAATTGTAAATAGAATTTTTCTTAATAGACAATGCTGTTAGTAACAATAAACAACCAATGAAATGAACCGATGCAATGTAGATGATTTTTTTAATTTTTCTAATTTTTTTCTTCTAATCATTTTTTACACAATTTTTAACAGTTTTAAAAAATAATAAAAAATATCAATTCACTAATATTTACTTTTTTAATCATTAAATAATTTTTTTTTTAAATATTCAATCAATCATTTTAATCGGTCAACTTTATCATTTCAATTAGCATTTTCGCTATTTTGCTTGAGCGATTGTCGGGCAAGGTGTCAAGCAAACTTTCTATTTGATGTATCGCTCAAGCCAAGTTTATGTCTAAAATTTGTTTAAACGGTTAGTTGAATGAACTCTCTTTCTGAACTTCTCTCAAGCAACTAGTGGAACGAACTCTCTAATCGAGCAGCTGATCAAGTGAATGTTGAACGAATTTTTTTATCCGGCATTCACTCGAATCACTGACAAGCGAACGTGGAACTGTGCCACGTCTCGTCTTTTCTTCAGTTTTCTTCGAAAATTCATCATGTTACTTCCCCCGGTGCCTCAAGGAGAATTACAACTCTTTCCCCGCCTTCCAGCCTTTACACACTCTGGCATGTGACGTATAATCAACTGGATTTGTACGCTCGGCAAGTTAGTTAGAACTAGTTATTTCTTATTTCAGCTGCCATAACAAACTAAAAATATGTTAACACTATTTTGCAGTCTAATAAAGTTTTTTCTTCGATACAATTTTCTTCCATAGCTTATTTGCATCAATTTTCATACTCTATTTCTCAACCACATACAGAAAGAGGGGAGAGTGAGAAAAAATGATTCCGCAACAGTGGGCATCGCCTTGCAGAAATACGTGCACGAATAAGTGCGCAAAGCTGATGCAGATTCCATGTAGGACTCTTTTCTCAGATCTGTGTCTGTGTTTTCTTTCCGAACATTGATCCTGTACATTTTGCAAACCTTGTAGGTTAATGTGTATTGTACCTTGCTCGATTTGTTTATTCGATCACGGTATAATCTTTGAATTTCTATTTATTTTAATACCGGTAAATTCTTCTCGGTAATGTTTAAATGTTTACCCATTTTACTCCTTTTGGCGTTCTTTCGGTGAACCCCCGAGCGTATAGGCCAACTTTGCTTAGCTTTGGAAATTTCTAACACGTTTAGAACTAAACTTCGAAGGAAAAAAAGATTTTACGAAAAGTTCCCCCTCTAAATGCATCAAGAGCTGGAGCACCCTCGATGGTCTTGAATGAACTGCCGCTTCTTTCAACGGAAGTTCATGTAGTTAAACACTCTCTTCTTGGAATCTCCAGCTTTTAGAAGTCGGCGTAGGTGAATCATATGCGTTGTAGGCAGGATCCACTGTAATACCAAGTGCATGTTATGTAAAGTTGCTTGATGGATGATGGAGTACTATTAGTTCTTCAGTGTTAGATGACAACATGCAAGTAGTAGAAAGAAATCTACGCCCTAACCTTTTAATATCTATCTTCAACATTTTGACCGATTCTTACTGATTGAGTCAAGATGAAGATGTTCTAATTCCATTCTGTTTGGTTCTTTCTTTTTGAAGTGTTTATCATATTTACCGTGGTTGGATTCTCATTTTTCTTTACCGGTGCTTGTTTTGGGCTTCTTTGGGTGAATTCTCATTATTCACAGTTAAGCTTTTCCAGTCCTCGAGGTTTATGTTGCTTTTCTCTTAGTTAGTGCTACTGTTCTTCATTTTTGCATTGTGCTACTCATGTATGACAATATATCGTCGAAACCATAATGAGAAACATTTGGCCACACATTAGTGGGAAACCACACATAATGAGAAACCATAATGTCTGGTTTCCCACTAATGATTTTCCTAACTAATGAGTGCACCACATCTATACGCTCTCTATCAAAGACAATAACTGCCAATGTTGGATATCCCCCCACCTATCTCTATTTCCTTCTCTCAGATTCTGGTTTCCCCAATTAAATCCTACAGATTTACCCAGTCTGCACTTCTAGAATTATGAAGTATAACTTTCTTTTATGTTGATCTTTTCAGCAATTCCACTATGCCGAATAAGATACCTTATTTAACCATGTTTGTTTAGTAACTGATAATAGCAATATTGATGTAAAACCATCTCATGAATGCCATTTTATTATGGCACCTACTTTGTAGGATCACATGGGCGCGAGTTACCCTTGTTTAGGTTATAACAAGTATATATAGTTCATGTATAAGCCTTAATTAATTTAAACTGTTTGAAGAGTGGTGCTGTGACCCAGAGGTTTCACTTCATGCAAGATTCTTTATAACATTTCTACTCTCTATCAGTTCAAGAAGGACATTGGGATCTAATTCTTATGCTTGTTTTGGGTCTCTTTTGTGTATTACTCAGTAGTCACTTCAAAGTCCTTGTGCTGGAATTTGTTACAATAAGTATATAGTGCTCTTTTAAAATTTAAAACTACTGATTAAATACAGTATGGATTCTTGTAGGGCGAGTATTTTGCAAAAAGGCATGCGATACTGATGGAGAGATGTGGGAAGAATGCAAGTTTTTCTTACCTGATTCGTGTCAATTTTGCTTCTAAATCATTTAGGTCGGGTGTTTATATTTTTTCATTTTAAATTCATATTTGAAACCGTTCATTTTCTCGAACTGATTACCATATTATTTTTGGATGCTAATTCTTTCTGAGGTTTGTACTCATCAAATCTAGAGCTTGATTCAAATCCTTTTAAGGTATTTGTGTTGTACTTGAGCCGGATCAACACTCTAGTGTATGCAGTAGTTTGGCTCCATTTGTTTCTAGCAAAGTAAGTTAGGAAATCAATTTTGTAAGGGATTTTTTATTAGAAAGAATGTGCTAACCTATTGAGGAGATGTTCGTTGGAAATTTAAAAAATGGACCTAAAATCCCCTTAGTTACTCTTAAGGGTGTGCCTGTGTTGGTAGACCTGTACTCGCTTCTTGAGTTATTTTGTATTTAAGATTCTTTTATTGGGACTTGTTAGGCTTGTATTGAGGCTATTTTGGAGATTTTCTAAATATGAAAATCTCCTATCTATTTCACATTTGTTGGACTACATATTTTGTTGTGTGTATTTGGAGATTATAGGCTAGTGATATATCTATGTTTGATAGTTTTTCACAATTTGGAGAGAACTTTATATGGTTTGAATGTCAACAAAAAATTAGGATGCTTGTTTTCAGGTTTAGTTTAGTTCAAGTAATTGGTGTTAACATACTGGTCATGCATGCAAATCTAGATTTCAGGTTTGGGTCAGCCGGTAGCTCCAGTGGCCCCTAGAAAACATTGCCCCATCCCTTAGATATAAAGGGATGCTTGTTAGGGTTATTACAGCTACTCTATGGGATTAATACTCTTCTTACTTACAGAAGTTTCCCACCTACTTGACAGTCTTGAGCACTGCTCTTCTCTGTTTTAAAGGGGAGAACTTGAATTAGCTGGTGTCTTGAAAATGGCCGTTAAAACACACTCTCGGTTCACTTTAGCTTGGATATTTTTTAAACAATGATTTATCCATACATTGGACCTGATATGTAATAAATCATTGGTTTGAAGAGCTCTTTTACGAACACAAAAAAAAAGTGCATACTGATACATGGGAGCGGGAAGTCAATATTTATTCTTGTAGTTGTTTACAAGCTTCACTTGAGAAGATATTGCATTTCCAGGCTTGGAGGAGTGCGATGAGCTATGCTATAAGGACCCTGTACTAAAGGGCCGCAAGTGGAGTGCCTACTTTGATCGTTCTCCCGGTGCTGCAGTCAACTCAGAGGTTCTCTTATTCACTCGTGGTTCTTTCATATTTTTCCTTTGTCTCATGACACTGAATGATGTGATTTATTTTAAAATTTATGGTTATTGCCTACAAATTAAGCTGCTTGGTGAAGATATGCGTTCATCCCCTTTGGTTAGTAAAATAACCTAGTTTGTGGTTTCACCTTTGTATCAAAATGAAGTATTTGATATGCAAATTCAATGGAAATAGTATTTATTGTTACTGAAGTTCAGAGCTTTTGGGCAAAGAAAGTTATTGGTTAGGTTAGGTCTCCCTTGCACGTGAAACTGAAATTTATTTGAGGGCTCGAGAAGAGGATTTGAGCAACTTCATGTAAATTGAAGTGACATGGTGGTTTGTGCTGTTGATTATGGATTTGGAGTGACATGGCTATGCCCAGATCGTGAGATCCCTCCAAGGACAGTTGAATGACTCTCATTACTTATGTTTCTTTTTCTTAAAAAGGAAAAACTAAAATAAACCCATTTCAACTTGTCATAAGTGTTAGAGATAAAATCAAATCAACAAGAAACCTTGTTCACCGTGACCCAGCAACCTGTCCTCTTTGTATCTTGTTTCCTTTCTCCATCACCGTACTGTAGATGCCTTTTACCTTGTGGTTATCATTGTCATGGAAATGTAACTACCAAATTAGAGCTATTTAACAGCCACATTGTGAACAAAAGTTTGTCAGAAGAGATGGCTTGGTGAATCTACTGTACTTCGTGCTCCTCTTGGATAAAGCATATTGTGCAGATCCAATGATTTTCTTTTTTACAATGATAAGTTTTAGCCATCAATAGCAAGATGAGAATAGCATGGGTGATGCCAGGCTGGGTGGTTGATCTTTTGGCATGTTGGAGATGAATTACTGGGACACCACAAATTGCAGCTATAAGGAAGATGGCACCTATTTGTATTCTTTTGTGTATTTGGAGTGAACATAATGAGAGACTTTTTGAGGATCATGAATGTAACAGCCCACTAGAAATTCAATTGTGGAATTTCTTTTGACCTTAAGAACCTCGTGAAAATTCCGTAAGTTTACACGAATCGACTAATCGCATAGGTTTTAGCCTGTCAACATAGTTAGTGTTATCACTCACTATGGTGCCAGAAATGCGATTTTAATTATTTGAGATAGTTAGAAGTGTCAGAATACATTATAGTCTACACCACTAGGCTTAATTGAATATTTAGGATTTTTTAGTACTAAGTTTATTACGTTTATTTTTGGAATGAATAGTAACCTCGGTAAATATACTGAGCGCAGTGTTTTCAAAATCATAGTGTGAAATGTTCAAATTAGGATAGCGATATTTTATTTGGACACTTGGCAAGATCTTAACCACACATAATGAATAGTATTAGATACTTAGCACAAAGAGAAACCATTAGATGGAATTGTGAAGGAAATCAAGGTGTGAGATCATGACACCTAAGCAAAATACACATTTGGAAAATATCTTAAGAACATAGATTTAAAATACACATAGAAAGATTTTAGCCACCTTACTCTTCCAAGTCTACTCCACATTTGGAAAATATATTGAGCTGATTTTTATAGATATTATTGGATAGAATATTTTGAGATAATATTTTATAGATATTTTGGGTAGGAGAAAACCACACTCAACTCTCAACTCCAGCCTTATCATCTCCCTTATCTCTTCCATAAGCATCTCCAGCCATCACCCACGAACTTATCTTCATTTACACGTTTCTTTAAAAGAATATCAAACATTCTCTCTCGGACAGCTTTTAGGAGTTCTTTTGCATGCCCATTTCGAAGCTGTTGTAAGTGTTTTATCATAAAGTCTCCTTCATATAAGTTGTTCCTTTTTTAGTCTAGTTTACATGGATATCTTATTTGCCCCATTTGAAGATCATTTGGTCAGTCAAATATTGTGTATACTATAGAAAGGTCATTCTGGGAGATAAACTGGAGAATATGTTATAGTTTGGAGTTTTTGACCAAGCTAATGGATAGATATTGGTCCGAAATTTTTATGGAGTATTGTTAACATGTATATATGACTATTGGTTGAGGATTTTTGCATGATTAAAGGTTTTGATGAAAGATTTTCTTAGATTTAGAAACTTAGAAACTGGAAGAGGAATAACAGTTTCTGTTTTGAGAAAGTTTAACTCTTTGGTGGTCTAAACCTATTCTAATGACTTTGATAATTTTATTGGAGGATCCTAAACATCTTATATACATGTTATATTATTATTTTGAAGATATTTGATGTTAGTTTCAAAGATATGAAATTTTATACAAAGAGATATTCAGATAAGCCAAAGTGTGGATGTTCTTGGCTAAATTTATGTTTTGGTTAATTTTTAACCATGTGATCTTGAATTAGAAGCTTATATATGTTTTAGGACATCTTTTTAAACCATGTGATGGTTTGGTTTGAAGATCACATATTTATAAGTCATAGATCAAAAGGTTGATCAAAACAAGTTAGAAACAAAAATCAATAGAAATAACATATGAGAATTTCGGCCCTATGGAGTTTTAATAGTTGTGATTAGTTTTAAATTTTTCTAAATTGATATTTGAGTTGAGGATAAAATTTACATGAGGCATGTAAATTTTGGTGACTTTTGGAGTTAGTATGCAAAATCCTTAAGTTATGGGTAAAACGGTCATTTTCCTACATGTAGGAAGTAAAATGGAAATTTTACTCTTTAAGTTAGTATTTTTCCATATTTCAAATTATTAGTGATTTAGTACTAACTTTTAGAATCACTAATTACAGTTCCTCGTGATCGCGCTTGAGGTTTTATAAGAAACGCGGAGATCGAGGTAAGTTAGCTTTTAACTTACTAGCAGTCTACTGTGTATGTGTGCTAAGTAAAAGAACTACAGTATATGTATGTGTGTTATCATATATGTCATGCCACGCCAAGTTATCACGTAATTGTTTATTATACAGAATTTATTCTGTCATCAATTTTTATCTGTTACATAATATATTCTGTTATGTATTACTGTACATTACAAGTACGTCATGCTAAGTATGTCATCTATTACATGTATGTCAAGTCATGTAATATTCACTGTTGCAAGTATGTCATGTTAAATATGTTGTCTATTATATGTTATGCCATGTTACGAAATGTTTCTATCTCAAGTTGGTCATGTATTTCAAGTTATGTTCAAGTCACGTTTCATCTTGAGTACATTATGTTTGTGGAGAATACATGGGGCCACAACAACTGTGGAGTATGTATTTTACTACAATTGTGATGCGTAGAATACATGGGGCCACAACAACTGTGGAGTATGTATTTACACGTAGAATACATGGGGCCACAACAACTGTGGAGTATGTATTTTTCATGTTAAGTCAAGTTTGTGTAGAATACATGGGGCCACAACAACTGTGGAGTATGTATTTTTCATGTTAAGTCAAGTTTGTGTAGAATACATGGGGCCACAACAACTGTGGAGTATGTATTTACACGTAGAATACATGGGGTCACAACAACTGTGGAGTATGTATTTTTCATGTTAAGTCAAGTTTATGTCGAATACATGGGGCCACAACAATTGTGGAGTATATATTTTTAATGTTAAGTCAAGTTTGTGTAGAATACATGGGGCCACAACAACTGTGGAGTATGTATTTTTCATGTTAATTCAAGTTTCAGAGCAAGTTCATGCTAAGTCAAGTTTCAGATCAAGTTCATGTCAAGTTAAGTTCAGTTCATGATTCAATTTAAGTTATGTCAATTATGCTATGTTGTACGCTAAGTTATGCTTTAATTACTTATGAATTTGATTATGCATTTATGCTTTTACTGTCATACATGTATCATTAGTCTGTATGGAAGTTTTTTGTTAACTTGCTGAGATTTGTAATCAAATCTCACTTTGGTAGTCTCAACTACCATTCCCCCCGAATGGTAGATCTTGTTACAGGACCTGAAGGAGAATCAGGAGCTGATCAACTAGACACAGTTGACTAAGTGACGGTGCGACATAAATGTTGATATAGTAATTAACGTAAATTACTACTTGTACGATTGAGTTGCATCTCTACTATTTTTTGGATCATAACCATTTTGGACTAGTGTTGTGATCTTAGTTGTTCAATGGATTTTTATTAATGAAGTATGTTTTAAGCATTTGGGATATTTTCAATTTGGTGCATAGTATTGCTAAAGAAAAAATTTATCCGCTGCGAATATTGCATATTGTTAGATGCATGTTAGGAATATTGCATCTTATATGTCATGAACGGGGGCAGGTAACCTTGTGTTGCATGTCTCGACGTTTCAAATGTCCGTCCGATCCCAAACGGAATTTGGGGGCGTCACAATGAATGTTCCTTGGAAGAGTTTAGGAGCTTTTTTTGGAAGACTTTTTCTGTGGGCCATTGTTTTAGATCTAAATGATCTTAGCTTCTATGATTTCCTTATAACGGTTTCTAGTTCTTAAATAAGTGTATGCTTTCGTATACCTCTATTGTGCTTGGGCTATGCCTATCTTTATATCAATGAAATATCTTATTACTTATAAAAAAAAAGTTTTAGCCATCAATGTCATTTGATGCAAGAATTCATAGGCTCTGTACTTCAAGGAGAAACCAGTATTTAAGATTTCACGATACTAATTCTTTTTATTTGGAAATTTTGTACATAGTGCTGGAATTTAATATTTAGGCTTAATTATGACAATGTATTTTCGAGGCACGGTACTTCTTCTAGCAGGGATATGGGATACATCTGGTTCAACTTTACAGTCATGCTTAATGTTCTTCCAACATTCTATTAGTTTTTAAATTACGAAAATGCACAACAAGGAAGCAAATAGAATCGACATTGGTGAATTTGCTTATCTTACCAATTCATTGATTACTGATTGTTTAGCATTACAGGAATTTTTCCACGCTTGTGTATCTGGCTGTGGTTACAAGGTTAGTTTGTTCTGAACGAGTTAAGCTTTAAGTTTTAGTGAAGAATTCTGTCTTGCACATTTTATCGGGTTACAAATATGCATATGAAAACGTGTAAATATAGATACGATGCATTGGGCATTTGTTTGTTTCATTTCCTACATTTCTGGTCATTACCAGAGAATCATCTAGCGACTTCAGTGCATTATTTTGCTAATTTTCTCTCCTAGATATCAGGCATAGGAATACCCCAAAATTTCATATAAAGGAGTGATATAACCATTGCATTAACTCAACAACGTTTATTTGTATGTTGCAGTTTGATATTCCCACAGAGAAAGTTGATGAAGTTCGTTCGAATAGACCACCTAAGCCTCCCCCTCTCCCAAAGCCCACCCAACCACCTGTTGGTCCGAGCACGACTACCGAAGATGTAACAAGCACTTCTGCATAGTGAGAGACAAAACACATATTTACTAACAAAATGCTGACACTACCAATGTTGTTAGCATCACAAAACAATTTTTTTCTGCTTCAAATACCCTCTTCGAATTAGCTTCAGCACAGGCCTTTGCATTGACAGAAGGTCGTGTACTTTTTGGTTCATCTTTTGTCCCTCAGTGGGTTCCTCAACCTTCACATCACTGAAAAACTGGTACTTTGTTTCTTTTCTCTCTTGATGGCATGCATACCTTAAATAAACCAAGTGTAGTTTGGATTCTGTTCAATATTGATAAAGATAGAGAAGTCATTGATAGATATTGTTAGTGAGTTTTATGTTTTGGAAAGAAGTCCAAAACATTTCTTTCGATGGACAATGCACTGTGCCACTCTTGCTGCTCAAAGGATTGTGATTGTGTACCAGGTTTTTTTTTTTCTTGAAAAAAAACTTGCATTAATAAAACTGATACATTAGTGGTACAAATACTTTAGTAAAGAAATTACACAATTGGTGGATCTTTGCCACTATGAAAAGCAAGAAGGCAAGGAGGAATAGAAATAAGAGGTATGCTTCCAATAATATTATTAGAGGCTGTCCACTGCACAAATTTATGTGCGCATCGATTCTGAAATCGATGTATCTTAATCGCCTCCCACAAAGCGAATTTATCCAGTAAGATTCTAGTGTCTCTAGTAATTCCTTCTGCAATCCAATCTTGAATGTTATTGGGATCATTTAAAGCTGATATTGTTCTTTGAGAGTCTCCTTCCAGCCTGTTTTTTTCTAGCATTTTGCTTTGAGCTTCTTTGACTCCAATATAAGCGGCCAATGCTTCACCTTGATGTGGGTTGCAACTAGTTGAGTGCGCTGCTACCAAAAATAATATGTCTTTGTTGTTCCATCCTATTGCCACTGAAGTGCTGCCATTTGTTTTTACTGCTACATCAAAATTTATGGACACAAAATCTGGAGGTGGGTCAACCCAAATGTTACCATGTTGCTGATTTTGCCATTCCCATGCTCTACTATGCTCATTATATGATTTTTTAACTTGCTCTAGGAATTAATGAATAGATTTCTTTTCTAAGTTGTGGATCACTTGATTCCTATAAAACCAAACATTGTCCATGGCAATCACAGCAAATAATTGAAAATTATGAATGTCATCCTCCTCAATTTGGAAATAGTTGACAGGATTGAGAATAACTAGGATCCAAGTGTTAATGTCAAGGAGCCTATTGGTGTAGTGTTGATAGGCCAAGGAGATTGCCTCCAAAGGATCCTAGAAAAGGGGCACTCAAGGAATAGATGAGATAGACTTTCTTCGCCTGAATTGCAAAGAGGATATTCGAATAAATCATCCTGGAGAGAGATAAATTTTCAGGCGAACTTGAGTGGGGAGAATATCATTGAGAACTTTCCATAAAAAGAATTTCAACTTGTCTTCAACCTTGAGCTTCCAAATTTTTTTTCTATCGAAAGGGCTAGGGTTATTGATGACTTGTTTAACAATAGCTGCATAAGCTAATTTAACAAAGAAATTTCCCGAAAAATGATAATTCCAAATTGGTCTATCTTTGACATTATGAAGTGAAGTTAAGCCAAAGGGATTTTCTCAATTTCCTCAATCGTGTTTTGAGAAAAAAAAAAAAAAAAGCATTGAGTAGAAGAGAGTTTCATTTTCTTGGTTCCTTAAGAGTCAATTCCGCAACAGTCATGTGAGGGTCTATGCCAATCATTGTTGTGGAGGGAATGAGATTTGGCGGAGATAGAGGTGAAATCCACAAGTTAGACCAGACTTTTGTATCCACTCTATTATTAATTTGAATGCACATGCCAGATGATTGTTGTCCTTGATATTGTAGGTTTTTAATATTGCATATGAGATTAGGGCTGTAAATTTAAACCGCTTAACCGACCCGGCCCGAAAATTCAAAAGCAACCGACCCGGATTAACCGACCCGTAATGAAATGGGTAAGAAACGGAAGCCTTCTGTTTGAGTTCTGAAATTATTCGGCTAATTCGGTTAATACCCGATAACCGAATTTAAAGACCGGCATTTTAGTCATTTACTGGATTCTCTTCCTTCCAGCAGACACCCAGTCCTCTCCCTCGTGATTCTACTCTCTCGACTCTCAGTCTATATTCAGTCCTCTCACTCAGTTTTGGCCATACATGGACCCTAACTTATTTGCTATGGAAAAGGAAGCGTATCTCTGTTCTCTTTGTAGGGTGCAGAATTCAACAGATTCATGGCATTTCTGGATGATTATGCTCAAGAATGTCAGTAAAATCATAACTGGCGAAAATTTTCCATGTTTTGGTGAAGGATGTATGAATCAGCCACTTGTATACCATAATTACTCAAGATTGGTTTCATCTAGGGACCAAATAGCGTCTTTAATGGGAGGATTTTATGGAACGTTTGACCTTGATGTTGATCTGTGTGAAGGTATAGAAAGAACTCCTACTTCATTGGATTTTCTCGCAAATATTAACATCTTCAAAGTATCATTGGCTAATGTTGTATCTACGTGCAGATGCAACTGAAGGATTTAATGGTGGTTATCACTATGGTAGTCGTGGAATCATAAGAAAGGTTTCTTCCTTCGCTTTACTTCTTCCTCGCGAGCAATAAAAATTTGTAGCGAATATAGTATATAAGATTTTGTATACATAGTCGGGTAATCGGGTAATTTCTTAATAAAATCGGCTTTCGGTCAATAAGTTAATTTGACCGGTTCGGAAATGTCTAGTTTGGAAGACTATGTGTTCGGGTCGGGTCGGAAGTCCACCTTTTGGGTTCGGGTTGGGTGAACAGCCCTATATAAGATATTCACAATTGGAATTTATTGTAAAAGCCCTTTAAAAACTTGAGCATTTTTATGTTGTATTTATAAGAGTGGCTCTATAGCCACGGACCCAAATTTGGGTACCATAAGTGTATTCATTGTTTTTTTATTTTTTTTAACATTTTAAAATATTTTTTAAAAAAAATCACAATATTATTAAAAAAATAATTTTTTAATCACCAGGTAAAAAAAGGCATCTGGACCAACTACCGATGTTTATAATTTATTTATAAAAATTAATATTTGTAATTCTAAAATATGTAAATCTTGCATATTTTTTGTAAATAAATATAAAATTTATATAAAAATAATAATTTTTTATTACTAAATCTCATTTTATTTTAATGAAAATGCAAAACTTACGCGGTAGAATTATAGATATTATTATTCTTTATATCTGGATCCGAAAAGGTTAGGATGGTGTAGTCTCACATAGGGAGTCAACGAAACCCTTAACGAATAGGTCAATTTTTTTTTTTTTTCTCTTTTTTTAAATATTTTTTTAAATTCATTAAATACACTTTTTGAAAATAGAAATGATTTGTGCAGTCGGGAAATACAGTCGGCGTGCAGTCGGTTGTAAAAAAAAATTAATACGGGATCTATATGAAAAAAAAACATTATTTTTATAACTTTTTATAATTCATGTAAGTCCTCCTGAATATAAAATAATTTTTTTATAATTTTTTTTATTCATTCCGTACAGCCGACTGTATTTCCCGACTGTATGTAGCAAAACCCTTTTGAAAATGTAAAAATTATAAATTTATTAAAAAATATTTACTCAATTATTAAGTAAAAAAATAAAAATAAAAACCTACAGTCGGTGGTTCTGTGGGAGAGGCAATTCCCTACAAAGTATTCACTATCTCGGAGGAGCACCCCACCGAGGTCATAAAACGACGTCCCAACTCGTTCGTAGTTAACTCTCTGTAAAATCTCTGAGATGTTTACGTCTTTGAATCTTTAGCTTGATTGAAACTCTGTTATCGAAAAGCCGAAACCCCTGGACCGTAGTCGGATTCAGGAAAACATAAAATTTACATAGGAAAAATAAAACGGAAAAGGAATCGTACTCGAAATGCCTCAGGTGAAGATAATAGCGAAGAATTTCATGGACATGGTGTCCTCCTTGCCCGCCATGAAGCTGGATAAACTATACGAGAATGCATTCATCTGCGAAGCTATTCTCAGGTCCTCCGTTATTCTGTTACTATACTGCTCCTGTTTGTTTATGATCACTTCTTTCTATCCTTTATGCCCTAATGTATATACGTGTCGTTTTTCTTATCAATTATATATCATTTCCTGTTATGAATCCTCATTTATAATCCTGCGGGACTAATTCATTGTTAATAAATGCATCGTTGTACGCTAGCTGCTTCTTCGTCAATGATGATGGTTTCTTCGGACTGATCTTTTGTTGTAAATTATCATAATTGATATCTGTTTCCGTTCTAGATTTTTAGTTTTGCTAAATTGCTTGAAGATCAATTCCTGATGATGGAATATTGATATTGATATTTTCTGGAAAGAAACAAAACTCTGAGATGCTATATGTTCAATTTTCAGCATCACTTAGGTTTACATACATGCAGTGGAAGTCCTAGAGACTTATTGCATTAAGTTAGTTATCTGAGATATTTTATTTGATAAGTTAGTTCTCTGAGATATTGTGATGGCATTTGTGGCTTTCCTTTGGTACTCAGGTCACTGCCACCTCTGGCCAAGAAGTATGTTTTGCAAGCGTTGTACATTGATGTTCCAATAACAGCCAAGTCAATGGAGGAATGGGTGCTTCCAGATGGGTCCTCAAAGCATAGAGTTGCAATTGATAGATTGATTCAATTAAGGATATTCACTGAGACTGTTGACAGGTTAATGGCTTTTTCTTTACACTATATTCACAATATTTTGTACAAAGATTGAAGTATGTATGTAAGAAATCCTTTTGCTCCTTTGAAGGTGTAAAAGATGGATTAAAAATAAAATACACAGATTGAGGAGGAGATGACCCATTTAAAGAATTTTTTTTTAAAGTACTTCTCACTGCAACAACAACCAAAATGGTTGTATGATGTGAGATATGGAAATGAGGAATGAATCTCTTGGGAAATACTCCCTCCCTTAGCATAAAATTATTTTCTGCAGTAGAAAACACCTATGGAGCTTGCAACAAGGCTGCCATATCTTTGAAGCTTGACTTAGCTTGAGCAGGCATCCATGCCCATGCCCATCCGATTGCAATACTTTTTTATGGGAATACTGGATAGAAAACATACTCAAGTTTTGAGGTTTTTTCTGATATCCTTGGTTCTACTGCGTACTGCATGGCATTGGATGAATTGACTTCGTGCTATGCAATACTGTTGTACATGCTTATGTGATAAGACTGGAATTAAGTTTTTCATTCCACCTCATAATGAGTACCTATGAAATTTCTCCACTTTCATTTATTTTGTTGAAAATTTTTAGTATTAAAAGTGTATTTGGCTTTTAGTTGCATGTTGTTGGAACTTCCAAAATGCTACATCTAGCCAGTCTCTTAATTACTAGTATTGTATGTTTTTGTTTTTGGTATAGAGGCCATACATTTTTTTATACATGATTTGAGATGACATTCTGCCATCACTATTATCATTCTAATATTCATGTTTGGATTACTGGACTGCAGTTTTGAATCTGCCCATATTCTGTTGGCCTTTTACCATGAACTTTGATGTTTTGCTGGCAGGAAAAGGGAAACAACTTACAGAATTCATCCAACATTTCAGACAAACCTCCAAAAGCTTGTAACACTTGGGTGAGTTTAGATTCATTCCTGTAACTTTTACTTATATTTTTTAGCTTTGATGAATGTGTTTCTTGCTCTTTTTTTTGGATTGTGGGTCATTGGGAGTCTACTAATTACAGAAAAAGGAATAGATCTACGATGGTTCAAGTATTCTATAAGTCACTTGTGGAGAGATTACATGATCTTTATTAGTTCCAATATGGAGTTTTAAAGGAAACAATTCTTGTCTTATTCTATTTTTATTTTACTTCACCATATGCTGTGGTGTTTTCTTATGAATGTATTTAATTTATGACATTGGAATGCATAGGTTATTAGAGTTGCTGTATAAGTGTAATTTGAATGCCTATTATTTCAGTTTTTTAATGTCATGAAAAAACTATAAAAATATGATTATGCAGTCAATGATGTTTTGGTTATTGCAATGTTCAAGACGTTTTAACTTTATTTGGGATATGACCACATCATTTAATATGACAGTGAGGTTTTGCCAAGGGAACCGATGCCTTCTGACATAACAGTGAGGCTCCCAAGCTTGGAGGATCTTGAGGTTTATGCCCTTGCACAATGGGAGGTGCTAAATTCATCTATATGTTTCCATTATCTGTTTACTTGCGCATGTTTTTTAAGAAATTTGTGTTTGCAACTACTCATTGTTCATTTTACTGACTACACTCTTGTGATTTTCTATTTTGTTAAATTAGTCTTTTTTGCTCCAACTTATAAACTCTGCTCAAGCTGAAAGGCCATTAAATATTAGCCCTTCTATGATGAAAGTTTTCCAGCGAGGCCTTTTGAGTCAAAGGTCATTCTCTCTTGAATCAATCTAATCTATTGTAGTCGTATATATGCTTATATTTTGTGTATGCTGTATCTCATATTTGGTATGGTGATGTGTATGTGCATTATTAACTGAAAGTGATTATTTGGTATGCTGTACAGGGAGAAGGAAGCTCCAAGATTAACTGAAAGTGGTTTTCAATTCTTGGTATGAATCATATGAATCATGAACTGCTTGCACTTCTTATGATGTGTTTTAATTGAAATATCTTTTATCTGTACAAATTATAGCTGATGGACATGAACGCACAACTTTGGTACATCATCAGAGAGTACATCTCTAATTCTGAGGTATGAGATAGTGAGACTTCTTTTCATAGTTCACCTTCCCACTTCCCTTGCTAGGTCCCCATCTCAAGTATATGTGTTTCTTCTACACTCCACGAAATTTTGTCAACAGCATCGTTAGAATTGGTTTCTCACCAACTCTCTCTCTCTCTCTCTCTCTCTCTCTCTCTCTCTCTCTCTCTCTCTCTCTCTCTCTCTCTCTCTCTCTCTCTCTCAATGGTGCTTACTGATCATTGTAGAAATCTTATGGTTATATTATCAACGAACGAAACATTTGACCCGAGAGTCTTGCATATTAGATGCTCACAATTTCCCCGTTTGATTAAAAAATTGTCACCATTTTTTTTCTGCAGAACAAAGACAAAGTTAGGATGTTTTGTCTCTCTTGATTCTTGTCTTTTATGCTTCCCAAAGTAGACCTTTTTTCTCAAAAAATTTTACTCCTGAAAGGATCATTGTATTGTTTTTTGAATGAATTATAGAGATGGAAGTTCAATGATATCTTGAAATAGGTACTTGCCTTCTACTACTTATTTCGAGTTTGACTAGGTAGGATAACACAGCTTCATATTTTTCTGCATGATGCTGTTATTCACTTTATATCTGTTTTTTTCTAATTTTGTTCCAGGAGCGAGGTGTGGATCCAGCTGATTTGATTTCATTCTTACTAGAGCTTAGTTTTCATGTCACTGGCAAGGTATTGGATATGCCTTGTTGAAAGGTTGCTTTAACTGTTTTTCTTATCTTTTCGACAATGTTCTTTTAACCCAATGATAAACAAATAGTAAAGGGTGAGCCTTGGATTCAATCCTATGCAGGAGTGTAAGTTACATTTACCAGTTAGAAAAATTAATTCTTGTATCATGTGTGGAGACCTGTCTGCCTGCTTTCTAGGAAGTTTCTTGCTTATTGCGGATATTTCATTGGCATGATGTCGTTTGCTTCATTACATCTTAGGCATATAATAGTAACACGTTGACTGATATTCAGAGGAGTTTGATTAAGGACCTCACAGATTTGGGATTGGTCAAACTCCAACAGGTATTCTAGTTCTTCTTTTCTTTGTGTAGAATATTTTATTAGTTATAAAAAAATATATCTTAATGATCCCTCAGATAATAGTTGGTGTATTGCTCTCCTAGAGGTTTGATTTTTGGCATATCTACAGGGCAGGAAAGAGAGTTGGTTTATACCTACTAAATTAGCTACCAATCTTTCAGTAAGCTTGACAGATTCATCGTCACGGAAACAAGTATGTCTTCTGGGAAGGCCTGAATTATTGTTCAGTCCATAGATTCAGACTATTTAAATCTGCAGTTGATTTCTTTTTTTTTTTTTTTTGTTGGAGGGTTGCATTTTATTCCCATCTTCATTCTTGTTTGTTTGTGATATCACTGCCCCACGGCATATGGCCTTACTCCTGAGTGGAAGACAAATCAGTCTTTCAGCGAACATAATTGGTATTTTCATTATGGTTTGTGCCTTTATACTCTTGCTGGCTTGGGCTCTGTAATATTATGTACACACCTGTTTCCCGTGTTCTTGGGCTCTTGCGTATTCTTATGATCAATAAAATCTTGTTTACCGATAAAAAAAAAATGTTCACACCTGTTCTTTCTGGCTTGGCCCACTAGCTTCAGGAGCTAGCCAAAGTTTTGCTTTATTTTCTGATGGAGCCTCGGAAGAACTGCTTGTTTCTGCTCATCAATTCTTTTGTAAAATTAAACCACAAACAGTGCTGCTAACTTCTTGAAGAAGGTGGGAGAAGATATCTCATAACAATTTCTATATCTATACGAACCAGGATTTGGATGTTCTTAGCTAACAGTTCCTAGGTTTTTGTCTCTGTAGTATTTTGTAATTTCTCTTAATTTCAGTATGTGGTCATACTCATAAAAAAAAATAAAAATATTATGTGGTCATTACAGGTCATATGTTAAAAAACAAGTATAAGTTGGTCTGTTTAAATTGGACATTAAACAAGCAAATTATTTTATCTGCATGGTATTGGTATCATGAAATATAGTGGTCCATTAATTGCAAGGTGTTGGCTGTCACATTTATATGCCTGCATTCTTTAACATACCCTTATCACTTGTTGAGCAATTTTGGATTTTTGGGTTGTTTTGTTGTCATCAGCCCTGAAAACTGTCATTCGTAGGATAAATCGGATATTTTTAAGTCATTTTATTCACTCAGGGAGTGATTCATCTGAGTGCTTCTGACTGTCAATTTCAATCTTCGGTTCACCTGTCATGACTTGATTAATATTTTTTCCTTGTTTAGATTGTAATAATAGTCTTTTTGTCTCACCTTTTTTTTCTGATTCTCGTGTCTGCAATATTTTCCCAGTTAAGAATTATGTGTTTGTGTGTGTACAGCAGCTATAAGTTTGTTAGTACATATTCCATCTCTTGTTTTTTTTATCTTTCTGTTTTTTTTTTTTTTTTTTCCCAGGGGTTTGTGGTTGTGGAAACAAATTTTAGATTGTATGCATACTCCACTTCAAAGTTGCACTCTGAAGTTCTACGTCT
Organism: Carya illinoinensis; assembly: GCF_018687715.1. Lineage (NCBI taxonomy): Eukaryota > Viridiplantae > Streptophyta > Magnoliopsida > Fagales > Juglandaceae > Carya > Carya illinoinensis. The sequence continues at coordinate 6,084,800 of NC_056760.1, read as the reverse complement.
TTTCTCAAGGTATGTAAACCAATTGGTTGATAGAATCTCTTCTTCGTAGACGCTAATTGTTTGTGGGTATTGAATTTTTCAAGACGACTTTTGGAGAGGTCTTGATGTGGTTGTGAGATACTTATTATCTTTTAAAATAATGGGGAGGTGCATAAACAAGATAAAGCGGTAACCAAATACAAGGGATTTGAAAAGAAAAACTATCTCCGTGAAGAACCTTGAGGGGTGCATTCTTTGGTGAAAGGCTAGATATTTTACTTTGCCTAGTCTTTTGGAAAAGTTTGAAAGTTAAACTTCATTGAGAACCTTTTTCTTGTTTTTGTTGTCTTCCAAATTTGACATCAATAGAACCACCTACTCAATTCAGAATGTTATTTTTATTCAGATCCAAGACTAGTACCATAAAAATTAAGCATAAGAATCAGTAGTTTGTGATTTTCAAGTGATCCCTCTTTTGTATTACATACATGGCAGTTTTGGTTGAAGTGATTCTTTGAAAATCAGGAACCAGTTGCTTCTTATATAAAGTGTGTTAGAATATATTGTCTATAATGTGTTTGTATAAGGGTATCTGGGTCTCTTGTATTTAGGGTATATATATACTAGTGTGTACACTGTGAATAAGAAAATATAGAGTATTATTTCATCAAATCTCGTCTACATGGTATCAGAGCGCGATTCTCATAAATCTGAGTTCTGTATGGGTTGAGAGTGTTTTCGGGTGTAGTCTGTGAACTCACCGTGTTCTCCGGCGTGTTTCCGTGTGGTTTGGGTGCTCGCCGGAGCCGTGTGGTGGTTGAAGCGCTTTCCGGCCACTTTCCGACATCATCTCCGGTACTGGACACCAGGGGTGAACTCGCCGGCAGCTTCTGTTGGTACCGAGCCTTGTTGCCGTCGTCTTCAACCGCCGGAAGGGGTCATCGTCGCCGATCCAGTACCGTTTGGTTGCAGGTAAGCTCGTATTCCAGTTCTGGAATAGGCATAACCCTGAACCTGTATAAGGTTTTATTCAAGGTTGGAATAAAACGCGTTTGGTAACATAGATAGCTTAAACCTATCCTGGGTTAGGATAGGCTTATCCGAGAAAGATCCAAACGAGACCAACCCGGACCCGATCCGAGACCGACCCGGACCCAATCCGAGACAGGTCCATATCGAGCATATACCGGCCGAAACAGACCCGATACCGGCCGATATAGAGCCGATTTCGGCCGATACAGTCCGGTTCCGGCCACTTTCAGGGTGATACATACCCATTCCGAACCGGTACAACACTTTTTTGATCGGTTCAGACCTGTTTCACCCGATATAGGCCCGATATTTGGGTTTTTAATCTGGATTTCTACTTTTCCAGATTGTAGTTTCCAGTTTTTCGTCCATATTTCATGTTTTTTGTGTGAAATCTTTGTTTCTAAGTGGATTGTTGTGATATTTTGGTATCTTTTCCATGACAACTAAATTTGAGTCAATGTCACTTGCACCAAATATTAGTTTGCCTATGACTTTGGTGAAGTTAAATGGAAAGAATTACATGTTGTGGTCAAGATCCGTTGAAATGTTTTTGAAAGGCAAGGGTCTTCGTCATACTCATCTGATTGATCCAATTTCTGCTTCGACTAGTTCTACATTTGCTCAATGGGAGCAGGAAGATGCTCAAATATTATCTCTGATGTTGACTAGTATTGAACCTAGTATCTGCTCAAGTTTAATACATTTTGACACTGCTCAAGAGGTGTGGGGGCATCTCAAACAGATGTATTCAGGTGCTGGAAACATAACTTGTATTTATGAGCTGTGTAAACAATTCTTCGTGTTGGAACAGAATGCTTTGGGCCTGGAAGAATATTATTCTCAAGTAATGGGCATATGTGAAGAACTCCAAATGTATCAACCCGTCACTTCTGATGTTCCAAGTATGCTAAAACAACGAGAAGATTTTAATATTGTTCGCTTTCTTGTTGGCTTAAAACCGGAGTATGAGTCAGTGCATTCTCAAATTTTGGCAAGTCCACAGCTTCCCTCATTTCCTGATGTATTCTCCCGACTTCAGCGAGCTACATTGTCTTCTGATCAGAGTAATGAGAGATCTGCTTTAACTGCTTCCTATGTTGCTCTTGCTGGGCGTGGAGGTCGGAGTGGTAGAGGTGCACGTGGGGATGCACGTGGGGGAAGAGATAATCGCACTTGAGGTCGTGAATTTCGTAAGTGCACCCATTGTGGTCGCACTAACCACTCAGTGGATTATTGTTGGGATCTACATGGTAGATCATCTGGGTCTGCTAATCAAGCCACTTTCCAATATGATCCACAGTCAACGAGCTCCAACCGATCTTCAAATATGATTAGTATATCAAAGGATGAGTATGAGCGGTTTTTGGGTCACATAGGGGCTTCATCTTCCATAGCTACTCTTACCCACTCAGGTATAGCATCCGCATGTCTTGTCTCATCCACTCAAGGTCCATGGATCATTGATTTAGGAGCTAATGAACATTTGACCAGTTTGTCTTCTGCCCTGTCTAAGTTAAATATTGTACCATCTGTAAAAAATGTCACTCTTGCTAATGGTTCTCTTGCTAAAGTTACAGGCATTGGATCCACTAAACTCACTGACTCCATATCCTTGTCATCTGTCCTACATGCTTCGAGTTTTCCTTTTAGTTTGTTGTCTATTAGTAAGATTACTCAAAATCTACAATGTTCAGTGACTTTTTATCCCTCTTCATGTGTTTTTCAGGATCTCAAGACGAGGAACAAGATTGGTACGGGGCATGAAGCTGGTGGTCTGTATTACCTTGATGTTCAACAGTCACCCACTTGAGCCCTTACAACCCCCTCATCATCTTCTTTTGAATGGCACTGTCACCTGGGTCATCCCTCACTTTCTCTTTTGAAGTGTCAAATTAGGAACTTGGGAAGTGTGTCTCCCTTTTCTTGTGAAGCGTGTCAACTTAGTAAACACCATCGTGTGTCTTTTGTTCCTCGTATTGATAAACGAGCATCGAGTCCTTTTGAATTGGTTCACTCTGATATATGGGGACCAATCAACATTGAATCAAACAAGTTTCAATATTTTGTTACATTTGTTGATGACTACTCTCGTGTGACATGGTTGTTTTTTATGAAGGCCGGATCTGAACTTCTCTCCATATTTCAAGTGTTCTAGAAACAAATTAAAACTCAATTTAACAAAAAGGTTCAGATCTTGCGTTCTGATAATGTTAGAGAATATCTATCTAGTACCTTTGCTACTTACCTAAGTAACAAAGGAATTGTTCATCAAATATCATGTTCATATACACAACAACATAATGGGGTGGCTGAACGCAAAAACCGACATTTGTTAGATGTAACCCGAGCACTATTGCTACATATGCATGTTCCTAAACAGTTTTGGAGTGATGATGTTCTTACTGCTTGTCATCTTATTAATCGTATACCTTCATCAGTTCTTAATGGTTCATCTCCCTTCTCCGTCTTGTTTCCATCATCTTCACCTTTTTCTCTTCCACCAAAAATCTTCGGATGTGTTTGCTTTGTTCATAACCTTGGTCTAGGTTTTGATAAACTTGACCCCCGTTCTACCAAGTGTCTCTTTGTTGGTTATTCCCGGACTCAAAAAGGATATCGTTGCTATAGTCCTGCTCTTAGACGTTATTTCACGAGTGCTGATGTTACCTTCTTTGAGTCCATACCTTTTTTTTCAAATACATTTTCGAGTGTTGAGTGTGATCCTCTACCATTACCTAATCTTACATTATCTCCCTCACAATCACCCAACCTTCCCCAGTTCCTTTACAGGTTTACTCACTTCGCTTGCGGCCGCCGGCTCCCATGCCCCAACCAGTCGTGCCTCCATCTTCAGATCCTGAGTTGCCCAGTACTTCGGACTCTCTACCTATTGCTCTTCGCAAAGGTAATCGTTATTGTGTTACTCAACATCCTATTAGTCAATTTGTTTCATATCATGCCTTATCCCCTTCATTCTCATGTTTTACATCTCAAGTTTCAAAACTCTCTATTCCTAAGACACTTTAGGATGCATTATCTGATCCGGGATAGAGGACAGCTATGGAAAATGAAATGGATGCTCTTCATCATAATGGCACATGGGATCTTGTTCCACTACCACCTAGTAAACAACTTGTTGGCTGTAAATGGGTATACACAAATTTCATCCTAATGGTTCTGTAGAACGTCTGAAAGCCCGCTTGGTTGCAAAGGGCTACACTCAAACCTATGGCATTGACTACGAAGAGACATTCTCTCCAGTTGCCAAAATCTCCAGTTGCAAAGGGCTAATTTAGACTGGCCCTTATTGCAGCTGGATGTAAAAACTGCATTCCTCCATGGCGACTTGCATGAGGAAGTTTATATGGAGCAACCACCTGGGTTTGTTGCTCAGGGGGAGTATCGAGGTACTGTATGCAGGTTGAAAAATGCATTATATGGTTTGAAACAATCTCCTCGAGCATGGTTTGGAAGGTTCTCTGATGCTGTATTGACATTTGGTCTTCACAGATGCCAAACAGATCACTCGGTATTTCACTTGCATAGTGATGCAGGTCACATTTTGTTGGTTGTATACGTGGATGATATTGTAATTACTGGGAGTGACTCTGCTGGAATTATTAGACTAAAGCAATTTTTACATGATCAGTTTCAGACGAAAGACTTGGGCAAGCTTAGATATTTCCTTGGAATTGAAGTTAGTAGATCTCAAGAGGGCATCAACCTATCTCAGAGGAAATATGTACTTGATCTTTTAGAAGAAATCGGCATGTTGGGTGCACGACCTATTGACACCCCTATGGATCCTAATCGTAAATTCTTGAAAGAAGAAGGGGAGTTGTTTAGAGATTCAGGTATGTATCAAAGACTTGTTGGGAAATTGAACTATCTTACCATCACTAGACCAGACATCTCTTATGCAGTGAGTGTACTGAGTTAATTTTTACGAACGCCTAGGATCTCACATTGGGATGCTGTAATTCATATTCTTTGTTATCTCAAGCGAGCACCTGGCCTTGGAATACTATATCGATCAAATGGACATCTTAGAGTTGAAGCATTTTCAGATGCTGATTGGGCAGGATCTCCTTCAGATAGAACATCTACTACGGGATATTGTACCTTTGTAGGAGGTAACTTGGTTACATGGAAGAGTAAGAAACAAACAGTAGTAGCTCGTTCTAGTGCGGAAGTTGAATACAGGGCAATGGCACATACTACTAGTGAGCTGACATGGTTACAACACTTTCTTCAAGAGATTGGGTTTCCAGCTCCTATCCCTCTCCAGCTATTTTGTGATAATCAAGCTGCACTGCATATTGCCTCTAACCCTGTGTTTCATGAGAGGACTAAACATATAGAGATTGATTGTCACTTCATTCGAGATAAGATACTAAGTGGTGACATTGTTACAGTTTTTGTGAAGTCCGCAGATCAACTTGCAGATGTGTTTACTAAATACTTGTGTTGGAGTCGATTAAAACCTATTTGTTTCAAGCTGGGTTTATATGATGTATATGCCCCAGCTTGAGGGGGAGTGTTAGAAAATATTGTCTATAATGTGTTTGTATAAGGGTATATGGGTCTCTTGTATTTAGGGTATATATATACTTGTGTGTACACTGTGAATAAGAAAATATAGAGTATTATTTCATCAAATCTCGTCTACAAAGTGGAATTGGGTTGTCTGAATAGTGAACATTTAAGTGAATTCTTTACATACTGCTCCAATAAATATTTTATTACTAGAACTCATTCATATTTGAAAATGTTTCTAAACAGGCCAATAATATTGACAAAGAGCCAACATTATGTCAATTCTTCCATATGATATTGATATTTTTTTTATATCTAAAGAGTCGAGTATTTCTCCTTTGTATCCGTCATTGAATTCATGTCTTGAATGCCTATATCGTCTTTACAGTAGATTTTCTCTTTACTGCTATCTAGCTCCATGTTTTTGTTACTATCTTCCTGCTATCCAGGTGGCGTTATTGTATTTTCTTAATTCTTTCTTAGATGAAAAATGCTGTGCTTGCATATGCAGGATAGAGTATCAACTTCCTAATCTTATAGTCGGAGCAATCACAAAAGAAAGTTTATATAATGCCTTTGAAAATGGTATTGCAGCAGAGCAGGCAAGTGTAGATTTCTAGTCTGCTCTAATGCCTTCTAGTTTACAACTCAACTTCATTATGCTTTGGACCCGCTACATGGATCCATTTACACAAGTTGAGCCTCTGTGTGCTAACTCCTGAACAATATTTGCAGATAATTACCTTTCTTCAGCAGAATGCCCATCCTCGTGTAGCAGAGAGAATACCATCTGTACCTGAAAATGTCACGGATCAGGTTTCAGTTTTTCTCAGTATACATCTTTGTATTTACATATATATATTTAAGCTCCATTCGTGGGGTCTAATTTATGTGATTCTATTTGACCTTGGAGTTGGCAGTGCTCTTTTATCTATGAACAGAGCTCTTAAAGTTTCTTTGTTTATTTTCCATGATTTCCTTTGTTTTCTGGTGTCTTCGACAGATTAGGCTGTGGGAATCGGATCTTAATAGAGTTGAGATGAGTCCTGCACATTACTACGATGAATTTCCCTCTAGGGTACTAATAATTTGGTACCTTAATGAGTGACATGCAACGACTACATTTTCTCATGATTGTATCTGATTGTAGCTTATCTCATGCAGGATGTCTTCGAGGCTGCTTGTGATTACGCACGAGAGTGGAATGGGTTGCTATGGGAGGATTCAAAAAGCATGCGTATAGTAGTCAAAGCAGAAATACACAGCCATATGCGTGAACATTTACGCCGTCAAAAGTAGTAGCTTCGGATATTATTTAATTGGTCTGTGATGAAGATAAAGGGAAACAATAGATTTCAAGCAGAGCAATAGGCAGCTGAACATGCTGTGTGGTGCTTAAGAGAGGGTTTCGCCTCTCTCTTGTAATACAGATGACGGGAGTATAATGTCCTCTTTAGTTAGAATTGTTGAATCAAAGGATCTTCCATGTATCATATATTTTTTTAGTTTTTTCCCCTTAAAATTTTAAAATATATATTTATTTTCTCCATTTATCTCGAGCATTTTCTTTATCATTTCTATGCACTCATCTTTCTTTTGGTCGTGGCATGTGCATGGCCTTTTTCTTTCTTCAACTTCTCGGGTGTTCCGGCAAATTTTGCTGCATTTTCCATCTAACACAAATTAACATCAATGAATTACTCCACCCCCCCACCCCCCAAAAAAAAAAAGTTGAAATATTGAAAGCTGCCAAACATGAAATCACGGTACTAATCTTTGTTTTCATTAGGTCCGCATTCGGCAACATTTTAATGAGCGAGGAAGATGGAGAGGGCCATGAGGAGTGATATAGGGCAGGGCAGAGGAGGCTTATTAGCCAGCACTACCTACAGCTAAAAGTAGCTAAGCTCCCGAGAGCAAAAATAAAAAGTATCTTTCCACTTGAAAATTAAGAAGTAAAAACATTTGGATGTTGCTGCCCAGGATCGAACTGGGGACCTTTAGTGTGTAAGACTAACGTGATAACCACTACACCACAGCAACGGATATGAATGGATAAATCTAAAATTAAACATCATTTGATTTGAATTGATTTTGTCACAGAAAAGAAATTTATTTCCAGCTCAAGACAAGATAGAGATGTCAATAGCTCGTTTTCCTGCAAGGAAATCCTGTAGGGCCAACCGACAAGAAGACATAACAGAGTCGGTTTCTAAGAAATTTCCTACCTCCCCGACGCGGCTCTTTTGCACCTTATATCTCGTACCGACTAAGATACAGGAACTCTTAATTTTGTCGTACCGTTTGTTGTATTGGGCTAGAAAAAAAAAACTCAATTATAAGCGAGTATGAATAACACATAATAAATTATTATAATAATAAATTTTAAAATTTGATTATTATAAAATAAATTTTAATAAATATGGATAATGTGCTCCCCAATTTAGACACCAACTTAAAGTAAAATAACTGTTGCAAAAAATATTTATAAGATCCATATTTTCAATCTCTCTCTCTCTCTCTCTCTCTTAGGCAGACACAGTGACATGGAATTGCTTTCATATTAAAACTTCGAAAAACAACATGTTCGTTTCTTAAAATTCATGATCAAGAAACCCCAGTTTTGTCTTTATCTGTTTTTCATGTATCGAGTAGGCTAAATTTCTATGACGTGAGGGTTGGTACTAAACTCGTAACTAGTGTGTGTTCCTCTCTTTCTCCGAGTGCCTGAAAATTTTCCTGGGTTTGTGAAAAAGGTTTGTGAAAATGGGAAGAATTGCCAAGACTTGCCTACGGTCATTGCTCAAACTTGCGAATTCCGTCATGGGTATTATTGGGATAGCGATGATTCTGTATAGTTGTTGGATGATTAGAGTTTGGCAGAGAGATTCGTCATATGATGATTATAGTTCTACTGGTTCATGGTAAGGTACCTGCTCTTTGTTGTAGAGTTCTTGCCCTGTCTACTCATTCTTCAAAAAATGAGAAATATGTACTTTTTTTTTTTTTTTTACTTGAAACTAAATAAGCCATCCCCGTCCGTTCTTGCTTTAGCCATGTTTTCGAAGAAGAAATTTACTGGTATTTATATTAGAAAGAGCAGAGCAGTACACTCTGTTTGCTCCTTTGAAGCTTCACTATCACCCCCATAATGATCATATTGCATAAGGTTCTCAAGATTTGTTTTCCCTTCATTCCGTAATTAATATTTTGTTAAACTTTTGCTCGGAAAGACAAATTTGTTCAATATATTTTGACTGCTGAAAACGTATATTCTGTTGAAATTGCAGGTTCATATACAGTTTTCTTGGAATTGGTTTTACCTTGGGTGCGATGGCTTGCCTAGGCCATATTGCTGCCGATAGTGCAAATGGTTCTTGCCTTTCTTTTGTATCCTTCTGATAGCATGTTTTTGAAGTAGAAGTCAATGGGTCCCTGTTCCTGAAAACATCATATATATGTGTGTGTGTGTACACACTTTCTGAACTCTTTTTCTGAAATTAGATTTAGAACAACATACTAGCAGTCTTTTCTCTTTACCGAGTGTTCAGGAACATTAAAAATATTTAAAAAAATAAAAATAAAAATCCATCTTTTGCTGCACTCATGCCACTCACAAGCATTGGAATATGTGTCCAAAGCTCGTGTATATTTAATATTGCTCGCCTTAAATGAACAAAGTATGTGGTGATCATCAGTTTGCTTCTCCTATTGGAGATTGCAATGACAGCAGACATGCTCCTGAATTCTGACTGGGAAAAGGTGATGTTATCTTCATTTCTATCCTACTTCTTTCCATATTCTCTTTTCCATATATGATATATATATATATATATATATATATATATATATAAATTCTCTCGGCCTCTTTTTTCCAAATTTAACATGCGAAAATTTGTCTCTTATCTTGAAATGCTATGACACACTATACCAGGATTTGCCAGAGGATCCAACTGGGAGGTTACATGATTTTGAAGATTTTGTGAAGTCAAACTTTGATATTTTCCAATGGATAGGCTTGCTGTTCACCTTAGCACAGGTAGCATTAACTTATTCTTTCAAATTGCATACTAACAAGAAGCTGCAGCAAAAGTGTTAGGGAAAGGAATTTGGATCATTGCTTATCGTCTCCCTATCATTCCATTTTAATTAATTTTTTTTTTTTAGATTAATTTGGTCTGTTATATGTTGGGATGAGAATTTTCTGATAACTTTGTCTACATGAATCAGTTAAGTTAGTGAGGTTTCTGACATGCTGACTTTGAGCTTGGGTGAAAGTATTAATGAACTCTTAAACCAAAATTGATCGGATCAGTTATCTTAACCAATGATTTTCGTCGAATCTGCAATCTGAGTCGAATGGAAGTTGGGTTTGAGCATACTGCATCTATTTAAGTTCTTAAGAAAAAAAGCCGAGTCTTACTGCATTATTAGCTTTCTTAGCCCCTATCAACAAAGAAAAACCAGGAGACCTATCCAACCAGGCTTTTTATGCAGACTTTAAAGGCAAATGTGAAACCAACATGCATTTTGACTCTTTTTCATGTGCCATTTTCATGTCAGCTGGTTCAAAACATAGCTGCTTAGTGCTTCCAAACTTGTTTCCACACGATTTTTTTTTTCCTTAGCCCTGTGTACATGTTCTTCACCTGCAGGGCCTTTCAATTCTGCTGGCCATGGCTCTGAGAACTCTTGGGACAAATCAGGGATCCTATTATAACTATGATATTGAGGAGGATTATGCTCCCGAGAGGCTTCCGCTCGTAAATAACAAAGTCCAACCGTCACCGTATGTTAAAGTTATATCCGACCCGCGCTTTGCCACCAATAATAGTAGCACTTGGAATGTTAGTTTTCTTTCTCAACTTCCATAATCCACAGCTCACTTTTTTTAGTTTTTTCTCAACGAGGTCTTACGATTTTCTTGGCTTCTGTTTTCTTTTATATTGTCTCGTTTGTTGTCCTTCTCAGGCAAACAAGTGAAGGGAGCAGTGTCAAATGTTGTTCACATAATGAGCTTATGAGAGATGCAACTGTCAGTGTCGTATTTGCTGAGGAGTTTGGTGTTTAGGAGGAATTGATGAAAGCTAGTGGAGACTCTGCTATAAGCGAGTATGAAAAGTTGATTGTATGTGCGCCCTCCAGGGCCTTTATAATGTCTGTAACTTTGCATGAGTAACACATTCATCTTATGCTATTGTTCTTATTGTTGATGCTTGCTTATTTTCTTTCTGCTAGTCCGACGAGTTCTTTTCAGGAAACGTGTAGTTGTTAGTGTCAGAGAGAGGAGAGAGAGAATAAAGTATAAATATGATCCACTAATTGACAACATAAATCAGTAAATCAGGACTTCTGCATTGTTAATGAATAAAAAAAATGACTAAATCTTTTCATTGTAAAGCTATATCATTCCCCAAAAATGTTACAAATAATACCCATTTAGAATGGTAACAAACCCAGGGAATAACTAAAAAAAAAGAAGGAACCAGTAATATAGAATAAACACACCTATTCAGATTTGTTTGCCTTCCTCTTCATTCGGCTGAATGGACCAACTGCTTGGTCCATAATGTACATGTATATAACCTGGCTCCAAGATTTATATGACTCTAAATCCTCATAATACTCTGGGGCAATCTCTTTCACCTTGTGGAGCTTGCTCCCAGGAATTCTAGGGAAATCATGGTGCTCATTGTGGTATCCCACACTCCATGTCATAAGATTCAGGGGACCATAGTAAGAATATGTCTCCTGGTCAGGCTTGAAAACATAATGTTCTGAAATGAAGTGGCCAGCCATTGGGTGCAACCCACCCCCAACGAATGTGGAAAGAATCAAATAGGCAAAAGATTTCCAGCCCCAAAGGTAAACCATGGCTGCATCAAGGGCTATCTGAATAAATAAATTGATGAACTCCCAATAACCAGGAGGTTTTGGTTTCAGAAAGAGAGGCCGGAGAGCATAGAAGAAGAGTTGGAAGATGACCCATATGCTTTTAGTGATAACATTTGTCACGATATGGGCTTCAGTGTGGCTTGGAATGTCCATATCAATACCATCTACTCCTTGGAAGCGATGATGTTCAAGGTGATATTTTTGAAACGTGACAGACATGGGTACACCAATAGGAAGGTTGGCAAAAATCCCAAGCCAACGGTTATAGACTGGAGTTGAGAAGGCAAGATTGTGGCTGAGTTCATGGATGGCTAAGAAAAGGTTATGGTTGAGAAAAGATCCGAAGAAGTAGGCTATGGCGAGTATCTTCAGCCAACCAGCATCATGGAGCAAAGTTGCGGTACATAGCTGAAGGAGAACTGCAGTGGAAACCTACAGCACCACAGTTACAAGGAGAAGAAACAGAAACGTTAATATCAATAACTGATACACTATAGCGCAGAATAGTCACCACATCAAATTACCACTGCAAAGATAATGAAATTATGACAGGCAGAAAATCTTCTTTCACCAAAAAGAAAACTAGGTTTCCAAAACGCGGTCACGATATTCTTCATAGTTGTTTTTCATAATAGTTTCTCATATAATTTGAAATTCCCTTCAACACAAACTGGGCAAATCTTGATATCCAGTGGCGAAAGACAACACATGAGAGCATATTCATCTCAAGCAATTGTCAATAGTTTTTCTACTAAATGTTTCTTGCTGCATACCCACAGGGGTTTAGAAGATTGTTCATAGGAAAGAATGTCGTCTAATTTCAAATATGGACAAGTAGCTTTTGGAATTTCTACACAGCCTCGAAGGCATGAAACAAGACTTTGATGAATGCAAAGGTAACACTGTCGATATCATAGGGTTGAGCAGCATGCCCTCGGATTTTGGCCCAACCAACAGGGGTAAAGGTGGGAAAATTTACCCCTACCCCAGCAGGATTAACGCATTCTAATCACATCACGGAATTGCTTTTTGTACTTCAAAATTGAATATGAAATACAAACAGGTGTCATTCAAATTCATTGATAGGAGAGCATATCAACAGAAGATTCCAATATGCATTAACTTTGTGTTATCGAATCTGGAAGATTACATAGATTGTTAGAACCCTGTTGTAAATTGCTGTGATGTAACTAAGGAAATGAATGGAGCTGTAACAATGGGTGCTGTAATGGAAATAAGAGATGGCTGAAAGGTGTTTGTGAAAATGCTAAAGAGAGTCACACGTATATTGATAAGGGATTCTTCGAGGGAACCCAACCTCCTTACAGATCAAAACTATTGATAATTTTACAGATAATACCTCATTCTAGTCCCTTCTCTAACTTATACCCCCAGATTTCTACAGCCACAACCCTCTTAACAGAGAGGAAAAATAAATAAAATACTGAAATAGTAAAAGACTAAATGACAGACATTTGATTCTTTGAAACGCAACACTTGAAATCTCAAAAAGCACAGCTACACTAATGCTAACCAAAACACATCGTTTTCCTTCACTCTTCGTACGACAGCATATGCCATATTCCTTTAATCCTGCACGATACCGTTTCATCTTAGGTTCATAACATAGATAGCTGATTTAGAATCCATAAATAATCAGTTTATATCAGCAAACGGACCACACCGAACATAAATTTTTAACAGGAGGTTTAATGCTGGAAATGTGAGACTTAGAATAGAATTTAACGAAATCAGATCCAAGTTTACAACTACAAAAAAATGCGGATTCCTGAGAAGTCATCAAACATTAGGAGCACATATTAAAAATGCAACGCCAATCGTGAAGAATGCAGAAACCTTTAAATATAATCCAAAACAAGCACAACCCTGCATTGACATAATGGCATAAGAAACAAAACCAAGAAAGTTCAATTTGAGTTTCTCTTTTAAGGGGGAAAAAAGTGGACTTAAAAGAAACGGCGGTTACGAAACAACACCGGCCAAACCGCACAAGTCATTTCAAGAAAATGCAATCCTTAAACGACATCCAAAGATCAAGAAGCATCTTTCTCATAAAGAAAAAGAAAAAAAGAAAAAAGAAAAAGAAAGTTATCAAGCAGCATCACACAACCGCATAAATCACATTCAAACTGAATATACGCACAGAGCGATACAGAGACAAGCAGATAACAGACAGTAAGAGTAAGAGAACCTTGAGTAAAGCCCAGGGGTCGGGGCCAAAGAGATCCTTGATCTGAGGGTACCGAGAGAGAATCTGGCGGCGCCTAGTAGCGTGGGGCTCGTCCGTGTACGACCAGAAGAAGTCTGTAGCCATTACCCCTTCCGCTCGCTCTTCCCTTTTGCGCCCCATTTCTCCTCTCGTCTCCTCTCCTCCTCACGCTTAGTTGTTTTGCAAGTTCAAAAGATTTGAAGGTGAATCCGAATGAATGAGCTGTGAGGCTCCGACTGTGCGGACAAGAATCCAGAGAGGAGCGTTTCGTTTGGACCCCATTGGCCATTCACGTGGGTCGTACAGCTCAAAAGAATAGTGGCTTTCTGGCAAAAGCTAATAGCATATCTATTGTTTCTATATATCTATTGTTTCTATATGAGTTTTGCTATATATAAACACAGTCACGCACTAATTTATATATATTTATTCATATTTAAAATTTAAATTAACACTATTTTTAATACAATTTACTTTTTAACCAATTATATTACATTAGTGTATAAATTAATATATAATTATATTTACAATTATATTTTTCCTTTTTCTAAACAAGTCACTGCAGGCTTGCGTGATGACAGGTTGTCATAATGAGAAGGAAGCCATAAAAATACAGAAGAAAAGGCCAATAATGGCTCAGCATTCCATGTACACGCACGTAATGCTTCAGGATTTAAAAAGAATAAAGAAAAATTACACCCCACACCTCTATTTAATCAATAGATAATTTGTCATTTGTACTCGATGTTTATAAAAAGGCGTTCACCTTGAAGCTCGCTTCCAAAATTACACGCAAAGCAAGCCATGAAGAAAAGAACAGGAAGCTCATCAGTGTAATAACAAAAGCCATCCAACAGGAAAAGACATTTTCAAATGCTTCTTTATAAGCAAGCTTCAAGCTATACAGAGTCACAGACATATACAAATGGTTCTTAAATACAATCGATGAACCCTCCAAATTAGAAGACTATCTCAACTTCACGCACCAGCCCATCATAATTCAGGCTGGGTTCTTCTGATTAGAAGCGGGAAGAAAGCACTGGAATTTCAGCTGATCTAAATTTGCCGAATAAATGGTCCTTATGTAACCAAGACGAACGGGAGAACTGTTCATTTAGAGACCACAAGAGACGGTGGGCTTTTTTTTGTTTTTGTTTTTGTGTTTTATTCTACTCATCACCTTAGGTGAGAATCATAAGTATCAAAAAGAGTTTCGGGCACAATCAACGGTAACTTATCTATATACATGAAAAGCCTCCTAAGATTCTCCCTCGTTACCGTTGCCAAGTCGACTACGTCCTTGCCGTCGGTGAATACCCAGAGATCACATGAGTTCACTCTCTTAAGACTGTCACGACAAAAGGGACACGACTGTGACCGCGATCGCCTGCATTAAATGCAACAGATCCTTACTGTTATTTAGATTGATTGCATAATAAACAAACAAATGTTTGTAGCATGGATCAACAGCAAATGAGCTAGATTACTCAAAAGCCAATATGGAATGCAAGTAGACAACCAAAGAAACGCATTACAACCACATAAACGAGAGAAGCTACAAACAAGAAACTAACTGCAACCTGTAAAAGAACTCAATATCAAAATGCAGCATTCCAGCGCTAACATGGTTAATTCACATAAACAAGTTATTATGATTTGTTCCTTCCAGTCTAACGTGTTGAAGAAAAAAAATCGTATATGAGACAGACAATCCAAGTAAAAATGAATTGTCTCAAGATAAAATAAAAACAGAATAAGCCAGATATCTAAATTGCCAAGATCATTTCATCAGGAACAAGAAGCTTCTGCGACAGGATGCTAGAGCCCTAGCGATCATTTAACCATTACATTTGACAAACAATTAAATTGTGCGGGGACCTCCATTGCAACATATAGTTCCTTCCCTTTTCAATTCAAATTCAGAATTCACACATGGTTGCATGTGATGGTTGACAATTCACAAAATTCAGTACTCGATTGTATCATCAGATGGCACAGTCAACAAAGTAAAAGTCAAATATCAATTTTATGCTGATAATCCTAAATTCAGTCCCTAAAATACCTAAAAAGCAGAAATTTAAGAAACCAAATTCCAAATGCTTCCTATTGTAAATCTCCAATGATCTGCTATTAAATGCAATGAACCGGAGATTGTGGAAAAAATGTAAAATTTAAGCTTTGGAGTTTTGGCAATGGACATATGTCTTGAGACAGCCAAAGATGGAAATGGGGAATTAGTATTATTAAGGCGCAGGTAAAGTAGATGACAGATTGAATGGGCTACTATCCTTTAAATCAAGGAACTAAGTCAATAGAGTAGAGCACAGCACCATGAAATGCAATAAACCTTGTATGATTAAGATTTTTCACATTCTCTTCCGCTATAATATAATTAGCATACTTCAATGAATTACTCCAAGCATCCCACATTCAAACCTAATACATCATAGGAATAATCACTCCAATATCAGGAAATAGAATAATAAAAATAAAAACACAGATCACGGCTTCAATTTTTATTGGCAGAAAGATAACCAACAGCCCACACCATTCAACAATTAATATGCCTCAGACTAAAAATTATTCAACCCATTGTCATCTACCTTTTCAGATTCCACATAATGTTTATGATCTTGCATATTCATATGCACCAATTGAAAAAAAAAAGGGGGGGATGTTTCTGTATATTCATATTCATGCACAGGTACATCTATCTCATTAACATAATCCAGTGACAACCCAATGTCCACAGAGTGCATCAATGCATATGCACATATACCTCAATCCAAGACAGACTTCTGCTTGTAACTGTTGAAGTTGCTAAGACTTCACCACAATGAGTCCTGATTGTGGTTGATCATTTACTTGAATTACTCAATTGTCTTTTCCACTAAACATTTAGGTACAAGCATATCACTCCAAATGGGGCAATCAATCAATGAAGAAGGGGCTTGCTGGAACTGATTATCTAGTGTTAGATACAAAATTAATGATAAAAAAAAAAGGGTCCCATGTCCATGAATCGTCCAGTGCAACCTTAACTAACTTCATTTGCAGGTACTAAATATTATCTACTAATTATCACATAGCAAGTATTATCTACTAACTATTTACCCAAGACCAAGACTAAATAAATTGTGGAATGTTTTGAGTTCAAGAACCGAGTAAAAAGTATCTTGAGAGATAGAGAGAAACTTGGAAGTACCATTCACGGTAACATTTCAAGCACATGGCATGATTGCAGTTGGGCAATACAATCTTACTATTCATTTCCATGCATATTCCACATTCTTCCTCTCTTTCATCGTCTACATCTGAGAACTGTCTATATTCCCCATCATCTCTCCTTCGATACCTCTCCACACAAACTGCCTTCTGCTTTTTATCTTCTGTATCAGTAACACCTCTTTGAAGTTGCAGTAGAGAGGGATAAATTACCGCTGATCCCAACAAGAATCACAGATTAGAAAGATAATAGGGAATAAATTAGGCAAGTTAATGGCTCCAAACCCGAATTTGAAATATGCTGACTCCAGAAGTTACCATAGAACTCCCTTATACTCGCTTTTCTTTCATGAGTGGACATGGTGGTTGTGCCATCCACATAAACCTGAAGCATAAGGCAAAGTGCTGAAGTCAGCCATCTCCATGATTGGACAATGAGCAAAGGTATAAATCCCATTTAAAGGAACACAAGTGCAACCTTGTAAATGAGGATTCTTAACAGTCCAAGGGCTCCTGCAAGGTGGCAGTCTGTCCATTGGACCAGAAAGAGGAACAGGTGTGCTGCCGGACTATATGACATCCTCATCTGGAGGCAGGCACCATCATACTCCCTTGGAAAATCTGACGCACTGCATCTTGCATTGCAAGATAAGAAATTAAATAGAAAGATGAAAATGGATGATCAGTTTAAGCAAGCAACGTCATCACAAACATTAGAAACTCATGAGGCACACAAGTGAGAAGTATCGAGCATTTCAATTCCAAACAACATGGCACTAAAATTTTTACCTTGCAACTTTCTAAAACTTAGATTAATCATTTTTAAACACCCAATTATGTAGATAAATGCTCATTCAATCATTACAAAAACATGAAACTGGAATTATTGAAACATTGGGGCTTGGACATTACAAACCGTAACCTGACTCATTTAATAATTTAAGCGCATCAAGATAAATTCTACAGCTCCCCAAATTGGTGGAACCCATTGGGCACATGGGCTTACAAGCGTATGTTATCAAGATAAAGATAATGCCAAGACATAAATATAAAAGCTTCGATGTTTGGGGCATCATTAACACCCCCTCCCCCCCCCCCCCCCCCCCCCCCCCCCCTTTCTCTCTTCCTTACCCACAAAAAGGGAGAGAGAGAGAGAGAGAGAGAACAAAAAATGTGCTTCAATATCATAAAAGAAGTGCTGTCCTTGGCATCATCTTACCAACTTTTTTTTTTTGTATTTGGATGGGTATCTTACCGACTAAAAAATTGAGATAACACCAAGCTACGGATCGGACTTCTGAGCAACATATAGTGGGAAATTAAAAAGAAGAAAAAAATCGAAAACCTCGAGCGAAAAAAGAACCAAACTTGCATGTGGGGAATTAAAAAAAAAAACACGCCAACTCCTCTCCACTGAAGTGTTTCAGAGAGAGAGTTTGGCTTGTAAGATTCAAATCCATTAGAAAATCACATATTTTTTTTTAATATATACGCTAAGTAGTTGTTAAAAAATAAAAATTTAAATGTAAGAACCAAAAAACCCAAGAACATTCCATACGACTCACGTAAGAAATTCAAACCGATGGCATGCAGTTGCATATTCAATCTTTTTTTTTTTTTAAAGGAAAGAAAATGAGACTTTTTACAAGGAAAAAAGGACAAAGAAACCAAATTTCGAGAGACCCTCATGAACTTACAGAGTATTCGCGTGCTGAATGTCAGCTTCAAGAACTTTGAGAGAGTCCTTGAATGATTTTCTCATAGAAGCTATATACATCTCGACTTTTTTTCACTCACGAAGTGTGAGGGAAGGGAAGAAAAAACCCAGAATCAGAACCGATTCTCAAAACCAAAAACCCTAATTTGAGCCCCAAAACCCCCCGAGGCTATCTCAGTGTCTCTCTCTCTCTCTCTCTCTCTCACACACACACACACACACACAGAGTCGTCTCTGGAGGAATTCCTTTTCAGTGTTTTGCGGTCCGGGGCTTCTATTCCATTCTGCTCTTGAAAGCGAAGACGGAGAGAGAGAGAGAGAGAGAGAGAGAGGACACGTGGAACGTGGAGGGATGTCGTGGAGCCTCAATAGGGAGCAATTACAATAAATAAAATTGTGAGCTTCGAAGAGATGCACGAAATTAAGGCGAGTCCCGTGACGCCCTTATCCACTCTCGAGAGTCTCCCTCTGGTGTGTGTTTTTTGTCTGCCACTTTTCCCTTCCCTTTCGGTTGCTTTCGCTCCACGCAGTCCGATCGTGATGATCATCACACCATCACATTCGACATACTTTGCAGTTTGCCACCGTCATTCCCCTTTATTTACGATAATGACATGACATGTATATGAATGCATGCTTATTAATTTGTTTGTGTTTGGTATTGTGCAAAAAACTTAAATAAAAAATATAAATATTGTAGCTCACTTCATCCGACTCTATCCATTTCACTTGAATTATAAATTCAAATATTAAATTTATCTGTTTTTGTATTAACACGAATTAATTGTTATTAAAATTATTTCAATTATGATCAGATTTTAATATATAATATCTTGCATCCATTTGGGTACCATGTAGGAGGGAAATTCATTCCTAAATAATTTAAAAAAAAAAAAAAACCTATATTTTCAAGCAGGTTTATAAAAAATTTTTAATAAATTGTTTACATAATTAAATTAAATTTAATATAATAAATTTTAAAATTTGAACATTTTAAATTAAATTTTATTATTCTACATACGGATTTAAAAATAAAATAATTCGTTAAATAAATAAACTACACGACCTGATTATCACTCACTGTGGATGAATACCATCATGTTTAGTGATACAATTTAGTGAATTTTAGATAGATTTTTTCCCAGAAAATCATAGATTTGGTATGGAATTTCCGAGAGTTTCTGTTTCTTTGGAGGATAAAACCGTCATTACGATATCATGGTCTATTTTTTTCCCCGTTTTGGCTCCTTTTTTATTCCGATGTACATTGGCGACATGCATGTATAAAGGTCGTTTGAGAATGACAATAGCCAATCAGGTGTGAACACTTTTTCAGTTTCCACAAAAGTCGTATGCTGTACCAGCATATAATACATCAATCTCCTGGCAAGCCCACAGGAAAGGTGAAACCGAGAGGAACTGTTACTAAAGAGACCCACAAAATATCAAATCTCTCGCTTAGATATTTGCACTTCACTCGGAATTTTATTTTATTTAAAAAAAAAAAGTAAATAAAAGCAAAGGAAAAAATAATTAAATACTTGATGACATGTATGTGCTCAATCATTTATGATTTTTATAATTTATGATTTTTATATATTTTTTATAAAACTCTCTATTTAAAACATGATTGTAAAAATAATTATTAAAAAAAATATTGTCTTTGTAATTTTCTTTCTTCATATATTTGATGACTCTAAACTGTCACAAAACTATTTGTACTAATTCAATTAACTTTATGCCGTTTAATATATTAGAGAGCCGTGTAGGTTGGGGCATCCAGAAGGACAATGAATAGAACATGAAATGGTAGATACTCCAACATTCATTTACTCATTCATAATTGTAAAATCCTGTTCTAACACCTCTAATTGCTTTTATCATTGGTAATTGAGTGTGAGGCAATCATATCATATATAATTATAATTCCAAAGTCTACGAATCATTTTTCCCAAATAAATTGTTGTCTGAACGGCCAACAGACATCACCTAAACTGATTTTGTATCACACAAAAATATATGAATTTTATTGGTTTTTTTTTTTTTAAAGTAATGTTAGATAAAATTATGTGTTGTTTAAGGGTCACGAATTTATTATAAAATAAAATAAAATATATTGTTAAAAAAATTATTATTTTCAAATAGTTCATATATTTATTTATTTAAAAAAAAAAAAAGAAAAATCACAACAATAACTCAATCAATCATTCCTCGTGTTTGAAAGGATGAACGTGGGATTCAATGAATCTGAAGCGAAGAAGATTATTCGAATTTCTGGTTTGTAATTGTGGAAGGAGTAAAGATAAGTGGGAAAAGAGAGTTGGTGGGGCCGGAAACCGGGCGAGCATGGTATGGGTTAGGTAACACAATTGGTGGCATCCTGGTTGGTGCCCACTGCCCTCCAACTCAGCTTGCAATCCTTACCCGCTCCTAAAATATTATGTCAATAACGTATTGAAATAAAAATAATTAATCACATTCACCCACCTTACTAATTAGTATTATTCAACTAACCATATCTTCATTTAAAAAAAAAACATATTCGCAAATAACATAAATTATGTTTTTTTTTTTTTATTTATTTAAGATGCGAGAATGAAAGGCTCGTTATAAATAGGACTGTTCATATGGGCCGGGTTTTACCCGGCCCGCACCGGAAACCGGATAACCGGATTTCCGGTTACGGGTTTCGGCCCGGATTTGATCCGGGCCGAAATCCGGATTTTCAAAACCGCATGTATGCGGTCCGGACCCGGGTATGAAATCCGGGTTCCGGATTATAACCCGGTTAACCCGGGTTTATATATAACCCTTCTCTCTCTCTCTCTCTCTCTCTCTCTCTCTCTCTCTCTCTCTCTCTCTCTCTCTCTCTCTCTCTCTCTCTCTCTCTCTCTCTCTCTCCCCTGTTATCTCTACGCCGAAATCAGTCTGAGGACTCTCTCCGAAACCCTAGCCATCATCTTCAACCTCGTGCCTCATCCTCGTGCCTTGTCTTCATCCGCGTGCTTGGTCTTCATCCTCGTGCTGTCTTCTTCCTCACGTCGCGCGATCGTCTTCATTAGTTTGCTGTGTGCCGTTCGGTCAGTTTTTCTCCTCTCTCTGGGTCTTGCTTAAATGCTTTTCTACTATGTTACCTTTGCTTTGTTTAGAATCTCTGGTTTGTTTGGTTGTTTTTACATTTGAAATGGATTAGATGGACGATTTTTTTTGTGGGAGACTTTACCGGAATATTTCTGTTTAGAGAAATATTTCTGTTTAGACTTTACCGGACTCTCTCTGTTTAGAGACTTTACCGGAATATTTTCTGGGTTTTCCTAGAAAATGGAAAATGACTTGTGGGAGATGACTTCAAGATTAGTGTTAAGGAGGATATATTCAATCCAACCCACGTCACCGTTGGGACCGATTCTCTTGCTGCCATAGCCAAATGGGTCAGGAGGGCCAGCGCTGTCTTTCTCAGACTGGGGTAAGTTGAAGAACCTGAGGGCTTCAGCTTCCAGCTTTTTCATAAACTCCACTGGGACTCCTTGATTCACCACCTTGAAGATCCCAAATTCCAAGGCCTTAGCTATAAGGGTCTTGGCATCAGGGTCTGAGAGGTCCACCATTGGAATTCCAGTGAACAAGCCAGGGGGCTTGTGTGTCTGTATCAAAGAGTAGTCGTCTAATGCTGCAAGCTGAGAAAGAACCACCATAGTAGTTGTTTCTGCTGTTTTGGTTTTTCAGAGAGAAGAAGGAGGAGGAAGAGGAGGAGGAGAAGGAGAAGGAGACTCGTTTGGTTGAGAGGGTGATGAGATTGATGGGGGGTTTAAATGGGCGAATTTTATATGGTTTTTTGCTCTTCTGGTTTCTGACTTTGTCACCATTAGCCATTAGGCAATGCGTGCTTTCTCTTATTCCTCTGCACTTTTTTTTATATCTCATATTTTAACTTTGTTGCTTTAAGTCTAAATCCTAGCTAGCTAGCTAAAACCCTACAAAATCAGGGACTAATATTGGATCAAAATTTTTTTATAAGTAAAAGATAGATATTATTGATATGAATGAGATAGGCCAAAGCCATGTACACCGGAAGTATACAGAAAAAGACCTAAATACATTCTAACTATGCTGAAAGGTAAAAATATTGTTATCAAAATATTTTTACCTATTTCAACTTGACTGTTTATCAACTAGAGATTTTCACTCTCCTCTTGTCAAAAACCAGAGTTTCAAACTCTAACCACCTAAATAAAAACTTCATGCATGTACTTTATCAACCAGAGATTTTACACACTGAAAATGCCTAGTATGTTATAGGAGAGAATGAAAAGTTTATGAGAACAGCAAAAGAGGATGGTCATGCTACTGCTTATGCAGAGGGTGTTTGGAATCAACACACAAATAACTGATTTGAACATGTTGGTTTTGTTGGGTTTAAGATGATATTTGGATATGTACAAATGTCAATGTTTTTATGGGAACCTGAATTCAAAACAATGTGCTATGTATTTGGATATGCCAAGTGGATTTTATCAAAACAAAGGATGATATGATCTATTTTTGGAAATGAACACTGCATATATAATGTGCTTTCTACTTCTTGCATCTGTTTTCTTGTTTGTAGAAAATCTGTATCAGAATCTGTTTTTATTTTTCAGTTTTCAAATAGGTCTTTGTTGGACTAATTTTGTGTGCATAGCTAATATACCATTTATTTATTTGCTCACACATTGCATCTTTCTTTTTCTACAGTGCTGCTGAGTATATTTTATATAAGCTGAAACTAATGGGGGAAGATAATTGAAGTCCAAAGTGCTGCTGAAGTTTTTACTTCAATCGTTCTTATATTTTTTGGAGATTTGTTTGCATTTAAATGTAGCTTTTTTGATCAATTAGTATGCTAGATTTTATTTTTAAGAGTTGGTACTTGAAACCGTTCATTTAAAACAGGTTTGACAAGATAAAATCATTGAAGTGGTGGAAAAATATTAATATTTCCCCCTTTTTTGGTTCAGGCCGTTAAAAAAAAGCCAATTTTAAAAGGATTCTTCCACAGTTTTATGAAGGAGGTGTACCAATTAAGTATAAAACCTTTACTCCAATGATTCATTAAGAAAGTTTGAGTGAGTTTGATTTGTTCAAGAGAATAAAACTAGAATGACCGAAACATGTATGTCTTAATTTTCTATTTATCCAAGCTGTAGACTTAAAAAAAAAAAAAAAAATCCGGGTTGAATCCGGAACCGGAATCCGGGTTTTTAAAAAACCGGATTCAACCGGGTTTCGGCCCGGATCTGACCCGGGTTAACCCGGTCCGGGTTCCAGCCCGGATTGAAAATCCGGATTCCGGTTTGGGTGGACCCGGATTTCCGGGTTGGAACCTGGTTGAACAGCCCTACTTATAAAAATGAAATTTTACGATCTTTTGGGTTGGGTATTGAAATCGCCACTGGGTTCCAACGGTCTGAGCTCAGGCTGGACTTTGGGCAAACTTGGTTTGAGTTCTCGGCCTACTGAAATTGGGCCAATGAGGCTCCCACAGCCTCTATTCAGCCCTTAGCTCAAATTTAATGGGCCCGGTTCATAACTGGACCTGTAAAATAGGCCTGGATTGTCCACCTGCTTGTGTTGCATTTCCAGTAAGATATTAGCCTGTCCGTGCGACATTTTCGTCTCCGATCGATTCCCAAATGGAAACCCAAATTTTCGCGATTCCCATCAGTTATTCGAATCCTCAATTTGCACCCTCGGTTTTTCTCTTTGATTTTCCGTTGTTTTCGAGGGGAAGCCGAGAAAGTCTTCGTTTTTCCCGCCGAAAATGTATTCACGTGTCCCACAAGAGCATCTCTGTAAGAGCTAGTTGTGCTTCTGGCTCAGCGAATTTCGGCGGGTGGGACGAGTTTAGAATCTTCGGCGACTCGGAATGCGCTGGTGAGTCGGATCAATTTCGAAACTTTCTGGTTTCTGTTAAAGTTGAAGATAGAAAGCACATAATCGTGTTCCTTTTGGGGCTTGTGTGCGCCCTAGCCATTTCTAGAGTTAGAGTCTCGTCAACTGTTATGTTTCCAGCTTCAATTTTGGTTTTTGGTATTGGTTTTTCGTTTGGGTTTATTCGTGCCGGAAAATTCAGTGAGGTGAGTGAAATTAGAGGTAAGAAAAGGGTAAAAGAGGAGATTTATACGGTTTGTACTGATAAATTGAGGAACTTGGTGGATTTTTTTGACGGGTTTGATGTCAAGGTTAATAATTTAAAGAATGATATACAAAAAGCTATTGATAATAATCAAATCACTGTAAGTGATTTGGAAAGTTATGTAAATGAAATTGAATCAATTAGTTCATCGGCTTCGAATGCAAGAAACATCGCCAAGGCTTCAATAGATAACGCGGGGAACTCTAATGATTTGTTCGTGGAGAACCAGAAGCCAAGTAGAAGGAAGAAAGAGCTTGGTGAAGTTGGGTTTGAGTTGTTGCAGTCTGTTGGAAGTTTCTTTGTGGAGAACTCGGTTGGTTCTAAGCCTAATAAAGTGAAAGATAACATTAAGCGACAGACCATAGAGAGATTGGTAAACGATCAAAATCGAGCAAATGTATCTACTTCTGCTGTTGAAGAAAGTGATTTCAATTTAGTCGATGATAATAAAGGAAATGGTAAGTTGGGTGTGTCTCGAGATTCATCAGCTTTTGTTGAGAATGGTGGTAGACGAATGAAAATTGACTCAAAAATGGGGAAAATGAGTGAAGATGAGATGGGTGGCAGTGGTAAAAGATTTATTGAAAGTGAAGAGTATAGTTATCAGAATAACAGTTTGCGATTTACAAATAATCAAACTTTCTCTTTGAAGATGGGCCGTGATAACAGAACTGAGATATGGGAATCCCATGATAAGTTTAACTCTGAGGAGTTTAGAGTTAGGATGAAACGTTTGGGAACAGAAGCATCCTTTGTTCAACAACAGATGCTCAAGAAATCCAATGAAGCTTACCGAACTTCTCTCGACAGGGAAATGAATGACGATGAGACATACAGGTTCCAATCTAGAGAAGAAATTTTGAATCATGAATACGATTCTCATATGGCTAATCAGCTGTCCTCAAATGAGAGTGAGGTTGATTCCTTTTCATCTCCAAAGGTTTCTGATGATGTGGTCTTTGATAGGTATCTTACAGAAGCTAATGAGCTTCTGAAACAAGCAAAAGAGTATATAAGGAGTAGAAGTGATAAGGAGCGTGCTGAGATCCTATTGTACAGGTCTGCCAAATTACTCTCCAAAGCCATAGCTATGAAGCCCGTGAGTTTGTTGGCTGCAGGCCAATTAGGCAACACCTATCTTCTTCACGGAGAATTAAAATTGAAGATGAGTCGTGAGTTGAGAGCGCTCCTTTTGGGTGGTGGTCCTTTTCCTATTGAAAAGCAAAATGGAGCACTCAAGGGATTAGGTGATCAAATCACTGGCAAGGATGAAATTGCATCTGTCCTTGTTAATGTGTGTGAAGAGTGTGAAGAACTTCTTGTCGAGGCAGGAAGAAAATATAGATTGGCATTATCTATTGATGGGAATGATGTAAGAGCCCTATACAACTGGGGTCTTGCTCTCTCCTTCCGTGCGCAATTGATTGCAGATATTGGACCGGTAGGCATTCTTCTTTAGTATAAACTCGAGTTTTGGAGTCCTCATATTGTTAGCTGAATGAGGTGTGGAATTTAGAGGAATATATTTCCTAACCTGACATAAGTTTTCACTACTACATTGTTAGATTGGTTTTGGTTACATTTTGATTTGATATGCACCATCAATTTAAACTTTAAAGTGTGCTGCTGGATTTTTAAATTTGAAATAAATCTTTTCAGGAAGCTGCTTTTGAGGCCGATGAAGTATTCTTGGCTGCAATTGATAAATTCGATGCTATGATGTCCAAAGGCAATGTTTATGCACCTGATGGTAAGTTTTGGTTGCCAGTCAAACTGTGGTTCATGATGTGAATATTTATTGCAGTTGCATCTACATGGTTCAATTACAAATTCTGCATATACTGGCATAGACAGAATCTATTGTCATCATACGGGAATGGTATTGTAAAGATTATGAAATAGATGTGTTGCATGACAATGATAACAACTATGCAATGCCTTGAACTACAAATGAGACAACGTACCGTGGTAAAACTTGCACAAAAATCTAACAGTCGAATGGATGGGTTTTGTGTCCTCGTACTTGGCTGCATTTTCATAATTCTGCTTTCATAAAAATGCTTTGAAGTGAAAGCGTAGAGTATTCATTTTTAGCCGGATGATACATGCAATCACGCAGTAGAGAGAAGCACAGAGCTTATTTTTGCCGTTCCAATTTTTAATTCAGACGTCATTTTGGCCAAGTGTGAGATTCTCATTTAATTCATTGTGCGAGTTTCAGCTTTGTTCAGATGGGGTGTGGCTTTGCAGCAAAGATCTCGCTTACGGCCACATAATAGTAAAGAGAAAGTGAAATTACTGCAGCAGGCAAAGAGGCTATATGAAGATGCACTCCATATGGACTCCGACAATCTCCAAGTTAGAGAAGCCCTATCAACATGTGTATCTGAACTCAATTTTAGGCACTTTTGACGAAAGAATCAGCTCATAGCCTCATATTGCTCTTTTTTGCATCACCTTGTGTTTAGATTTATTGTCAATACTTTTGTTCTCTCTTTTCCCAGTTTTGTCCCTTCTCCACCATTGGGGAGCAAAATGCATGATGGATAGCCTCTTATATCCTTTTTCTTTTCCTTTTTTTTTTTGGGTACTATGAATAGCTTTGATGTAATAATAATATGAAAGAAGCCCGTTCTTCTTGCTCAGTGTCTGCTCACTCGAGCTATTCATTTCACTGGATCCATACCTTATTTTTCTGATTCCCAACCAATGCTTTTCCATTCTGTGTAAGTTCACTGGAAACGGTGGATTACATTATCGCAAAGCTGTAGTGTCACTGATCAAAACTTGTCAGGAATGAAGTTTTTGTTTGGGTCAGTTTATATCAGCCGACTGCTCTCTTAAGTGTAGGGCTCATAGCTGAATTGCCCCGCGGCTGCATCCATTTGCACTCCAAAGCGTGTATACTATTTTACAATTGACGAGCAGCAACTTCAGCTAGCATTATAATGTTTGCCTGACAATTTACAAGCACAAAGTCTATAGCAGTTTTGTAGAGGAATAGATCCCAATGTGTTCATATAAAACCTTTTTTTTTGTGAAAAATAAAAGGCGTGATCCAATGTAATAACACAAAGGGATGACCGGTAAATCCGTATAAACCTGAAAGCAAAATCCTCTTGTGAATATATCTGGAATTGGCACGAAGACACCAGATTTCGTTGGACGTTTTCATCAGATTTGATGTTCTTTGATCACGATCGCTTGACACGCATACACGTTGAAGACCACATCTTCCCGGCAATTATCTTGTGGCAGATAAGTGTTTTGGGACCCTTTTTTTTTATTTTCTTTTTGGGTTGCCTTGGCAAGAACGACGTTGGCAAGCCTTATTCACATGCTATGATGTTAGATGGTTTTTGTCGGAAGGGAGATGTTAAGCGGGCGCTTTTTGAATCAATAATATCCCCTTGGCACGAATGAAGCTCGATTTTATTAGTTATCCTCGCCTAATATTACTCTCAGTACTGAAACCGACTCCGTTTTGCACTTAGTCAAGTGGCACAACTCTTTATTTTTGGAATAACATTTGTAACTTTGTTTTAATTCAGGAATAAAGCTTAATTGTCATTATTAGAGCACAACCTTTTTTTTCTAATCTTTTTTTTTTTCTTTTTTCTAATCTATTAGAGCACAACCTTATTCAAACTTCAAATGTTCGATTATAGCAGAACATTTGTGGATTCAGATTCTTTGGCAAACTCCTCTATGGTGATCTTGCAGTTTTGACATTTGAGTACTCATCTTCTGAGTTATTTCTTATAACGAGTTCAAACGTTCCCGGAAAACTTTCAACATGGCTGCAAAGGTAACAATCCCAGACAAACTCCCATCCTCTTCAACAACCCACACATAACTCACGCGATGCGCAAGTGCCTGAATCATCACCGCCACCAATGAGCTCCACGGGTAGCACACGATTGCTTCTGACCTCCTAATCAACCTCGCCGAATACGACCCTACTGACTTACTCCTCCCCGACCCAGACTCTTCGTCCGACGAAGACGAGCACAGCGACAATGATGTGATTGTCGATTCCTCTTCCATTAGTTCCAAAGCCGCTTCTAAGTTTTGCGCTTCCAGTCGGTCTTTCACCAGCTGCACTAGGTCCTCTGGTGGACCACCACAGTCTATATATGCCATTAGATCACCCGCCGAGAGAGTTGCGATCGCCGGCGAGACGGACTCGTCGCAAGCATTGAGCGTGAACGGCGAGATTTCGCCAATCAACTTGCCGTCTAGGTCGACGATGGCAACAGAGGTGTGGTTGACGAGGGACTGGAAGATGAGGGGCAATGCAGCCGATGCAGGGTCGTCGTATTGGACGGCGAGGATGTTTTTTGGGTCGATTACATTAAGGGTGTTGATGGGGTTGATGGGGGTGGGGCAGAAAAGACCAATGGAGTTGAGGAGGTAGCGGATTATGTCTTCTTGGGTGAGCCAGCAGTATTCCCGATTGTTGTGGAGGGTGGAATTGGAGGAGGGCTTCTGCAGGAGCCTCTTCCTCCGGCTTTGACTTGGTATTGGTATCACAAGATTCTGTGCTCCTTCAAGGATGAGATCTATAGCCTCCACTAAGCTGCAAATTTATCATAAGAAAAGGCAAATTAGGTATATAGAAGACACCAATTCAGATAGATAAGGAAATAAATCTATTTTGGTTTTGTTCAAATATTTCTGAGCATTTCCAAATTTCCCACAAATATCTAAGAAAAAGAGTTGATTTTTGAGGATGGGATGGGCTGGACAAAAGCAGCCACGATGGCAAGAATACAACATGGACGGTAAAAGACAACGAAATGGGTATACAAGGAACCGAGTCAAGACAACCAGTTTTCTCAAATCAACCAAGAATTCTGATAATAAATCATGGTAACAAACCTTGCGTGGGGCTCCAAATGCCTAACGATCCCAGTAGGAGTCTTGGGAATCAGAACCGAGAGCGGCGACCGAAGCGCGGCGGCTGGGGACCTGAGGTTCTCTTCTTTGCAGAGGAAACAGATTATGTCTACCATGCAAACCTTGCCTACGCATCGGCAATCATCAGAGATCCTCGAAGACTTGTCGTGGTCACAGCTCCACAAGCTCAAATAGCTCTCGCCGAGCCTCTTCAGGGCCGACAGGGCGTCGCCGACTGTGGCGGAAACAGAAAGGCTCCTAAGGGCAGGCTTTCCAAGACATAGATCGAATACCTCCCGGGAAAGTATGCTCACTGCCATGCACAAACAAGAAGCTCAAAAGAGAGAGCTCGAAGAGCTGGAAGGTGGAAAACACAGAAGTTTCTGGAGAAATGGTTATGGAGATGGAGAGGACAGACTAGCGTATTATTCTAATATCGACACTGGCGTCTGATATATATAGACGGTCGTTACGGGGTATAGCCGGTCACCGCGGTCACACCGTACAGTACGATGCTCATTAAGGACCGCGTAGTGGAGCGGGGCCCAAGGTTTTCCAGTTAGGTGCGTACGAGTCGAAGACAGCTACGAGCACTGGCATTAGCTCCTGCATATGTAAAAGAAAAATTTTATTCATAATTTTTTATATATTATATTTATTTTTTATTTTATTTTATTTTTTAAAAATTAATTAAATTTTTCTATTCATCATTTATATAATATATATTTAGTAAGAGAAAAAATATAAAATAAAAATAAAATTTAATATATAATGTATAGAGATGATGAAAAGCAAAACTCTATACAGAATTATCTCTTTTAGAAATTGACTTTATCATTCAAATAAAATTTTTACATTAGATTATACATCTTTGAGTTAAATCTTTTTTTTAGCTATTAAATTTTTGCATATTTTTTTTTTTAATTATAGATTTTGCAATTAGCACTCACTACAAATTTCATTATTTAACCTATACTCAAAAACACCAATTTCGTGTATTTAAATTTACCAATTTCATATATCAAAATGACCAAATTTATATATACACAAAAAATGAATCCCATGTGCTAAAAAATAATTTGTATTAACATGTACTCAATATTACCAACAAATTTTATGTATCAAAATCAAATTAATGCAAGTTTGAAAAAGTTAATTTTGATACAAATTCATACACTTAATACAAATTCTTCTAAGTTCATTACAATACAAATTTTCAGCACCAAAATCAATACCAAACAGTCAAAACAAGCAACAGCTCCACTAAAATGGAATACAAGCAATCTATAATACAAGCACCAACAATCAATACTAAGCAATCAAAACAAGTAGCAACTCCACTCTTCTTTTCAGCACCAATACCAAGCAGTAGCTCCATCACACAATTAAAACAAGTAGCAACTCCACCAAAAATTTCACCACCAATACTAAGTAGCAGCTCTACCAACAAACAGCAGTTACAAGTCCTCCAGCAGCTCCACCACCAACAAGCATCAACAAAAATCAACAACAAAATTGACCCAATCAAAACCACCCACCACCAACAAAATACAGTTCCATCAAGAGGTACAAAAAATGATTTCCATTTGATAGCAATCAGCAATACAACAATACCCAAAACATATCATCACATAGTCAAAACAAATTTATCAAAAACTACACAAAATGAAGCATACAACTATGTACAAGATATGACCTTATTTCTTCGTTCCTCAATGATTTCCATTTGAAAATTATAGAAATACTCTTACTGCACAGAATTCATAGAATCAATATCCAATTTCATAATTTCTATATTAGTTTTTCTCTTTTTAAGAGTTACTAATTTAGATATATTTTCTTCAGCCTTAATTTCTATTTCAAGTTTTCTTTTCTTAACAAATAGTAACTTAAATCTATTATTGTCAAATTTCATTATTGATTCTCTTCTCTCCAACATACAAATCTTCCTGTCATCTTTCATTTGCCTTAAAGCCTCATTAAATTCATTATCATGTCCTTCCTTACATTTTTCTTATTTATCTCTTTCTTTTTCTTCCCTGTTGCTCAGCGATTTTTCACAATCTATGAGCACATTTTTCATGTCTTTCCGTAATCTTATTGAGTTTGGAGTAATATTTGAACATGAGATATTGTCTTTTCTTCTTATGCTCTTCATGTGTGCTTCCCATTTCTGTTGGTGCCTCAAAAGATTATAACAATGATTCATGTTGAAGTTGATTTTTTGGATTTCTTGGTACAAAATTTTTGTCTTACCAATTTACAAAATAGTAGAACAATCACTAGAACAAATTCTTAATAATTAGAACAATAAAACATTGAAAAAACCATTATACCTTCTCTAGCTCGATCGCACCACTTGGATGCATTATTTCAACTTAAGCCATGGAACCACAAAATTTATTGATGCATTTTTGAATGGTTGATCATAGATTGGTTAAAGAAGGTATAAATCATTCTTGACCGTTAGCTTTTTTTATAAGCAGAGTAGTAATTATAAATTCTACTCTACAATTATATGAAGGTTTGGTCAATCTCTCGTATGGAATCTATACTAATGTTATACTAAGCTGAAATGAGGAGACTATATTCCTCTATAATAAATGACACACCCCATTGGATATTTATTTAGGTGCCCTTTTTTTTCGTTGGGTTTGTATTGCTTAGACATCAACATTTGCAATATTCATAGGAGGGTTGTTAATAGTACCCTCACCACTTTCACAAAGTGTAGTGAATAAGGGATCCTCATAAATTAAAGTGTTCACCATTCAATAAAATATTGAATGATAAAATGTTAATAAAACACCACATTATAACAGAACATTTGTATTGAAGGACAAAGTGTTTATCATTCAACAATATAAATTAATATACTCATAGTTATATTGGCAATTAAAACAATACATTATAACATAGGGTTAGTAAAATCAACAACAAATTACAATCAAGTATAAACAACAACTGAAAAAACCTCAAGATTAAAAAAAGTTTCCTAACAGCAACTCCAAGCTAATTAAAACAGGCCAAAAATATTGTAATGCTAAGCATTGTGATGATACACGCAAATTCTGTCTAAAATCACATTCTAATTAGATAATAGCAGCATAGTGATTATACCAAACATTTCTAATGACAAAATTCATGCTAATTATACCAAACATTTCTGATAAATATTGTGATTATAGGTGCAAAAACACACTGCAAAGAGTGGTCAAAATAGCAACATTATCGAAACCATACTCTAAAACCAAGAACAGAAAATTGGAAGGTAATCTAGATTAAAAAAAACCAGTGGATAAAGCAACAAAATACTCTGTTATGCCCCTACATGTTTACAAGAATCAAATGACCCATTTACAAAAATCAGAAAATCAAAACCCTAAATTCAAACCTAAAATCAGTTCAAAAATCAAAACCTTAATTTAGATTAAACAAAGCATCCAAACAACAATTAAAAAATTGCAATTTATGTAATAAAAATCTCTAGGCAAATTGAGAGCATCATGTTTTATTTACCCTAGGTAGTAGATCAGAAAACACAAAGTAATGCAGCGGCAATGGTGATTTCCAAATTAGTGGCAATGGAGGAAATGCACCATCCTTATAGGAGACTGAATCCTTGGCAAAAATTCCATAATTAATAATTTTGAAATGAAGAAATAGAGATTGTGAACTAGGCCAGAGAGAAAATAAAGAAATAGAGGGAGAAAATCATACATAACCCTGATCGTGATGAGTCCAGAGCTCTTACAAAGTTTGTTGACAACCATAATGAGAGTGAGGTGCACAGGTTTTTTCTTTCGTTGGAGTTGTCTGAGTCAAGAGAGGGATGGAGAAGAGGAACCGTGTGGGGGAGAACAGAGAGGTCTCGAGATGAAAATAAATCCCATTGGTAGAGAGAGAGAAAGAGAGAGATAATTAGTAAAATAGGATTTGTAGAGTAAATAGTAAATTTTCACATTTGTAGAAATACTGTTAATAGGTATGTAAAATTATAGAGATGCATAATCCAAT
The DNA here is from genome assembly GCF_018687715.1 of Carya illinoinensis. NCBI lineage: Eukaryota > Viridiplantae > Streptophyta > Magnoliopsida > Fagales > Juglandaceae > Carya > Carya illinoinensis. Next base: position 6,051,095 of record NC_056760.1, on the reverse strand, counting down.
GTAATAAAATTAAAGGTCATATTATGTAAATATATCTTTGCACATGCATATGCAAACACTAATGGCAATGCTCTAATTCTAAGCCAGAAGGTGCCAGAGAAAGTAGGATTAATTCGTGTACTTGCAATATACAAATGGGGTATATATAGGAAGCCATTTTGATAGATTACCTATATTTTAAGGAAAATGATAATATGACTATTAAATATGTCTATCATACATGTTTATTTAGATTTTTTTTTTCAATGATTAAGGAATTGACTATTAATGATCTTTTGTTTTTTTTTTCTTAATGGTTAAGGATGTTTAAAAAATGCTTAAAGAAAAATAACAGAAAAAAATACATTTGTAATAGTGTGCACATTTGGTGGACATATTTGATAGGCACTCTAGCATTGTCCATATTTTAAAATGAGACTAATTTAAAATACTGTATTTATGTAAAATGATATTATTTTTATAATTATTTTATAAAAATATATTTATATAAAATATTATATTTTATTGAACTAAAGGTTTCAAGTTTTGTGTAATTATATATCTACACATGGATTTTGATGATAGCAAATGAATTCAAACAATAAAGGAGTCACAAACTCAAGTTATCTACACAATGAAGTCAAGCACATCAAGGAAACAAACATGAGTAAGAAGGGAACAAATTCACATTAAAAGTCATAGAGTAATGTTATAAATCTCTTAAAAATTTGAAAGTAGGATTAAGACTTAAAATTAATATTTTATCATAAAGCAGTAAAATACATTTTCAACATGTGCATGAATATTTTGAAAATTAAATTTAAAAATTATGAAATATGATTGATTGTCATCTTTCACATGTGCATTACATGATTAAAGGTTTAAACTTTGAAAATATTAAAGATGATTGATTATCATCTTTCACATGTGCATGTTTTATTTGAATATTTTCAAAAGTGATTGATGTTTTTTTTTAACTTATGCAAAATGTAGATGCTTTTGTTTGAAATATTTGAAAAATAAAATGTATTCCTTTTGTCATATGCAAAAAGTAAAAAGATTCAGTTTGAAGATTTTGAAAAGCAAAGTATGCTCCTTTTGTCATATGCTAAAAGTAAAAGATTAGGTTTGAAATTTTTTAAAAATGAATGATGTTGTCTTTGACAATTGAAAAAGAAGAACCTTTTATTTGAATTTTTTGAAAAAGTGAATGATCTTGTCTTTGATATGTGAATCTTTTTAAATTTAAATATGAAGTCTCATATGCTTATACATAGATCATTTGAGAACTTCACATTTACAACACCAAGAGCATACAACATTCATTCAAAACTTTTATTCTCTCTTCTCTAAACGTTGAGCCTTAATCCTTATTCATTTTGAGAGATATAGTTTGTGCTGTATTGTTCTTATATCACTCATTGAGGAGTGTTTTCTAATAATTTACCCACTATCAGCTCTTGTATCAGTAAAATGGTGTGTATAACCCTTGTGTGTGTAGAAAGTATTCTACACAGGGAATAGTTGAATCACCACGTGTAAGGTGATTACAAGTGTGACGCCCCCAAATTCCGTTTGGGATCGGACGGACATTTGAAGCGTCTAGACATGCAACACAAGGTTACTTACCCCCGTTCATGACATATAAGATGCAATATTCCTAACATGCATCTAAGAATATGCAATATTCGCAGCGGATAAATGTTTTCTTTAGCAATACTATGCACTAAATTGAAAATATCCCAAATGCTTAAAACATACTTCATACATAAAAATCCATTGAACAACTAAGATCACAACACTAGTTCAAAATGGTTATGATCCAAAAAGTAGTATAGATGCAACTTAATCGTACAAGTAGTAATTTACGTTAATTACTATATCAACATTTATGTCGCACCGTCACTTAGTCAACTGTGTCTAGTTGATCAGCTCCTGATTCTCCTTTAGGTCCTGTAACAAGATCTACCATTCGGGGGGAATGGTAGTTGGAACTACCAAAGTGAGATTTGATTACAAATCTCAGTAAATTAACAAAAAACTTCCACACAAGCTAATGATGTATGGATGACAGTAAAAGCATAAATGTATAATCAAATTCATAAGTAATTAAAGCATAACTTGGAGTACAACATAGCATAATTGACATAACTTAAATTGAAACATGAACTGAACTTGACTTGACATGAACTTGATCTGAAACTTGACTTAGCATGAACTTGCTTTGAAACTTGAATTAACATGAAAAATACATACTCCATAGTTGTTGTGGCCCCATGTATTCTACGTGTAAATACATACTCCACAGTTGTTGTGGCCCCATGTATTCTACACAAACTTGACTTAACATGAAAAATACATACTCCACAGTTGTTGTGGCCCCATGTATTCTACGTGTAAATACATACTCCATAATTGTTGTGGCCCCATGTATTCTACGGAAACTTATTCTTTAACTGTTTAAATACATACTCCACAGTTGTTATGGCCCCATGTATTCTACGTGTCACAATTGCTGTATCTCACGTAGTGTATACGTCACAATTGTTGTGACCGTATACATAAGTAATCAAGATGAAATGTGACTGGAATACGAAATGATTGAAACCCTGACCTAACATAACGTGACTTGAACATAACTTGAAATATATGACTAACTTGAGATAGAAATATTTCGTAACATGGCATAACATATAATAGACAATATATTTAACATGACATACTTGCAACAGTGAATATTACATGACTTGACATACATGTAATAGATGGCATACTTAGGATGACGTACTTGTAAGGTACAGTAATACATGACAGAATATATTATGTAACAGATAAAAATTGATGACAGAATAAATTCTGTATAATAGACAATTACATGAATAGACTGCTAGTAAGTTAAAAGCAAACTTACCTCAATCTCCGCGTTTCTTATAAAACTTCAAGTGCGATCACGAGGAACTGTAATTAGTGATTCTAAAAGTTAGAACTAAATCACTAATAATTTGAAATATGGAAAATACTAACTTAAAGAGTAAAATTTTTATTTTACTCTCTACATATGGGAAAATGACCGTTTTACCCATAACTTAAGGATTTTGCATACTAACTCTAAAAGTTTCCAAAATTTACATTTCTCATGTAAATTTTGTCCTAAACTTAAATATCAACTCAAAAAAATTTAAAACAAAACATAACTATGAAAAATACACTATGGCCGAAACATCCATAGGTCATTTCCCTTGATTTTTATTGCAATTCCTTCAAATTTCAAAACTCATGCTTAAATCAAAATTTTGCAACAAACATATTCCAATTCTAAGTTCAAAACCATACTTAAAACATCCATTTAGAAAAAGCTAATAATTAACACCAAACTGTTTTGTAAAAAGATCCAAGCACTTGAATCACAAGTTTTAACCTTAAATCAAAACATCTCCAAGAATTTCAAAAATCAAATCTTACTGCTAACATATTCATAATATCATCCTAACATCAACCATCATTTAAATCATCAAACTAAAGTCACCAAAATCACAAAATAACATTTGGAGTTTTTGGTTTTACACTTAGTCCAAAAACAGAAACTTTTTCCTCAACTAGTTTTGATAAATCTCTTGATCTATGACTTATAAATATATGATCTTCAAATCAAACCATCACATGGCTTAAAAAGATGTCCTAAAACATATATAATCTTCTAATTCAAGATCACATGGTTAGAAATTAACCAAAACATAAATTTAGCCAAGAATATCCACACTTTGGCTTATTTGAATATCTGTTTGTATAAAATTTCATATATTTGAAACTAACATCAAATATCTTCAAAATAATAATATAACATGTATATAAGATACTTAGTATCCTCCAATAAAATTATTAAAGTCATTAGAATAGGTTTAGACCACCAAAGAGTTAAACTTTTTCAAAACAGAAACTGTTTTTCTTCTTCCAGTTTCTAAGTTTCTAAATCTAAGAAAATCTTTCATCAAAACCTTTAATCATGCAAAAATCCTCAACCAATAGTCACATATACATGTTAACAATACTCCATAAAAATTTCGGACCAATATTTATCCATTAGCTTGGTCAAAAACTCCAAACTATAACATATTCTCCAATTTATCTCCCAGAATGACTTTTCTATAGTTTACACAATATTTGACTGATCAAATGATCTTCAAATGGGGCAAATAAGATATCCATGTAAATTAAACTAAAAAAGGAACAACTTATATTTAGGAGACTTTATGATAAAACACTTACAAAAGCTTCGAAATGGGTGTGCAAAAGACCTCCTAAAAGCTGTCCGAGAGAGAGTGTTTGATATTTTTTCAATGGAAAGTATAAATAAAGATAATTTCGTGGGGAGAGGTGGCTGGAGATACTTATGGATGAGATATGGAAGAGATGTGGCTGGAGTTGAGAGTTGAGTGTAGTTTTCTCCTACCCAAAATATCTATAAAAGATTATCTCATAATATTCTATCCAATAGTATCTATAAAAAATCAACTTAAGATATTTTTATCTAATAATATCTATAAAATCAACTCAAAATATTTTTACCCAATAATATTCATGAAAATTATCTCAAAATATTTCTTTTTATCCAATAATATCTACAGTTTTGAACAGACGTTTTGTCTGAAAATATGAAAAATTTTTATTGCGCCATAAGACTTTAAATAACCCTCCGAGTCTAATGGCACAAACCATAATACATTTTGACACTTCTAACTATCTCCAATAATCAAAAACACACTTCTGATACCATAGTAAATAATAACACTAACTATGTAGTTAGACAAAAACCTATACGATTAATGGATTCGTGAAAACTTATGGGATTTTCACGAGGTTCCTAAGTTAATAGAAATTTCACAATTGAATTTCTAGCGGACTGTTACAGCAAGTGTAGAGGGTGTTCTACACGAATCCTTTGTAGATATGTTGTTCAAATGTGTAATAGGTTTCTATCTCCACCTGAAAGAGGTTGAATAGTGAATTTGAGAATTTTCAAGGAGTAGCTTGAGGCGAGGACGTAGGCAGTGGGGCTGAATCTCGTTAACATACTGAGTTTGCTTCTCTCTTACCCTTTCTCTTTATGTTTATTGCTATTTCGTATTTTGTTTATATTTTATATTGTATATTTAATTTATAATTGTTATTTTTTTAATACAACTCAATTCACCCCGCTCTTGTGTTAGTCATCTAGGCAACATACCTCTATTATTTTTCTTTCAGTTGCAACTCCTAATTAATGCTAATATTCATTAATTTTCACATTTGGATAAAATTATTATGGACGATGCTACGGTAACCACTCCCAGCTCCTGCTGGGAGCTACCGTTAGTGTAAAATGAAAAATTTTTTTTTTAATATTTGTTTAGATGTATTTTTTTTAACACCATTAAATAATTTTTTTTTTTAAATTTATAACATCATTCAAAAACACTTACTTAATCATTAAGTAAAAAAATTAAAAAAATAAATTTTTTTTACAGCGGTGGCTCCCAGCGGGAGCTGGGAAGGCTGCATAGCATTTTCCAATTATTATTGTTTGAAATTTTTGAATCATTTTAGTTGTCAAGTGAGAAGCATTGGGTATAAAGTTTGTGGATTAAAATTGTAATTCCCCCTTTAATTTTAATTTCTATTTTTTCTTGAAAAATATAATTTATATTTATTAGACGTACTTGTTCATATATATATCCTATTAATTTTTAATGGAAAATGATAAAATTATTACTCCACTATAACTTCTTTACTACTCTTTTTTGTATTTGATTTTTTTTTTTTTTTCATTTTACTTAATGATTGAGGGAGTAAGTATTAGTAAAATTATATTTTTTTTTAATTTTTTCTTAATAATTAAGAATATTAAAAAAATACTTAAAAAAATGAAAAAAAAAACACTTAAAATATACTTAAATAGTAAAAAGGTATTAATAGGACAGTAAGGCTATCAGTACCCATTCTTAATATCATCTCTTGCATTAAACAATAGATCGAACCAAGCTCTACTCACGTACGGTACACACTCACAAACATAGATGCTGTCTAAGTTCTATGGATATATGCGCTTACGTATTGTTGTCGGAGCTGTCCATTTTCTAAACTGAAATATTTTTTAACGAATTTTATTACCGTACTAATTTATATATTAATATTAATTTTTTTATATTTAAAATTTAAATTAATATTATTTTTAATAAAATTTATTTTTTGACTAATCATATTAAATTAATATACATATTAATACTAAATTATATTTATAATTAAATTTTTTCTTTTTTAACAAGTTAAGCTGTCGAAAGTTATGATCACAAATACGACCAAATGAATTTTCTTTAATTTTGATTTATAATGTTATATTTAATATGTAGATATTTTAGAATATATTCGGTCATGAATGTAAATTTTTTTATGAATGAGCGATGATAATTTAAACAAAAAAAATCTTTCAGTACTCTCAAAAAAGGTTAAAAGATTTTAGAAGCAAATATATTATGAGTAATGCTACATACAGTCATTTTTGTGCACTTTATGTACACTCTACTGATATGATTGGCTGGATTAATTTTTTTTTAATACACAACCAATCATATCACTGGAGTGTATAAAAGAGTCTATAAAAATGACTGTACATAGAATTTTTGATATATTATATGGTAACATTCCGACTCCCTATGATCTTAACCCATTTCTTCCTGATTCCTAGAAAAGCAAAACTAAAAATCCAATATTAGTATCCTTCGATCTTCATTAATGTTCATTTATGGAATTGGAGGATATTTTTAAAAAAATGTGAACTGTATTCATGCATGTGATGTGAATGTGACACCAAAAAAATCATCAGGCATATACTCCCGTATATTATATATATGCGTGGTTGTGAATTATCTAATAATAGATATGGTTTTAGAATTGAGATCGTGACAACCACGACCACGTACGTACGTGCTTTATGGCAGTACTTGATCAGCAAACTTCAGCCACAAATATTGCAGAGATTCCTATTGGTCCATGTACGTCCTTTTAATGAAGTTTTCAGCAGACGGCCCACGAAGACATTGATAGCTATTTCTTAAAAAAAAAAACAAAATAAAAAAACAAAAAGGAAAAAGCTTATATATTTATCATATATATATTTATAGGAATATACGATAGAAAATATTAAGGTTACCGCTGGCTCAATTTTTTTAAAAATTTTTTTAATGATTAAGAAATTTTTTTTAATATTATTACAATTTTTTTCTATTTTTATAAAATATTTAAAAATATTAAAAATTAATTTAAAAAAAATAAAAAATTATTTTTACCTAACGTTGGCGAGAGCCACCAAGTAGCACATTCATATATGATATGTTGTAACCGACTTGTAAGGACCGTCTTTCCATTAAACTGACTTAAGTTACTGTCTTTCAAATCTTATATATATAGGCATTGTTCACTTATACAAGATATAATTTTTATGAGTTAATAACAATATTTTAAATTTTTTTTTATAATATTATTTCTTTTTTAATTTTATAACATGTTATCAGTATAAAAGTTTTGCTGATTTTAAAGTTAGTAGTCTTCTATTTCAAAAAATGTCAAATATTATAAAATTAGAATTCGTTGTTCTTGACATTTTTTAAAAAAATTATTTATTTTAGATCATTAATATTGAGATCCATCTGAGTGCGATAAACTTGAGAGATATAAATAAAGAAGGAAATCACGTGTCTCGACAGGACCGTGCTAAGATAATAATTTTCCTTTGTCACCATCTTTATGAAGAATTAAAAATTGAGTATCTCACGGTAAAAGATCATCTTACTTAGTGAAACGATTTAAATGAAAGATATGAGCACTAAAAAACTGTAATCCTCCCACAAACTCGTCGTGATAGGTTGCACCTGAAGTTGCAAGATTTTAAAAGTGTTAGTGAGTATAACTCTGTAATTTTTAAAATCAGCTTAATATTGAAATTATACGGTGAAAAAGTCATTAATGATGACATGTTAGAGAAGATATATGCTATTTTTCATGCCTCAAATGTGCTCCTGCAGCAACAGTATAAAGAGCGAAAATTCAAAAAATATTCTGAACTTATATTTTATCTTATAGTGGCTAAGCAAAATAATAATTTTTTGTTAAAAAACCATTAGTCGTGTCCTATTGGTTCCATATCATTCCCTAAAGTGAATGGTACTGGATTTACACTATTCTCATAAGAGAATGGTGACTCTTTTCAAAAAAACCGAGAACGTGGATGTGGTAGAAAAAATATAGAAGTGTAGGTCCCATAAGCGACCATGCTAAAAGAGATAATAATAAAAATACACCATACCACCGGAAGTGGTTCAATTCAGAGAAGGGTAAAGGCTCTCAGAACAAATCTTTAAAAAAAGGTGAAAATAGATGCCATAAATGTGGTATGATTGGACATTAGTCTCGTACATATCGTACAGCTAAGCACTTGGTTAACTTATACTAGGCTTCTATAAAAGAGAAAATAAAAAGTTTGAAATAAATTTTTCTGAACCATCAGATGCTTTAATTTCTATAAGTAGAAAAGATAATATCAACCTTGATGTTTCTGATTTCTTTAAGGATTCTAGTGGTAGAGTTTATCATTTGATTGGTGATGTAAGTGTTCCTTTCAATTAATGTATTTTCTTTATCTTATAGTAAAACTTTTTAATATTTTGCAATGTTTTGTAATAATGAAAGTTTTATATATTTTGTATAATCATGAGTCTTATTGATGAACTTTTTATATCTGAGATGAATGATAGATATGTATGTCTGCCTGATAATGCTATAAGTTACACAATTCTTAAGGATAAAAAATATTTTCAAAATCTAACACTGGGTAAAACCTACATCTATACCATATCTGGTTCGTCAAATCTAATTGAAATCTCTGGAAGAGTTTATATTGTGTTACCTAATGACACCAAATAGTGTATTGATGATATTCTATTTTCTTTATGGTCCAAAAGAAATTTATTGAATTTTAAGGATATATGTCGCAACAGTTGTCATATTGAAACCACTAACGAAGGCAGTAAAGAGAATCTTCTTATTACTAAAATGATTTCGAGTCAGAAGCTCTTATTAGAAAAATTGTTTGCTCTTTCATCTAGATTGTATTATACAGAAATGAGAACAATTGAATCACATGTGGTAATGCACCAAAAGTGCATTAACCCCAAAGTATTATGACTTAGCATGATCGCCTTGGACATCTAGGATCAATAATGATGAGACGAATAATTGATAATTCGTATGTGCATTTCCTAAAGAATCAGTAGATTATATTACCTAATGAATATCCGTATTCTGCATGTTCTCAAGGTAAATTAATTATCAAACTATCTCTCTCAAATGTTGTTATTGAATATTCGTCATTTTTACAAAAGATTTATGGGGATATATGTGCGCCTATTCAACCATCAAGTGGACCGTTTAGATACTTTATAGTTTTAATTGATACATCAAGTTGATGGTCACATGTTTGTCTATTTTTCACTAAAAATATTATATTTGCTAAACTTCTTACCCAAATAATTAAATGACGAGCACAATTCCCTGACTATCCAATTAAACTATTCGATTTGATAATGCGGGTGAACTTACATATTAAATTTTTGATAACTATTGCATATTAATAGGAATATATATTGAACATCCAGTTGCCCACACAGACTCAAAATGGTTTAACTAAATCATTAATCAAAAGACTTCAGCTAATCGTTAGACTTTTACTTATTAAATTAAAACTTCTTATTTCTATCTGGGAACATGCTATACTTCATGCAGCATCATTAATTTGGATTATACCATCAACATATCACAAATATTCTCCATTACAGCTTGCATTTAATCAACAATCAAATATTTCTCATATTCATATTTTTGAATGTACTGTATATATTCTAATTGCATCTCTATAACGTACCAAAATAAGTCCTTAACGTAGACTTGAGATATATGTTGAGTTTGATTCTCCATATATTATTAGATACTTTGAACATCTTACAGAGAATATGTTTAATGCATGCTTTAAGAATTGTCATTTTAACGAATTCATTTTTTCAATATTAAGTAATAAAAAGTCGGTGCCTGAAACACGACAAGAAATTACTTGAAAAAATAAAGTCTTTCCCAATTTGATCATCGTACGTATTAATGTAAACTAGAGATTTAAAATATTATTCATTTGTAAAGTGTTGCAAATCAATTACAGAATGTATTTACTGATATTAAAAGTATAATAAAATCATATATTCCTACTGTTAATATTCCAGTAATGATTGTAATCTTTGAAGGACAAATTATCAAAACAGCAATATGTGAGTCTAAGACACGCCTAAACGTGGACGGCCTATTGGTGCAAACGATAAAATTTATTGGAAGAGAAAAATACAAAATAAATTTGGTACTTCTGAAGACCCCATGCCCACAACACAGGCCACAAGAGCAATTGATACTCGTGAAGAGACTAAATCTCTTGAAAAAAGAATCTCCTAAAAAGGTATTCCATGAAATGTTTTCCCTTGAAGAGAGACAGGTACCTGAAAATAACGAAATATCAATATATTTCATGAGTACTTGAGAAATTTTGCATAAAAATAAAACTGTTGTCGACAAGATATTTTCATATAAGATGGCCCTTGACATTACCAGAAGTAATGAAAAAAGTGAGTCAAAAACTGTCGAAAAATGTCGACGTAGAAATGATTGGTCAAAATGGAAATCACCTATTGAAGCTGAATTAAACTCGCTAGATATTTAATAGATATTTATACGTAAGCGTAATGAGAGCAATGAAATTGTGCGATATAAAACACGACTTGTTGCACAAAGTTTCCTGTAGAAATTAAGGATTGATTATGAGGAAACGTATTCTCATGTTATGGATACAATCACATTCAGATTTTTTATTAGCTTGACAGTTACAAAAAGATTAGACATGCAATTGATGGATGTGGTCACTGCATATTTATATGGATCATTAAATCATAACATATATATGAAAATCCCTGAAAGATATAAAATGCGTGAAACTTTTAATCAGAATATATCTAAAAATATGTATTCTATCAAATTTCAAATATTTTTATATAAGTTAAAGCAATATGGACGATGTGGTATAAACGCTTTAGTGAATATCTATTGAAAAAAGTATTTGAAAATAATCCAATATGCCCATGTGTTTTGACTATTTCCTGCATGTTTAAAATTGATGGTATAAAATATAATTTTTAATTTTTAATTTTTAAATTTGAATTTAAATAAGAAGTTTTGTTATTAAAAAATTATTTATTATTTAATAATCATATATATTTAAAGTACTTTCAAACATCTTATATTTCTTTGTAAACAAATTAAAAAAGAGTTTTATGAGGCAAAAATAACTATCATTTGATTTTTTAAAAAAATTAAGACCGTATCGTTAAAAGTTTGAAAGTTGTAATTATAGAAAAGTAATAACTAATATGGGTATATATTTTCATCCATTGGTAATCCTTTTAAAATTTGAACTATATTTCAGATTATCCTGAAGACACGCTCAACATATATTTTATCTTATTTAAAATTAAAAAATAGTTTAATATGCAACACCAAAAAAAATTAATTTTTTTATTAAAAAACTTTTAATAATATTTAAATATTTTTTAAAATTCCTACCTCAACCCCAAATAGGCTTTTGATTGAATTGTTGTTGCCGGCACATGGAGCTATGTATTTCTAACTTTTCAATTTGTTCAATGTATTTATAAGAAATAGAAAAATGATACGTACATATCCTCTTATTATTTACACAATCTACACACACCATATTGTTTTAATTTCTTTTTATATCAAATATTTAAGATATATATAGATAATGAATACAAAGATTTAATTAGTTTAAGAAGAATAAATTGAAAAAAAAAAAGAATTTTAAATATGGTGTGTAGATATTAAGAAGTTGTGTAGCATTGTTCAAAAAAATATTAGTAATTAAGTAAAATGGAAACACTCTAAATTAATATTCCATATTTCAAATGAAATAGAAAATTTCTTATTTATTGAATTACGTATCTACTATGTAATTAATGAAACTATAAAAAAAATATAAAAAAGTAATGCAATCAATCGTATTAAAAAATTATATAAAAATATATAAAAATAATTGTATATAAAATATCGTAAATAGGTATGGATAAGTATTGATTAGCAAATTAACCCTATCGTCTTTGCAGACATATGTCATGCATGTTACATCGATCCTGATCTATTCTATCTAGCTAGCTTAAATTAGAGCAGTAGAAAACTAGTAGCGCCTAACTTAAATGACAGGTTCAACGTGCTACATCATGAGTACTATATGTATTATATGTATATCTTTTCCTTTTTTCTGTATTTGTAAACATAAATGCATTTGCTCCCGCGCCGGGGAGGGGGCTTGAAAAACGTATGCATGTATTCTCTCCGACTGAAGCCCACTGTATTGGAAAAATTTAGCATAGGCAGCCATCTCAATATATCCATAAAAAAACTATGCAACTAGAATATCTGGTGTTCTATTTAGCCGCCCAGCCTGAGAAATGGTGCGCTCATGTCGTTTCCATTGAAACAAACGAATGCAGACAACCACGACGGCCGACTTCTCTGACCATTTCGATCCAACCTACGTCCATTAAATACTTTGTTTTCTTCCTTAGTCCAGTACGTTATGTCAATCCGCACTAATCGCGTGAGAGACATCAAAAAAGTAAAAAATAATGTCACGTTGAAGCTGCTACTTGACAAAAATAAAGTTGATACAATTACTGACCGTAAAAAAGTAAGCTAAAAGCCAGAAATGGCTTATATATTACTATAATTTATTGCATAAATTTGACAGCTTTTCATTCATTCACATAACAACAATAGATGTAATTCGCCAACAACCAAGACAGGCCGGATATTGTATAAGATATTTCTGTATGAAACCAACTTTTATTTGAGCCAGACACGACCGGATGCAAGATTTTCTGAGGATCATGATGTTAATTTACTTGGTATTATCTTGAATATGATATTACTGGGGTCGACGCCTTGTTGCCCATACATTATATATATGATTAACAACGTTTGGGTTAACTTGAGCCACACGTACGTAGCTGCTGTTGTTCTCATTCATAAGTTCGCATCATTCGTTGCATTTTTTCCTTTGATTTTTTTAATTACTGCAAGTTCTGAAAGATCATTAATTCTGATACAATGATAGGAAACAACTTCCGTTCCTTGACTGTTCATTAGTTTTGTATTTTTTGTGAATCCGCCGCGATTGCTGTGTCATTGTCGTCGAGCTGGATATTAATTTCCATGCCACAGTTAGAATCATCGAAACATCAACGTAATAAAATAAAAGCTCGTATCTAGATAAGAAGAAGCAAAGTTGTATTTTTGCTCGAATAATCTCGATTTTTCTCAATCCATCAACACAAAAAGTGTTGAATATTGTCAATCGTGTGTTTGTATGTGTGTGAAGTTGATGGTTGATGATCAATGTCCCCACATGGATCTCAATATCTTAGATGGGTCCCGCCTGCAGGGTGTTAATTTCTAATCTGCAAAGTGGAAAATCATTTGGGTAATGATACCCATCCTTTTACTATTTTTTACTATTCAATTATTATTTTTCTCTCCTTTTTTTTAAAAAAAAATTAAATTAAATTTATATTAAAAATTTCAAAATATAACATTATTACATAATCTAAAAATAAATAAATTCAATAAATCAACGTAATCATATATTTTATTTAAAAATAAATTCAATTTTTTATTTTTTTGATTTATTGAATTTATTTTCTTCTATATTATACAAGAATGTCATTTTCTAAAATTTTCTATCCTATTCAAAGAGCAAAAAGAAAAAATAATAACTGGATAGTAAAGTAGTAGTAAAGAAAGTGTAAAACTATCATTAATCAAATCATTTATATATTTTATGTCGGACCGGCAACATGATTTGTCTAATTTATTTTTACAAATGAGATGAGTTGAGTTGAGATTAAAATTAAAAATTAAATAAAATATTATTAAAATATATATTAATATTATTTTTTATTTTGATATTTAAAAAAATTGAATCGTTTATCTTATTTTGTGTAAAAATTTTAAAAAATAATAATGATTATATGAGATGAGATCAAATAAGTTGAATAGAATTGTAAAACAAATGAGCCTTAAAGATAGATTTGAAAGTAATATGAGATTCAAAATTTTCATCATATTTCATATAATCATCATAATTTTTTTAAATTTTTATACAATATATAATAAATAATTCAATTTTTTTAAATTTCAATTCAATTTTTTCAAATTTTAAAATTATAATAATATTAAAAAATAATATTTTTATTCAACTTTTAATTTTTATCTTAAATTAAAAATTATCGTTATAACATCCAAACCAACCCCACGAGGTCCTACAAGTACACAACATGAGGATCAAGAAGCCTTAAAAAGGGCATGGATCGCCAAAAAGACCAAGAGCCAAAGGGCCGAATAACCCTTTCTCAGAGCCACGAGAGAAAAAGAACACATGCGCATGCAAGGGCCGAATGACCCAAAACAAGATGAGTGGCTCTACGGCCACACATGGTATTTGGGGGATTTTGTCACTGCTATAATTATAAATAAATTATTTAAAAATAAGTTTATAAAAATATGTTACATTAACTTTATTTTATAATAAAAATAATTTTATAGTTTAATAAACTACATTAATACACATCAATTTATAAAATTATTTTTATATAATCCCTTCATGGATAGAGTATTTTCTTTATTTTTAATGCATTTTAAAAATATTTTAAAATATTTTTTTAAAAAATAATAATATTATTAAAAAATAATTTCTTAATCATTAAATAAATAAATAAAACACCTGTACGGATCCGGATCCATACGGAAGAGCAGCAGTTCTCAGACAAAATCTCTTCTTGAGCTGCGTTGCCAACTGGACACGCATTCACTCTTCCGAAGAAAAAAAAGGAAGGGAAAAGAAAGAAAAAAACAAAGAGATTTAAAAGGCGGTAAATATGATAAGTAGTGTGTCAGCGGTGAGTGATAGATAGATAACAAACGAAGCGAGCTTATCTGTTAGAGTCGATGCCGCGTTTGATTAGGCTCTGAAAGGGCAACCGGCCTGTTGTCGGTTGGACAAAGCCTTCAGCTTCAGGACAAACGAGCCACTCACTATCAACTGCTGAAAACGAATACAGTTCTGTCCGTACACGTAACTTAGCCCACCATACGTACGATCACGTCACGGACTATTTATGGTGCTTTCAATTTTTTCCTTTTTTTTTTTTTGGTCTTTTACACGGGAGATTCCATCCCTGATTCTACAGAAGTTCATACATCACATTATTTTTATTTTTAATTTTTTTTAAATGAATTAAAATTTTCTACTTATTATTCATATATCAAATATTTAATAAAATAAAATAATAATAAAAATATGATGTATAGTATGTTGATGTGTAGATTTATGTATAGACTTTTTCTTAATTTTCTTACGAGGAACCAAGGTGTTCTGATTGATCGATCATTTACGGTGCTATCAATTAATTGATCATTTTGAGAGAGAGTATTATAGTAGGACCGGACTGTAGCTTACTCTGCAGCAAGTAATAGAAGTAATCTGTTTTGGGCCTTTGGCTCACTGCATTGGCAATGGGCTGGGGCTATGCGTTTTAATAAAAAAAATAGAGAAAATTTTATTCACACCGAAGTTTCCTGATTAAGACAGATGTCAATAAAATTGAATAATAATTTTCTCTAAACAACAAGCATGTTAGATGTGTTCCTTACGCCATAGTGCCCACTTTAATTTTGGAGAAAATAACAGAGTGCAGACAGTGTCTGACGTATTATATAATGGGTGTGGAGTCGGGTCAGGGCTGAACTTCTATCGTCGGTTCTACGAAGTATCCGAACCGAATGTTTTGAAGATATATAAAGACATCTTTTGAAGGCCTGGTTTGAGGGGCCTTGAATAGATACGTATATTCGCAAGAATTTCTTTATTTTCTGATGGGCCATATTCTGGTGTATTTCTCTCTTACATGTATGCACGACGGCTGTTTGCTGGTCCATGGGCTTTTCCATGTTTGGCATGGTATTGATGAGGCTTATGTTTTCCTTGTTCGGCATTTTTGACATGATATCTGGGCCCCATATCACTGTTTCTGTTAAGCATGGTTTCTGGGCTCTTTACATTAAAAATGGTGCGAGGAATATTTTAATACCATCCTGCAGGAACTTTCAATGTTAGGTATTGCTATGCTACAAGTTGTATCTTTATGAAAGGTCTCATAGTACCTAATTTCAAGCTGCAACTGAATGTGTCGAGGAAAATGAAAGTAAACCGTTTATCAATCAACAACGTTAAATATTCTCAAAATAATGTGTCTGTCAAATATTTTTTTAATTAAATATAGTACATAAAAATAATATAATCCGAATATCCTCGATTCTAAAGTAATCTAGAGACCATCATTAAAATCTTGATCCATATCCACAGGTGCACGCAAGAGGCACGAGGAAATCGCCGACCCAAAATGATCTTGCTGACTCGGAACACTGTCACTCACTCTGACCGCAGACCCTTTTTAATTCTTGCTTGACACTTGTAGATAAGATTCTGCAGTTTAACCATTTCCCACGTCTCTTGCTCCAACTTTTCTAGTATTAATAATTTATTGGTTGATACTGACTAATAAAGCTTAATCAACGGTAGTATTAGCTGCATGAATAATCCTCCTCTTTGATTACATGAAACTTCTCATTCAATGTAATCTCGACATGACATTATTATATTAAGGAATTTAAAATTTAACATTTACATAATGTTACAACTTTGAGCAATCAATTTCAAACCGTCCAACAATATAAGTCTTAGCTGTTTAATGTCAGAATATTAATACTTGGAGATAATTTTGACAACAAAAAGCAGAATTTACAGCTTTAATTAATCATTCATTCCATCCGGGTATTCCTCGTCTTCCAATTTCATGCCTCCATCTATGAGTTTGGATAACTTTGACACGTTTTCCCTCTCTGTCTCTCACTCTATATAAGATCTGGACAATATATGTTTTTCTGCATCAATATCTGTTGCCTGTCTCCTACTGTAAAATTCTCTCGATTGGATTGTAGTATCTGGTTGGTTTACCCTTTGAAGTTTCTTGGCTGTTAGGAAGATTTTTTTCTTTTGGAAGAAGCAGGAAGAGATGTTGAGTATATTCAACAAAGGCTTGGTTCAGCCACCTCAGGAGCTGAATAGCCCGGCGCCCTTGAATTCTTCCGTGAAGCCGGCCAAGCTTTCACCAGAGATTTTGAAGGATTTCGTTTCTCAATCTGGCAATGCCTTCTCAATCTGCTTTGAAAATACGACGGCTTTTGCTTATGTTCCACCCGAGAAACCATATTCCATTCATCAGAGGTACGTCTCTCTCGACTCTCTGTGTCCAATCTATGCTTTCTTTAAACCCATTTGTCTCTAGTTTCATTTGCCAGCCATCTCATCTTTTCTTTCCTGGGTTTATTTCTGATTTGCAGAATAATTAATAAATTGATATTTTGCAGATTGTTCTGTGCCATGGATGAAATATACTGCATTTTCTTAGGGAGCCTAAACAATCTGTGCAGCCTCATCAAGCAGTACGGCCTATCAAAGGGCACAAACGAGGCCATGTTCGTGATGGAGGCCTATAGGACTCTCCGTGACCGAGGTCCATACCCAGCCGATCAGGTCCTCAAAGATCTTGATGGAAGCTTTGGATTTGTGATCTACGATAACAAGGCAAAAACAGTCTTTGCTGCACTGGTAAATCTACCTCCAGCTCTAAAATGAACATAGTGTGAACTTCTAAAATGTACAGGAGGGTGCATGTTTCTGTGAACCTCATTAATCTGCTCACGGCTTTTGTTGTTTGGTTGTGTAGGGTGCAAATGAAGAAATTAGGCTCTTCTGGGGCATTTCAGCTGATGGGTCTGTGGTGATTTCTGACAAGTTAGAGGTCATAAAAGCAAGCTGTGCTAAATCATTTGCACCATTCCCTACTGGTATGTATATCATGCGTTCTTGTCCTAAAGAATCGTACGTTCCTGGTTAATAAATTATTTTATATATATGATCGTGTCCCAATCTAACCTCCGATTTGGTGGGTTGAAATGCAGGGTGCATGTTCCACAGCGAGCATGGGTTGATGAGCTTCGAGCACCCAAGAATGAAAATCAAAGCAATGCCTAGGGTTGACAGTGAGGGGATCATGTGTGGGGCCGACTTCAAGGTTGATGTTCAATCAAGGATTCACAGCATGCCACGTGTTGGAAGCGAAGCCAACTGGGCAATATGGGGCTCACAATCCTGACTAGATTTTTAGGACAGGATAATAATGTGAAGTCAATCCATACCTCCACCTGGTTTTATGTTTATTTTCCTAGTTAAGTCGTGTTTGTATGTACATTTGTCTATGTTGGCGGGTTGCAGTGACATGCAATTCTTTTATATGTATAAAAGAATGTTTTAGATATCACTTGGGGGCTACAGCCTACATTGTTGACAAAATAAACCAACCAATCTCTCTCTCTCATCAACTTGTTGAACTGGTACTCAGATTAGACAGAGAGAGAACAATAAATGTTAAAAACAACGAATGGATAAGTGTACCCGAACTGCCAATGGCCCCATCAACATCGTTCTGTTCTCCACGAGGATGACAAGTGTTCAAGCTTCAAAAGTTGGAAATCATGATCTATCTTGAGGTCTAAAATACAAAATTATTATTTTTCCATAAGGGATGTTAGATATAGGATGAGCCGTGAGAGCAATTGCTTTATTTATTTATTTATTTTTATATTTTTAAATATTTTTTTCATAATATAATTTAAATATTTTCTTAATTATTAAATAAAATAAACAATTTTTAAAAAAATTATCGGGATGCATCCTCTCGGAGGGAGTATCGTTACTTTCCATTTACCAAATTTGACTCGGAGTTGAACAATGGATTCATTGGTTCTAAAGCTCTACTTCCAATGACGAAGAGGACAATCGTTCTGCCATCTACATACCAAGGCAAGGCAGGAAACCTGTTTTCTAATATCATTGGTTGAATTATTCTGGGTGCCGTAAATAACCCTAATCTAGTTAGCCTCGTATCCAAAAATCGCATAAGAAATTTCTGTAAGCTCAAAACCCGAAACTGTCCCGCAAATACAAAAATTAAAAGAAAAAAACACAATAAAACTAAAAACAAGTCCAAAGTGAAGTTTGATCAAAGGCTAAGAACAGCTAGTAGCAGTTCCTTGTACAGCGAGAAAAGCTCATTTGCTAGTCTTTTAGCTTTCATGAGTCGACATAACAAAGTCATTTGATTCTTCACAACTAGAGAGCGAGACCAGATTTAACATTTAAAAGCGATAATACAGCTTTGTTATTGATCTCAAAGCAGTTGTGAATTACAACACTTTGATAAACAGATTCTGTCCTTGCTGTGAGAATGGAAAGATTCGTTTGGAAGCACCGCAGCAAATCGTCCTAGTCTCAGATGGGTGGGGTCTCGACAGTCATAAAGCGGGAAGAATTTGGGTGTGATCGTCTTCATCTTGCTCAATCTAATTAAAGCCCATTGATGATAAAACTCATGATATCATCTGTGTCGCAGACAGACTAATCCCTCCAAAAGTATAAGAAAAAAATCAACCCCAGCAGACGAAAATTACCAATCTATTAGTCCAAATCCACGAAAATCTGCAACATACGGGAGCACAGATCAGAGCAGTCATTCAACAAATCATGTTGGCGTTAGAGAGTTCAAATAGCAATTTAACAACATCAACAATGAGTTGATTTACCAAATTAGTGATCTAAACAAGGACTGGAAGGCCAACTGCATAAGCTTTTAATCTAGACAAACTTCCTAGAATTAATCAGTTTTTGACCATCTAAAGCCCAGCCTAGGGCTCCAACAAATCCAACCAACCTAGAGCAGTAAAGCTTTTAATAACATCACCAGTCATTTATAGCTTCTAGCTGTCTGAATATATATATATTTTTTTTACAAGTAAAGAAAATTTTATTAAGACAATGAAATAGATGAAGTCCAATGTACACAGGAAGTATAAAAATAAAAAATAAAAAAATTCTATTGATCATCCCCACACACCACACTTATTTATAGATATATATATATATATTTTTTTTTTTTCTTTTACCAAATATGTGGTGTTTGGATTATGAGTAAAAGAATTCAAACATTAAGAAGAATAAAACAAAACAAAAAATTAAAAAATATAAAAAGAATAAAAATAACTATGGTGTGTGGGGATGATAGTAGCAAAGCTCATGACTGAAAACCAAAGCAATTAGCAATCTGAAAGATACAGGAATAACTGAACGGTTAACTAACCTCCAAGTCTAGCAAAGGTTCATAAGATCTCTTCTGTCTTGTGTCAAACACTGTAATGCCTGTGATTCTCTGAACTCCAAGTTTAGTAGCAATGAGGTTCTGCATAGCAAAGACAGCTTTATCGAATTAACCAAGAGAGACAATAACCAACGGAGCAGAATTTTATTCAGAATAATGCCCTAATTGTATATTGTCGGAACTATGACATTGATTAGAAGACTTTGATGGCAGCAGTTTAAGTTGATCAACATTACTGGAGCTTTATCCACGGAGGAGGTACCTCCACTGTTGAATGGAGAAGAAGAAGGAAACAGGGTGAATGGCAACACCCCTGCGACCGTGAACGGTCAAAGGAGAAAACTGAGATGGGGAACAAGCAACAGTAACCAATTACATCTACTCCATTGGAGGACCATGTGGACTATACAACCCTTCCAGCTACGGTGAGCCGACTTTTAGTATTGACAGGTCCAAAGGCAAAAGTTTAGGTAAGAAATGAGATGCCGAATTAACATTTGTGAGCTAGAAAAACTCTCTCAGGAGAATGACACATACTATTATGTGGCATTCCAGGCTATTTATTTCCTAGTAAAGGAACATCATCCATTCTTTCTGTAATTGATAAATTTATTTATTTATTTATTTTTTGATAAATCTACTTGATAAGTTTATAGAAGTGTCTAATTCGCAGCAGATCCATAGGGAGGATTTCTCAGCCAACCCAAAAAAAATTTATGGTTGGCAATAGTCATTGTGGCAAACTGAAAATGCTCTTGCTCGATTACAGGAAGGGAGAGGAATGGGGCTAACAAAAGAAATGTCCATGCCATGTATGGTTATATGATATTTGATGCATTAATATTTTGAGGATTAAAATACAATTGAGCTGGGCCTAGATAATTTGTAACTACCGAAAAAAAATCAAATCTCTACTCCCTCTATTACATGTACAAAACAGCTCCATATGCATAAATATATGTAAATATATAAACATACAAAGACAAATAAATATGTGTACATATACATACAAATATATTGTGTTGTTGTGCGTTTAAGCACAGAACATGGACCCAAACAAGTTTGAACCAGTGATCCCACCCTTTTGGGGGAAGGAGTTGTCACATTTTTTTCTAATATCATTCCCACTAGATGGCTCCATATATAAAATCTTCGCAACTACACAACTATTTACATGACAATTAGATAAAAACTAACTGAAGGTGTATAGTAAAGCTGTAATTTGAATAGTAAAGTGACCTACAAGGAGCACATCAGTTTCCCTTACCAGGTGGAAGTCTGTGTAACTAAATGCTGCAACCTGGGGTAAAGCCTGTACACCAATATCAAACAAAAATTAGAACCACAGACGATCAAAATTTCTATAAGCCTGAAAAGAGGGATTAAGAAACTGAATCTCATTCCCTTCAAGGTCCAAGGTTCAACACCTCATGGGTGCAAACAATCCTTTGGGGCCACACCCCCTAGTGAAAAGCCAGCGATTTAACCAGTTTCGTGTAGGGAAACTTCCGAGGGTGCGGTGAACAATCTCATTCCCTTCAAGGTCCAAGGTTCAACACCTCATGGGTGCAAACAATCCTTTGGGGCCACACCCCCTAGTGAAAAGCCAGCGATTTAACCAGTTTCGTGTAGGGAAACTTCCGAGGGTGCGGTGAACGGGACCGGGGTTTATTCTGCAGGGGTGGGTCCAAAGGGCCCTGCCTTGGAGAGGTTCCCCGACATCAAAAAAAAAAAAAGGAAACTGAATTTTTTCTTTTTGATAAATTCAAATTAAGAAACTAACGTACGTAGGGTTTTTTTTCATTGGTATACTAATGTACATATAGAGTTATGTGACAATATTTGGATTTTCCTGATAAATCTGGACTTTCGCAAGATTTTAAGCTTCGTCCTACTTCTAATCAAGTTAAATTGATGTAATCTGTCTTAGTTATGATGCAAACTACAAAAAGTTTCCAAGAGGCCTCTTACAACCTCAAGTCAGCAGGTTCATGCCCTAAAATAGGGGAAAGTAATTTCTCAAGCAAAAGGACCAAGCATGCATCTAACCATTAGAATACTAAGATGAGAGTTTCCCGCCAGAGAGAAAATCCAGAATGGTGAAAACAAATTGAAAAACTAGGCAAATCATCTGCCAATGTAAAATGTCTTTGAACATAATTCCAACAGTTTATCATCTATTAGATTGGCCTATCAAAAAAATAACTAATTCCAACAGTTTCTATACATTACCATAGTTTGGAGACCATTAATCCTCACGACCTTCTCCTCGTGCAAGCCATTTTGCAACAAAACCTCTTCTTCTTCTTCTTCTTTTTTTTATAGGTAATCAAGAGGTTATATTCATAGAAATAGGCAAAGCCCAGGTACACAGAAAGTATACATGAGGAAAACCTAACTAGAGGCTACAATAGAAAGTAGAAGGTCATGGACCCTTAGCCTGCTACAAACTATGACCCCTGCCCATAAGAACAATGACAAAACAATGCATTACCGTAGTTTGGAGACCGTTGATCCTAACAACCTTCTCCTCATGCAAGCCATTTTGCGACAACAAAACTTCAAAGGGTCCCAATTCTCTCTCTGTCTGGTTTGTGAGTTTCAAATGTAGCTGCAGAGGTAGCAATCAATCGCTCAGCTTCCCAACGGTTTAAGTCATTTAACTCAGTAGAAAATAGCTTCAGGACAAACAATCAAAGAATAATGAAAAGGACAAACTATATGATGGACAAAATCACTTCTAGCAGACACTAGATTGAGTGAATAATTTCTGACGGACTAATTAAAATTCTACAGTTAAACTGCACATGCCTAGTGTGGACAGAGAGACAGAAAAAAGCATAAAATGATTTAGTTACCATAAAGGGTCTTTCCAAGTTGATAACAGATGGAACCTCCGCAACATGCAACTCAATATCACTGCGTGTTACGGGCTGCAAATGAAATGAGTCTACAGAATTAGTGAAACAACCATTTTACTTGCTTACATATCATTATAAAAGTGCATGCACGCACACACGAACATATATTGATAAGCATGAGTTCAACTTTACTATTCCAAATGTAAGCAAGTCATAGATACAGGGTTACAAGCCTACTGAGGAAAAGAAGAAAAAGGGTGAAAAAAAGAGAGCCAAGCACTACCATGTCAAAAAGAATATAAAACACTGCCATGCACCCATCCTAAACTCATAGCACAGACTTCTAATGGAAAAAATATATCTCCGCAAAAAGTTAAAAAAAAAAAAAGAAAGAAAAAAAAAAAAAAACTACTCTTCAAATAAAAAAAAAAAAATAGTTAGAAGTAAGAATAGATACAAAATAAAATCAAGAAATAGTGCAAAATTCCTCTTGAACAGTGATAGGTTTTTATGTAATATCTTCAAATAAATTAAAAGTTTCCTTCTCTTGAAGAATGAACACTTACAGTGCCCAGAATTTGCTGTGTCTGCAGGCGACCAGGTTCACCCAGATTTGTACGCCACGTAATCTGAAGCTTACCAAGAATATTACTACCCTCAACTTTCATTTCTGCAGAACCACGTGATGACAATTTCAACTGATAAAGATAGTTGTGAATTCCTCCACCAGATCTGATAAGGACAGGTTGCTTAAATGTCTCTCTGCCAATTCAAACTACTAAATGATCAATAATAAAGAAATACAGGGTGATAATATCAGTTTATATAATTGGGAAAAACACAGACCAAAAAATAGCATAAAGGAAAAATGTTTGTTGGGTGAATAAGCAGGGCACATCAGCAGTCAAAAATCTCTAGCTGAAATATAATGAAATCTCTCCCTGAAACAATAAATATGCCACACACCTAGTCTGAGAATTGCTGTCTGAATGGTGCCCATCCACATTTAATATTGTTGCAGTCCAATGTGGAGCAGGCTCAAAGTCAACTTGGTCCATAAGAAGGTTTGATTTTGTATGATTTTCAATGCAAGCTTCAAGAAATGTAGTTTCCTGAGGTAGAAGATGCAGCTATAATAGAGGATAAAATTACCAGACAAACACCCAGATCTATTTCACAAACTTGATCATTTATGACAAGGCACAAAGAATGTCAGGAGGGTAATTTCATAACTAATTGAAAGTAGAATCTCAGTATCAACAGAACAGTGCCAGATAAGATGATCTGGCATGGTTGAGTCAACCGACATTTAACTATGTGGTCTCTGCAACTTAAGCACTACAATTTGTCTAATGAGCTTTTGGAGATCTAAGGTGCCTAGTAAGGTAGCATTGTTCTGCTGGTTGGCGTCCCTGCAAAAATTTTGAACACAAATAATTTGAGAAAGCGTGGATTATTTGTTGTGGATTGGTGCTTATGTGTAAGAAAGATGGTGAATTTGTTGACCATTTATTTCTTCATTGTGAGGTGGCTAAGACTTTTTGGGATGAGATTTTTATTGCTTGGGTGATGCCGAAGCAAGTTTTAAGGGGATTCATCGTATTGTTTCCATATGGAGGCCGATCCCTTTATGTTTGATGTGGTGTTTTATGGTTGGAAAGAAATGGGCAGTGCTTTGAAGATAGAGAATGCTTGATGGGAGAACTTAAGAGAGTTTTTCTTTAGTACTTTTACGTAATTGGGCAAAGGCTCTTGTATTGAATGGAGATAATCTTCATGATTTGCTTTTAGCCTATTCAAGTTTCAAGCTTGTATCTAGGTGTTTTCTCTTGTATACTTCCTATATAATTGGGCTATGCCTATTTACTTATCAATAAAATTTTCTTATTACTTTTTTTTATGAGAATCTTCTTATTACTTATAGGGATTAAAAAAAAAGACAATTTGTCTAATGAGCTCATTTCGAATGTGGCTTTCGTGTGTGTGTGTGTGTGTGTGTGTTCGTGCGTGCAAGTGCTGCAAGATAGCTATATCCATGAAATCCAAATCCAAAATTTGGGCAGCTGTCAAAGTGACCTTTTTTTTTTACAGTAATCAAGAATTTTATTGATGAAAAAAATAAGCATGACCCATGTACATGGGACGTATACAACGGAGACAATTAGGATTTGCAACAGGTTGTCTAACAGTGTTGCTCACTGGATTAACATTCAAAGAGCCAGATGCAGTAATCACAAAGTTCCAACAGTCACCTTTCTTTTTTCTTTTTTATAAGTAAAAAAGAAAGTTCCCACCATCACTTGAATTATTTATTTAGATTAACACCAAAAAAGGGCACCAAATAATTTGTTGAAGCATCCAAGAAAAAGGAAAGAAACAAATAAAGGAAGAACAGGTAATGATAAAATAAAAGTGTAACAAGATCATGATGACCGCCAATAACTTGTCGGAGCTAATGACACTTCCTCCAATCACTTCATTCCCAAGTCAACCCAACATATTACTCCTATGAAACAGTGAATATATCAAATCAACCCCTTCTTCAGTTTAAATTATCTTCTGTGTATATATATATATAGAAGTTCAGTTTTGAAAAATCTAATAAGACTGGAAGGAAGATTTACTAAACTTACATTTAACAAGTATTGTCAATCTCAACATACCTTAACAACACGAACCTGCAAAAGAGAATTTCATAGATATTATGTTTAGAAAAACAACATAATGTACTTTAAAAATAAAAACAATATAATGCAACTTGGTCAAATATAAAAAAACATACCAGGAAGCAACCAGTGCCCCTGCTATTAACTGTGTGAAACCATTACTTGTCCCAAAAGCTTAAGCTAATGGGGAAAGGTAGATTTAATTATTTATATATATCCTTAGCACTCTCTCATGTGTGGGCCAGATGAGACCTCAATAAGTAGGCCCAACGCATGAAATATTTAATTAAATAGGTGAAGTATAGAGTCAATGTTTGAATTCATGACCTCTGCTCTAAAACTATGTGAAATCTGTCTCAAAAGCTTAAACTAATAACAAGAGGTAGTTTAATTATTTATATCATATCCTTAATAAATTGTGCACCATTATCACGTTAAAAATGATTTGCCCCTGGTATTAACTATGTGCCATTATCACGTTAAATGATTTTATTTTTACACATCATTACGGCATTCTGATTTCTTCACTAGGGATGGGGAGGTTTAGTGGATGGGGGCTCCCAATGCAGCGTTTTTGGCCACCAATAGACAGAAAGAAACCAAAAAAAAAAAAGAGTAGAAACAAAGAAAATGATTGGATGTTACATAGCATTGGATCATACCTTTGTCCTAACTGAAAGTGGATTGGCAACGATAAACTTGAAAAACTGCGGAAGATATTTCCGCTCTCCGTCACCGTCATTGTACAATGCAGTGCAGACCAACCTAAAGATTGTGAATCAACATTGATGAGTAAAGGTCAATTACGGTGGTGGTAAAATGAGGCAGCATTCCAATTCCCAAATGCACGCCCTCACTTATATTAAAACCCAATGGTGAGGTACGAGTCACTACTTACGTGTGAGCTCCAAGTTCCTTGACATCGTGTTCCACGATGAAATCATAACGCCCTCCAGCACGAATGGACTCAACCGGTGATTTTGATGTATCCAGAAGCAAGATCCTCTGTCTCTCTGTTTGAATTTCTGCCTGTCAATGGACGACATTGCGTAATTATTGAATAAAGTACAACTTCTATAACAAAACGGAGAGAAGTGAACACCGAGAGTCTAAACATATCCTGCAAGATTTATATCTAATGGAATCGCCACAAACCTTGATTACAACGTCCTTAACTTCAAAATTGGAGCTGTTGTTGATGCTAATATAGCTACAGAAAGTCTCTCCCAAATAAATCGCCCTGTGAAAAGAAAAAAAAAAAGAAAAAAAAAAAAACCAACAATCTTAAGACAAAGGAAATCAAAATTGTACTAAAAGTAACCAAACAAATGAGAGAGGTAAGAGGGCAGCGGGAGGGACCCGAAGGCCTGGGGAAGGACGAGGAGGCCGGAGAGGCCCATGGGGTCGGAGGGGTCGTGGAGGAGGAATCTGGAGCGATAGCTGAGATCTGAGGAATCTGTGGGCTTGGAGATGTGGCTGTCGAAAAGGCGAGGGAGCTCGGAGGCGGCAATCGGGTCGTCGAAGATGTCCTCGCCAACGATAAGATCAGCGGGGTCCAGGCGGAGGGGAGGGTCCACGTGGAAGGAGGGTCTGCATAACCTCATCACCCTAAAGGCCAGGGAGTGTGAACCCTGAGTACTGCTCATCCTCTCTCTATCTGAAAGATTGAAATGCGAGATAGCTGACCAATATGCTCAGTAAAGAATGAATGAATTCATCTAGGTTTCAGCAAAACTTTCCAACTTCCGTTCGGATGTATTTTCCTTTCGCTTTCTTTTCCTTCTCTTTCTTAAAAATTGTCTCGTTGTAACTATGCAGAGAGGAAAATATTCGGAGAACAATTTTTATTTTTATTTTTTAAAATCAAGGCGGGTTTTGCAGATCCATTTCTCTTCTGATAAATAAACTCCGAATACACCACCCCATCCCCATGATCCATCCATTAAAATTACATTTTGAATCCATCATTCGACTACTAAACTGAATCCAGACAGGTAATTATCATTCACATTCATTCCTTTTATTTACAAGAAATATTTATGGAGAAATGATAATTATTTCAAGACACAATTGAAAAGATCGATCATTCTGTGTAGATAAAATATATCTTGCTTCTAATTTTCACTTGGGTCTTTATTACGTCATTTGCAAATTTAATACTTTTTAACTCATAGAGCCTTCTCGCTTTTTTTAAAAATAAAAAACAAGAATTATTATTATTATTTTTTTTTTTTTTTTAAAAACAAGAATTAATTGCAACTTTCCTAATTATCTTGAAGCAATTTTGATATGTTTAAATGTTAAGATAAATTAAATTGAATTATAAATAATAATATTTTATAAATTTCATTAAAATGAATTTAATTTTTTTAAATTGAAATGAATTTAAATTTTTAATTTGAAATATATGAAATAAGTTTAAATGAATTTAATTTTTTTATAAATAATTAAAGATTTAGTAAATCACATGAATTATTAATTTGAGTTAATTGAGATAAATTAAATTTAATTCAACATTCAACTTTTTTGATAATACCTAACTACAGCTAAGCACCAAAATGCCCTCAAGTCGAGTCTATCATCTAAATATATTATTCTCAAATAATTAAACTCATTTCAATTTAAAACCTTATGACCCATAACTTTTTTTAACTCAACACATTTTTACTTCATGACCCATAATTTTTTTTAACTTTTCATAAATACATTTAAATTCATCTTAACATCTAAACATGTCTAAACTTATCTTAGATAGATCTTCATAAAACTCACTTCACATCTCAATTCGTTACTATTTATAAAAAAACTTAACTTATCTCAACTAAACTCATATCTCTTCGAATGTATGTATAGAATTTTCTCGCCGTCGGCTCAACTGTTCATATTTCGGTTATATAAATTGTGTTAAAAAAATTACAGCACAAATAGAGCATGCAGAGAAATACTTTTTACAGCCTCGAAATATCTTTAAAAAATAAAATTTAAAATAATAATAATCTTTGTAAAGTACAAGATGTTGATGTAATGGGCATTTGCTGGCCGATGCAGAGCAGGCTGGCACCATTCAAGCAATAATCCTTCCATCACGACCAGATTCAAATACTTCTATCAAGAGCGAATTCTTCAGCATGGCTAGGAATTGTCAATATTCTCTTTGTAACAGTGATGTAGACAAATAAAATCAACCATCTGGAAGAGGTTTTCCCAATAGTACACAGAAACCTCCCGAGCAGGAGGTTAAAAGGCTCCCAGAGACTCCAATCTGGGTGAAGAAGGCATCGAAAGTAGACCTTACAGGTGGGTTGCTCCTGGTTGATCTCTGGTCCTTGCGAACAAGACACTGCAGTAAAGGTGACAAATTTGCTGGCGGAGACATCTTTTACCTCGGGGATTAGTCGAGAAATAGAGCCTTATCTAGGGCAATGAAAGTTCTCGGATACCTCGTCATCTAACCAAAAAATAGTGCACAGAATAGATACATCAAGGTTTGAGCCAGAACCTTCAAAATCTGCAAACTGGGAGTTGAAGAGAATCAGGAAAAGCCAAGGTATTTAAAATGAGATTTTCCACAAAACGTTGTGATGTCCTAAAGAGGATGTCATAAACATTATCAAACGACAATTAAATTAACAAAAAAAAAAAAACACTTCGTAGCTTGCAATTGCCAGAAATGGATTACAATTTGCAAAATAAAGTCATCTAAGATCCTTCACCATCATTACCTGGCAGTAATTGTGAAGCTCTCCCACAGTCCGGCAGTAAGTCTGTTAGAATTGACAATTTTCCCTCTCCAAAGGATCAGTTGAACCGATGCCACATTAATAAAAAGAAATCCACAAAACATTATGAGTTCATTTTCTTGGGGTTTGGGGTTGGTTGGACGATACCTGGGACAGACCAACATATACAATCACTGGGCACATAAAGTGGGGATCAAATCCAAAAAGTTTACGCAGAGAAGACGTGCACATAATGGGGAGATGGCAAGTCATCCTGGGGATATGTTGGCCTCAAAACCCAAATTGCAGATTTGACAGAATCTTGCTTTTGCATGACTGGAACACGACACACTAAAGTAATACATAAAATGGTACTATCATCAGATCCAAGTGAAATTGGTCACTCTAGGGCAAAAAAAAATCTACTCCGAAGTTTCTATCCACCTAAATTACTAATCAATGCCTCCTCTAAATGTCAGTAATTGAACTACAATATAGGTATATATCACCACGAAGCTTGTTTTCCATTTATCCAGGGAGGGAGGGGGGAGTGCACCTAACAGACAAATACGTCATGCAGTCATCTATACAACTTGAACCCATGTTCCACCACACATCGGACAGCCATAAGCCCAGCGGCTGATCCACCAAGTTTCCCGGTCATTTTGATTAGATGGGTGAGAAGCACCCGGTGAAGCAAAAGCGGAAGTCTGCCGCAAACATCTTATACACTGGATCACAAGAAGCCAATGTCACAAAGTTAGATTAGAAAGAAGAGCACATGCAAGCACAATGGCATAGGTAGGAGGGAAGGAGGATGAGGAAGCAAAAAAGAAAAAACAAAGCAGAACACACAAAAGGTATGTAGGATTATATTCAAACACTAGTAATAACTAATGCAAAACTACCTATGGCATTCACTAATTTTCCCTGTTATCAGTACTTTTCAAGATATTACAGAAAAATAAATAGATGAGAAGTGCAAACATTGCCTAAAATACACATTTGTTGGTGTTTGTTAAAGGATCTCTTCATTCAAGTAGATCAAAGAAATCAGTGATTTTAAAGAAAAAAATAGTACCCAATACTTTTGGAAATTTTTAGGTGAAACCCATAGTTCTGCTGATCCGTTCATACATTATGGAATATTCTTAATGTCTGCACATCTTTATCAAGTGATTCTAAGCGAAAGGACACTAATCTACCAGGGACATTGGAAGTTCAAGACAAAACAAATAAGCGGCAGAAAGAGAACAGCAATTAGAAACAAGGAGGCTATCAAACCTTGTACCAAACACCTTCAAGGCCAGTCTTCCACACAGCAGTAACAACATCTCTACGAGAACCCATTATACCAAGATATGCTCCCAGTCCTACAGAAGTGTTCAAGCCAAAAGCTGCATCTCTTTCAGACATCCTGCGTTTCCTTGGCCACAGGCTATGGGGACCATAATAAACATCTGAATTTTCCAATGAGTTGAAATCAAGCGGGTCTCCAGAATTTCTTAGCTTGGGAGAGTCATCTACATGACCCGTATCATCTGGATCAGACCAAGGCCCACCATACATATTCCGCCTGTGCCACTCTTCAGCAGGAGGATGGAGTTCTAGCTCACGGAGTAACAGACCAGCAGCGTCTGCACCTCTAGGCCGGGGCATATTCTGCAGAATGTGGATAAGTTCAGGAGAAAAACTAACAAAAGGTAACAAGAAAAATGACACGAACTACAAAAAATTCAAAGCAAGCAGAGTCTGGGCGAAGTTAAGGTTCAGTTGTAGTGCCCAAGCACACAATTTTATTAGAGACTTCCAAGCTCTAAACAGCCCTTCCAAATTGTAGTAGAAAAGCACAATCTACCAAACTCTTATCAATATAATATTTTACTACCTGAGGGATTTTCATTTATATTGGAGGTTTCCAAAACAATACAGGATTACTCTACTCTTTGGCAGAATCATCAATAAATAGTGATAGCCAACCTGATTTTAGCTTCTTTATGATCAGCAAGTCTCTTAAGTAGGTTAAAATACACAGTTACCTGCATATGTGGGCCAAGGGAAGCTTCTACAACCTCTGGAAGTACTGTATAATTCCCGTCAATGTAATGCAGCCGCACCTGGATGTTGTTGCTCCCCACCTGAGAAACAGGCAAGGGATGTGCCAGGCCAGCTGTTCGCCTACAAAGATCCATAAGTATAAGGAAAAGGACCTTCACCTGCATGATATCAATGCAGAGTTCTGCGTCAAACCTTGTCTCCTTATGAACATGAAACCAGACAATTTTTCTTGGTTCATGAATCAAACAAATTTCATTTT
Organism: Carya illinoinensis; assembly: GCF_018687715.1. Taxonomy (NCBI): domain Eukaryota; kingdom Viridiplantae; phylum Streptophyta; class Magnoliopsida; order Fagales; family Juglandaceae; genus Carya; species Carya illinoinensis. The sequence continues at coordinate 6,019,085 of NC_056760.1, read as the reverse complement.
TCCATATTTGAAAAAATACTTGGTGCTTCATTTCTGTGAGAGTTAGAATTGATACAAGAGCATCATTTTTCACCTCCTCAAAAGTGTATCCTTGACCGGCATTTCCAGAACCTAATCTTGACCGGCCAGCGGGTCCTTCTTCAACTCCTTTCGCCCCAGGTAACAGTTGATTAACTCTAGATATCTGACCATCTTCCGACCTGGCCACAGCTGAAGCTGGTTTTGCAGAGACAGAATTGATCTCCTCCAACTTGCCAGGAGCACTGGGCTGAGGTTTTTGCATATTTGTTTCAGCATTTCTCTGTGCACCCAAAAGAAAGCGGGGAAGCTGTGCTCGCCGAAAGAAAAAACAAAAAAGCAAAAGTTGGCATAATCGATGCAGAAAATGGCAATCCCCAATAAGCCTAACAGCTGGTGTTCCTGGAAAAGTTCCTGTGTTAATGCTTATCGGCATGAAAGATGATGGACCACTTATAGGGTTTGGAGTTGAGTTGGACACTCCATCATTTGTGCTACTGATCTTAGCAATAGCACCTTGTACCCAAGCTTGCATTTGGGTGCTTCCTGTGGAGCTTGCAGTACCACTTTGACCTCCTGGACAATATGGCATTAAAGGGTTAGATGAAATGCAGAAAAGATAATTTTTAAACTCTTGTTCTTTTTCTTTTCGTGGTAGTTGGGTGTATCCTTTTGTATACTACAAGAGTGGCGCCCCTCTGCGCTTTTAATTAAACTGCATTACTTATTAAAAAAAGAAAAAGAAATGCAGCATTGACATCAATGTAGAAAGGGGAAGCAAGTTCTCAGCAAATGCACATATAGCAGCTCGTTTCTTGACACGTTTTTTTTTTTTTTTTTTAATAATAATTCCCGCTTCTCACAACTTTATCTTAAGTAGGTCAAAAAACATTGTTGTACCAATCCTTCTCGTCTCTTAAGTAGGTCAAAAATGGTGTGTGACTGATCGCCGTGTGCTTGATTTTTTAATTTAATCACATATAGTTAGTACTATAGAATAAGACCTCTCCTCTGATTTAACAAACCAATAAATTCTATTCTTCTATATATTTTAATTGTCATCTGAAACATGGCACATACTGACCCTGACTTGTGGCAGGAGTTGCAGAACTTTGGGTAGGACTAGCCACCATGTTGCGATTGCTTCCAGTGCCAGCAGTAACAGCATGACTAGCCAATGTGCGGCAGAAACTTGCATAGCGCCTCAAGCGTGTAATGAAATGTGAAGCTAGATCAAGAACAGCATCAACATATGCCTGCATTATATTCTAAAAATTAGAAAAGCTCAAAGAGTACGGAAAACTCTATAACAAAATAGAAGCACCATATCAAGGAACAAATTAACTAGGTCATGAAGGGACGGACCCCTTTGGCCAGCTAAATGACAGTATTAATGCTAAAGCTAAAATTATCAGCCCAAAATTGGCCAACATAAATGGCTATGCTTAGGTTTCACAGTCTAAGCTATATGGCCTAGATATAGCCTATACGGCATTCCATAGTATTTACTGAAATATTTACTAATGGTCAGGGAGCAGCCCAGGGGGAGGGTGGGACATCATATCAGCAAAGAAAACAACCAGCCCACATTCCAGGAACGGGATCTACAAGACAACAAAGAAATAATGACTAGCATTGGCAGATCTTTCATCAGCAGATCTTAGTGTTTAAAATTTCAGTGAGCTCACAAAAAACAAAAAGATGAAGGAAAAGATTTTGGACACAACAGGTGATATGAAAATTCAGGATAGTCGGAATAGAGCAAGGGGAAACCTGAATACTCAGTACTAGTGCAGGTTCAACAGCCATTGCTTCAGGATCAATGCCAGATAACATCTCACCAGATGCGTTCCATGGCTCAGATACTAAAGCTGAAGGATTTAACAAAGCTGATTCAATTCCTTTCCCCAGCATATCCAGCAGCAACCTTGCTTGCATATCAAGAACCATTGCCCTAACTTCTTGCGCATTTGTACCTTCCAGTAGCCTGCACTTTATCCTGTCTAGACTCTGCATCATGCAAAACCAAGTCTCTTTCATGAATAATTAAAATCAGTGAATAAAAATTACAAACCAAACAAGTTTTTTTATTTTTACAAGTATGAACCAAGTGAAGTTAATGAGCATCAAAATAACAGCCCCCCCCCCCCCCCCCCCCCCCTCTTTCTTCCTTGGCAAGATGCATCCTATAAGACAGTACGACAACTCCAAGCCAACATTAAGCTTTCAGAATATTACATGACAAATGTGCGTAGAAGTTGCAGTCCAAAACTTTACTGATGGTCGTTTTAACAGTACAATAGAAAAATAATGTCCTCAATTAGATGGCAATTGGAGCACTTCAATGTCATTCAGCAGTAGCAGAAACTTTCTAGTGAATGTCCCATAACGTCACCATAGATCACAGCTACCAAATTTATTCCGGAACATGTCGTATTAAAACATATTAATAATGTCTTCTCGAAGTAGTAATCCCCATTCCTACCTTTTATCTATTTAACTGTGGAACTCTGATATTTAACAATTTTAACTCCTTTATTAACAATATTTTCTCTCCGTACACTTAACATTCTGTACACTAACATTCCGATGGTGGTTGCCGGCATTTGACGGCATGTTTCTAACTGTATTGGAAGGAAAATCTCTCCTACAAAATGCGTTGCAATCCAATCCAAGGTGTTTGAGGTGATAAGGGATGGACACTATGTGCATTTAACTAAGAAAGGATGGAAAGTTGTAAAAGATATGAGCTACTAGCTACGGTACGATGGTTTACTAAAGCTTTGGAGCAGTGTTTGAAGGCAAGGAGTAGGGAGTTTTACACTGCCCATCGGGAAGGCGACAAGGGCTTCATTGCACAGCGTTCTCTTAACTCCCGTGGCTTTTACATGGCACTAGTGGAATATGGTGGGGGAGGTCACCGGAGTTTCAACTTCATGCCAGGGGATAGGGATGGCATGGGCTGGAGGAAGCTAGCAGAGGTATTGAAGGAAGCTGGAAGAGAAGGTGGTCCTGCTCGTTTGCTACCACCAGTGATGACGGTAGCCACTTCTGTCACTCAGTCATATAGAGAGGTACTTCAACAACCGTGGGTTTTGGAGCTGCCTCGCGAACATGTCAGACTAGGAATCATTGTGCTGTTCATGTGGCTCTAAAGGAATCATTTCCTTCTTTATTCAGAATTGCAAGAGATATTGATGCTTAAGTAGCTGATGTACTGGAAAGATCAGGGGAGCAAATTCAATGGAACATCCACTTCAGTAGGGCGGCACAAGATTGGGAGATGAGCAATATTGAAGCCTTTTATAGCCTTTTGTATTCTATTAAACCGGGTAATGCATAGGACAGTCTTTGGTGGATACCTACAGCTAAAGGTACTTTTTCGGTACGCTCGTTCTATAAGTCTCTTTCTCAAGAGACACCTGGTCAGTTTCCATGGCGAAAGATATGGAGACATAAGGCGCCACCCAAAGCAGCTTTCTTTGTGTGGACTGCAGCATTGGGTAAGATTCTCACAACTGATAACTTGAGGAAGCGCAGGGTGATCATCGCAGATTGGTGCTGCATGTGTAAGAAGGGAGCTGAATCGGTGAAGCATCTCTTAATACACTGTGAGGTAGCGAGAAGGTTATGGAATGAGGTCTTTGGCAGATTGGACTTAGTTTGGGTGATGCCGGAGACGGTGGTCGGGGTTCTGGCCGGTTGGAATAATTTGAGAGGAAATCAACAAATAAAAGCGGTGTGGAAGATGATCCCTATATGCATCATGTGGTGTTTATGGCGAGAGCGCAATGACAGGACTTTTGAGGACAGAGAGATCGATGGAGGATTTGATAGTCTTTTTCTTTAGAACTCTTTGTACATGGACCATAGCGGTTGGTTTCAATAGTTTGGGGTTACATGAATTCCTTATAGCCATTGATCAAACATAGAATTGGTCACTAATCTTTGTATCAGGCTTTTGCCTCCTTTTTGATAATATAATTACCTTACTTATAAAAAAAAAAGATCCTGAGATGGCACATAACTATCCAGAAATATACTTTTTGAAAAAAAAAAAAAAAAAAAAGAAAAAAAAACGGAAGATTCCACAGTAGCAAGCAAAACCCGCATTCATTATTGCAAGTACAATTTGACAAACAAAATTTTCCAAAAGCCAAAAAAAGAACACTAAATATATCAAAAAGAACAAAATTACAAGATTTTAAGATGGCAAGAGTGCAGAGAAACATACAGGACCATACTGTTGTCTGTGCTGTGTAGAAGGAAGAGAATGAAAATCCGCATCCAAGACTGCAATGACGCTGTTCAGAGAAACTGACAGAAAACAAGAACCATTGTCATCAATAAGAGTTGCTATAAACTTAATCTTGGAAAATCCATAAACAAAGGTAACATAATTATATTAAATTTATCTTCTAATTCTCTTGCACTATAAACTTTCAGTGACACAATAATACTGCAGCGAATTTAGATATTCTTACCAATGCTGTCCTCAGCAGCACTCTGTGTACAGCCAACAGCATCCCACCAATCAACTCCAACCAAAAGGCTCCACCAAAATCTGCCCTAATAAACAGAAATCAGCACCACAATGCAAAACTTTGATAATTGATATGAAAATATCCACCAGCACTAACATGTGGACTACAAAAGTTACTCCTGGCACATTATATATCCCTTAAGTACTTTCTAAGTACCTCTCAGCAATTGCACGCTCCCAGGTTGAAGAGTTGTTGGCCTTTGGTTGACTACTTGGAACAGCAGGAGGAAGAACACGAATTATCTTCAACATTGTGCGGTCCTTGCTGGTGTCATGCCAGACAGAAGCTGAACAGCAGCTTGTTGAAGAGAAGGCAGGAGCCGCAATTGCAGATCCAACATTAATCTGATAGTTATCAACAGGTGCAAAGTTTGGACCAGAAAAAATATGGACCCCACCCCGCAGAAAAGCAATAGCAATCTCGCCACCATGAGCAGAATAGACAATTCGAGCAAGTGTCCTAACATCACTTGGGAGATCAAAGGGATCAAAAATGACTTTTTGTCCCTTATCAACAGTCATATCAGATGTATTTCTTACATCAGAGGTGGGACCTGTTGCGGCTGCCTCATGAGATTTAAAATCATTAGTTGGAGGAATGCTTGTATCCACTTTAGACACCCAAACTGTTTGCATGGGTGCTTGCCCACCATAACTAGAAGTGGGGTTGCCAAATATTTGATGGAGGACAACAGGCTTCAGTGATGATTCCCAACGTTGCACTCTCCATCCTGTAATGGATGGACCCTCGTCCGGATCATAAGGAGACATGTACTGTCCTGCACAATTAAAACTAGTTAACCCACTAAATCTATTTACATAGTAAGTGAAGAGAACACAAGGCATCAGACCCAGTATTCTATCAAGTCTATACATGGAAATAAAACCAGATAGCTCTGGCCAGATCAGCTTCTAAAAGGAGAGGGAGTTGAAAAGATTGGTGTGCAATATTAATTACAAATCCAGGGAAGGGAGTACCTGCAGAGACAAAGGCAAGAAGAGGGCTGTCAACGGTTTCCCATGAAGCCTTTTGTTTTATAAGTAAACGACAGTATTAATAAGGATAGGCATAGCCCAAGTACACAAGATGATATACAAGAGATAAGACCTATCTAGGTTACTTTCAGAGGTAAGAACGGTTTCCCATGAAGCCTAAAATCATTTCTTGGAATGTTCGGAGACTAAACGACTTTAGGAAACCTCTCCAAGTGAAAAATATGGTTCGTCAATGGAAGACTGAAGTTATTTGTTTTCAAGAAACTAAATTAAATATAGTCAATCAATCGGTGGTTAATAGTCTTTGGAGTTGTCACTGTGTGGGTTGGATAGAATTAGTTTCTAATGGAGCTCCAGGAGGTATTATTGTAATGTGGGATAGGAGGACTGTGGAAATAGTAGATTATTATGTGGGAGAATTTTTGGTGGCATGTCATTTTAAGAATGTGGATGATGGAGTAGAAAGGGCTTTTGCTGGTGTATATGGGCCAAATTCAGATTCTAGTAGAAGTATTTTGTGGGATGAAATGACAGGATTCTGTTGCTGGTGGGATCTTCCTTGGTGTATAGGAGGGGATTTTAACATTACTCAGTTTCCTTGTAAGCAAGTAGGGGATTATCTGATTACTGAAGCTATGACTAGCTATGACTGAGTTTTCTGATCTCATTTCAGAGTTGCAGCTGGTTGATTTAACTGTGATGGTGGTGGGTTTTTTTTTTTGTTTGGGGGGGGGGGGGGGGGGGGGGGGGGTGGATTTTGTGGTCAAATCAAATGGGAGAGCATGGTCACGGTTGGACAGATTTTTCGTTTCAGCTTCTTGGGAAACATTATTTCCGGAGTTGAGTCGGAAAAGATTGCAGAGAATTGTTTCTGACCACCATCCTATCGTGATGGATTGTGGGAGTATTATTAGAGGAAAGAGATATTTTAAATTCGAAAATACACGGTCGAAGGATGAGGGTTTTGTTGAAAGGGTAAGGAGGGGGTGGGCTTCAAATCATTTTACTGGGTAAATCTGAAATTTTAGTTAAATTGGACATGGAAAAGGCTTTTGACCATGCAATTGGGAATTTCTCCTTTACTTACTTGGGAGACTTGGCTTTGGGGAGAAGTGGTGTTCGTGGATAATGTATTTCAACGGCCAGATTTTCTTTATTGGTGAATGGCTCTCCGGTTGGTTTTTTTAATAGCTCCCGTGGACTGAGGCAAGGAGATCCTCTATCTCCTTACCTATTTGTAATAGTTATGGATGCTTTGAGTCGTATAATTGAAGCGACTGTGGAAGACTTTTTTGTCGGGATTTATGGTGGGAGATGGCTCACGGGGCAGCATTACAGTTTCTTACTTAATTTTTGCAGATGACACTTTAATTCTTAGTGATTCAAATCAGAATCATATCCAAGCTTTGAGAGCCTTATTGTCATGTTTTGAAGCTGTTTCAGGACTTAGAATTAATTTATTTAAGTCTGAAATTGTTCCAGTGGGTACGGTAAGAAATATTTTTTATTTGGCTAATATTTTGGGTTGTAAGGTAGCTTCTTTACCTTTGAGATATCTTGGTCCACCTTTGGGTGCTCCTCACAAATCTATTTCTATTTAGGATGGGGTTATTGAGAAGATTGGGAGGAGGTTAGCTGGTTGGAAAAAGATTTATTTGTCAAAAGGGGGAAGAGTTATCTTTATAAAAAGTACATTTTCTAATCTCCCTACATATTTCCTTTCTCTATATCCTTTACCTGCGGAGTTGGCAAAAATATTAGAGAGGATCTTTTGGAATTTCTTGTGGGATGGTAACAGGGAGGAAAGAAAATTTCATTTGGTGAGTTGGAATAAGGTTTGTCAACTAGTTTCATGTGGAGGTTTGGGTGTGAGAAATTAAAGCTTTTCAACAAAGCTTTACTTGGGAAATGGCTTTGGAGATACCATAACGAGAGTAATGCATTATAATGCATTATGGAGACAAATTGTGGAGGTTAAATATGGGAGAATGTGGGGGAGTCGGTGCACAAATGAAGTAATAGGGGTGCATGGGGTGGGTTTTTGGAGGTCCATTCAGTTGGAATGGGGGGATTTCGTCAAAAGCATAAAATTCAAAGTGGGGGATGGGACTAAAATATATTTTTGGCATGATACTTGGTGCAGGGATTCAGCTCGTAAGTAAGTATATCCTAATCATTTTAGGATTGCTCGAGTTAAAGGGGCTGCAGTGGCTGATTCTCATCAGTTTTCTAATAACAAGTTATATTGGATTGAGGAATTCAACAGAGATGTGCAGGACTGGGAAGTGGGTGAAGTATCAGATTTTTTTGGAACATTATATGACATGAAGATTGATCAGAATAGGGAGGATAGTCTGCTCTGGGTGCAAGCTAATAACTCCAGATTTTCAGTGAAATCTTTTTACAAGGTGTTAATTAGTCAGGGAGCTAAAGACTATCCCTGTAAATGTTTTTGGAGGGTCAAGCTTGCTTTCTTTTGTTGGTTGGTGTCTCTTGGGAAATATTAACCACGGATAATTTGAGGAAGAGAGGCTTACTGCTGGTTGATTGGTGTTATATGTATAACAAGGATGGTGAATCTGTTTTTTTTTTTTTTTTTTTTTAATAGTTAAGGATGGTGAATCTGTTTACCATCTCTTTCTTCATTGCGAGGTCGATATGAAGTTGTGGAATAAGATTTTTCCAAGGGTAGGCATTGCTTGGGTGATGCCTATGCATGTGGTGGATTTCTTGGCTTGCTGGCAAGGTATTGTGGGGAGTAGAGGCAGTGCAGCAGTGTAGAGGATGATCCCCTTGTGTTTATTTTGGTGCCTATGGTTGGAGAGGAATGGGAGATGTTTTGAAGATTGTAAACGTTCTATGGGGGAACTTAGGGAGTTTTCCTTTAGCACTTTAAGTTTTTGAGCAACGAATCTGTAAGGGATGGGAACATTTGTAATGTTTTGTTTTAGCTTGTATTTATTCTCTTGTATACATTCTGTGTACCTGGACTATGCCTATTTACTTGGAATAAAATTCTCTTATTTTTTTTTATAAGCAATATGATATTTCATTGATAAAAGGATAGGCATAGCCCAAGTATACTAGAGGTATACAAAAGCATACACCTTTTTAAGAACTAGTAACCGTTACAAGAAAATCATGAAAACTAAGCCCATTTAAATCCAACCCAATAGCCCACATAAACAAAGTCTTCCAAAAGAACCTCCTAAACTCTTCCAAGGAACGTTCATGATCCTCAAAAAGTCTCTCATTACGTTCACTCCAAATACACCAAAGAATACAAATAGGGGCCATTTTCCAAACAGCTGCAATCTGTGGTGTCCCAGTGATACCTCTCCAGCATGCCAGAAGATCAACCACCCGGCCTGGCATCACCCATGCTATTTCCATCTTGCTGAAAAAGTAGTTCCATATGTCTCTAGCAAACTCACAGTGTAAAAGTAGATGATCCACCGTTTCCCCACTCTTCTGACACAAACAACACCAGTCCGTGATAACAAGGCCCCTTCTCCTTAGATTATCATTAGTCAGTATCTTGCCTAAGGCTGCTGTCCACACAAAAAAGGCAGCCTTTGTTGGTGCTTTAGTCCTCCAAATGTTCTTCCAAGGGAAAGAATGTCCTTGTTGCCCAGTAATAGAGTTATAAAACGAGCGTACCGTGAATTTTCCTTTCCTAGAAGGTCTCCAAATCATCACATCTTCAGTTGTGGCAGCAATAGGAATGTTATACAGCAAGTTAAAAAAATCCACCAGCATGTTCACTTCTCAGTCGTGTACCTCCCGATTTAGGCTGATATTCCACTCTTGTGAACCTTGTATAGTTACCCTCAAATCAGCCACCGTGGCATCTGGATCCCTTGCAATACTGTAAATAGCGGGATAAGCCTCCAGCAACACTGTGTCACCCACCCAACAATCCTTCCAAAAGCGTATCCTTCTTCCATCCCCCAAGCTCAATCGAGTATTACTAGCAAAAGAATCTCATCCTTTCAGTATGAACTTCCACAACCCCACTCCATAGGACCCCCTTCCCTCTTTTGAACACCAACTCCCCATTTCACGACCATATTTCAAATCTATCACCCCTTTCCATAAAGCTCCACTCTCATTGTTATATCGCCAAAGCCATTTTCCTAGTAAAGACCTATTAAGAATCCTCACATTCCTAACCCCCAGTCCGCCATCTCTCAAGGGATTGCACACCTTATCCCAGCCCACTAAATGAAACTTAAACTCCTCTCCTATTCCACTCCATAAAAAGTCACGTTGAAGTTTTTCCATTCTACATGCAATGCTAGCAGGAAGAGGGAACAGAGACAAATAGTATGTGGGAAGATTTGAGAGAGTGCTCTTAATAAGAGTGAGCCGCCCCCCTTTGGATAAATATAACCTATTTCCAACCGGCCACCTATGCTCAAATTTTTCCAAACCCCATCCCAAATAGACTTAGCTTTGAAAGAAGCCCCCAATGGGAGCACAAGATACTTCATCAGCAAGGAAGAGACCACGCATCCCAATATGTTAGCCAATCTGCTCATGTTAGTTACATCCCCTACTGCGACCATTTCTGTCTTATCAAGATTAATCTTCAATCTGGAAATAGCTTCAAAACAAAGTAGAATGGCCTTCAATGATTGAATATGTCCTGCATTTGCCTCACACAACAGCAAGGTATCATCTGCAAATAAAAGGTGAGAAATAGTAGTTTGGCTATGTGAATCTCCCACAGAGAAGCCAAAGAAAAACCCTCCTCCTACTACCGCCGTCACCATTTTACTCAAAGCCTCCATGACTACTACAAATAAAAGTGGTGATAATGGATCTCCTTGTCGTAGCCCTCGTGAACTGTTAAAGAAGCCCACAGGTTCTCCATTTACCAAGACCGAGAAAAGTGCCGTTGACACACAATGCCCTATCCACTTCCTTCATCTTACCCCAAACCCACATCTACTCAACATGTACATCAGAAAGTCCCAGTTAACATGATCGTATGCCTTTTCCATGTCTAGCTTACAAAAAATACCTAGAATTCCTGACCTGATTCTGCTGTCCAAACATTCATTGGCAATGAGAACCGAATCTAGTATTTGTCTCCCCCTTATAAAGGCATTTTGCGATTTAGAGATCATCTTTTCCATTACCGTGCTCATTCTATTTGCCAGCACCTTCGACAATAACTTATATACACTGCCTACAAGACTGATCGGTCTGAAATCTTGTACCTCTATTGCACCAGCCTTTTTAGGGACTAAGGCGATAAAGGTAGCATTTAGGCTTTTTTCAAATTTTCCATGAGTGAAAAATTCCTGGAAAACCAGCATAACATCTTCTCTCACCACCTCCCAACAAGTTTGGAAAAAAGCCATGTTGAAACCATCCGGGCCTGGAGCTTTATCTTTATTCATTTTCCTAAAAACGTTATGTACCTCTTCCTCTTCAAAAGGTCTCTCCAACCACACCATACCAACTTGGTCAATACTCTCAAAAGTTAGGCCATCCACCTTAGGTCTCCATGCAATAGGTTCTGACAATAAGTTTTCAAAATGTTCAACTACATATTCCTTCATTTCCGCCTGATCTGACGAGGTAATACCATCAATATTCAGAGACTCAATGGTATTGAACCTCCTATGTGCATTAGCTATGCGGTGGAAAAACTTAGTGCATTTATCCCCCTCCCGAAGCCATAAAGCCCTTGACTTTTGCCTCCATGAAATCTCCTCCAATAAGGTCAGTTTTTCGAGTTCAATTACTACTTGCTCTTTTCGGTTGTTCTCGTCATCTACTCCCTCCAAACTTTGTAATTCTTGCAGTAAGCAATTTTTCTGGTTAGTTATCTCACCAAACTCCTGCTCATTCCAAGTCTTCAAATCCTTCTTCAAAGCTTTCAATTTTCCAGCCAACACCTTACTCAGATTACCCTCAAATACACAAGAATTCCACCAATTTCTAACCAAATCCACAAACCCCTCCTTTTTTAGCCACATATTTTCAAACTTAAAAGGCCTCTTACCCCCTTGCACACCACCCCCATCTAGTAAAACAGGAAAATGGTCAGAACATAACCTCTGGAGCCTCTTCTGGGTCAGATCTGGAAATTGCAGCTCCCACGAAGGCGAAATAAGAAACCTGTCCAGTCTTGACCAAGTGTGATTATTAGACCAAGTGTACTCCCCTCCCATTAGAGGAATATCCATAAGGCCTAGCTCAAAGATAAAGTCCGAGAACTCCACCATTGCTGAATTTTGATGTCCCCCCCTGATCTATCGGTAGGGAATCTTGTTACATTAAAATCCCCGTCAATGCACCATAGGACCTCCCACCAAGAATAAAGTCCAGCCAGCTCATCCCACATCCTTTTCCTCTCCCTATCCAAATTAGGCCCATATACCCCAGCGAACGCCCATACAAACCCATCTTCTAAATTTTTGAAGGAACACCCCACTACATACTCCCCCATAAACTCATCGGTACACTCCACAACCCTCTTATCCCACATAACCAATATACATCCCGAGGCCCCTTTCGATGGTAAGTATATCCACCCTACATATTGACAACTCCAAATGCTTCTAATAATTCTTCTACTAATGATTTTCAGCTTTGTTTCCTGCAAACAAATGACGTCCGCCTTCCATTGCCTTAACAAAGCTCTTATACAAAGACGTTTATTCGACTCGTTCAACCCCCTAACGTTCCAACTCAGAATTTTTGGCTTCATTAACAAACTGCTCCAGCCTCACATGATATCCCCAAACGACTTTGAAGGTCCTCAACCTTTTTTAATAGCCAATCAGTGGAAATACTAGGGGGAACCACGTTTAAAGGTGTGGGATCCTCTCCTACAGCCTCCTCCTCCTCTGTTAGAATACTGGTAGGATCATACAACATCAACATACCTTCCTCCTTAGCTGAAGAACACCCTCCCTCCGCCTCATCCACTGTTTTGTCTTGTATCCCCTCACACGGCACCCCAAAGCCCTCTTGTATCTCTTCAGACTGAACTAATGGTGTAGTCACCTGCTCTAGTGGCTCAGAACAGGTCACCGGAATATTCTGTGAAGACCCACTCGAAGAAGACCCTCCCTGGGCAACTCCCAAACCCTTGTTGGAGAGATTGGGCTCAATCCTATTGCTTAAAGCCTCCACCTCCCTTTCCGGCGACTGTACAACCACCGGCGGGGCCTCGCTTGAGCCGCCGCTCATGATCGACCGGTTCTGTGCCAGAACCACCCCAGGACTCGGGTCCCTAAGAGTAGTATCGGGCTCCCCTAAAGGTACAGTATTGGCTTCGATAAGCAGACCCGAAACACACTGTTTCGGGTCTTTTTCACGCTAGTTCAGGCCTGGGTTTTTACTCAGGCCCAGCCCGTGTACTCCCTTGCCCAGGCCCAGCCCGTGAACCACACCTTTGCCCTTTGGATCCTCCTCTCCTCCCTGACCCACTTGTCTCTGTTTTCCAGCCCCAATCCCATTCTGTCCCTGCTTTCCAGCCCATGGGCCACAGCCCACTATCTGGCCTAACTCCACTTCAACCCCTTTATTCTCCTCAGCACACCGTAACAGCCAACATATATTGACTTGCAATGCATCAACCTGACACTTAATCTCCTGCAAAGCACTCAACACACTTTCCTCATTCAGACCAGCACTAGCTCTACTAGCTTCCCCCTTAGCCTGCAACCCATCCCTTTGCATACCTACCCCTTTTCTAGCGCCTACCAAAGCCTCAGAGTGATGTGAACCCCTGACATTACTTCTAGCTTGGAGCACCTTCCTGTAAGACCGTAGGAAGAGCTTTGTGATGGCTGTGAAACTGCACCACCAGCACAGCCAGCTTCCCTCAGTGCCTCCGCCATTTTCCTCCACCCCCTTCCTTCCCTATCCTCTGGAATAAACAAGAAGTTCCGATATCCACCCCCCCCCCATATTCCATCAGCTCTAAAAAACATCCTCTAGAGTTAGTACGTTTCTGTGCAACATACCCCCTATCACCTTCTCTATGCCCAGAAAAAAACTCCTTCCTACCATCCTTCAAGCAATCCTCTAGAGCTTTTAAGAACCACCTTCCCGTGCCTAACCTTAGCCTAACCTTTTTCACCACCTTCCAACCTTTTTGAGTAAGATGAACCCAACTTCCCTCCCTTACTACCTCAAAAATCTTAGATTCAATCACCACCCGCTTCCTCATAACTCCACTAATCTTAACTAACTCTCCTCTACAATCACAAAAGCTTCACCAGAATGGAAGAGTAAAACTTTTCATCCTCAGGGTTTTGGTTGTACGGAGAGAATATTTGGAGAGAGAAATGCTAAAAGAAAGAAAATACTTAACTTTTTTTTTTTTTTTTAAATTCTCTTATTAACTATAATAAAAAATAAGAAAAGAAAAATAAAACCAGATATGTAAGACTGTGAAATTTGGAAAGAAAGCCATATGCCTATGTCTGTTGAAAAAAAAATGGCAGATAAGGTTTTGTATTTATGTCTCATGTCTGTTAAAGTGCTCACATCTCAGAACAATTGAAAGTTGGAAAGATTCAAAAAACAATTTTTTTTTTTTTTTTGATAATAAAAGTTGGAAAGATTCAACTTTTTTTTTTTTTTTTTTTTTTTTGAAAGTTGGAAAGATTCAAAAAACAATTATATGAAAGAAAAAGTACATATTATATGTCTACAAGAAGGATCACACAATATTCTGAACCTTTATGAAGCAATCAAAAAGACTTAAATTGAAGGGTGCCCAAGCCAATGAGATAGAGGACAGGGCATAAGTCAAAACTTACCGGTTATCCTCTTTCAGTTGGTTGTGTGATCATATCATGGAAACATGAAAAATAATCACTACGTTGTGCAAAACTAACCGGTATGTTACACAGGAATAAGAGCGGAAAGGGGGAAAATTGGGACACTCAGATAAAAAATTACACCTAAATACTTATGCATAAAATATATCTATATCAATTACAAAGCAACTGTTACTAATGGAAAAGCATGCCATCATCAATGCCCTGAATTACTCAAAAAAATATCATCAATAAACAAATGCATCCACTTCAGCAGCAGCACGAAACTGAATATAAAAAATAAATAAATTTCAAGTCAGAATATATAGATTTACCCTCAACTATCACAACAGCTATCACGGAACCACCACGGGTTGGATCAAAGGCAACGGCAGTAACCCCAGAACCCCATGTAGTGGTAGCTGCAGATTGAGCTGCAGCCTCAGGACTCACATAAGCAGAAAAGTTTGAAACTGGTGAGCAATGAAGTGGTACAGTGTCATTGAGATCTTGATCAGTCCTTTTTCCTTGCTTAGCCTCAGATATTAAATATTCTTGCCAACTAAATAAATATGCAGCCAAAGGGGCAAAACCTGCCCAACTGGGAGGATTAAGTGAAGGTGGGACCCCATTGCTTGAACTTGTCTTTGGAGTTGCTTGAAATGCATTTCCCGGGCCAGGAGTGACCTCCCAAACAACAACAGTGGATGGGTTCACAATAGGAACACCTGCCACATGCATGGCACCACTATCTGTTATGATGGCATCAGCAGCCATTATCCCACTAGGTCCAGCACCCAAAAGCCCTTTGCTTGTGCAAAACCACTTTGATGCTACACCATTCTGACTTGGAGGCCACTGTGACCAATGAAGTTGAACAGAGCCTGATGAGAAAACAGAACAGACGCACAAAAAGTTGGGCCACCGAGCTGAAACAAAAACCAAAGATTGCATCAGGTATAACATTCTTGATGCCGGTGTCCAGATTTAAGACATGTTTGTTTGAAAAATCAGACAACCACTAATTGGGAAGACATTATCGTTCATTATTATCATGGTAATGGTGCTAGCGGTTGTACCCATATAAATGAGGTAAATGGATACATTAGTTTCTCCCACCTTTTAAAAGTAACACTAAATTTTATTTTTTTTTTATAAGTAAAAGGAAATATATTAGAACAAGAAAAGGGCAAGGCCCGAGTACACAGGGGGTATACAAAGAGCCTTGCTACAGGCTAAGAGCAGCATAAAGTTCAGTAAAAGAAGTGCCATTCAGTACAATAGAGGAAGCCCATAAAACTAAAGCCCATACCACTAAATTTTCTCAGCTTCTGTTCATATCACATAGTTTTTGTGATATATAACTTTGAAAGAGAATACTTTATTTCTGTGTACAGCATCCTTAAAAGGAGGGTTGAGTGCTATAACATAAAAAACTATCAGCAGAAAAACTTTTACTTTTTGATACGTAACAATAAAAGAAAATGAACTATATCCTTCTCAACAATCTAGGATTAAGAATCTCATCCTCTCATTCGGCAGCATAGTTATGAGTGCAACTTCAAAAAATTCTTTTTTTATAGCGTGCAACCTCACCATGCAAGGCCCTTCAAACCCACCCCTGGGAAGTAAACCCCAGATACATGAACCCATCTACTGGAACTATGTATCAGGTAGTCCAGGGAAAATGCTAGTGCAGAATCGAACCCAGGATGTCTGAATCTAAAGCTCATCCCAAAACGCCCTTTGGTCACTAGGCTCACCCTGATGAGTACAACATTAAGAAACTATAACCATAGAACTATTGAAAACAAAAAACAAAAAAATCCAGTAACAATCAAATTTATTTGATTTCCAAGATCTGAACCACCCAGTTTTGAGGTTCGCACACATCCAAAAATTAAAATAAGATGCACATCAAACCTTAAATTCCTCAACATACCCGAAGTTTGAGACTGCTGTGAAAGGAACTTTTCCTCAAAAGCTGACTTTGAGTTTACAGCGGTACCGGCTTTTGAGGAAAGCCACCTATACTGCGCTTTCAAAGAAGTAAAAATAAATAAGTAAAAAAGTACAAAAAAACATAGCTTATAAGAATTTATGCCTTATCATAAGTTGCATCTAATAACAGAGCAAAATCAAGATATATCAACTCTATGTGGCAGCAATTAAATTTGCTTGATCTTATTTCTGTCCACATGACAAGAAGCTCAATGGCAACCATTAGTACAGCTAAAACATTACAATCCAACCACCAAAATACATAATGAAATACAGAGCTAATAGATACATAATTGACGTATGTTATATACACGGAAGACAGCAATTGCCCAAATACCTGAGACACCCCTGATAGCCACTTTGTAACAACTGCAATATCCTGTCGCCATTCATGCTCAAGCTGCCAGCAGCTTGCATCACGTACCAGACTAGCTGATCCCTAAATGAATAGACCGTATTTAATAATGAAAATCAGCTAAAATATATTTTTTTGATAGGTAATCAAGAAATTTTATTCATAGAAGTAGGCAAAGCCCAAGTATACAGGGAGTAAAAAAACAGGGAACAAAAGAACAGCTAAAACATATATAGACAAAAGAACACATGAACAGGGAAAAGAGCCTAACAAAAAGAAGTCAAACTCACTGGCCAACATTATTTCATTATGCGAACCCACGGTAATAACTTTTCTAGTGAAAGGCCATCTACTTAAGTATTTAGAGAGTTAACTCAGTAGTGTAGCTTACCTGAGAAGGTTGAGTCCAAATAGTTATCCTCCCATGAAAATTGGCTATTAGTAAGGCACGGGGGCAGGAAGTAGGAGACCACTCAATAAACTGAACAGAATCACGCGGAGAATCTGGAAAAGGTATTCAATGCAAGAAATCATAAGTGACAAAACCTGAACAATCCCTCCCCCCTTGTATAACATGACAATGGATTCCATTTCCATTAAATTAAACTTGCTATACCAAAAGGGCATCCTAAACTTAGACCATATGATAAAAGTTGGACACTATTCCATATGTACAGCACCAATAAAGGTGGCGATAACAGCAGTGAACAGGTACATCAATGAATTCAACTACAAATAAGACATTGTTTTCAATACATCTAAGTTGCTTATGATATAAAGAGGTTTCACCGTCAAATATAGAGATAGTAAACAATATATACAATTTTGCTGCTTCAATAACTAGCATACGAACTGAAGGTCATCTGAAACTGCATAAAACAATTCCATTTAAATTGTGGACCATTGAGGTTGGGTTTTTCACTCAGGGGCTTCCCATGGTATCACCATGGCCTAATATATGTGCATCAAAAAAGGATCAGAGTTCAAAATCATATGCTTTCATAATGATATTCCCCCATGTCCCATCAACAAAAATTCTTACAAGAAATTGAGCACCCAAAATGAAGATTTTACCTTGTTATTCATTCAATTTCTGAAATAGGTTTTCCTATATCAAACAAATTGCAGCACAAATGCATAATTAGGTTAACCATGCAAGTTTAAGATCTCCAACTTTTACTTCTTGTATTCTTTTTTTCTATAAGTAAAATAAATTTTACGGAGTGAAGTAAATAGGCATAGCCCAAGTACATAGGAAGTACACACTTTTTCTTCCTGTATTCATATTGTTTTCATGGAACTATTTACACCAGCTCCCCATTTGAAATGAACCTCCTCTCCAACCCAGGCCTTTTAATGGTAATGTAAGAGCATTGGCTTCTCCCAAATTTAAGATTCTTAAAAGCAGAATAATAAGAAGATATAGGTCAAAGTAAAGCCATTGGCACAGCACAAATGTAAAGAACAATACTAACAGAAGCAGTTCAGCACAGGATCAGAACAGTCAGCACCTAGATTTCAAATCCTATAGTAAGTATTTTCCCGACCTCCTAGAGGAAGCACACTAAAAATGCTGAACCAGCAATAGTGCTGTACAAAGTAACAAGATCGAACAATTTAAAAAATCACGACTCAATGATGGAAATAAAGTGGCAATGTGCATGAAGATACCAGCTGTGACATTGAACACTGCACATTCAGTCGGTCGCTCGGGGATCACAGTATGTATGGGGATCCAAAATGGCGGATTTGCAGTAGAACTGCAAAATGAAGATACAAATAGGGAGACTTATAAGCATACCATCACACCATAAGAAAATTAGTACTTCATAAGAATTATAACACAAACTATATACTATGGGGTGAAAGGGCACGAGCAACTCAGAAAAGTATACCAACCTCAGAATTCTTGTGCAAGTCTCTGAGAATTCTAACACATAATCTATATAATATGATGAAATGGCACAGGCAACTCAAAAAAGTATACCAACCTCGGAATTCTTGCGCAAGTCTCTGATGCACAAGCTATGGCATTCAGTTTCCCACACCAAGCAACGGCACTGGAAAGACAAACAAAAGTAATATGAAATCTCAAAGCAAAACTTCACTTAATAACTAGAAAATTGCAAATAGCAAAATGTTCACTAGCATACGAATAAAAAAGTATATAACTCAGTTTAAGATAAGCATATGAATTCAGATGGGTAAGCGAAATCTTAGTTTTAATTTTTCACTTGTATATTTATTGAGCCTTTTGTGCCTGTAATGATAGCTTTCTTATTACTTATTAAAATATACACCAGGAATGTCATATAGCAGAACTTTTAAATCATACAACTGGCACAAGGCATTGTTATCATGAAGTCAATGATTTGCAACATATTTTTGAAGTATTACATTTTTCTTAGAAAGCGCAAAGGGCACAACCCAGTACACAACATGCATACAAGAGAGACACTATCTAGAAGAAGAAAAGATTCAAGAAGATTGTGAAAGTTAAGCCCATTCTAGTCTATAGAAGATGCCCAAAGGAAGAGAGTATTAATAAAGAAATTTTTGAGCTCGTCCAGCATCCGTTCATGGTCCTCAAAACTCCTATTCGATCACTTTTCTCCAAACACACCATATAAGGCAAGCATCCATTTGTGATTATTTTCACATAATTCACATGAAAACTTTTACTTTTTTCCAACTTAGTAATGCATAGGATGGAATCATTCAAACTACTACATCATAGACCTTAGAGAGCAGAGAGGATATCACTTTACTGTATCGGGATTAAAACTGCCGAGTAAGCACCTTCACAGATTCATTAGTCTCCACTATCATCAAAAAGCGATTCTAGCCCGCAGCTTTAGGATCGTAATTCGCTTCATTCAATTTATTTTCATTTGCGATCTCCTTGAAGTTGTTCCGAATTTTCAAAGCAGCTAGAAAGTTGAGGTAAACTCCAAGAATACTTACAAGATTGGGAAGTAATTCCATCAGAAATATTTCGCCTTTTGCTTTCTAAAAGGCCACGAGATTTGTTATAAAAATAAAAAATAAAAAAAAAGGCCAAAAAATAGAAGCTTCAAAAACAACAACCAGTACGGAAAGCACGGGTACGCTAAACTCAAGCCGAACACAATCAAAACCAAATTAACGCAAAAAAAAAAGCAAAAAAACAAAAACATCGTAATTAGCTGAATTGGGCAAGAATATCAGTAAAAATTACCTAAAATTGCGACAAAGCTCGGGGACACTCATCTTGTGCTGCAAATTGGAGCGGGGCTGCTTAAGCCGGATACAGAAGACGGTGGCGGGACTCACGGAGTCCTCATCCATTGGATCGTCTGGCTTCTCCACGGCGTCCTCCTCTGCGGAAGCAGCCGGTTCGGTATCCTCAGCGCCCTTGGAAACTTCAATGGACTCAGAAGCCGCGGGCTCTTCCCCCGCTTCCTTAGGGCCCGAATCTTGACTCATCGCCAAAAAAAACCCTAATTTATATAAAGAAAGAGCGAGAGAGTGAGAAAGAAGGAGAGAGAGAGAGATGTGAGTGGTGGAAAGTCGCAATTGAGGGCGACAGATATCCCTACAGTGACAGAGAGAGAGTAGTGGGGTTAGTGTGAGTGAGTGGGGAGGATTTACGATTTGGATTTTGGTTCGGCTTTTTTAATTTGTGTCTCTGTGTCTGTGTTTTAGGGCTTTTGGCGTAAGGGGCCTTTCTCTCTGTCTCCCTGTGATTGGGAGGGGCAGCCAGTGCTACTCCTTTGTTACGGATGTTTTTAGTGGTAGTCCGAGTGGAGAAGTATTTTCAAAATATTTCATTATTATTTTTTATTTATTAATTATTATTTTATACTATTATTTATTATTGTCACCATTTAGATTTTTCTAGAGAATTTCCTAACCTTCTAGAAGCCTCCTAGTCCTTTGTAATCTTGTAGATTGTGTGGAATATTCTAGAAAGATGTAGAATCTCTTAGGGAAGGGCATTATAGACAATTCTAAAGTAGTAATCTAGAAAGTTCTTTATCCTTGGATTGATGACAAGTGTCACAATCCTAACCATTCTTTGTACCAAGAGCTCCCTATAAATAGAGGGACTCTCATTTGTATAAATCACCAAGCAATAAGAAAAACAAGTTCTCTAGAACTTCTCTCTCTATCTTCTCTCTAGTTTGTTCTCTATTGTCTTGAGTCATTTAGAAGGCTTACTTAGGAGTTTTGTGGAGAGAAAGCCTCCTAAGGCCGCACAAGACGTGTGAAGAAATTTTAAGTCCGTGACAGTTGGTATCAGAGCCATCCAGGTTTGGATAGCAGATCCAAACGAGATCACCATGGAGCCCCAGGAGACACGAAAGAGCAAGAGGTCGAAGAATTTAAGCTCATCTATGGAGTCTCGTCTCGATGGCATCGAGAGGGCCATGACCAAGATATTGGTCAAGATTGAGGAATGGGATCAGTCTCACAAGGAGGTGAGCACCCTTGACAACACTGTAACAAGGATGGAGGTGGCGGTAGCGGATGTCAGAGACCGACTTGACATCGTGGAGCAAGGTTTGGAGGAGCTCGGATTGGAGTGACAATCCGAATCGCTCAAGGAGTCCATTCTGAGCACCATCAACCCAACCATCGAAGCACAGCATGTTGAGAACGTTGTTTTTCAAGACTGGGTCTTGGGGGAGCTAACTAAACTCCAAGGGCAAATGGAGGAATACCGCGTCGGTCTGGAGGAGACCAAGGCGGATTGGGCCATATGCAAGCAAGCAGTGGCCAATGGGGGCGCCGTCGGAGCTGGAATGATGGCGACACCAAGGGTGGATACCCCCAAACTAAAGGAGTTCGATGGCAAGCGGGATGCCAAAGAACTAGACAACTATATGTGGCACATAGAGCACTATTTCGAAGCTTTGAACATGCAAGATGAACATGTCAAGGTACGTACTGCCTCTCTCTACCTTACTAATCTTGCTGGTACTTGGTGGCGTCGTAAGCATAGTGAGATAGAGAAGGGTACTTGTACTATTAACTCTTGGGAAGAGTTCAAGCTTGAACTCAAGAAGCAATTCTATCATGAGAATGTGGCTATTAATGCACGGAAGATGATGAAGGAGTTGAAGCACACATCTTCTATCCGCAACTATGTTGAGGAATTTTCTGCTCTCATGCTTCAAATCACAAACACGAGTGAAGAATATCTCCTCTTTAACTTCATCGATGGTCTCAAGTCTTGGGTGGCTCAAGAACTCAAGCGTCGTGGAGTCAACGACATCTCCACCGCCCTGACAGTGGCAGAAACCTTAGAAGAATTTGAGTATCATAAGAGTGACAACTCTTCAAAGCCCAAGTTTTCAAATGATAATCACAGCAAGGGTGGGAGAGCGAAGGGGTTCAAGCCCCCACAGTACAAAGACCGAAGAGACAAGCCTTCAACATCAAAGGAGGGCAAGAAGGACTACTCTAAAGACAAGCCAAAGGATGCTTGTTTCCTTTGTGACGGACCACGTTGGGCTAGAGATTGTCCCAATAGGAAGGCCCTCAACGCTATGTTGGAGGAGAATGAAGTTCAAGAGAAGTCGCACCTGGGGTGTCTACAACTTCTCAACTCCCTCAAGGCAAGCACAAAGCCAACCACTAAGGATGGATCTTTGATGTTTGTAGAGGTACTCGTCAATGGGTAGAAGAGTCATGCCATGGTTGACTCAGGAGCTTCTCACAACTTCATCAAGAAGGAAGAGGCCACACGGCTAGGGATTCCTCTTAAGAAGGGTCAAGGATGGCTGAAGACCGTGAATTCTGAGGCCAAACCCCTTGATGGTGTAGCTCATGGGGTGGAGCTACAACTTGGCACTTGGAAAGGTACGGTAGATTTCTCGGTCGCTCCTATGGATGACTTCGACATTGTGTTGGGGATTGAATTTTTGAGACAGTTCAATGTAGTGTCTCTTCCCCACTACAACTCGGTGTGTATCTTAGAGGGTGGTCCATGCATGATACCTACCGTATCCAAGCCAAACACCACCCAGCTTCTATCCGCCATGCAATTCAAGAAAGGATGGAAGAAGGGCGAGGTGTCTTACTTGACTTCTATGGAGGAAGATGAAGTGAAGATTTCCTCCCCTCCTCCTAAGGAGATCCAAAAGGTCCTCAGGGACTATGAGGATGTCATGCCTCCAGAGTTGCCCAAGCAACTACCACCTATGTAACAGCCCGCTAGAAATTCAATTGTGAAATTTCTATTAACTTTAGGAATCTCGTGAAAAACCCATAAGTTTTCACGAATCCATTAATCGTATAGGTTGTTGTCTAACTACATAGTTAGTGTTATTATTTACTATGGTATCAGAAGTGTATTTTTGATTATTGGAGATAGTTAGAAGTGTCAAAATGTATTATGGTTTGTGCCATTAGACTCGGAGCGTCCTTCTTCATTCCTTCCCACCAAAAAGACTGTTTCAAATCCTGATACATTTTTGTACTACCAGGATGAGCAGTGTAAGGTGTGTTATGAGCTTCCTTTAGTACTTTTTCCTTTAACTCTTCATCTGCTGGAATGACTCTTCGGTCCTTGTAATACAGAGTCCCATCCTCTCTGAGGCTAAAGTCCACTGGTCCTTTTGACTTTTCGATCGTTTTTACAACTTCCGCAAGTTTACTGTCCTTCTTTTGACGGTCTTTCAGTTCTTCCCAGTCCAATGGAATGAATTCTTGG
Source organism: Carya illinoinensis (assembly GCF_018687715.1). Classification (NCBI taxonomy): domain Eukaryota; kingdom Viridiplantae; phylum Streptophyta; class Magnoliopsida; order Fagales; family Juglandaceae; genus Carya; species Carya illinoinensis. The sequence continues at coordinate 5,995,686 of NC_056760.1, read as the reverse complement.
ATTGTAGTCAACATGGTTTCCTGACTACGGTTTCTAATCAACAGTTTTCTCATACTACATAAGAGGGAATTTACTTCTGATGAAGGAACTGATGAAGCTTCTTGTCTGCTCTTGCGGCTTAAAGCATCAGCTACCACGTTGGCCTTTCCAGGATGATACTTGATGTCACACTGATAGTCGCTGATTAATTACAGCCATATTCTTTGCCTCATATTAAGATTCTTCTGCTCAAACAGGTACTTTAGGCTTTTGTGATCTGTGAAGACTTCACACTTCTCGCCATACAAATAATGTCTCCAAATTTTAAGAGCAAAAACTACTGCAGCTAATTCCAAATCATGAGTAGGATAATTCTGTTCGTGATTCTTCAGTTGTCGTGAAGCATAAGCAACCACTTTCCCTTCTTGCATTAGCACACATCCGAGTCCTGCCTTAGATGCATCGCTATATACTACAAAAGATTTAAGAGGTTCCGGCAGTGTAAGTACCGGTGCGGTGGTAAGTCTTTTCTTCAACTCAAGAAAACTTGTTTCGCACTTATCATTCCAAGTAAATTTCACATTTTTCTTAGTCAGGGCGGTGAGTGGTCCAGACAAACGGGAGAATCCTTCCACAAATCTCCTATAGTAACCAGCCAGTCCTAAGAAACTTCGGATCTCATGCACACTGGTCGGTCTCTGCCAGTTCGTTACAGCTTCAATCTTGCTCGGGTCTACTGCTACTCCTCTACTAGAGATCACATGACCTAGAAATTTTACTTCTTCCAGCCAGAACTCACACTTACTAAGTTTGACATAAAGTTTCTGATCCTTAAGTATAGTTAAAGCCATGCTTAGATGATGTCTGTGTTCCTCCAATCATTATTCCCTTGCCTTTCTCCGGACTAGAAAAATGCCTCTTTTTCTCAGCACTACTGCTTGTAGTAAATGGCATGGCCCTCTTTCGATCGGTCATGTTCTGGATTGCCAATTCCAGAATGGAAATGGGAGGATATTTCCATGGATTTTATAATAGGCTTTCCAAGGACCTCAACCGGAAATAATACTATCTGGGTAATAGTTGATCGTCTGACAAAAAGTGCTCACTTCATACCCATTAAGAATACAGATTCTCTAGAAAGATTGACGAGAATTTATATAGCAGAGATTGTCAGATTGCATGGAGTGCCTAAGACGATCGTATCAGATAGAGACCCTCGTTTTACGTCACGTTTCTGGAAAAGTTTACAAGAATCGATGGGCTCTAGTCTGAGGTTTAGTAGTGCATACCACCCACAAACAGATGGATAGACAGAAAGGACGATTCAAACTTTGGAAGATATGCTAAGAGCCTGTGTTTTGGATTACGAAGGGAATTGGGAGAAACAATTACCTTTGGTAGAATTTGCTTATAACAATAGTTTCCAGGCCACTATTCAAATGGCACCATATGAAGCCTTGTATGGTAGAAAGTGTAGATCACCTCTGTATTGGGATGAAGTAGGAGAAAGCAAAGTAGTTGGACCAGAAGTCTTACAAGAGATTAAGGACCAAGTACACTTGATTAAAGAAAGGATGAAAACAGCACAGAGTCGACAGAAGAGCTACGCTGATAATCGAAGGAGGAGCATAGATTTTAAAGTTGGAGATTGGGTCTATGTGAAGGTATCTCCTATGAGAGGAGTAAGTCGTTTCGGAGTGAAAAACAAGTTAAGTCCGAGATATGTGGGACCCTATGAGATAGTGGAGAAAGTGGGAGTAGTTGCATATCGTTTGGAATTGCCAACTGAGTTCCATGGAATTCATAATGTTTTCCACGTGTCTTCTTTGAAAAAGAGTTTTGGGAATCAGACACCAATGATGGTGGATCCCGATAGCATACCTTTACAACCCAACTTGACCTATGAAGAGAAGCCAATGCAAATTCTTGACTGGAAAGATAAAGAGTTGCGGAACCGTAAGATCCCATTGGTCAAAATACTTTGGCAAAATCATAATATTCAAGAGGCGACTTGGGAGAAGGAAGTTGATATGCGAGCCAAGTACCCCCAGTTGTTTGACATCTAAATTCAGTCTTGTAGAGTTGTTTTGGGCTTTTGCTTAATTGATACTTTGTGGTTCACTTGTACGGGACTGACAATATCAGACGTTGTACTTCGTTATTCGAATATCAATAAAGTATATGTGTTTCCTTAACTTTTGAATTGTTATTTCTTACTTACTTCGATTTCGAGGACGAAATCTTTTTTTTTAGGAGGGGAGATTGTAACAGCCCGCTAGAAATTCAATTGTGAAATTTCTATTAACTTTAGGAATCTCGTGAAAAACCCATAAGTTTTCACGAATCCATTAATCGTATAGGTTGTTGTCTAACTACATAGTTAGTGTTATTATTTACTATGGTATCAGAAGTGTATTTTTGATTATTGGAGATAGTTAGAAGTGTCAAAATGTATTATGGTTTGTGTCATTAGACTCGGAGGGTTATTTAAAGTCTTATGGCGCAATAACATTTTTTCATATTTTCGGACAAAACGTCTGTTCAAAATTGTAGATATTATTGGATAAAAAGAAATATCTTGAGGTAATTTTCGTGAATATTATTGGGTAAAAATATTTTGAGTTGATTTTTATAGATATTATTAGATAAAAATATCTTAAGTTGATTTTTGTAGATATTATTGGATAGAATATTATGAGATAATTTTTTATAGATATTTTGGGTAGGAGAAAACCACACTTAACTCTCAACTCCAGCCTTATCACCTCCCTTATCTCGTCCATAAATGTGTCCAGCCAGCACCCATGACCTTATCTTCAATTACTCCTTCTAATAAAAGATTATCAAACACTCTCTCTCGGACAGATTTTAGGAGATCTTTTGTCTGCCCATTTCGAAGTTGTTGTAAGTGTTTTATCATAAAGTCTCATTCATATAAGTTGTTCCTTTTTGAGTCTAGTTTACATGGATATCTTATTTGCCCCATTTGAAGATCATTTGGTCAGTCAAATATTGTATAAACTATAGAAAGGTCATTCTGGGAGATAAACTGGAGAATATGTTATAATTTGGAGTTTTTGACCAAGCTAATGGATAGATATTGGTCCGAAATTTTTATGGAGTATTGTTAACATGTATATGTGACTATTGGTTGAGGATTTTTGCATGATTAAAGGTTTTGATGAAAGATGTTCTTAGATTTAGAAACTTAGAAACTGGAAGAGGAAAAACAGTTTCTGTTTTGAGAAAGTTTAACTCTTTGGTGGTCTAAACCTATTCTAATGACTTTGATAATTTTATTGGAGGATCCTAAACATCTTATATACATGTTATATTATTATTTTGAAGATATTTGATATTAGTTTCAAAGATATGAAATTTTATGCAAAGAGATATTCAAATAAGTCAAAGTGTGGATATTCTTGGCTAAATTTATGTTTTGGTTAATTTCTAACCATATGATCTTGAATTAGAAGCTTATATATGTTTTAGGACATCTTTTTAAACTATGTGATGGTTTGGTTTGAAGATCATATATTTATAAGTCATAGATCAAGAGATTTATCAAAACTAGTTGAGGGAAAAGTTTATGTTTTTGGACTAAGTGTAAAACCAAAAACTCCAAATGTTATTTTGTGATTTTGGTGACTTTAGTTTGATGATTTAAAGCATGGTTGATGTTAGGATGATATTATGAATATGTTAGAAGTAAGATTTGATTTTTTGAAATTCTTGGAGATGTTTTGATTTAAGGTCAAAACTTGTGATTCAAGTGCTTGGATCTTTTTACAAAAAAGTTTGGTGTTGATTATTAGCTTTTTCTAAATGGATGTTTTAAGTATGGTTTTGAACTTAGGATTGGAAGATGTTTGTTGCAAAATTTTGGTTTAAGCATGAGTTTTGAAGTTGGAAGGAATTGCAACAAAAATAAAGGGAAATGGCCTATGGATGTTTCGACCATAGTGTGTTCTTCATAGTTGTGTTTTGTTTTAAATTTTTCTGAGTTGATATTTAAGTTTAGGACAAGATTTACATGAGGAATGTAAATTTTGGAAACTTTTGGAGTTAGTATGCAAAATCCTTAAGTTATGGGTAAAACGGTCATTTTCCCACATGTAGAGAGTAAAATGAAAATTTTACTCTTTAAGTTAGTATTTTCCATATTTCAAATTATTAGTGATTTAGTTCTAACTTTTAGAATCACTAATTACAGTTCCTCGTGATCGCACTTGAAGTTTTATAAGAAACGCGGAGATCGAGGTAAGTTAGCTTTTAACTTACTAGCAGTCTACTGTGTATGTGTGCTAAGTAAAAGAATTACAGTGTATGTATGTATGTTATCATATATGTCATGCCATGCCAAGTTATCATGTAATTGTCTATTATACAGAATTTATTCTGTCATCAATTTTTATCTGTTACACAATATATTCTGTCATGTATTACTATACATTACAAATATGTCATGCTAAATATGTTGTTTGTTATATGTTATGCCATGTTATGAAATATTACTATCTCAAGTTGGTTATGTATTTCAAATTATGTTCAAGTCACGTTATGTTACGTCAGGGCTTCAGTCCTTTCATATTCCAGTCACGTTTCATCTTGAATATATTCAGTTTATGTAGAATACATGGGGTCACAACAACTGTGGAGTATGTATTTAACTGCATAGTGATGTATAGAATACATGGGGCCACAACAACTGTGGAGTATGTATTTACACATAGAATACATGGGGCCACAACAACTGTGGAGTATGTATTTTTAATGTTAAGTCAAGTTTGTGTAGAATACATGGGGCCACAACAACTGTGGAGTATGTATTTACACGTAGAATACATAGGGCCACAACAACTGTGGAGTATGTATTTTTCATGTTAATTCAAGTTTCAGAGCAAGTTCATGCTAAGTCAAGTTTCAGATCAAGTTCATGTCAAGTCAAGTTCAGTTCATGATTCAATTTAAGCTATGTCAATTATGCTATGTTGTACGCTAAGTTATACTTTAATTACTTATAAATTTGATTATGCATTTATGTTTTTACTGTCATACATGCATCATTAGTCAGTATGGAAGTTTTTTGTTAACTTGCTGAGATTTGTAATCAATTCTCACTGTGGTAGTCCCAACTACCATTCCCCCCGAATGGTAGATCTTGTTACAGGACCTGAAGGAGGATCAGGAGCTGACCAACTAGACACAGTCGACTGAACGACGGTGCATCGTTAATGTTAATATAGTAGTTAAATTACTACTTGTACGATGGAGTTGCATCTCCAGTACTTTTGGATCATAACTATTTTGGAATAGAGCTGTGATCTTAGTTATTCAATGGATCTTTATGTATTAAGTATGTTTTAAGTATTGGGATATTTTCAGTTTGGTGCATAGTATTGCTAAAGAAAAAAATTATCCGCTGCGAATATTGCATAATGTTAAATGCATGTTAGGATTATTGCATCTTATATGTCATGAACGGGGGCAGGTAACCTTGTGTTGCATGTCTCGACGCTTCAAATGTCCGTCCGATCCCAAACGGAATTTGGGGGCGTCTCAACCTAGGAGAGAGGTGGATCATCAGATCAAGTTGGAACCCGGCGCCAAACCACCCTCCAAAGCACCTTATCGCATGTCACCTCCGGGGTTTGAAGAACTAAGGAGGTAACTTAAGGAGCTACTTGATGCCAGATTCATCCAACCCTCCAAGGCACCATATGGGGCACCCGTGTTGTTTCAAAAGAAGCATGATGGGTCTTTGCGGCTGTGCATTGACTATCGGGCTCTAAACAAGGCAACCATAAAAAACAAGTACCCTATTCCTTTAATTGCTGATTTGTTTGATCAATTGGGCCATGCAAAATACTTCTCCAAACTTGATCTAAGATCGGGATATTATCAAGTAAGGATTGCGGAAGGGGATGAAGCAAAGACAACTTGTGTAACTCGCTATGGAGCATACGAATTCCTAGTGATGCCCTTTGGCTTCACAAATGCTTCAGCCACCTTCTGCACACTCATGAACAAGATCTTCCATCCCTATCTTGATCAATTTGTAGTAGTCTATTTAGATGATATCGTCATCTATAGTTCTACCCTCGAGGAACATGTGGAGCATTTGAGGGTTGTTTTCCATGTCTTAAAGGAAACCAACTCTATGTCAAGAAGGAGAAGTGCTCATTTGCACTAACTGAAGTCCATTTCCTTGGCCACAAAATCCAAGGTGGAAAACTCAACATGGAATAAGGGAAAGTTGAGGCAATCAAGAAGTGGGATCCTCCCACTAAGGTTACCGAGCTCCGATCCTTCCTTGGGCTTGTCAACTATTATAGAAGATTTATAAAGGGATACTCTACAAGAGCATCCCCCCTCACCGACTTGCTCAAAAAAAACAGGACATGGGAGTGGTCATCAAGGTGTCAGGAAGCCTTTGACGATCTGAAGATAGCCATCACGGAAGAACCGGTCTTGGCCCTACCAGATTGTACCAAGCCTTTCGAGGTACAATCAGATACATCAGATTTTGCCATAGGGGGAGTTCTCATGCAAGAGGGACATCCCATTGCATATGAGAGTCGCAAACTCAATGAAATTGAGAGGCGATACACCGTACAAGAAAAGGAGATGACGGCTATCATCCACTGCCTCAGAGTTTGGCGACACTATCTGCTTGGCTCCCATTTTGTGGTCAAGACAGACAATATTGCCACTAGTTACTTCCAAAGTCAGAAAAAACTAAGCCCAAAGCAAGCTAGGTGGCAAGACTTCTTGGCAGAATTTGACTTTGTCTTGGAGTACAAACCCGAGAAGGCCAACCTTGTTGCTGATGCATTAAGTAGGAAGGATGAACTTTCTACTATCACTCAAGCTCAAGGGGAGCTATTTGATGTGATCCGTGAAGGCATGGAGCATGATTCCTTAGCCAAGAACTTGGTAAGTATGGCTAAGGAGGGGAAAACTAAAAGATTCTGGGTAGAGGACGGTCTTCTCTACACCATAAGGCGGCGAATCTATGTTCCAAAGTGGGGAAACCTACGGAGGAACCTTATCAAGGAGTGCCACGATTCCTTGTGTGCTGGACATCCGAGCCAACGACGTACTCGAGCTTTGTTGGAAGCTTCATACTATTGGCCTCAATTAAGAGATGAGGTGGAACTCTACGTGAAGACTTGTCTTGTGTGTCAACAAGATAAGGTGGAGAATCAAAGTCCTGCATGATCACTAGAACCACTACCCATTCCTTCTCATCCATGGGAGAGTGTGGGTATGGATTTTATAGTAGCTCTACCTAAATTCGAGGGTTGCGGTACCCTCATTGTGGTGGTAGATTGATTCTCCAAGTATGCCACCTTCATAGCGGCCCCTAAAGATTGCTCAGTTGAAGAAACTGCAAAATTATTCTTCAAGCATGTGGTGAAGTATTGGGACTTACCACGAAGCATCATTAGTGATCGGGACCCTCGCTTCACAGGAAAGTTCTGGTCAGGACTATTCAAGCTTATGGGGTCTGCCCTACATTTCTCTACCAGCTTCCACCCTCAGACAAATGGGCAAACTGAGAGGGTGAATGCCTTGTTGGAGTTATACTTGAGGCACTTTGTAAGTGCCAACCAATCCGATTGGGCTAAGTTATTGAATGTCGCTCAATTCTCCTATAATTTACAGAGGAGCGAGTCTACAAACAAAAGCCTATTTGAGATTGTAATGGGACAGCAACCACTTACTCCCCAGTCATTGGAGACAAGCTATGCGGGAAATTGTCCAACAGCCTTCAAGGTTGCTAAGTCTTGGAACGAACAATTGAATGTGACCCGTTCCTACTTAGACAAAGCAACCAAGAAGATGAAAAAGTGGGCTGATCAGAAGAGGAGGCACGCGGAATATCGTATAGGCGACTTCGTGTTAGTAAAGATCTTGTCGAGCCAACACAAGTTCACAAGAAAGCTACACAAGGGGCTTGTACGACGTTACGAGGGACCATTCCCAATCATCAAGAAAATAGGGAAAGTCTCCTACAAGCTAGACTTACCCTCCAAGTTCAAGCTTCATCCAGTTTTCCATGTCAGCTGTTTGAAGCCTTACCATGGTGATGAAGATGAGCCAACACGAGGAGAGTCCAAGCGCGCGCCATTGGGCATAACTACCACTTTCGACAAAGAAGTAGAAGAAATCTTGGCGGACCGTGTCATTAGGCGAAAGAGTCATATGCCACGCCAAGAATACTTGATCAAGTGGAAGGGATTGTCCAAAAGTGAGACAACTTGGGAACCAAATGAGTCATTGTGGCAGTTTGAAGATCACATCCGAAGGTTCCACGAAGACACCGCGTCGAGGATGTCGCGAAGCTGGGTGGGGGAGAATGTCACCACCTAGATTTTTCTAGAGAATTCCCTAACCTTCTAGAAGCCTCCTAGTCCTTTGTAATCTTGTAGAATTGTGTGGAGTATTCTAGAAGGGTGTAGAACTTCTTAGGGAATGGCATTATAGACAATTCTAGAGTAGTAATCTAGAAAGTTCTTTACCCTTGGATTGATGACAAGTGTCACAATCCTAACCATTCTTTGTACCAAGAGCTTCCTATAAATAGAGGGGCTCTCATTTGTGTAAATCACAAAGCAATAAGAGAAACAAGTTCTCTAGAGCTTCTCTCTCTATCTTCTCTCTCTAGTTTGTTCTCTATGGTCTTGAGTCATTTAGAAGGCTTACTTAGGAGCTTTGTGGAGAGAAAGCCTCCTAAGACCGCACAGGACGTGTGAAAAAATTCTAAATCCGTGACACAGTGCTACTCCCTTTGTTCCGGATGTTTTTAGTGGTAGTCCAAGTGGAGAAGTATTTTCAAAATATTTCATTATTATTTTTTATTTATTAATTATTATTTTATACTATTATTTATTATTGTCTAATATTTTTTACTATTATTTACAAAATATTTAAATTTACCTCACTGTCCAAGCCATGAGTATAATCGGTTCGGTTTTAGGATCGAACCGGTATATACCCGTTTTATATTTTTCAAAATCGATTATTTATTGATTATCCTCTTAAACCGATACTTTCAGTTTTGTCGGTTTTCAGTCCGATCCAATCCAGTTTTTCTTTTTTTTTTCAAATGTAATTTTATCATTAAAAATATATGTATGCTTTATACTTTCATTAAAAAAACATATATATATATATGCTATAGAATAAAATAAGTCCAAATGACCAAAATTCTAAATTAGAAGTTCAAAAGTCCACCAAATTATATGTCTAAATTCAAAAAGTCCAAATTATAAGTCCAAACACCAAAAGTCTAAATTACAAGTCTAAAAATCCAACAAATTACAAATTTACAAGTCTAAATTACAAATCTAAATTAAAAATTCAAATTACAAAAACATCTAATAAAAGACTTTACAACTAAAACCAATAAGTATGCACCAAGTCACCAACTCCAATAGTCCATTCGACAAATCTTGTAATTGTATGAAAATAAATCAAGCACTTAATTCCAATAAAAAGTTAGTAATTACATTAAATGGAAAATAAAAATAAAAATAAAAAACTTAAGGAAATATGTTATATGAGTCGACCTACCTTAAATTTAATTATCTCAAACCAAAGAAGTAGGTCTTGAATAGCTCCCTTCATTGAGCTCTACACAAAAGAAAAAAAGAAAAAACATAATAATTAAAACAAATTACTAATATGATATATACTTTAAAGACAGTTAAAGAAAATGTGAATTATGATACATACCTGTATCAAATTTCTCAAACTCATCGACTTCATCCATTAAAGTGCAAATGTTAATCGGGGTAGAAGAACAGAGCCAATTTTGTGTACAAATAAAGGCCTACCATAAGTGAAGACAGACTACTGCGAAAATAATCAAGTACTCGACCTGTTGCGCTAAAAAATTGACTCATACGCCACTTTAGATATCGGAATTGCAAAAACATCCCTCACAACTCTTGAAAGCACGTAGTATCTAATTGAGTTAACATTCCGCCAAGTTAAGAAGTCAAATGCCTCATCATCTTCTTCACATTTTTTAGATAAAATACATCTCCAATTCAGATTTATTCTCCAAATAGTTATCCGACTTCAAATACTGCTTAATTTGTGCACAGATAAATGATCCAAAATCACCTTGACCTACCCTAGCAGTTAAATTTGTAGTACTAGCCCTCTCTCTAGCATGATTGACTCATAGTTTTATCTTGTGGCCCAACATCATTTCTATCATTTTCACAATAAATATTGTATAAACAAGTCACGACATCTTGAACCAGACCTACCAACATAAGAACTTTCGAACTATCATCCTCCAATATTCTTTCAAAAATAAATGCTAAACAACGTATTTTATATCAAGGATAAAAAACCAACCCAACATACAATAAAAAGATTCATTTTTTGAATATTTATCCTGTGACGCCCCTAAATTCCGTTCGGGATCTGACGGATATTTGAATCGTCGAGACATGCAACACAAGATTACCTGCCCCTGTTCATGACATATAAGATGCAATGTTCCTAACATGCATCTAGTATTATGCAATATTCGCAGCGGATAAATTTTTTCTTTACCAATACTATGCACCAAACTGAAATATCCCAAATGCTTAAAACATACTTCATGTATAGAGACTCATTGAATAACTAAGATCACAACACTGGTCCAAAATGGTTATGATCCAAAAAGTACTGGAGATGCAACTCCATCGTACAAGTAGTAATTTACGTTAACTACTATATTGATATTGATGTCGTACCATCGCTCAGTTAATTGTGTCTAGTTGGTCAGCTCCTGATTCTCCTTCAGGTCCTGTAACAAAATCTATCATTCGGGAGGAATGGTAGTTGGGACTACCACAGTGAGATTTGATTACAAATCTCAGTAAGTTAACAAAAAACTTCCACACAAGTTAATGATGCATATATGACAGTAAAAGCATGAATGTATAATCAGATTCATAAATAATTAAAGTATAACTTGACGTACAACATAATATAATTGACATAACTTAAAGTGAAACGTGAACTGAACTTGACTTGACGTGAACTTATTCTGAAACTTGACTTAACATGAACTTGTTCTGAAACTTGACTTAACGTGAATTTATTCTGAAATTTGACTTAACATGAAAAATATATACTCCACAGTTGTTGTGGCCCCATGTACATAGCATAATTGACATAACTTAAATTGAAACGTGAATTGAACTTGACTTGATATGAACTTGATCTGAAACTTGACTTATCATGAACTGGTTCTGAAACTTGACTTAACATGAAAAATACATACTCCACAGTTGTTGTGGCCCCATGTATTCTACACGTAACAATGCAGTTAAATACATACTTCACAGTTATTATGGCCCCATGTATTCTACGTGTCACAATTGCTGTGTCTCACGTAGTGTATGCATCACAATTGCTGTGACCCCATACTTCATGTGTCACAGTTGTTGTGGACCCCACGAAACTGAATGTAACTCGAGATGAAACATGACTGGAATACGAAAGGACTGAAGCCCTGACGTAACATAACGTGACTTGAACATAAATTGAAAGACATGACCAACTTAAGATAGAAACATTTCGTAACATGACATATAATAGACAACATATTTAATATGACATACTTGCAATAGTGAATATTACATGACTTGACATACATGTAATAGATGGCATACTTAACATGGCGTACTTATAATGTATAGCAATACATGACAGAATATATTATGTAACAGTTTTCATAAATATGACAGAATATATGACAGAATATATTATGTAACAGATAAAAACTGATGATAAAATAAATTCTATGTAATAGATAATTATGTGATAACTTGGCATGGCATGATATATATGATAACACACATATATATACACTGTAGTTCCTTTACTTAGCACACATACATAATAGACTGTTAGTAAGTTAAAAACTAACTTACCTCGATCTCCGCGTTTCTTATAAAACCTCAAGCGCGATCACGAGGAACTGTAATTAGTGATTCTAAAAGTTAGTACTAAATCACTAATAATTTGAAATATGAAAAATATTAACTTAAAGAGTAAAATTTCCATTTTACTCACTACATGTAGAAAAATGACCGTTTTACCCATAACTTAAGGATTTTGCATACTGACTCCAAAAGTCACCAAAATTTACATGCCTCATGTAAATTTTATTCTCAACTCAAATATCAATTTAGAAAAATTTAAAACTAATCACAACTATTAAAACTCCATAGGGCCAAAATTCTCATATGCTATTTTCATTGATTTTTGTTTCTAACTTGTTTTGATTAACCTTTTGATCTATGACTTATAAAGATGTGATCTTCAAACCAAACCATCACATGATTTAAAAAGATGTTCTAAAACATATATAAGTTTATAATTCAAGGTCACATGGTTAAATATTAACCAAAACATAAATTGAGCCAATAACATCCACATTTTGGCCTATCTGAATATCTCTTTGCATAAAATTTCTTTGAAACTAACATCAAATATCTTCAAAATAATAATATAACATGTATATAAAATACTTAGGATACTCCAACAAAATTATCAAAGTCATTGAAATAGGTTTAAACCACCAAAAAGTTAAACTTTCTCAAAACAGAAACTGTTTTTCCTCTTCCAGTTTCTAAGTTTCTAAATCTAAGAAAATCTTTCATCAAAACCTTTAATCATGCAAAAATCCTCAACCAATAATCATATACACATGTTAACAATATTCCATAAAAATTTCGGACCAATATCTATCCATTAGCTTGGTCAAAAACTCCAAACTATAACATATTCTCCAGTTTATCTCCCAGAATGACCTTTTTATAGTTTACACAATCTTTGACTGACCAAATGATCTTCAAATGGGAAAAATAAGATATCCATGTAAACTAGACTAAAAAAGAAACAACTTATATGAATGAGACTTTATGATAAAATACTTACAAAAGCTTCGAAATGGGTGTGCAAAAGAACTCCTAAAAGCTGTCCGAGAGAGAGTGTTTGGTATTTTTTTAATGGAAAGTGTAAATGAAGATAATTTCGTCGGGGGGTGGCTGGAGATACTTATGGATGAGATATGGAAGAGATGAGGCTGGAATGAGAGTTGAGTGTAGGTCTCTCTTACCCGGAGTGAGAGTTAAGTGTAGGTCTCTCCTACCCGGAGTGAGAGTTAAGTGTAGGACTCTCTTATCCAATAATATCTATAAAAATCAACTCAAGATATTTTTACCCAATAATATCTACGAAATTAGCTTAAAATATTTTTATCTAATAATATTCACAAAATTAGTTTAAGATATTTTTATCCAATAATATCCACAAAATTAGTTCAAGATATTTTTATCCAATAATATCTACAGTTTTGAACAGACGTTTCGTCCGAATATATGAAAAAAAGTTATTGCGCCATAAGACTTTAAATAACCCACCGAATCTAATGGCACAAATCATAATACATTTAGACACTTTTAACTATTTCCAATAATCAAAACACACTTCTGATACTATAATGAGTAATAACGCTAACTATGTAGTTAGACTAAAACCTATATGATTAATAGATTCGTGAAAACTTATAGAGTCTTCACAAGATTCCTAAAGTCAATAGAAATTTCACAATTGAATTTCTAGCGGACTGTTACATATCCCATACTTCTCACATTTAGATTTCATACTAAATGCAATTGTCCTCAAATTAAGAGACCCTTCCACACAATCTAAATTAATTGCAACTTGAATTGTTGCTACCTCAAAGACAAGACAGTTGCAAGTGGCATAATTGGTCTCCAAGAAACGCAAGGGTACATTATAAAAAAGTTTTAGAAATTTTACAAACAACATATTCTTATTCAAATCATCCATGCTTTGAGGCCTTAACTTGGATGCCCCTTATTTACTCAACTCACTAACCCCATCATCATCTTCACTATCATCCTCTCCAATGCTCTTAACATATCCTGGCTCTTCATCCTCTAGCTGTTGAAATGCTTTATGAAACTTTTCAGCCTTATCCAACATCATATAAGTAGAATTCCAACAAGTTCTTACATCTAAGTATACACTACTTTTACAAGTAATATCCTCATTATCACAACATTGCTTAAATGTGTTATACATTTGTATAGATAATTTCACATACTTCATAGCCTCCTAAATGGTGCAATTGATTGATCATATTCTTTCAACTCATGTGCAATAACTCATGTTCCAAAATCGTATCCTTTCTATCCATTGTCTTTCTCTTGATATATGAAACTACTATATTATTTGAACTTGCATTATCAAGTGTCATTGTAAATATTTTGGGCTTTCCCTATTTAAGTAAATATATTTCAATTTTTTTACTTAGTGTCTCACACTTATGGTTTCCCACCTTACAAAAAGTGATAATTCTCTTATACATTTTTCAATCTTCATCAATAAAATGTGCAGCGAGTGTCATGTAGTTAAAATTTTACACAGATGTCCATGTATCTGTGGTTAGACAAATGCGCTGCCCCTTAAAAGCATTTTTCAACACTTTTTTCTCTCTCAAATAAGGTTTAAAAATATCTTTTGCAACCGTTACACATGATGGAATCTCATTCCATATAAGTTGCATAACAAACATAAACTTCTTTAACCTCCCCTTCCATAATTAGTTATAAACTAAATATTAATATTAGTTATAAACTTATAGTGATTTAATATAACTATATTAATTATAAGTATAACTACAGTTTATATTAGACTTTTAATATTAGTTATAAACTTATATATTAGTATAGATATATAATATATTAGACTATTAATATAGTTATATATTAGTGTTAGTTATAAACTTATAGTAATTTAGTATAACTATATTAATTATAAGAATAACTATAGTTTGTATTAGACTATTAGTATTAGTTATAAACTATATATTAGTATAGCTATATAATATATTAGACTATATATAATATAATTTAATATATATATTTTATGTTTAGAGCATTTGATCAACTAAATTTTCATTTTTAAAATTAAACTTTTATTTTATAAATTATAATAATATTATCTTATATATAATTATATTAATAACATATAATCAAATAAATTACAAATGTTCATATTTAAGATTAACATTTCATGTTATAATTTACAAATTATAATATGAAATTATTTCGTATACGATATATAATTTTTTTGTTATCAATTGGGTCGGTTCGGTCTCGAAAATCACAAAACTAAAATCGGACCGTTTCGGACACTACAAGAACCGATCCCGGACTAGACCAGTTCAAAACTGGTCCATCTTTTTCCGGTTTGAATTTACACCACTAGTCCAAACACAATCTAATAAATAATTTCAGCAAACAAAAACAAACGAAGCGCACTCCTAACACACGATCTGACAAAAGCTTTTTCGTGGATTAAACGGTATACCTTTTATGGTGGTAATTATCTTTTATCTTTTAAGATAATAAATTCAAATGTTAGAACTTAGGAATAATAAAACATCTTCACAACATTGTAAAAAATTAAAAATAGAATAAGAATATAAAATATGATATTGTCTTCAAACTTGTTTTCTGAATAAAACTTCAAGTATAGGGGTGACAATATATTATACGACCTGTTAATCTAATATGAACATGACACGATAATAATAGGTTAAGGTTTAGTTTTAACGGATTCCGATAAAAACGGATTGACTCGTTAAGATACGATTGCTTAATAGGCCAACCCGTTATGACACGTTAAGAAAGTTAAAATTATAATTATACCCTTATACTTAAAAATAAAATTGTTAAAATTTTAATTTAATATTTTTATTATTTGGATTGTAATTTTAGACTTGTAGTTAGCTTCCTAATTTTTATAATATTGTAATTTTAAAATTTATATAAAATTATGCTAAATTCAATCAGGTCAAACATGTTAATTTCAGACATATTCAATCCATTTATATAAACAGTTTAAAACGGATTGTATTGTGTCTTGTTAACCTATTTCGTACTATTTATTAATAGCTTAAAATAAGTTAACACGGTACAACTCGTTATATTAACGAGTCGTATTAAAATTTAAAATTTTAATATGATAAAGTTAATAAATTAAATTAAAATTGAATTATATAGTATAATATATTACAAGTATAATTAACACTATTTAACACTCTAAAATGTCTTTTTAAGCATCAGCCCACGTTCTTGCCACTAAAATCGTCCTTACGCACTGCAAGATCGAGTATCTGAGTTGTTGCCAGTTGGATCAGATGGAGTGCCCACGCTGGATCGCTGATAAAGAGCTAGATTGGCTAGGAGAAGATATTTTGTCAATCTTGCCTGGAAAAATTGACTTGGCTCAAAGCACCACGGGAAGACGTGTCCTCCTCCTGTTCACTGTTTACATTCAAAAGGCCCCTGGGACAATTTCAGCCACCACCGCTACTACCGTTACGCATAAATGGGGTCTAAACAGACAATACGACCAAGTCAATGTCTGCATGGAGAGAAACTAGTGGCAAAATTCTTTCCCTCCTAACTTTTTTTGGCCTTTTCGGAGAACGTTGAAGTGATTTCAAATTATTTGAATTGATTTATAAAATAATTGATTTATAAATGGAAGTATTTTATAAATTATATTACAATATTTTAAATAGAAATATTGATATTTATATTTAACTATATGAAATATGTTGAGATGAATTTAATCTTTTTATAAAAAAATTAAAATAATATTAGATTCCATAAATAATTAATTTAAAATGAATTGAAATAGACTTGCTATCCAAATACAAGAAACACAAATCAAGAACAAGGATGATATAAAAATTTATTTTTATTTGTTTTCAAATATGAGATGAGATGAATGGAGATAAATTGAAATTAAAGTTAAAAATTGAATAAAATATTATTAAAATGTATTGTTTTAATATTATTTTTAAATTAGAATTTTAAAAAATTAAATTATTTATTTTATTTTGTGTGAAAATAAATTTATGATGATTAGATGAAATGTGATAAATTTTTTCATAAAAATGAACCAATTTGTCATCATAGTTATCTCCAATGTGTTAAGACAGGAAATTGTTGAAACTAGTGCTGCAAACGAACTGAGTCAAGCCGAGTTCGAACAGGGGGTCTCGAGTTTGATAAGCATATATACGTGCTCGAACTCGACTCGAGCTCGACAAAATTTACAAATGTCTGATCGAATTCGAATCGCATAACATGTATTAGGATTAAACTCGACTCGAATTCGTATAAGATAAATAAACGAATTGATACGAGCTCGAGTAGCTTGAGCTTGAGTTAGAATTAAATACTCTATTTTTGTTGAAACCCAATGCCCAAACCGGAAGGTAGCCTCGCTCACCCCCATCAGATAAGCATGCAACAACATAAGAGAAACAATGCAGAAATTAATCGCAACAAAAAAAATCCAAAGCTTCAACATAGAGATTGAAAACCAAGGGAGAAACATTGCAGAATGAGATGCAAATAAAAATAGCACCAACAAATTGCAGAAACAGTGACAAACTGACAATGACCCACTCGGAGACCAAACAAGAGACGAGGTGGTGGCTGATTGAGACGAGGGGTTGCCGCTCGACGAACGCGTAGCTAAGCTGGACCGACGACAGCAGGTGACACGCAAAAGCATGGCAGAACCCATGAGAAATGACAGAGTGCAGCGCAAGGATTAGAGGGGTTGCGGTGGTGATCAGAGGTAACGGGAGGCCTGGCCGTGTGATGCAGTGGTGGTGGCGATGGGAACAATGAGAGCAGCTCACAGATGGTGGCAGGAAGAAGAAAGAAAAAAAATGAAAGTAGGAGAACGGGAAGATGATGTCGTGCGGCGCAGGGAGGGGAGGAGAAAAAAGAAAGAACATGAAAGTAGGTTGTAGAAGAGCGGGGAGATGAGGTCGTGCGGCACAGAGAGGGGGAGGAGAAAAAAGAAAAGAAAAGGAAAGCAATGGGGAGATGAGGTCGTGTGGTGCAGAGAGGGGGAGGAGAAAATTAGATGAAACTAGGGTTATGGGAGCTCCAAAACGATGTCGTTTTGGATGGGTTTAGAGGGCTGAGCTCCAACGCACGGGCTGGGCCCTTCATATTACCAAAGCCTACAAGATTTTTATTATAGTATTTTTATTATTTCTTATAGACTTATAGTGTCTTTTAAAAATAAAATAAATTAAAAAATATTTTTAAAAAATACTTAATAAATTTTTTTGCAATTGGTCCTTTGTAATGTGGTTTAAATAATTCAATAAACTTGTTTCTACTTAAAAAAATGACATTGAAAGAAAAGCTTTTTGATTTCATAGATAAAATTTTACCTATATTTAACTAAGATGCTTTAGGCCATATATTTATCTTATTGTCAATTTATTTTCCATCATATTGATATTTGTTTTTCATACATTCATTTTTCTATTATACTTAATAATTATTTAGGTGAATGCTATATAATAGTTATATTTTAATAAGAGCATATGAAAATGTAAATATTTATTATAATAGATTTGTATTTTTCACAATGCACATGTACCTCTTACTAGTAATATTAAATATGGCCAAATAATCAAAATGAAATTAGATAAGAAAGTGTAGTAATCAAATTAAAGTTGCTTACTCTTTATAAACATTTGACTCAATAATTCTTTTGTGAACTTAATACATTATTATACTCAACATTATTCCTTCGTCACCTTGTTATATAAAGTAATAAAATATATTACTTATATGAAGTATACAAAATAATACATATAAGTTTATAACACATAAAATATATACAATAAAAGAATATATGTAAGAGTATATATATAAATATTACGAGTATTGTGACGAGCTCAAAATGAGTCGAATCGAGTTTATACGAATATTGTTCACGAGCCTAAATCAAATTGAGTCGAGATTATACGAGTTTTACTCGTTTAATATTCGACCCAATATTAGTGCTTACAAACAACTCATTTATTAAATGAACCGAATCCGAATCGAATTTATACGAGTCGATCTTGAATTGTTCACGAGTGACTCTATTCGTTTGCATCCCTAGTTGAAACTAATGGTTTGAAACTCTATCTTTTATTCTCGGGTTTTATTTTATTTATTATTATTTTTATACATTTAAGGGCGGGAGTTTAGGTTTTATTCATTCTACTTACCCAAGATTAAAACAATCTCAACTTCTCCTACAGAAATCTGAAAAATTCTTAAAATCTCTGAAACAAATTTTACGGGCATTTGTCTTGTCTCGACTCTCCAATAGTCCTATTTTCAATGGGGGACAAAATCAACCGGATCCTACGCAACCCAGCTGTCACCACATATTTAAATATAATAATTTTTTTTTTATCATCTTCATACATTATATATTATATATTGTTATTTCTCTCTATTATAAAAAGTGCCTATCTAACGGTTAGTTAACAGTAATTCTTGTTTTCTTGTTTTTCCGTCTATTTTTATTGTTTTATTTAACGCCGTGTAAATTGTTGGGATGTATGTCAGTTCTTCTTCTTAATTTCTTAAATTCACCTTTACGTCTTCTATTCTGCATATTCTCTTTCGTTTAACTCTCCAAAACCAAACTCCTTTCCTTATGTCTGTTCGTCTTCTCTCTTCTTTCAGTCTTCGGATCTTTCTCTTCGTCCCGAAAATGAATTCCAAGAGGAAAAATGAAGAAGACCCATGCTCTTATATGCCCTCCAGCGTGCGTTTCTTTTCTTTCTTTCCATCCTCGGTAGCTTCACCAGCAATGGCTTGGGATCTCAGATCTTCAATCAAGGCATTCAAATCGGAGTAAGAGGATCCTCCTCCTTCAACAGAGTTCTTTGCCATCTTCATAAGCTCTCGAACGAAGGCCATCGCCTCAGGTAGCCCAGCTCCGTCGCGTCACTTTCCCCACGGTACCTCTGTTTTTCCTGAGGTAAGCCTCTGCCGCACGCCTTTTCTTCTTCTCTGTAGGGCAGCCGCACCAGCCTCTAAATCTAGAATTTGTTTCTTGTATATATATATCTTTATATTACTATGCGACAATAATCAAGCAGCTGTAGTATAACTCTTTTATGCCAATTCTGTCTCTGCTTTATTTTCCAAATTTCCATCGTATCCAGCTGAATGTGTACGTTTTTGCTCTGCTTTTAAACCGCTCGGTGGATGCGTCCTCACTAAAGCATGCAAGTTATTGAAGATCTGCTTGGTGAGCTCCATCTGTTAAATCACGTAATTCCAAAATCACCGCTTGCTCTCACCGATTGAAATCTGGAAACTATACTTCCACTTCTGCTCTTCTCTATTCTCACTTCTCTCACAGAAAAATCTCTGTATGTTTCGAATTGCTCCTCCGCATCACCCACACAACAAGCTCGTTATGGTTGTTTTGGATTCGAATCGTGTAAAGCTCGGTTTCTCCTCTTCTTCGTTCATCAGCATCATTTATCTGGTTCTTTGAAGACCGAGCTTACTTCTCGTTGGGTTGCCTTCTAAAATATCTCTATTCTACAGTGTGGTGGTGTGACGTTGTCAGGGTGAAGAGATGTATTTGTTAGTTGATGGGTGGAGGCCAATCTAAAGCAAAAGAGCAAAGCAACTAGCAAGCCATTCATCAAGTTCATCTCCCTCTGAGAATCTCTTCTCTTTTTTTGTGTTTTCATTTCTCTTTCCTACGGTTAGGGTTGAGGTGACCGATTCAAAGGGGAAGTAGTCGTGAATCTACAGCTTCGTGGCTCAGGGGACGGTGATCCTGGGCAAATAGACAGAGTCGTCTAGGAGGCTTCCGAATGTATTCCTAGGGCTCGACGGAAACCACCTCTCCGCGGTTGGCAGCAGCCAGCTCGAAGGAAACTCTGCTTAGAGGCTTCCGATTCTTCACCTAGGGTCTCTCTCTCTCTCTCTCATAGCTTATCTCTGTTTTGTCTTTTGGTTTTGGCAGGCTTGCGAATGTGTTCCTAGGTTCGACGGAAACCACTTCTTCATGATCGACGGCGGCCAGCTCAACGGAAACTTTGCTGAGAGGCTTCAGAATTTTCATTGATGGAATCTTTGCTTAGGGTTTCTCTCTCACCACCTCTCTCTCTCTCTCTCTCTCTCTCTCTCTCTCTCTCTCAGCTTGTCTCTATTTTTTTTTTCCTTTGTTTTTTGTCTAATCTGCTTGTGATCTGATGCTCAAGAGACACATGAAAATGCAGGACAAGATGAAAAATCCTTGTACACGGAGATCAATAATTACAATGCAAGCATTCTTTGTTGTCAGGTAAATTACGAGCTTTTCATTGTTTATGCACATATGTATATGCAACGTTATTGTTGTTTGGGTGGTTGTTAGTGAGCATATTAGATTATTGAAAGGGAATTGGTATAACGTTTTTTTCCTTGTTCTTTGACATTCGTTGTTTTAGCTTTCAAAGCAGAAGTATAATGAACTATTAAAACATTTATACATAGGCTTTCCTAGAATTTATAGGTAATTCGCTAAAATTCTTTTATGAGTGGTGGATGATATAACCATTTTAAGCTTCTTTTCATGCCTGAATGATTTATTTCTTAATCAAGATTTTCCTTGCTTATGAAGAATATATTTCCCTATTGCCAGGTCCGTAAGAAGATAGAGGGTTCTTCCACAAATGATCCCTTTGAAGATCTCAACTCATTTGGGAAGATCTCATCAGATTAACTCTACTCCACAAAAAATGCTTCAATTTGAAAAGCCTAAAAAAAATAAAATCCTTGTAGAAGAAAGAGGAGCTGGATTTAGATGTCCTTGAAGCAGAGGCTCTTATCTGCTGGTCTAGGTGTTGGGGATCTTGGTTCCCAGAAGGATGCAGAGAGGCAAGCCACAAGAGAGAAGCAAGAAAGAGTAGAGGCTGAATTGAGAAACCATGCATACCAGTCAGCCTATGCAAAAGCTAATGAGGCATCGCAATGATAATGTATTCTTCCATCTCGAAAATTTTACTTAATTTTGACACTTTTTTGGATGAACTGTTACTGCTATTGACTATTCCTGTGAAGAGATTTTATCTTCTGTTGGGGTTTCTTCATTCCTCCAACCGGGCACTACGTGCAAGGGCATACGTGCCTTGCACGTAGCGCCCTTACTAGTTTTTTAAAAAAATGTGTAGGCTTGTGTTTTTTAAACACAAGCCTACACATTTTTTTTTAACCAAATATTTAGTATATAAATAATAAATAGACGAATTTAATTAATTTAAGAATAATAAACTCAAAATTATTTTTTTAAACTAAAAAAATATATAGTGTATAGACTTATATACAATAATAAAGCTCATAAAAAATAATTTTAAAATATATAAAATATATTGCATGATATGATGAGTAGCATCTCTCATTTAAATATGTTTTGAATATGAACATAGCTACATTCACAGAGGATTTCTTTACACAAATCAGTCAAAATCTTTTTTTTTCCCTTCGCTTTACTATTTTTTAAAACTATTTAAAAATTAAAGAAAAAACACATATTTATTTAAAAATAAAAAATAAAAATAAAAACTTTCGGTACATCCTGTGTGAAACTAGCAATTTCCTTTGAATATGTTGTAATTGGTCTATAAAAATATACTAGACGTAAGGGCACTGTCGAATGAAATGAAAGACGGGTTGGGAGTTGAAAAAACGTATCAAGCCAAGTCATGCCATTCAAATTCGGGTAAGAATGATGACGGTGATGATGTGAAGGAATATAGACCTCACATTAGTATACAACAAAAAATCGTAATAATAATAATAATGATTGATGAAAGGCTATTCCACGCCCGTTAATACTCGCCCGTATGATCCTTGATACTAGTAGAAAAGAATGAACGTAATTCTCATTCCTTCATGACCATTGACCACTTACATTTAGTTTGAATATTTATTTTTAAATAAAAATAAAAAATTGTTATTATTCATCATTAACTTATTCTATTTAGTCTTATAAATTATTAAGTCACGTTTTAATTTATTTTTTTATTAATTACTTAAACACAAATCTAGTTAAAACATATTATATCAATTTTTGTATCTGAATATTTTCTCTTAAAACATACAAAAGAGACTTAGATATGTCTTTATAAGAGAGGATGAGAATGTTATATATATAATCACAATTCATGTCGTAGAAAGATACGATTTGTTATGAGATAGGAGGAACAAGAAATTTCTACATTTATAAAGTTATTTTATTAAAATAGATATTTAAATTAATGTGTTTAATAATGTGATACATTATATTTATTTAAAATAATAAACTCTAATGTAATATATGATATTTTATTATATTAATTTATAAATTGGTTTCATAGAAATTTTAGTGGCCAAACATTTTTCAGTTAAAAAATCCGTACCTTTGTTACTAACATTCTACATTAGGTTTTGACAATAAATTAAGAAAAGATAAGTTGCAATGAAAGTTAAATAAAATATTAGTATAATAAAAAACTATTATTATTATATAATTTAAAAAAATTTGAATTATTTATTATATTTATATGAGAATTTATTAGATGTATAACAATATTGTTTTAAAGAAAATTTAAGACCGAATCCGTATGTATCGGTTTTACATTTTTAAAAACTAATTATGCACCAGTTATTGCCCTAAACTGGCACGTCCAATTTTCTAGTTTTAATAAAATGAAAATTTGTAAAAAAAAAATGCAATGTACTATAATATTTACATTAATATAGTATACTTTATATATAAATATTAGTAATACTATTGATATTAATACTATTAAGTTACTAATACTTAAGAGATTTACTATGCATCAACCACTATTCATGTTGCACGCCACACACTTATAAGTTTTTATAGGGTATAAGGATGCTTTTCATAAGATGTATAGATGTTTTTTATAGGGTGTGTGGTGTGCAGTGGAGAATAGTGGCTGCTCTCAATATTTTCTCAATACTTAATACTAACATATAAATTACTATTATGGAATATTACTTATATGATCATTGATTGTATCAATATAGTATCATCTAGTGATATAATATTCATATAACTACTAATGCTATTAAGTTAATAATACTTAATACTAACATATTATGATAGTTAATTATACTAACATCAATCTCACTATACATTATACTAACTATAGTGATACCACTATAGTGTATATATATATACATAGTGAGGATGATGTTATATATATTATAGTAATATCACTGTAGTATTATATCACTATAGTATCATTAGTGATATAATATTAATATAACTAATAATACTATAATGATTTATATAGTTGTTATTATGTTTATATGTAGACTTAAAAGTGTATTAGTAGATTACTAATCTTATTATGTATTTATCAAAGATTTAAAAGAATATATTGAGAATTTATTATACCATAAAATGTAATTAATAGATTTTTTGTTATTAATAACATATGATCAAACAAATTACAAATATTTATATTTAAGGTTAAGATCTTATGTTGTAAATTATAATATAAAATTATTTCATATATGATATATAATTATATATAAAAAATTAATAAATAATTATATATAAATTCTATATACATAAAATATTTTATATAATATTCAAAATTAAATAAAATTAAGTTTTATATATTAAAATTTTCACAACGGGTCCAGCTCGAACCTAGAAAGTAAGAAATAGAAATCAGATTGGTTTCGGCCGGTTTGCATAACATAAAAACTAGTCAAACTGGATTAACCTAAGCCGGTTTACTGGTTTGTCGGTCTAAAATTATATTCTTAAAATTTATCAAAATTATAATAATGACATTAAATGAAATAGATTTCCATTATTTCCCAATTTAACTAAAAAGGGATTTTAATTTTGTCTAACCGTTTTAGTTGTTTTCAGCGGGCTAACAAGAGCAAGAACGGTCACTCTCAGGCACAGCGAGCAGCGTGAAATTGGAAACGCGGAGAGGAGGAAAAAAAAGAGAAAACCGAGGAAGGATTGCATCGTTGCGGCAGTCAAGGAAGGACGGAGCATACAAGTCACTCGAGACCGTTTCACACTCGTCCAACAACTGACCCACCAGAACAGAAGAAATCAGCCTCAACAACCTCCACTCATATGCTATATTATTATTATTATTATTATTTATCACTGTTATAATCATTGAAGGTTTAATTAAGATCTTAAAGCCGGCTGCAATAAGGTACTATTTATTTATACTTTTTCTAGGAGCCGCTGAAAAATCTCGGAAACAATATGATTTTCAAGGTCTCCTCCATGCTTTTGTAACCGAATCAGGAGGGATCCAATTCCAACTCCGCTGAATTGGTTTGAATTGTTCTCACTCAGTTAATGAGGTAACTGATTGCTTTTTTTTTTTTTTTTGATAAGTAAACGTAACTGATTGCTCTTAACTACAAAGTTGAATGAGGTCGATTGTGTTATTTTTACGTTTGAAAGTGATCTTGAATTTTTCCTGCTTTTTGTTGAAGATTGTTTCTGGGTTTGCTTTGGAGCTTAGATTAACTGAGATTTGCCTTTTTGGTCATAATGCACGGGAATTTGGTGTCATGTGCTGATTCGTTCAAATTTTGCTTGAATCTGCGTCTTCGTATATAGAAATCGATTAGAAGAACGCACGATCTTGGGACTCTTAATCGCGTGTTGTAGAATTTATGCTGTTTTTGGGACTTATGGCTGCTCTTAGGGACGTGCTTTTGGTTTGGATGGATGAGCAGCTTGGCATCTGATTATTATCGAAGAACAAATTTGGTTTTAGGGCCTCAGGTGGAAGGGAGTGGTTGCAAGTGGAATGTGATCTCTTCATATTTAATTAAGGTGTAAGAGACGGCGTTTTACGATTGTCATCATTACGAGTAGTCTCTATGTTTCCTGTTTTGGTGATTAAATTATTATGCGTGAGATTGAGTAACATGATGGGTGCCGCCTTTCACTTTAGTACCGCATATACAAACATACTAGGATGAATCCCAACTCCCCCGATTCCCGAAACCTACATGAGCAAAATAGAAAGAAAATAACCAAAAGATGTTCATGATGCTTGGGGAATTTAAAATAATCAAAATGAGGTCATAAGTTGAATTTCAACGGATTTTTCTGTTCTTAATCTGAAAATCTTCTTCAAGAAAGAAAAACGAGTGTTTTTGATAATTTCTATTGAATGAGTCATCTCTGATCCATTCCATCTTGCAGGGGCAAGGTACAACTTTACACCAAGAAGATAATAGTCACATGATTTAGTTAATTATGAGTTGTAGCTGCTTTGGGGCCTCAAAAGTCAGGCGGATGGAGAGATCTGCTCCTCATGAAATAGTAGGTACGTCACTTTGTCATATTTTCTTTTTTGTTAAGTACCACAGAAATTGTTACCTGATTTGTCTGTAATATGTGTGATGCGTAATGTCTGCTTCACTGGGAGCTTTGTGCCCATTTGCATACGTGAAACGGCGTAATACTATTTTTGACACATGAAACAGTTTGAGGATCTTTTGTGTAGTTTTGCATGAGCCACTTTATGTGTACCCTTCTAACCATAACCCAGGGGGTGAGGCCATTGATTCTAAGCTCTACATTCAGCTCCATTGATCTAAGAACTGGTCCTAGTGCTAGTAATGGTAACTGTTATAGAGTGATGGCAAACAAACTTTGAGATAAATCTAATCAACTTGCCAAATTGATTCTTTAATAGATTCATGGATTTGGAATGACAGGAGGCATTCTTTAAGGATGGAAAATGTATGGACCTAAGACTAAAAAAGAAGAAGTCATAAATGGTTATAAATTGGTCAACTGATTCCTAACCCTGTTCAAAGCCAGATGCAGTTTTGTATTTTGATTATCACGGGGGTTTTCTGATCAACAACCTTTTCTCTTCCAGGAAAAAATGAAAAACTTTCCTACTTATCTTTATTAGTCTCTCAGAAATAAATATTTCTCTATGAGATAATGTTAGCATTGTGCTACTCCAGTCTTCACCGATAATATTACACCAACTTACCTAAACCCCCCCAAAAAAAAACCCACTATGGTACTCACTGCAACTTGTGCCATGGTGTCTCACACATGGGATGTTTATGTTTGATCAACCGAAGAAGTTAATATTTTTTTTTTTTCATTTTGAGATTTTGTTCCATTTTGATTGTTGTTTAATTCTCTTTGATGTCTTGTATCTCATTCTTGGAATGTTTATGTTTGATCAACAGAAGAAGTTAATATATATTATATATATATATATATTTCATTTTGAGATTTTGTTCCATTTTGATTGTTGTTTAATTCTCTTTGATGTCTTGTGTCTCATACCTGGCATGTTTTTGTTTGATTAACAGAATAAGTTAATATTTTTTTTCCATATTGCTTGTCGTTTAATTCTCTTTGATGTCGGGATCACATTTGTTCACTTGGTCGAGACTCTAAGAATGGGAGATCCTGATTTGACCAATGAAGATGCCCCTGATTTTTTCTCAGCCGCTTTAGAAATCTCTTGGTACTAACATCGTTGTACTCATTCTGACTTCGAAAAGAATTATTCACACGTGCTGTGTTGCATTCTCATCAAAGCTTTAGAAAGGCCCTAAATGTTAAAAAAATGATTAATTGACCTCCATTCCTTGACTTATTGTCTTATCATGTCTTATAGCAAATTGGGAGTCGCAGTGTGGCGATGCTTTGGGTTATGACTATTTCATCTGTAGTCATTGTTGATATTTTTATGGCACCTTTTTTCTCCCCCTTTCTCTTAAGATTTTTATGCATTTCTATTATTATTTTTTTCATCTCTTTGTTTTTATGTTTGTTCATTGTCTTCCATTTGTTGTGCAGAGAACTTGCATGTGAATATTAAATATTTCCACTACAATGAATTAAGATTGGCGACAAATGATTTTCATCCAGGCAATAAGTTAGGCCGAGGGGGTTTTGGAACTGTTTACAAGGTACTAGAATTTACATATGATTTTACCTTTCAATTGTGAAAGCGGAACTTTTTATCAACAATCTTCACGGGTACGCATAGAACCATTAAGACATAGAGATACTGCTGCTTACTTACCTTTTTATTTTTCATTTCCTATGTCATTGTAATGGTCTTTTTCCATGGCAAGTTATGAAACATGCACTTTTGAATGAAAATTAGTTTTTGGGTCCAGATCTTCAATGGCATAAGAAAGCGCCTTTCCATTGGTTGGTTCAAGATTTAATGCACCAAAAAGTTGAAACCTGATTGCTGACAACCTCAAAAACTTTTTATTACATTTATATCAAATTGGAGTTGGTTCACAGTAAACAACTAGGTCCATGAAAACTTGGGTTTTGTTATCTTGCTATGCAACTTGCTTCTTGATGTCTAAGCTAATCAATCCGCATTGAAGAAAATTAGTCACTGCTGTGAATTGGTTTTTCTGATTTCTTTCTCTGTCAAAGAATATGATTATAGCTTGATTTTCTTAACTTGAATGCATTTCTGGAGATCAGACTTTGGTGAGGGAAAAATATGACTTAATTTAATTAATATATGAAGGAACATGAAGATGTTTTTTGTCCATCTAGTATTCCAAATAACTCTTAATTAATTAATGCACTGCAATTTTTCTAGGGAACCCTAAAACATGGAAAAGAAGTTGCTGTGAAGACACTTTCTGCCCAGTCGAAGCAGGGATTACGTGAGTTTTTGACCGAGATTAATACCATATCAAATGTCAGGCATCCAAACCTTGTTGAGTTGGTAGGCTGCTGTGTTGAAGGATCCAACCGAATTTTGGTCTATGAATATGCAGAAAATAACAACCTCGATCGTGCATTATTAGGTAATTCAGATTAGTCTGCAGGATGAACTCAATGCTGTACATATTGAAGGATCGAAAATGTAATTCCTTTCCTAATGTTTGTAGGTTCAAAGAGTTCGAAGATCAACTTGAATTGGGAGAAAAGATCTGCTATTTGCATAGGCACTGCTAGGGGTCTTGCATTTCTTCATGAAGAGCTTGTACCACATATTGTTCATAGAGACATTAAAGCTAGTAACATACTTCTCGAGAAAGATTTTAACCCCAAAATTGGAGACTTCGGGCTGGCTAAACTTTTCCCGGATGACATCACTCACATAAGCACAAGAATTGCGGGAACAACGTATGTCATCTTTCAGATTTCTGGTTGACTGATTTCATATTCGAAGCTATATCTTCCTTGCATCATTAAAGATTTTGCCTTTCAAAACTCGTCCTTCCATACTTTAATGTGCATAATCTACATTTCTGTAAGACTGTAACTTTTATCTTATTTGGATTAGATATTTCCACATACAAGGAAAATGTGTTAGATATTTAATCTTACATGATCGTTGAAAGCAAATGCATAACTTGTCTTTGTTCTGTGCAGTGGTTATTTGGCACCAGAGTATGCCTTGGGGGGTCGTTTAACTATGAAAGCTGATGTTTACAGTTTTGGAGTTCTTATACTTGAAATTGTTAGTGGCAGAAGCAGTGCAAGGGAAAACTGGGGAGGGACGGAGAAATTTCTCTTGGAATGGGTACGGTTGTCTTCCCTTTCCTATTTTCAAAAAATTTCTTAGTACCTTTTGACTTCTGCTGCTCCATTAATGAATTGCCAGTGCTTCTTTCTTGTCACTTACCCTTGGACTTGAACCCCCAATCTCACTCACCATTCCTCCCATATTGGATCAAGAGCTCCTATACCAAATTTTAGTGCCTAAAATGAGAAAGAAATATGCATATAAAATGAGTTATATGGCATTTATTGAGCATTTTATATTGCTTTGGAGACTCAACAGGTAACAGTAAATGTTGTAAGGTTCACTTTATGTGTTAATCTCTTGTCCACTATAAATCCTAGCGTCCAAATAAGAACCTCTCATATTCACTGGGTGTGGAGACCATTTGGCGCAAAGGCCGCCATTAGCCTCTTTGTGCCTATCCCAACAGTCCTTTGAATAAAAAACAGCATTACTTTTGTAAGATTTTTTTTAGACCAAACATTTATCTTGCTGTTATGTGATTCCTCAACCATCTGCTTCCCTTTAACAACTACTATTTGCCGTTATAGGCATGGCAGCTCTACAAGGAAGAGAGACTTTTGGAGCTTGTGGATCCAGATATACAAGAATTTCCCGAGGAAAAAGTCATCAGATACATGAAGGTAGCCTTTTTCTGCACCCAAGCAGCAGCAAGCCGAAGGCCCCTGATGAGCCAGGTCGTTGACATGCTTTCGAAAAACATCCGGCTCAATGAGAAACAACTTACTGCCCCTGGCCTTTTCACAGATTCGGGGGCATCTTCCTCCAAAAAAGAGTTATCCTCCGAGAGCACCAGCTATCAGATGAGCTCAGTCCCAGTAACAATCACTCAAGTAACCCCTAGATGAAGAACGAGGTTTAATCACTCCGGGGTGGATACAACTCACCAAAAGACACCACCAACTTGTCATAGAGTGCATGCATCTCCCATTAGTCAAAATTATTATCATTTTTTTTGTTTACTTAGTCACTTAATTGTTATACATTTTTTTGGCCTTTGTATTGGGGTATTCGAGCATAATCTCTTTCACACAAACGCGCACACCATTTTTTTTCAGGTCCCAGGATTACTTCAAGTGGGAGATCTGTGATCGCGTGGATGGCATACAGTACAATTGTGCAGTATTTCATGTCATCGTTCATGTAGACATATTGTTATATAAGCAGAACAGTGATTTTGTTAACACACGCTCTCTGTCTCTCTCGTGTATGCATGCCAGGAAACTGTCTCGTCTTATGTGCACAAAATCCGCTGCTGTTTGCTTCAGTACAATTATTCTGTCTCGCTTGTATCATTTTCAACGTAGAACTAAGTGGTACTGTATGGTCATCATGATGCACAGTGACCTTTGCATAACAGGTTCTTACCATCAGAACAAGTCTTCTTTTCACAGAACGATCAACAGAAGAAAAAGGTACCACAATTAGTTTTTCGGCTACCTATGTAAACCTGCAAGCTAGATCGATCCTCACAAAAGATAAAAATCAAGGTACGAATATGATAAACTTCATAAATGCCCTGCTCAATTTTAAATAAACACATGCCACAAAGCAGAGCAAAAATTTTGGGGGGGGGGGGGGGGGGGGGGGCGGGGGGGTCCTTCCAGTCGAAGCTGAATAAAAATGGACGCAAGTATTATACATATGCTTATTCTCCGTGAACAAACACATTGTAAGATGGCTAGTATTAAGATTTTAGAATCAGGGAATAAATTTTACAGGTTCAAAAAGCGAGCAAGATAGGTGGAGAAGAAACAGATATATAAAGAAAAATGCATGAAACAAATCACGTCATGTTTCTATGGCTATGCTGCAGACTGTTCCTCAGCGTCAGCAAGAACTTCTTGTTTGGAATCGTGTGAAGTACCGTTAGAGTTGGCATCTTTGGTCGGTAAAGCGGGCTCTCCTCCTGCTGCAGATCCACTTGCATTTGATGCCGCATCTTTTTCATTTTTTGCATCTTTTCCTCCCTTCCCGTCTTTTCCATCCTTGGCAGGAGCAGGTGGAGGGGTTACCATGTGGGGAGGAGGTGTGTGCTTTAGCTTCACCAGTATTTGGCGCATCCTTGAAAGATCAGTGGGTTTCCCAGGCTTTGGGCCCTGAACAACTGTGATTGAGGGCTTCTTGTCCTGATCTTTCTTACCTCTCTTCTTCTCAATGTTAGGGACCTCATAAGGAATGAGATCTGCTATTGCTTTCCAGTACTGTTTGTCTGCCTCTTTATGAAACTTCTCTTGATTAGCCAAGGATAACTGCACCAGCGAAAAATAAAAGCGTTAAGCAGACTATAACCGTAGTAGAAAATAGGGTGCGGCTATGTTAGCATTTCAATATTTTACCTTCTCCCTTTCTCTGTTGTTAGACTTGTTAGTCTCAACATTGACCTTCCTTTTCTCATAAAAAGCTTGTATATACTCCTCAGCCTCTATGATAATCTGGATTCTCATTTCTTTCTCCCTCTTCTCCTTCTCCTCAAGCTGAATGGCATTTTGACTGCACCAGCAAATTGACAGTTTGTCCTTTCTTATATTTAATCGGCAGGTAATTCCAACATAATTCAGAACGATAAAAAAAAGAGAAGTTTCTTCACATTTATAATTATCAAACAACACAGAAGTGTTCCTTACTAGAAAAACCAGATCAATCAAGTGTTATACCAGACATTTGAATTTTCTAAATTTAATCCCTGTTCTTTCCAGATATGCCACGGCCTGCCTGTATGATAAGTTAACCAAACTTGCATCTCACCGCATTTACAACATGTGGGTTGAAATCACATATATGTGATCAAGCCCAGTAGTATGGCATGATGCACCTGTAGCAAACCCAAATTTAGTCACCGTGCAGTGATCAGCAACCCTTCTAACTAAAGACACAATATGCTGATGTTATAAACTTTGACCATCCTTATCTTTCTTTCTTTTGACCAACAATGGAAGTACCAAGACTCACAAACTCTTGAACAAGTGATAGCACCACTGTTACTCTTCTCTATCTAAGTGATTATTTAAAGATCTTCGGTGACAATCCCTCTTCTTTCTCTTTCTATGGCAGAATCCTGTCCACTCTGACATGCATGACATCTCAGGACCTCCCTGCATGAGACCAATGCTGCTCATCCATTGCAATCAAAGTACTCCCATAACATCTAAGCAAAATTTTTATCATTGAATTGAGGAAAAAGTTTGCCTACAGTCAGCAGAGCCTTAATCGTAACTGCTTAAAATCGGCTAAACATGAACCTAAGCTATACCTCCTCCTTTCTTTTTCCTTCCCTTTGGCTAAGGCACGTAATCCAAGAATCAGCATTGAATCCATCTCTTGATCAGTGCTGCTATTGCAAAATTTAAGTTCTAACATCTGGCTTCAAGAGTACTTCCCCACACAACATCCTGGGAATCTTCATCTATTAACAATAACTAAAATTCCCCAGAAGGTCTAGGTAATTTGTAGCATACCAGAGCAGCACAACCCACATGTGCCCCATGGATCGAGGCACTGAAAAGGTTAATGGAATGAATATGATCATGTACGATCATTTTCATCATGAAGTAATAAATGCCTAAAAACAGCACCTCATGACAGTGAGTTTAAACGGCTGTCCACAGTTGAAACCTTCAAAACACCCGGGACCACTTGTATTTCCACTCCTATACTAAAGAACCACAGAATCACATCAATTTATGACATGGAATACAATAATGAGCCATTCTCTACAGCGATATGTGCCACAATTCCATGAAACATGATCCTCCGATACAATAAATACTATCTGATAGGATGGTAAGGATTCAAGAATCACTAACTGGTTTAAAGCAGATATGTGAGGAATCCTTAACTACAGGAATTAAAACCATGGGGTCCCAATAAATGAGAATTGATCCTCAAGATTCCTCAGCATTATATGTTTTTTAATAAGTAAAATACGGATCAATCTGCACAGAGAGAAAAAAGAAATCCATGTGGCACACAGATAGCCTAGATGCACAGTTACGTACAAAAACTATGCGTGTCCATGCATGCATGCCATAAGATTCTGTGATGTCTATATAGGATCATAATGAATTAAGCCATAAACTAAGAAAACTTAGCTCTACATCCAGATAACACAGAAATTAAGCTGCACTTAACTAAAAGTGGACTAACTTCATTTAATATAATTCATAAACAAGATCAGAAAAAATAAGTTTCCATACATAATTCTCCAAAAAGCACAACTTCGCAGGCAACACAATAAGAGTACCTTCGATGCAACAGTTTTAACTAAACAACCAAGCAAAAACAGTAAAAAATTGGAATTAACTATGAAAGAAAAAAAAAGAAATCTAGATCTATGAGCACTGCAACAAAATCCAAATTAGATCTGAAAGTTAACACATCAAAGAAATCAAATCTCAAAGAGTTTTGATAGATAAGAAGCAAGAAATCAACACATTAAAATCCTCACCGCCTCCATTCACGAAGAGCAAACCCTTCCTCGGGCTCCATCTCTGTCGGCGGTGGAAGCACGGGTCCATCCGAGACAAAAACGTCGTCATCAGCGCCGTTTTCACCTACACCGTAACCATTTCCGTTCTCCGCATGGATCTGATCGTACGGAGACTGGGAGTAGCTAGCGTTTGGATCATCAAATCCAAAGATCCCCGGAGAGTCAGAGGCGTGGTCGACGGCGATGTCACCGTCCGCGGGGAACCCTCCGGAGAAGTCTCCTGTCGCAGCTGGGAAGCTGGGGTAGGATCCGGATCCGTAGCCGCCTTCAGCGAAACTCTCCTCGTCGTCGTCAACAAAATGACGATCAGAAGAGTTCACGTTCATCTCCTCACCATCGATGCCGTACGCGTCGAAGGAAGACATCTCTCTCGAAATGCTACTCTGCCTCTATCGCACCGTCTCTCTGTAAAATGCTAAAACGTATAGAGTTTTTTTGCCTCAGACAACTTGACGCACTCAACTTTCGGCATTATATAGATCTGGAACACTTTACTAAAACGACGTGGTTTCTCTAACTCCTTTTCCTTTCAGCTTTTTCCTTCTCTTTAATATAATTAATGAGCAAATCATTATTCTCACACACCGTCATATTTTTTTAAAGAGCATTACTTTTTTATTTTTTAAATTTTTTAAAATGTTTTTTGGATTAATTTTTTTAAACTAATTTAATTTTTCTATTCATTATTCATATACAAAACATTTGATAACAGAAAAATATTAAAAATATTTAAAAAAATGGATAATGTGGTGTATGGACTTATGTTTAGAATTTTTCCTTTTTAAAATTTGTTCTCTTACCAAATGTATTATATAAATGATGACTAAAAGAATTCAATTAGTTTTAAAAGAATAAAACCAAAAAAACTTGAAATTTTTTTAAAAATTAAAAAAAAAAAAAGTGATACATAGGGATGATGAATAAAATTGCTAGACGAAGATAAATCAGTAACATGCACTTGCAACCAACTAGGGAGTTGTCCTCCTTTTCCTTTTTATAGTTTTTGGCACAACATAATGCATTTGTTTACTGCCTCAAATATTTTTGCAAAACATAAATGTCCAAAATTATATGAATAGAAATTGTATTTTTTTATTTATTTAGTAAATTAGTCAAGATGGTTTAGTTTAGTTGTTATTATTATTATTATTTTTATAGCCAAAATAAGCCAATCATTAAGATAGTATACAAATGATTCAAATGAACGAATCATTTCAGCTAGGAATTACATTGCTTGTGTAATAAGTAATATAATTAGTCAATCACAATAACAAGGACTAAGGAAAACTGTGATACAAAGGGAAACATATGACCCGAGTGGGAATTTGGAAGTGATCAAGCACATAATGGGGTGTACACAAAAAATCAGCCTCCCTGCCCATTGATTTCAAAACCATGTTTTTGTATAAGCGTTTGACGATTGTACAATTCCGGATGTATGCAATGTCTAACCAGATTTTATATTAAAAAATAAAAAATCCAAAAGGAGTTGTTGGGAAAATCTTCCAAGTCATGCTTACGAAACAAAACATCCACCTTGAAGTAACTACCTAACCACTCACACAACACCTCAATGGCATCGGAGACGGGGATTTCCAATCCATACTTACAAGTGAAGAAACTGTAATAGATCAGCTCGGTTCACTATCGCCATTAACTTTTGCCAATCTCAGGACAATGAAATTAAGTATCTTCAGAGAGGTGGCGATGAGGAAAACAGTCTGTGGATTGGGTAGGACTGTCAATGGTTAGTAAATTACGACACCGAGCATGGCACTTCCCTTGGTCAACACCATATTCAGTTTTCTTCGGCTTAAACAAACACAATTACACTGCAATTAAATCCAACCCAGATCGGCTCACAGAAAAGAATGGCACTTACAGCGCCGGCCACATCAAATAGTGGGACTACATGCTACTCGCCCTCAAGAAGAGCCCTCTTTCTTCATGTCAGGTCTGTAAGCAATTTGAGGAGAAAATGGCTCATAGGATAGGGAGCGAAAAAATCTTGAAACACATATACCTCGGGACTGGAGTCAATTTGGTGTCTCTGCTTTCAAATCAATATGAGATGAAGCCAAAAGATCATCTGTTGGGAGTTCCGCTCATCTTTTAGAGATCTTAAGAAGAATGTAGGGCCAATAGTCAATTGGCAGTCCTGGATCTGAATGGTCCTTGTCCGTCTTTAAGTTTGTTATTTACCATCAAAACATCCCAACGGCAGCCATGCCAAAATGAGGGAAGGTTCTATAGTCTTTCAGGGGACAGGTGGAGCATTCTTGGCATATCTAGCAGAAGAAGGCATCTGCTGCAGAACTTGCGGAAATTCTGGCTTCATACGTTTATTCGAAATACCATGCAATGACCTTATTCACATTGTCAAAACCACCAAATGAGAAAAAGGAAGTGGAGAAAGAAAATAAAAGAAACTAGAAAAGCATGTTCTTAGAGAAGAAATAGAATTCCAGCTAATAGAACTGCAGTATGAAGGAATTAGTTTCATCAACTTTGCCTGAGGTCTCCCACCCCACCCCACCCCCCCAAAAAAAAAAAGAAGAAGGACAAACGTTGTTTATACATGTTTGCTGGAGACATATAAGCAATTACCCAAGGAAGTTCCATGTGCACGAACAAACAGAAGACGGGCAGGAGGAAGATACTATAAGAGAGAATGCTCAATATTTACAATGTTTTCCCCAAATCTGAACAGAGATGAGACAACTAAACATATATTCAATGGGGAGTATTCAGTCTTCTCACCCCACAAAATCACAATATTGATTAAAATATGTGGGGATGGCTTGCCATGCCATAACTCAAGATTAAATTAGAAGTTTTGATGCAAAAGAAAATTGGTAACTGAACACTGGTAAATGGTTAAATCACACACCTAGGAGAACCCTGATGTTTCTGACTAAATTGACCGAGCATTGATCTTAGACTTCCGAGTGCCTTTTCAGCAGCCTGAAGAAAAGCATGTTGAGGTGGTTGGAAAAATAAAGGCACATAAAATTCACAGAAGAGATAATGTGAAACCCTTAAACCAAATTTGTCTATATATATATATATATATATATAAGTAAAAATACCTGCATCTTAGCCTCATCCCATGTTAGCCCAATCCCTCTCCCTAAGACCTGTCCATCTATTTCGACCTGAAATACAGCATCAACCCAGAATATAGGTTGTTAGAATTAGAAGCCTGGAATATGAATCAATAAACATCCGTACATAAATAAAAAATTGTTGCTTCTGAACTCCAACAAATTACATCAGTACCACTCTCTCTCTCTCTCTCTCTCTCTCTCTCTCAATTAGTTACATCAGTACCAATCTTAAGAAATCCAAGGATGAAATTATCTATGCTCCTTCAATGGGGAGAACCAAAGGTGTAGAGATATTAGTCAAGTGCACACCTCAAGGAAAAATAATTTTGCCCAAACTATACGAACCCAATATTGGAGTGTTGCAACAGGCTGTCTCACCAGGAGGGGTTTTGGATGAGTCTAATCTGCAAATGGGTCTTTGTGAGGGGGACTGCTTTGATGAGAATGTGGGTGGTCCGACCCCTTTATGCACTATCCCGCCTCAATCTTCTTCCAGTATTGTTCTAGATTGGGTCCTAAAAGAGGTTGAGGAAATACAAGCATGTGTGGGGATATCTTGTGATGGTTTCGAAGAGCAATTTAAGGCTCTCCTTGTTGCTATCGAATCTGAATGTTCCTCAGCTTTGAGATCAGCTTCTACAAAAAAGGGAATTAAGAGATTAAAATGTTCCATTAATTATGTTAAGGAGGGAAGTGGTGGGAGGGACAAATCGATATTGGGTAGATTCCTTGTTTCTCCATCTTGGATGTTCATTACTTGGAACTGTGCCAGAAGAGATTGTCTTGTGTATGTTCAGATCATTTCCCCATTTTTCTGGATTGTGGTGGTATTCATGGGGGTCGGAGGTATTTTAAGTTTGAAAACATGTGGTTAGGAGCTGATGGGTTTGTTGATAAGGTTAGGAGTTCGTGGTCTTCTCATCAGTTCGCGGGTACTCCTAGTTTTATCCTTGCTGGTAAGCTTAAAGCTTTGAAGCTTGATTTGAATAAGTGGAATGTAAAAGTTTTTGAGATGATTAAAGTAGAAGTGGAATGAAGTATGTGAGAGATCTGATGATTAAAGTGGATAAGGGGCTGGAACTAGTCATGGGTTTCGGTAGTGGGTCGAAAATGGACCAGGGAGGGCGGGGGGTAGATTCTACCGGTTTGAAGGCCTCAAGTGTGCATCTCAGATAGGATCGTTGGATGCCGGTATCGCTGTCCACACCGGTAACACTCAGGACATCAGTAACTTGTTGTCTATGCCTTTTGAGGGAGCAGTAGGCCCTCGATCACCAATTGCAAATGGGGTTGATACTTTTTTCCAAGGTTCACTTTCAATCCCTACTTGTTCTATGCCTCCTGAGGGAGCAGTCGGTTTTGACAAAGTGGCACTGAAAGGATCGTTGGAGGATGGTGCACATACAAGCAATGTCCTCGTCGATGGAGGGGAGGAACCTTTAATGGTGATAGAAACTCAGGATTTGTCGTTGGTGCCTTGTGTGGAGGAATGTCTGGAGTTGGGAGTGCAGTTGGATACTCTGTCTGGGGCTAATGTTGTTCCCTTGGTTTCTCTTCCTCCGATAAACGATACGGCAGATTCACCTTCGGAGTGGGTTCTGAATAAAGTTAACAAGTTTCACCATATCGTGGGAATTTCACATATACGAAGACCAATTTCAAGCACTACTCACTGCGATTGAGGTGAGCCATGCGGCTGAAACCAAATTAAGTTTTAAGAAAAGCAGAGAGTTAAAGCGTCTTTCTTAGGCAATCAACTGCGACGCTAAGGGTGGTAGCTCAAGTCGAGGGAAAGCTAAAGGGAGGACATTGTGAAGACGTTCCCGTAAAGGGAGTTTCGAGCAGACTATTAGTTTTACGGGAAACGGGGGGTTGGGGTTGGGGAGGTGTGTTCAATTCCAATTTGGGCTTGATGTATTTTGGGTAGTTTTTCACGGACTTTTTGGGTCATTAGGGGCTCTCTAGTATGGGCTAAGTGTTTTCTTATATACATCCAGTGTGTTTTCTTATATACATCCAGTGTACTTTTTTATTCCTATTGATTTATATAATATTTATTACTTGTCAAAAAAAAAAAAAAATCTTTTGGGAATGTTGACAACCAGAAAATTCTCTTTTGGAGCTGCATGTTTTGGAGGTTGGGGAGGAGGATGATGTTATGTCGGAGGAGGCGTTGTTGAGGAAAAAAGCAATGGTGACTGACCTTGAGAGGGTTTTGTTGATGGAAGAGATTTGTTGGTGGCAAAAATCAAGGACTCATTTTTTTTTTTTGATCGGTAAAAAGATTATATTGATTAAAAGGAGGCAAATGCCCAAGTATACAAAACATATACAAGAGCAACGCTTAAGCGTGCTAATTTAGAGATACAATGAATTCGTGAAAAGACATGGCATGGAAATCAATTACAATTGATCAATGAAGCAAGGTAATGAAAAACAAATTTCTAAGCTCTTCCATCGATTGCTTTTGATCTTCAAAGCTTCTTGCATTCCGTTCCCTCCAAATGCACCACCATAGACATATAAGTATCATCTTCCATATGGATGCAATTTGAGAGTTGTCCCTAATACCTCTCCAAGAGGCTAGAAAGTCACATACCCTTTCCGGTATCACCCAAGCTAAACCCAGTAGAGCAAAAACTTAAGGTCATAGCAACCTCACAATGTAGTAATAGATGGTCAGTGGACTCGCCACTCTTCTTGCACATATAACACCAGTCCATAACTATGATGCCACGTTTCCTTAAGTTGTCTATAGTCAGAATCTTCCCCAAAGAGGCTGTCCAAACAAAAAAGGCTGCATTTGGATGTGCCTTTGTCCTCCAGATGCTATTCCATGGGAAAAAATCTGAATTCTGCATAGTCAAAGAATGATAGAAAGAACGGGCTGTGAAGACTCCCTTCTTAGAAGGGCGTCAATAAATCTTGTCTTCACCTACCCCAGACACCCGAGTGGAGTACACCTGGTCAAAAAACACCGAAAATTCATCCATTTCCTAGTCTTGTGCATCTCTAAGGAAGGAAATGTTCCATTGAGGAATGCCATTGGAGATAATAACTAGATCGGCTATTGATGCCTCTTTCCTTCTAGCTACGCCATAGACTTGAGGAAAAACATCCTTGAGTGCCCGATCACCACAACATAAATCTTGCCAAAATTTTACCTTTACTCCATTTCCAACTTTGAAGCAAGCATGTGCGGCATATGTGTCCCAACCTCTTCTAATATTTTTCCAAAGCCCAAATCCATGAGGCCCACTCACCTCATTGGAACACCAACCTCCCCATGATTCTCCTTGTTTCAAAGCAATAACTGTTCGCCACAAGGCCTCCCGTTCATGATGCTATCTCGATAACCATTTGCCCAACAAAGCATTATTGAAAGATTTCAAATTCCAGATTCCCAAGCCTCCTTTAATAGGAAAACAAATTGTGGCCCATTTCATTAAGTGGAATTTAAACTCGTCCTTTAACCCTCCCCATAGGAAATCACGTTGAAGTTTCTACATGCGATGAGCCACCTTGGCGGGGAGCGGGCATAATGAGAAGAAGTACGTTGGTAAGTTAGAAAGAGTGCTCTTGATGAGCATCGCTCGGCCCCCTTTGGATAAGTACATCCGCTTCCAACCGGCTAATTTCCTCTCCATTTTTTCTAGCACCTCATCCCAAACGGATTTTGATTTAAAAGCCACGCCCAACGGAAGGCCAAGACACTTCATGGGTAGTTGAGATATCTTGCAGTCTAAGATGGATGCCAAACTCTCCACATCGGGTATAAGCCCCACTGGCACTACCTCAGATTTGGCCAAATTCACCTTCAACCCTAACATAGCCTCGAAGCATAATAAGAGAGCCCTCAAAGCTCGAATTTACTCATGTCTGGCCTCGCAAAAAATGAGAGTATCATCAGCAAACAATAAATGAGAGATGTTGAGTGAACCTGAGGCTACCTCACCCACTGAGAATCTTGATAGGAATCTACCCGCCACTGCCCCTGAAATCATCTTATTATAGGCTTCCATCACAAAAACAAAGAGAAGTGGAGAAAGGGGATCCCCTTGTCGCAAACCTCGGTAGCTTTTGAAAAAGCCTTTTGACGTGCCATTCACCAGTACAGAAAAATGAACCGTAGAGATACAATGATGGATCCGAGTACGCCATTTTGTACCAAAGCCACATCTCTCAAGTATATACAGTAAGAATCCCCAATTGACGTGATCATAAGCTTTCTCCATATCCAACTTGCATAGAAGTCCTGGCTCTCCAAACTTAATCTGACTATCCAGACATTCATTGGCAATAAGAACCAAGTCAAGGATTTGCCTACCTTGAACAAAGGCATTTTGAGACTTCAAAATCAAGCTTGCCATCACCTTTGATTGAAAGAGGGAGATAAATGCACTAAATTTTTTCACAGAATGGCTAACTCACATCGGCATTGTAATGCCATTGAGTTGCTTCATTATGATAAAATTGTGTTTTCATCTCTCCTTAGATTCAAGATCATATTGTGTAGTTTTATGAAGTGCTTCTAACTAAACCAACTGCTTGGAGACCTAAACTTGATGGTTTGGCATTTGGTTCTCTAGATCCTCAGTGTGAGCAGGTTGGAGAGACCGTTTGACGTTTATGAGTTTTTCAGGTGGTTAGTGGGATGGTTAAAGATAAAACCCCTGGTCCAGACGACTTCTCTATGGCCTTTTTCCAAGCTTGTTGGGATATTGTGAAAAATGTGATGTGGGAATTTTTTTTCCTTTTATAAGTTTGAAAAATCTCTTAATGCTACCTTCATTGCTCTCATTCCAAAAAAATCTTGAGCTTTTGAGTTGAAGGATTTTCGTCCTATTAGCCTTGTAGGAGTTTATAAGATAATTTTGAAAGTGCTTGCTAATCGTATGAGTACGATAGTGGAGCAAATTATCTTTAAGCACCAAGATGTTTTTTCTGGGAAAGACAAATACTTGATTTTGTTCTTGTTGCTAAGAATGTTTAGTCAGTCGTTTGAATGAGGGACTTCATGGTGTTCTTTGCAAGCATTAACCACGAGAACAATGCAAAAACCAACATCTCCCAAGCAAGTAGAAATGGAAATGATTTATATAGATATCAATTGGAAGAAGAAACCCCTAGGGGTTGGCTCAAGGGGTAAAGGTCTTGGGTTTGGGAAATGCTCCCCGCAGGTCCCAGGTTCAAATCCTTTTGAGTGCAAACATCTCTAGGGGCTATCAGACTGGAGGATTTTCCCCTGAAATTACCTGATGTGCACTTGTGAGAAACTTGGCAAAACTCCTTGTCAAGGACCTGTGCAACCCCGAAATTAGTTGAGCTGTTGTTCCCAAACACATGGTGTCAATAAAAAAAATCGATCGGGAGGGAAGTTGCTATGGAAGGAGGTTATTGATCGGAAATATGGGAGTGACTAGGGGGATGGAGCTCTAAGGAGGTTACAGGGGGCTTATGGTGCAAGTCTTTGGGATTTCATTAGAAAGGGGTACAACTCTAATAGAGGTCTGTGATGTTTGTTTTACTAGAGCTGTACATGATTGGGAAATTGATGATGTTTCAGCTTTTTATATTCCTTGAGCCTTGGGGGTAATGATAGAGATAGAAGTTACAAAAGGATTTCTTATGGAGCGGATTGTAGAGGTGGCAATATGTTACACGATCCGTTAACCCAACACGAACATAATACGATAATAGCGGGTTAGGGTTTAGTCTTAAGGGTTCAGGTAAAAACAGATTGACCCGTTAAGACATGATTGCTTAACGGGTTGATAACGAGTCAACCCGTTTTGATCCAATATGACACGTTAAGAAAGTTACAATTACAATTATATCCTTATACCTAAAAGTAAAATTGTTAGAATTTCAATTTCAATAGTTTTATTGTTTAGATTGTAATTTTGAACTTGTAGTCAGCTTTATAATTTTTATAAATATTGTGATTTTAAAATTTATATAAAATTATACTAAATTTAATTAGGTCAAACGGGTTAATTTCGGGCCTATTCAACTCATTTACATAAACAGTTTGAAACGGATCATATTGTGTCGTATTAACCTATTTTGTAATATTCACTAATGGGTCAAATCGTGTTAGGGTTTGAAATTTTGACACGATAAGTTTAACGGGTCGGGTTATGGTTGAGCTATATGGTATAATATACATTCTTTGACACGACCCGTTAACACGATTTGACACCCCTAGCAGATTGGGGGAAGAGTTCAAATTCCTCTTGGTTAATTGGTCAATAGTTTGTACGCCAATTTCTATGGAAGGTTTGGGGATTCGCCACTTGATGAAATTCGATCAAGCACTTTTGGGTAAGTGGTTGTGGTGATACCAAAACGAAAGGGAGGCCTTATGGAAGTCTATTATAGATTCACAGTTTGGGCCGGACTAAGTGTCCATGACCTTCTTCTTTCTATTGTAACCTCCAGCTAGGCATTCCTCATGTATACTTCCTGCGTACCTGGGCTTTGCCTATTTCTATCAATATAATATCTTTGATTACCTATAAAAAAAAATGATGTTGTAAAAGTCCAAGGGAAGTAAAAAATTTACGGTCGTTCATAGTATAAGTTGTTGATTGTTCAGCATAGTCCTCATTTTCCTTGGAAGCATATTTGAAGGTCTCGTGTGCCTTACAAATTCGCTTTTTATTTATTTATTATTATTATATGGACTGCCTCGCTTTGGAATATTCTGATAACAGATAATTTGAGGAAGCACAGCCTTGTTGTTATGGATTTGTGTTTCACGTGCAAGAAGCATGGGGAATCTGTGGATCATTACTTTTGCATTGAGGTGGCAAGGGCTTTGTGGGATGGAGTTTTTAGTAGAACTGGGTTGGCTTGGGTGATGCCTTTGAGAGTGATTGATCTTCTTGCATGTTGGAACGAGCTATATGGTAGCCCTCAAGTGGCTCAGGCGAGGAAGATGGTTCTGTCTTATGTGGTGCATTTGGTTGGAAAGGAACAAGTGGTGTTTAAATGATAAGGAGCGTACCTTGGAGGAAATTCGGAATTTTTTTTGTGTACTCTTTGTTGCATTGGTTATTTGCTTTAGTGATTAATGGAGCTTCAACTCATGACTTTTTGTTGTCGTTTTCCACTTCTTAGAATGTACTTAGATGTTTTCTTTTGTATACGTCATGTGTACATGGACTACTCCTATTTCATTCATTTTAATAAAATTTTGTCGTACTTATCCAAAAAAAATATATATATACAAACCAATTTCCTCATTTTCAAATATTTAAACCCTTGCAGAATAATATGACTTTTGATCCATATTCATCTCATAGATGACAAACCAGCTAAATGACCACAAGCTGTACATAAACAAAACACACGTGGGAATGAAATCTGGGACAAATTATCATGAACAGA
Source organism: Carya illinoinensis (assembly GCF_018687715.1). NCBI lineage: Eukaryota > Viridiplantae > Streptophyta > Magnoliopsida > Fagales > Juglandaceae > Carya > Carya illinoinensis. Next base: position 5,951,243 of record NC_056760.1, on the reverse strand, counting down.
TGCAATTTTTTTATAAGAAGATATTTTATTGATATTGATATATCATGAACAGATACATAGATACAGTATAAGCAAAAATAAGGATATAAACTAGGAAAAGGCCATGCTAAGCTCAAAGGGAGCCTGATTCGATTTTTTAAAGAGAAAAAGAATCTCAAAAAATAATTCTTTCATCGTTACACCAAGTTTGCCTAAGATTTCAGATAAGGGTAGGAAAAAAGAAACATTCAATCATTCACCAAGTAAAATTTTGAGACAGAAGCATTCTCAAACTTCATCAAAACTAAAGCAAATGATCTTTAAATGCAAACCTGAGCATAAACTTCATCATTCTGAACTGAATTACCAGAAGGTGGAGGGCGAGGTTGAAAAGCTATATCAAGGCCTTCCAGAGTGCACTGAAAGAAGTTAAAAAGGCAAAAAGATACAGCATATGAATGATCATAGAATTTTAACCAATAATTGCAATAAACATTGAAAGTGAATAAAAAATGATCAAGTTCTTGCATCTTACTAATTCTTTCAGTGCAGAGAGTGAACCCATTGACTTCTTAGAGCCTTCCAACCTAGGGTCTAGAAGCCTAGATGGATTGGACGCAGTTGAACATGAAACAGGCTCCTCTTTGGACAATGGCTGATTCCCAAAAGAATTCAAATTACCTAGAAACCCATTGATGTTTGCACTAAGGATACTCACATTCCCATGCATAGACCCAGAATCAGTTTTAATGCGTGACATGTACATATCTGTTGGGAAAAAAATGTATGAAAATTGTCAGGATCATAACAAGGCAATGCCATGACCCAAACACCACCATGTAAGGAAAGCCAAGATGTATCAATGAATAAAAAACATGATATTTGAAGTTTCCTTATGCGATATTCGATATAAGCACCAAATAAGATGTCCAGTTGGAGATATTTAGTATGCTAAGATGAAACCAACTCATTTTGGGGTGTGAATCAGGACCCAAGCTCAGCTGTACGTAACATAACCTAAGCCAGATACAGTATAGACTCTAGACAGTAATTTGGAAACACATGCAATAATCTTTCAATATATTGAGATTAAATAAATCTTACTAGCCAAGTTCTTAATTGAACCCTCAGCGGCCTGACGTTGGGCTTCCCTTCTCGTCCTACCAATTCCTCCACCAATTTTTTCCCCTGCGAACCAAGCCTAAATAAACAATTGGGGAATGAGTTATCAAGGCATGGCATCTCATAACAAAGAAAAGGACAACATAATCAGGTCATTGGGAAAGAGCAAACACCATTGCTTTCAAACAAGCTGTGGTCTTCAGCTCTGAACTAAAGCATCCTATAGATTTTATGGATCCAGTATCCAACTCCACAGAGGAGAACTTAGTCCTTGTTGGATTAGGCAGAATCCAACTCTTAATTTGACCGACTCTTATGAATACACAAACACACACACATGCAGTTATCACAAAAGTGTGAATTTATTTTTGCTAAGCTAGGCAAGTGTAATTGTTTATTCTAAAAGCGACAGAAATAGTTTTATGATAGGTAAATTATGGGTGACAAAATATTTTTCAATATATGCAATATATTATCATCTTTAATTATTTTAAAGGATTTATTAAAAAACACAAAAGGCATAGCCCGGGTATAGGAAGTACACGAGAGGAACACCTAATCAGATATACTTCTCATATATTTAATGAGAATGGGCACTTTAGCCTTGCCTTCATTGCCTTAAAGTTCCAACCTAACTTCTTAGAGACGAGTTCATATGGACCACATCAACAACTCAAAGAAGACTAAAATGATTTATTTACACAATTTTGGTGGGTGGGATCATGTATTCAGGGTTTTCCTCCTTGGGGGTGAGTTAGAAGGACCTTGTCTTGGTGAGGTCTTACATCATAAAAATAAAATGAAATGAAAAAATTGTTCGATTCAAAAAGTCTGATGTTTGGGCAATCATGACCCCAACTTCCCCCCAGAAAAGTTATATACTCATAACTAGAAATACAGGAATTGTATCATTGAAACTAGCATACAAACTGAAGAGTTTTTTATAAGAGTTTGGGCGTGATGAGTTAAAATACCTCCGTGGAGAATTGCAATTCCGTGCTACCAACCAAAGCTGGCCTGAACTCCACCTACCAGTTCCATTAAAAGGAGAAGGCCAAAAAAGGAATTTAGATGGACCTCAATATGCACACATGATCTCACTGTATCTCTTTCCCATTACCTTGGTTCCACACTTCATTGCGATATCCTGTAAGACTCCAGCTGGAGTTTCTGCATTTGAAACACCTCGTCCAGATTCGAAGTCAAAATCCCTGTTGCTGGAAGATGGTCGACTCAATGGAATATCCTCACCTTCAAATCACATGTCCATGATATGATACCACCCATGATAAACTACAGTTAATACTATAGAGAAACTAAAAGATCACTCTATCTGAACAAAATTGCCACTTAAAATAGTGTATCAACATCTTTAAAAACTCTGATACACAGTTTTCTAAAAAGTAGAGAGCCAATAAACTTCCATTTATGTGTAAATTCAAAAAACCCTAATAACCCAAAATGATGAATAAGTTATTCATCAGGTTTGCTCAGGGGCACAAGAATTAGGGTTAGAGAATTAACGAAATTCTAAATGGCAACCCACTAATAAGAGCCATATTCGGTTATACAATCAAAAAAATTCTGAAGGGATGCCAGCTAATAAGATCCTTGTTCAGCTCAGGATTAGTGTAGGTATCCCCCTTTCACCATTCATATTTATTCAAGACCATCTCTTCTATCAAACTTGGTATGTCTGAGTCTAATTCATTCATTAATGCCCATGAATAACAAACTATTATGCTTAAACTTTCAACATCTTATTATACATCACAGTCGATTTCCAAATAGAAAAGCGATTTTTCATTTTCAAAAAGTTAAATTTCATAAAGATATGTAGTCGAGGTCAGATGCTTCAGGATTCACAAGCTGCAAAACCACCCATGAAAAAAGACCCATAAGATTCGTCTCAGTATGCAATTTTGTGCGACACCTCACCTGAGAAAGAACGGTAACTAGACAGTGTATGGTTTAATCTCAACCGATCATCTCTGTGAAATGCCTGCAAATAAATAACCTTATAAGATTCACAGCTAGTCACAAGTAGCTATAACCTTTCAGCACAGAAACTGAACTAAAAAGTCACACCAACACAGTAACAATCACCTCTTTTGGCAATCTTTGATTTTCATGAAGAACTCTTTCAGAAGCAATCGAACACTCAACCTTGGGGAAAAAGGGTGGATGAGTAGGCCCATGCTTCTCAATATGCATTGGTTCTGGATCTAAAGGAAATTCTTTGGCTCCTGCTCGGCTCAGTTGTAGTGGGCTCATCTCTTCCTCCACCGTAAACCAGCCACCATGTGACTGCAACTGAGGAGTAGGAACTTGAATTGGAGGTCTTACAGGATATGGGGGTTCAGTTGATGTATGTTCTCTTGTATCTTGCCCATGTTGCAATATGAGTAGCCTCCGCCTTGTATCAGGATCTAATTCTGATTCTGGTACCTCACCCTCTTCTCTAGCAGGAGAACTTTGAAAGCATGGTTCTGGGGGCCCAACATGGCCCAATGGTTTAACAAGTGAAGCCGACTGAGGAAACTGAACATCAGGAAATTGTGATAATACTGGAGTTGTTGGAACTGAAATTGAGCTAGAGGCCAACGCAATTGGATACTGAAGAGCAGGAGCGAGACTTGGATCTAGATTAGCAACTGTTGAAGAAGCAGATATGGCATCCTGAATAAAAATAAAAAAGCAAAGAAAAAATAAACCTGATATTAACTCGAAACCACAGATAACAATAAAGCATACAAAACAAGAGAACTCTACATATTAACATCTAAACCCCAATATGCATACTTTAAGAAAGTAGATATCTTATACGAACACATTAATTCAAAACTTAGCAGATTACCTTTAGTCTTCTTTCAACTTCAGCATCAGCCATGCCATCAAAAGAAAGGGGATCTCTGTTGCCATTTGAAGCAGAAGCATCATCCTGCATGGCATAAAAATATTATGGGTAAACAAGAAATCTGAATAACCAGCAAAAAACCACAAGAACAAGTGTTAACAAGTTTTTTTCCTCGCTAACCTCAGAAACTAAATAGTTGCTCACATCAGGAGGAGAGGGAATATCTTTAATATCATCTTCATGTGAAATTTCAAAAATCTTTTGTAGAAGACCCTCATCAAATTCTCTGCCATCAAATTTGAAGGTCATGTCATTCCAAACAAAAGATATTATACATATTATTGGACTGGCGTTTATTTGCTCAAAACTTTAAGCCCCAGCAGAAAATATTTTAAGATCCTTTATAATATTAAAGGATGTTGAACACGTCTTGGAGTTTAGTCTTGTAAAAAGAAAATAAATGTCATGGGGTTTAGTATCCTTACTTGAAAAAACCACCTCTAACATTGCAGGCAACATTTCTTGCCACACACAAGACAGGTATAGCATTGTTAGCCTACAACATAAGCATTCAAATAAGTTAGTCCCTGGAGTGCATTTGCTCTATATAGTAAACACAAATAGTAATACCTCGGCTTGGGGAGCGTAGTATGGAGCAAATGCAGGAACAACATGAACCCGTGGTTGATCTTTCTCATCCCACACTTTCAAGCGATCATCAATGACCAATGCCATCTTAGGATGGCATAACCCATCTTGGAAGACATTGAACAGCGACTTTCTCAAACCTATTAGTTTATCATATAAACAAGCCATAAGCAGCATCATAAGGAATGAAGACGCTGATTTGAACAATTGGGAGGTGGGGAAGCATTTTGTTTCTTGGGTAATGAGACATTACAAACTGCATGTAATTAACTTCTCTTCTTAATGAGCTACACGGAAGTGGAATCTATTTGCAAGGATCATTTCACTAACCAGACTTGACACACACAATGCGATCCAATAGCTCCTTTGAGTTTATCAAATTTAAATCTGGATCAAGAAGCCTCCACATTTCTAAAGCATAATCCCTTTCAGCCATTGTGCAAACATAAACCTCAAAACGCTTGCGTCCTCGTGCGATCAAGTAGCTCCGGAGATCATCCCATGCAGGCCTCAACCTCACAAGAACACTTGTATCACGAATCTATGGAGGAAAGAAAACATTATAAAATAATAAACTTCATCCCAAACATCTACAAGCATATCTCCACCATCCAGTCTAGCCCATCAAGTGATATTGCAGAAACCTCTATTGGTCTCCCTGGCATATGGTAGAGAGTCTAAAATATTATGAAGCACATAAATAGTATTCAATTGAAATTCAGACTTCTTGAGCGCACGTGCACTTGCACGCACAGCACCTTGTCTTTGAAGTTATCTATTTAAATAAAAGAGTCAGTTATCTACAAATAATGACAAGAAAATCAACAAATGGTGCTCCTTAGCATTGGTGTGTAAGTTGAGAAATGCAAGAGTCAAAATAGAACCAAACAACAGGGGCAGTAAGTATTAATTATTACATACATGTGGATTGATGCGAGTCAGAATAATTTTCTTCTCCTGCAATCGTATAATTGGCCGAGCAATAGGTTGATGGTTATCTGACAAGGCTGGAACAACCTCAGACTGAGTTTTGATCACCTTTCCATTTTCAACAACCTGATCATTTTCAGCATATTGCTTCAATATATGCTTGTCATCTTGATAACGCTTGACCTCTGCCAACATACCAGAAATGCGTAGTGGGTCCAGCTCACTGTTTATTTTCCGCTGTAGGGCCTCAATCCGATCCTCAAATGAGCGCATTGTATTTGCTACTATGAGTGTTTCATCAAGATCAAATACTATTCCAAGACACCTAAGGTTCAGCATGACAAGACAAGAATCGTAAAGTCCTGAGGCAACATTGAATCCCCAGAAACAAGGATAACCCTTTTCATTATTCCTCCAAGACATGGCGACCAAATGAAGCTCCTCCCTTCCCAGTGGCATTACTGCAGTCTGTACATAGCATTGGGCAAATCATTGTTAACATTTGTAAAAACCATCCGTACCCAAACAAGATAATGAAGAATGGTAACTTAATCGGTGGAAATAATTCCTACCACATATATTGTAGGAAAGGAAGGATACACGACAAAAAGGGCAAGAAGAAACAGATAACATAAGGTTTCTCAGGCTTTCCATGAAGAAAAAATAGGGAAAGTTCCTGGATAACCCCCTCAGTGTTCATTTCGAATATTACACGCGCTTCACATAAGGAAATCAGACCACAAAGTTGCTGCTTGTTCCAATATTCTGAGTTAATATACAAAGCAATCGATATTGAAGACTTGTTTTGCAGAGTTCCTGGGTGAAGTACTTTCTTTTAACATTCTTATCAAATGCCGATAAAATGTGCCAGAAATGAAATCTTCAACCACATTTTTAGGAAGACTAGTGACAAAACGCCGTCAATAACTACATATGGCATATTCTTGGCGTCATAATATTCCAACGAAATTACCCACTTTAGCAAGTTTATCACACGGTTTAATATACCAGTCAGTTCAGAGTCCTACACAACAAGTTTATATCTTTCTGGCAGCATCAACGAGTTCAGACAGTTCTCAAATCATCAGTGCTAAGAGTTCAGAATAAAAAAAATTCAAAGTTCAGACAGTTCTCATAAATTTTGGGCAAAACGAGTCCACTGAAACTGTTAAAAATTCACTATAACTTCAAGTTGGGTTCTCGTTATTTCTTGTCCGGGGTCCACTGCAAGATCAACAGAGTTCATTTAGTTGTCTTCTTATAAATTTTTCTTCTTTCTGAGTGTCAGAATTGGAGTTTCAGTAAGTTTCCTTGGTGCTTTATTTGTTCTTTTGAAATTTTGTGGAGTTGTAATTATACCTTGTTCTCCTTGAAACACGAGGAGTGCAAAAGATAGAGCGGTGAGTCCTGTGACTGCGAGGATTTTGATTCCATTTTGAAGCAAATCCCACTAGATGTAATGGTATGGAGCACTGCCAGTGGTGGACACCTCTCACTCGCTTGCGAAAAGTGACTTATTCTGATTTCCTTCACTTCAACCATCGTGTTGTCGTTGTTGTTGATGATGTTCTCTACTGGGTATATCTCTACCTCTCCCAGTAACCCTTCCCCCTGATACACCAACGCCTTATACATAGTAATTTTTTCCCAAAACTAAAATAGTCAAAATCTTACTCTCTGGTGGCTCAGATTGTTCATCAGTTTCTTTGTAAAACTCGTGATTTCTATGAGTTCCTTTCCAGGGCAAATATCATCTTCGTCTCAAGAATGCTTTAGATTTGATCCCTTTTTTTTTTTTTTTTTTTTTTGGAATTTAACAAACAAAACTAAAAATCCCAGATCATTCAGAGAAAATTTAGGGTTTTTTCCTGGAAAAAAAAATTAGAACTGATTGCTGGTGAGATGATCCAAAACTCTAGGCGATCTAAGATTGGATTTCCGTCTCAGAAACAATAAATGGTGGAGCTATGGTTTTGATTTTGATGGTGTTGATGATGACGATGGTGTTGGTGGTGGAGAAACGAGTAGTCAAAAGCGAAACCCTAGATCCAGAAAGCGAAATGTCGAAAATAGTACTCCACTGCGCGAGGTAAAGATAATTAGGAAAAAAAATAGAATATAAATCAAGGATACTGGGCAGATTTTCAATTTTTGGATTCTCACGTCCTCGTGGGAAATATCTATCTTAGGGAAATATCAAATCAGAAATGATTTGTACAGTCGGAAAATATAGTCGGCGTGTAATCGGTTGAAAAAGAAAAATTAATACGGGACCTATATAAAAAAAATTATTTTTATAACTTTTTATAATTCATGTAGGTTTTCTTGAATATAAAATAATTTTTTAATATGGATATCTGACGCGTTGCAGAAAGGCGCCCTGGTGAATCGGTGATGCAAGTGAAACAAAGATTCGATGTACGTGAAAAAGGGCGAATTCAGTGAAAATTATTTTTTATCATTTGCATTAAGCGGACAATGCTGGAATACAATTTTTTTACAAACAGCTTTGCTATATACAGTCGCCACATGCAGTCGGCGTGCAGTCGGCTATACGGAATGAATAAAAAAAAATTATAAAAAAAATTTTTTATAGTCAAGGAGACCTACATGAATTATAAAAAGTTATAAAAATAATTTTTTTTTCACGTAGGTCCCGTATTAATTTTTTTTTTATAGCCGACTACACGCCGACTGCATCTTCCGACTGCAAAAAGTATTTCTCAATTAATTAATATCTTTAAATAAATTAATGAATTTCAGTAATTGATATTAAGCATTAAGGTTACGTTTGAATGTTGAATTGAATTAAATTGTTAATATTAATATTTTGTAAATTCTATTAAGATAAGTTTAACTTTTTAAAATTGAAATAAGTTTTAACTTTTTAGATTAAAATGTATAAAATAAGTTACGATGAATTTAATTTTTTATGATAAATTAAAAAAGTAGTAGATCACATTAATAATTAATTTGAAATAAATTGAATTTGATTCAATAAGTAAAGAGAGCCTAAAATAGTGATAATAATAATAACCAGGTTCAACATTTCAAGCTCGAATAACTATAAAGTACTATTTAAAGAGTGAATTGAGATGAGATGAGTCGAAATAAAAGTTAAAGTTGAATAAAATATTTTGAGAATATTATTTTTTAATATTATTATTGTTTGAAGATTTAGAAAAGTTAAATTGTTTATTATTTCATCTAAAAAATATCTCGTTTGATTACACAATTCATATGAGATATTTTGTTGGAATTTGAATAAAATATTGTTATAATATAATTTTTTAATATTAGTTTTGTTTTGAAATTTGAAACTGTTAAATATTTTATTATATTTTGTGTAGGAATGTGAGAAAGTTATAATAATTATATGAAATGAGATGAAATAATTTATTTTTATATAACCGAATTAGCCTTATTGTATCCACATTAGGCCTAATTCTTATGTCCAATTTGGGCTTGAGGAAGTTATGGCCCAACCCAATCTAAACTCCAAATAGTCTAATTTGGTTATGGAAAATGATAATTTGTACTCTCAAAATATCCCTAGTTCAATATTTATTTATTTATTTAATCTAGAAAATGTTAGTTGATATGAATCTCAATTGACTCGCTTTGAGATCCAACAATAATATTAAAAAACCAACCCAAAAAAGTCAAAATCAAGTCTATGGATGGAGAATCTAGACCTGTTGAGAACTCGTTTCAATAATCTAGATTATTTTAAAATCTAGACCCGTCGAAGAACCCGTCTCAAGAACCCGGATTATAAGGAGGAACGTCACAAAGGTTGTTATTTACCTTTGATAAGTTCAAACGTTCGATCAAGAATAAAAGGAGATCAACTCAACTCAAAATGAATAAAATTCATCAATTTCAATAATGTCTCATATGAAGTAGGCAACCACAATATGTTTAAATACTCCTCAACAAAAGTAAGTCTAGGTAAAAAATAAGGCACCTTTCCAAAAATACCCTCAACTGAACAGTTTGGCACTATAGTACCATGAATAGTGCCACGTTACAATAACTCCTTGAAACCCTAGTTCAAGATTTCCCAACATGCCCTTAAGTTATTCTCATAATAAACTAAATTATTCTAAACTAATAAAATAAGTCTTTTGAATGAATTAACTAAGTTGAAAGCTTTCAAGTCAAGTTGCTCTGTTGCTCTATTCCTTAACTTGTATCAAATTGATCAAAATTGGTTCTCCTTCCGTCAAGTCCATATTGAGTATTTGGCTCTTACTAGATTCAACCCAATTGGATTGCACTAATCCTTGCATTGCTTTCTTAATTTTCTTGGCTCTTAATCTTGTAGTTGACCCTTAAGATTTGGTCCGCCTTGGGGCCCATAATTCTCCATTTCCTCAAAATGATTCGACATTGAATCTCTATCTAGATCAAAGGGAAAAAGATCAAAAATATTGAAAATTGCAAAAATATGGTACTTACCTGGATGATCCACTTGATATGTATTATCATTAATTTGCAAATGAATTTGAAAAATTCTATCCAAGTTACTCCCATCATCAATAAGGAAAAATATCAAATCTAAATGAGTAAATGGATTAAAACCATAAACAACTTAAAAATGACAATATGAAGTAGTAGTATGCATGGTCCTATTATATGCAAAGTCTATAAATGACAAACAATCCTCCTAAATTTTTAAATTTTTATGAATGATAGTGCATAAGAACTGAGCATTAGAAACAATACTCTTAAGTACACCATGAAGTCTCACTATCGCCTTGAAAAATAAGTTAGCTATATTTGTGACATTATCAATTTTATGACATAGAATGAAATATTTTGCTAAATCTATCCACAATTACAAAAATATAATCTCTACTCCCTTTTGTTCTAGGTAGTCCCAAAACAAAGTCCATATATATGTTTACCAATGGCTTAATAGGAACGGGTAAGGGTGTATACAATCCATGTGGCAAAAACTTAAATTTGGCATTTCTACATGTAATATACCTTTCACAAGTGTGATTGACGTCTCATTTCATCTTAAAGCAAAAGAAATATTCATGCAAAATGTCCAAGGTTTTCTTGACACCAAAATGACCACTCCAATTATGTGTAAACTCAGTGAAAGGTAAATTATACTCCCACAAATGTTGATACAATAAGTCAATAAATGACAAATGATACTCTCACAAACGTTCATATAACACGTCTAAAATCCTCTTTACTACAAAATGTCCAATCAAAGTACCTCCATGTGCTCCAAGCACAAGCAACTTACGCATAGAACTATTAGGCATAAAAAATCTATTCTTTCTAAATAAGTACCAATCTAGTCTATAGAACTTACCAAATTATACTTTCTCACATACTCCATAGACATTATCAAAATCATCATCACTAGCATGCAATTTTTTATCATATTCAAATCTCAATAACTTTACATCCAAAATGAAGACAAAAATATACCTTATTGATATTGCAACAACAACAAAATTATCCTTACCATGTGTATATTTGATGACATGAGGAAAAATCTCAATACATTCCTCCCACTTAGCATGCATTCTAATCAACAACTTATATTGTCCCTCCAAGTGTATTGAGGACTTATGTTCTTGAAAGAAAAGTCAGGTAGGGATTGTCACACCTGACACAAAGTTAATGTAATACTCTATCTGTTTAATAGGTGGCAATCCACTAAACACACCACTAGAAATCATGACCTCATATCCCTGCAACAAATAAACAACAATACTAAGTAAAGGTACGTCAAGTTAGTTAGTAATAAAACTTGTCTTTGCATAAAAACTCACTTTCCCTTTTGTTTTCCTCTTATTTTCTGCATTATCTCTTCTTTTTTCACTCTCTATTTTTCTTCACTATCTCTTTATTCTTTTCACTCTCTATTTTTTCTTCACTTTTTTTGTTCTTTTCACTCTCTCATTCTCTTGAGGTTTTGGCATCACTATTACTTTTTTTCTTAATCTCACTTTCACACTTTCTTTTTTGATCAACCTTACTTTTCAACTTCAGTTGGTCCTCATGGACCTTTGTTAGAGTTAAATGAGCAAGTTTGATTGTTTTTTCATCATTTTCAAAACTGTACATGTTCTTGACCCCATCATGTATTACCCTCCTATTATACTACCACGGCCTCCTCAACAAAATATGGCCATCATGCATAGGCACAACATCACAAAGTACCTTATCCCGATATTTTTCAATTGAAAAAGATACAAGCACTTGCTTATTTACCTCAACCTCCCTATAATCATTCAACCACTGCAATATGTATGGTCTAGGGTATTTCAAGGTAGGCAAATTTAATTTCTCAACTAAAGCTGTGCTAGCCACATTAGTACAACTCCCTCCATCAATGATCATATTATATACTTTGTTGTTAATGTGGCATATAGTATAAAAAATATTATCTCTTTGCTGCTCCATATCATTTATTTTAACTTAGGCATTGAGAGCACGCTTAGTGATAAGAGACTCACCATGCCCTTCATTCTCATACTTATGTTCACATCTCTTCCTATATCTCCCACCTTGCATATTCTTAATTAATGTACCTCGTTGATCCATCCTATCATTTACTTCCTCCAATGCCAAATTTAACTTTTCAAATTTTTGTTACATGGATTGCAATACAAAGTATGAATTGTCTGACATCCCCTTCGATGTTGTGCGAGACATCATAATGCACTGCACAAAAGAATGTTAGTGGAAAAAACCTCACATACTCCCTTACATGTTTACGTTCGAATAATGACACTCTACTCATGTGTTACTCTTAATTGATTTTTTCCTGATAATGATATCTCACTCTCTTATTTTTTACCTCAAGAGTTTTCCCACTCAAATTCTTTAAGAACTAATTGAACTCAATCCAGACAATACAACCTTATTTTTTTCAACTAGAAATTAGGTACAAGAAACAATAAACAAGAGAAAACACGGAAAGAATAAAATGACACGAAACTCAAGAAAATAATACGAGAGAAAGTGTAATCATAAGACAAGATACCAACTATAATGATATCTATTCAGCCTCTTTGATGATAAGGCTCAATCAATAAAATAAAATTTTGGATTTCTTTTATTTTCCTTTCATTTCATTTCATTTCCCTTTTTTTCTTTTTGTTTTTCTCTTCTTTTCTCAACACTTCAACCACAAACAGAAATATTCAATTGTGATAATAAAACAATTGAATTCAAACACATAAAAATTGATAAGGAAATATAAGAAAATCAATTAAACGGAACTCCAAGCAATTGAAAAACTTATAAATGCAGGAAACTCTAGAAATTTCAAATCCTTGATAGTGCAAATTTTGGCAGCCCTCAAACGAGAAATTTAGCCACCCTATAATGATGAGCAGAAACCCAAATAATAGAATCATTTGACAGTCCAAAGAAAAACGAATTTTTGTACTTTTTTTTTTTGTAACCGTAGAACATCGAAGTCCTAGAATTTACGATGCAATAAATAAAAAATAGAATCAGACCTGATTGGAAACCGAGATTTGAATACCAAATGATGTGAATCCCAATCGACTCGTTTTAAGATCCAACAACAATATTGGAAAACTAAACCAAGAAAGCCAAAATCAAGTCTACGGATGGAGAATCTAGACCTGTTGAAAACTAGTTTTAAGAACCTAGATTATATTAAAATCTAGACCCATTGAAAAACCCGTCTCAAGAGCCCAGATTATAAGGAGAAACACCAAAAATGTTGTGATTTACTTTTGATAAGTTCAAACGTTCAATCAAGAACAAGAGGAGATCAACTCAACTCACAATAAATAAAATTTATCAATTTCAATAATGTCTCACCTGAAGTGGACAGCCACAAGATGTTTAAATACTCTCTAACAAAAGTAATTCTAGGCAAAAAATAAGGCACCTTTCCAAAAATACCCTCAAATGAACAATTCAGCACTATAGTACCATGAATAGCGTCGCGCTACAGTAACTCCTTGAAACCCTAGTTTAAGATTTCTCAACGTGCCCTCAAGCCATTCTCATAATAAACCCAATTATTCTAAACTAATAAAATAAGTCTTTTGAATGACTTAACTAAATTGAAAGCCTTAAAGTCAAGTTGCTCTGTTGGTCTCTTCCTTAGCTTGTATCAAATTGATTAAAATTGATTCTCCTTCCGTCAAGCCCATCTTGAGTGTTGAGCTCTTACTAACTTCATCCTAACTGGATTGTATCAATTCTTGCATTACTTCCTTGATTTTCTTGACTCTTAATCTTATAGTTGATCCTTAAGACTTGGTCCGTCTTAGGACCCATCATTAGTTGCTTTCTCAAAATGCACCCACTATCATTAGTAGTGGATTTAATAAAGTTATATTTTGATTAAAGTTTAACTAGATTGCATAAAAAGATATTGTACTAAACTCAACAAAATTCCAATATTTTTAATTTTGATTACTTCCAAACCTATTGAACACTAGCTAATATTATTTTGACATAAAAAAATTTCACTCTCCCGCTTTCTATTCCTCTTTCCCGTGATCCACAACTCATAAAAGTCATATTTGTCTCAAAAGCACAATCTCATTTCACCCCAATCCCAAGCTCAAATCCCACAATCTCATGCTGATGAAGTTCTCTGCAATTTCTCCCATTTGAAATCCCATGCCCAAATCCTAAATCGTCGTCTCCCACGATCCCTTTCGAAACTTCTCTCCATCCTAGAAACAATAACTTGCACTCGACTCATGTAAGACTCTAGATTGCATTCCATTTTTCGTCACTGATTCGCATCATGATGAAAAAAATAGGAACAACGATCACTGGACCACTAAAGTCAATGACTTGTAAACAAGAAAACCCAGAATTGTGGAAAGGGGAGAAATTAGGAGCTTACAGAGAAGCGCGACAGAGTGACTAGCACTAGCAGAGATGAGAATAACTCGAGGAACAAGGGATGTAACTTCGCTAGCTCCCTCCTCCAACATTTCCCGTGTTCAAATTGGTTCTCTTCCTCTGCAAACTCCAATGAGTTACAAAAACGTTCTCTTCCCATGTTTGATTGGGCAATCCGAATTGGTTATCAAAAACTAAACAGTCTTATCTCATCTAATCATTATAACTTTTTTAAATTTTCATACAAAATATAATAAATAATTCAACTTTTTCAAATTCCAATATAAAATTAATATTAAAAATTTATATTATAATAATATTTTATTTATTACTATTTAAAATATTTTATTTCATATCATCTAAATTACGTAACCAAATAGTACCTCATTGTAGTTTATGAGCAAAGTGTTTGCTATGAAGTTTTGGTTTCCAACTTCCAAGCTCATAGTTATGCAACTGTGGACGTACATTGGCTTTAATTACTATCTTACTATTCGATAAATATTTAAATTATAATTAAAATTAAAATAAATAAAAATATTATAATTAATATTATAATAGAATAACGATAAATTTATTAAATTTATTATTTTATGTTGTTAATAAATAAATAAATAAATTTTATAATTAAATTTATATCGATTCAACTACTAACACTCTGAAAGTGTATGTGAGTATTTTTTTAATATTTAATTTTAAAAAATAATTTACATCAGAGGCAAAGCTGGTACAGAGTAGCATTGTCCTTTGTCATCAGTTTTGATTCTCAGTTTTGCCATCAGCATCACATCTGTAAATTTTCAAAGCCAACAGTTAGTATGATTTTTATTTTTATCTGTATTAAAAGTGATCCTACTGTATCAAATTGACCATCCCATCAAAGAAGCTGAACCTGTCAAGAATTAATTAAGACATTTATATGCTTCCATAAAAAAAAATTATTTATTTTCAAAATTTACTATACATCAGCGATTATTTATATTATACTTTTATAAAATATAAGAATTTTTTTATAAGATATATAGTTATTTTTTATAAGATGTGTGGTGTATAGTGATAAATAGTAATTGCTCTCAATATTTTCTCTTTATTTTCTAGCAACGCGATGGGTGGGACTGTTTCAAAATTAACTACATAAAAGAGGATTCCATTCTAAATATTTACATGTATTAGAGACTGAATAATTTAATATTTAATATAGAAATAAATTTTTTAATTTTAAAATTTACAAATTTCACCGCAATAAAAAGGATATAGTTTAGTGTTAAAAATAAATTTTTTATGTAAATTTTAATTTATCTATTTTTTAAATAAAATATAAAATATGAACTACACGATATTCTCAATATATTAAAAATTATTATGTTATTAAAATTATATATAAATTATATTTTTTAAGAACATATTATAGACAAAAATATAATTTATTTATACTCTATTATTATCTCACAATATTATTATAATATTGCAAATGCCTACCATAAAATTTCAATTTTGTATTTGTAAAAGAAAAATTCCTCTTGCAACCGACTGGAGAAACCCCCGAGTAACCGCGTCCACGTGGAAAAATAAAACTGTGCGTTTCATATATAGCGTTCCATCATATTTTTCCTCCCTCAACTGCTCTTTTCGTCTTCCTAATGAAGATTGCCAATGACCTTGGATCAAGATTAACAACCAGGAGATGAAGAAACTCCATTATTAAAAAAAAAAAATAGAACTTCGAAAGACGATAGAAAGAGGCATTGGACTCACCTAAAACTGATGCAAAGATGCATAAGAATCTCAGCATAGATTATAAACAATAGATCCAACCAATTAATCTTCCAAATACAAAAAAAAATAAAAAATAGAGCTTTGTTATATATTCTACAGCTCTGTTTTTTTTTCCTCAAGCTCCTAATAAGAATTAAGTCCTCCATTAAATGGGTATACGCCTAGAGCCCCAGCATTTTTGGTTCAATCTCAGCTTGTAGGTAATTTCCGCTTAGTTTCTCATTTCTTTTGGTAAATTCCTTTCTCTTTCTCATTCTTGAACATTTTTTTGTTTTTTATTTTTTGGAACATGTTTTTGTGCCATTTTCCTGTCATTTCCAAATTTTCAGTCACTCTCGAAAGCACTGGTTTGTGCATTTTTCAGTCACTCAAAAGTATTACTTTGGACATTTTTTAGTCACTCGAAATGCTCTGTAAAAATAGATTTGAGCGTTTTTACACTCGAAATGCTCTATAGAAATGGGTTTGGCCAACAAAAATAGGGACTTCTCAGTTTCTTCATTCTTCTTTCTTCCTTATACGTTTCACTTAGTCTGCTTGGTTATTGAGATTTCTCAAATGAGAATTTTGAGTGTTAAGATTAAATATTAAAATATTATATTTTAATATTATTATTATTTTAAAATTTGAAAAAGTAGGAAAAAATTTACATTATTTATTATATTTTATATAAAAATTTAAAAAAATTATAATAATGAGATGATAATTTTATATTTAAGATAAAAATTCTTTATAGCCAAACAATGACTAGTCTCTTTTGTTTCTTTCACTCTAGTTTTCAGTCACTGGGTGAAGTGTTGTTGGGTTCAGTCCGCTTTCTTCTTCTTTCCATTTTCATTTCATTTTTTTTTGTCAAATGATGACATGACAACTTACCACATCATCCGGTTATACGGCAATTCCGCAAGTCGGTTGTACGTAGCGGTTCTGATTGAATATTGTTGTTGTGATCAACTTAGAGACTGGACATGATGGAGGAAATTTAGTTGGAGATTATAAAAGATCAAGGTTTATAAGGTGAGGTATATTGGAAGAAGGATGGTGTTGGGATCCCGTTGCACTTCACTGCTTTTGGTTTTTTAGTTTTTTTGCATCATTTTTTAAATATTATTAAATATTTTTTTTAAAAATAGAATATTATTAAACAATAATTTTTTAATCACTAAATTAAAAGAATTTATTTATTTATTTTAAAAAGGCAGATATATATATATTGGCAAGACATGCATGGCACGTTAAAAAATACGGGGAGAATAATTTTATTTAAATTTTTTTATTAAATGTTATTTACACGATTTGATATAATTTAATTGAAAAAATTATAATTCTTAATTTTTAAAATGATTAGACATAATTTAATTTAAAAAATTGTAACCATAATTTAATTTGAAAGATTTTAGTACGAAAGAAAAGGGCTTGAGATCTCCAACTTTTGAGATGCCTAAACTACCCCAGATCTGATATCAACGCCGGAAAGGCACTGGGCCAGACGTAGCCAGCCTCTTCGAGTTCGAACAAAAGCTCGCACGGAATTTCATAATACGGATCCAAAATCAGCCGCTTCGACCCCCCCTTTGTCACACAAACACACAGACGCAGCGAGTTAAGAGGGATATACTCCATCGCTCGTTCGCTCGCTCTTCGATTTGTCTTTTTCTTGGTCGTTTCTCCTCAATTCTTTAACCCCAAATTTAAATTTTTACCCAAAAGCCCCTCAATTTCGTCTAAATGCCCGGTTCAAGCGACTCGAGATAATCCCACCACCGCTACCCAGAATCAACGATGATCGTCCGAACCTACGGTCGTCGCAACCGAGGCATTCCGAGGACTTACTCTTCCGACACCTTAAACGACGCCGCACACGACGACCACTTTAAGGACTCTCTCTCAGAAGACAGCCCCCAAGAGCACGGCCTCGGCCTCTGCACCGGTTTCGGCTTCTCGTCCCAGGAATCTTCCTCCCACCACTGGGCCTCCGACTCCGACCCTTACGGGTTTAATTCGAGGCCCGCTTTTGACGATTCGATAAACGGCGTTGTTAGGAGGCCGAAGAAACCGAGGAGGGTCGGGAATAGGGAGCCGGAGGTGACCAATAACTGTAGCAGGCCGTCGATTCCGGCCACCTCGACTCTGATGGAGGCCCAGGAGTTCGGGGAGATGATGGAGCACGTGGACGAGGTCAATTTTGCTTTGGATGGGCTCAGGAAGGGTCAGCCCGTTCGGATCAGGAGGGCGAGCTTGTTGTCTTTGCTGTCTATCTGCGGCACCGTGCAGCAGAGACGGCTTTTGCGGACTCAAGGGTACGTGAATTTCGATCATTCCTGTAATGGGTTTTGAGTTAAAATGTGAGATTGCATGTGTATTTACTTGGAAATGGGGAAGTATGTTTGGAATTTGCATACGGGGCTATGTAAAGTCCAATTTTGGTTTGGAAAGTTCTTGAATTGAAGTTTGTGGACATGCGTTATATGGTGTTTTCTTATCATGTCTTCCCAGTTTAAATTGTAGATTATGACAAGAATGTTTTATATAGATTCATAAAGTTCTTGTAAGTGCGTATGTGGCTTTGAAGCTTCATTGACGGTTCAGTGTGAGCTCTGTTAAAAAAACTTAGTGTGACTAGCAATTGGCGTGTAGGAATGTGTAATATAGGGGCGTGTTTAGCCCCTTGCAGTTTGATCTTGGCTGTATCGGAAGGGGAGTTAGTTGTCATCATAATCTAACCGAGTACTCCTGATATTGGCAGGATTTTCTTGATTATGTGTCAGTTAATTTACACTTTAGTTACCTTTTTTAATGATGCAAGAAGTTACTACCCATTTGATTCATTAAAAGAATGAATCACGAAGATTAGGTTTTATATAATTTTTTCGAAGTATTTGCTGATGAATAGGGCTGGTGTGAAGTATGCATCTGTCTGAGTGCACAAATTTGCACGCCCTTGTGTGAGTCTAGCTTGTGGCTTATAATATGTTTGAGTGTTAGTCCGCCTGTGCTTATAAATAATTATAGAAGTATTGTCAAATTTATGCTTTTGGAATTGTTTATGACAGGAGAGTTACAGTTTTCCTATGTTGAATGCGCTTCATTGGAGCAGTCTCTTTTTCTTTTCTTTTATTTTCTTTTCCCATAAGATATTGACCATTGAAGAAATTTATTTTCTCCTTGATTTGGCTATCTAAGACAATGCTATATGCAAGCGGTTAGGATGAGGTGGTTTGTGTTGTCCTGCTTATAACGTAGCTACTTGTTTTCTTTTTTATTATATCAAGAATATGCATATCTTCATTTCCTTTCTGAAACCAATACTCGTGCAAGATTGGGAGTTTCTTACCCTAATCTCTGAGTTATCTTGCTTTCAGGATGGCAAAGATGATAGTTGATGCTATTTTGGGTCTTAGCTTCGATGACTCACCCAGCAATCTGGCTGCTGCAGCTCTTTTTTGTGTTTTAGCCAGTGATGTAAGTGATGCGATAATTCATGCCAAAGTACAATAACCAGTGATGTATAGTGCTTATAAACTTATGAAAAGATGATAATTCTCCCAATGAAGAACATTCGTACACACGATCAAAGGGCTTTTTCGATTAAACAGATTTTCTATTGTGGTATTTTTTGAGTATGGAGATAAAAGTTAATTGACTTGGACCTGCCAAAACCCTACATAAGGCCCATGATTTCATGGCAATTACGCTTTAAGAATTTTCCTTTTGATTCAGAAGTGATAGAGAAGAGTAGGATTTAATGTCAACTAAACTAGATGCAAACTTATATAGATGCATTTGTAATGCATAGTGGGCCTCTCTTGGGTTATAAAAGGTTTTACTCATATGTTATTGAAAAGGTATTACATCAAAATTTATATCTCCCATTTTATGACATTTTCAAGTGCTTTTCTATGTAAATTATATCTCAGAAAAAGAAAAAGATCCTATCTTTTTTGATGCTGTGTGATGAGTATGGAGAAAGGAAGTTGGTTATAAGCATGAAACATATTGAACATATATGTGAATAGCGTTTGTATTTGGCGCTTCACTCATTTATCTGAATATATTAGATTTTTTTTCACTTTTAATTATGTAATAGGACCTTTTTGATCATTCAAATATGCAATTTTTACTTGCATCATTTTGTTTATTCATTTTTCAAAATTGACCTTCATTCTTTGGGCATGCCTTTCATTATAGAAGTACAGTCCTGAGGTCTAAATTAACTGTTTCAGGGCCAAGATGATCACCTTTTGGAATCACCCAGCTGCATTTATTTTCTAATCAAGTTGTTGAACCCAATGGTTTCGATGTCTACTGAAGACAAAGAACCAAAAATAGGCCGCAAGCTTCTAGCATTACGTAATGTCACTAGTGTATGTCGTGATGCAGCAAAAAGAGTAGACTCCAGTTCTACTATTGTTTCCAAGGTTTGGGAAGTTCTTGTGAGTTGCAAGGAATTGAAATCAAGCTTTGAGGGTGATCGTGGAATGGTAAGGCCAGAGCTATGCCCAAAATGGATAGCTTTGTTGACTATGGAAAAAGCTTGCTTGACCACTATCTCTCTTGAAGGTAATGCAAGGAATTAGCCCCTTCTGCACTCTGTATGAGAAGCTCATAGTTATTTTTATGTTGGGATGAACTTGGATGGGGGTTTGTGCAATCAAGATTAATAGGGCTCACCCAATTTTATATATTTTGTGAAAAAACATATCAAAAGGATATATTTTGTGAAATGTATTCTGATCCAACCCGTTCAAATAGATCTACATACAATCTAATATACTGCATCAAGCTATGTAAATTTGTGAATTGATTCTTTGTAATTCTATATGTAGGCCCCAACAAGTTTCCTTTTCAAGTTATAATATCAAGAGCTTTTCAGGATCTGGGTGCTTACCTGCTAGAAACTGAATTGGGATTTCATTTGTTTTAAGAATTTATTTATTTTTCCTAGCATATATTTTGCCCTGCTCAAGATCTGTTTTCCAATAGAGCTCTTCTTTTGTCTTTCCTTTCCCATTGCAAAGTTCAGAATGCCTGTTACCTTTTTTTTAAACATATATATATATATATATATATATATATATATCAGTAAACAATTTTTCTTGATAGAAATAGGCATAACCCAAGTACACGGAAGACATACAAGAGCAACACCTAGTCATGATTGCCTGTAACTGCATTTATCAATAATCAACCTAATCCAAACTGACATTAAATCCTTGAAGATGTGTTGTTTACTTCTTTTGTCAATTACTGATCCGAATCGCGAGTTTTCCTTTGCTCTATCTTATACTTCTCACAACCATGATGGCTTTTATTTTATTTTATTTATGATGCTAGTATGTCAATACACAATAAATTGTCAAACTCTGTTCTTTTAGTTTGGGTGGGATTCTTTGCTATCTGCAAACATTGTTATTTTGTAGATAAACCATTATGCCCTATATATCCATATTATATGCGTTTCTCTATCTTTTGTTTTTTCTGGGTTTTCCTCCCCTTATGTGTGTCTTTACATGCATTTAGAAACCACTGGTGGAGCAAGGAAGACTGGGGGCAATTTCAAGGAAAAGTTAAGAGAGCTTGGAGGACTTGATGCCGTCTTTGAAGTCATCATGAATTGTCATTCCGATATGGAGGTGTGAACCTGTATGTTTGTTTGATCTCATTATCTGTTTCATCATTTTGCAAATGAAATGGTCTAAATAAAGTAGAAGATGTCAAGAGGTCATAGTGCTATAACTTTTGAAGAATCTGCGCTTACCAATAAGAAAAAAAAAGATGAATAACATGTTTCACTTTGTCATGTGTGCATTCTATAGATTTGTCCAGCACTAATTCTTCGATCCAACTATTTTTATTTTATGAGACATGAGAAACCATCAATGCCACCTCTAACTTCTGCCATTTCTTCATGAAATCTAAATTAATGTTGTCTCAATGATAATTTTTTTTACTTTATAGGTGTCTTAATTTTTGACTGATGGTTGTGATTATTAAAAAATGATTCTGTATATTCTCTCCTGTTTGTTTCGATAGAATTGATTATATTTGATATTATTTGGGGAAGCTCTCAAACTACCAAATTTAATTGCAGGGTTGGATGGAGCATGGTTCAGTCACTCAGCATGTCAAGAATGGACTGAATCTACAAAGTCTGATGCAGCTATTGAAATGTTTGAAGATAATGGAAAATGCCACATTCCTTAGTAAAGATAATCAGGTGAAGTGAAATGTGATTTTAGCTTATCGTGAAATTTGCATTCTTTGAGTTTTCTTTGTTTCTTTCTCTTTTGATACGTCTTTTACATAGATTTCTCCATAACAGAGCCATTTGCTTGGAATGAGAGGAAACTTGGATCCTCTGGGAACCCCACTATCTTTTGTAGAGCTCATTATAAGTCTTATTAAGATTCTCTCAGGTAACTGAGAATAAAAAAGGGTTGCTTCTTATACGAAACTACTACTTCCTTATTTGTTATGTAAAGAGCACGACTACTGTAAATATTGCCTTGATCCCGTCTTTGTTATATTAGCACTTCTCTATTTACCTTTTGGCAATTGTTGGTTTTGATTTTAGGTATTTATCTACATAGAATTTCTTCTGCTGCCTACAAGGATGAAAAGTCTAATAATCTCTCCAATGGGTCTGATCAGACTTCTGAATTGGCTTTGACTGAGGACTACAAAGGTACTTGGTTGCAAACTACTATCGCTCCCCTGTGCACACTTTCATTATTTGGATCTCTTATCATTATATGTTTGTGCTTGTATGTTTCGGTAGAGTTTGGATAAATTTTTTCATGATATAATTAAGGAGGTTAAAATTGAATAAAAATATCAGTTGTACATATCTTTTCTTCATAATTTATGGATGATGTACATTTGGGCAGAGCAGTTGAACATTATGATGAGAATGAGACCAGCCAGAGAGGGTAATATCCCTGTTAGAGTCAAGAATTCATACAACCCTCAAGCTCCCGGTACCCCAATAATTCCACCAAGTGCTCTACTTTGACTCTCTCTAAAATTTCTCTCTCCGTACAAGTGCAAATTTTTAGCATTTCTGTTTTCAAGTTCTGCCGTCGAGGATGATTTGTTATTGATTTTTACGTTGACGGGGGATAGGATGGGTTTCAGGCGGGAGTTTGTGATTGACTCTAAGCTTTTTTCAGTTGTGAGAGAGGGTGGTTTGATTCGCATTACTGAGAGAGGAAGGAGGTTTAAACAAGAATTATTGTTTGGACTGGGGACTACGCAATGGCTAGGTGGAGCTCTGGAGGGTTGTGTGACAGATAAAAGAGACGAGTTCTTTTCATCTAGGAGGGAGGGTTACAGGAGTTTTATCATGCAAAGGTCCTCAAATAGTCGTGGTCGATTTGTTAAGGTGGCGGTGTATGGTGATGGGGGAAGAAACTGTTGCATTATCATCCCTGAAGAGGAAGGTAGTAATGGCTGGAGTAAACTACGAGAGGTGCTGAGGGAGAGTTTACAGATGGTGAAAAACAGCCATGGCAAACCTGGTGAAGCTTTGAAGAGAGGGGGTGAGAAGGTAATTTCCTATAGAGAAGCTCTACTGAAGGAGGGGACGCATGCGGGGTTAAATGGTGCAGGAGGGGGTACTGTGCATAGAGCCCATAGGGATCAATCTAGGGAGACAGAGTGTGGCAGAGACGTGAGGGAGTTTTTGTCTCTGGTACGCGATATGCAGGAGCAGTTGAGGATGGTGCAGGAGGAGGTGTCCTTGGTGAGGAAGCTGGTCGAGGCTTTTAAAGAAGGTGTGGAAACAGTGAGTTTTAGGGGCAACAATGTAAGTTGGGCAGGAGGGGGCTTAGGCTGGAAGGGGGGAGCGGGCTGGGCTGGTCGTGGGCCAAAGCCCATGGATCATAGGAAGGACAGAGGATATAAGGGGAAGGGCTGGAATGGGTTTCAAGTGGGCCGGCCCTGGGCTGGGCCCGGGCCCCAGCTGAAGACCTCGACCCGGCAGGAATGGGCACGGGTCACGGGTAACCCACCGGGTCATGGGTCGGGAGACGGACTCCTACCAGAATCTTCGTCGCGCCGGCAACAGAATCGGCCGGTCGTCCATCAGACGGCGCCGATGACGCCGTCCGACCACCAGAAGCTACCAGAAGTTGCTCTCAACGTTGATACGAAGAGCAACCAGCAGCAGAGCTCTGGGCAGAGGAACGAGACGACGCCGTCGGTGGTTCCTTCTCCACCCCGACGGCATCAGAACATGCCGGTGGATCATCCAACGGCGACGCAAAGCCGGGAAGATTTTATGGAGCCTCAGACCACGCCGATAGAGCCTCTGGTGATTCTCCCCTCATCACCGAGTGGTTGTACTCTTGGGGGGTCTGTGCAGAACCGGCCGACAGGGCTTGGGGAGGAAGGGGAAGGTCCGGCGAGTCCCCTAGGGGTAATCTGTGCTACTGTAATGGTGGAAAACAGTGAAGGAGGAGGGGAGGGGGATTCGGCCAGTGAACTTTTTCTGTCCGATGAAGAGGGTTCTCAAAGGCTTTTACAGGGGATTATTGAGCATGAAGGGGAAGGGGGTTCAGAGATTGGAGGAGTGATCTTGGAGGGGCAGAAGGATTTTAGGATACAAAATCCAATTCCTCTTAACTGCATGTATCCGGATCCATCTAGTGTTTCAGATTGGGTGTTCCAAACAGTGAATGATATAAAGGACATGGTGGGTCTAAAGTGTGAAGGTTATGAAGAGCAATTTATGGCATTACTCACCGCCATTGAAGTGGGTCATCAACAACAAAGGAAAACGGGGTCCAAGAAACAGCGGGAACTCAATAGGCTAACATGGTCCATGAATTCGGAAGGTAGCTCAAGTAGGGAGAGGTCAAAAGGGAAGGGGCTGGCTTACTCCAATAAATGAAACCAAAAATTCTATCGTGGAACGTCCGGGGTCTAAATGATGCCGGTAAGCAGCTTCAAGTAAGAAACTTACTGCGAGGTTGGAAGCCGGATATTGTTTGCCTACAGGAAACGAAATTGAAAATAGTCAATACAAAAATTATACATAGTATATGGGGCTGTGTTCATGTCGATTGGGTGTATTTGGCAGCTAAAGGAGCATCGGGAGGAGTGGTGGTGATGTGGGATCGACGGGTGGTGGAGAAATTGGAGGAGGTAGTGGGGTTGTTCTCAGTGGCATGTTCTTTTAGGAGCGTGATCGATGGGTTTATGTGGGCCTTTGCAGGTGTTTATGGACCCAACGCAGATAGTGACCGAAGACTTCTATGGGATGAACTAGCTGGATTACACAGCTGGTGGGATCTTCCTTGGTGCATAGGCGGTGATTTCAATGTTACAAGATTCTCAAGCGAGAGCTTTGGAAATAGACGAATGCGTCCAGCAATGTCAGATTTCTCGGAATGCATTTCTGAGTTGAATCTAGTGGACTTACCACTAGCGGGGGGCATATATACATGGGCGAATAATCAGACATGGTCTAGGTTAGATAGATTTCTAATTTCCCCGGAATGGGAAATTCACTATCCAGAGGCGTGGCAGAAGAGATTGCCTCGGTTGTGCTCGGATCATTGGCCCATCATGCTGGACGGTGGGGGGATTCGAAGAAGGCAGCAACATTTTAAGTTCGAAAACATGTGGCTGCAAACTGAAGGCTTTGTGGAGAGGGTCGGACAGTGGTGGTCTTCATACCAATTTCAGGGTACTCCTAGTTTTGTTTTTGCTGGAAAGTTAAAGGCTTTAAAACAAGATCTAAAGCTTTGGAACAAGCAATCCTTTGGTAATATCGGGGATCTCAAGAAAACAAAACAGTGGGAGATACAAGAGTTAGAAAGGGTTCAAGAGTTAAGGCCGTTGAATCAGGAGGAACAAGCCCAAAAATTAGCTTTGGTTGTAGAGCTCGAGAGGATCATTCTAATGGAAGAGATCTCGTGGAGGCAGAAGTCTAGAGCCTTATGGCTGAAGGAAGGTGACCGTAGCACTAAGTTTTTCCATAGGGTTGCCAATTCTCACAGGCGATCCAACAACATCGATATGCTAAAGATTCAATGGGTCAGAGTGCAGGGATGTGCAAGCGATTAACAATCACGTGGTTAGTTTTTATGAACAGCTTCTTACTGAGCAGGTGGGGTGGAGGCCTAAGCTAGAGGGGTTGGCTTTCGAGTCCATTGGACCTTCGGACTCTAATCGTTTGGAGAGGCCGTTTGAAAAGGCAGAGGTGATAGAAGTGGTACGGAAAATGGCGAAAGACAAGGCTCCGGGTCCAGATGGGTACTCGATGGGTTTTTTCCAAACTTGTTGGGAGATCCTAAGGGAGGACTTAATGGAGGTGCTGCAGGAGTTTTATTCGTTTGGAAAGTTTGAGAAAAGCTTAAATGCCACATTTATAGCCTTAATACCAAAAAGGGCGGGAGCGGAGGACATACAAGAGTTTCGCCCCATTAGCTTAGTCAATGGGGTCTATAAGATTTTATCCAAGGTACTGGCAAATCGCCTTAGTCAGATCGTTGGAAAGATTATTTCAAAGCCTCAAAATGCATTTGTAAAGGATAGACAGATCCTAGATGCAGTGCTCATCGCCAATGAATGCTTGGACAGTAGATTAAAAGCGGGTCATCCAGGGATTATATGTAAGCTAGACATGGAGAAGGCGTATGATCATGTTAATTGGGACTTTCTAATTGACATTTTGGGGAAGTGTGGTTTTGGGGAGAGATGGCGTACTTGGATCCGATGGTGCATTTCTACGGCGAAATTCTCAGTCTTAGTCAATGGAAGCCCTACAGGTTTTTTCAATAGCACTCGGGGACTAAGACAGGGAGATCCGTTGTCACCATTACTCTTTGTCATTGTAATGGAGGCTTTGAGCAGAATGATCTCAGTCCTGGTTGCAAATGGGGATATGACTGGTTACTTGATTGGAACCCCAGGAGGGGGTAGTATTAACATTTCCCATTTGTTGTTTGCAGATGACACACTAATTTTCTGTGAGGCGAACCAACTCCAAGTTAGAGTTCTGAAGGCACTCCTACTGTGCTTTGAGGTAGCTTCAGGCTTGAAGGTGAATCTGGACAAATCAGAGATGGTGCCTGTTGGTGGTGTACAGCGTCTAAGACACTTGGCGAATACTTTGGGGTGTAAGACTGCTACACTCCCCATGACATATCTAGGCCTTCCGTTGGGGGCCCCCTCGAGAGCAGTGGCGTTATGGGATACAGTGATTGAGAGAGTAGAGCGACGTTTATCAGGTTGGAAGAGAATGTACTTATCAAAAGGGGGTCGGGTTACGCTTATAAAGAGTACGCTATCTAACCTCCCAACATATTTTCTATCCCTGTTCCCTCTTCCATCAAGGGTGGCACTTCGAATTGAGAAACTACAACGGGACTTCTTGTGGGGCGGAATAGGTGAGGAGTTTAAGTTTCATCTAGTCAGGTGGGAACAGGTTTGTAAGCCCATCTCAAGTGGGGGGTTGGGCATTAGAAAGCTGAGAATTTTTAATCAGGCTCTACTTGGAAAGTGGTTGTGGAGATACCACAGAGAACCAGAAGCTCTCTGGAAGTTGGTGATCGAAAATAAGTATGGAGAATTATGGGGTGGTTGGTGTTCTAAGGAAGTGCGAGGGGCTCATGGTGCGGGTTTGTGGAAACATATCAGACAGGGATGGGAGGTTTTCTCTCACTATACGAGGCTTCGTTTAGGAGAGGGGAACAAGATCAAATTTTGGTATGACACTTGGTGTGGTAATTGCGCGCTTAAGGTTTTATTTCCGACACTATTTTTGGTTGCAAGCGACAAAGAAAAATCAGTGGCGGAAGTCATGGTGGTGATGGGGGAGCAAATTCAGTGGAATATCAGTTTTAGCAGGGCTGCCCAAGATTGGGAAGTGGATACTTTTGAAGCCTTTTTCAGCCTTTTGTACTCAACCAAACCAAGTGCTCAGCTTCTAGATTCGTTGTGGTGGGTACCGTCGGGAAAAGGTATGTTTTCAGTCCGTGTTTTCTATAAGGCTCTAACACAAGGGCAACCCTCACAGTTTCCTTGGAAAAAGCTTTGGAGACACAAGGCGCCTCTCAAAGCGGCATTCTTTGTGTGGTCCGCTTCATTGGGCAAGATCCTCACAACGGATAACTCGAGAAAACGAAGGGTGATCATCGCAGATTGGTGTTGTATGTGCAAGAAGGGGGGAGAATCTGTTGACCATCTTTTATTACACTGTGAGGTAGCTCGAGGGCTATGGAACGAGGTTTTCTGTAGATTAGACTTGGGTTGGGTTATGCCGGAATCAGTTGTGGCGGTTCTTGCTAGCTGGACAGGTTTGAGGGGCAACACCCAGATTAAGGCAATTTGGAAGATGATCCCGATATGCATTATGTGGTGTGTGTGGCAAGAACGCAATGAGCGGACATTCGAGGACAAAGAGAGATCAAGGGAGGAGCTGAAAGTCTTCTTTTTTAGAACTCTCTGTACTTGGGCTATTGCTGTTAGTTTTAATGGCCAGAATTTACATGAGTTTCTTACTTCTTTTGATCCTACGTAGTGTAGGACATTCTTTGTACTGAACGTGGCATTTTGCCTATTCTTTTGAATATATCTTCTTACTTTTCTCAAAAAAAAAAAACATTATGATGAGAAACTGATGAAAATCTCAATGACTTGGGATTAAGTTAAGGGGCTTTACCGCATGACCCTGGAATTTTTTTTTCCTCAATTTTTCTTTTTGGTTTTGAAGTAGAACTGCCACCTCCAAAAGTTAAGCATATCTCTACAAAGTTGTTATTTGAACCTGTGAACTCGGGCTTCACCTCGACTTTCGTTCTTTTTTTTTTTTTGATAAGTAAAAATTTTATTAAGAATTTTAACTGACTTCCATTCTTAATAAAATTCTTACTTATATAAAAAAAAATTGTTCATCAAATCATAAATGAAACAGAATTGACAGCTGCCAGCTGCTTGGTAATTACTGCGCTGAAATCCTTATTATGACAAAACTGCATCGACCCTAGATGCTAAAATGATGTTCTTCTCATTTCAGTGGACTGTACTGCATCTCTTCCCATCATTTCTGCTAGAAAGTTCAGTAGCACAGAGGGGACCTCCTCTCAGAAGAGCTTTAATCTA
The DNA here is from genome assembly GCF_018687715.1 of Carya illinoinensis. NCBI lineage: Eukaryota > Viridiplantae > Streptophyta > Magnoliopsida > Fagales > Juglandaceae > Carya > Carya illinoinensis. The sequence continues at coordinate 5,921,953 of NC_056760.1, read as the reverse complement.
TTCGGGAACGGCCATTTGTTGCCAAATACTTGGTTTGATTATTCCATATCCAGTTCTGAGACTACCAGTACTTCCAGGACTCATTCTTCCTCATTAAAGATGAGAGCCAATTCTTCGACGTCTGGCTTGTTCAGTGGAACTTCAAGGGGTTCAAATAGTGGAACATTAATAACTGATAACGGTTCCAGCAGTCATTTTGGTCTTGGTAAGAGACCAAACTTTACTGAAGATGCCAAGTTTGAACTTCTAGAGGAAAGCCAGGATCCTTTTGCTTTTGATGAAGATGAGTTTGAGCCCTCTAAGTGGGACTTATTATATAGGAAACCAAAAACAACTCGAACTCAAAAAAGTATGGTATCATACAGGAAACTTGAAGATGGGTGTCAATCTCAACTTTTAATGAGGCAACAAGGATTGAGTGATTGTGAAAACAATAATTCCCCCGAACTTTCATGTCCTAGTGCTGTTGATGATGAGGATTCCAGTCTTCTAGCTGACTGCCTTCTTGCTGCCGTAAAGGTATTTCACTGATTTAATATTTGAAATTTTCCACATTTCAGTTTTGAGCCTTTGTGGCTTCTGCATTATTGAGTGGAGGGTGATGGTATACTGTCCTTGTGGTGTAATAAACGAGACATCCTCCTTGGTGTAACTTCTAGGGTTCTCTAATATGAATCAGCTGATCGAAAATTGAAATTGATTATGTGGTTTGTGTTTTTTTTTTTTTTATAAGTCTTTATGTGGTTTGTGTTAGGATGGCCAATTCGGTATTTAAATTTATATAAATTGTACTGGTATTCTTTCATGGCAGGTTCTAATGAACTTAACCAATGAAAACCCTGTTGGATGTCGGCAAATTGCTACCTGTGGAGGACTGGAGACTATGTCATCTTTGATTGCTGGTCACTTTCCTTCATTCAGCTCATCCTCATCTCCCTCTAGTGAGATAAAAGGCAGTAGCTTGAGCACTGATCTTGACCGCCAGAATGATAGAGGACTCACTGATCAAGAGTTGGATTTTCTTGTCGCTATATTGGGCCTGCTTGTGAACTTGGTGGAGAAAGACGGTCATAACAGGTTAATTGTACTTGTCAAAAAAGCTTTCTATATTGGTTCTTGGAGATGTTGGTGCCTATGGCAATTCAACTAGCATTCTAATTTTTCAATGCATTTATCAACCCCTCCCCCTTTTCCTATGATCGATTAATTTATATGTACTGGCTGTTGAAAGACGAGGCAGTTACCAGTGCCTTTTCCAATTTTTGTACGTTGATCTTTTCCTTTATTGTGATATTCCCATATAGGTAGTGGGAAATGGTAAGTTACTATGCATGACTACATTACTTCAAAGATCCATAGTCAAAACAAGAAAACTGTTAAACTGGAAATCATTCAAATTTAAGTTCTATTTAGACATAAAGGAACCTCAGGGCCTTCTGATGGGTTTGAGCATCTCTATTCTTTTACCGCATCATGGTGGGGGTAGGGTGGATTTCTAACTAAACTGACAGTGGGAGAAGGCATCATTTTAAACACACCTAAGTTTAGATCTACAGCTTGTGGTTAATGATGTTGGTCCTCCCCTCTCTATTACTTACTCTGTCTCTTGCCCCACCCCCCCCTCTTTCTCCTCTTCCTTCCTTCTCTCTTTCACACACACACACACACACACGCATGCACATATATGCACTGATGCCAATGCTTATTGAAAAGTTTATCTTTGTTTTGTTCTTGCAAGTTGCTAGTTTGTGGATTAGACTTCCATGTTATCATTTTATTAATCTTGAAGTACAGTTTACTCATGATGCCTTCATTACCATAGTTCCTGGAGCATGGAAAGGAGTTTTCATATAAAGTTTATCAATACTTACGACTAGATTTCCTGCAGATCACAGCTTGCATCAGCCAGTGTTCAATTGCCTAGCTTGGAAGGGTTAGAAGAGGAGAGTCAGACGGATGTAATTCCACTACTGTGCTCTATTTTTTTGGCAAACCAAGGAGCAGGCGAGGGGGCCGAGGAAGGAGAACATTTACCATGGGTGAGTGACCAGCTGTTCAAATTCACTTTAACCAGGCTAAATGAGTAGTAACAGTTGAGAAAGTGGAAGTGAGGGAAAAAAAGTTTAAAATACATTTATTTACATTCTATACAGAAGGAATCTGATTCTAGCAACTCCTAAACTGCATGATGTTTCATGTACAGAATGATGAGGCAGCTGTGTTACAAGGAGAGAAAGAAGCTGAAAAGATGATTGTAGAAGCTTATGCAGCCCTTCTTCTAGCATTCCTTTCAACGGAAAGGTCCATTTACCATCTCAAGATTTTCTCCTGTTAATTAAGTTTCATTGCAGATTTTCTCAAGGAGATTTTTGTTTTGTTTTGTTGTTTACAGCAAAAGCATACGTGATGCAATTGCAGACTGTCTCCCAAATCGCAGCCTGAAAATTCTTGTACCTGTGTTGGAGAGATTTGTGGTATGTATTTCTTACGACTTTATTTCCCAAATTAATGAAGATTAAAACTATAGAAAAATCAAAATGTGAAATCTGTGTTGAACATTAAATTGATGATGATTATCTTGGCAACTTATCCCTTCATGAGGTCACCTGTTGGACTTGAAACTACTTTCAAGAGCCTATAGCCTTTCCAATGGTCAATTAGGATGGTTGTGTGCTCGCACCTTCCTTTAGCAGCTTAACTTATTGAGTTGCTTTCATACTCGGACAAATCACATAAGGTCTGCTCTCATTTTGGCTTGCTGTGGGTGAGAACCTCATCGCCCAATTGGATTTATGAAATAAAAAATAAAAAATGGTGGAAGTGACCAACAAAGGGACTATGTACCCACAAGTGGTGAATAAACTTTGCCCAATGTGATGGAACACCATGATGGAACGATGGAAACCTAGGAGATCCCTCTTTTTCTGAGTGATATTATTACTGACTGCTGACTTATTGAAGGAGGAAAAGAAAATACTGACGGATGACTTATTGGGGTCCCTATTATGTTAACGTGAATATGTTTTTTTTGTCTCTCTTGCTTCAGGCATTTCATCTGACGTTAAACATGATTTCTCCGGAAACTCACAAAGCAGTGAGCGAAGTGATTGAATCATGTAGGATGCCGTGAGAACTCGAGAGACATTTGTACAGCCTCAGTGTTCCTTTCGTATCTGGCAGCAGCGTTGCCACTGACTCGAGGACTACCATTTGGTCCAAACACGATCCTTGCTGCTGATATATCAAGCTGACGACGAGCATGTGTTATTGTCGGATTGATCTTTTTGTTTGTTTCTCTTTTTTCTTAGTAGGGTCTTTTCGTTTCTTTACTCCATTGTATTCTTTTCTTAGGTCTTTCTGCACTGTTTAGTGCAGGCTGAGACACTTTGTATACACCCCCAAAAAAAAAGGAAAAAAAAAAAAAAGATTAGTAGAATGGAAGTGTTTACGTATGTTCAGTGTTCATGTCACTCTCTCTGTTTTATTCATGTTCTTTGTTGCCAACTCGTCTCGTCTCAGATGTTCGTCATGACATCAAATGTGAAAGATTAATGTTCGGCATTAAGGCATCGATTTTAATTATTCGTTCTAATGAGGTTAAAGAACGAGCAAGTGGGTTCCCATTACAAAATGTAGTAAAAAATCACTTTTACCTGAGGCTTGTTCCTAGTCTATTTTCCCAGTAAATTTTTGACAACCCTGGCACATGCTTGATACCAAAAATAAAAGTACCGCTGGTAAGTATTCAAAAACAGATTTTCATTTGACCCTAACCAGACAGTTAAAACTTTTCAAATGGTTGATCATTGTAATGAACCATTACAATAACTGGGTTTACGATTTTGACAACAGCCAAACTTCAGATATACCATATGCAAATTAGGTGTAAATGAAGTGCCCCCAATCAAACATGCTTGCCAAGGAAGGAGAGTATTAGCTGTTTAACCTCGTCAGGCGACTGCTCATGAACAAAATGGGTTCCTTCCAGCAAATATGTGATCTCCAAATCAGGTACGAACTCTTTCACCTTTTCACTCTTCATGTAGTCCCCTATTCCTGGAAATTTGAGGAAATAGTCCTTAACACCAATTATAAGTAGTACTGGAACTTCAAGTGTTGGATCGGGAATCTCGAAGTCTTCACCCAATGATCTGTTAAATGCATAATATCAACCAAAATAATTAGCAAGTATTCACCCCCCGCTAACAAGTTAACAACTCTGTGGATTTTGCAGGGACTGGGCACTTCTTACGGCAATCATAGATAGACCTGTTGTAACCAAATTACTTCATCATAATGTTACAATCATAGAATCATAAGAGCAGCTATAATGTGAATTGCTTTCGGCGAAATGATGCTTGCCTTTCTACAAAAATAAGTGATGGCATACTTGCTGCAACAGGGTCAATGGTTGTCATATGCAAACCAAGCAATATCCAATAGGATGGAAGGTGCTACGGTTATATGAGTAATACCTATCGGTGTCAATCATGTCAAATTAGGATCGGTTCATTACCTGTATGGAACTTGTAATGTATTTCGGAATCCAGATTTCTCATACAAAGCTCCATAAGCTGCAAGATCTTCCTCGGTGAACCAAGGAGGCAGAGGAGTAGATGGATCCACCAAATCCATAATCTCCTGGTTTTCTGCAGCTATTGGTATTTCACCTCTTGAAAAGAAGATGTAAATGTTCCTCACAACTGTTTTGGCATCAAAGCGCCCAAAATCAGCCTCTGCTCGTCCAGGCTCCTGGAAAGAGTTAACACATGAGATTGCAAGCAGGTCCATATATATTAGTGCATTCATATGTGAACCTCAAGAGAGAGTTTCTCTCTACCCGCCATCTTGAAATGTAGAAGCCTTCAGGAAGGTACTTGTGGTATGTAGAGGGGCCTGGGGGTTTATATGGCACTCCAATGCTTACAACTCCCAAGACCCTCTCCGGGTGGAAAATGGCAAACAAGTAGGTAGGCCGAGCTCCAAAATCCTTTCCGATAAGAAAAACCTAAGCAAATAACAAGAGGGAGAGAGAGAGAGAGAGAGATATTACAACAGGGAAAAAAATAAATTTTTACCTAGGAATTTTATTTTGCTATTTAGAGTTTGAGTAATCGGAATCCTTTGCCGTGCAAACAAATAGGTTAGACGCTTTGTAGATAGGCAATACCATCAATAAAGAAAGAAATGCTCCCCATGACCTTAAAATTAATACACAAGTCCATGTCCAATTGGGCATTTCATGGACCAAACTAATCTCGAAATTGGATACAGAGTCATAAACTAACTAATATTTCTGTCTACAAAGAAAACAAATGTTGGGTATTTACAAAGACAAACCCAAATAACAATCATAGAATAGAGGTGCACGAAACCAGGGAAGTGTCCAGTAATGATACCGACTTCTCGTTATTCTCATATGTTTTCTTAGCAAGCTAATAGCTGAGAAAACTGAAAGCACCGTTTGTCCAGGACCAATTAAATCCCGGTTTAGTTCAATACCTTGTCAAGTTCGAGGGCATCAAGAATGGCAAGCAAATCAGCCTTAAGGTCAGCAAAGGAAGCCTTTTCGGGTTCGGCAGGCGTGTCGGAGAGTCCGTAACCTCTGTAATCGGGAGCGATCGCCCGGAAGCCGGCGTTGGCTACGGCGACCATCTGGTGGCGCCTCGTGTACCATATCTCCGGAAATCCGTGCAGGAACACAACGGTGCTAGGACCTGAGGACAAAAACCAAAAAGAACAAACGAAGGGTGTTCGTCACGTACAGAAAAGAGAGTGAACCGAAAAGATTGTGTGCAAGTGTAACGTTGGAAAATTGTGAGACCGGATCCAATGTCTGCGTAGTGGAGCTTGAGTCCTCGTACGTCCACGAACTTGTGGTGGATTTGGTCCATTTCTACTTCTCAGATCGTTACTTTACTGCTTCCCACTGAACTGCCTCTACTGTAGGGGTGTAACCGATCCGGTTCAGTTTGGTTTTAGAAAAAATTTAGAACCGAACCGGTAGGCACCGATTTTATCTTTTTTAAAACCGATTACGCATCGATTATCCTTCTAAATCGGTATTCCGGTTTTACCGGTTTCCTGTTCGGTTCGGTCCGGTTTTCCGATTTTAATAAAATATATATTTATTATAAAAAAAAATCTGTTTATAAAAAAAAAAAACTGCTATGTCAAAAAATTTTACTTAAAAAAAAAACTACTATATAAAAAGACTGCTATGCAAAAAAAAAAGTGTTATGTAAAAAATTTATGCTATTAGTATAGATTTGGTATGGCTTTATATAAATTATATGCTAATATATATAATTTATATTTATCTACTAATGTCTTATGTACTTATCAAAAAAAATATAAAGAGTTTTAAGTGTATTAGGCCATTAAAATTTAGTAATAATATTTGAGTGATTTTCTTTCTTTTTAGGTTCTTACTTCTTATGAATATATGATAAAATGTTATTAATAAATAATATATATTTAAAGCATATGATCAATTAAATTTTCATGTTTGAGATTAAACTTTTATTTTATAAATTAAAATAACACTATCTTATATATAATTATAATTTATATTATTATATATTATATATAAAAAATTATATATAATATAAAATATATAATATATAACATTAAATAAATAAAAAAATATACACATATTAAATAGTACCGGTCCGGTCCGATCTAAAAATGGCCGGAACCAAAATCGGACCGGTTCCGACCGGTTTTTCATTTTATGAAACTGGTTCCGGACCGGACCGGTTCAAAACTGGCACAACCGGTCCGGTCCGGTCCGGTTTTCCGATTTACCGGTTAAAATTTACACCCCCAGTAGTGTGCCACATCAGTGTATGAGATTCCTTTGTGGAATCCCTTTATGTCTCTAGCAACTCCCTTTTCATATTATTCTCATACCATCTTTTTGCTTATCTCTTCATTCTCTCACATTCCTCTTTCTTTTTTTGTCTTCTAGTGGAGGATCTCCCCCTTGGACTGGGCTTAATAGGCTTTTTGGATCGTGTATATTTTATCCTTAACAATCTCATCACAATGAAATGTGAGAATGATGAATAGAATTTTCTAAAATAAAAAACATCTCAACCTAACAACATAAGATCAATTACTTTTATTTAAACAAAAAAGTCCATTACAAACATTAACATTAAATGGAAGCAAACAAAAATCTATACCGTTCAAGTAATATACCGTAATCCACTCCTCTCTATTTCGTTAAACAGGCGATAAAACATCAAGCGTTACGATTGAAAATTGAGGCAACTCATGAGGATTGGTAACTGACTTTTTAAAGGTCAGTCGTGGTTAGACAAGACTCTGGAGGGTCTATATATGCTGCTCGGTTGTAGAATAAAGTGCGACGAATCTGGACCTCTCTATGCCATCATTTTCCCCAGAAGAAGCACCTACGCTCTAGGTTGATTCAAGGGTTGTTCTAGAAATTATCTAATGGTGCACCGACCATCGTACGAAGTCCTAGGAGGCAACAATGATAAATGTTGGAGAAACTCGTGCAACATCTAAAAACTCGTGGAAGAGCTGCTTACTTCGTATTTGAGCCTTCATGTATCTATGCAAAAGGTCCTCCTACAGGGATAGGTTGCACCAATAGCAGCACGACACTTTATATATTTTAATATTATTATTTATTATTTTATTTTATTTTTTTTAAATTAGTTAAATTGTTATACTTATCATCAATATATTACATATTTTTTATAAGAAAAAAAATCAAAATAAGTATAATATTTAACGTATGAGGAAAATAAGTAAAATTTTAATATATTTCATCGGTGCAACCCATTTACCCATAGGGCATAGATACCTTTAGTATTTTCCTTGTGTGCAAAATATATCTTCTGTTATTATTTAAGCTCTAACATTACTTATCCACTAAAGTGTTTTTTTAATGCCCCCAGAATGTGACTAAAATATGTTTTGTGCTTGATTTTTCCTGAATTCAACTTTCTAAAATCAAAACTGGATATAAAACGTTACATAAAGACCGATTTCATCAATAACATATAGAGGACAGAACGAAATGTCTTCTTATTTATGATAAAAGATACTGCTCTTTTGATAAAACGTTAAACAGAGACACTAAAGTATCCAACAAAGCTCTAACGGACACACATAAAAACCATCCTAAACACTGCAAATACATACGGTAGCACTTCAATGTTGGGGCCAAACCGTTACTCTCCTAAAAGCCTCTTCCTCATGCCCAGGACAAATTCGTAGATCTTCTGCTGGTCAGGAAGAGTCTTGGCGACACTCTCCTTTTGCATGCACCTCTTGGCCCATGCAATAATCTTGGGGTGCTCTGCCTCCATGCTGAATTCTCCAAATGTCTCGAGTGCATAGAACCAGCTGTAGAAAGTGACAAAAGCAACATCCACAAACCCAAATGTTTCACTCCCAAAGTAAGGCTTCTCACCAAGCTCTTCCTCCAATGTCTTCAAGATTTCAAGGAACTGCTTCTTTGCTGCCTCGTGCTCTTCTCCTTTTGTGCTCCATAGTTTCCTCCCAGTATCATACACCTGCACTTTGCTCGCAGATTGTATTACCACTCTTCCATAGATTATAGATTAGGACGAACAATGTCAGAACAAAAATAAAAAAACTGATGTGGAACAATCTTTCTAAGTGGTTTCATATATCTACAACTTAAATAGACAGCCATTTAAAATTTTACACATTAACAAATGCAAATAGAATGACATTAGTTTCCCCAAAGCATAAATTTCTGGTTCATTGGACTGGAAGGAAATCTCTTTGCTCTTGTTGGGTAGTGTTGGATCTCTTTTAACTTCAAAAACTAATTCAAAATATAAGATTTTTTCTTACATTTATAAACTGACCACCAGCCCATTCTATAACTGATGTGGGACAACTTCAACAATTTCCACCTTACACATCGAGTCTTGGGTCGGAGCAGAGAGATCCCGTTTCTCTCACAGATTGTTGGACCTAAGATTGATGATAAACTAGGACTCTGATACCAATGTTAGGTAGTCTTGAACCTCTCTCAACCTCAAAAATTAGTTCAAGAGGTGATGTTTTCCTTCATACTTATAAACGGACCAACAAACAATGTGGGATAACCCTAACAGCTTGAAGGGTCAAATTATTTCCCCAATACTCTCTATGCTAGAGTTCAAGGACATCCTAAAATTAAAACCAAGAGATTGAAATTGGGACAGAATTGCAGAAGCAGACAAAAGACAATAAGAACGGGAGTTCTGACGTCAACTCCCCAAGTACTTTTTTTTAGAATCCAGAAAGAAAAGCTCAATTCAGTCTGTTGATTGCGAGATAGAAGATCAAGACAACATCTGTCGAATCTAGGAGGTTCATAGTAAATTAACTGAAATTACATTATGAGTACTAGTGTAACACCCCGTTCCCGTAGGATAGAGACGTTACTAACCAACATGATAAAATGCCCGGTAAAGAGACTCATTACTCTGAAATACCTCATTTATTGGAATAGACTTAAAAGAAAGGAAATAAATAGTCTTGAAAACTGAAACTGAATAAAGCAAAAGTGAGCTAGTCTTAAACAAAACTAGTTATTGAAAAGACATAAAGGAAACTTAATCCTTGTGTAAAAGACACTTATTCATCTCTAAGTCCATATACTAAATCTACTCCTGGCCATCCAGCTCTGCATCATCATAATCACCATCTGTGGCAATCAACATAGAAGAAAACAAAAAGACAAAGAACAAAATGAGTCGAATACTCAGTAAATAATACATCATACCGTAAATACTATCTAGCTTAGCATAAATTTGATTTTTAAAGCCTTATCATAACTTCCATATAACATTTATGGATTAACATGAACGGAAACATTCATAAGCATGGCAAACTTGAAACGTGAATGCATGAGTAACTTGTTTATCTTGAATTATACATATTTCATGGTGAACCACGCTTGAGTCCATGGCACCACATAACTTGTCATGTAGTGAAACACGCTTGAGTCCGTGTTTCACTTAACTTGCATAACATGAAGTGAAACACGCTTGAGTCCGTGTTTCACTTATCTTGCTTGACGTGGAGTGAAACACGCTTGAGTCCGTGTTTCACTTATCTTGCTTGACATGGAGTGAAACACGTTTGGGTCCGTGTTTCACTTATCTTTGCTTGACATGGAGTGAAACATGCTTGGGTCCATGTTCACTTAACTTGCATGACATGGAGTGAAACACGCTTGAGTCCGTGGTACCTTCTTAGCATAACTATGGTAAACACGCTTGGGTCCGTGTTACCTTAAAATGCTTATCTTTCTTAATGCATGATAATTTTCTTGGACTTCATAGACTTTTCTAGCATGGCATATTCTTGTACATGGCATGGCATAACATGATACATGGTATAGCATAGCATGACATGGCCTAACATGATTTAATCATTTTATGACATTTCATGGCATGCATGATCTCAAAACTACATGAATATGGCATACATGATCTGGCTATTCATTACATGGCATGCTTGACTTAAGTTATTGCATGAACAATACATGGCATACATGGTCTAAGCACTACATGAATGAAGCATGCATGATTTGGCTATTTTAATTCATAGAATACCTATCTTAATTTATTATATGATCATATCATGGCTTCCATGTGATGTTAGTAACATTCAATCCATCAATCAACAATCCATAAAGGCTCAACATATATATAGGCTTACTTTCATGTAAATCATCATAATTCATAGAAGTTCATGAAAGCGATCTAATCTTGACTTGGCTCTTAGCGCAACGTAGATAACCATCAAAACCATAACATATTATCATACCCAATTATAATATTTACATTACACATACATTTATATGACCATATTATTTACCTCTTAGCGCTGCTTCCGAATACTCACGTCGTAGCTCGTGACCTATACGAGGCACTAGACGTTACTAATCTTTCTAGAAAACGTGTCGTAGCAATCTAATTATTTAAAATCTTACCATAGAGGTAATATAATGAATATTCAAATATAAAAAAGATTACCTAAAATAATATTATTCCAAAGCTCATATGATAATCTTAATGATTTTATAAAACTTAGTTAAAGGTCAATTGAAATATTAGCTAAGATAACAAGCTGAAACAATATAAAAGAATTCTTTAAAATATGCTTAAAAGCCCTTCAATATATTGTATAAAAGAATGAGTCTGAGACTAATACATTTATCTAAGTGAAACTTTGGTCTGATTTAAGTTTCAGCCCAGCCCCAAGTACAGAAAAAATTTAAGGTTACTAGAACAGTTTCTGTAAATACAACCAGCCCAATAAAAATAATCAGGCCCACAAGAAATCAACTCACTTATCAATTAAAACAAGTTTCTGAAATATACTAGAATCAAGCTCAATTTAAAACAAAAGTCCATATTAATGAAACATGTCGAATAAACCTCAAGCCCAGCCCACAAGGAAAAATAGCCCACGTATAAGATCAGGTTTAAAATATAAAGTCTGCCTAGTTACTAGAGGGTAAAGAGGTAACTTCACCAAAAGTTCCTTTATGAGGCAGTTTACGGAAAGGTTAGGTGCAGTGGGTTGAAGGGCATTTGTGTAATAACCAAAACTTGCATGTGCTTTTCAGTAAAGTAAAAGAAATAAGAGGATATGTACAAAGCAAATAATCATTTGCTGGAGAAAGCAGGCTAGCGATGGGATCTAAGGCTTGCTAAGGAAAGGTAACGTGTGACAAGAGAGAGAGAAAAAGGTGACAAACTGCAGTGGCTTACCAGATAGTGGGGTGTTCAACGAAGTGGTTGACTGGCAGTGTCTGTGTAGATCTGAAGGTGCTCTGATGAGGTGGCTGGGTAACAGAAAAGAAGGGGCTGCACGAGTGCTATCCTTTTCTTTTCCCTCTTTGTCAACTAAAATTTCTGAAACATTATTCTAAGGGTCTGGTGAGATTTTATAAAGGTGAGGGAAAGGGTTTTACGTGGGTTTTCAGGAGATTAGCTAGAGTTTTCAGGGGATTAGCAAGATCTGATTTGGTTTTGATCTTAAAATCTTTTCAAAAATTTTTAAACCTATCAGATAATAACAAAGATTACAAGATAAAAGGAAACCACCTAAAAACTAATTAATCTGGTTCATTATCTAATTTAACAAAAAGATAATTATACGTATCTGAAGATAAATAAATAAGTAATTAATAAAAAGAATAAATATAATCAGAACATAACTAAATAATTCTAACTGAATTAACCTAAATTCTAGGTTCATATGTTACAACTAGAATCATCATCGTTTCTTGAATCTTTCCGATAAAATATGGAATTCTGATTAAAGTATTAACGTCACGATATATTTATAAAGGAAATCTTTGTAGTCTACACTGACAGAACTTGTTACTCCAAACAAAAAATCAAAGTAGTCAACATATGTGATACCCATGAAATGAAAGCGGGCAAATCAAAACAATAAACATAAATGAATAGATTAAAATATTTGAGCTGCTCTGCCTACTATAATGGTCTTAAATTTAAAGAACAATAAAAACCAAACCAAGAAATAAAGAAAATACGCTAGATCCCAGCAAAATCTGTCGGAGAAATGAAGCCGTAAAAGGATTTAAAGCGACACTTAAAAAACAATAAAAGGAAAATAGGGATCGCATAGACAAGTACCTTCATATCAATAAAATCAGCCCAGAACCTAGCTTGAGCTCTCTTGTAAGGATCAGAGGGCAACAATGGAGACTTATCGTTCCAGACCTCGTCGATATATTGAACAATGATTAAGGACTCGCATATCGGTTTCCCATTGTGGATGAGAACTGGGATTTTCTTATGAACCGGATTCATCTGGAGAAGCAGATCGCTCTTGTTCCTCAAGTCTTCCTCCCTGTACTCATACTTGATCCCCTTCTCAGCAAGGGCAATCCTGACCCTCATCCCAAACATGCTAGCCCAAACATCGAGCAGAACCACCTCCTCTGCCATTGTTACCGGCCTCAGAATATTGAAAGCAAACGACTTCAGGCTTTAGCGAGTATGCGAACTGAGGAGAGTCATCAATGATGTCATCCACCTCATAATGTCATCCACGACGTGGAGCAATGCCAAGCCCTCATCCACGACGTGGAGCCCTCATCCACGACGTGGAGCAATGCCAAGCCCGTCCAAGCCATTCGTACAATTCTTTAACATGCCGCTCTCTCCAGCGCCGCCTTGTAAGACTCCTTTATTTATATTTATTTACATTCTAGACGGAAGGAATCTGATTCTTGCTGTCTTCTATTCTGCATGGCGTTTCGTGTTGAAAATGATGAGGCAGCTGTGTTACAAGGAGAGAGAAGCTGAGAAGAGGATTTTAGAAACTTATGCAGCTTTCTCCTAGCATTATATTCCTTTCAAGTTTCAACGGAAAGGTCCATTTACCACAACAAAGAAAATACGCGACAGTGCTATTGCTGACTGTCTTCCAAATCGCAGCTTGAGAATTCTCGTACCTGTGTTGGATAGATAGATTTGTGGTATGTCTTATGACGAGTAAATCCCAACGTCAGTATGCGAAATCGTGTGTTGAGGCTTGAGCATTAAAGTGATGTTAATAGAGATTAATATGTAAAATCTAATGTGAATAATAGAGATTAGTACTGTTTGGCATCTAGGCATGGATCTCAACAATTGGTTCACATGATGTTAAAGAAACTTCTCCCCTATTCACACGGTTCCGAAAATTCCACCAGAAGATTCAGTTTCTACCTCATGGCACTGCTTGATACCAAAAACAAAAAATTGCTGACGAGTATTCAAAAACAGATACTTTTATTTAAACCAAATCAGACAGTGTCTTTTGATACAAGCACTTCAAATGCTTGATTATTGTAATTGATCATCACAATATTTGGGTTTACATGTTGCGAATACTACAGAAAACTCAAAGCCAAACTTTATGTATACCATATGACAACTAGCTGTAAATGGAGTGCCCACAATCAAACATGCTTGCCGACGAAGGAGAGTATTAGCTGATTCACCTCATCAGGTGACTGCTCATGAACAAAATGGGTTCCTTCAGGCAAATATATGATCTCCAAATCAGGGACGAGCTCTTTCACCTTTCCACTCGTTATGTAGTCTTCTATGCCTGGAAATTTTAGGACATAGTCCTTAACACCCATTATAAGAAGTGCTGGAACTCTAACTGTTGGATCGGGCAACTTGAGGTCTTCACCAAATGATCTGTTAGTTGCATAACATTAACCAAAATTATTAGCAAGTAACAACGTGGCAGATTTAGCAGGGATTGGGCACTTCCTACAGCAATCATAGACCTGCTGCAATCACAGTGGTCTCCACCACACATTACTCCACCATAATATCACAAAAACTGAATCAGATGAACAACTATAATGTGAATTGCTTTTGGGAAATGATCATGCTTGCATTTCTACAAGAAAAATGGTGGCATACTTGCTGTGAAAGGGTCAATGGTTGTTATAAGTAAACAAAGCAACTTTAGAAGAGCATAACCCTCCAATAGGATGGGAGGTGCTGCAGTTATATGAACAATGCTTATCGGTCAATCGTTTCAAATTAGGATCAGTTCATTACCTGTACGGAACTTGTAATGCAGTTCGGAATCCAGATTTCTCATACAAAGCTCCATAAGCTGCAAGATCTTCCTCAGTGAACCAAGGAGGCAGAGGAGTAGATGGGTCCACCAAATCCATGATCTCCTGATTCTCAGCAGCTATTGGTACTTCACTTCTGGAAAAGAGGATGTAAATGTTCCTCACGACAGTTTTAGCATCAAAGCGCCCAAAATCAGCTTCTGCTCGTCCAGGCTCCTGGAAAGGGTTCACATGCAGTTCACACACATGAGGTTGCAAGCAAGTCCACATATGGTGGTGCATTCACATGTAAACCTAAAGAAAGAAAGTGATACCTGCCATCTTGAAATGTAGAAGCCTTCAGGAAGGTACTTGTGGTATGTAGAGGGTCCTGGGGGGATATGTGGCACTCCCATGGTTACCACTCCCAATACCCTTTCCGGGTGGAAAATAGCAAACAAGTAGGCAGGCCGAGCTCCAAAATCCTTTGCAATAAGAAAAACCTATGCAAATAACATGTGGCTGAGAAAGAGAGAGATTAAAATGGGTAAAAAATATATTCAGTTGGGAATTTTATTTTTGCTTATTGACGTGTTAGTAATCCTTTGCTGTGCAGACAAAAATAGGTTAAATGCTTTAACTTTATAGATAGGCTTAATTATCAAGAAATCATGAAATGCTTCAAATAACCTGTAAATCTTTTCTTGATAAGTAAAATAACCTGTAAATCTGTACTCAAGTTCGTGTCCAATTGGATATTTCATGGACCAAAATTAGTTCAATACCTTGTCAAGTCCGAGGGCATCAAGAATGGCAAGCAGATCAGTTATAATGTCAGCAAAGGAAGCCTTTTCCGGTTCGGCAGGCGTGTCCGAGAGACCGTACCCACGGTAATCGGGGGCGATCGCCCGGAAGCCGGCGTTGGCGACGGCGATCATCTGGTGGCGCCAGGTGTACCATATCTCCGGAAATCCGTGTAGGAACACGACAACGTTAGGACCTGAGGACAGAAAAAAAAAACCCAAAAAAACAAAAAACAAAAGATATGAAGGGCGTATGATTAGATCCGGGGGGGACGTGTACGGACAAGAGAGTGAACTGAAAACATTGTGTGCAAGTGTAACGTTGTATGATCACCAGATCCGATGTCTGCTAAGTGGAGCTTGAGTCCTCCTCGTACGTCCACGAACTTGTGCTGGATTTGGTCCATTTCTGCGAACTGACTCCCCCCGGTTACTCTCCTCTGGTTTTCGATGAATATAATTTTTTGGTATATATATATCATTATCGTTATTACTGTTCTCTACCTTATTTTGATTTTTGCCGGTAGATGTTTTGGCAGGTTTGGAATATTAAATGACTCTTATATCATTTCATTTCATTTTATTTTTAAATATAATTTATATATAAAAATTTTAAACTAATTATTATAACTTTTTCAAACTAATTATTAAAATATTTTCAAACTTTTAAATAAAATATAATTTTAACTTTTTCAAATTTTTAAATAAAAATAACATTATAAAATTATATTTTTATAATATTTTAACTTCGTAATATTTTTTATTCAATTCTTTCTCTCTCATATCCTAAAATTTAAAAAATACTCAATTCAAATTATCTCACTATTATAGTATTATTTAAAAACTATTTTACTACTATTTATAAAATTTTTATCTCATTTTGCCCTCCAAACGTGGTTCAGTTTGGCCATATAAAATTTTTATCTCAAACTCAAAATTCTAATCTCATCATTATAATTTTTTTAAATCTTTATATAAAATATAATAAATAATTTAATTTTTTTAAAATTTTTAAATAATAATAATAATAAAATATTTCATTTTAAAATTTAAAATTCTCTTCTCAAAATTCTAAGGTGTCAATCCTCAAGGGTTTTTAACCTTAAACCGTAAAGAGATGACCATTACGATGGCGGTGCTTAGAGCATCCTCATCCCATTCCTCATCCTTATCCCTAAAATTTAACTCAAAATTACCTTTCCTCAAATTTTTTCCTAAATTTTATTCATCTTTAAAAAACCTTCTACATTCCATTCCCCAACCCTATCTCTATTCTATTAAATAATATTTTTCTATTCTTTTTTATTACTTTTTTCTTTCACTTCTATTTACAAATTTAACTACTTAATATTTTTTCTTATTTTTTGAACTATTACTCTAGTGAATATTTTAAACAAAAATTTAAATTATTTTTTTGTGAATATGATAATATTTTTAAAATTAATTTTTTTTATATTTTCTTAATTAATTAAATTATTTTTAAAATTATTATTTAAAACTATAATAAATATGAGTATGAGAGAAAGTGTAGATGATTGAAAAATTATTTATTTTATATATTAGAATAAAATATTGATAAAAATGATTTAGGGACTGAATAGTGAGTCTCCAAATATGGGAATTTACTGTTTATTCCCTAAACCTTTTCTCTAAAATAGGGATCCGGATGTGGGGGTATTTTGATCAAAATCTCAAAATAAACCCCAAATTATAGGGATTTTAGTGCTTTGAGAAACCGGATGGGGATGCTTTTAGGCAATCTAGTGGTTGAACTGTTTGAGAATCATCTGTCGTAAAAGAGATATACAATACGAGAGTGCATTGATGATCATATGATTATAGCACTCTCAATGAATTTTGTACTATATAAAAAATATATATTATTTAAAGAATTATTCTGAAAAAGTACTTAATCTAATTATGTAAAATAACATATAAAATTCATTTATTTATTTATTTGATAAGAATATAAAATACATTTAACTATAATAACCATCTACATGTAGTAGGTATTATTCATCTTTTAAATATTATTATTATTATTATTTATATTTCATTTACTTTTATTTTGATTTTTAATATGTAAGCAAATTCTTTTTTATTGCTCGTCATTTAAAACATATATATTTTATTTTCTTTTAAAAAATATCTTGAAAATATTTTTAAACAGATTTTTCATATTTTAATTTTTATTTGACTTATATATTTTTTTTTTATGTGTGTAGGATTGAATTATTTTACATTGTATATAAAAATAAATTGCAAATATAAAAAAAATATATGGATATTGTAAATTTATTGGTAAAAAAGGAAATATTTATAAAGAATATAAAAAGATTATTTAAGTGATATAGAAAAAAATATATAAGCAGATAGATGATGTATTGTAAGAGTCAGTACGTAGAATAAAAGAAAATTGATAATATATTTTAAAAAATATGATGAATAATTCATTAGAAGTAATCTATTGATGTAGATTTTAGATTAAAAAAATAGAAAAAAGATCCATCAACTGTTTGATAACAATTTATTTTTATAACTATAGATTAAAATAATAAATATTTTGAAATTTTGGTTTATTTTTATTTTGATGTTATGGATTTAAATATTTAAAAAATATTATACTATTAGGAAATGTAAATCGACTGTAATTGTACCACCAGTCAAAAAAATATTTATGCTTTGCAATAACTTAAACGAAATGGACAGCAGATATGTCTGTTTATATATAGATTAATGCACCCAAGTAATTCATCCTTTCAGCGTTGTTTGTTTTTATAGATGAAATAAGTTAAAATGAATTGAGATTAAAGTTAAAAGTTAAATAAAATACTATTAGAATATATTTTTATAATATTATTTTTGTTTTAAAATTTGAAAAAATTGAATTATTTATTTTATTTTATATTGAGATTTAAAAAAATTATAATAATGAGATAAAATTAGATGAAATGAGTTAAGATGGTTTGTGCGAACACAAACACAAACCATACTTATTAATTTTTTTTAATAAATCAGCTTTAGATGTGTTGCACAATTAAGCTATAAATTGATGAAAATTAAGATAGAAAAATGCTTTCACTATAAAGAGAGCTGATAAAAATAATTTGATAAATTGATGACTTGATGTAATAAATTAGATTATAAAATTATTTTTATTATAAAATAAATATAAGATATCAATTTATAAATTTATAACTGTAATACTTATTTCAAACAAACATTGCACAAATTTGACCCACCCATCGAAAAAGGTACAAGTTGAAAGCCACACAATTAAGTTCACGTTTTACACTTTTCAAAAGGGTGATGATGACTTTTTAAAATTTTTATTTGAATATTAAGACTTTTAGGGTATAAACAGATAAACACACGATATTATATTGTTATTGTGTGAGTTTCAAATAATATTATACTGTGCTATACTGCTATTGGTAAATGATTCTATGTTTCTAAACCTTAAAATCCAGACAAAACTATTAGATCTTGTAACAGGAACAGTGATTAAATAAATAAGTTTGAGCATTTTGTTTCTTTTTCTTAAAAAAAAAAAAAACAAAGTCGAACTACCTTAACCTGTACTTTCCAGACTGGTGTCTCTCTCTCTCTCCAAAGCCGGTTGGAGGAAAACCGTCCCACTTGGATAAATACAAGTTTTTTTTTGGTTCCCAATGTCCATAACACCAGAAACTACTTTTACTTTTTACTGATATTTTGCCGCCTCCACCATTAAAATGCCTTTCAACTTCCTCCGCAGTTGCTCTTCTCAGTTTCCCACCACCCTAACACTAAAGGGAACCGCACTCGAACTTCTTTTGACAAAGCCTACTTTTGATCAATCAAGCACGACCATGTACGAATGCCCCGCCACCAAACCCTCTGAGCCATTCCTTCTTTGTCTTCTTCACCAGTTGCAGGACCTCAAGAGATCCATCCTTGCTCTTCTCTTTTGCTTGCCCACCTCGCTTTTCGCTCTCCTTCTTCTTCTCCTCTTGCTCTACAATGGCTTCTCTGTCTTCTACCTTCATCTCCCTTTTCCTGCCAAGTCCCCATCCGTACCCGCCAATTTCTCTCCTGTAATTACCGCCGGCGAGCCCATGAGAAAATGGTCTTCTTTATCGACTGCTTCCTCGTCCTCTTCTTCAAAGCTAGCTTCTTCAGTAATGTATGCTACGAAAGAAGAAAACCCACCCGTGATTTTGAAGACTCAGTTGCCCCTTTTTCGCAAATCACGCATTTCGATCCTACCCCTCACCAATTCTACGTTTTCCAGGCCGAGACGGGCCCGGAAGCACAAGCGCAAGCTCAAGAGTGTGCCCTTCGAAGCTCGGTCCAGTCCTTTTCCAGTAAGAATCGCTGAGTTCTTCGCTGGGAATTCTACCAATTCCTGTAAGTTTCGGTTCTTTATGACTAGGATTTCGTTGAAGTCATTTGGTGATAGAGAAGTGTTAGCCATGGAGAGCTTGTTTAACTCTCACCCAAACGCTTGTTTGGTCATAGTCTCAAACTCAATGAAATCAAGAAGAGGAAGTCGAATTCTTAGACCATTTTTAGATAATGGGTTTCGAGTAATGGCTATTGATCCGGATTACGACTATATATTCAAGGATACTCATGCGGAAGCGTGGTTTGATGGGTTAAGGAAAGGGAACGTGGATCCTGGCGAAGTTTCTTTGGGTCAGAATCTCTCCAATTTGCTCAGGCTTGCTTTGTTGTATAAGTTTGGAGGCATTTATATAGACACAGATATTATAGTGTTAAAGAGCTTCTCGAAGTTGAGAAATGTAATCGGTGCTCAGACAATTGATCTTGAAACTGGGAATTGGAGCCGATTGAACAATGCTGTGCTGATATTCGACAAGAATCATCCACTACTTTACAAATTCATTGAAGAATTTGCGCTAACCTTCGACGGGAACAAATGGGGGCACAATGGCCCTTACTTAGTCTCGAGGGTTGTTTCCAGGCTTGTTGGAAGGCCTGGATTTAATTTCACGGTGTTGCCACCTTCGGCATTTTATCCGGTTGACTGGAGTAGGATTCGAAGTCTATTTCGGGGGCCAAGAGACGAGCTGCATTCAAAATGGATGCATAAAAAGTTGAGGCAGATTCAGTCCAGAAGTTTGGCTGTTCACTTGTGGAATAGGCAGAGCAGGAACCTAGAGGTTGAAAAGGGAAGCATCATCAGTCACATAGAGTCCGATTGTTGTATCTTCTGCAATTCTGCACTTTCCAGTTTGTAATCACAGAATAACTATGGCAATTGCAACAAATTGTCTTATGCATTTCAGTTTGTTGTATGTGGTTTATGGACCGACTTGGTTCATTCCACCATTGCAGTCCATAAAGAAAGAATATTAGGGAATGATAATCTTTTTCTTCTTCATAATTATCCGTTAATTCATATATAAATTCTATGTTTTTGTTATACCTGAAGAACATCTGAGATTAAATGCTTTGGGAAAGTGGTTTATCAGCTTCCACTTGATATATGGCACCAACTTTCTGGCCTCTTATTTGTCAGTTTGTGCAATTCTTCCATCATTTGGCTCTGCATCTATGAAAATTCTGAAGTTTTTAATGAGCATGAAAAACTCTTCACAGTTGGCTGCAACTTGTGTGAGGGCATGAGTCGTCATTATATCTGGATTAATATATGGGTCTCACCCATGTGGAGTTACAAGATTTTTACAAGTCAAATACATATTAATTAATGGCACAATATCTTCTATGCTTGATGCAGGCAGGATCACCTTTCCAAGAATTCCGCTTCCAAATAGTTATCTTTCTCACCTAGGCTTTTTTTATAGTCTACAACTCTCTGTTAAATCAGCAATCTTGGTCTCTTGTTATCCGCAAACACACTCCTCCTCGGCCACCTCCTTTTGTCTTCCGAGAGAGAGAGAGAGAGAGAGAGAGAGAGAGAGAGAGGGAGGGTAAACAAGAAGACAAAAATGGCAGGAGGGATAATTTGGCAAATAAACAAATTGCCTTTTCAAGATTCAGGGGACCAAATTGTAAGAATTGCTTGTGAGACGGGAAAATCAGTAAACAACTAAAAGGTATTTGTTAGCGAAAAAGACACTGCACCCAAAACGGATCATAAAATGAAGATGATCTTGCATGCACTAATCATTTTCTAATAAGTTCTATTTTCCTTTTTTTCCTACAATCTTTTCTTGGTTTATCTTAGGAAGTTGAACACACGCAACTTTGGTGATCCATCTACTGCCAAGTATCCCCTTGGTTAGTTGAGTCACTAACTTCTGGCTAATTTTTGAAACGTGATACTGCAGGAATGGGTGGGCTTAGCAGGCCTTATCTTCACAGTATCCTCGTAAATACCTGACAAAAAAAATAATTAGAATATAAAAGGTTCCAGCTCAGTCAACGACTCCACCATGTGTTCGTTCTTGCTTATAGCATATCGCCCACACCAATTTCCACCAACATCAATGACACGAGATACTAAAATCATTTCAGAAATGCATGAAATTGGAAATTAGCCCTCGTCTGAGTTGTCTCAAATCTCCCATTACTATATGTAAAACAGAAGCCTTGTTCCTTCAGACCCTTGTATTGGAAGCCACATTAAAGGCTCAACATGTGCCATTATGGTAGAAATCTTCATTTTATTGGTAAATTAGAAGGAGGAGTGCGCACATGGGTTCATTCGTCTAAGTATAATGATATATCCTCCTGTTCCTACGGCCTACATGGTTTGTCTTTTATTTCCTTAATTTATGAAAAACATGGTTGCTGTGAACGAAAAAAAGTTAATCAGTAATGTCTTGGACCAACAAAGAGTGAATAGTTAGCGTACATTTAAAAGCTTGTGGACAGAAATCCACGCTGGCATTTCCGTTTATATTCTGGCTCTTTTGGCCCGTCCGTGTCTTGATTGATCAGTGCATGCGCATGTGGCCTTCATGCTCTTTCGCTTTCATAAGTTCCTGCTTATCAAGTTCCTGGCTCCTTCGTCTCACAAGGTTTCTTATCCTCAAACAAGTGATCATTGGATGTCAAGATTTCTTGGGATTAAAAGTTTCCATCCAAATTTTAGAGAGTAGTTATTAGGTCCTATTGAAATATTTACAAGTGGTCGTCACATCCTATCATAAGATGCCATATCAATTAATACAGATGCTTACATAAACAATTTTAATTATATTGTATGTTGTGACATGATGAAGATCCTATAGTTCATAAAACCAATATCATATGTCTATTTCTCCATCGATATAATTCTTACTGTTCGAATATATTCCAAGAGACACATTTACAATAATTTGTACGCTACAGAGATGCATTCCTTAGCCATTTACGTATGGGTCACGACACCATTTGTCGGATATTGAGACCTTCCAGATTTAAACAGATTCAGGAGTCAAGACGGTAATTAAAAAGGAAACACACGTTGTGGTTAATACGTTGTCTTGTAAAACGACCTCACGCTTTGGTTTCTTGGTTGCTGCGGGACCAATTTTAGACATACATTACAACTCCCGACGGATGATCACGGCTTGCGCGTTTGCTATAGATATTAAACATTGCAAGTACATACGGTAGTACTTCAATGTTGGGGCCAAACCGTTACTCTCCTAAAGATCTCTTCGTCACACCCAGGACGTATTCATAGACCTTCTGCTGGTCGGGAAGAGTCTTGGCGACACTCTCCTTTTGCATGCACCTCTTGGCCCATGCGATAATCTTGGGGTGCTCTGCCTCCGTGCTGAATTCTCCAAATGTCTCAAATGTATAGAACCAGCTGTAGAAAGTGACAAAAGCAACATCCACAAATCCAAATGTTTCACCCCCAAAGTAAGGCTTCTCACCAAGCTCTTCCTCCAATGTCTTCAAGATTTCAAGGAACTGCTTCTTTGCCGCCTCGTGCTCTTCTCCTTTTGTGCTCCGTAGTTTAATCCAAGCATCAACCACCTGCACTTTGCACGCACATTGTATTACCACTGTCCATAGATTACAGATTAGGATGAACAATGTCAGAACCAAAAAAAAAAAAAAAAAACTGATGTGGAACCATCTTTCAAGTGGTTTCATATATCACCCACTTAAATAGACAGCCATTTAAAATTTTAAACATTAACATATGCAAATAGAATGACATTCTTTTGCCCAAAGCATAAATTTCTAGTTCATTGGACTGGAAGGTAATCTCTTTGTTCCAAGGGTCAAATTATTTCCCCAATACTCTTATCTGCTAGAGTTCAAGGACATCCTAAAATTAAAACCAAGATATTGAAATTGGGACAGAATTGCAGAAGCTGACGTCAATTCCTTAAATACTTTTTTCAGAATCCAGAAAGAAAAGCTCAATTCAGTCTGTTGATTGCGAGATAGAAGATCAAGACTATGTCTGTCGAATCTAGGAGGTTCATAGTAAATTAACCGAAATTACATTTAGACTACTAGAATCATCATCGTTTCTTGAATCTTTTCGATAAAATATGGAATACTGATGAATGTATTAACGTCACGATATATTTTTAAAAGAAATCTTGCTAGTCTACACTAATAGACCTTGTTACTCCAAACCAAAAATCAAAGTAGTCAACATATGTGATACCCATGAAATGAAAACGGCCAAATCAAAACAATAAACATAAATGAATAGATTAAAATATTTGAGCCGCTCTGACTACTATAATGGCCTTAGATTTAAAGAACAAATAAACCAAACCAATAAATGAAGAAAATACGCTAGATCCCAGCAAAATCTGTTGGACAAATGAAGCCGTAAAAGGAATTAAAGCGATACTTAAAAACAAAAAAGGAAAATAGGGATCGCAGAGACATGTACCTTCTTATCAACAAAATCAGCCCAGAACCTAGCTTGAGCTCTCTTGTAAGGATCGGAGGGCAACAATGGAGACTTATCGTTCCAGACCTCGTCGATATATTGAACAATGATTAAGGACTCGCATATCGGTTTCCCATTGTGGATGAGAACTGGGATTTTCTTGTGAATCGGATTCATCTGGAGAAGTAGATCGCTCTTGTTCTTCAAGTCTTCCTCCCTGTACTCATACTTGATCCCCTTCTCAGCAAGGGCAACCCTGACCCTCATCCCAAACATGCTAGCCCAAAAATCGAGCAGAACCACCTTCTCTGCCATTGTTACGGGCCTCAGAATATCGAAAGCAACCGACTTCAGGCTTTAGCGAGTATGCGAAGTGCGAACTGGGTAGAGTGAGACCGTATATTTAATTATTTATAGAAATTGTTCGAGTGGCTTGGAAGGGCTTGGCCTCGAAGATTGCTCCACGCCGTGGATGACATCATGATGGATTCCTTCCAAACTTCACGTCGTTTCATTTTTAATTGGGAAAATCCTCAAATCGGTGCCTCCTATAACGTGAGATTATCGGAACCCAGTAATAAATTGTCACGTAAGAGATGTATCTTAAAGGAAGTAAGCCGCGCTGCAGGGAATCCTTCCATTTTGCAGACCCATCTCTCCTTTTGTTTCACAACTCTCCCTCCCGTATCCCATTTTGCAGACCCATGTATCTTTAAGCAACTCTTCCCGCTGCAGACGAAAATCAAAACCGAAGTTCACCCTTAACGAAGATCAAAATCAGACTTCACGAAATCATCCTTAACGAAAAAACAAAATCTCTCCTAACCTCTCTCTCACTCCCCTTCACTGGTTAACGTCGATTTCCACGGGTGAGTTCCGATCTGTAATTTCTAGGTTTCGGTTTCTGGTTTTTACATTTTCTGGTTTTTACTTTTTCTAGGTTTTACATTTTCTAATCCCTAATTTCTAGGTTCCAGGATTATTGTTCCAGAAGTGGGTTCCAGAATATTTGGCTTGTATATCGGACAGTTTCCCAACGACGAACCCACAGTGAAAATCATGGTAAATCTGTTTGTGTACTCCCTGTTTTCAATGAATGTTGAATAAAAATTAGAAAAAATCCAAGCATAAAAATTAAATTTTACCTTGTATTTCGGACAGTTTCAAACCGGAATATAATTAAATTAAATTATAATAATTGTTCCAGAAGTGGGTTCCAGTTGCAGGAGAGGGAGGGAGGGGGAGACGAAGTCGGTTTCGGCTTGCAGGAGAGGGAGGTAGGGAGGGGCAGACGGCGGGAGAAGTGGGTTTCGGCTTGCAGGAGAGGGAGGGAGGGGGAGACGGCGTGTGGTTGGGAAGGAGAGGGAGGGAGAGCAGAGTTCGGCTTCAGTTCGGAAGGGAGCAGAGCTGATCCCCTGTTATGCGGCCAGTACCAATTTTTTATGTGACCGTTACGTGTCAGCTCACAGCTGGTTTTCGATAAACACAACTTATAAGTGCCACCGGCCGAAGCGCCTCTCTTTTTAATTATTATATTAAGACTATTTTATTTTTGTAAAATAAATAGTAATTTAAAAATTATGAGTAATATCACAATAATGCAATAAAATAAAAATAAATGAGTATATTATTTAGAAAAATTATACTTATGGTCTAATTTATTATTATTCTTTTAACATCTAATTACGTAGCATTAAATATGATAAAATATGATAAAATAATAGTGATTAGCATTTATCTATTATATAAAATATTAAAACTCAATTTTTGACAAAATGCCAATGCATCTAACTCGAGAGTCTAGAGAAAAAATCTTACTTTTCTTAATTATTAAATGAAATAATAATAACTGTAACATCATAAGTATTATATTTGTGGGATATTATGGATGTGATAGACATATTCTAATTACAGAAAATTTAAAAAAAAAAATTATTTGTAGTCTATACTTAGAGATTCTACGTGTAAGTCATTTAATAGTCATTTATTAAATGAGAAAAAATATCATTTTATGAGGGATATTTTTATGATTTTAAAAAATTTTAAAGATAAAAATTAATTAAGTCTACATTGCAGTCTCTATTTTGAAGATTGTACATAACATTACTTAAATTTAAAACTTATAGGCTCTAATGTACGTGTATTAGTTGCGTACGTCTATCGGGTTTATAGCATCCTTAATATATTATTTAAAATTAAAGGATACTTTTGATAAATGTGAAATTAATTTTAATTTTTAACTATTCGATTCATATAAGTCTTACATTAGAATAGTTATATTTTTATTATATAATAATAAAATAATATAAGATAAATTTTACTTTAATTATTCACATCAAATCTCTATATTAATTTTCTATTCATTTATTATATAGTAATAAAATAATTAATAATTAAAAAAATATTTAGTATTTTTAAAGTATATATTAATTTATTTTATTTTATCACTTTTTACTATTTTATTATTTATTTTATTTGAGTTGTATGTTGTGAATTTTTTATAAAAATAGTTGTTAAAGTTGAATGAAATGATGAAGAAAAAAATGAAAAAAGAGAAATAATGAATAAAATAAACATTTAATGAAGTTACAATAACAAACAAATTTGAAAATAATTTTGATGTTTACTGCAGCTAAAGTTTAAATATTTAAATTTTAATTAATTTATAATATTTTGAGATCTAATAATTAAATAAGAGATAGATTTAACATTTTATTAATCCATTGTGCTCTCAATGGCATCAATAGTATTATGGCGGCAATGTTATAATTAACGTTATTTATCAAAAGAAAAAATGTTATAATTAACGTTGACGGAATTAAAATGCCTTTGGGATGTCATTGCTTTCGTCTTATGATGTGATTGCCCGTCGGTTGCTTCGCCGCGGGGGCCCAGGGTTTTGAATCTTTGAACGCTTCTGATAAGCATTCGAAGTCGTCTCGGCAATGGGCTACTTTTAGCAAAATTGTGATAAGCTTCGGTACAGTGAGTTGAGATGATTTTTCTGAAAATAAAATTTAAAAATTAAATAAAATATTATTATTATTTTAAAAATTAAAAATATTAAATTATTTATTATATTTTATATAAAATTTTAAAAAATTGTAATAATAACATAAGATAAAATAAAATACTTATTATATTCAAATCAGATCTCATGCGTGACAATTTCGTCGAGATTTTTTGTTTAGTTGGGAAAGAAATTGTAAGATAAGCTACAATAAAATACTTATTATATTTATATTCAAACCAGATCTCAAACGTGACAATTTCGTTGAGATCTTTTGTTTAGTTGGGAAAGAAATTGTAAGATAAAATACAATAAAATATTTATTATATTCAAACTTAATCTCGTGACATTTTCATAAAAATTTTTATCTTATTTAATCTCATTTAATCATTATAACGTTTCAAATTTTTATATAAAATAAAATAAATAATTTAATTTTTTCAAATTATAAAATAAAAATAATATTAAAAATATATATTTTAATAATATTTTATTCAACTTTTAATTTTTATCTCTCATCTCATCTCATCTAAAAAAACAAACAATGTCTTAAGTCTTGTTTGTTTTCACAATACTTCTCAACTCATCTCATCTTATCACGTCTAATCATTAAAACTTTTCTAAATTTTCACATAAAATAAAATAAATAATTTAACATTTTCAAATCTCAAAACAAAAATATTTTATTTAATTTTCAATTTTAATCTTAATTCATCTCATCTGCAAAAACAAGGCAACTCACTTTATGTAACAGTCCGCTAGAAATTCAATTGTAAAATTTCTATTAACTTTAGGAATATCGTGAAAATCTCATAAGTTTTCACGAATCCATTAATCGTATAGGTTTTTATCTAACTACATAGTTAGTATTATTATTTACTATGGTATCAGAAGTGTGTTTTTGATTATTGGAGATAGTTAGAAGTGTCAAAATGTATTATGGTTTGTGCCATTAGATTCGGAGGGTTATTTAAAGTCTTATGGCGCAATAACATTTTTTCATATTTTCGGACAAAACGTCTGTTCAAAACTGTAGATATTATTGGATAAAAAAAAAATATCTTGAGGTAATTTTCATGAATATTATTGGGTAAAAATATTTTGAGTTGATTTTTATAGATATTATTAGATAAAAATATCTTAAGTTGATTTTTTGTAGATACTATTGGATAGAATATTATGAGATAATCTTTTATAGATATTTTGGATAGGAGAAAACTACACTCAACTCTCAACTCCAGTCTCATCTCTTCCATATCTCATCAATAAGTATCTCCAGCCACCTCTCCCTACGAAATTATCTTCATTTACACTTTCCATTGAAAGAATATCAAACACTCTCTCTCGGACAGCTTTTAGGAGATCTTTTGCACACCAATTTCGAAACTTTTGTAAGTGTTTTATCATAAAGTCTCCTTCATATAAGCTGTTCCTTTTTTAGTCTAGTTTACATGGATATCTTATTTGCCCCATTTGAAGATCATTTGGTCAGTCAAATATTGTGTAAACTATAGAAAGGTCATTCTGGGAGATAAATTGGAGAATATGTTATAGTTTGGAGTTTTTGACCAAGCTAATGGATAGATATTGGTCCGAAATTTTTATGGAGTATTGTTAACATGTATATGTGACTATTGGTTGAGAATTTTTGCATGATTAAAGGTTTTGATGAAAGATTTTCTTAGATTTAGAAACTTAGAAACTGGAAGAAGAAAAACAGTTTCTGTTTTGAGAAAGTTTAACTCTTTGGTGATCTAAACCTATTCTAATGACTTTAATAATTTTATTGGAGGATCCTAAGTATCTTATATACATGTTATATTATTATTTTGAAGATATTTGATATTAGTTTCAAAGATATGAGTTTTTATGCAAAGAGATATTCAAATAAGCCAAAGTGTGGATATTCTTGACTAAATTTATGTTTTGGTTAATTTCTAACCATGTGATCTTGAATTAGAAGCTTATATATGTTTTAGGACATCTTTTTAAACCATGTGATGGTTTGGTTTGAAGATCATATATTTATAAGTCATAGATCAAGAGATTTATCAAAACTAGTTGAGGAAAAAGTTTCTGTTTTTGGACTAAGTGTAAAACCAAAAACTCCAAATGTTATTTTGTGATTTTGGTGACTTTAGTTTGATGATTTAAAGCATGGTTGATGTTAGGATGATATTATGAATATGTTAGAAGTAAGATTTGATTTTTGAAATTCTTGGAGATGTTTTGATTTAAAGTCAAAACTTGTGATTCAAGTGCTTGGATCTTTTTACAAAAAAGTTTGGTGTTGATTATTAACTTTTTCTAAATGGATGTTTTAAGTATGATTTTGAATTTAGGATTGGAAGATGTTTGTTGTAAAATTTTGGTTTAGGCATGAGTTTTGAAGTTGGAAGGAATTGCAATAAAAATAAAGGGAAATGACCTATGGATGTTTCCGCCATAGTGTGTTTTTCATAGTTGTGTTTTGTTTTAAATTTTTCTACGTTGATATTTAAGTTAGGACAAAATTTACATGAGAAATGTAAATTTTGAAAACTTTTGGAGTTAGTATGGAAAATCCTTAAGTTATAGGTAAAACGGTCATTTTCCCACATGTAGAGAGTAAAATGAAAATTTTACTCTTTAAGTTAGTATTTTCCATATTTCAAATTATTAGTGATTTAGTTTTAACTTTTAGAATCACTAATTACAGTTCCTCGTGGTCGCACTTGAAGTTTTATAAGAAACGCGGAGATCGAGGTAAGTTAGCTTTTAACTTACTAGCAGTCTACTATGTATGTGTGCTAAGTAAAGGAACTACAGTGTATATATGTATGTTATCATATATGTCATGCCATGCCAAGTTATCACGTAATTGTCTATTATACATAATTTATTTTGTCATCAATTTTTATCTGTTACATAATATATTCTGTCATGTATTACTGTACATTGCAAGTATGTCATGTTAAATATGTTGTCTATTATATGTTATGCCATGTTACGAAATATTTCTATCTCAAGTTAGTCATGTATTTCAAGTTATGTTCAAGTCACGTTATGTTACGTCAGGACTTCAGTCATTTCGTATTCCAGTCACGTTTCATCTTGATTACTTATGTATGGGGTCACAGCAATTGTGGCGCATACACTACGTGAGACACAGCAATTGTGACACGTAAAATACATGGGGCCACAACAACTGTGGAGTATGTATTTAAGCAGTTAAAGAATAAGTTTCCATAGAATACATGGGGCCACAACAACTGTGGAGTATGTATTTACACGTAGAATACATGGGGCCACAACAACTGTGGAGTATGTATTTTTCATGTTAATTCAAGTTTCAAAGCAAGTTCATGCTAAGTCAAGTTTCAGATCAAGTTCATGTCAAGTCAAGTTCAGTTCATATTTCAATTTAAATTATGTCAATTATGTTATGTTGTACGCCAAGTTATGCTTTAATTACTTATGAATTTGATTATGCATTTATACTTTTACTGTCATCTATGCATTATTAGCTTGTGTGGAAGTTTTTTGTTAACTTACTGAGATTTGTAATCAAACCTCATTTTGGTAGTCCCAACTACCATTCCCCCCGAATGATAGATCTTGTTACAGGACCTGAAGGAGAATCAGAAACTGATCAACTAAACACAGTTGACTAAGCGACGGTGCGACGTCAATGTTAATATAGTAGTTAACGTAAATTACTACTTGTACGATGGAGTTGCATCTCTAGTACTTTTTGGATCATAACCATTTTGGACTAGTGTTGTGATTTGTTCAATGGGTCTTTATGTATGAAGTATGTTTTAAGCATTTGGGATATTTTTAATTTGGTGCATAGTATTGCTAAAGAAAAAATTATCCACTGCGAACATTGCATAATGTTAGATGCATGTTAAGAACATTGCATCTTATATGTCATGAACGGAGGCAGTTAACCTTGTGTTGCATGTCTCGACGCTTCAAATATCCGTCCAATCTAAAACGGAATTTGGTGGCATCACACTTTACCACATGTTTTATGTACATAACAAAGTCTTTATACGAGTTCAATTCGATCTACCCTTATATGTATTGTAAGATTCAAATAAAATCTCTCATTCTTGAGAAAATTTGATCAATTTCCATGCCAAACTTACCCTAAATCAACAACCAAATTAAGTGTACCTTATTTTCTCATTAAAATGCGATAACCATATATATTTATAAAACTAAAGCGACATTTAAAAAGAAATAGATCGAGAAGGAATATTCATTGACAAAATCAACCCAAATCTAGCTTGAACTCTTTGGTAAGAATTGAAGAGGGCAAAAATTGAGACTTATTATTTCAGGTTTGGTCGATATATTGAATGGTGATTGTGGACTTTTTATTCAATTAGAATAATGTTGGGAAAAATTTGTAAGTATATGTAGTATTATTTAATAAATAAATAAAAATATAAGGAGCCAACTAATGCACAAATACATAATAAATTATTATTTAAAAAAAATACCTATTATTTTGACTCTTATATATTTGAATTAGAAATAATAATATTTTATTATAAAATTATACAGAAATCGTTAAATGATTTTATCTAGAGCTCATCAATAGAGGGAGATTGACGCTCTAGCTTTAGAGGCTGGCCGCTGGTCCAACCGGGAGTCATCAATCCGAAGAAAAAAGCATCAGAGGCATTGGACTAGTGAATCTCAGAATCAACATAAAAAATATCCAATCAAATTTCTGCTTCCATTTCCTACGTTTTCTCGGCATACACAGAGAAACAATTATGGAAGGCATATTCAAGACTTCACTTGTTTGTCTAGATACACACTGTTCTTACCAGTTACGTGAATCTGCTCCCAGGGTCAATCTCCACACAGTCCACAACACTGTAAAATGAAAGAATCATCCAGGAGAAAATGTACATATTAATCTATAAAATATTTTCTAGCACATTGGTGCGAAGAACTAACATTGTACTCGAAGAGGAGAAGTATTTTGAAATTCTCAATATATCTTTGTGAATCGACAAAATTATCTATCAATTTTTTTAAACAAATTGGTTAAATCTCAATATTATGATTATTTAATAAATTAAATACTTAAAATAAATAAATAAACTTGCATAACATAAAAATTGATTACGAAAGGAAACCATTTAAAAAACTCTTTAAAGATAAAATCCTAATTAAAAACTTTTGCAGTTTGGCTCTTTTATTTGTCCGGACAAACGACCCATTTGTTTTCTACAGCAGTAGCAGCCAGAACTTCTGGCGATCTTCAAATATTACATTTCCTCCTGAAACTCTAGTGACTGAAAGCCAATCAACGATCCTCCAAACTTAGAGCATGATCACATTCAAGGAGAGATAAAAAAAAATATATGAAAATTCTCTTAGGAATTTTATCACCAAAATCTGCACTAGAAAGCAATGTTTTTAATATTGTACCGGATGTCGTACCGGTCAAGCCACTGAAACGAAATATTTCAGTATCGGTATCGTTTCGGGATAGTCGATATATAAATAATTTATATATATAAATATATATAAATTATATTCCAAAATAATAGTTTATATATGAATAAATTATACATGAATACATATGTATATATAAATTATAAATAGTCTGATCTGAATTTGGGGTCAAAAAATGAGATTACAATTTGAAAAAATGAAAAAAGAAAGAAAGATAAAACCCGAAATATCGGCCGGTACGTAGGCCGATACATGCCAAAATCTAGGCCGGTACGGCCAGTATTTCAGTCGGTACGAAATAAGTACCATACCTGTACCGAACCAGTGACCGGTACGATACTAAAAACAATGCTAGAAAGTGCTTTAAAAAATATTTAGATCTGAATCTCTACGTATCATAACAAGTAGGAATCCTTAAATAAACAATCTGGAAAAAATTTCAGTTTCAAAGAATTTCAGTTTCAATAGGACTCTGTTAACGAATAGAATTTATCGCGAAGACATATCCTGATGGAATGCTGACACTCGCGATAAATTCTTTGCAGTAAGAGATTTCTGTTAAGTTTTTATTCTAGATAAGTTCAGATCCTCATGAATTCGAATTTCACATAAATAATTTATCTAAACAATCTTTATGACTTCTAGATAAACTTAGTAATGTTGTAGATAAAGTCAATAATTATTTTACACTCATCCATCATTACAAATTTACTGATAGGATAAACTCTATCATTTTAGTCACCTAGTCCTATCCAAACTTATCAACTAAGTCATCAAGTTCTAGCCAAAAGCTTGCACATACAATCTCATCTTTTGGCGGATTTGCGACAAAATCTTACATATACAATCTTACCCTTTAGCGGATTAGTGACGATTTGAGACAAAATCTTGCATATACAATCTTCCCATTTGGCGGATTAGTGACAAATTTACTGATAGTGTGACGCCCCCAAATTTCGTTTGGGATCGGACGGACATTTGAAGCGTTGAGACATGCAACACAAGGTTACCTGCCCCCGTTCATGATATATAAGATGCAATGTTCCTAACATGCATCTAAGATTATGCAATATTCGCAGCGGATAATTTTTTTCTTTAGCAATACTATGCACCAAATTGAAAATATCTCAAATGCTTAAAATATACTTCATACATAAAGACCCATTGAACAACTAAGATCACAACACTAGTCCAAAATGGTTATGATCCAAAAAGTACTAGAGATGCAACTTCATCGTACAAGTAGTAATTTACGTTAACTACTATATTAACATTAATGTCGCACCGTCACTTAGTCAACTGTGTTTAGTTGATCAGCTCCTGATTCTCCTTCAGGTCCTGCAACAAGATCTACCATTCGGGGGAAATGGTAGTTGGGACTACCAAAGTGAGATTTGATTACAAATCTCAGTAAATTAACAAAAAACTTCCACATAAGCTAATGATGCATGGATGACAGTAAAAGTATAAATGCATAATCAAATTCATAAGTAATTAAAGCATAACTTGATGTACAACATAGAATAATTGACATATCTTAAATTGAAACATGAACTGAGCTTGACTTGACTTGAACTTGATCTGAAACTTGACTTAACATGAACTTGCTATGAAACTTGAATTAACATGAACGTGATATGAAACTTAACTTATCATGAACTTGTTCTGAAATTTGACTTAACATGAAAAATACATACTCCACAGTTGTTGTAGCCCCATGTATTCTACGTGTAAATACATACTCCACAGTTGTTGTGGGTCCATGTATTCTACACAAACTTGACTTAACATGAAAAATACATACTCCACAGTTGTTGTGACCCCATGTATTCTACGTGTAAATACATACTCCACAGTTGTTGTGACCCTATATATTCTACACATCACAATGCAGTTAAATACATACTCCACAGTTGTTGTAACTCCATGTATTCTACGTGTAAATACATACTACACAGTTGTTGTGGCTCCATATATTTTACACGTCACAATTGTTGTGTCTCACGTAGTGTATGCGTCACAATTGCTGTAACTCCATATTTCGTGTGCCACAAATGTTATGGACCCCATGAAACTGAATGTACTCAAGATGAAACGTGACTGGAATACGAAAGGACTGAAACCCTGACGTAACATAACGTGACTTGAACATAACTTGAAATACATGACCAACTTGAGATA
Organism: Carya illinoinensis; assembly: GCF_018687715.1. Lineage (NCBI taxonomy): Eukaryota > Viridiplantae > Streptophyta > Magnoliopsida > Fagales > Juglandaceae > Carya > Carya illinoinensis. Next base: position 5,887,079 of record NC_056760.1, on the reverse strand, counting down.
AAAATATTTCGTAACATGGCATAACATATAATAGACAACATATTTAACATGACATACTTGTAACAGTGAATATTACATGACTTGACATACATATAATAGATGGCATACTTAACATGACGTACTTGTAAGGTACAGTAATACATGATAGAATATATTATGTAACAGATAAAAATTGATGACAGAATAAATTTTGTATAATAGACAATTATGTGATAACTTGGCATGACAGGAAATATATATGATAACACACATACATACACTGTAGTTCCTTTACTTAGCACACATACACAGTAGACTGCTAGTAAGTTAAAAGCTAACTTACCTTGATATCCGCGTTTCTTATAAAACCTTAAGCGCGATCACGAGGAACTGTAATTAGTGATTCTAAAAGCTAGCACTAAATCACTAATAAATTGAAATATGGAAAATACTAACTTAAAGAGTAAAATTTCCATTTTACTCTCTGCATGTAGGAAAATGATCGTTTTGCCCATAACTTAAGGATTTTACATACTAACTCCAAAAGTCACCAAAATTTACATGCCTCATGTAAATTTTATCCTCAATTTAAATATCAATTTAGAAAAATTTAAAACTAATCATAATTATTAAAATTCCATAGGGCCGAAATTCTCATATGCTATTTCTATTGATTTTTGTTTCCAACTTGTTTTGATCAACTTTTTGATCTATGACTTATAAATATGTGATTTTCAAACCAAATCATCACATGGTTTAAAAAGATATCCTAAAACATATATAAGTTTCTAATTCAAGATCACATGGTTAAAAATTAACCAAAACATAAATTTAGCCAAGAACATCCACACTTTGGCTTATCTGAATATCTCTTTGTATAAAATTTCATATCTTTGAAACTAATATTAAATATCTTCAAAATAATAATATAACATGTATATAAGATGCTTAGGATCCTCCAATAAAATTATCGAAGTCATTGAAATAGGTTTAGACCACCAAATAGTTAAATTTTCTCAAAACAGAAACAGTTTTTCCTCTTCCAGTTTCTAAGTTTCTAAATCTAAGAAAATCTTTCATAAAAACCTTTAATCATGCAAAAATCCTCAACCAATAGTCATATATACATGTTAACAATACTCCATAAAAATTTCGGACCCATATCTATCCATTAGCTTGGTCAAAAACTCAAAACTATAACATATTCTCCAGTTTATTTCTCAGAATGACCTTTTTATAGTTTACATAATATTTTACTGACCAAATAATTTTCAAATGGGACAAATAAGATATCCACGTAAACTAGACTAAAAAAGGAACAACTTATATGAAGGAAACTTTATGATAAAACACTTAAAAAAGCTTCGAAATGGGTGTGAAAAAGAACTCCTAAAAGCCCGTCCAAGAGAGAGTGTTTGATATTCTTTTAATGGAAAGTGTAAATGAAAATAATTTCGTGGGGAGGGGTGACTGGAGATACTTATGGATGAGATATGGAAGAGATGAGGTTGGAGTGAGAGTTAAGTGTAGGACTCTCTTACCTGAAATGTGAGTTAAGTGTAGGACTCTCTTACCCAATAATATCTACGAAATTAGCTTAAAATATTTTTATCCAATAATATCCACAAAATTAGTTTAAAATATTTTTATCCAATAATATCTACAAAAATTAGCTCAAGATATTTTTATCCAATAATATCTACAGTTTTGAACAGACGTTTCGTCCGAAAATATAAAAAAGTGTTATTGCGCCATAAAACCTTAAATAACCCTCCGAGTCTAATGGTACAAACCATAATACATTTTGACACTTATAACTATCTCCAATAATCAAAAACACACTTCGGATACCATAGTAAATAATAACACTAACTATGTAGTTAGACTAAAACCTATATGATTAATGGATTCGTGAAAACTTATGGGGTCTTCACGAGGTTCCTAAAGCTAATAAAAATTTCACAATTAAATTTTTAGCGGGCTGTTACAGATAGGATAAATTCTAGCATTTTAATTACCTAGTCCTATCCAAACTTATCAACTGAGTCACCTAGTCATAGCCAAAATCTTGTATATAGAATCTCCCATTTTGACGGATTTGTGACAAAATAAAATTTGATGAATGTAATTTAGACCTGTCAAAACAAAACTAGAAAACCAAGAATCGAGTATAAATTCTAAGCAAATAATCAAGAATAAATAATGACATAAAACAGTGACTAAGATTAGTACATCATAATTCACAAGATAAAATCTAATTCAAAGTCTATGCATGTTCTAGTCCAACACCAAAGTTATGTCCAAAAAAAAACTTTCTCCCCTTGAATATTAAACAATACAAAAAAAATCATTCCACTCCCCATCGACAAATTCATTCAACTCCTCCTCATGAACATACTTACTCAAACTCTCACATTCACAATATTAAAATAAATCGAAAAATAAATTAGTCTACTCCAATACTCCCACTTTTTGTCATTAATCTGACAAGACTCATAATAGAATAAATAATACTCATGTGTGGTGAGATGAAGACATTGAGAAAGATCTTGATTTGACAATGCTGAAATTGCCTCTGATCTTAACTCAACCATGTATTTTGATAAACCTAATGTGTAAAGGCAAAAAAGTTGGCTAGGATTAGATGAGTGAATGATAAGGCTTATCTTATCATATTATTTATTATTGTTGGATGAATGTAAAAATGTCTAAACAATGTTGAGTCTATCTAGAAATATTAGGAGTTGTTTAGATAAGTTCCTGAAGTCAAAATCGAGTTCTGTTAGCAGTACACTTATCCAGAAGAAATCGGAACAGAATTCAGTCTATATCAGAAGAAGTTATCCCGAAATGTTAGCAGTCCGTCGGGACGCGTTTTCGCGTCTGTTGCTAACCGTCAGCAGAGTCCTACTACAACTAGAACTGTTTTCAGATCTTCTATTTAAAGGGGACTCGGTTTTGTATCTCCTCAAGGACTTCAAGCCACGAATTTTACAGATGATATTCTGTGTGTTTATGAGAGAAAATTCACTTGAGAATTTTCATGAGATTTTTCATATCTTCTTGAGTGTGATCGTGCTTTGAGTGCGAAGCAACATCGATTGGGTTTCAGCCTTTGGAGTTCCAAAAAGGGAGGTCAACATTTGAAGATCGCCAGAGGTTCTGGCTGCTACTGTGGTAGAAGACAAACGGGTCGTTTGTCTAGGCAAGTAAGAGAGTCGAATTGCAAAGGTTTTGTAATTGATTATTACTTGTAATTGTTCTTCAAATAATGAGATTGACTTTCCTGGGTTTGGCTGCCCCGTAGGGTTTTACCTTTAAAGAGTTCTTTAAAGGGTTTCCCTTCGTAACCAATCGTTGTGTCTTGCAAGTTTGATTATTTATTTTAAAGTATTTGATTCATTTCATAATCTTTATAATTGAGATCTAACTAATTTGTTCAAGGAAATTGGTAGACAATTTCGTGGTTTTACAGGGGTACATTGGGAATTTCATTTGGCATCAGAGCGTGGTTCACTCTTTCGAGTGTGATCCGTGCCCCTGCAATATGTCATCATTGACTGCCCCACCGCACTTCAATGGTGAAAATTATGCATATTGGAAAGTACGCATGCGAGCCTTTCTCAAATCATTAGATGAGCGAGTGTGGAACGCGGTTGTACGAGGTTGGACCAGACCAGAAACAAATATTGATGATTGGACGAAAGAAGAAATCACCAACTGTAATTGGAATAGCAAGGGGCTGAATGCTATATTCATGGCTGTATCTCCAGAAGAATTTAAGAGAATCTCCATGTGTGAGATTGCTAAAGAGGCATGGGATATCCTGGAGGTTACACATGAAGGAACAAAAATTGTGAAGAACTCAAAATTACAATTGCTAACTTCCAAATTTGAGGAGATTAAAATGCTGGAAGAGGAAAGTTTTGATGATTTTTATTCTAAACTAAATGATATTGTGAATTCCAGGTTCAATCTTGGAGAAAAGGTGGAAGATTTAAGAGTTGTAAGAAAGATTCTAAGGTCTTTACCTGAAAGATTTCGACCCAAAGTTACTGCAATTGAAGAAAGTAAAGATCTGGATGCAATAAAGGTAGAAGAACTGGTGGGTTCTTTGCAAACATATGAATCTTCACTTCCTCAAACAAGAAAAGGTAAGTCCATTGCTTTAAAGACTATAGAAGAAAACTATAAAAATATTTCTGATGAAGAAAGTCTGAATGATGAAGAGATTGCTTTACTTGCTAGAAAATTCAGAAAGTTCATGTTTAATAAAGAAAGTGGTAAACAAAAACAAAGAAAAAATGTTTTTGCTAAGAAAAATGAAACTGAAAATTGGAAAAAAAAAAAAACTGAGAAAAAAGATAAAGTTCAGTGTCATGAATGTTCTGGGTATGGTCATATTAGAGTTGAATGTCCAAACTTCAAGAAAAACAAAGGGAAAGCATTGAATGTCACACTTAGTGATAGTTCAGATTCTGAAAATTCCTCCTCTGATGATGAAAAATCTTTTATGGCTTTCTCTACTATTGTGAATGATTTTCCTGATATTACACTGACAAAATCTGAAAGTAGTTGTGAATACAGTGATTCAAATGTATCAGTTGTTGAGGCTGATCAAGAACTAAGTTTACAGGAGGCTTACAATGATGTGTGTGAAGAAGTGATTAAATTAAAGAAACTCAACAAGAAGTTGTATAAAAAGTTCACTGATATGGAAAGTGAGAAAAACAACCTGTCTGAAGCTTTAAAAGTCTCTGAGAATGAAATAGCCAGGTTAGAAAATCAAAATACTGCACTAGAAAAGGAATTGAAAAAGGTTGAAGAAAAAACGGCAACACAAAAATTAGAAGAAATGTTGAGTCTTCAAAAAATGAATAGTGACAGAACTGGTCTAGGATACACGACTTCTAAAGGAAAAGAAAAATCTGCCTCATCATCCGCTGCTACAACCTCCAAAGGTATTGTTTTTGTTAAAGGAAGTCAAGGTAAGAGTTTTCAAAATCATGCTGAACTTAAGCCAGTTTATTCAAAAAATCTGCATGATAAATTTGTCCCTACATGTCATAAGTGTGGAATAATAGGTCATATAAGACCACATTGTTTTAACTTGAATCAAGTGCAGAAATCTGAAGGAAAAAGAAAAGAGAAGAGCCTACAGACTCAAGTTGATGACATAAGTCAACAAATCAGTCTCATAAATCTTAAGCTTGGGGAACTAGCAGATATTTGCCTTCAAAACAAAGAAAAACACAAGTCAATACTCAAGACAAAATGGGTGAGAAAGAAAGATACAGTATGTCTTGTTGCTCACACAGCACTGAAATCAAAGGAAGATTGTCTGTGGTACCTGGACAGCGGCTGTTCTAGGCACATGTCTGGAGACAAAAACTTATTTAAAAAAATTGAAGCATCTCATGGAGGCACCGTGACTTTTGGAGACGGGAGCAAGGCTGTCATAGAAGGGAAAGGGAGTATTGAAATACCAGGACTACCTGTGTTGCATGATGTTTTATTTGTTAATGGTTTGAAAGCTAATTTACTTAGCATTAGTCAGTTTTGTGACAATGATTTTTCTGTGCAGTTTTCAAAGGATGCGTGCAACCTATATGATAAAGGTGGAGAATGGGTTTTAAAAGGTACTAGAACTACAGACAATTGTTATGGAATTTCTCCAGAACCATTGGAGAAATGTCATAGAGTCACACTTGATGAAGCTGAATTATGGCATCAACGCCTTGGGCATATTAATTTTAAAAATTTGTCAAAAATCTCAAAAAGAAAAATTATTGATGGACTGCCCAAGGTAATAAAAGTGAAGAAAATAGTATGTGGAGCATGCCAAGAAGGAAAGCAAACTAGAGCCCAACACAAGAAGATTTCTTATATTCTTACCTCTCGGCCTCTTGAGCTATTGCATATGGATTTGATGGGTCCCACACAAACTGAGAGTCTTGGAGGAAAGAAGTATATCATGGTGATTGTAGATGATTTTTCAAGGTTCACATGGATAATGCTCTTAAGAGAAAAATCTGAAGCTTTTGATCTTGCCAAAAAGCTGTTCAAGAAACTGCAAATAGAGAAGGAAGTTTCTATCTCTAGAATACGTAGTGATCATGGTCGAGAATTTGAGAATACTAATTTTACTTCTTTTTGTGATGAACAGGGAATACACCAAGAATTTTCTGCACCTATCACTCCACAACAAAATGGAGTGGTGGAAAGGAAAAATAGAGCAATCCAAGAAATGGCACGAACAATGTTAAGCAACAAGAAGATGGCTTTATATTTTTGGGGAGAAGCTGTAAATACAGCAAATCATATCTTGAATCGAGTGGTTCTAAGACCCGGCACCAATCAAACACCTTACGGTTTGTGGAAAAATAAAAGGCCTACGGTAAAGTATTTCAGAATTTTTGGTAGCAAGTGTTATATTCTAAAAGACAGAGAAAACAATCATAAATTTGAAAGCAAAAGTGATGAGGGATTGTTTCTTGGCTATTCCTCAAATAGTAAGGCTTATAGAGTTTACAACTTACGTACACAAACTGTTATGGAATCAATTAACGTAGTTGTGGATGACATTTCAGCAGAAACTACCATGAAGGAGCTTGAGAATATGAAGGAACTGGGGCAGACCAGTGGAGAAGACTTACAAGTGCAAAATGAGGAAGATAATATAGAGAAAACACCACAAAATCCACAAATCAAAGAACCTTCTTCAAGAATAACTCAAAATTATCCTAAAGAAAACATTCTCGGTGAGCTAGAAGAAGGTATGAGACTTAGAAGAAGAGTACTAAATCAGGTTTCTTTTGTGTGTTATTTGTCACAGGTTGAACCCAAGAAAGTCGAAGAAGCACTAAATGATGAAAGTTGGGTCAACGCCATGCATGAAGAACTACATCAATTTACTAGAAATGATGTATGGGAGTTAGTTCCTAAACCAGAAAATTCTAACATAATTGGGACTAAGTGGATCTTTAAGAACAAATCCGATGAGCATGGTACTATTGTGAGAAATAAAGCAAGGCTGGTTGCACAAGGTTACACACAGGTAGAAGGGATTGATTTTGATGAAACATTTGCTCCTGTGGCCCGGTTAGAATCTGTTCGCATTCTACTAGCACTTGCCTGTCATCTAGACTTCAAATTATATCAAATGGATGTCAAGAGTGCCTTCCTAAATGGAGTGTTACAAGAAGAGGTATATGTCAACCAACCAAAAGGATTTGTTAACCATCTCTACCCTGAATATGTCTACAGGTTGAAGAAGGCGCTGTATGGACTGAAACAAGCACCTCGAGCTTGGTATGAAAGATTGACTGCCTACTTACTTGATCATGATTTTGTTAGAGGACAAGCTGATAGGACCTTATTCATAAGAAGATCAGGTAAACAACTCTTAATTGCTCAAATATATGTTGATGATATTGTTTTTGGAGCAACACTTGAATCTCTTGCTTATAACTTTGCAAATGAAATGAAATCTGAATTTGAGATGAGTATGATTGGTGAGTTAAATTTCTTCTTGGGTATTCAAGTAAAACAATGTAAAGAAGGAATATTTATTTCACAATCTAAATATGCAAGAGATCTTGTAAAAAAGTTTGGAATGGAAGGAAAAAGCAATGCTCGGACTCCCATGAGCACTTCAGCAAAAATCAGCAATGACTCCACAGGTAAAAATATTGATCCCACTCTCTATAGAAGCATGATAGGAAGTCTTTTATATATTACAGCAAGTAGACCTGATATAGCTTTCAGTGTTGGTGTATGTGCTAGATTTCAAGCTAATCCTAAAGAATCCCATCTTACTGCAGTAAAAAGAATCATAAAATATCTTAATGCCACTGTTGATTATGGGATATGGTACTCAAAAGACACTAATCTTACACTTGTTGGCTATTCGGATGCTGATTGGGCTGGGAATGCTGATGATAGGAAGAGTACTACGGGTGGATGTTTTTATATAGGTGGAAATCTTGTAGCTTGGATGAGTAAAAAGCAAAATTCTATTTCTTTATCCACTGCTGAAGCTGAATACATAGCTGCAGGGAGTTGTTGTACTCAGCTATTATGGATGAAAAAAATGCTTGATGATTATGGTTTTTCTCAAGACACTATGACAATATATTGTGATAATTCTAGTGCTATAAGTATTTCCAAAAATCCTGTCCAGCATTCTCGGACCAAGCACATTGATATTCGACATCATTTTATAAGAGACTTGGTTGAGTCTAAAATTATATCCATGGAACATGTGCCTACTGAACATCAACTGGCTGACTTGTTTACTAAACCTTTGGATGGACTTAGATTTGAGTTTTTACGAAAAGCCATTGGTATATGTGATCCCAAGTGAGAGTTTCCTATCCTACTAGTTTAGGATCTTTTCTTCCCGTTTTTTTCCTATCTTTAAAAGCATAAATGTTTCAGTTTTTTTTTCTGTTTTAAAAAAAAATCTTATAAAAAACTGGGTTGTGTATTTTCTTTAAGGTACATGTTTATTACATCACAGGTTGAGCATGTATGGAATTGCTTTCAAAAAATTTTCTGATCTTATGTGTTACTCCTCTTTGTGCAGCTCTCTTTAAGTGTACTAACCCTATAGGTCTTTTTGGCAAAGTTCATCTTTATGCACTGTGAGGAACCTATATGTAAGCATTTTTTTTTTAAAAAAAGGGATGCTCATCAAGAGGGAGTTCATGCCTTGAATTGACTAAAACTAGTTGAACCTAGTACTTCTTTAAAGAGCTCTCTTCTTGCCAAACACAAAGAGTGATCCATATAGAAAAAGTCGGTGTTTATTCATTGCGGAAAAAGACAAACACCCTACACGGATCTATCACCTTGAGTTCTTACAGAAAAAATCGTTGCTCCAATCATTGTGGAAAAAGATGAGCAACCAACATGAACAAAGGTGGTGTACAAACTAGTGTTTGGAGGAGATGCATATGTATCTAGGCCCTAGCATAAAGTTTGACTTTTAAGGTCAAGAAACAAACTCTAGTGAGCATCTTTATAAAAAAATATATATTACCTTTCTTTGAACAAAGGTATCAAAAATATAACACAAAAGAGAGCAATAAAAAAAAAAAAGGGGAAAGCTCATAACATGCTATGATATAAGTATACTCACTCACACACTCACCTGAACTTTGGCATTACTGATTCTATGAGGAGTGAACATCCACAAAGAGATTATTACAAACATGAGTGGGCTAAGGATTATTGAATTTTTTTTTGGTATATTCTGACTTGATCAAACTAAGATGATTTTAGGCATGTTCCTTTTAAAACCAAAACAACAAAAAAAATAAACCAAATCTTTTTCTACAAAAAAAAAAAAAAAAAAATATTTATAGTTTGTTTTTTTTTATTGCTTTGTTCTGTTTTTTTTTTAAATAAAAAAAAATTAAAAAAATAATAAAAAAAAAAAGGAAAAGGGGGTTCCCAGTGTGTTGCATACATGTATCGGGTCTTTTATGCCTAAGTGTAGAAGTCCTAATAGGACTCTTTGGTCCAGCACGTGCACGGGGAGGGTCTTCTTTTAAAACACTTAAGCATACCTCTTGGCCTTTGTTTCCTACACTCAGCCCGATTCTCATCAGCCTCCCCTTACCCATTTTCACGGCAGCTTGCTTCCTTCCCCCTAATCCTCCATACACGGTACTCTTTCCACTCTCATCTTCAAGGTAAGTATTTTCGGATCCTCTGTTTTTTTTCTATTCTTTTCTTCTCTCAAGTTTCGGTTTTTGTTGATATCCACAGTTTCTGTGAAGGGTTTTATTTTTTTTCTTTCTGGGTTGTTGGATTGAGCTACACTACTCGGAATTCGGTTGTGTGTATTGATTCTTCTCATTCTATGCATGTATTGAGGACCAATCTCTATTACACACGGATTCTCTGTTTTTTTTCTCACGGGTGCACACCAAGTGTTTGTGTTTTTTCCTGACTCACCTTTCTTTTGTTTTGGGCACTTGTTAGGATGGCTCTTTCTTATCTATACATAGTAAGGTTTTCTGCACATATTGTGTTTGGGTTGTTCTCAACGTTCAAGCTTATAAAAACAAAAAAAAAACAAAACACCAACCCACCTTTTAATATCACATTTTTGTTTTATCTATTCTTATCCTCTATAAGGTTTGAGAATTATCTTTCTAAACTTGATTCTTGTACTCTTTCAGATGAGATTCAAAGAAAGGGCAAAACGCAAAAAGTTCACTACTCCGGTGCCATCCGAGCACTCTTCAAGTGAGGATGTCCCATCACTTGAACCCATGCAATTAGGCGACACTTCTGCCCCTCCTCCATCTCCATCACCATCGGTGCCTGTGCCCACCGAAGCACCTACTGATCGCTTCACCTCCATTGAAGCCGAAAATGCCTATAGAAATACCTTTTCCAAGAGACCCGTCTTGGGTGAGCGGGAGGTAAGCATCCATGACTTTCCTTCGGATGACTTCCAAATTATCCGCCAAATATTCATTGAAAGAGGTTGGGAGAAGCTCACTCATGCCCTTCCTACACCTTGTGTTGAGGTGGTCCGGGAATTTTATTCCAATATAGCCCACTTCAATTTAGATGATCATAGCATCATCTCTACTGTTCGCGGGATTCAGATTGAGGTATCTCCGGCTATTCTCCGCAATCTATTTACTCTTCCTGAGGTGGAATCCCCTCTATATCCATATAAGGGCATGGGAGCCCCAACCAAGACTGCCATGCGCAATCTCTTTGTTGGTCTCACTGGCCCCAAATGGACTGCCAAGACACACAGACTGCCTCTTCACAATATGCTTCCTCAGTATCGGCTTCTGGCCAAAATAGTCTTGACCAATCTCTGGCCCATTAGTCGTCATACTGAAATTTCTCTAGAAAGAGCTTATTTTATGTATGCTCTTGCTACTAGTGTGTCTATTGATTTTCCACGACATGTCATTGATATTATTCATCGTTCACATGTGGAAAAAGAGTTAAATCTCCCCTTTGGAAGTTTAATTACTCAATTGGCCATAATTGCAAAAGTGCCACTTCGAGCAAATGAACCCACTATGAAGCTGCCAGGGCCTATTTCTGCCTTAACCGTGGTTAAATCAGCAGCTGTCATCACCAAGAAGCGCTCCCTCAATACTGAGTCAGCATCCTCTCCACCTGAACCATCCATCCCCACCTCACAACTTCTTGAGCAACTCACCTTGTTATCTCAGAAGATGGATAGCTTCACAGCGAAGTGGGAGGCCAGTCAGTCCAAGTTGGAGCAACAATTGGCTGCAGTACGCTCTGATTGTGTACAAGCAAATGATCGACTAGTTCAACTGTCCTTGGATGTCCAACACATTATGGCAAGCGTAGCAGATTCTGACGAGGAAGTATAGACCTCCATGGCTGATTGTTGACAAAAAGGGGGAGAAAAGTTTGAGGGGGAGCAGCAGCATCTAAGGGGGAGTACATTTGAAAAACTTATCATGTTATTTTTTTTGGGACTGTAATGCAGATACATTTGGGCATGTATTTTGATTAAGTTAACTGACCATTCTGGTTTTATTAAATCACAACTCTTTATAATATTCTATACTTTTTTGTGATTTGATAGTTGACATATTTTCAGGAAATCTACATTCATCAAACTGGTTTCGTCATCAATCCGCCAAAGGGGGAGATTGTAAAGGCAAAAAAGTTGGCTAGGATTAGATGAGTGAATGATAAGGCTTATCTTATCATATTATTTATTATTGTTGGATGAATGTAAAAATGTCTAAACAATGTTGAGTCTATCTAGAAATATTAGGAGTTGTTTAGATAAGTTCCTGAAGTCAAAATCGAGTTCTGTTAGCAGTACACTTATCCAGAAGAAATCGGAACAGAATTCAGTCTATATCAGAAGAAGTTATCCCGAAATGTTAGCAGTCCGTCGGGACGCGTTTTCGCGTCTGTTGCTAACCGTCAGCAGAGTCCTACTACAACTAGAACTGTTTTCAGATCTTCTATTTAAAGGGGACTCGGTTTTGTATCTCCTCAAGGACTTCAAGCCACGAATTTTACAGAGGATATTCTGTGTGTTTATGAGAGAAAATTCACTTGAGAATTTTCATGGGATTTTTCATATCTTCTTGAGTGTGATCGTGCTTTGAGTGCGAAGCAACATCGATTGGGTTTCAGCCTTTGGAGTTCCAAAAAGGGAGGTCAACATTTGAAGATCGCCAGAGGTTCTGGCTGCTACTGTGGTAGAAGACAAACGGGTCGTTTGTCTAAGCAAGTAAGAGAGTCGAATTGCAAAGGTTTTGTAATTGATTATTACTTGTAATTGTTCTTCAAATAATGAGATTGACTTTCCTGGGTTTGGCTGCCCCGTAGGGTTTTACCTTTAAAGAGTTCTTTAAAGGGTTTCCCTTCGTAACCAATCGTTGTGTCTTGCAAGTTTGATTATTTATTTTAAAGTATTTGATTCATTTCATAATCTTTATAATTGAGATCTAACTAATTTGTTCAAGGAAATTGGTAGACAATTTCGTGGTTTTACAGGGGTACATTGGGAATTTCATAATGTATGAGTATGAAAACATGTCAAATAATGAGCAAAAGATTGAGACAATTTGATTGACAAAAAATCAAACACTTGGTGGACATACCATGAAAACCGAAATGCATAATGGCGTAATCCACCAAAATCTAGCATTTATACATGATTAACGTAACTTCCTTTCAACATATGTATAAATTCATATTCAAATCAACAAATATCCAAGACCCAACTTCACATATCAAATACCAACAATCCAATCTCCATATTTATGTGCCCGGACCCTTAGAGCATGAGAAATAGATGCATTTGGATAAAATAGAAGACTTACCATGATAGAGAAACGTAAATTAGGATGATTTGTTATGGTTCTTAATCACGAAAAGTTCGAAATCAATGTGAAGTGAGATATGGTTAGGGTGTGAAAGAGAAGAGTGCCGTGTATAGGTGTAAGAGTATATCGTGAAAAGGGGTGTGATCTAGGCGTGAAACCGAGTGGGGCTAAATGTCTTAAGTCACTTAAATGACTAAGTGCTGTGCACGTGCTTATGCCATAGAGTCCCACCGGGATTTATACCATCAAAATAGACTCACTATCAAAATAGAGACTCACTCCTACTCATTCATCAGATACTAAGATACCCAAAACTGATACAGAGCAAAAAATCAAAATAAAACCATAAAAAGAATATAAAATATATTTTATATTTTCCCTTTTCTTCATATAAAAATTAAATCTTTTATATTTTATATTTTTCCATTTCTTTTAAAAAAATTTGAGTCAATGTAAATGCCTAAATGCATAACAAGTCCAAGCATAGTGTCACCCACATAGCCAAAAAATAAAGTACACTCTTTTATTTGCAACAATCACAATGGACGTTCACACCTCATAAGTTGATCAATTTCAAAGTTCATGTGAGTGTGTGAGTGAGAAAATTTATATATAAAAAGATAATAACCTTTTTTTTTTCCTCTTATATAATTTTTTTTTTTTTTTCCATTCATGAGCACTTCCTTCTTATAGGTGCAATACTTTCTTCTCATAAATGCTCCCAAGAGTTTGTCACTCACCTCAAAAGTCAAACTTTATGTTAGGGGCTAGATACATAAATATCTCCTTCAAACACTAGTTTGCACAACCATTTTATATGTCCATTTTTGTTGCTTATCTTTTTCTACAATGATTAGAGTAGTGATTATTTTTTTAAAGATTTAAGAGATATTTTCATCTAGAGTATTTGTCTTTTTTCATAATGATTTAACACCGACTTTTTCTATATGGATTAACTATTTGCATTTGGCAGGTAGAGATCTCTTTATTATTGTACTAGTTTTAACTAGTATTAGTCAATTCAAGACATGGACTCTCTCTATGTTAAGCATTTCAATAAACAATATAAATTTTAATTATAATATGCATACATACAAGTTCCTCTCAGTGCTTTGTAAATGAACTTTGTCAAGATGACCTATAGGGTTAATGTGCACAAAATAAAGAGATACAAAGGTTCAAGAATTTACCATTTGAGAACAGAAGTGTTCAAACTTTGACATATCAAACATGCACTTTTCTTAAAAAAACTTTGAACCAAACCAAAAAAAATATTATATATATATATATTATCTAAAAACTAAAAAAATAAAAATAAACATATGCAAAATAGAAAACATAACATCCATGTCATAAACTAATTATATGTAAGAAATGCAAGAACATGCAAGTGGTCCTATCAATTAATGTGACATGACATCTTTGACCACCCACTTTACTTAAACTTTTGGCCTATTCTTTTCATTAACAACACGTTGTATAACATTCTCTTTGTTGTGAAGATAAAATTCTGCTAGTTCACCAAGTTTGATATTTATGAAGTTGATTTATTGACTTATATGATCACCAACTTGATTCTCTACACTCTTTATTTTCCTTTTTGAATTTCTTTCACTTTCAATTTTTTGCACTTGATACAAGTCAAAGCAACGTGGTCTTATATGGCCAATAACTCTACAATTATGATAAGTAGGAATAAATTTACCATCATATTCACCTTTCTTCATCATTTTTGTGGTTGATTTTTTATGCAAATTTTCTGAATAAATTGGCTTAGATACAACATGATTTTGAACATTTTATACACTGATTTCCTATAACATTAACAATACCTGTAATGGTAATGGATGATGAGGTTAGTTTTTCTTTCCCTTTGGAAGTCGTATATACTAGGCCAGTTCTATCACTACTCGCTTTCTGAAAACTCAACATCTCTTCTAATTTCTGTATTGCTGTTTTTTGCTTGCACTCCTGAAACTTTTTCAATTCTTTTTCTAGTGCAACATTTTGATAATTTAATCTTGATACTTCAATGCCAGAAATTTTTAATACCTCAGATAGATTGTTTTTCCCATTATCCACAATAATAAGTCTATTGTACAACTTGTTGTTAAGTTTCTTTAATTTGATAACTTCTTCACACACATCATTGTATGCTTCTTGTACAATTAATTCATAGTCAGCTTCAACAAGTGCTACATTCGAATCACTATAATCGCATCCACTTTCTGCATTTGTTAGTGCAACTTCTGAAAAATCATTCACAATAGTAGAAAAAACCATAAAAGATTTTTAATTATTAGAAGATGAGCTTGAACTTTCAGAATTAGAACTATCACTAAGTGTGGCACTCAATGCTTTTCCTTTACTTTTCTTCAAATTTAAATATTCAATTCTTATATGACCATAACTAGAACATTCATGACACTTAACTTTGTCATTTTTCTCATATTATCTTTTTTCCAATTTTCAGAATATTTTTTCTTTATAGAAGATTCTTTATTTTGTTTTTGCTTTCCACTGGCTTTTTTGATAAACAATAATTTTCTGAATTTTCTTGCAATGAGATTTATATCTTCATCGTTCAAATTTTCCTCATCAAAAAAATCATCTTGATCCTTTTTTACTATTTTTTAAAGTAATAGACTTACTTTTTCTTATTTGAGGAAGTGAGGATTTATATGTTTGTAAGGAACCGACTAGCTCTTTAACTTTTATTGCATCAAAATCCTTATTTTTCTCAATGATAGTAACCTTAGGCCAAAATCTTTCAAGTAAAGACCTCAAAATCTTCTTCACGACCCTTGAATCCTCCATATTTTCACTGAGATTAAACCTGAAATTAACAATATCATTAAGTCTAGTATAAAAATCATTAAAACTCTCATCTTCCAGTATTTTAATCTTTTCAAATGTAGAGGTTAGCATCGACAATTTCAAATTTTTTACAATTTTTGTCCCCTCATGTGTAACCTCCAAGATGTCCCATGCTTCTTTAGCAATCTCACACATTGAGATTTTTTAAATTAATTGAAAGATACAACCATAAAAATAGTGTTAAGTCTTTTGCTATTTCAGTTGCAATTGGTGATCTCATCTCTAGTTCAAGCATCAAGAGATGTCTCGAGTTTAGTCCATTTTCGTTCAATTGCATGCCACACACGTTTATTCAAAGACTTGAGGAAAGCCTTTATACAAACTTTCCAATAAGCATAATTTTCTCCATTAAAGTGTGGTGAGACATATAAAGACAACATGATTTACAAAGGCACGGATCACACTAGGATGAGTGAACCTGGTTCTGGTACCAATTGAAATTTTCAACGTGTCCCCATGAAACCACAAAATTGTCTACCAATTTCTTTAAACAAATTGGTTAGATCTCAATATTATGATTATTTAATAAATCAAATACGTAAAGTAAATAAACAAACTTTTATAACACAACAATTGGTTATGAAGAAAAACCTTTTAAAGAACTCATTAAAAGTAAAACCCTATGGGGTAGCTAAACCCAAGAAAATCAATCTTATTATTTGAAAATCAATTACAACTAATTATCAATTATAAAATATTTGCAACTTGACTCTCTTACTTATCCGGACAGACAACTCATTTGTCTTCTACCACGGTAGCAGCCCAAACCTCTAGCGATCTTCAAATATTGCTTTTCCTTCTAAAACTCCAGTGGCTGAAATCAAATCAATGATCCTCCAAACCTGGAGCATGATCGCACTCAAGGACAGATTAAAAAAAAGTATGAAAATTTTTTTAAGGAATTTTCTCAACAAAATATGCACTAAAAAGTACTATAGAAAATATCTAGATTTGAATTTCTACAGATCTTAACTAGTAGGATTTATTAAATAAACAATCTAGAAAGAGTTCTAGTTTCATTATGACTCCTCTTCTGTTCAGCTTCTGTTCTAGATAAATGCAGATTCTCATGGACTCGAATTTCACATAAATGACTTGTTTAAACAACATCTATGACTTCTAGATAAACTCAATAATATTATAGATAAAGTCAATAATTATTTTACATTCATCCATAATTACAAACTTACTGATAGGATAAACTCTATTATTTTAGTTACCTAGTCCTATTCAAACTTATTAACTAAGTTACATAGTCCTAACCAAAATCTTGCATGTACAATATCCCCCTTTGGTGAATTGGTGGCAAAATCTTGCATCTACATATTCACTCCTTTATGCTTCCGTTATGTGTATAATAACTCTTGTCCAATGGATCTTGGATTTCTCAAAAGGTACCATCTGAGAATTTTAGAAGAATCTATATGATGTGAACTGGGTATATTTTGCAGTGTATTTGAAACATCTCCAACTGGCTGAAGGGGTTTTAGAATTACAAGCCTTTTCTTTGGAGATTGTGGTTTAGTAATCATGCATGCAACCACTCATTCTCTCTGCACTAGACACTTTGCATCTTCCATTTCCATCTCACCTCAATTAAAAAGGAAACACACATTGTGGTTAATACATTGTCTTATAAAACAACTTCACTCTTTACCCTCTAGTTTCTTGGTTGTTGCAGTACCAATTTTAGATATACAGTACAACCCCCAATGGATGATCAAGGCTTAAGCCCGTTTGCTATAGATATTCACTTGGTATATGCTCTAGAAAATGAATCTAACTAAGCCAATATTAATTTAGTTCGGGAATTTGATATATATCCCGTGAGGGGAGAAAATCCTAGGGTCCAAGGACCAGTGATGGAGATGCAAGAAGAGCCATTTGTAATGCCACTAGGAGGGCTATGCATGCCGAGGTTAGAAGGGTTGCATTGGGGTGCATACATGTCTCGGGTGGTGAGACATTGGGCACTCACGACTAAAGGAAGATCAAGTTGTGGTCAATTCCTTGATTTTAGGGGTTTGGATGGCAAATCCCTTAAATTAAGGGGAGTGGGCGATTTTTCCATAAGGGTGGCCGGTTATGCCCTTTTAATTAGGAGTTTACTTATTTGTAAACTTGTTTCCTTTAGTTTAGGCATTTGATAGGTTTGTTTCCTTAAACTTAATTAGGTTTTCTTAAACTTAGGAGTGATCTATGATTGAGATATAAATCTAGATTTAGGTTAAGGGAAGTAATTGGGGCAAGGTGGCACCAATCCTAGTGAACCCTATCTATATTTTCTGTTTACATTGTTATTTCATTATTATTGTTATATTTTCTTTCAATGAATAAGAATTTTCTCTTTTAAAACTTTAGAGAATTAAGTGCTAATCTAAGTTAGTTTTAATTTTCACCAACAAACCAATTTGGATTTTTGTGTTGCCTTGAGGTAACCCTAGATCTAGTCATCCAATAAGCCAAATACAAGTGAGTAAAAGTAAGGCTTCCATCAACCAAACCCAGCCTACCTGGTTGGATGCTAGAGGACAAAAAGGGACAAGATGAGAGAGGAGGCATGGGATGTTAGGGGGGTGCAGGAGGTAGGGGCCTAGACGCATGCATGGAGTCATGGAGTAGGGTAGGCTATCAGCAAAGGTGTTAGGGAGGCATGGGGGGCAGGGGGTTAGGAGGCAAGGGGGGTAGGGGTTCAGAAGGCGTGGGGGCTTCAAAGGAAAGGAAGGCACGAGGACAGAGCTCTCACCTTAAAAGGGGCTTATTATTATTCTTCTTCTCCAACCTCTCGAGAAAGAGTTACGGGAGTTTTAGTACAACTATAGCTTTCCTTGTACAGTGAGAGATGAGAGGCCATGAGATGTTATAAACAAGAATATTATAGTAAATTTCTTATCCTCAAATGCCTATGGATGTAGGCACATACCGAATCACTTAAATATGTGTGTCATTCTTTTTAGTTTCTCTATTCTTATTTCCCTTCCACCGCCGTGAACTTACGGGCCGACACTGTACGTGCCGCACCGGACCATTGCTGGGGGGATCAAGTCACGCCATTTGAGGCCCGAACCGCCTCAGTGGGCTAGGAATGACTTTTTCTCCTCTTCCGTCTTGTTGTGCAGTTTTTACAGCATCAATATATCCAATTTAGACTCCCCAAGAGCTTCCAATTAAGTTTCAGGTCTATTTTTAGGATGGATAAATGTTTTAGTACATAAATTTCACAAAAAAAAAATGTTTTAGCACTACTCTTCATCAATAACATGCAGAGGACACAACGAAGTAACATACAGAGGACACAACGAAGTGTCTTTCTTATTTATGATAAAAGATACTACACTTTTGATAAAACGTTCAGCAGAGACGCACATAAAAACCATCCTAAACGCTGCAAATACATACGGTAGCACTTCAATGTTGGGGCCAAACCGTTACTCTCCTAAAAACCTCTTCCTCAGACCCAGGGCAAATTCGTAGACCTTCTGCTGGTCAGGAAGAGTCTTGGCGACACTCTCCTTTTGCATGCACCTCTTGGCCCATGCAATAATCTTGGGGTGCTCTGCCTCCATGCTGAATTCTCCAAATGTCTCAAATGCATAGAACCAGCTGTAGAAAGTTACAAAAGCAACATCCATAAACCCAAATGTTTCACCCCCAAAGTAAGGTTTCTCACCAAGCTCTTCCTCCAACGTCTTAAAGATTTCAAGTAACTCCTTCTTTGCCGTCTCGTGCTCTTCTCCTTTTGTGCTCCAGAGTTTCCTCCCAGTATCATACACCTGCACTTTGCACGCACATTGTATTACCACTCTCCATAGATTATAGATTAGGATGAAGAATGTCAGAACAATTCCTCCCAAAAAATATAAAAAAACTGATGTGGAACCATCTTTCAAGTGGTTTCAAATATCTGCCACTTAAATAGACAGCCATTTAAAATTTTACACATTAACATATGCAAATAGAATGACATTAGTTTGCCCGGTTCATTGGACTGGAAGGTAATCTCTTTGTTCCAAGGGTCAAATTATTTCCCCAATACTCTCTCTGCTAGAGTTCTAGGACATCCTAAAATTAAAACCAAGAGTTTGAAATTGGGACAGAATTGCAGAAGCAGAGGGAAGACAATAAGAGCACGAGTTCTGACGTCAATTCCCCTAGTACTTTTTTCAGAATCCAGAAAGAAAAGCTCAATTCAGTCTGTTGATTGCGAGATAGAAGATCAAGACAATATGTGTCGAATCTAGCAGGTTCATAGTAAATTAACCGAAATTACATTACGACTACTAGAATCATCATCGTTTCTTGAATCTTTCCGATAAAATATGGAATTCTGATGAAAGTATTAACGTCACGATATAGTTTTAAAAGAAATCTTGCTAGCCTACACTGATAGACCTTGCTACTCCAATAAAAAAAAAAATCAAAGTAGTCAACATATGTGATACCCATGAAATGAAAGCGGCCAAATCAAAACAATAAACATAAATGAATAGATTAAAATATTTGAGCTGCTCTGACTACTATAATGGTCTTAAATTTAAAGAACAAAAAACTAAACCAATAAATAAACAAATACGCTAGATCCCAGCAAAATCTATCGGACCAATGAAGCCGTAAAAGGAATTAAAAGCGACACTTAAAAACAAAAAAGGAAAATAGAAATCGCAGAGACATGTACCTTCTTATCAACAAAATCAGCCCAGAACCTAGCTTGAGCTCTCTTGTAAGGATCAGAGGGCAACAGTGGAGACTTATCGTTCCAGACCTCGTCGATATATTGAACAATGATTAAGGACTCGCATATCGGTTTCCCATTGTGGATGAGAACTGGGATTTTCTTGTGAACCGGATTCATCCGGAGAAGCAGATCGCTCTTGTTCTTCAAGTCTTCCTCCCTGTACTCATACTTGATCCCCTTCTCAGCAAGGGCAACCCTGCCCCTCATCCCAAACATGCTAGCCCAAAAATCGAGCAGAACCACCTTCTCTGCCATTGTTACTGGCCTCAGAATATCGAAAGCAACCGACTTCAGGCTTTAGCGAGAATGCGAACTAGACAGAGTGGGACCGTATATTTAATTATTTATAGAAATTGTACGAGTGGCTTGGAAGGGCTTGGCCTGGAAGATTGCTCCACGTCGTGGATGACATCATGATGGATTCCTTCCAAACTTCACGTCGTTTCATTTTTAATTAATTATATTAAGACTATTTTATTTTTGTAAAATAAATAGTAATTTAAAAATTATGAATAATATCACAATAATGCAATAAAATAAAAATAAATGAGCATATTATTTAGAAAAATTATACTTATGGTCTATTTTATTATTATTCTTTTAACATCTAATGACGTAGTATCAAATAATTGATCCAAAAATTAGACATAAATAAATTATTTTTAGTTATTTAATATCACATATTCCAAAATAAAAAATGATGATAAAATAATAGTGATTAGCATTTATCTATTATATAAAACATTAAAACTCAATTTTGGACAAAATGCCAATGCATCTAACTCGAGAGTCGAGAGAAAAAATCTTACTTCTCTTAATTATTAAATGAAATAATAATAACGGTAACATCATAAGTATTATATTTGTGACGCCCTCAAATTTTGTTTGGGATTGAACGAACATTTGAAGTGTCGAGACATGCAACACAAGGTTACCTGCCCCCGTTCATGACATATAAGATGCAATGTTCCTAACATGCATCTAACATTATGCAATATTCGCAGCAGATAATTTTTTTCTTTAGCAATACTATGCACCAAATTGAAAATATCCCAAATGCTTAAAACATACTTCATACATAAAGACCCATTGAGTAGATCACAACACTAGTCCAAAATGTTTATGATCTAAAAAATACTAAAGATGTAATTCCATTGTACAAGTAGTAATTTACGTTAACTACTATATTAACATTGACGTCGCACCGTCGCTTAGTCAACTGTGTCTAGTTGATCAGCTCCTGATTCTCTTTCAGGTCCTGTAACAAGATCTACCATTCGGGGGGAATGGTAGTTGGGACTACCAAAGTGAGATTTGATTACAAATCTCAGTAAGTTAACAAAAAAACTTTCACACAAGCTAATGATGCATGCATGACAGTAAAAGCATAAATGCATAATCAAATTCATAAGTAATTAAAGCATAACTTGGCGTACAACATAGCATAATTGACATAACTTAAATTGAAACATGAACTGAACTTGACTTGACATGAACTTGATCTGAAACTTGACTTAGCATAAACTTGCTTTGAAACTTGAATTAACATGAAAAATACATACTCCACAGTTGTTGTGGCCCCATGTATTTTACACAAACTTGACTTAACATGAAAAATACATACTTCACAATTGTTGTGGCCCCATGTATTCTACACAAACTTGTCTTAATATGAAAAATACATACTCCACAGTTGTTGTGGCCCCATATATTCTACGTGTAAATACATACTCCACAGTTGTTGTGGCTCCATGTATTATATGGAAACTTATTCTTTAACTGCTTAAATACATACTCCACAGTTGTTGTGGCCCCATGTATTCTACGTGTCACAATTGTTGTATCTCACGTAGTGTATGCGTCACAATTGCTGTGACCCCATACATAAGTAATCAAGATGAAACGTGACTGGAATACGAAAGGACTGAAGCCCTGACGTAACATAACGTGATTTGAACATAACTTGAAATACATGACCAACTTGAGATAGAAACATTTCATAACATGGCATAACATATAATAGACAACATATTTAACATGACATACTTGCAACAGTGAATATTACATGACTTGACATACATGTAATAGATGGCATACTTAGCATGACGTACTTGTAATGTACAGTAATACATAACAGAATATATTATGTAACAGATAAAAATTGATGACAAAATAAATTCTGTATAATAGACAATTATGTGATAACTTGGCATGGCATGACATATATGATAACACACATACATACACTGTAGTTCCTTTACATAGCACACATACACAGTAGACTGCTAGTAAGTTAAAAGCTAACTTACCTCGATCTCCGCGTTTCTTATAAAACTTCAAGTGCGATCACGAGGAATTGTAATTAGTGATTCTAAAAGTTAGAACTAAATCACTAATAATTTGAAATATAGAAAATACTAACTTAAAGAGTAAAATTTTCATTTTACTCTCTACATGTGGGAAAATGACCGTTTTACCCATAACTTAAGGATTTTGCATACTAACTCCAAAAGTTTCCAAAATTTACATTCCTCATGTAAATTTTGTCCTAAACTTAAATATCAACTCAGAAAAATTTAAAACAAAATACAACTATGGAAAACACACTATGGCCGAAACATCCATAGGCCATTTCCTTTGATTTTTTTGTTGCAATTCTTTTCAACTTCAAAACTCATGCTTAAACCAAAATTTTGCAACAAACATCTTCCAATCCTAAGTTCAAAACCATACTTAAAACATCCATTTAGAAAAAGCTAATAATCAACACCAAACTTTTTTGTAAAAAGATCCAAGCACTTGAATCACAAGTTTTGACCTTAAATCAAAACATATCCAAGAATTTCAAAAATCAAATCTTACTTCTAACATATTCATAATATCATCCTAACATCAACCATGCTTTAAATCATCAAACTAAAGTCACCAAAATCATAAAATAACATTTGGAGTTTTTGGTTTTACACTTAGTCCAAAAACAGAAACTTTTTCCTCAACTAGTTTTGATAAATCTCTTGATCTATGACTTATAAATATATGATCTTCAAACCAAACCATCACATGGTTTAAAAAGATGTCCTAAAACATATATAAGTTTCTAATTCAAGATCACATGGTTAGAAATTAACTAAAACATAAATTTAGCCAAGAATATCCACACTTTGGCTTGTTTGAATATCTCTTTGCATAAAATTTCATATCTTTGAAACTAACATCAAATATCTTCAAAATAATAATATAACATGTATATAAGATACTTAGGATCCTCCAATAAAATTATTAAAGTCATTAGAATAGGTTTAGACCACCAAAGAGTTAAACTTTCTCAAAACAGAAACTGTTTTTCCTCTTCTAGTTTCTAAGTTTCTAAATCTAAGAAAATCTTTCATCAAAACCTTTAATCATGCAAAACTCCTCAACCAATAGTCATATATACATGTTAACAATGCTCCATAAAAATTTCGGACCAATATCTATCCATTAGCTTGGTCAAAAACTCCAAACTATAACATATTCTCCAGTTTATCTCCCAGAATGACCTTTCTATAGTTTACACAATATTTTACTGACCAAATGATCTTCAAATGGGGCAAATAAGATATCCATGTAAACTAGACTCAAAAAGGAATAACTTATATGAAGGAGACTTTATGATAAAACACTTACAACAGCTTCGAAATGGGCGTACAAAAGACCTCCTAAAAGCTGTCCGAGAGAGAGTGTTTGATAATCTTTTATTGGAAGGTGTAATTGAAGATAATTTCGTGGGGAGAGGTGGCTGGAGATTATTATGGATGAGATATGGAAGAGATGAGGCTGGAGTTGAGAGTTGAGTGTAGTTTTCTCCTACCCAAAATATCTATAAAAGATTATCTCATAATATTCTATCCAATAGTATCTACAAAAAATCAACTTAAGATATTTTTATCTAATAATATCTATAAAAATCAACTCAAAATATTTTTACCCAATAATATTCATGAAAATTACCTCAAGATATTTCTTTTTATCCAATAATATCTACAGTTTTAAACAGACGTTTTGACCGAAAATATGAAAAAATATTATTGCGCCATAAGACTTTAAATAACCCTCCGAGTCTAATGGCACAAACCATAATACATTTTGACACTTCTAACTATCTCCAATAATCAAAAACACACTTCTGATACTGTGACGCCCCCAAATTCCGTTTGGGATCGGACGGACATTTGAAGCGTCGAGACATGCAACACAAGGTTACCTGCCCCTGTTCATGACATATAAGATGCAATATTCCTAACATGCATCTAACAATATGCAATATTCGCAGCGGATAAATTTTTTGTCTTTAGCAATACTATGCACCAAATTGAAAATATCACAAATGCTTAAAACATACTTCATACATAAAAATCCATTGAACAACTAAGATCACAACACTAGTCCAAAATGGTTATGATCCAAAAAGTAGTAGAGATGCAACTCAATCGTACAAGTAGTAATTTACGTTAATTACTATATCAACATTTATGTCGCACCGTCACTTAGTCAACTGTGTCTAGTTGATCAGCTCCTGATTCTCCTTCAGGTCCTGTAACAAGATCTACCATTCGGGGGGAATGGTAGTTGGGACTACCAAAGTGAGATTTGATTACAAATCTCAGTAAGTTAACAAAAAACTTCCACACAAGCTAATGATGCATGGATGTCAGTAAAAGCATAAATGCATAATCAAATTCATAAGAAATTAAAGCATAACTTGGAGTACAACATAGCATAATTGACATAACTTAAATTGAAACATGAACTGAACTTGACTTGCAACTTGACTTAGCATGAACTTGCTCTGAAACTTGAATTAACATGAAAATACATACTCCACAGTTGTTGTGGCCCCATGTATTCTACACAAACTTGACTTAACATGAAAAATACATACTCCACAGTTGTTGTGGCCCCATGTATTCTATACAAACTTGACTTAACATGAAAAATACATACTCCACAGTTGTTGTGGCTCCATGTATTCTATGTGTAAATACATACTCCACAGTTGTTGTGGCCCCATGCATTCTACACATCACAATGCAGTTAAATACATACTCCACAGTTGTTGTGACCCCATGTATTCTACATAAACTTGACTTAACATTAAAAATACATACTCCACAGTTGTTGTGGCTCCATGTATTCTATGTGTAAATACATACTCCACAGTTGTTGTGGCCCCATGCATTCTACACATCACAATGCAGTTAAATACATACTCCACAGTTGTTGTGACCCCATGTATTCTACATAAACTTGACTTAACATTAAAAATACATACTCCACAGTTGTTGTGGCCCCATGTATTCTATGTGTAAATACATACTCCACAGTTGTTGTGGCCCTATGTATTCTATACAAACTTGACTTAACATGAAAAATACATATTCCACAGTTGTTGTGGCCCCATGTATTTTACGCATCACATTTGTAGTTAAATACATACTCCACAGTTGTTGTAGCCCCATGTATTCTACACATCATAATGTACTCAAGATGAAATGTGACTGGAATACGAAAGGACTGAAGTCCTGACGTAACATAACGTGACTTGAACATAACTTAGAATACATGACCAACTTGAGATAGAAACATTTCGTAACATGGCATAACATATAATAGACAACATATTTAACATAACATAATTGCAACAGTGAATATTACATGACTTGACTTACATGTAATAGATGACATACTTAGCATGACGTACTTGTAATGTACAGTAATACATAACAGAATATATTATGTAACAGATAAAAATTGATGACAGAATAAATTCTGTATAATAGACAATTACATGATAACTTGACATGGCATGACACATATGATAACATACATACATACACTGTAGTTCTTTTACTTAGCATACATACACAGTAGACTGCTAGTAAGTTAAAAGCTAACTTACCTCGATCTCCGCGTTTCTTATAAAACCTCAAGCGCGATCACGAGGAACTGTAATTAGTGATTCTAAAAGTTAGTACTAAATCACTAATAATTTGAAATATGGAAAAATACTAACTTAAAGAGTAAAATTTCCATTTTACTTTTTATATGTAGGAAAATGACCGTTTTACCCATAACTTAAGGATTTTGCATACTAACTCCAAAAGTCACCAAAATTTACATGCCTCATGTAAATTTTATCCTCAACTCAAATATCAATTTAGAAAAATTTAAAACTAATCACAACTATTAAAACTCCATAGGGCCGAAATTCTCATATGCTATTTCTATTGATTTTTGTTTCCAACTTGTTTTGATCAACCTTTTGATCTATGACTTATAAATATGTGATCTTCAAACCAAACCATCACATGGTTTAAAAAGATGTCCTAAAACATATATAAGCTTCTAATTCAAGATCACATGGTTAAAAATTAACCAAAACATAAATTTAGCCAAGAACATCCACACTTTGGCTTATCTGAATATCTCTTTACATAAAATTTCATATCTTTGAAACTAACATCAAATATCTTCAAAATAATAATATAACATGTATATAAGATGCTTAGGATCCTCCAATAAAATTATCAAAGTCATTAGAATAGGTTTAGACCACCAAAGAGTTAAACTTTCTCAAAATAGAAACTGTTTTTCTTCTTCCAGTTTCTAAGTTTCTAAATCTAAGCAAATATTTCATCAAAACCTTCAATCATGCAAAAACCCTCAACCAATAGTCATATATACATGTTAACAATACTCCATAAAAATTTCGGACCAATATCTATCCATTAGCTTGGTCAAAAACTCCAAACTATAACATATTCTCCAGTTTATCTCCCAGAATGATCTTTCTATAGTTTACACAATATTTGACTGACCAAATGATTTTCAAATGGGGCAAATAAGATATCCATGTAAACTAGACTAAAAAAGGAACAACTTATATGAAGGAGACTTTATGATAAAACACTTACAACAGCTTCGAAATGGGTATGCAAAAGAACTCCTAAAAGCTGTCCGAGAGAGAATGTTTGATATTCTTTTAAAGAAACGTGTAAATGAAGATAAGTTCGTGGGTGATGGCTGAAGATGCTTATGGAAGAGATAAGGGAGATGATAAGGCTGGAGTTGAGAGTTGAGTGTGGTTTTCTCCTACCCAAAATATCTATAAAATATTATCTCAAAATATTCTATCCAATAATATCTATAAAAATTAGCTCAATATATTTTCCAAATGTGGAGTAGACTTGGAAGAGTAAGGTGGCTAAAATCTTTCTATGTGTATTTTAAATCTCTATTCTTAAGATATTTTCCAAATGTGTATTTTGCTTAGGTGTCATGATCTCACACCTTGATTTCTTTCACAATTCCATCTAATGGTTTCTCTTTGTGCCAAGTATCTAATACTATTCATTATGTGTGGTTAAGATCTTGCCAAGTGTCCAAATAAAATATCGCTATCCTAATTTGGACATTTCACACTATGATTTTGAAAACACTACGCTCAGTACATTTACCGAGGTTACTATTCACTCCAAAAATAAACGTAATAAACTTAGTACTGAAAAATTCTAAATATTAAATTAAGCCTAGTGGTGTAGACTATAATGTATTCTGACACTTTTAACTATCTCAAATAATTAAAATCGCATTTCTGGCACCATAGTGAGTGATAACACTAACTATGTTGACAGGCTAAAATTTATGCGATTAGTCGATTCGTGTAAACTTACAGAGTTTTTACGAGGTTCCTAAAGTCAATAGAAATTCCTTAATTGAATTTCTAGCGGGCTGTTACAGATACCATAGTAAATAATAACACTAACTATGTAGTTAGACAAAAACCTATATGATTAATGGATTCGTGAAAACTTATGGGGTTTTCACGAGGTTCTTAAAGTTAATAGAAATTTCACAATTGAATTTCTAGCGGGCTGTTACAATATTCATGGGATATTATGGATGTTATAGACATATTCTGATTATAGAAAATTTAAAAATTATAGCCTCTGATGTACGTGTGTCGTGTATTAGTTGTGTACGTCTATCGGATTTATAGCATCCTTAATATATTATCTAAAATTAAAAGACTTTCGATGAATGTGATATTAATTTTAATTTTTAATTATTTTATATACATAAGTCTTATATTAAAATAATTTTTGTATTATATAATAATAAAATAATATACAATAAATTTTATTTTGATTATTTATGTCAAATCTCTATAGTGAATTATCTATTTATTTAGTATATAGTGATAAAATAATTAATAATTAAAAAAATGTTTAATATTTTTTAACTATACATGAATTTATTTTATTTTATCACTTTTTACCATTTTATTATTTATTTTATTTAAGTTGTATGCTGTGAATTTTTTATAAAAATAATGGTTAGAGTTGAATGGAATGATGAATGAAAAAAATAAAAATAAATGTAATGGATAAATAAATATCTGATAAAGTTACAGTAACAACTAAATTTAAAAATAATTTTAATACTTCAGTTAAAATCTAAATATTTAAATTTTAATTAATCCATAATATTTTGAGATCTAATTAATCCATAATCCATTAAATATGCTCTTAATGGCATCAATAGTATTATGGCGGCAATGTCATAAGTAACGTTGACGGAATTAAAATGCCTCGGGGATGTCATTGCTTTCGTCATATGATGTGATTGCCGGTCAGTTGCTTCGCCTCCAGGGCCAGGGTTTTGAATAGGGTGTAACCGGTTTGGTTCGGTCTGACTTTTGACAAAATCTAGGATCGAACCGGTAGGTACCGGTTTTACATTTTTCAAAACCGATTACGCACCGATTATCTTCCTAAATAGGTATTCCGGTTTTACCAGTTTCTGGTCCGGTTTGATCCGATTTTTCGATTTTAATAAAATATATATTTATTATAAAATAAAATCTGTTTATAAAAAAAAAAAAAAAAAACTACTATGTCAAAAAATTCTACTTAAAAAAAAAATACTATATAAAAAGATTGCTATGCAAAAAAAAAAAAGTGTTATGTAAAAAATTTATGCTATTAGTATAGCTTTGGTATGGCTTTATATAAATTATATGCTAATATATATAATTTATATTTATCTATTAATGTCTTATGTACTTATAAAAAAAAATATAAAGAGTTTTAAGTATATTAGGCCATTAAAATTTAGTAATAATATTTGAGTTATTTTCTTTCTTTTTAGGTTCTTACTTCTTATGAATCTATGATAAAATGTTATTAATAAATAATATATATTTATAATATTATATATTTAAAGCATATGATCAATTAAATTTTTATGTTTGAGATTAAACTTTTATTTTATAAATTAAAATAACACTATCTTATATATAATTATAATTTATATTATTATATATTATATATAAAAAATTATATATAATATAAAATATATAACATATAACATTAAATAAATAAAAAAATATACACATTAAATAGTACCGGTCCGGTCCGGTCTAAAAATGGCCGGAACCAAAACCGGACCGGTTCCGACCGGTTTTCCATTTTATGAAACCGGTTTCGGACCGGACCGGTTCAAAACCAGCACAACCGGTCCGGGCCGGGCCAGTCCGGTCCGGTTTTCCGGTTTACCGGTTAAAATTTATACCCCTAGTTTTGAATCTTTGAACGCTTCTGATAAGCATTCGAAGTGGTCTCGGCAATGGGCTATTTTTAGCTAAAGGGTTTTGCTACACAACTACCTAACACCCCAACACCTTATCTTTTTTTTTTTTTATTAAATATTTAATATATAAATAATAAATAAAATAATTAAATTAATTTAAAAAGAATAAATTAAAAAAAATATTAAAAAAATATTAAAAATTTGAAAAAAGGTGGGATGTTGGGGGTGTTGGGAGGTTGTGTAAATTTTTTCTTAGCTAAATTGTGATAAGCTTCGGTACATTGAGTTGAGATGACTTGTGTTGAAATAAAATTTAAAAATTAAATAAAATATTATTATTATTTTAAAAATTAAAAATATTAAATTATTTATTTTATTTTATATAAAAATTTAAAAAATTATAATAATGAGATAAGATAAAAATAGAATACTTAATATATTCAAATCAGATCTCATGCGTCATGCGTGACAATTTCGTCAAGATCTTTTATTTAGTTGGGAAAGAAATTGTAAGATAAGATAAGATGAAATATTTATTATATTCAAACTTAATATCATGTGTGATACTTTTACAAAAAATTTTATCTCATCTCATCTCATTTTATTATTATGACGTTTTCAAATTTTCATATAAAATAAAATAAATAATTTTATTTTTTTAAATCACAAAACAAAAATAATATTAAAAAAATATATTCTAATAATATTTTATTCAACTTTCAATTTTTATCTCATTCATTTCATCTCATCTGAAAAAAAAAACAATGCATTATTAGAATTAATATTATTTTTATTTTTTGATTTGAAAAAATTAAATTATTTATTTTATTTTATATGAAAATTTGAAAACGTTATAATGATGAGATGAAAATTTTTATGAAAGTGTCACGTATGAGATTAAGTTTGAATATAATAAGTATTTCATCTTATCTTATTTTACAATTTCTTCCCCAACTAAACAATAGATCTTGACGAAATTGTCACGCATGAGATCTAGTTTGAATATAATAAGTGTTTCATTTTATCTTATGTCATTATTATAATTTTTTAAATTTTTATATAAAATATAATAAATAATTTAATATTTTTAATTTTTAAAATAATAATAATATTTTATTTAATTTTTAAATTTTATTTCCTCACAAGTCATTTGAACTCACCATACTGAAGCCCATCGCAATTTATTGAATAATGATAACCTTACCATTATTTTACAACTCTTTTACCACTTGTTTTAATTTTTTTATTTTTTTTATTTTTAAAAAAATTTTCTTTTACTTAATGATTGAGAAAGTGATTATCAATAAAATTTTATATTTTTTAAATTTTTTCTTAATAATTAAATATATTAAAAAAAACTTAAAAGAAAATAAAGAAAAAATAAATACACTATAAGTGATAAAGTGATAATAAAAGAATAATGATAAGTGTATCATTACCCTTTGCTAAAAGTAGCCCATTGTCGAGACCACTTCAAATGCTTATCAGAAGCGTTCAAAGATTCAAAACCCTGGGCCCCGGTGGCAAAGCAACTGATTGGCAATCACATCATGTGATGAGACTGATGTGGATAAAATAGTTAAAAATTAAAATTAATCTCACATTTATTAAAAATGTGATTTAATTTTAGTTAATTTTAGTTAATATATAAACCCGATAGACGTACACAACTAATACACGTACATCAGAGATAGATCATAACAAAAAACCCTTTGTTGAAAAAACCCTCCGTTCTCTCTCCATAAAACCCTAACAGACTAGATCGACCGATAGGGGTGGGAGCTTCGACTCCTCCCCCCCCTCCCTTCCCCCTTCTTCTCTCTATTTGCAGTTTCTGTGTTTTTTTACTTTTATTTTTGGGTTTTTGTGTGTTTTTAGGTAAATAAAAGGAGGGGAGTTCTGGCGGGACCGTTTCCAGCCACCGACTGTCAACACAAAACCCACCAGAGCGTTGGCCAGCTGCCGATCTTCAAGACCACCGAACGCAGCGCCAGAAGGGAGGGAGCGTAGCCCGCATGCGCGGGACGGAGTCTTGGACAGAACCGGAGCGTGGTTGTCACGCGCCACCAGGGAGCCACATGCCGATTCAAAACCTGGTTTTTCTAGGTCCTAAAACTCCGGGTGATTATCAAACGACCATCGGAACCCCTCTAAGAGTGGTTGTGTTGCACGCACCACATGTTTGTTTTGTTTTCTTCCATCTGTGTTATTTGTTTTTCTGGTTTCCGTCCGTCCGTCAGTCAGTGTTTTCTTCTGGGTTTTGTTTTGTATTTCTTGTTTTAAACCGAGCGAGTGATGGGATTTTTGACCGGACACAACCCGGGGCTTGTGCTGTGGAGAAAGGCAGTCGGTGTTACGGCCAATGGACGTACGACCAACCTTTGATGGAGGTTCTGTGGTCCGCATGCGAGTTGGGTACTCGTGCTGTGCTTGGGCTCCTGATGCTGCCGTCTGGGATGGGTGTGCCACTGGCTCTCGCTGCTGCTCGGTTTCTATGGTGGTCTGGTTTTGTATGGTAGTGTAGTTTCTATGTTATTCTGTTTGTAATAGATTAGGAGTACGCTTTTGGACTTAGTGTCCAAAGCAGTGATGTCCCTTAATCCACTTTCTTAGAAGGTTGGAGGGGCTGGTCATTCTGTTTTATACATAGTGTTTTCTCTCTTTGGAGAAGTTTAGAAGTTAAGATAATATCCACCACTTCGTGTGCGGGATACTCCAGAGCAGATGCGTAGGTTGGCTTATAGTCGGGATTTTTCTGTATTAATAAGTCATATTTATAACTTCGTTATGATGAATGGATTTACATTTTCATTTACACGTACATCAGAGGCTATAAGTTTTAAGTTCTCTGTAATTAGAATATGTTTATAACATCCATAATATCCCATGAATATAATACTTATGATGTTACCGTTATTATTATTTCATTTAATAATTAAGAGAAGTAAGATTTTTTCTCTCGACTCTCGAGTTAAATGCATTGGCATTTTGTCCAAAATTGAGTTTTAATATTTTATATAATAGATAAATGCTAATCACTATTGTTTTATCATCATTTTTTATTATTGAATATGTGATATTAAATAACTAAAAATCATTTATTTATGTCTAATTTATGGATCAATTATTTGATACTATGCCATTAGATGTTTAAAGAACAATAATAAAATAGACCATAAGTATAATTTTTCTATATAATATACTCATTTGTTTTTATTTTATTGCATTATTGTGATATTACTCATAATTTTTAAATTACTATTTATTTTACAAAAATAAAATAGTTTTAATATAATGAATTAAAAATGAAACGACGTGAAGTTTGGAAGGAATCCGTCATGATGTCATCCACGACGTGGAGCAATCTTCCATGCCAAGCCCTTCCAAGCCACTCGTACAATTTCTATAAAATACGGTCCTACTCTACACAGTTCGCATACTCGGTATTCGCTAAGAAAAAATCTACACAACCTTTTAATATTCTAATATTTTATTATTTTTTAATATTTTTTTAATAATTTTATTTTTTTTTATTTTTTTTAAATTAATTTAATTATTTTATTTATTATTTATATATTAAATATTTAATAAAAATTAAAATAATAAAAATTAAAAAAAAATAGAGTGTTAAAATGTTGAGAGGTTGTGTAGCAAAACCCATTCGCTAAATCCTAGAGTCGTTTGCTTTCGATATTCTGAGGCCCGTAACAATGGCAGAGGAGGTGGTTCTGCTCGATTCTTGGGCTAGCATGTTTGGGATGAGGGTCAGGGTTGCCCTTGCTGAGAAGGGGATCAAGTATGAGTACAGGGAGGAAGACTTGAAGAACAAGAGCGATCTGCTTCTCCAGATGAATCCAGTTCATAAGAAAATCCCAGTTCTCATCCACAGTGGGAAACCGATATGCGAGTCCTTAATTATTGTTCAATATATCGACGAGGTCTGGAACGATAAGTCTCCATTGTTGCCCTCTGATCCTTACAAGAGAGCTCAAGCTAGGTTCTGGGCTGATTTTGTTGATAAGAAGGTACGTGTCTCTGCGATCCCTATTTTCCTTTTTTGTTTTTAAGTATTGCTTTAATTCCTTTTACGGCTTCATTTGTCCAACAGATTTTGCTGGGATCTAGCGTATTTTCTTCATTTATTGGTTTGGTTTTTTTGTTCTTTAAATCTAAGGCCATTATACTATTATAGTAGTCAGAGCGGCTCAAATATTTTAATCTATTCATTTATGTTTATTGTTTTGATTTGGCCGTTTTCATTTCATGGGTATCACATATGTTGGCTACTTTGATTTTTGGTTTGGAGTAACAAGGTCTATTAGTGTAGACTAGCAAGATTTCTTTTAAAAATATATCGTGACGTTAGTACTTTCATCAGTATTCCATATTTTATCGGAAAGATTCAAGAAACGATGATGATTCTACTAGTCTTAATGTAATTTCGGTTAATTTACTATTAACCTCCTAGATTCGACAGACATATCTCGCAATCAACACTGAATTGAGCTTTTCTTTCTAGATTCTGAAAAAAGTATTTGGGGAATTGACGTCAGCTTCTGCAATTCTGTCCCAGTTTCAATATCTTGGTTTTAATTTTAGGATGTCCTTGAACTCTAGCAGATAAGAGTACTGGGGAAATAATTTGACCCTTGGAACAAAGAGATTACCTTCCAGTCCAATGAACTAGAAATTTATCCTTTGGGCAAACTAATGTCATTCTATTTGCATATGTTAATGTTTAAAATTTTAAATGGCTGTCTATTTAAGTGGTAGATACATGAAAGTAATGAAACCACTTGAAAGATGGTTCCACATCAGTTTTTTTTTGTTTTTAGGTTCTGACATTGTTCATCCTAAGCTACAATCTATGGGGAGTGGTAATACAATGTGCGTGCAAAGTGCAGGTGGCTGATGCTGGGATTAAACTAGGGAGCACAAAAGGAGAAGAGCACGAGGCGGCAAAGAAGCAGTTCCTTGAAATCTTGAAGACATTGGAGGAAGAGCTTGGTGAGAAGCCTTACTTTGGGGGTGAAACATTTGGGTTTGTGGATGTTGCTTTTGTCACTTTCTACAGCTGGTTCCATACATTTGAGACATTTGGAGAATTCAGCACGGAAGCAGAGCACCCCAAGATTATCGCATGGGCAAAGAGGTGCATGCAAAAGGAGAGTGTCGCCAAGACTCTTCCTGACCAGCAGAAGGTCTACGAATATGTCCTGGGTGTGACCAAGAGGTCTTTAGGAGAGTAACGGTTTAGCCCCAACATTGAAGTGCTACCGTATGTATTTGCAATGTTTAAAGGATGGTTTTTATGTGTCCGTTAGAGGCTTAGAGCTTTGTTGAATACTGTGTCTCTGTTGAACGTTTTTTTAAAGGATAATTTAGTCCCGTATCCTTACGTAGTTAAGGTGAGATGAGATGAGATATTTTAAATAGTAATAAATAAAATATTATTATAATATAATTTTTTAATATTAATTTTTTATTATAATTTTAAAAAATTAAATTATTTATTATATTTTATATGAGAATTTGAAAAAATTATAATGATCAGATAAAATAAGATAAAATTGTTTGATTTTTGATAACTAATCTGGGCAAGTTGTCTCCATGAATTTGTCTACTTATTTTTACTGTTTATGTATTTTAATTTATTATTATTATTATTATTATTTTCTTAATGATTGAGAAAATAAATATTAGTATATTGTTTTTTCTTTTAATTTTTTTAAAATATTTACAAATATTTAAAAAACATGAAAAAAAAGGAAAAAAAAAATTAAAAAGTGGTATATAGCTTGTGGAGTACGTTGACCGTGGTAGAGTAGCACAACTCTTTATCAAAAGAGCAGTATCTTTTTATCATAAATGGGTAGTGTTATTATGTCTCTCAATTTATCTGATTGGTATGTCACTAATGTAAATTACATCTTATATTTTTATTTCAAATATTTTTTAAATATGTTTAAATATTTTAAAAAAATACTAATATATTGATAGTTATTTTTTAATTAATAAGTAAATTTTTTTTTAAAAAATTAAATATATAAATAGTTAAAATGTGGTGGTATAGTAATATTATTCAAATCAGGACGACACTTCGTTGTCTCCTCTATATGTTATTATGAAATAGTTCTTTTTCTACCGTTTGCGGCGTTCACTAGTTTTGTTGTATTCGAAGAAATGATCATCTTGTGTTCTTGTTGAAATTCCCTGTTGTGTTCTTGTTGAAATTCCTTGTAGAACCCTTTTGCATAAGAAAAACTCTTTATGCAGTTGCTTAAGGTAAGCGTCGTGCAAACGGTTGTTGATGTGGCAAAATATCTGCAATTCACCGTTTTGAAGATGATAGCCCTTTGAAGTCTCCCTACCCCTCGGTTTCTATTCACCCCATTTTCATCTTTCATTTAAGAGCTTCATTCCCTTTCGTTCCAGAGCTCCGTTCCCCTTCGTCTTCCTCAAACAGGATTCACTCTCATTCCCACAAAAGCCCCACTGAAATCGAACTACTGCTCTCCTTCAAAATTGAAATCTTCTCACTTCCTTCGAAGCCGGCATCTTGCTTAGAAAGGTTGGGCTCTCTCTCCCTCTCTGGCCATTTCGTAACCGCTGGGCTCATAGGATAATTCTAGGGATGAAGTTGTAAGAAATAGTTGAAATGGATTTGGTGAGAAATCTATTAATCATGAAATCTAATAAATGGGTTTTTCTTTCTTCAAACTTCCTCCATTTTAGAACCATTTATTCTTCTTCCTCACAAACACATTTTCCCTATTTCTTCCGGTCATTCCAGAAATCTGTAGCAGTTCAACTTCATCTTCCTTAAAAGCTTGAAAGTGTTGCTGCGAACAAAACCCACCTCTCTCTCTCTCTCTCTCTCTCTCTCTCTCTCTCTCTCTCTCTCTCTCTCTCTCTCTCTCTCTCTCTCTCTCTCTCCTTCCCACAGTCACAAACGTTAGCCATTTCACAGATCAATATTTTTTTTTTGGCTCTATTTTCGGGGGGTTGGGAAATGGTTCGTGGGTATGTGATTTTGTGGGGTTGTTTTTTGATGCATCAATTTTTTGTAGCAGATCAATATTCTAATTTTACAGAAGAAGGCACATACTTTTTTTTATTTTTTTTATTTTTGTGAGCTGTGACATGTCATATTTGAGTTTTGAAGGAAAACTAATGGGAGAAATGGGACAATTGAGGAAGGAAAGAGAATGGAGGGAAGAAAAGGATTTAAGGACAGTGAAGAAAGGAAATTGATTGAGTGAAGAAGATGAAGATGAAATGTGCTATGGGAAAGACGAAGAAATGGGTCTGAAATATGAACTCTCGAAAGTTGAAAGTCTACTTTTTTATATTTTTATTTTATTTTTCTGACAAAAGCTTTGCCACGTCCGCACCGTTTACATGCCGCTTACGTAGCGACGTTTGTACGTAGCAGAGTTGTTTGCATAAATACCTCAAATACGAAGTAAGCAGTTGTTCCATGAGTTTTTAGATGTTGTTCCACGAGTTTGTCCAAGGTTTATCACCGTTTCCAAGGTCTTCACACGATGGTTGGTGCACCACTAGATAATTTCTAGAACAACCCTTGAATCACCCTAGAGAGTAGGTGCTTATTCTGGAGAAAACGATGGCATAGAGAATTCCAGGTTCGTTACACTTTGTTCTACAAATCGAGCCGCAGATATACCCCCCAAGAGTCCAGTCCAACCACGACTGACCTTTAAAAAGCCAGTTATCAATCTTCGTGAGTCGCCTCATCAATTTTTAATCGTAACGCTTGCCGTTTTACTGCCTGTTTAACAAAGTAGAGGGGGGGATTACAGTAAATTACTAGAACGGTAGAGATTTTTGTTTGCTTCCATTTATTTTCATGTTAATGTTTTTAATGGACTCTTTTGCTCAAATAAAAGTAATTGATTTTATGTTATTAGGTTGAGATGCTGATTTTTTTTTTAGAACATTTTATACATCACACTTACATCTCATTGTGATGAGACGATATTATCTATTAATTTTTATATTTTTTCTATTAAAAATAAAA
This sequence comes from Carya illinoinensis, assembly GCF_018687715.1. NCBI lineage: Eukaryota > Viridiplantae > Streptophyta > Magnoliopsida > Fagales > Juglandaceae > Carya > Carya illinoinensis. The sequence continues at coordinate 5,848,957 of NC_056760.1, read as the reverse complement.
TATTATTAAAAAATGATAAAAATGTCACATTTTACTTAACAAGACAAAAGTAAAATATGAGTATGATGTATCATATTGGTTGTTTTTTTTTTCTTTTTTTCTTTTTAAATGAGATCCATAAAAGCCTTCAAAAACTCTGATAGATGAAAACTACTGTGGGCAATGTAGTGGTGGTGGGGCTAGTGATTTGGTGGCAATACCAAGTAGGTGATTAGAGGTGGTAGTGGAGGCGGTAGTGACACAATCCAACAAAAATGGCTTTAACGCCCCAAAAAAGTAAGGTGAGCTAAAGTAAAGAGTAATGCTACTCATAATCTATTTTTTATCATTATCTCATTATTCTATAATGTAGTATTAGATGATTAAAAACTATTTATTATATTTTACTTGTAAACTTATTATTTAATGTCACATCATGAGATGATGAAAATATGAAAAAATAAAATTTTTCTAATTTAAAATAGATAAAAGAACAAGAAAACATGGGGAAGTATGGTGATGCGCAGACCCCAATTTTGGTCGGAAGACTAGCCAAGGATTTTATCGAAAGTTTTACTGAGGAAAAGATCCAACATGAACACGTAGAAACTCGCGAAAAATTAGAGACAGGTTTATAGAAAATACTGCCGAGTCTTGAAACAAGCAGCTAGCTAGCAAGAAAAATTTCTCAATATCAATGTTATTGTTTCTTCTTTTTTCTTCCATTTATCATCTAAATCATTCAACTTTCTCTTGGCGTTCACACTTCATCCCCTCTATTCTCCATTTTGGGCCACATTATTTACAGGATTGCCACAGTATCTCGCTTGCAATCTTGGCGTTCACACTTCATCCCCTCTATTCTCCATTTTGGGCAACATTATTTACAGGATTGCCACATTATCTCGCTTGCAAGGATGTCAAGTATATGGATAGCAAGATCTTTACCACTTAGAGTTTTAGAGAGAGAAGCTCATCCTTCTCTCTAAGGAAAAAAGGGTTTAAACCGTCTGAGGGGGGTGGGAGCTATGGCTCCCCCCTCCCTCCACCTAGTTTGTTTTAGTCTAGTTTTGCTTGTTTCCCGGTTTTAATAAGCGTGGGTTGGCGGCGATCATGGTGGCCGGAATGTGTTTTCTCTACATGGTCAAGGACACGGAAGCCGATTACCTTTTTTTTTCTTTCAATCGGACGGGATGGAAGCGGTTTTACACGATGAAGAGGGAGGACTATTTTATTCCAATCGGACTTTGAAGCCGTCTATTTTTATTCCAATCGGACGGGATGAAAGGCTTCTTACACGATGGAGGTGGAGGGTTTCGATGTTGTTATTTTTGGTCGTGAATGTGATTCGGTTGAAAGAGTGACCACCATGGACAACCACGTAGCTGGGCGTGGTGGTGAAGGGGAGGGTTTTCAGTGGGTAGAGCCACGGATTTCGAGTTTCAGAAGCCTTGGTATGCATGTGTTTCTGGGGTGTTCTCTCGACGGGTTTATTGACTCCGTTTAGCCATGGAAAACAGAGGTGTTTTTTTGGGATGAACGGCTGGAATGCATGGGGGTTGATGGAGGTTTTCTGGGGTAAAAGTCCATGTTGAACTCACGGTGGAATTTCTCTTGGTTGGTGGCCGGATTGGGGGTGACACACCGTTTTCTTTTTGTCTTGTTGTTGGTTTGCTGTTTAGCTTTTGTATTAGTTTATGGAGGCTGTTGTTGGTCTCTGGCTTTTGTATCTGGTCTCCGTCTCTTCTAGCCGGAGTGGAGAATGGCTGGTTCTTGGAGGGTTTGGGCTGGTGTCGGTGACGGTGACGGAGCTAGCATTGGTGAGAAGCCGGTTGCTCAGCGTAGTGAAGATTTGGGGTAAGGCTGTGCAAACGGTGGCATGAGGGCAAACGGCGACATGAGGCCTTCTCGTACGCTGGTGTAGGGGATTCGGCGGGGGAAGATGCAGAGGAGGGAAAGAGGGGATACGGATGGCGGCGGCAGATGTTGTTTTGGAAACCCTAAAGGGTTTGGGCCGGGCCCCCTCAAGCACTTAGTCTGGGCTTTTGTCTCAGGCTGGGCCTTTTAATTTTACAGTCCATAAGCCACAATTTTATTTGCTTTCTGTATTTGTTTTGTTTGTTTTAGTTTAGCTTAGTTTTTTTAATAAAAAAGGAATAGATGTGAGTCCCACTCCTCTTTTGGAGGATGAATGTGGGTGTTAGTCCTACTCTTCCTTTGGAGGAAGGTAGGTGTTTTGTACTCTTCCTCCTTGGGAGGAGAGAGTGGGGTAGTACTCCTCCTCTTTGAGAGGATGGAGCGTGAGTGTACCTCTCTTCTTTGGAAGAAAGGTCTTTAACTCTGTTTTGACAGAGCGCTTTCTCTTTTGACTGTTGTCAGAAGAGAAGGTGTAGAAGTTTAGACAATGTCCGTCACAAAGAAATTTGTTGTCGGGGAGCTCCTGAGCAGTTGCGTTAGTTGACTTATAGTCTGGTTTTTCCTGTATTGATAAGTCACAGTTGTAACTTCGATTATGAATGAATGCAGTAGCAGCATATTCCCATAAAAAAAAAAAAAAGTATATAGATAGCAACCTGTTAGAGATTTACTTTACAATCTAACGTATTACATCAATACACGTCACTTTATAAGTTTATTTTTGTGAAATCTCGATACTAAAACATCTATCCATCCAAAAAAATGACCCGAAACTTAATTGGAAGCTATTGAGGAGTCTAAATTGAATATATATCAAATTCCTGAACTAATTTAATATTGGCTTAGTTAGATTCATTTTCTAGAGCATCTATCAGTGAATATCTATAGCAAACTGGCTTAAGCTTGATCATCCGTTGGGGGCTGTACTGTATATCTAAAATTGGTCTAGCAATAACCAAGAAACCAGAGCGCGAGGTCGTTTTACAAGACACAACGTATTAACCACAACGTGTGTTTCCTTTTTAATTACCGTCTTGACTCTTGAATCTGCTTACATCTAGAAGGTCCCAATATCCGAAAAATGGTGTCGTGACCCATACGGAAATGGCAAAGGAATGCATCTCTGTAATGTACAAATAATTGTAAATGTCTCTTGAAATATATTCGAACAGTAAGAATTATATCGATGGAGAAATAGACATATGATATTGGTTTTATGAACTATAGGATGTCATCATGTCACAACATACAATATAATTAAAATTGTTTATGTAAGCATCTGTATTAATTGATATGGCATCTTATGATAGGATGTGAGGACCACTCGAATATATTTCAATAGTACCTAATAACTACTCTCTAAAATTTGGATAGAAACTTTTAATCCCAAGAAATCTTGACATCCAATGATCACTTGTTTGGAGATAAGAAACATTGTGAGACGAAGGAGCCAGGAACTTGATAAGCAGGAACTTACTGAAAGTGAAAGAGCATGAAGGCCACATGCGCATGCACTGATCAATCAAGACACAGACGGGCCGAAAGAGCCAGAATATAAATGGAAATGCCAGCGTGGATTTCTGTTCACAAGCTTTTAACTGTTCACTAACTAATCACTCTTTGTTGGTCCAAGACATTACTGATTAACTTTCGTTCACAGCAACCATGCTTTTCATAAATTAAGGAAATAAAAGACAAACTATGTAGGCCGTAGGACCGGGAGGATATATTATTGTACTTAGACGAATGAACCCATGTGCGCACAACTCCTCCTAATGGCCTGCCAATAAAATGAAGCTTTCTACCATAATGGCACATGTTGAGCCTTTAATGTGGCTTCCAATACAAGGGTATGAAGGAACAAGGCAATAGTGGCAATTGGACAGAATTCCCACCTCTTAAGCTCCAGCTTCTGTTTTACATATAGTAATGGGAGATTTGAGACAAAGGCTTTCCAATTTCATGCAATTCTGAAATGATTTTAGTATCTTGTGTCGTTAATGTTGGTGGAAATTGGTGTGGGCGATGCTATAAACAAGAACGAACACATGGTGCAGTCTTTGACAGACGCAGGTGAAAGTTGGAACCTTGATATTCTAATTGAAATTTCCAACATACTCTTATAAAATTAAGAAGTTGTCTACCAATTTTTTTGAACAAATAAGTTAGATCTTAATTATCAAGATTATGAAATGAATCAAATATTTTAAAATAAATAATCAAACTTGCAAGATACAAGAATTGATTACGAAGGAAAACCCTTTAAAAAACTCTTTAAAGGTAAAACCCTACGGGGCAGCCAAACCTAGAAAAGTCAATCTTATTATTTGAAGAACAATTACAAGTAATAATCAATTACAAAACTTTTACAATTTGATTCTTTTACTTGCCTAGACAAACGACCCATCTGTCTTCTACCGCAGTAGCAGCTAGAACTTCTGGTGATTTTCAAATGTTGACTTCCCTTCTGGAACTCTAGAGGCTGAAATCCAATCGATATTCCTTCACACTCAAAGCATGATCACACTCAAGAAGATATGAAAAACCCCATGAAAATTCTCAAGTAAATTTTCTCTCATAAATGCTTTGAATATCCTCTCTGAAATTCGTGGCTCAAAGTCCTTGAAAAAATTCAAAACGGAATTCCTTTAAATAGAAAGTCTGGAAAGAGTTCTAGTCACAGTAGGACTCTGCTGACGGTTAGCAACAGTCACGAAAATGTGCTTCGACGGACTGCTAATATTTCGCGATTACATCTTCTGTTATTGACTAAACTCTGTTCAGCTTTCTTCTGGATAAATACAAATCTTCCAAAACTCGATTTTAACCTCAAAAACTTATCTAAACAACACCTAAGACTTCTATATAGACTCAACATTGTTTAGATACAAATCAATACTTATTTTACATTCATCCAAATTTAATTAAATAATGATAAGATAAACCTTATCATTTAGTCATCTAATCCTAACTAATTTTTACATTTACATTAATTATTTAGTTAATAATTTTTTGTCAGGTATTTATGAGGATACCGTGAAGATAAGGCCTGCTAAGCCCACCCATTCCTGCTGTATCACGTTTCAAAAATTAGCCAGAAGTTAGTGACTCAACTAACCAAGAGGATACTTGGCAGTAGATGGATCACCAAAGTTGTGTGTTCAACTTCCTAAGATAAACCAAGAAAAGATTGGAGGAAGAAAAAGGAAGATAGAACTTAGTAGAAAATGATTAGTGCATGCAAGATCATCTTCATTTTATGATCCGTTTTGGGTGCACTGTCTTTTTCACTAACAAATAGCTTTTAGTTGTTTACTGATTTTCCCGTCTCACAAGCAATTCTTACAATTTGGTCCTCTGAATCTTGAAAAGGCAATTTGTTTATTTGCCAAATTATCCCTCCTGCCATTTTTGTCTTCTTGTTTACTCTCTCTCTCGGAAAACCAAAAGGAGGTGGCCGGGGAGGAGTGTGTTTGCGGATAACAAGAGACCAAGATTGCTCATTTAACAGAGTTGTAGACTATAAAAAAAGCCTAGGTGAGAGAGATAACTATTTGGAAGCGGAATTCTTGGAATGGTGATCCTGCATCAAGCATAGAAGATATTGTGCCAATAATTAATATGTATTTGACTTGTAAAAATCTTGTAACTCCACATGGGTGAGACCCATATATTAATCCAGATATAATGACGACTCCCCTCACACAACTTGCAGCCAACTGTGAATTGCTTTTCATGCTCATTAAAAACGTCAGAATTTTCATAGATGCAGAGCCAAATGATGGAAGAATTGCACAAACTGACAAATTAGAGGCCAGAAAGTTGGTGCCATATATCAAGTGGAAGCTGATAAACCACTTTCACAAAGCATTTTAATCTCAGATGTTCTTCAGGTATAACAAAAACATAGAATTTATATATGAATTAACGGATACTAACGAAGAAGAAAAGATTATCATTCCCTAATATTCTTTCTTCATGGACTGCAATGGTGGAATGAACCAAGTCGGTCCATAAACCACATACAACAAACTGAAATGCATAAGACAATTTGTTGCAATTGCCATAGTTATTCTGTGATTACAAACTGGAAAGTGCAGAATTACAGAAGATACAACAATCGGACTGTATGTGACTGATGATGCTTCCCTTTTCAACCTCTAGGTTCCTGCTCTGCCTATTCCACAAGTGAACAGCCAAACTTCTGGACTGAATCTGCCTCAACTTTTTATGCATCCATTTTGAATGCAGCTCGTCTCTCGGCCCCGAAATAGACATCGAATCCTACTCCAATCAACCGGATAAAATGCCGAAGGTGGCAACACCGTGAAATTAAATCCAGGCCTTCGACCCAGCCTGGAAACAACCCTCGAGACTAAGTAAGGGCAATTGTGGCCACATTTGTTCCCGTCGAAGGTTAGCGCAAATTCTTCAATGAATTTGTAAAGTAGAGGATGATTCTTGTCGAATATCAGCACAGCATTGTTCAATCGGCTCCAATTCCCAGTTTCAAGATCAATTGTCTGAGCACCGATTACATATCTCAACTTCGAGAAGCTCTTTAACACTATAATATCTGTGTCTATATAAATGCCTCCAAACTTATACAACAAAGCAAGCCTAGTGTGATGAAATTGATCAAATTTTCTCAAGAATGAGAGATTTTATTTGAATCTTAGGAGATATATAAGGGTAGATCGAATTGAACTTGTATAAAGACTTTGTTCTGTGCATAAAACATGTGGTAAAGCGAGTTGCTTAGTGTGTTTTTGCACACGAGATAACTCGAGATTAAAGTTGAAAATTAAATAAAATATTTTTAAAATATTTTTTATATTATTTTTATTTTGAGATTTGAAAATGTTAAATTGTTTATTTTATTTTATGTAAAAATTTAAAAAAGTTTTAATGATTAGATGATATGAGATTGAGATGAGTTGAAAAGTATTGTGAAAACAAACGAGGCTTTAAGTCTAGTGATTTAAAATATTATTTTTTTAAAAAAATATCTACCTATTATTTTGACTCTGATATATTTGAATTAGAAATAAAAATATTTTATTATAAAATTATAAAGAAATCGTAAAATGATTTTATCTATAGCTCACCAATAGAGGGAGATTGACGCTCTAGCATTAGAGGCTGGCCGCTGGTCCAACCGGGAGTCATCAATCCGAAGAAAAATGCATCAGAGCCAGAGGCATTGGACTAGTGAATCCCAGAAGATCACAAATTGACCATAAAAAGATCCAATCAAATTTCTTCATCCATTTCCTACGTTTTCTCGGCATACACAGAGAAACAATTATGGAAGTCATATTCAAGACCACTTATAAGTCTAGATACACACTGTTCTTACTAGTTACGTGAATCTGCTCCCAGGGTCAATCTCCACACAGTCCACAGCACTGTAAAATGAAAGAATCATCCAGGAGAAAATGTACATACTAATCTAAAAGATATTTTCTAGCACATTGGTGCAAAGAACTAACATTGTACTCGAAGAGGAGAAGTATTTTGAAATTCCCAATATATCTATGTGAAACCACGAAATTATTTATCAATTTCTTTAAATAAATTGGTTAAATCTCAATATTATGATTATTTAATAAATTAAGTACTTAAAAGTAAATAAACAAACTTACATAATATAAAAATTGATTACGAAGAGCAACCTTTTAAAGAACTCTTTAAAGATAAAATCTTAATTAAAAACCTTTGTAGCTTAGCTCTCTTACTTGTCCAAACAAACGACTAATTTGTTTTCTACAACGGTAGCAGTCAGAACCTCTGGCGATTTTCAAATAGTTCCTTTCCTCCTAGAACTCCAATGGCTGAAATTCAATCAACAATCCTCCAAACTTAGAGCATGATCACATTCAAGGAGAAATTAAAAAAAAATAAATGAAAATTCTCTTAGGAATTTTCTTACCAAAATATGCACTAAAAAGTGCTTTAAAAAATATTTAAATTTGAATTTCTACATATCATAACCAGTAGGATTCCTTAAATAAACAATCTAGAAAGAATTTCAATTTTAGTAGGACTCTGCTAACGGATAGAATTTATCGCGAGACATCTCCTGACGGAATGCTGACACTCGCGATAAATTCTCTGCAGTAAGAGATTTCTATTCAGCTTTTATTTTGGATAAGTGTAGATCCTCATGAACTCGAATTTCACATAAATAACTTATCTAAACAACCTCTATGACTTCTAGATAAACTCAATAATGTTGTAAATAAAGTCAATAATTATTTTACACTCATCCATCATTACAAATTTACTGATAGGATAAACTCTATCATGTTAGTCACCTAGTTTTATCCAAACTTATCAACTAAGTTACTAAGAACTAGGCAAAATCTTGCATATATAATCTCATCTTTTGGCAGATTTGCGACAAAATCTTGCATATACAATCTTACTCTTTGGCGGATTAGTGACGATTTGCAACAAAATCTTGCACGTACAATCTTCCTCTTTGACGGATAAGTGACAAATTTACTGATAGGATAAATTCTATCATTTTAGTCACCTAGTTCTATCCAAACTCATCAACTAAGTCACTTAGTCATAGCCAGAATCTTGCATATAGAATCTCCCATTTTGGCGAATTTGTGACAAAATAAAATTTAATGAATGTAATTTAGACCTGTCAGAACAAAACCAGCAAACCAAGAAACCGAGTAAAAATTCTAAGCAAATAATCAAGAACAAATAATGACATAAAACAATTACTAAAATTAGTACTATCATAATTTACAAGATAAAATCTAATTCAAAGTCTATGCATGTTCTAGTCTAACACCAAATTTATGTCCAAAAAAAAACTTTCTCCCCTTCAATATTAAACTTATACAAAAAAAATCATTAAACTCCCTATCAACAAATTCATTCAACTCCCCCCTAACAACATACTTACTCAAACTCTCCTTAAATTTCACAATACCAAAATAAATCACAAAACAAATCAGTCTACTCCAATACTCCCCCTTTTTGTCACTAATATGACAAGATTCATAAGAGAATAAATAATACTCATGTGTGGCGAGATGAAGACACTGAGAAAGATCCTGATTTGACACTGCTAAAATTGCCTCTAATCTTAACTCAACCATGCATTTTGATAAACCTAATGTATGAGTATGAATGCATGTCAAATAATAAGCAAATAATTGAGACAACTTGGTTGAGACAAAAAATCAAACATTTGGTGGGCATACCATGAAAACTGAAATGCATAACAGCGTAATCCACCAAAATCTGGCATTTATACATGATTAACGTGACTTCCTTTCAACATATGTATAAATTCATATTCAAATCAACAAATATCCAAGCCCCAACTTCACATATCAAATACCAACAATCCAATCTCCATATTTATGTGCCCTGAACCCTTAGAGCATGAGAAATAGATGCATTTGGATAAAATAGAAGACTTACCATGATAGTGAAACGTAAATTAGGATGATTTGTTATGGTTCTTAATCACGAAAAGTTCGAAACCGATGTGAAGTGAGATATGGTTAGGGTGTGAAAGAGGAGTGTGTTGTGTATAGGTGAAAGAGTATATCGTGAAAAGGGGTGTCTAGGCGCGAAACCGAGTGGGGCTAAATGTCTCAAGTCACTTAAATGACCAAGTGTCGTGCACATGCTTATGCCATAGAGTCCCACCGGGATTTATACCATCACAACAGAGACTCACTATCAAAATATAGACTCACTCCTAGACTCATTCATCAGATACTAAGATACCCAAAACTGATACAGACCAAATAATCAAAATAAAACCATAAAAGGAATATAAAATATATTTTATATTTTCCCTTTTCTTCATATAAAAATTAAATCTTTTATATTTTATATTTTTCCCTTTCTTTTAAAAAAATTTGAGTCAATGAACATGCTTAAATGCATCACAAGTCCAAGTATAGTGTCACCCACATAGCCAAAAAATAAAGTACACTCATATTTGCAACAATCACAATGGACGTTCACACCTTATAAGTTCATCAATGTCAAAGTTCATGTGAGTGTGTGAGTGAACAAATTTATATATAAAAAAAATAATAACCTTTTATTTTTTTTTCCTCTTATATAATTTTTTTTTTCGTTCATGAGCACTTCCTTCTTATAGATGCAATACTTTCTTCTCATAAATGCTCCCAAGAGTTTGTCACTCACCTCAAAAGTCAAATTTTATGTTAGGATCTAGATACATGAATATCTCCTCCAAACACTAGTTTGCACAACCCTTTTATATATCCATTTTTGTTGCTTATCTATTTTTACAATGATTAGAGCAGTGATTCTTTCTTTAAAGACTTAAGGAATAGATTTGTATAGGGTGTTTGTCTTTTTTCATAATGATTTAACACCGAATTTTTTTATATGGATTAACTATTTGTATTTGGCAGGGAGAGATCTCTTTATTATTGTACTAGATTCAATTAGTATTAGTCAATTCAAGATATGGACTTTCTCTATGTTAAGCATTTTAATAAATAATATAAACTTTAATTATAATATGCATACATACAAGTTCCTCTCAATGCTTTGTAAATGCACTTTGCCAAAATGACCTATAGGGTTAATGTGCACAAAGTGGACTGCACAAAATAGAGAGATACAAAGGTTCAAAAATTTACCATTTGAGAACAAAAGTACTCAAACTTTGACATATCAAGCATGCATTTTGCTTAAAAAAAACTTTGAACCAAACCCAAAAAAATATTATATATATATATATATATATCTTATCTAAAAACTAAAAAACATAAACATATACAAAATAGAAAACATAACATCCATATCCTAGACTAATGATATATAAGAAATGCAATAATATGCAAGTGGTTCTATCAATTAATGTGACATGATATCTTTGACCACCCACTTTACTTAAACTTTTGGCCTATTCTTTTCATTAACAACACTTTGTATGATATTTTCTTTATTGTGAAGATAAAAATTCTACTAGTTTACCAAGTTTGAGATTTATGAAGTTAATTTGTTGACTTAAATCACCAACTTGATTCTCTACACTCTTTATTTTCCTTTTTGGATTTCTTTCACTTTCAGTTTTTTGCACTTGATACAAGTCAAAACAATATGGTCTTATATGACCAATAACTCTACAATTATGACAAGTAGGAATAAATTTACTATCATATTTACCTTTCTTCATTATTTTTGTAGTTGATTTTCCAAACAAATTCTCTTAATAAACTGGCTTAGATACAGCATGATTTTGAACATTTATACCTTTATTTCCTTTAACAAAAACAATACCTATAATGGCAATGGATGATGAGGTTAGTTTTTCTTTCTCTTTGGAAGTCGTATATCCTAGGCCAGTTCTATCACTACTCACTTTCTGAAAACTCAACATCTCTTCTAATTTCTATATTGTTATTTTTTGCCTGAACTCCTGAAACTTTTTCAATTCTTTTTCTAGTATAGCCTTTTGATCCTTTAATCTTGATACTTCAACACCAAAAATTTTTAATACCTCAGATAGATTGTTTTTTTCATTCTCGACAATAATAAATCCATTGTATAACTTGTTGTTAAGTTTTTTTAATTTGATCACTTCTTCACACACATCATTGTATGCTTCTTGTATACTCAATTCATGGTCAGTTTCAACAAGTTCTACATCCGAATCACTATAATCGCATTCACTTTCAGCATTTGTTAGTGCAACTTCAGAAAAATCATTCACAATAGTAGAAAAAGCCATAAAAGATTTTTAATTATTAGAAGATAAGGTTGAACTTTCAGAATTAAAACTATCACTAAGTGTGACATTCAATGTTTTTTCTTTACTTTTCTTCAAATTTGAACATTCAATTCTTATATGACTATAACTAGAACATTCATGACATTTAACTTTGTCATTTTTCTCATATTATCTTTTTTCCAATTTTCAAAATATTTTTTCTTTGCAAAAAATTATTTACTTTGTTTTTGCTTTCCACTAGCTTTTTTGATAAACAATAATTTTCTGAATTTTCTTGCAATAAGATCTATATCCTCATAGTTCAAATTTTCCTTATCAAAAAAATCATCTTGATCATTTTTTACTATTTTTTAAAGTAATAGACTTACTTTTTCTCATTTGAGGAAGTGAGGACTTATATGTTTGTAAGGAACCGACTAGCTCTTTAACCTTTATTACATCAAAATCCTTATTTTCCTCAATGACAATAACCTTAGGCTAAAATCTTTCAGTTAGAGACCTCAAAATTTTCTTCACGACTCTTGAATCCTCCACCTTCTTGCTGAGATTAAATCTAAAATTACCAATATCATTAAGTCTAGTATAAAAATCATTAAAGCTCTCATCTTCTAGTATTTTAATCTCTTCAAATGTAGAGGTTAGCATCTAAAATTTCAAATTTTTTACAATTTTTGTCCCTTCATGTGTAACCTCCAAGATGTCTCATACTTTTTTAGCAATCTCACACATTGAGATTCTTTAAATTCATTGAAAGATACAACTATAAAAATAGTGTTAAGTCCTTTGGTATTTTAGCCGCAATTGGTGATCTCATCTCTAGTCCATGCATCAAGAGATATCTCAAGTTTAGTCCATTCTAATTCAATTGCATGCTACACACGTTCATCCAAAGACTTGAGGAAATCCTTTATACAAACTTGCCAATAAGCATAATTTTCTCCATTGAAGTGTGGCGGGACAGATAAAGACGACATGATCTACAAGGGCACGGATCACACTCCAATGAGTGAACCTAGCTCTGATACCAATTGAAATTTCCATCGTGCCCCTGTGAAATCACAAAATTGTCTACCAATTTCTTTGAACAAATTGGTAGATCTCAATATTATGATTATTTAATAAATTAAATGCTTAAATTAAATAAACAAACTTGCATAACATAACAATTTGTTATGAAGAAAAAAATTTTAAAGAACTCATTAAAGGTAAAACTCTATGGGGTAGCTAAACCTAAGAAAGTCAATCTTATTATTTGAAAATTAATTACAAGTAACTATCAATTATAAAATATTTGCAACTTGACTCTCTTACTTACCCAGACAAACGACCACGTTTGTCTTCTACCGCGATAGCAGCCAGAACTTCTGGCGATTTTCAAATATTATTTTTTCTCCTGAAACTCCAGTGGCTGAAATCCAATCAATGATCATTCAAATTTGGAGCACGATTTCACTCAAGGAGAAATTCAAAAAAAAAAAAAGTATGAAAAATTCTCTAAGGAATTTTCTCAACAAAATATGCACTAAAAAATGTTCTAGAAAATATTTAAATCTGAATCTCTACACATCTTAACCAGTAAGATTTCTTAAATAAATAATCTGGAAATAGTTATAGTTTCATTATGACTCATTTTCTAATGGATAGAATTTGTCACGAAGGCGTCTCCTGACGGAATGATGACACCAGCGATAAATTCTCTACAGTAAAAGATTTCTGTTCAACTCTATTATGGATAAATGCAGATTCTCATAGACTCAAATTTCACATAAATGACTTGTTTAAACAACCTCTATGACTTCTAAATAAACTCAATAATGTTATAGATAAAGTCAATAATTATTTTACATTCATCCATAATTATAAACTTACTGATACAATAAACTCTATTATTTTAGTCACCTACTTCTATTCAAACTTATTAACTAAGTTACACAGTCCTAACCAAAATCTTGCATGTACAATATCCCCCTTTGGCGAATTGGTGGCAAACTCTTAAATCTACATATTCACTCATTTATGCTTCCGTTATGTGTATAATAGCTCTTGTCCAATGGATCTTGGATCTCTCAAAAGGTACCATCTGCAAATTTTAGAAGAATCTATATGATGTGAACTGGGTATATTTGGCAATGTATTTGAAACATCTCCAACTGGCTAAAGGGGTTTTAGAATTACAAACCTTTTCTTGGGAGATTGTGGTTTAGCAATCATGCATGCAGCCACTCATTCTCTCTCCACCAGTCACTTTGCATCTCCCATTTCCGTCTCACCTCAATTAAAAAGGAAACACACATTGTGGTTAATACATTGTCTTATAAAACAAATTCACTCTCTACCCTCTAGTTTCTTGGTTGTTGCAGTACCAATTTTAGATATACAGTAGAACCCCCGATGGATGATCAAGGCTTAAGCCCGTTCGCTATAGATATTCACTTGATATATGCTCTAGAAAATGAATCTAACTAAGCCAATATTAATTTAGTTTGGGAATTTGATATATATCTCGTGAGGGGGGAAAATCCCAAGGTCCAAAGACCAATAATGGAGATGCAAGAAGAGTCGTTCATAATGCCACTAGGAGGACTAGACGTGCTGAGCTTAAGAGAGTTGCATTGGGGTGCATACATGGCTCGGTTGGTGAGACATTGGGCACTCAAGTTGTGGTCAATTCCTTAATTTTAGGGGTTTGGATGGCAAATCCCTTAAATTAGTGGGCAATTTTTCCATAAGGGTGGCCGATTATGTCCTTTTAATTAGGAGTTTATTTATTTGTTAACTTTTTTCCTTTAGTTTAGGCATTTGATAGTTTTGTTTCCTTAAACTTAGGTTTCCTTAAACTTAGGAGTGATCTATGATTGAGATATAAATCTAGATTTAGGTTAAGGGAAGTAATTGGGGCAAGGTGGCGCCAATCCTAGTGAACCCCATTTATATTTTCGGTTTGCATTGTTATTTCATTATTATTGTTATATTTTCTTTCGATGAATGAGAATTTTTTCTTTTAAAACTTTAGAAAGTTAAGTGCTAGTCTGAGTTAGTTTTAATTTTCAACAACAAACCAACTTGGATCTTTGTGTTGCCTTGAGGTAACCCTAAATCTAGTCATCCAACAAGCCAAATACAAGTGAGTGAAAGTAAGCCTTCCATCAACCAGGCCCAGCTAACCTGGTTGAGTGCTAGAAGATAAAAAGGGACAAGATGAGAGAGGAGGCATAGGATGTTAGAGGGATGCAGGAGGTAGGGGCCTAGATGCATGCATGGAGTAATGGAGTAGGGTAGGCTATCCGCAAGGATGTCAGGGAGGCATAGGGGGCAGGGGTTTAGAAGGCATGGGGTCTTCAGAGGAAAGGATGGCACGAGGACAGAGCTCTCTCCTTAAAAGGGGCTCATTCTTCTTTAGTTGTCTCTTCTTCTTTAGTTGTCTCTTCTTCTTCTCCAACCTCTTGTACAGTGAGAGATGAGAGGCCATGAGAGGTTATAAACAAGAATATTATAGCAAATTTCCCATCCTCAAATGACTGTAGACGTAGTCACATGCCGAACCACGTAAATATGTGTGTCATTCTTTTTATTTTCTCTATTTTTATTTTCCTTCCACTGCCATGAACTTATGGGCTGACACTATACGTGCCTCATCAGACTATCGCTAGGTCACCAAGTCACGCCGTTCAAGGCCCGAATCGCCTCAATAGGCTAGGAATGGTTTTTTCTCTTCTTTCGACCTGTTGTGCGATTTTTACAGCATCAATATATCCAATTTAGACTCCCCAAGATCTTCCAATTCAGTTTTAGGTCTATTTTTAGGATGGAGAAATGTTTTAGTACATAAATTTCACAAAAATAAATTTATAAAGTGACATGTCTTGACGTGGTGTTTTAGATTGTAAAATAAATTTCTAACATATTATATATTCACATAAAGTCGTACCCATTTGTAATTTTTCTCTTTTCAATAAATACTACGCTCGATTTATGAATTTATAGATAGTGGTGATGATGGGTATACATATCTACTCTCTTGAGATTGCCATCCATGTTCTTGACATCCTTGCAAGTGAGTACTACGGCAATCTTGTAAATAATGTGGCCCAAAATGGAGAATAGTGGGGGTGAAGTGTGAACGCCAAGAGAAAGTTGAATGAGACTATAAATGGAAGAAACAATAACATTGATATTGAGAAATTTTGCTTGCTTCAAGACTCGATGGTATTTTCTAGAAGACGAGAACCCTCCGAATAAGGTAAAAAGAAAAACAATTTATTTATTTGATTTATTTATTCACTTTTTTTATATTCTCAAATATTTTTTAAAAAAAATACTCGCAATATCACTAAAAAAAACTTCCTTTATCACTAAATAAATAAATAAAAATACATTTGAGATATAAATTCGGGATCCAAAACATTTCTTTTTCTAGAAACCTATCTCTAATTTTTCGCGAGTTTCTACATGCTCATGTAGGATCTTCTCCCCAGTAAAACTTTCGGTAAAATCCTAGGCTAGTCTTCAGACCAAAATTGGGGTTTGCACATCACCATACTTTCCCACGTTTTCTTGTTCTTTTTATCTATTTTAAATTAGAAAAAAAAATTATTTATCATCTTTTCAACTCATAATATGATATTAAATAATAGATTCACGAGTTAAATATAATACATAGTCTTCACTCATTTAATGCTACGTCATGAAATAATAAAAGAATGATAAAAAAAATTTGACTACGAGTAGCATTACTCTTAAGCTCACCATATTTTTTTGGGGTATTAAAACCATTTTTGTTGGACTCTGTCACTACTGCCTTCGCTACCACCTCTAATCACCTACTTGGCAATGCCACCAAATCACTAGCCCCATCACCACTGCATCATCCACAATAGTTTTCACCTATCATAGCTTTTGGAGGCTTTTATGGATCTCAATAGTGAAAAGAAAAAAGTGAAATACTTTACATCATACCTTCTACTTTTATCTCATTACGTAAAATGTGATATTTTTATTTCTTTTTAATTATTCAATTTTTTTTTTAATGGACAGTATCATTTTTTTTTTATACATGAACAGAGGGATTCGATCCTTGATTCTCTTAGTAAAAAACTAAGATGTTGTCAATTGATTAAAAGATCTTGGCATGGATAATATCATCTCATTAGAACAGGATGTGAGTATAATGTATAGAATTTAAAAAAAAAATTAAAGAAAAAGAAAAATCAGCATCTCAAACTAACAACATAAAATCAATTACTTTTATTTGAACAAAAAAGTCCATTACAATTACAAACATTAACTTGAAAATAAATGGAAGCAAACAAAAATATATACCGTTCGAGTAATTTACCATAATCCCCTCCTCTCTGCCGTGGTAAACGGGCGGTAGAACGTCAAGCGTTACGATTGAAAATTAAGGCGACTCATGAAGATTGGTAACTGGCT
Organism: Carya illinoinensis; assembly: GCF_018687715.1. Classification (NCBI taxonomy): domain Eukaryota; kingdom Viridiplantae; phylum Streptophyta; class Magnoliopsida; order Fagales; family Juglandaceae; genus Carya; species Carya illinoinensis. The sequence goes on along the minus strand of NC_056760.1, from coordinate 5,831,883 downwards.
TTTTAAGGGTCAGTCGTGGTTGGACTGGACTTTGGAGGGTCTATATCTGCTGCTCGGTTGTAGAACAAAGTTTGACTAAAATATGTTTTGTGCTAGATTTTTCTTGAATTCAACTTTCTAAAATCAAAACTGGATATAGCATTTGTTAAAGCGGAAAGAACTTCAAAAAGAAGACAAGATAATCATTCCACCGAATACAACAAAACTAGTGCACGGCGCAAACGGTACAAAAAGAACGATTTCATCAATAACATATAGAGGACACAACGAAGTGTCTTTCTTATTTATGATAAAAGATACTGCTCTTTTGATAAACACACATAAAAACCATCCTAAACACTGCAAATACATACGGGTAGCACTTCAATGTTGGGACCAAACTGTTACTCTCCTAAAAACCTCTTCCTCATACCCAGGGCAAATTCGTAGACCTTCTGCTGGTCAGGAAGAGTCTTGGCGACACTCTCCTTTTGCATGCACCTCTTGGCCCATGCAATAATCTTGGGGTGCTCTGCCTCCATGCTGAATTCTCCAAATGTCTCAAATGCATAGAAACAGCTGTAGAAAGTTACAAAAGCAACATCCATAAACCCAAATGTTTCACCCCCAAAGTAAGGCTTCTCACCAAGCTCTTCCTCCAAAGTCTTAAAGATTTCAAGTAACTCCTCCTTTGTCGTCTCGTGCTCTTCTCCTTTTGTACTCCAGAGTTTCCTCCCAGTATCATACATCTGCACTTTGCATGTACATTGTATTACCACTCTCCATAGATTATAGATTAGGACGAAGAATGTCAGAACGACTCCTCCCAAAAAATATGAAAAAACTGATGTGGAACCATCTTTCAAGTGGTTTCATATATCTACCACTTAATTAGACAGCCATTTAAAATTTTACACATTAACAAATGCAAATAGAATGACATTAGTTTCCCCAAAGCATAAATTTCCGGTTCATTGGACTGGAAGGTGATCTTTTTTTTCCAAGGGTCAAATTATTTCCCCAGTACTCTTATCTGCTAGCGTTCAAGGACATCATAAAATTAAAACCAAGATATTGAAATTGGGACAGAATTGCAGAAGCTGACGTCAATTCCCCAAATACTTTTTTCAGAATCCAGAAAGAAAAGCTCAATTCAGTTTGTTGATTGCGAGATTGAAGATCAAGACTATGTCTGTCGAATCTAGGAGGTTCATAGTAAATTAACCGAAATTACATTACGACTATTAGAATCATCATCGTTTCTTGAATCTTTCCGATAAAATATGGAATTCTGATGAAAGTATTAACGTCACGATATATTTTTAAAAGAAATCTTGCTAGCCTACACTGATAGACCTTGTTACTCCAAACCAAAAATCAAAGTAGTCAACATATGGGATACCCATGAAATGAAAGCGGCCAAATCAAAAAAATAAACATACATGAATAGATTAAAATATTGAGCTGCTCTGACTACTATAATGGTCGTAAATTTAAAGAACAAAAAACCAAACCAATAAATAAACAAAATACGCTAAATCCCAGCAAAATCTATCGGACAAATGAAGCCGTAAAAGGAACTAAAGTGACACTTAAAAACAAAAAAGGAAAATAGAAATCGCAGAGACATGTACCTTCTTATCAATAAAATCAGCCCAGAATCTAGCTTGAGCTCTCTTGTAAGGATCAAAGGGCAACAATGGAGACTTATCGTTCCAGACCCCGTCGATATATTGAACAATGATTAAGGACTCGCATATCGGTTTCCCATTGTGGATGAGAACTGGGATTTTCTTGTGAACCGGATTCATCTGGAGAAGCAGATCGCTCTTGTTCCTCAAGTCTTCCTCCCTGTACTCATACTTGATCCCCTTCTCAGCAAGGGCAACCCTGACCCTCATCCCATACACGCTAATGTTGTGCCTCCGACCTATCCAAAAATCACACGAGACAATTTTAAAGTGGTTCAGCAAATTACTTACGTCCACTGGAGCCTCTTTTATAGAATTTGTACGAGATTTACAAAACACTTTACAAAATTCTATTTCTCTCTCTCACGTCCCTCTTTCTCTCTTCACCCACTGCATCAATTACACTAGCAGAGCTCTCCTTTTATAGGAGAGCAATGAAGGAACACACACCCACTCCTCTTGACCAGAAGCGCCTCTGGAGGTGAGTGGGTTGGTGGACGGTTGGTGAAAATGGGGTGGGTGGCTGCAAACCCAAACCTATTTCACACTTGAGAGGTTTTATTCAACAATCATCCCCTCTACCCAAGTGTGCCGTACTAGGATTCTTACAAACTGATTCATTCTTCAAATGAATGCACCCCATTCTTTGACATGAGAGACTTCCGTTGTTGAATGAGCTCCAATGCACCCGACGGTACTCAGTAGTGTTCAATACTGATCAAGTCCAAACAGTGTTGGAACTTGATCCCTGTGACGACCTTCGTCAACATATTTACTGGATTATCTTCAGTGCCAATCTTCTGAAGTTTGATGTCATCTTCTTCTAATATTTCAGTACAAAGTGAAATCGGACATCTATATGTTTTGTTCGAGAGTGATATACTTGATTTTTGGCCAAATGAATTGCACTCTGACTGTCACAGTAAACGGTAACCTCTTACTGCTCAAAGCCTAAATCTGTTACCAATCCCTGTAACCAAATAGCTTCTTTCACGGCTTCTGTTACAACCATGTATTCAGCCTCAGTTGATGATAGTGCAATTGTTGACTGCAAAGTTGATCACCAACTAACTGGTCCTCCAGCCATAGTGAACACATAACCAGTTGTCGATCGGCGTTTTTCAAGATCACCTGCATAGTCTGAGTCAACATATCCAGTTACTAGATTATCTTCACTCTTCTCGAACCTCAAACCAACATCTACGGTCCTAGCAATATACCGTAGAATCCACTTAGCCGCATGCCAATGAACCTTTCCAGGATTATGCATATAGTGACTAACTAAGCTAACGGCCTGGGAGATATCAGGTCGTGTACACACCATGGCATACATTAAACTTCCAACAACACTTGCATATGGGACATTCTTCATGTAGTCCCGCTCTTCATCGATTTTAGGAGACTGCAATGCACTGAGTTTGAAATATGGGGCCATAGGAGTACTCACCGGCTTCGTCTTTGAGTCGATATTGAATCGTTGTAGTATTCTCTTCAGATACTGCTTCTGAGTAAGGTAAACTGTACCTTTCACCCTATCTCTGCTGATCTCCATCCCCAGTATTCTTCGTACTTCTCCTATATCTTTCATTTCAAACTCATTACTTAACTGAGTTTTTAAGCGATCTATCTCCCCCTTGCTTTTACATGCAATTAACATATCATCTACATATAAAAGCAATAAAAGAAAGATCCATTTGCAAGTTTTCTGAAATATACACAATGATCGTATTGGCAACGAGTGTATTTTAGATCCAACATAAAGCGGTCGAAACGCTTGTACCATTGCCGAGGTAACTGCTTCAAGCCATAGAGAGACTTCTTCAGACTGCATACCCAATTTTCTTTACCAGCTTCTTTGAATCCTTCTGGTTGAGACAGATAAATCTCCTCTTCCAGATCACCATGTAAGAAAGCTGTCTTTATATCAAGCTGTGCTAACTCAAGATCATATTGTACAACCAAAGCTAGCAATATCCGAATGGATGAATGCTTCACAACAGGAGAGAATACTTCACTGTAGTCAATTCCTTTTGTCTGAGCATAGCCCTTGGCTACCAACCTAGCTTTGTATTGCACTCTATTTTTAGCAGCTTGATCATCTTTCTGATTGAAGATCCACTTATAATCAATTGTCTTCTTTCCTTTTGGAAGCGGCACAAGCTCCCAAGTCTAGTTCTGGTGAAGAGATTGTATCTCTTCATTCATCGCCTTTGTCCATTTAACTTGTTCACTGGACTGTACGGCTTCTCTGTAAGTGGTTGGGATCTCACCCCCTTCAGCTGGTAATGCATATGTCACATAGTCTGCATAACGTGTCGGTACACGTTTCTCTCGTCTCGGTCTGTTGGTTGCTATTGACTCGGGTTGACTTGGAGGTACTGTGACTGGATTATCAACCTCATCTTGTCCATGCTTTTCCAACTTCTATGAAGTAATAAACTCCACACTCTGCGAATCATCTGATGTTTTGCCATCACTGCTGCCTTCACTGGAATCTTTATGCTTATGTGACTTAAGCATATCAGATTCGTTGAATGTAACATCTCTACTGATGATTACCTTTTTGGACTCTATGCACCAGAGTCTATACCCTTTTACACCGGTACTAAAACTTAAGAATTTTGCTTTTTTGGCTCTAGGATCAAGCTTACTTGTCTTTAACATGATAGTAAGCAGGACATCCGAAAATGTGTAAAAAATCATAATCAGTAGCATGTTTACCTCTCCACATTTCAATAGGTGTCCTTCCGTCATTGGCAGCTGCGGGTAGTCAGTTGATGAGGTGGCAGGCATATGTCACAGCTTCAGCCCAAAATTATTTACTGAATCCAGCATTCAGCAACATATATCGCACTTTCTCTAATAAGGTACGATTCATTCGTTCTGCCACACCGTTCTACTGCGGTGTACCTCGTACCGTGAAGTGTCTGACAATTCTCTCTCTCCGGCATACTTCCATGAAGGGGTCTGAAGTGTACTCACCTTCATTATCAGATCTGAGCCGCTTGATCTTCCTGCCGGTCCGAGTCTCAACCACTTTCTTCCAATCAAGGAAGATTTTCAGCACTTCATCTTTATTCTTCATTGTATACACCCACACACGACGAGAATAATCATCAACAAAGTTACAAACCAATGCTTACCTCCCAAAGATGCATTTTGGGTAGGTCCCCAAACATCGGAATGCACATAGTCAAGAATTCCTTGTGTATTGTGTACTGCGGTTCCAAACTTGATCCGCCTCTGCTTCTCCAATACACAGTGCTCACAGAAAGACAGTTTACCTGTCTTGGCACCTTTGAGTAGGCCTTGCTTCACCAGTGTTTGCAAAACTTTTTCTCCTGCGTGTCGCATACACATATGCCAAAGACTAGTGGTGTCGTCATCAGTCTCATCTATCTTCTCACAGCCTGTGGAAGCTCTTCCATCAACAGTACTTCCTTGCAAGAAGTATAAGTTTCCGCGCCTCAAACCCTTCATTACCACCTGAACTCCCATTAGTACTTTGAGAGTTCCGTCTTCAATGGCGATTCTGAATCCCTTTGAATCTAGAGATCCCAGTGAGATGAGATTCTTCCGCAAGTTCGGAACATACTGAACTTCTGTCGGAGTCTTGACGCTGCCATCGTGCAGCTTTAACCGAATACTACCTATTCCTTGAGTCTTACAGGCACTATCATTGCCCATAAGTACTGCTCCACCATCAATTTTTGTGAAGTCAGTAAACTAGTCCCGATTGGGACACATATGATAGGTACATCCGGAATCCATAATCCATTCATCGGAATGACAAATGGATGATGAACTTGCCAAGGAAAAATCTGACTCGTCATCTCTGTCCATGACATTGGCTGTGGTGGGTTGATTCTGCTATTGTCCCTTCCGGTTGGGACAATCCTTCCTCCAGTGTCCTTTGTTGTGACAAAAGGAACACTCGTCTCTGGCGAGTTTTCTGCCGACTGATGAACCACGTGATGTGGCTCGGGTTTTCGAATGAAAACCTTTCCTCCTTCCGGGATACCTTGACTGTGGTCTCCTTCTTACTGTTAACGCTTCACTTGATGTATCTTGGTGTACCTGTTTATCTTTTCTCCGGTACTCATTGCTAATTAAAGAGCTAGATACATCTTCAAAACTAATCTTTTCCTTCCGTACAATAGAGTAGTAATTAAATACTCATATGTATCAGGCAAGGAATTCAATAGTAGTAAAGCTTTATCTTCATCTTCGATTTTAACATCCAAGTTTAACAAATCAGCAAGAATTTGGTTATAATTATTCAGATGTTCAGACATTGAAATACCTTCACGAAATTGAAATCTGAAGAGCTTCTTCTTCAAGTGCAAACGGCTCTCAATGCTCCTCTTCATGAACTTATCCTCCAATTTCTGCCAAAGTACCCTAGCATCTGTCTCTCTCATGATAAAATATTTTTATTCTTTGGTAAGGCATAATCAGATTGTACTACAAGCTTGAGTATTAAGCTTCTTCCAATCCTGATCAGTCATATCATTTGGCTTTCCTCCCAATGTAATATCCAACTCTTGTTGGATCAACACGTCCATAACTTCACACTGCCACATGTTGAAGTTGCTTGTTCCATCGAACTTCTCAACTTCAAACTTGGCATTTGACACAGTGGACTGACGTCCTGAGCTACTGGCATGTTTAGAGCTCCTGTCTTTTCCAGATCCTTCCATTTGAATTTTAAAAATTTGAACTCAAAATTTTAAAATTCTAACCGTACGGATGAGTCCGGAACGATCCAAATAGTAGGAAAAATACTATTTGATTGCTGAAATCGGACTCCGAATGGCTTAGATCAAGCCGAAAATGGATCTGAAAAATGGACGGTTCTGATCTGTCTGGCGCGTGGGACGCACGCGCTGCACAGTGCCAGTGGGCGGCGAGTGGGCGCGTGGATTACATGCGCTACAGCACTGTGTGCGTGTGGAGAGAGTGAGGCGCGTGTAGTACACGCGCTTAACCTCTGTAGGGCGCGTGGGGGCGCGTGGGGTGCGTGTCTTTCACACGTCTTCAATCTCTGGAGCGCGTGGGGGCGCGTGGGCGCGTGTGAATCAGTAGTCTTCAACCTCTGATGCGCGTGGGGTGCGTGAATGACAGCAGATGCACTCGCTGACCTTCTAGGGGCGCGTGTGGGCTCCTCCGACCTCCGTTTTCAATTCTGTTTGCGGCAACGGATTCGTCTCGACGCGAGGAACACCCTGGAGTTGTCAAAAATTGATTTTGAGCAACCTGAATTTTTAGACAGCTCGAACCAAAGCTCTGATACCAATTATTGTGCCTCCGACCTATCTAAAAATCACACAAGACAATTTTAAAGTGGTTCAGCAAATTGCTTACGTCCACTGGAGCCTCTTTTATAGAATTTGTACGAGATTTACAAAATACTCTACAAAATTCTATTTCTCTCTCTCACGTCCCTCTTTCTCTCTTCACCCACTGCATCAATTACACTAGCAGAGCTCTGCTTTTATAGGAGAGCAATGAGGGAACACACACCCACTCCTCTTGACCAGAAGTGCCTCTGGAGGTGAGTGGGTTGGTGGACGGTTGGTGAGAATGGGGTGGGTGGCTGCAAACCCAAACCCATTTCACACTTGGGGGGTTTTATTCAACAGCTAACCCCAAAATCGAGCAGAACCACTTCCTCTGCCATTGTTACGGGCCTCAGAATTTCGAAAGCAAATGACTTCAGGCTTTAGCAAGCATGCGAACTGGGTAGAGTGGGACCGTATGGTCCGTATATTTATAGAATTTGTACGAGTGGCCTGGAAGGGCTTGTCGGCTTGGCATGAAAGATTGCCCCACGCAGTGGATAACGAATTCTTGGAGACATTTTGTATCAAGTTGTAATTATCCGATGAGATGAGATGAGTTGATAATGGTTGTGAAAAAAAAAAAAAAACAATGTTTGAAAATTAGAAATGCTTCTAAACCATGTCTCCTACAAGACTTAATTATCAAAGATCAATAAATACATGCCACGTAAGCGTTATATGAAAAACCATTAACAGACGCACAACAGGGGATCCACTGAGAGACCATACCTCTCTCGCTCCTTCCCTCTCTCCTCTTTCGTTTCTCTCATTCTCTCTTGTGACCTAAAGACGTTCAACTCTACCCGTCTAGGACCTTAAGACTTGCAACCAAATGGCTCGTCCACACAAAGAGAATGTGCGGTTTTGTTTTGAATTTTCATTTGGGGACGTCTGTGATTAGGGTCTGATAATTTGAATCTTAGGTATTAGCTGGAGTTTTATTGAATTTTTTTGTATTCTATGTGCGAACAAATTCCAGATTTATTCGATGTCGGATGAAAAAATCCCAAATCTCAACCTAAGTCGCATTGCACCATAGCAACAACAAAGTGAAAACTCTTGATAACTTTGACAAAAAAATCCCTTCAACAAAATCAAAGCCAAAAGCACCATTGCACTCCGTACGACCTCCAGTCCAGGTGGAGGAGCTCCAGATGGTGAACGACAAAATCATTTACATCATTTTAGTTTCTAATCATTTTTTTCTTCTATTTCTTGCATATCCTCTCCTTCTCCAAATAAATTTTTTCATTTCATTTCTATTGCACAAATTCCACAAACTTCAGCAACCTCTCTGTCTCTCAATCCCAGTTTTTGTTCCAAAGCATCGTCTTCTTGTTTCTCCTTTCTCTTCTTTCCCACAAATCTAATTATTCAGATATTGCAAAAATAATTTCAGATATTGATAGCCACGTACTTTCGTAAATTTCCTAGGCAGGTAATGACAACGTAGAGGAAGCTAGAACCGTGGGTGGCTGGGTTGTGGCTCGACATGGAGGGAGCAGGTGCTCTATTTTTTGTGAAGCAAAACAGTGGTTGTTTTCTTTGGGTGTTAATGGAAAGGCATGTGGCTTATGGTGGTGTTAATTGTAGTTGTTAGTGGTCTGTTAAATACTCTTTCACTGAATTTTTTTTTTTTTTAAATCTTAATGACAAAATACTCAAAGATATGTTTGCCAAACAGTGGTGGAGACATGTTGGGGTATGGCCCCCCCATAAATTTGAAAGAAATAATTATATATGTTAATTTTTTTAATTTAATAAAATGATATTAATTTATCATGTATTGGCGCCCCTTCTAAAAATTATTTTGGCCCATTCATAAAATTTAATCTGCTATAAAAATGAAATAAATAAAACACATCTCATATAAAATAAAATACATATTTTTATTATAAAAAAATTTAAAAAAATTCTAACTATAATCAGTAGTATTTCTAACCTCTTTCCATTTTCTAAATCATTTCAATCTTTAAGTTATAGCTTACGACAATCTGTCAGACTGCCATTTACTGATTTACAAACTGTATTTTCTTCGCACACGGTACAAGAATATTTCACATCTCATCTTTCACATTTTTTTTCTTCATTTTCCAACTTCAAAACACCTCTTGTCATTCACATTTTGTTTTTTCCATTTTTCAATATCAAAATGAAAAAGAAAAGAAGTAAGCTTTACCTACTCGACTGTGACTCTGTGAGGCGCGACCAACGACTAACCCATTTACATTCTCCTGATCTCCAAAGGACCAAAAATCTTCTCAATTCTAGCCTCTTCGCCTAACTGAATCACGATTGGCAACCTCACTCTTGCTCTATCGCATTTCTAGACAAAAAGGTTCGCCCCTTTTGATTTTTAAAGCTTCCACTAGAAGCCTTTCGGTCAAAATCCAAGGCAAAACTAAAGGAACAACCGCTTTTGTCTCAGTTACTTGTTTAATTCCTTTTTTTTTTTTGCCCTAATCCTCGATACCTGGCCCTCACAGCCTCACTCACAAAATGACAAATTCAAAATATTATTTATTTATTTAATAGATTAATACTTTTAGTAGATTAATACTTTTATTTATTTAATATATTAATGATTTTTTTCTATATAAAACTAACACTTTGTTTTTTAGTAGATTAACAAACGTATTTGATAGCCCTTGTCAGACTGTTAGGTCTCATCTCACGGTCTCACGAAGCACCATTTCCTTACACCTTACTCATTTATCTGTACGTGGGTATGTCTTTTTTCTTTATAAAAATTTTATATTAGTATTAATCATATTATCTATATATATTACATATATTAATTGTGTATGGTTGTATGTACTGATTTATTTATTTATTTTTTATATAGCATTATGTGTTCTAATAAATTGTTTGATTTTCAATTTTAAATTATTTGATTTTAATTTGAGACCTTATTATTAAAATATCTATAAAGTTTATATAAGTTTCTAACTTTATTTTATATGTTTCAATGTAATTTTAAATTTAGGTTCGTGAATGATGTCTAAATTAAAAACTATCGACTCATTCTTTAAAAGAAAAGAAGTTGATCTTTCATAAAATTCTTCTAAAATTTCAAATATTGAACCTGAAGAAAATTCTGATCTTAACTCTCCAATTTTAGAATCTGAATGAATTCATTTTATATCGTCAATACTTAATTCTAAAGAGATTGATATATATTCTATACAACGAGATCCAGGATTACGTCCTCCTATATAAAATTATCCAATTAATTAGTGTGATGAAATAAAAAGAGCTTATTTAAAAATGGGTTAATATCAAATATATCTCTTAAAATATCTATTTTCTATTTCTGAAAGTGAAGGACAAAGGTGAATCCATACATACTGAACTTCAATCACTGGGCAAAAGAAACAAAATTTGAATCCACCCACAGTAGTATTAAAAAAAAGTTCAAAATATTAAACAAAATTTTGTTGCATACGGTCATGTTTCTCTGCACTAGTCGACGGAGGGTAAATGAACGTTGCTGGAAAAGGTGGCATTGGTGGTGCCTGTAATCAAGCACAGAGTTAGAAAGGTTAAGAATCAACTGCCGGGAAAAAAAAATTAATGTTTAGAAATCTATGTACCTGGCTACCCCATGTATATGTGTATGAATTAGGAAATGCATTTGGATGCATTATAAATGGTGGGTAATAAGTACTTCCTGGACCATAATATCCTTACAATACACAAATAAAAATACATTAACTAGTTGGAATCAAGACACATCCTTTTATGAATGACCAATGTATCATACCTGAGTCGGTGGAATTGGTGTAGAAGGCCTGAGTGACCTTTTATCTTCTTCTTTGTCCATAACGCTATAATAAATTAGAATAACTAATTAATAAATGCATCACAAAAACACAGCTCTACATTAAGTTAGAATAAACATTTCATAGTAATTTGAAGTCCTAAACATTAATTAGTTATGTCTACAATGATTAGAATTTAGTAATTGATTTTTCAGGCTGGGAAGTGCAACTATAGATCTGTATTTTTTATTTTTGTTTGATTTTGGGTTTTTAGCATTACATACTCCAGGCATTTTGAGTTCAGCGCATTAATTAATCGCACTAGCCATATTAAATCACAATCTTCAAGCCACAATCAAATACCAAAATCAACATAATTCAATCCATAAATAATCACAATCTTAGAAAAATTCAAGCCACAATCTGAAACCAAAACAAAAAAAAATTTAATCCATATCTCATAAGAATTCAAGCCATAATCTAACCCCACAATAAATATATCATACCATTACTGTCAGAATTCATGCCAAAATATCAGAATCCACTCCATAATCTCACACCACAATCTCAATCTCAATCAAAATTGATACCCATATTACAGTACTTAATTCGGAAATAAAATAGCATAAATGGTAATAGGGCTTAGAGGATAAAATTTCTACAGTAATTGATACCCATGTATTTTAGTTCTATGCGGATTAATTTTGTCTTAGTTTTGAGTTGAAAATATAGCAAATCTTACCTTCTCTATCCATTTACCTACAAATTTAAGGAAAACCCAAACCTAGTAAATGCCTCTCGGAATCCAACAAAAAAAAAAAATTAAAATTCATTATCACAACCCAAACTTAATCGCACTACACTCTTCCTATCAGTGCAAATTAGAAGCCATCAAAACCACTTTGCCTAAAGAACCACAAATTGAGGATGGCTAAACAGGGCACGGACAGCTCAATATTTACCTCACAGACTCGCAGACCTCAAGCAGCAGACAGAAGACGGCAAAAGGTTCAACAGCCGGCAGAAGGGTCGGCAGCCGGCAGAAGGGTCGGCAGCCGGCACACCAGACGGTATGATCAACTTCAGACTACAGCCGGCAGAAGATTTTCGGTTAGGCGAGCGAGAGGAGCGACGCGTTGAAGGGAGCAGCAGATTTTTGAAAATTTAGTGATTATTCAATTCTAAATAGCGTAAAATGCAAACATTTTAGTGTAGCATCTTAAATAAAATTTTAATTTAGGCGTAAAAGGTTGCCATTCTACTGTAGCATTAAAAAAATGAGTAATTCTAGGGAGTAGCCACTGTTCATGCTGCACACCACACACTTATAGGTATTTATAGGGTGTAAGGATGCTTTTCATAGGATATATAGATGTTTTTTATAGGGTGTGTGGTGTGCATTGATGAATAGTGGCTGCTCCCAATATTTTCTCTAAAAAAATTACCACGTTGACAGAGTGTGGTGTAAATTACTGTACAAGCTTAAGTATAGCACTACTCTTCATCAATAACATGCAGAGGACACAACGAAGTAACATACAGAGGACACAACGAAGTGTCTTTCTTATTTATGATAAAAGATACTACACTTTTGATAAAACGTTCAGCAGAGACGCACATAAAAACCATCCTAAACGCTGCAAATACATACGGTAGCACTTCAATGTTGGGGCCAAACCGTTACTCTCCTAAAAACCTCTTCCTCAGACCCAGGGCAAATTCGTAGACCTTCTGCTGGTCAGGAAGAGTCTTGGCGACACTCTCCTTTTGCATGCACCTCTTGGCCCATGCAATAATCTTGGGGTGCTCTGCCTCCATGCTGAATTCTCCAAATGTCTCAAATGCATAGAACCAGCTGTAAAAAGTTACAAAAGCAACATCCATAAACCCAAATGTTTCACCCCCAAAGTAAGGTTTCTCACCAAGCTCTTCCTCCAACGTCTTAAAGATTTCAAGTAACTCCTTCTTTGCCGTCTCGTGCTCTTCTCCTTTTGTGCTCCAGAGTTTCCTCCCAGTATCATACACCTGCACTTTGCACGCACATTGTATTACCACTCTCCATAGATTCTAGATTAGGATGAAGAATGTCAGAACAATTCCTCCCAAAAAATATAAAAAAACTGATGTGGAACCATCTTTCAAGTGGTTTCATATATCTACCACTTAAATAGACAGCCATTTAAAATTTTACACATTAACATATGCAAATAGAATGACATTAGTTTGCCCGGTTCATTGGACTGGAAGGTAATCTCTTTGTTCCAAGGGTCAAATTATTTCCCCAATACTCTCTCTGCTAGAGTTCTAGGACATCCTAAAATTAAAACCAAGAGATTGAAATTGGGACAGAATTGCAGAAGCAGAGGGAAGACAATAAGAGCACGAGTTCTGACGTCAATTCCCCTAGTACTTTTTTCAGAATCCAGAAAGAAAAGCTCAATTCAGTCTGTTGATTGCGAGATAGAAGATCAAGACAATGTGTGTCGAATCTAGCAGGTTCATAGTAAATTAACCGAAATTACATTTAGACTACTAGAATCATCATCGTTTCTTGAATCTTTTCGATAAAATATGGAATTCTGATGAAAGTATTAACGTCACGATATATTTTTAAAAGAAATCTTGCTAGCCTACACCGATAGACCTTGCTACTCCAATAAAAAAAAATCAAAGTAGTCAACATATGTGATGCCCATGAAATGAAAGCGGCCAAATCAAAACAATAAACATAAATGAATAGATTACAATATTTGAGCTGCTCTGACTACTATAATGGTCTTAAATTTAAAGAACAAAAAACTAAACCAATAAATAAACAAATACGCTAGATCCCAGCAAAATCTATAGGACCAATGAAGCCGTAAAAGGAATTAAAGTGACACTTAAAAACAAAAAAGGAAAATAGAAATCGCAGAGACATGTACCTTCTTATCAACAAAATCAGCCCAGAACCTAGCTTGAGCTCTCTTGTAAGGATCAGAGGGCAACAGTGGAGACTTATCGTTCCAGACCTCGTCGATATATTGAACAATGATTAAGGACTCGCATATCGGTTTCCCATTGTGGATGAGAACTGGGATTTTCTTGTGAACCGGATTCATCTGGAGAAGCAGATCGCTCTTGTTCTTCAAGTCTTCCTCCCTGTACTCATACTTGATCCCCTTCTCAGCAAGGGCAACCCTGACCCTCATCCCAAACATGCTAGCCCATAAATCGAGCAGAACCACCTTCTCTGCCATTGTTACTGGCCTCAGAATATCGAAAGCAACCGACCTCAGGCTTTAGCGAGAGTGCGAACTGGATAGAGTGGGACAGTATATTTAATTATTTATAGAAATTGTACGAGTGGCTTGGAAGGGCTTGGCCTCGAAGATTGCTCCACGTCGTGGATGACATCATGATGGATTCCTTCCAAACTTCACGTCGTTTCATTTTTAATTCATTATATTAAAACTATTTTATTTTTGTAAAATAAATAGTAATTTAAAAATTATGAGTAATATCACAATAATGCAATAAAATAAAAATAAATGAGTATATTATTAAGAAAAATTATACTTATGGTCTATTTTATTATTATTCTTTTAACATCTAATGACGTAATATCAAATAATTGATCCATAAATTAGATATAAATAAATGATTTTTAGTTATTTAATATCACATATTCCAAAATAAAAAATATGATAAAATAATAGTGATTAGCATTTATCTAGTATATAAAATATCTTCGAAAGCAGAAAGCATACCTAGAGAACTTTATCCCCATCGCCCTCCCCTCACCCCATCACCGTCACTTTGTACGAAAAATCAATTTATAAATTTGTGAAAATATTGTCAATACTTACAATTTGAGTTATCTGGTTTGAATACATTTTTCTGGTTTGATAAATCTCATTTTATTATCTTTTCTTTAATTTTCCTCCATTTTCCTTGTGTTCTTTCTTTTGTTTAAAGCATATTCGTCTTTGTTTGAAGCATATTCGTCTACATAGATAGCAAGATGCCAAAATACAACCAAATGGACCCCAGCTACAAAGGGGAACAATGCCATATGCATCCCTCTTCTTTTTCTGAGCCAATTCTGACTCTTTATTCTACTCTCCAGATATGCAGATTTATGGTAGGAGCAATAAATAAAATTCCTTTTGTAATTATAATTTAAGCCGAGTTTTTTAAGGTTTTTGGTTCAGATTTGAGGTTCTCATCTTGTAGTCTTCTTTCTACTTGTTCAAATCTGAACAAAATATGCTTAAGACACCAAAAATTGGAAGGAAAGAAAACAAACTTTGAGTATGTGACTCCGTTGATGGTAGAGGTGGTTTTTTCGTCGATGGCGGAAGAGATTGGGTTGTGGTGGTCGATGAAGGTGGAGATTTGACCTCATTTCTCATTTTTTTTCTTCTTTCTTTTTTCTTTCTTTTTCTCCTCCGGTTCTTCCCTTCCTGCGCATCTCTCTCTCTCTCTCTCTCTCTCTCTCTCTCTCTCTCTCTCTCTCTCTCTCTCTCTCTCTCTCTCTCTCTCTCTCTCTCTCTCTCTCCATCCTTTTCGCCGTTTTCTTCAGCAGCCCAGTGCCGCCGTTCACCGGTGCCATAGCCTGTACCGCCCACCCAGAAATCTTTCCCCCCGGCCGGTGCACCTCCCCATCAAATTTCACCTCCATTCGAGCCACCTTTAGTCGTCACGAGCTCCTCTAAGCCGCACGATTTTTCTCCCATTTTTCTGCCGTCATTCCACCTCCGGCCACCACCTCTTCACCACATCATCACCGACCTCTTGCCATCCTAAACCACCTATTTATAGTTCCGATCCGTTGCCGGAGCCGCCCCCACGAGCTCATCTTCGTTTTTGCCGTTTTTCACTTCCACCGCCATTTCCTCCGCTACCCACAGCCCATTCTCAGTTCCACTAGTTTCATAAATATCTCTAATCCATTCCCTATCAATTTCAAGTCTTGGTTTGTCTCCATTCAAAAGTGAGTATTTTACAACCCACAGCCATAGTGTATTTTACACTGTTATGTTGCTTTTTCTTTGCCGTTTGCAGCTCATTGATCCTTCAAAAATAGTTATATAGCGCTGTAAGTATTTTTCAAATTTTATTTTAGATTTAAATATATTATTAATTTTACAATAAATTCATTGACTCATTGGTTATTTCGGACTAAGTCCGAGGAATCGGGGCTCGGATGGATTTGAGGATGAAGTTGTTTGGTTATTATTGATGTTGAGTTTTGTTGGATAAATTGTGTCTTGAGGTATGCATTGCATGGTGCATACATGTGCATGTATTAAGCTCAAGTTATCTACACAATGGAGTCAAGCACATCAAGGAAACAAACATGAGCAAGAAGGGAACAAGTTCACATTAAAGTCATATAATAATGTTATAAATCTATTAAAAATTCAAAATTAGGATTAAGGCTTAAAATTAATATTTTTTCATAAAACATTAAAATACATTTTCAACTTGTGTATAAATATTTTGAAAATTATGAAAGATGATTGATTGTCATCTTTCACATGTGCATTACATGATTAAAGGTTTAAACTTTGAAAATATTAAAGATGATTGATTGTCATCTTTCACATGTGCATATTTTATTTGAATATTTTCAAAAGTGATTGATACTTTTTTTGACTTATGCAAAAAGTAGAAAGATTAGGTTTGAAAATTTTGAAAAGTAAAGTGTACTCCTTTTGTCATATGCAAAAAGTAAAAGATTATGTTTGAAATATTTGTAAAGTAAAGTGTGCTCCTTTTGTCATAAGCCAAAAGTAAAATATTAGGTTTGAATTTTTTGAAAAATGAATGATGTTGTCTTTGACAATTGAAAAAGAATAACGTTTTATTTGAATTTTTTGAAAAAGTGAATGGTGTTATTTTTGACATGTGAATATTTTTAAATTTGAATATGAAGTTTTATATGCCTATAAATAGATCATTTGAGAACTTCACATTTACAACACCAAGAGCATACAACATTCATTCAAAACTTTCATTCTATATTCTCTAAGCATTAAGCGTTAATCCTTGTTCATTTTGAGAGTTATAGTTTGAACTGTATTGTTCTTATTTCCCTCATTGAGGAGTTTTTTCTGATAACCTACCCACTATCAGCTCTTGTATCAGTAAAATGGTGTGTATAACCCTTGTGTGTGTAGAAAGTGTTCTGCACAAGAAATAGTTGAATCACTACGTGTAAAGTGATTGCAAGTGTAGAGGGTGTTCTACATGGATCTTTTGTAGCGGTGTTGTTCAAAGGTGTAATAGGTTTCTATCTCCATCTGAATGAGGTTGAATAGTAAATTTGGAGATTCTCAAGAGGTAGCTTAAGGCGAGGAAGTAAGCAGTGGGGCCGAATCTCGTTAACATACTGAGTTTGCTTCTCTCTTACCCTTAGTCTTTATATTTATTACTGTTTCGTATTTTGTTTATATTGTATATTTAATTTATAGTTGTTATTTTTTTTAAAATATAACTCAATTCACCCCCCCTCTTGTATTAGTCATCTGAGCAACAGTACAAATTCCACAAACTTCAACAATCTCTCTCTGTCTCTCAATCCCAGTTTTTGTTCCAAAGCATCATCTTCTTTTTTCTCCTTTCTCTTCTTTCCCACAAAATCTAATTATTCAGATATTGCAAAAATAATTTCAGATATTGATAGTCACATACTTTCGTAAATTTCCTAGGCAGGTAATGACAACGTGGAGGAAGCTAGTGCCGTGGGTGGCTGGGTTGTGGCTCGACGTGGAGGGAGCAGGTGCTCTATTTTTAGTGAAGCAAAACAATGGTTGTTTTCTTTGGGTGTTAACGGAAAGGCATGTGGCTTATGGTGGTGTTAATTGTAGTTGTTAGTGGTCTGTTAAATACTCTTTCACTAATTTTTTTTTTTTTAAATCTTAATGACAAAATACTCAAAGATATGTTTGCCAAACAGTGGCGGAGACATGTTGGGGTATGGCCCCCCCATAAATTTGAAAGAAAGAATTATATATGTTAACTTTTTTAATTTAATAAAATGATATTAATTTATCATGTATTGATCCTCCCTCTAAAAATTATTTTGGTCCATTCATAAAATTTAATCTGCTATAAAAATGAAATAAATAAAACACATCTCATATAAAATAAAATACATATTTTTATTATAAAAAAATTAAAAAAATTCTAACTATAACTGGTAGTATTTCTAACCTCTTTTCATTGTCTAAACCATTTCAATCTTTAAGTTATAGCTTACGGCAATTTGTCAGACTGTCATTTACTGATTTACAAACTGTATTTTCTTCACACACAGTATAAGAATATTTCACATCTCATCCTTCACATTTTTTTTTCTTCATTTTCCAACATCAAAACACCTCTTGTCATTCACATTTTGTTTTTTCCATTTTCAATATCAAAATGAAAAAGAAAAGAAGCAAGTTTTACTTGCTCGACTGTGACTCTGTGAGGCGCGACCAACGACTAACCCATTTACATTCTCCTAATCTTCAAAGGACCAAAAATCTTCTCAATTCTCGCCTCTTCACCTAACTGAATCACGATTCGCAATCTCACTCTTGCTCTATCGCATTTCTAGACAAAAAGGTTCGCCCTTTTTTATTTTTGAAGCTTCCACCGGAAGCCTTCTGGTCAAAGTCCAAGGCAAAACTAAAGGAACAGCCGCTTTTGTCTCACCTTTTTTTTTTGCTCTAATCCTCGATACTTGGCCCTCACAGCCTCACTCACAAAATGACAAATTTAAAATATTATTTATTTATTTAATAGATTAATACTTTTATTTATTTAGTATATTAATGATTTTTTTTCTATATAAAACTAACATTTTGTTTTTTAGTAGATTAACAAACGTATTTGATAGTCCCTGTCAAACTGTCAGTTCTCATCTCACGGTCTCACAAAGCACAATTTCCTTATACCTTACTTATTTATCTATACGTGGATATGTCTTTTTTCTTTATAAAAATTTTATAGTAGTATGAATCATATTATCTATATATATTACATATATTAATTGTGTACGGTTATATGTACTGATTTATTTATTTATTTTTTATATAGCATTATGTGTTCTAATAAATTGTTTGATTTTCAATTTTAAATTGTTTGATTTTAATTTGAGACCTTATTATTAAAATATCTATAAAGTTTATATAAGTTTCTAACTTTATTTTATATGTTTCAATGTAATTTTAAATTTAGGTTTATGAATGATGTCTAAATTAAAAACTATCGACTCATTCTTTAAAAGAATCTTTCAAAAAATTCTTCTAAAATTTCAAATATTGAATCTGAAAAAAATTCTGATCTTAACTCTCCAATTTTAAAATCTGAATGAATTCATTTTATATCGTCAATACTTAATTCTAAAGAGATTGATATATATTCTATACAACGAGATCCAGGATTACGTCCTCCTATATGAGATTATCCAGTTAATTAGTGTGACGAAATAAAAAGAACTTATTTAAAAATTGGTTAATATCAAATATATCTCTTAAAATTTCCATTTTCTAGTTATGAAAGTGAAGGACAAAGGTGAATCCATACATACTGAACTTCAATCACTGGGCAAAAGAAACAAAATTTGAATCCACCCACGGTAGTATTAAAAAAAAAGTTCGGAATACTTGATTCCATTCGAATTTCGTTTCCTTTTAGAAAAACGGTTTTGGAATTGCGAAACGGATGAGTCTTGCGAATGTGGTCATGTTTGAATCGGGTCGGAATGCCCAAATTCGGGTTTGATCAGGTGAACAATGCTACCTGTATTAGAAGAATATTTAGCCCTTTGGAAAATATTACAACTTTGCAAATTTAGATTTTCAATGCGTTAATTTGGAAGGAAATGCAAAATCTGTTATTCAGGCATGTAAAAAAAGTAAAGAATGTTATTCTTGGAATGGATAGATTATAGAGAATATTCAAAATTTTCTAAAAGAGAGTTCTTTGTGAAAATTATCATTAACATACAGCGAATGCAAAAAGGTCGCTCATCATCTTGCAAAACTTCAACTTCATTATGAAGATGAACAAATTCAATGGCGGAACCATCAATTTTTTTTTAGAGGTCAAATTTTCTAGTCTGTAACACATTGAAATTCAAAACTCATAAAAACATATATATAAAATTAGATCTCGATAGTTTGTAATTTACATATATAAATAAAATTTTAAAAATACAATATATTAATACCAAATTTTGTACGATAATATTTCATAAAATAATATTCATTCATTATTATTTTTATAATGAAATATTTACAATTTATTTGTTTCATATAAACTATTAAGTGATATTTGAGAATGTTATCTTTCATTCTAATATGTTTCATATAAACTCTATTTTCGTGTCACATTAAGCATATAATAGTATAATACAGACTTTAAAAGGGTTTTTTCTTGCTCGTTGAAGTCTAGATTATAAAACCTCTCAACTATTTTCTATATTGATCACCAACCTTAAATGATTTTTTTTTTAATTTTTACTTTGGATTTTATATTAAGAAGCATAATATCGTATAAAAAAAATTGGGATCCATATTAATAAGTTTGTTATTTTTCCTAAACTTAATTTTGATTTAATTTTGGTGAGACCACATTCTTAAAAATAAATCATATATAGAAATTATACAAAATTCTAAGATTATAGGAAAAAAATTAGAGAAACATTTATAAGTATATTGAAATTTTATAAAATCTTGTAAAGCATATGAAGATTATAAATTTTTTGGGTGGGGAGGGGGGGGGAGTTTTTTATATTTATAAAATTATGATTAAAAATTAGGCTATATTTTGATTTTTTGGGAGGCCAGATACATGTAGATCCACCACTAAACAGATTATGCTGATAGAAAAAGCACCTATTTCAGTTATAAAATACGTAATCAAAGACAAAGTTTATATTTCATTATATTCACTAAAAATATTATGATTCTGTTTAGGAGGATAAAAAATAAATAAAAAAAAAAAGACACATTGTAACAATCCAAAACCATGCTAATATGCCAGCATTTCCATGTAAGTGGGTCAAACCATTGCTTTCTTCTTCATAAAACTATTTTTCTTTAATTTTGCTCACCTTATTTCTTTGATTTTCCACTTTTATCTCTTTATGTAAAATGTGACACTTTTATCATTTTTTAATAATCGTTTATTTTTTTTATAAAAAATATAAAAATTGATAGACAATATCATCTGTGTTAA
The DNA here is from genome assembly GCF_018687715.1 of Carya illinoinensis. NCBI lineage: Eukaryota > Viridiplantae > Streptophyta > Magnoliopsida > Fagales > Juglandaceae > Carya > Carya illinoinensis. The sequence goes on along the minus strand of NC_056760.1, from coordinate 5,810,895 downwards.
TGCAAAAATTCCACAATAGTCCAAAAGTGAAAAAGAGTTATTCCCGAGATGCAATGATGATCTGGGCCTCGTTCGGTATAGTCAAGAGCCCTCGATGTGATCCGGTGTTATTGTGCATTTGTCCATGGCATTTAATAGAAAACAAATATTAAGAATATAAAAAAGAGATAGACATATAAATTTATGTGATTCGGCATATTATCTATGTCCCGGAGGGTTTTTGGAGAGGGGAGATTTGACTATAATATAGTTATTTGCAAGGAAAACACTATAAATACAAACGAATCCAACAAAGGGATCTCATACACTAACCAGTGTGCCACGTCTCTTTCCTATTTTTTTTCTTTCTTTCTCTCCCTCCCCCCTTTCTTGCCCACTACCATCGAAATAGAGCATTTTCTTCCTCCACCGTGAGCCACAAACCAGCCATCTTCCTCCGTTTGACCACCCCTACACAGGAATCATATACAGAAGGTGATGCCAGAAGTTTTCCACCAGCCCAGATCCACCGATTGTCCTCCTCGTCGGTTCCCAGTGTAAAACATATCTCATCCTCGTCGGGTGGACCCCATAGTACCACTTCGTTCAACAAGACTCCTCCAGGCAGAGGAAATCATCGTGATTGGTGTTGTCGTTTGACCACCAAGGCTGGGTACGGTGGCCCAGTATCGCTAGGAGAAGTAGAGGGACTTGATTTTGGGAGGATGAGAGGAAAGGGGCTGCACTGTGGGGGGTAGGGTCCGGTCGGAGGTCATCGATGAGGGAGAACAGCTGTTGGTGGAGGCCAATAACAAGTTGTGGTGGCACTGCTGTGGTTGGGAGAGAGAGTCGGGGGAGGGGAAGGATTGCATTGTTGCTTAGAGCTAAAGGGGGAAAGAGGAGAGAGAGGGAAAGTGAGGAAATGGGGGCCAAAGAAAAATGAGCACGTGGTACATTGATAGTGTGTCACACAGTGTGTATGATTCATTTGTTAAATCCTTTTGTATCTCTAGCAACTCTATTTTTATATTATTCCAATACCCTCATTTTGCTTATCACTTCTTTATTTCTCATTTCTCTCTTTTTATTTGTCTTCTAATAAAAGATCTCTTCCTTAGATTGGGCCTAGTAAGCTTTTTAGATTGTGTATATTTAATCCTCAATAATCTCATCACAATGAGATGTGAGCATGATATATAGAATTTTCTATAAAAAAAATCAGCATCTCAACCTAACAACATGTTGAGTTTTGCACTTTTTTAGTCCCACATCGGTGGGTAAGTAAATGAGAGGCAAATTCTTAAGTTATAAATAAGAGGCTTAGCCTCTTAGTTTAAGTGCACCAGTTGAAAGCTTATCTAGTAACTTTTGACTTTAGTTAAATTTCTCTATTAACCTTTTGTAAAAGGGGAAGAGGTGTAAAGTTAAAGTTTTACTAGTAGGGTAGCTTTGTAGGTGTGGTGAGGAGAAAAATTGTGTGATTGTAATAATTTTTCACATAGTGAATTTTCTTCTCTGGGTCTGGTGGTTTTTCTCCTGTTTTGGAGTTTCCACGTAAATTTCTTATGTTGTTATTATTTCTCTATTTTTCTTGTTATTCCTACAAATGGTAGATCCTAGGGGGGGTAAATTTGGAGGTCCAAATTCCCAACAATTGGTATCAGAGCTACTAGGTTCTTTTTGTGGGGTGGAGCTTTGGTGTGGTAGTGTGGATACGTACAGTCTAAGGAGGTTCTGTCTAGGAGATTGGAAATTTTAAGTGTGTCCATTGTGACCCTCCAATCTTTCCTGGGAACTGACTTAGTGAGGTACTATTCATTTCTACAGTAAATTCATCAAAACAATGTCAGGAAGTAGGCCTTCAAATCTTGTCAAATTTGAGGTGGAGAAATTTGATGGGAGAATCAATTTTGGCTTGTGGCAAGTACAAGTTAAGAATGTCTTGATTCAATCAGGATTACACAAGGCATTGAAGGGCAGACCAACACATGAAGTCAGCACCGGTACTAGTGTGACTGGTGAAAGTAGCAGATCTAAAATGAACGATGAAGATGGGGAGAATCTGGATTTGAGAACAGCAAGTGCAATACGTCTGTGTCTAACCAAAAATGTTCTTGCAAATGTGCATGGAATATCTACAGCAAAGGAACTCTGGGAAAAACTCGAAGAGTTGTATCAGACGAAGGGCGTCTCAAATCGCGTGTACCTGAATGAGCAGTTTCATACACTGCGGATGAATGAAGGTACAACTATTTCAGATCATTTAAGTGTTCTCAATGGCATTGTCGCTGAGCTAGAAGCTATTGGAGTTAAAATTGAATATGAGGATCAAGCCTTGAGACTCATCTGGTCTCTTCCACTTTCCTATGAGCACATGAAACCTATTTTGATACATGGGAAGGAGAAAATAATTTTTTCAGATGTTACCAGTAAAATCTTTTCTGAAGAGAGAAGACTAAGTAGTGGAAGTAATGTTCCACTTGAGAACTTAGCGATGGTAGCAGCTGGAAATGGGAAGATGAAGAACTCCATGAAGAAGAAAGTAGTCTGCTGGGAGTGTGGACAATCTGGGCACGTCAAGAAAAATTGTCCAAGAGCTGGAGCAGGTTCGGCAAGTGGCTCCAAGTCAGTAAATGGAGATACTGGAAATGATGCTAATATTGTGTCTCTCTCCATGGAAGATTTTGCTCTTTAAAAAGAGACATGTACATCCTCATGGCATGTCGCTAATTCCCAAAGTTGCCATGATAGAGGATGTGTTAATGTTAGCGGGTCCACAAGTTTGCACACAGGTATTGGTTTGGCATTGATGCAGGGTGTGTGATGAAAATTCATGTCGATGGCTGATGAACTTCCAGGAGAGCCAAACGTGGAAGTTACACCATAATTTTCAGCAAGGTTGTTTTCGACATGAGCTGAAATAAAATGCTTGGAATTGGTTTATTCTGAGTGGATATGCTTTTATGGTGAAGCATGATAGCGGAAGCTATGAAGATCTTCATTGAGGTGGAGCTTGGCTGTGGGACCAGTCAAAGTCGCAAGGTGGAGATTGTTGAGTTTTGCATTTTTTTAGTCCCACATCGGTGGGTAAGTAAATGAGAGGCAAATTCTTAAGTTATAAATAAGAGGCTTAGCCTCTTAGTTTAAGTGCACCAGTTGAAAGCTTATCTAGTAGCTTTTGACTTTAGTTAAATTCCTCTATTAACCTTTTGTAAAGGGGGAAGAGGTGTAAAGTTAAAGTTTTATTAGTGGGGTAGCTTTGTAGGTGTGGTGAGGAGAAAAATTGTGTGATTGTAATAATTTTTCACATAGTGAATTTTCTTCTCTGGGTCTAGTGGTTTTTTTCCTTTTTGGAATTTCCACGTAAATTTCTTGTGTTGTTATTATTTCTCTATTTTTCTTGTTATTCCTACAAAGGGTAGATCCTAGGGGAATGAATTTGGAGGTCCAAATTTCCAACACAACATAAGATCAATTACTTTTTATTTAAACAAAAAGGTCCATTACAAACATTAACATTAAACATAAGCAAACAAAAATTTATACCGTTCATATAATTTACCGTAATCCCCTCCTCTCTATTTCGTTGAACAGGCAGTAAAACGTCAAGTGTTTTACGATTGAAAATTGAGGCAACTCATGGGAATTGGTAACCGACTTTTTAAAGGTCAGTCGTGGTTGGACAAGACTCTAGAGGGTCTGTATCTGCTGCTCGGTTGTAGAATAAAGTGCGACGAATCTGGATCACTCGATGCCATCATTTTCCCCAGAAGAAGCACCTACGCTCTAGGTTGACTCAAGGGTTGTTCTAGAAATTATCTCGTGGTGCACCGACCATCGTATGAAATCCTAGGAGGCAACAATAATAAATGTTGGAGAAACTCGTGCAACATCTAAAAACTCGTGGAAGAGCTGCTTACTTCGTATTTGAGCCTTCAGGTATCTTTGCAAAAGGTCCTCCTACAGGAATTAGTTGCACCAATAACTTGCACTGCTGTTTTTTTTATTTTCAAAAAAACATCACTTGATATTTTATTTTATTATTTATTATTTTATTGTATTATTATTAAATTAATTAAATTATTCTACGTATTATCAACATACTACATATTTAAAAAATCAAAATAGATATAATATCTAATATATGAAGATGATAAATAAAATTATTATTTTTTAATATATTTCTTCGGTGCAACCCATTTACCTATAGATACCTTTAGTATTTCCCTTGTGTGCAAATTATATATTTCGTTATTATTTAAGCTCAACATTACTTATCCACTAAAGTGTTTCTTTTATGCCCTCAGAATGTGACTAAAATATGTTTTGTGCTTGATTTTTCATGAATTCAACTTTCTAAAATCAAAACTAGATATAAAGAGATGATCATTCCTCCGAATACAACAGGACTAGAGCAAGCCGCAAACGGTACATAAAGAAAAGATACTTCCCTTCTGATAAAACGTTAAACAGAGACTCTAAAGTATCTAACAAAGCTCTAACGGACACGCATGAAAACCATCCTAAACACTGCAAATACATACGGTAGCACTTCAATGTTGGAGCCAAACCGTTACTCTCCTAAAAGCCTCTTCCTCATGCCCAGGACAAATTCGTAGACCTTCTGCTGGTCAGGAAGAGTCTTGGCGACACTCTCCTTTTGCATGCACCTCTTGGCCCATGCGAAAATCTTGGGGTGCTCTGCCTCCATGCTGAATTCTCCAAATGTCTCGAGTGCATAGAACCAGCTGGAGAAAGTGACAAAAGCAACATCCGCAAACCCAAATGTTTCACCCCCAAAGTAAGGCTTCTCACCGAGCTCTCCCTCCAATGTCTTCAAGATTTCAAGGAACTCCTTCTTTGCCGCCTCGTGCTCTTCTCCTTTTGTGCTCCATAGTTTCCTCCCAGTATCATACACCTGCACTTTGCTCGCAGATTGTATTACCACTCTTCCATAGATTATAGATTAGGACGAACAATGTCAGAACAAAAATAAAAAAACAGATGTGGAACAATCTTTCTAAGTGGTTTCATAACTTAAATAGACAGCCAGTTAAAATTTTAAACATTAACAAATGCAAATAGAATGACATTAATTTGCCCAAAGCATAAATTTCTGGTTCATTGGACTGGAAAGTAATCTCTTTGCTCTTATTAGGTGGTGTTGGACCTTTTTCAATCTCAAAAGTTAACATAAAATGTGAGACTTTTTCTCACACTTATAAACTGATCACCAATCTCATCCACGGGACAATTCCACAATTTTCACCTTATACATCGAGCCCTGGGTCAGCGCAGCGAGAATCTATTTCTCCCACTGACTGTTGGGCTTAAGATTGATGATAAATCGGGACTCTGATACCAATATTAAGTGATCTTGAACCTCTCTCAATCTCAAAAAACTAACTCAAGAGGTGATGTTTCTCTCATACCTATAAACGAACCACCAGCCCCTTCACAAACGATGTGGGATAACCCTAACAGCTCCAAGGGTCAAATTATTTCCCCAAGAGTTCAAGGACATCCTAAATTAAAACCAAGAGATTGAAATTGGGACAGAATTGCAGAAGCAGACAGAAGACAATAAGAGAACGAGTTCTGACGTCAATTCCCCAAATACTTTTTTGAGAATCCAGAAAGAAAAGCTCGATTCAATCTGTTGATTGCGAGATAGAAGATCAAGACAATATCTGTCGAATCTAGAAGGTTCATAGTAAATTAACCGAAATTACATTATGAGTACTAGAATCATCATCATTTCTTGGATCTTTCCGATAAAATATGGAATTCGGATTAAAGTATAAACGTCACGATATATTTTTAAAGGAAATCTTTCTAGGCTACACTGATAGACCTTGTTACTCCAAACAAAAAATCAAAGTAGTCAACATATGTGATACCCATGAAATGAAAGCAATCAAAACAATAAACATAAATGAATAGATTAAAATATTTGAGTTGCTCTGCCTACTATAATGGTCTTAAATTTAAAGAACAAAAAAAAATAAATAAATAAATAAAGAAAATACGCTAGATCCCAGCAAAATCTGTCGGACAAACGAAGCCGTAAAAGGATTTAAAGCGACACTTAAAAACAATAGAAGGAAAAAAGGGATCGCTGAGACATGTACCTTCTTATCAATAAAATCAGCCCAGAACCTAGCTTGAGCTCTCTTGTAAGGATCAGAGGGCAACAATGGAGACTTATCGTTCCAGACCTCGTCGATATATTGAACAATGATTAAGGACTCGCATATCGGTTTCCCGTTGTGGATGAGAACTGGGATTTTCTTATGAACCGGATTCATCTGGAGAAGCAGATCGCTCTTGTTCCTCAAGTCTTCCTCCCTGTACTCATACTTGATCCCCTTCTCAGCAAGGGCAATCCTGACCCTCATCCCAAACATGCTAGCCCAAAAATCGAGCAGAACCACCTCCACTGCCATTGTTACCGGCCTCAGACTATCGAAAGCAAACGGCTGCAGGCTTTAGCGAGTATGCGAACTGGGTAGAGTGGGACCTTATATTTATAGTAGAATGCTACTCGGGTGGTGCCGCCCACTACTCAGCAGTGTCTTAAAATTTATCTTTTCAATTTTTTTATTTTTTATTTATTTTTTTAATATTTTTAAAAAATATAATAAAAATTATCAATATGTAAATTATTATTATTTTAATTAATTAATTAATAAAAAAAATTAAATACATGAACGTCAAAAAGAATTCAGAAAAAAAAAAAGAAGAAGGAAAAGTAGCATTTTGAGTTGTATGAATGGCTAAGCAAAAAAAGATTAAAAAAAAAAAAAAAAGAATTGTACGAATGGCTTGGACGGACTTGGCAATTGGCATTGCTCCACTCGTGGATGACATCACGACGGATTCGTTCCAGTAAGTTCGCGTCGTTTCTTCTTTAATTCATTATATTAACGAAAAGTTTCGTAGGAAGCGATTGTGTATATTAATACTCATACTAATCTAATATAATTAGTTAGGAAAAGTCTATATGCAACCGGCTTATATCCCCGTTGCGGCCCCGGGGCCTACGTGGCATTAAATGATAAACGACGCCGTTTTATTGTTGCTAAAATCCCTCTCTTTTCCCTCATTCAATTTTCCTCTTCCCCGCATCCCTCTGCTTTCTCTTATCTCTATCTTCTCTCATCCCTCTATTCTCCACGTAACCCTAAGCCCAGATCTAGATTTCCTCTTCCCCTGCATCCCTTTGTTTTCTCTCATCTCTGTCTTCTCCCATCCCTCTCTTCTCCACGACCCCGTGAACCCACACGAACCCATGAACTGGCAAACCGTTCTTAGTTTAGCTTTTTATGGGGGATCCACTGCAAGAAAAGAACACTGCTGGTAATGACAGAGTGCTTAGCTTCTTATAACTTTTTTGTTTTTTTTTTTTTTTTTTGTGAAAGATCATGCTTGTAGTCTGATCAATTTTTTATTCTTGAAAAGAATGCTGCTTGAAATTGTTGTAATGAAGTTTTTTTTATTTGTCTCTATGTCTTAGGTAGGATGTTTCACTGTTATTTTTTTTATGAAATCTGAGATTTAAAACTTTTATTCCTTCGTGCTAGTTTTTGCTGTCGTCTTTAAGGACTTATCTCAACTTGAATGGATACTTCTTATGCAAACCAGGGGTCATTGACGCAAGAATTCTTCATCACAAGTTTACTGTGTTGGGCCATATTTGTTGCTCTTCCCAACATTTTTTGCTTTTCCAGTTGCCAAGTCTTTCCTTTTGAGCATGTAGTTAAATAACCTAAATCATACCTTTTCCCTAATTTGATGTAAGTCATCTATATCATGCTGCCTCTTGTAAGTTTGTCTGTATTCCACATGGTTGATGTGGCAGTTCACTTTCCACTAGCTCTAGGATGCTTGGCATGACCAGGTTTAGTTTGTTTGAAATGTTGTTGGTTAAGTACTAAAACAGTCCTTGGGTCTTACATGTTTATTTTTTTCACTCTTTGATTCAATTTTATTAAATTGCTCCTTGGGTTTGTCCATTTTCTCAAATTATGACCTCCATCATATTATTTTTTTCATTTTGTTTCATTCAAAAAATGAACAAAACAGAATTTGTTGTTACAAGTGAACTTGTTGTTAGTAGTTTGGTTAGAGTAACTAATGCCCCTTGGTGCATATCATTAACTAAGGGTTTTGAAGCTTCAAACTTAAGTTTTAGAGGCAGTCTTTCGCTTTCATCTTATATTATGCTGATCTGCATTTGTATCTTTTTTAATATGCACAAACTAGTACTAGAAGAAATTACCTTAGCCTAACATGCATATGTTTGCAGAGACTCTGCCAGATGTGACACCTTTAAGGACCACAGAAGAAAAGGAAGAAAATAAGTTAACCGAGTTTCAAAGTGAGATACTTCAACTAGCAGCTGTTCTTAATGGCGACCACTTCTTGAGTAGTTTCCCAGATGAAATGAGCAGCAAAATGAATGTGAAAGAAGCACATGAGTATGTGGAGGGTGTTGTTGCAAGGTTTAAAAGAGCTAGCAAAGAAGCCATCATGTTAGGGGTGGATGAATCTACCATTGTAGATATGAGATCATCTCTCACCAACAGATCCTCCATTCATAATTAATAAATAAAAAAATCCTCCAAAGTCATCTTCCCTTTTTACTCAATTATATATGTTAGTGTCCTTTCTTTGGTTATAAATATATCTCAGAAAGTGACCACCATTTTTTTTGGTTTTTGTCAGAAGTGGAATAAATTCCGCCTTGAAAAATCAAGGGGAAGTAGTACTTTCTATTGTGATTTTGGCTATAATCGTTGTCTCATTTGCTTCAAGTGGTTATAGATGCTATCAAAACCCCCTGTAAAGGAAATTGATTGCTAATCTAAAGAGATTAGCCAATCACAGCCCTGGAAAATGATGATAATAAAACAGATTCATCAACTCTTGCGTGTATTTAGTTAATATAGACATCCACATTAAAAAAATAAATTGAAAATAAAAATAGATGTAGCAATTTCTGTTGGAATGTTTATGGTGCCAAAAACTGGATGGGACTTGAATGCAAGGGGAAGGAATGCAGAGGGGTTCTAAGTTTCTAACAAGCTAAAGCAAGTTAAAAGCTGAAATACTCAAACTTTTTATGCATAATGATTAAGCCATGGGATTTTTGCATGGAATGAAAGGCACGGTAAAATTACCCAGGATTCTGCAGTGCATCACAGGCACGGTAAAGTATAAAGTCAGCTGTGAAATATTGCATTTTTCAACAATTGCTTCCTGATGATATGCATATGAAATTAGTAATGCCTGATTCACTTCCTGAGCTGAAACAAACAAGTCACTTCCAAAGGCACAAAATTATGATGTCATGTCATTAGCTTGCAGATGAAAATCCATTAAATCCACAAATCCACCAAAAATCCATTAAATCCACAAATAAATTCCTTAAATCCATAAAAAAATCTCTGGATTACATACAAGCAACATAAATAACATTAAATTCCAAAAAAATACATTAAAGTCTTAAAAAATACATTAAAAGTAGACAAAAACCCATTCAAGCCACAAAAATCATTCATGCAGTTGTGATCCATCCATCCCATTCTTGTGGATTTGGTCTATGCTCATTAATTTCTTCAACTGCAGAGGATGTACATGGCACTTCAATTGGAGTTTCCGTGTTATGTGGAAATGGGTAACCAGCATTTGGCATAAATCCCGGTGACCACGCAGGCACTTCTCCATAGTAAGGGTGCATGTAATTTGGGCTTTCTGGACAGGTTGATGGTATGTCCTACATCATATTGGATAAAGTTATTGAATAATTTTGGAAATATATATCAACTCAACACATCTTAATGTTAATGATAAATTAAACTATAGAACATACCGCGGATAGGGGATTTGAGTTACATGGTGTTAATGTAGATGCGTGTTCTTTCCCGTTTCCCATGCTGAGAGGGAGCCAAATGCAAATACTGGATCTAAAGAGTAAAAATGCAAATAAGGGAGCAAAGAAATACAGCAGATATAGATATTCCTTCAAATAAATATAGGAGTATTATAACCACAATAATAAATTAGAAGCAATGTGAGAAGCAATGTTGATTGATAATTTTTAATTAACTCGTAAAATTTCTCAAATTTGAACAGTACATAGGTTTAATGCAAATTTTCATTCAAGTTAATTTTTTTGAGTGTTGAATTTTTGGAATCTAATATCTACCCCATCCCATAAATTCCTAATCACCACTTACAACTTACAAATGTGCTTTAAGTAACTTTTAGGCTGCAATCAGTTGGAGTGTCACTTCCAAGCAAAACAGGATATTTAGAAATGCCACACGAAATGAAATGTTTTAATGAACCAAGCTCTCTAATTTTGGGTTTGCCTTCAGATATTATGTAAAACCAAATAAATCATTTCAAGCAACCCTATTCTTTTATAAAAATTTGATTTTAATGCCCAAGGGTGTGTACCCTGCATACATAAAATTGTATGTGAAATTATCAATCCCTATCAACTTTGGTCCAAACAATCATGGAGTTCAAAGCTGCAGTCTGCAGACACTCAACATGAGACAAATAAATTCAACAAATGTTAGTCCAGATCTAGAATGTAAAAAGCACTCTTGTTGATATTTTAGACATTGACAAACTTGGGTTAGTTGGTAATATATTTGATGTGAACATGAGCCCCCGTGGTGCACTAGATGCAGAAAGAGATCCATAAACAGAAAGTACTTCAATATGCAAAGGATTTTCGAAAGGGTCAGTACGTACGGGGCTCAGTAGCACTTCTCTACTAGCAAGACATACGGTACACCAAAATTACCATATCTAAAAGACAAAGACCTTACAAAGGAGTTCTATTGCACAAATGTCTCGGAGCGCCAAAGTTTCAAAGTGCAGACAGTGAGGTACCTCGTGAAGAACAAGGACATAACATATGGACAAAGTAATTTTGTGCAAGCTAACACATAAATATATCAAAAATTCCTGTTCAGGCACGAAAATGGAAACCCAAACAAAAATAATTAGCAGATCTAGCTACTGGATCTAAGGATAATATACCTTATCGCTCTCTCCCCTGCAACAACGACTCCACCCAGTAGCTCTCTCACCCACGACGACGACTGTGACTCAAAGATGTGGACTGTCCCACGACGGCGTGTTACGGACAAGGAGAAGAACAAACTCGGCAGTGGTTTAGGCACAAAAATGAAACCCACGCGAAATTGAAAATGGAAACCCATTTCATTTTAATTCCCGCTTCGTCCGTTGTTGTTTTTTTTTTTTTTTTTTTTTTTTTATTTTAATATATAAATAAGTTAACTGACGTGGCAGTAACCACGTCAGCCGAGGACGCACCGGGGGCGCAACCCCGGTGGTATATAGAAGAACTGAATTAGTTAGGAAGTTAAATTCTAATAAAAATAATATTAATTTAAATTTTAAATATAAAAATAGTAGTATTGATATATAAATATTTACAAATTCGTCTATAGATAACAAAATTTTTATATTAAAACTATTATTATCTTATTTTTGTAAAATAAATAGTAATATAAAAATTATGAGGAATATCACAATAATGCAATAAAATAAAAATTAATGAGTATATTATATAGAAAATTATACTTATAACCTATTTTATAATTCTTTTCTCAACATGACTGGTATCAAATAATTGATCCATAAATAAATAATACAAAATTATTTTATATATAATTATATATTATATATAAATAATATACAATATAAAAAATAAAAAATATATATATGAACCGATTTAATCCTATTTTAGAAAAAAAAAATTAAAATCGAACCGATTATGATCAGTTTTTAGAAAAAAGAGGGCACCGGATCGAACCAAATTCAATTATGGACCAAACCCATTGGTTTACTAGTTCACCGATTTTTTTACACCCCTATCTCTTTCCGTAATTTCACGTCGTTTCATTTTTAATTCATTATTTGAAAATTATTATTATTTTATTTTTGTAAAATAAATAGTAATATAAAATTATGAGTAATATCACAATATTACAATATAATAGAAATAATGAGTATATTATATAGAAAAATTATACTTATAGTTCATTTTATCGTTTATTTTCATAGATGAGTTGAGATAAAAATTAAAATTTAATAAAATATTATTGAAATATATTTTTTTAATATTATTATTTTTTTAGATTTGAAAATTTTGAATTATTTATTTTATTTTATATGAGAATCTGTAAAAGTTATAATGATTTGATGAGATGAATTGAAAATAGTTGTGAAAACAAATAATGTTTGAAAAATAGAAATGCTTCTAACCGGTGTATCCTACAAGATTTAATTATCGGGAACCAATAGAAACGTTCCACATAAGCGTTACATGAACAACCACTAACAGACATTCAATTGGGGATCCGCTAAGAGACCTTACCACTGTCGCTCCTTCCCTCTCTCTCTTTCCGCTTCTCTCATTCCCTCTTGTGACCTAAAGACCTTCAACTTTACTCGTCCAGGTCCTCAAGACCTGCAACCAACTAGCTCGTCCACATATAGAGAACGTGCGGGTGTTGTTTTGAATTTTCATTTGGGGACGTCTGTGATTAGGGTCTGATAATTTGAGTTTTAGATGGTAGAAAGTTGGAATCAGGTATTTATATATTCTGTTTTATTGTTGAGAAAATGAAAGAAATTGAAAATTTGAATTTTAGGTATTAGCTGGAGTTTTATTGAATTTTTTTGTATTCTATGTGTGAACATATGCAAACAAATTCCAGATTTGTTCGCCAAGTTAAAATTCTTTCATAGAAAATTCTTGATAACTTTGACATAAAATCCCTTTGACAAAATCAAAGCCAAAGCACCATTGCACTCTGTAAGACCTTCAGTCCCGGTGGAGGAGCTCCAGATGGCGAACGACAAAATCATTTGTATCATTTTAGTTTCTAATAATCTTTTTCTTCTATTTCTTGCATATCCTCTCCTTCCCCAAATAGATTTTTCCATTCCGTTTCTATTGTAAAAATTTCACAAATTTCAACAATCTCTCTCTGTCTCTCAATCCCTGTTTTTGTTCTCAAGCATCATCTTCTTTTTTCTCCTCTTTCTTCTTTTCCACAAAATCTAATTATTTAGATACTACAAAAATAATTTCGGATATTGATAGTCACGTACTTCTGTAAATTTCCTAGTCACGTGCTCTGTTTTTAGTGAAGCAAAACAATGGTTGTTTTCTTTGGGTGTTAACGGAGAGGCATGTGGGTCACGGTGGTGTTAACCGTAGTGGTTAGTGGTCTGTTAAATACTCTTTCACCGAAAATTTAAAAAAATAAAAAATAAAAAATAAAAAATAAAACTTGATGACAAAATACTTGATCTTTGCTGCCAAATCTGGTGAGTCTTCACTTCCAGGCCAAAGGTAACCAATAAGACATATTTCTCACATCCATACAATATACGTTTTAAACGACGTATAGAGGTAATCGGATAAATTATTTACACGTCTGGATCGATTTTGCCTTAATCTAAATCAATGAAAGTGCTTACAGCTACTGAAAGCAAGACAGCATGCAGGTTAAGAGCATGCACGACAACTCTTAAGATCTTGACTGTACACACACAGGAGACAGAAGATGAAACTAGACAGCAAATCAAATTAACTGAAGACGAAACTTCATGAACACACTGGAAACAGAAAATATTTGCTCCAAAATTAGAAGTAGTACTTACTGATCATGTTCGTCGGACATGTTCTAATTTCCTAAATAGCCGCTTCTATATCTCAGTTGGCTGTAGTTATAATAAGCGGTAGACGTTATAACTACAGCCAACACCGCTTATTATAACTACAGCCAACTGAACTTGGAGAAATAAGATCGATCGATCGATCGTCACTCGCACGTACAGCTAGTGCCTAAGAAATCTGAAAGTGAAGGACAAGGGTGAATCCTTACATACTGAACTTCAATAACTGGGCAAAAGAAACAAAATTTGAATCCACCCGCAGTAGTTTTAAAAAAAAGTTCGAAATACCCGATTTCATTCGAATTTCGTTTCCTTTTAGAAAAATGGTTTTGGAAGTGCGGAACCGATGGGTCTTGCGGATGTTGTCATGTTTGGTTCGGGTCGGACTGCCCAAATTCGGGTTTGATGAGGTGAACAATGCTACCTGTATTAGAAGAATACTTAGCCCTTTGGAAAATATTACAACTCTGTGCAAGTTTAGATTTTCAATGTGTTAATTTGGAAGGAAATGCAAAATCTGTTATTCAGGCATGTAACAAAGGTGAGGAATGTTGGTCTTGGTATGGGTAGATTATAGAGAATATTCAAAATTTTCTACAAGAGAGTTCTTTGTGAAAATTATCATTAACATGCAGCGAAGGTGATCAGGTCGCTCATCATCTTGCAAAGTTTCGACTTCATTATGAAGAGGAACAAATTCACTGACAAAACTAGCAATTTACTTGAGGGGAGGCCAAATTTTCTAGTGTGCGACACATTGAAATTCAAAACTCATAAAAATATATATAAAAAATTAGATCTCAATAATTTATAATTTACACAAAGAAATAAAATTCTAAAATTACAACATCTTAATACATGTTTTAAATTTTTTCTGATAATGTTTCATGAAATAATATTTATCCATTATTATTTTTATTATGAAATATTTCGAATTTATTTGCTTCATATAAATTATTAAGTGATCTTTAAGAATGTCATCTTTCATTCTAATATGTTTCATGTAAACTCTATTTTCATGTCACATTAAATATATAATACTATAATACAAACCTTTAATAAGTTTTTTCTTGCTCAATGAAGTCTAGAGAATAAAACCTCTCAAATTTTTTTTTTTTAATTTTTACTTTAAATTCTATATTAAGAAGCATAATATTGTATAAAAAAAATTTATGATCCATATTAATAAGTTTATTATTTCTTCTAAACTTAATTTTAATTTAATTTTGGTGAGATCCTACTCGTGAAAATAAATAATATATAGAAATTATACAAAATTATGAGATTATAGGACAAATTTGAAGAAATGTTTTTAAGTATATTGAAAGTTTATAAAATCTTGTAGAGCATATGGAGATTATAAATTTTTTTAGGAGAGGCATTTTTTATATTTATAAAATTATGATTAAAAATTAGGATATATTTTAATTTTTTTAAAAAATTTTGGGACACCAGATATATGTAAATCGGCCGCCAAACAGATTATGATGATAGAAAAAGCACCTATTTCAGTTATGAAATACGTAATCAAAGACAAAGTTTGTATTTGATAATATTCAATAAATATATTATGATTCTGTTTAGGGAAAATAAAAAAACAGTCACACACATTGTAACAATCCAAAACCATGCTAATAGGCCTGCATTTCCATATAAGTGGGGTCAAACCATTGCTTTCTTCCTCAGAAAGTTATTATTCTTTAATTTAGCTTACCTTACTTTTTGGGTGTTTAAGCCATTTTTTATGGACTCTCTCCCTGCCGCCTCTGCTATCACCTTTAATCACCAACTAAGCATTGCCGCCAAATCACTAGCCCTACCACCACTGCATCGCCTACAGTAATTTTCACCTATAAGAGTTTTTAAAGGCTATTATGGATCTCGATATATATATATAAATAATACTATATATCGTACTCATATTTTACTTTTATCTCGTTATATAAAATGTAATACTTTTATTATTTTTTTAATTATCATTTATTCTTTTATAAAAATAATAATAAAAATTGATGGACAATATCATCTCTGTTAATGCAAAAAATATCACAACAATTTAGAAGTGAAAAAATAGTCATTTTAGACATGCTATAATGATCTGGGCCTCACTCAGTATAATCAAGAGCCCTAGACGTGATCTAGTGCGATTGTGCATTTGTCCATTTGCCTATGGCAGTTAATAGAAAATAAATATTAAGAATATAAAAGAGAGATAGACACAAATTTACTTGATTCGGCATACTGTCTACGTCCACGAGAGATTTTGGGAAGGCAAGAGTTGACTATAATATACTTATTTACAATCTTTCATAACATCTCTTTTCTTACTATACAATGGATATCTCAAATATATTTGCTGAAAAATATCTTCTCGTTAGAGCTCCTCTCCTGAGGTTGAAGAAGCTGAAGAAGAAGTCGAAATCTCCCTCAAGTTGTATGGCTGCTTCCTTTTATATGCCCCTTATTTTTGCGTGTCCCTAGGGAGTTATGAGGATTTGCTACATTTTCTTATGTGTTTGACATTTTTTTTATCTCCTTTCTGTTTGCTTCTTTTCATTTCCATATGGAAAACATTATATACACAAATAAATCCCACAAAGGGATCCCACACACTTACCAGTGTGCCACGTCTCTTCCCTATTTTTTTCTTCATTTCTCTCCCTCCCCTCTTTCTCACCCGCTGCCATCGAAACAGAGTATTTTCTTCCTCCATTGTGAGCCACAAACCAACCACATTCCTCCATTTGACCACCCCCACACAAGAACCATCCACAGAAGGTGAAGCTGAAAGTTTCCCACCAACCCAGATCCACCGATTGTCCTCCTCGTCGATTCTCCATGTAAAGCATATCTCCCTCCACTTCGTTATTCTCGGGTGGACCTTGCAATGCCACTTCATTCAACAAGACTCCTCCACGTAGAGGAAGTCGCCATGATTGGTATTGTCGTTCGACCACCAGGATGGGTGCGGTGGCGTAGTATGGCTGGGAGGAGTAGAGGGGCTTGATTTTGGAAGGAAGAGAGGGAGAGGGGCTCCATTGTGAGGGTTGGGTCTGATTGGAGGTCACTAATGATGGGAAACAACCATTGGTGGTGGCTGATAACAAGCTGCGATGGCACTGATGTGATTGGAAGAGAGAGTCAAGTGAGGGGAGGGGGCGCATGATTGCTGGGAGGTGAAGGGGGAAAAAGGAGAGAGAGGAAAAGTGGGGGAATGAGGGACTAAGAAAAATGAACACATGGTATACTAATAATGTGATATATCAGTATGTGGGATCCCTTTATGTCTTTATCAACTCTCTTTCCATATTATTCCGATACCCTTTTTTTACTTATCCATTCCTTATCTCTCATTCTTCTATCTTATTTTGTCTTCTTGTTGCCCAGATGACTAACACAAGAGGGGGGGTGAATTGAGTTGTATTAAAAAAAATTAACAATTATAAATCAAATATATAATATAAAATATAAACAAAATATGAAATAACAATAAATATAAGGAGTAAGGGTAAGAGAGAAGCAAACTCAGTATGTTAACGAGGTTCGGCCCCACTGCCTACGTCCTCGCCTCAAGCTACCCCTTGAGGATTCCCAAATTCACTATTCAACCTCCTTCAGGTGGAGATAGAAACCTATTACACCTTTGAACAACACCGCTACAAAGGATCCGTGTAGAACACCCTCTACACTTGCAATCACCTTACACGTGGTGATTCAACTATTCCCTGTGTAGAATACTTTCTACACACACAAGGGTTATACACACCCTTTTTCTGATACAAAAGCTGATAGTGGGTAGGTTATCAGAAAACACTCATCAACGAGTGAAATAAAAACAATACAGCGCAAGCTATATCTCTCAAAATGAACAAGGATTAAGGCTCAATGTTTAGAGAAGAGAGAATGAAAGCTTTGAATGAATGTTGTATGCTCTTGGTGTTGTGAATGTGAAGCTCTCAAATGATCTATTTATAGGCATATGAGACTTCATATTCAAATTTAAAAAGATTCACATGTCAAAGACAACATCATTCACTTTTTCAAAAAATTCAAATAAAAGGTTCTTCTTTTTCAATTGTCAAAGACAACATAATTCACTTTTTCAAAGAATTCAAATAAAAGGTTCTTCTTTCTCAATTGTCAAAGACAACATCATTCACTTTTTCAAAAAAATCAAACCTAATCTTTTACTTTTGGCATATGACAAAATGAGCACACTTTCATTTTCAAAAAATTCAAACCTAATCTTTTACTTTTTGTATAAGTCTAAAAAAGCATCAATCACTTTTGAAAATATTCAAATAAAACATGCACATGTGAAAGATGACAATCAATCATCTTTAATATTTTCAAAGTTCAACCCTTTAATCAAGGCATGCACATGCAAAAGATGACAATCAATCATCTTTCAAAATTTTCAAATTTAATTTTCAAAAATATTCATGCACATGTGGAAAATGTATTTTAATGCTTTATGATAAAATATTAATTTTGAGCATTAATCCTAATTTCGAATTTTGAAGAGATTTACAACATTACTCTATAATTTTAATGTGAACTTATTCCCTTCTTGCTCATGCTTGTTTCCTTGATGTGCTTGACTCCATTGTGTAGACAACTTGAGCTTGAGACTTCTTTATTCTTTGAATTCATTTGTTATCATCAAAATCCATGTGTAGATTTATAATCACATGAAACTTGAAATCTTGAGTTCAACAATCTCCCCCTTTTTGATGATGACAAATATTTGATAGAACTTGAAACCTATATTAATACTTAAGCTCCCCCTGAAAATATGCGTTAGTTTTTCAAGCAAAAGTATAAATATAATTCCAAGCATATATAACAAGTTTAGCAATTTAAACAATGTTAATGTTCTAGTCTAACACTTCTCCCCCTTTTGGCATCATTAAAAAGGATCCGCAACAAGAAAATGGACTGAAGAAAACGATGCGTTTAATAGTCACTGTAGATAGTTGAAAAATGGAGCCGTCCGTGACCCGACAAGTGCTGCAAAGCCTCGAGGCCTAACTCTATAAATTTAATACGGCTGAAGATTTAAACAATCGCCTGATGTTGTTGACAAACGGGATTGAAGGCTCCGAGTTTCTATAAAAAAAATGATCATTTTCATCTATCGGATGCCAAAAAAATAATCACTTCTTGACCTGAGTTCTGTTTTTCCACAACGATAGAATGGCTGAGCAATTCTCTTCCACTAATGTTCCAGACTTGAATCAGGAACCCTTGACGCATCAATCATCAATCTTCTCTCCTGAGGCCGTCAATACCATGATAGGAGCAGTGAACCGTTTTTCTAGTAAGGCTGATTCTGAGATTATTGCAGAATCAAGAATGCTCAGTAATCAATATGCTGCCTCTGTTACGATCATGTCTCGAAGGTTAATGGCGAGGGTGAGTGAGATTGATCATCTTAACATGCAAATATCTGAGTTACGACAGAAGCTTGCTAATAAGGATAGTGAGAATAAAAGGCTAAAGCAAGAAAACCAAGAGTTGAAAAAATTTGCAGATTGGTATGCTCATGATCTGCAACCACGAATAGAAGAGCTGGAACGAGAAAGGGTTCAGATACAAGGTCAACATCGGCAGATAACAGCAGAGGTTCATCGTTTACTAGAAAAATAGGGACAATCTACTGTTAATCTCGCTGGCTTAGTAAGAAAACTTTTGACAATGTGTGTCCAGCATATCTTATATTTCTTTTGACTAAATAAGATTTGAAGAGAAAATAGTTTGTCTTATTCTTTATGCTATCTCTATAAAATCAGTCCTGAAGTTCATCTAATCCGCATCAAGTTTTCATCTCATCTCTATAACTCATCTGCATTCCTTCAGCATTCTCGTTTTAAGCCTTCTATTCTTTTCTCAATGGCTCATTCTTCTAACATTTCTCTAGATCCATCCATGAGGCATTCTGCATCTCAACCTCCTGTTCTTTCTGCAGCTACCATTGGTGCCATGTTGCAGCAAGAAAATAATAATCTGACTAATAAGTCAGATTCTGATGCTATTTATGATTTGGTGAGTCTTGGGACTCGCTACTCTTCCTCTATTGTGGCTTTTTCTCAGCGGCTACAAGCCAAAAATCACGAAGTTGAAAAGCTCAAAGAACAAATTGTTGTACTTCAACAAATTGTTCAAGAGTCTCACACAAGGGAAGGAATCATTCGGCAGAAGAATAAACAGTTGAAATCTTTATTAGATTCTTCATTCCGCTTGCCGGTTCCCATGAATAAGAATGACATGATATTGTATGAAGAGAATGAGCGTCTCAAACATGAGGCTAAGAATCTCAAATTTATGTAAAAGTATTAAAAAAAATCTATCTCTATTTTTATTGACTCTGGTCTATCTTTTAAGAGATATTCATAGCATGCATCATACCTATTTCTCTTCTGATCATACATAATCTATCTTCTGGTAAAGGTTTTGTGAAAATATCTGCTAACTGATCGTGTGTGTTTGTGAACTCTAACATTATATCACCTTTTTGCACATGATCTCGAAGAAAATGATACCTTATTTCAATATGCTTAGTTCTAGAATGTTGTATTGGGTTCTTTGAAAGATTTATAGCACTTGTATTATCACATTTGATTGGAATGTGATTATACATGAGTTTAAAATCTTCAAGTTGTTGCTTCATGTAGAGAACTTGAGCACAACAACTACCCGCAGCAACATATTCTGCCTCAGCAGTAGATAGTGCAACAGAATTTTGTTTTTTACTAAACCAGGAAACTAATGCATGACCTAAGAAATGGCATGCTCCACTAGTGCTTTTTCGATCTATTTTACAGCCAGCATAATCTGCATCTGTGTAGCTGATTAAATCGAAAGATGTGTGCTTAGGGTACCATAACCCTAGGTTAATTGTACCACTAAGATATCTAAGAATGCGCTTAACTGCAATTAAATGTGATTCTTTTGGAGATGATTGAAAACGTGCACATAAGCACACACTAAACATAATATCTGGTCTACTGGCTGTTAAATATAATAAGCTACCAATCATACCTCGATATATCTTCGAGTCAACTGGCTTACCGGATTCATCTTTATCAAGTTTAGTTGATGGGCTCATTGGTGTTCCAATTTCCTTAGCATTTTCCATCCCAAACTTCTTCAGTAATTCCTTAATATATTTTGATTGATTGATGAATGTCCCACTTTTTGCTTGCTTAATTTGCAATCCGAGAAAGAATGTAAGTTCACCCATCATGCTCATCTCAAATTCTTCCTGCATAGTCTTAGCAAAAACTTGACACATATTTTCATTAGTAGCACCGAATATTATATCATCAACATAAATCTGAATCAAAAGAATATCATCATTTTCATATTTAATGAAAAGAGTTGTGTCGATTTTTCCTCTTGAAAAACCTTTTTCAATCAAGAAACCACTGAGTCTCTCGTACCAAGCTCTAGGAGCTTGTTTAAGTCCATATAGTGCTTTTGTGAGTTTGAAAACATGATTTGGGGAAATATGATTTTCAAAACCTGGAGGTTGCTCAACATATACCTCTTCATTTATAAAACCATTTAAGAAAGCACTTTTGACATCCATTTGAAAAAGTTTGAAATCTTTATAACAAGCATATGCAAGTAGCATTCGAATAGCTTCTAATCTTGCGACAGGTGCATATGTCTCATCATAATCGATTCCTTCTTCTTGATTAAAACCTTGGGCTACAAGTCGAGCCTTATTTCTAGTAATGACTCCAGACTCATCTTTCTTGTTTCTAAAAACCCATTTTGTTCCAATAATAGTATAATTTTTGGGTCTAGGAACAAGTGTCCAAACATCATTTCTTTCAAATTGATTCAACTCTTCTTGCATAGCTAGAATCCAAGATTCATCAAGAAGTGCGTCATCAATATTTTTGGGTTCAATTTGAGATAGAAAAGCAGTATGATTACAAATATTTCTAAGAGATGATCGAGTACTTACACCTTGTGAAGGTTCTCCCAAAATTTGTTCCACTGGATGATCTTTCACAAATTTCCACTGTTTGGTTGCATCTTGTATTAAATTTTGATGATCTTTCCTGATGGCTCCATGTTGAACTTCCTCTATTGCTTTCTCTTTGTTGAGATTGAGACTTTCTGTGTTATTTATACCTTCTATTTCTTCATCAATAGATTTCTTGGAGAGTGGAGAATTAGATTCATCAAATACTACATGCATAGATTCTTGTACAGTTAAAGTCTTTTTGTTGAATACTCTATAAGCTTTACTATTAGTAGAATACCCGAGAAAAATACTTTCATCAGATTTTGCATCAAACTTGCCTAAATTATCTCTGTCATTCAAAATAAAACATTTGCATCCAAATACATGAAAGTAACCAATGTTGGGCTTTTTCTCATTCCAAAGCTCATAGGGGGTTTTATCTAATTTAGACCTTAACATAACTCTATTTATAACATAACATGCAGTACTTACCGCTTCGGCCCAAAAATAACTAGGCAAGTTGTTCTCATTGAGCATTGTTCTTGCCATCTCTTGAAGAGATCTATTTTTCCTCTCTACTACCCCATTTTGTTGAGGAGTTCGAGGAGCAGAAAAATTATGAATAAAACCGTTTTCATCACAAAATGTTTCAATATTTTTATTAACAAATTCTTTTCCCCTATCACTTCGGATACTTGAAATAGTATAGCCCTTTTCATTTTGAATTCTCTTGCATAACTTGGTAAAGGCATTATGTGCCTCATCTTTATGAGCAAGAAAGATGACCCAAGTATATCTAGAGAAATCATCAACAATAACAAATGCATAATATTTTCCTCCTAGACTTGCAACTCTATTTGGTCCAAAAAGATCCATGTGTATCAGTTGCAATGGTCTAGTAGTGGAAATATGTTTCTTAGTTTTAAAAGAAGTTTTTGTTTGTTTACCAAATTGACATGCATCACAAATTTTGTCTTTAAGAAAATATGTTTTTGGTAAACCTCTCACAAGATCATTTTTTGAAAGTTTGGAAATAAGTTCCATGTTGGCATGACCTAATCTTCTATGCCATAACCAACTAGTTTCATTTTGAGCTGACAAGCAAATAGCATCTTGTGAGGTAATTTCTTCAAAATCAATTGTATAAACATTATTGTTTCTAAAAGCAATAAAACAAATATTACAATCATGATCATTCAAAATAATGCATTTATCCATTTTAAAAGTAACTGTAAATCCTTTATCACATAATTGACTTATGCTCAAAAGATTATGTTTTAAACCTTCAACAAGTAGAACATCTTCAATTATGAGAGAAGATTCATTACCAATTTTACCTATTCCCACGATCTTCCCTTTCGAGTTGTCTCCAAATGTCACGTGTCCTTCTTCTTTAGATCTAAGATCAAAGAACTTAGTCTTGTCTCCCGTCATGTGTCTTGAACATCCACTATCTAAAAACCACTTATTTTTGCTTGTGGATGACTTCATGCATACCTATAAAAACAATTAAAATGATTTTTCTTGGTACCCAAGTTCTTTGGGTCCTTTATTTATTAGTATTAGAAGAAACAAGATTTTTAGGTACCCATATGGCCCTAATAGTCATTGTATGATTTCTTCTAATAGGACAAGTATGATAATTATGACCATTTCTATTACAAAAATTACAAATAGCATGTGACATATATGAAAAACTTGAATGATTATAATAATAATATCCTTTTTTGACAAAATTATTTTTATGAAAAGAATTTTGAATATTAGTCTTTGAGGTAGAATGATTATCAAAGAAATTTTTATAAGGTTTGTATTTTTGTTTTGGCATATATCCCAAACCTGCCTTGTCAAAAACACATCTTTGACTACCAAGAAGTTTTTCAAAATTTCTTTTTCCATTCGTAAAGTTTTCAACAATATTTTCTAAATCGGTTTTCTTCTTATTCAATTCAAGATTTTCATCTTTCAAAATGATACTTTCTTTTCTTAAAATTTCAATTTCGTTTGTTAAAGAAGAATTTTTCTTTTTCAAAGCAGTATACTTGATACCCAATTTTTCAAATTCCTCATAAATCTCTTCTAAAACATTTTGCAATTCTTCATATGAAGGATTTTCAATATTATCAAGATTTGTTACCTCAATGTCATCTTTAGCCATAAGACAAAGATTTGCTGATTCTTCATTGCTTGCTTCACTATCTGAGCTACTTGAATCATCATCCCATGTAGCTTTCATTGCTTTCTTGCCCTTGTTTCGATCTTTCTTTAGCAGAGGACAATCTGGCTTGATATGACCAGGTTTATTGCATTTATAACAAATTAAAGTGTCGTTTTTACCTGAATCTTTCTTGGAAAACTTTTTGAAAGATTTCCTCGGAGGAGTTCTATTTTTCTTCAAGAACCTCTGAATTCTTCTTGTTATCATCGCAACTTCTTCATCTTTATCGTCATTTTCCTCATCTTCATCACTTTCACTTTCATGAGGAACAGCTTTAAGTGCTAAACTCTTCTTTGGCTTTCCTTCTTCTTCTCCTCTTTTCAATGTGTACTCATGGGTGATAAGTGACCCGATGAGTTCATTGACTTCGAGCTTCTTGAGGTCTCTAGCTTCAAGAATCGCTGTAACTTTTGATTCCCAACGTTTTGGTAAAGAGTTGAGAATTTTTCTTACTATCTCTACCTTGGAATAAACTTTGCCAAGAGCTGTCAAGCTGTTTATGATGTTAGTAAAACGAGTGTGCATACTAGAAATAGATTCATCATCATTCATCTTAAACATTTCATATTCATGAGTAAGAATATAAATTTTTGATTCCTTGACTTGCGAAGTTCCTTCATAAGTTACTTCCAAGTTATCCCAAATTTCCTTTGCCGTAGCGCAATTCATTATTCTATTAAACTCATTTCCATTAAGAGCATTATATAATAAATTCATAGCAGTTAAATTTAAAGTATAAAGTCTATCGTCTTCACGATCAAACTCTTCTTCTTCCTTTTTGACCTTTACTCCACCAACCACTTTTGTTGGAATATAAGGTCCATTTACAATACATTTCCATATTTCTCTACCTTGAGCTTGAAGAAATATTCTCATTCTAACTTTCCAGAATGAGTAATTATCTCCACAAAAGAGTGGAGGCCGACTACTAGATTGACCTTCACCAAATGAAGCTGCAATGTTAGCCATAAGATCTTAACTCAAAAGATAGTTAATCTTATAATAGAGCTCTTAGCTCTGATACCAATTGTTGCCCAGATGACTAACACAAGAGGGGGGGTGAATTGAGTTGTATTAAAAAAAATTAACAATTATAAATCAAATATATAATATAAAATATAAACAAAATATGAAATAACAATAAATATAAGGAGTAAGGGTAAGAGAGAAGCAAACTCAGTATGTTAACGAGGTTCGGCCCCACTGCCTACGTCCTCGCCTCAAGCTACCCCTTGAGGATTCCCAAATTCACTATTCAACCTCCTTCAGGTGGAGATAGAAACCTATTACACCTTTGAACAACACCGCTACAAAGGATCCGTGTAGAACACCCTCTACACTTGCAATCACCTTACACGTGGTGATTCAACTATTCCCTGTGTAGAATACTTTCTACACACACAAGGGTTATACACACCCTTTTTCTGATACAAAAGCTGATAGTGGGTAGGTTATCAGAAAACACTCATCAACGAGTGAAATAAAAACAATACAGCGCAAGCTATATCTCTCAAAATGAACAAGGATTAAGGCTCAATGTTTAGAGAAGAGAGAATGAAAGCTTTGAATGAATGTTGTATGCTCTTGGTGTTGTGAATGTGAAGCTCTCAAATGATCTATTTATAGGCATATGAGACTTCATATTCAAATTTAAAAAGATTCACATGTCAAAGACAACATCATTCACTTTTTCAAAAAATTCAAATAAAAGGTTCTTCTTTTTCAATTGTCAAAGACAACATAATTCACTTTTTCAAAGAATTCAAATAAAAGGTTCTTCTTTCTCAATTGTCAAAGACAACATCATTCACTTTTTCAAAAAAATCAAACCTAATCTTTTACTTTTGGCATATGACAAAATGAGCACACTTTCATTTTCAAAAAATTCAAACCTAATCTTTTACTTTTTGTATAAGTCTAAAAAAGCATCAATCACTTTTGAAAATATTCAAATAAAACATGCACATGTGAAAGATGACAATCAATCATCTTTAATATTTTCAAAGTTCAACCCTTTAATCAAGGCATGCACATGCAAAAGATGACAATCAATCATCTTTCAAAATTTTCAAATTTAATTTTCAAAAATATTCATGCACATGTGGAAAATGTATTTTAATGCTTTATGATAAAATATTAATTTTGAGCATTAATCCTAATTTCGAATTTTGAAGAGATTTACAACATTACTCTATAATTTTAATGTGAACTTATTCCCTTCTTGCTCATGCTTGTTTCCTTGATGTGCTTGACTCCATTGTGTAGACAACTTGAGCTTGAGACTTCTTTATTCTTTGAATTCATTTGTTATCATCAAAATCCATGTGTAGATTTATAATCACATGAAACTTGAAATCTTGAGTTCAACACTTCTAATTAGAGATCTCCCCATTTGACCTGACCTAATAGGCTTTTTGGGGTTGTGTATATTTTACCTTTAATAATCTCTTTACAATGAGATGTGAGCATGATGCATAAAATTTTCTAAAAAAAAAATCAACATCTCAACCCAACAACATAAGATCAAGAACTTCTATTTAAACAAAAAAGTCTATTACAAACATTAACATTAAATGGAAGCAAACCAAAATTTATACCGTTCAAATAATTTATCGTAATCCCCTCCTCTCTATTTCGTTAAACATGCGGTAAAACGTCAAGTGTTACGATTGAAAATTGAGGCGACTCATGAAGATTGGTAACTGGCTCTTTAAAGGTCAGTCGTGGTTGGACAGGACTTTGGAGGGTCTATATCTGCTACTCGGTTGTAGAATAAAGTGCGGCGAATCTGGATCTCTCTAGTCTCTATGCCATCATTTTTCCCAGGAGTTTTGCTATATACAAAGAAAGTCGCATACCAATTTGCGTACCAATACTGATTCTTTCATACTTAAAATTTAAATTAACATTGTTTTCAATAAAATCTACTTTTTGACCAATCACATCAAATTAGTGCACAGATTAGTACATAATTATACTTGAAACTAAATTTTTTCTTTCCCCAGAAGAAGCACCTACGCTCTAGGTTGATTCAAGGGTTGTTCTAGAAATTATCTAGTGGTGCACCGACCATCGTATGAAGTTCTAGGAGACAACAATGATAAATGATAAATGTTGCACCAAAAATTTGCACTGTCGTTTTTTTCAATAAAAAAGAAACACTATTCGTCATTCCATATCACATATTTTATATATTTTAATTTTATAATTTATTATTTTATTTTATTCTTATTAAACTAATTAAATTATTATACTTATCATCTATATATTACATATTTATTATAAGAAAAATAAATAAATATAATGTCTAATATATGAGAATGATAAGTAAAATTACTATTTTTTAGTATATTTCATCAGTGCAGCCCATTTACCCATAGATACCTTTAGTATTTTCCTTGTGTGCAAATTATATCATCCGTTATTATTTAAGCTCTAACATTACTTATCGACGAAAGTGTTTTCTTTTTGCCCTTAGAAGTTGACTAAAATATGAAAAATGAAAAAAAAATAAAAATTACCCAGCGGTCAACCCCAAGCGATAAAAGGACTTTTTTCAAAGAATTTTGCTACATACAAACACAGTCACGCACTAATCTGTGTACCAATATTGATTTATTCATACTTAAATTTTAAATTAATACTGTTTTTAATAAAATCTACTTTTTGACCAATCACATCATATTAATGCACAAATTAGTACACAATTATACTTACAATTATATTTTTCCTCCTCCAAATATGTTTTGTGCTTGATTTTTCATGAATTTAACTTTCTAAAATCGCAACCGGAAATAAAGAACACAAGATGATCATTGACCATTCCTTCGAATACAACAAAAACTAGAGCACGCCGCAAACGGTACAAAAAGAACTATTTCATCAATAACATACAGAGGACACAACGAAGCGTCTTTCTTATTTATGATCAGAGATACTGCTCTTTTGATAAAAACCATAAAAAAACAAATAAAAACCATCCTAAACACTGCAAATACATACGGTAGCACTTCAATGTTGGGGCCAAACCGTTACTCTCCTAAATTCCTCTTCCTCAGATCCAGGGCAAATTCGTAGACCTTCTGCCTGTCAGGAAGAGTCTTGGCGACACTCTCCTTTTGCATGCACCTCTTGGCCCATGCAATAATCTTGGGGTGCTCTGCCTCCATGCTAAATTCTCCAAATGTCTCAAATGCATAGAACCAACTGTAGAAAGTTACAAAAGCAACATCCATAAACCCAAATGTTTCACCCCCAAAGTAAGGCTTCTCACCAAGCTCTTCCTCCAACGTCTTAAAGATTTCAACCAACTCCTTCTTTGCCGTCTCGTTCTCTTCTCCTTTTGTGGTCCAGAGTTTCCTCCCAGTATCATACACCTGCACTTTGCACGCACATTATATTACCACTCTCCATAGATTATAGATTAGGATGAAGAATGTCAGAACAATTCCTCCCAAAAAAATATTAAAAAAAACTGATGTGGAACCATCTTTCAAGTGGTTTCATATATCTACCACTTAATTAGACATCCATTTAAAATTTTACACATTAACAAATGCAAATAGAATGAGATGAGTTTTCCCAAAGCATAAATTTCTGGTTCATTGGACTGGAAGGTATCTCTTTGCTCTTGTTGGGGGTGTTGGACCTCTTTCAAGCTCAAATACTAACTTAAAATGTAAGATTTTTTCTCGTACTCATAAACTGACCACCAACCCCTTCTACAATCGATGTGAGACAATCCCAATAATTTTTACCTTATACATCAAGCCCTAGGTTGGAGTAGCGAGAAGCCATTTCTCCCGTAGACTGTTGAGCCTGAGATTGATAGTAAACCAAGGCTCTGATGCTAGTGTTTGGTGATCTTGATCTTAGACCTCTCTCAAACTCAAAAACTAGCTCAAGAGATTATACTTTTCTTTATACTTATAAACGGACCACCAATCCTTTCACAAACTATGTGGAACAATCTTAATAGCTCCAAGGGTCAAATTATTTCCCCAATACTCTCTCTGCTAGAGTTCAAGGACATCCTAAAATTAAAACCAAGAGATTGAAATTGGGACAGAATTACATAAGCAGAGGGAAGACAATAAGAACACGAGTTCTGACGTCAATTTCCCAAATACTTTTTTGAGAATCCAGAAAGAAAAGCTCAATTCAGTCTGCTGATTGTGATATAGAAAGTTAGGACCGCTACGTTTGAATGTTAAACTGAGTTGACATAAAAATTAAAAGTTAAAAATTAAATAAAATATTATTAAAATATTATTTTTTAATATTATTATTATTATTTTAAAATTTAAAAAAATTGTTGTTTATTATATTTTATATTAAAATTTTAAAAAAATTATAATAATTAAATAAAATGAGTTATGCATGTCAAAAGATCCAAACTTAGTTATAAAAATCTAGGAGGTTCATAGTAAATTAACCAAAATTACATTACGAGTACTAGAATCATCATCGTTTCTTGAATCTTTCCGATAAAATATGGAATTCTGATGAAAGTATTTTAAAGTCACGGTATATTTTTAAAAGAAACCTTGCTAGTCTACACTGATAGACCTTGTTACTCCAAACAAAAAATCAAAGTAGTCAGCATATGGGATGCCCATGAAGTGAAAACGGCCAAATCAAAAAATAAACATAAATGAATAGATTAAAATATTTGAGCTGCTCTGACTACCATGATGGTCTTAAATTTAAAGAACAAAAAAAAAAAAAAAACCAAACCAATAAATACAGAAAATACGCTAGATCCCAGCAAAATCTGTCGGACAAATGAAGCCGTAAAAGGATTTAAAGCGACACTTAAAAACAATAAAAGGAAAAAAGGGATCGCAGAGACATGTACCTTCTTATCAATAAAATCAGCCCAGAACCTAGCTTGAGCTCTCTTGTAAGGATCAGAGGGCAACAATGGAGACTTATCGTTCCAGACCTCGTCGATATATTGAACAATGATTAAGGACTCGCATATCGGTTTCCCGTTGTGGATGAGAACTGGGATTTTCTTATGAACCGGATTCATCTGGAGAAGCAGATCGCTCTTGTTCCTCAAGTCTTCCTCCCTGTACTCATACTTGATCCCCTTCTCAGCAAGAGCAATCCTGACCCTCATCCCAAACATGCTAGCCCAAAAATCGAGCAGAACCACCTCCTCTGCCATTGTTACCGGCCTCAGACTATCGAAAGCAAACGGCTGCAGGCTTTAGCGAGTATGCGAACTGGGTAGAGTGGGACCTTATATTTATAGAAGAGTGCTACTCGCCTACAAGGGTGGTGTGACTCAGGTGCGGTTTGTCCATTAAGTCAAAGTATACAAAATATAAAATTTTGTAAATTATTTTGTAAAAATATTTTCATCTCAAATTTAAATTTTTTATTTTTTCATATTTATATACAAAATATAATAAATAATTTAAATTTTTCTTAATTTTTTTAAATTTAAAAATAATAATATTATTAAAATAATATTTCATCCTAAATTCTAAATTTTTATCACAAAATTCACAATGGCAAAATCTAACATTAAAATTTATCTTTTCAATTTTTTTATTTTTTATCTACATTTTTTATATAAAAAATTATCAATATGTAAATTATTATTTCTTTAATTAATCAATAAATAAAAATTAAATACATGAACGCCAAAAAGAATTAAAAATAAAAGGAAAAGTAGCATTTGCATAAATAAAATAAAAAGAAAAATAAAAAGAAAAGGAAAAGTAGCATTTGTAATTGTACGAATGGCTAAGCAAAACAAAGAGAAAAAAAAAAGAATTTTACGAATGGCTTGGACGGGCTTGGCACTCCACGTCGTGGATGACATCATGACGGATTCGTTCCAGTAACTTCGTGTCGTTTCTTTATTAATTCGTGATATTAACGAAAAATTTAATTATAAGTGATTTTACGTATTAATATAAATATTTAAATAATATAAGTGATTAAAAGATTAAATTTTAATAAAAATAATATTAATTTAAATTTTAAATAAGAAAATAACAGTATTAATATAAAGATTGATTTATAACTTCACATAAACGTAACAAAATTCTTATATTCAAACTATTATTATCTTATTTTTGTAAAATAAATAGTAATATAAAATTATGAATAATATCACAATAATGCAATAAAATAAAAATTAATGAGTATATTATTTAGAAAAATTATACTTATAACCTATTTTATAATTCTTTTCTCAACATGACAAGGTATCAAATAATTGATTCATAAATTAGACATAAATAAATAATTTTTTAATATCCCATAATAAATAGTGATTAGCATTAATCTATTATATAAAATATTAAAACTCTATTTTGGACAAAATGGCAATGCATCTGACTCTATTTCGTTTAACTTAATTATTAAACGAAATAATAATAACAGTAACATCATAAGTATTATATTTATGGGATGCTATGGATGTGATTGACATATTCTGATTACAGAAAATTTAAAACTAACGTGGTGATTGTTGGTGGCAATGGTTTAACTAACGTGGACGGAATTAAAATGCGTCATTGCTTTCGTCATATGATGTGATTGCCGTTCGATTGCTTTGCCTTCGTGTTTTGAAATTTGAATGCTTCTAATCAACCATTCGAATTGATCTCGTCAATGGGCTGTTTTTTTGGTAAAATTGTGATAAGGTATGGTCTTGTCATTGAATTGAATTGAATTGACTTAAGTTGATATAAGTTATAAAAATTAAATAAAATATTATTATTTTTTTAATATTAAAAAAATTAAATTATTTATTATATTATATATAAAAATTAAAAAATTTTAACAATAAAATAAGATAAAATGAAATATTTCTTATATTTAAACTGACCCTAAATCTCATGTATGATAATTTCGTCAAGATCTTTTATTTAGTGGGAGAAGAAATTGTAAGATTTGATTGTTAAAACTTAAAAATAAAAATTTATTTTTTAAATTAAATTATAATATGCAAATATTTTATTATCTATACATTTTAAAGGCCAAATTTGCTGAGTCAATAATAAGATTATAACATAATTAAGAAAGAGTTAATTTTTTTTTTTATAATTATCTTTTGTTTAGTTGGAGAAGAAATTGTAAGATTTGATTGTTAAAACTTAAAAATAAAAGTTTTTTTTTTTTAAATTAAATTATCATATGCAAATATTTTATTATCTATACATTTTAAAGGCCAAATTTGCTGAGTCCATAATAAGATTATAACATAATTAAGAAAGAGTTAATGTTTTTTTATAATTTAAGGTTGGGATGCGGTAATTTAATAATTTATATTACAAAAGGCTGTCGGATACCTCCCTTCTTTTATTTTGAATAAAGCTAGAAAAGTTGCATGCACTTTCGACATAGCCAATAAAACACACAAGTATTTTAAATAGACACAACCTTATCTGATGGTAATATTCTTGCTTTTCTACGTGCTTCAAAAAATCTTAATTTTGAACCTGTATCTGCAGAATGTTCAAAATAAGGCTGGTCTCCCAGCTCTCCCTCCAATATCTTGAAGCCCGAAGGTTTCCAAGAAGTTCTACTTCTCCTTTCCGCCTCTTGTTCTTCTCCTTTTCCTTTTGTGGCCAATATTATTCTCTTTGCGGCATCAAGCACTTGCATTTTGGACTCATATTTATATATTACGGACTATGGTCCATGCTTTACTAATTACAAAACAACATCAAACGTCACCACTTCATGTATGAACTCGATCGTCTATTTCACTACATCTTCAGTATACAGATGATCAACTCGCTCACTGCTCCTTCAAGAACAAGAGGTTCAAAAGATCATTAACGTGGTGGTAGTCTCTGTATATACTATATAGGATGAAATTGTTTTGCCTTTAAGACTCTATACCTCATTAACAGGTTTTTTCTCACTTAAAACAAATAAGAATTTTAAGGAAATTATATGCTCCTTACATTTAGAAAATCATGAATAGAAGTCCTTATTTTGGTATAACTCAAATTTGGGTTAAACTTAGTTTGCAAAACCCATAAAAAAATGAATTATGTCTAGTTTGCTCGGTAAGAACAAGTAAGTCTAGGAAGCTATCTCGCTTTACCACATGTTTTATGCACATAGCAAAGTCTCTATGCTAGTTCGATTCACCCTTATAAGTCTGGTAAGATTCTAATTATAAAATCTCTCATTCTTTAAAAATTGATCAATTTCCATGCCAAACTTACCATAAATCAACAACCAAAGTGTACCTTGTTTTCTCGTTAAAATGCGAAAACTATATATATATTTATAAAATTAAAGCAATATTTAAAAAGAAATAGATTGAAGAGGAATATTGTCAACGACGCAAATCCTACGCATTGACAAAATCAACCCAAATCTAGCTCGAACTCTCTGGTAAGAATAAGAGGGCAACAATTGAGACTTTTACTCAATTCGTATAATGATGTGATTCAGATTTTGTCATATTGAATGATGATGGTGATCTTTTTATTCAATGCTTATAACGATGTGATAAAATTATAATTACACGTTATACTATTTAATAAATAAACAAAAATATAAAGAGCCAACTAATGCACAACTATATAATAAAATATTATTTTTTTAAAAAAATATCTACCTATTATTTTGACTCTTATATATTTGAACTAGAAATAATAATATTTTATTATAAAATTATACAGAAATCGTAAAATGATTTTATCTAGAGCTCACCAATAGAGGGAGATTGAAGCTCTAGCTTTAGACTCTTAGAGGCTGGCCGCTGGTCCAACCGGGAGTCATGATTCATCCGAAGAAAAAGGCATCAGAGGCATTCGACTAGTGAAGCCCAGAAGATCACATATTGACCATAAAAAATATCCAATCAAATTTCTTCTTCGGTTTCCTACGTTTTCTCGGCATACACAGAGAAACAATTATGGAAGGCATATTCAAAGTCAAGACCTTACTTATGGTCTAGATACAACGTTCTTGCTAGTTACGTGAATCTGCTTCCAGGGTCAATCTCCACAAAAGCCACAGGACTGTAAAGAATCATCCAGGAGAAAATGTACATATTAATCTAAAAAATATTTTCAAGCACATTAGTGCAAAGAACTAACACTGTACTCTAAGAGGAGAAGTATTCACTCCTTTATGCTTCCGTTATGTGTATAATAGCTCTTACCGTTCTTTGGGGAGGTTCCGACAGGAATTTGGATGGAAATGCAGTACCTGGTCCAACTTGATCTTTCAAAGAACGATCTCAACCGATAATAAAAGTTGGCCTCTTGCACCTTTGTTTGTTTGCTTACTTGTATAATAAAAGTTGTGTTGTTCTAGGGAGATATGGTAAGCCTTCAACGAGCTAAAACCGTCATGGTCTACCAGGTTGAAGAGTGCAAAGGAAGCAGAGGGCCGGGCAAGAGGGGTCGAGGGGTCGAGGGGATGAGTTTTCTTGTTTATGCGCCGGGGCAGAAGGGAAGTTTTGGGTGGGGGGGGGGGGGTGGGTCTCATGGAAAGCTTACTTGGCACTCACCTATTGGACGGTTATTATTTAGAGGGTAATGGACGGACCGGTAAGAAGATTTTCTCTAAAATTATACTTATAGTCTATTGTTATAAAACTATCGAAAGGAGAGAGAGAGAGATAGAACTCAAGAGAAGTTATGAAACTTATGAATTTCTTAAAAAATTCAACAATATATATAGGCGTACAAAGGGAACTATGCCAGTTACTATGCAGTACTATGCATATGTACTATGCCAGTTACTATGCAGTACTATGTTGGCACTATGCACTGTGCGATGTCGGCCATTTACTATGCCAGTTACTATGCAGTACTATGCTGGCACTATGCGCACTGTGCGATGTCGGCCATTTACTATGCTAGTTACTATGCAGTACTATGCTGGCACTATGCACACTGTGCGATGTCGGCCATTTACTATGCCAGTTACTATGCAGTACTATGCTGGCACTATGCACTGTGCATTTGACTTCTAGCTCAAGGTGGTCATACAATTTTACAATGTTATTTTACAACACTCCCCCTTTGGATGACCACATATAATGAATATGCCTCGTTAAAACCTTGCCAAGGAAAAACCCTGTGGGAAAAAACCAATGGCGAAGGAAAAAGAGTACAATATTCATGTGTACCATAAAATGCTTTAAGATTGCCTCATTAAAACCTTGCGAAGGAAAACTCAGTGGGATAAAACCTTAGCGAAGGAAAAAGAGTACAATCAGCATAAGTCTTCAAGACGTTACTCCCCCTGAAAAGTGCATGATAAAAGGTCTTCAAGTCTCCGCATTCCAATGTTCTGTACAATCTTCTTAAATGTTGCAGTTGGTAATGCTTTTGTGAATAAATCTGCCAGATTATCACTTGACCGTACCTTCTTGATATCAATTTCAACTTTCTTCTCATGAATTGCAATGATCTTCTTGTGTGTATCTGAAAGATAACTCGCATCTGTACATCCAACTAACTGTGGACTTGATCCATGTTGATAAAATAATCACAACTGGATCTTTCTGCTCATCACTACTCTTCTGGAGTTGTACTCTTCTGGAGTTCTTGTAAATAACACAGTTAGTGGAGAATTCATCAACATTAAACCGCTAACCTCATTTTTTAATAAAAACGGTGGCCAGCCTTTTAAGATCAGACAAGCACCGCGGATTTTCAACTCCTCTGTAGGTGTCAGGCGTGCTGTCAGGCATCGCAGCTGTCAGACGTGCTGTCAAGCGCCGCAGAGCTATGAAGCTATATTTCGTCTCTTTTCTCTTGCTTCACGAGAGATGTTGTATCATAATTTTCTCTATAAAAGAGATATTCAGCTCATTTTCATTCACATCTCATCTTCTTCACTTTTCTGTAATCATACTGCATTTTTATTTTGCAATCTCTTTCTGCATTTTTACTCTGCAATGGCTCAGCGATCTTCTCATAGCCAATATATGAGGTACTCTGCACCTCGTTCATCAGCTGTTCCTGCCTCTACCACAGGTGCTATCATGCAATATAATGATCTGACTCGTAGGGCAGATAATGAAGCTATCTATGAGCTTGTGAGTCTCGGTACCCGATACTCATCATCCATTGTCGCATTTTCTCAGCGACTGCAATCCAGAACTTGTGGAGTTGACGATCTCCATGAGAATATTGCTATACTTCAGCGACTTCTTCTGGAGTCCAACATGAAGATAGAATCAATAAAGCAAGAGAATAGGAATTTAAAATCCTTGCTTAAGTCTTCTTTTCGATTGCCCACCGCTTTAGATAGGGATGCCATGCAGATTCTTGAAGAACAAGAGCATTTGAAGAATGAGGCAAAGTGCCTTAAATTTCTGTAATTCTTGTTTCAAGATAATAAAATAATATTTCACAAATATTCATATTTGTGTTTCTATCTTTTGGTAAATGTTCTGTGTGCTTTATTTCTTCTTTAATAATGCACATTTCATATCAAACACATAATATGAATCTGAAATACTAATTGTATTAAAAGATGGTATTTCATGACTAATAACATCATCCATCTTCCCCTTGAAGCCGCAAGGGTTTCAGATTTATATTTCAAATATGTGCAGTTTTTATGAGCTCTTCTGGAGCCTCAATGACATTTAAATCATATATATAAACTGCAATAATAGCTTATTTTCATTTGCGTTTGGATTGCTTTAGATTATATAAGGATCTTTGAAACTTGATAGAATACATATTTCCAGATGTATTCATATTAGAAGCTTCAGACATTTCCTATCCTTCAGGGATTTTCATATATATATATCATGATCCAATGATCCATATAAATATGCAGTTAATCATGCATATCCAAACTTTCGATAACTTTCAAGCTAATAAAAATCTTAATATGATTTAACCACTTTAAAATCATATCAATATTGTTTCATTTGTGTTTGGACTTCAAGTCCATATTTATCACATTTTACTTAGTGATATCAATTCTGCAGGAATTGAGAAACTGACTCGTGATTTATATATCACATTTTTATTTCCTTTCCATAAATACCCACTGACATTCAACAAGCATCACCTCTTTAGGTGTTTGGACTATAAGTCCCGATGCATCATATTTTACTAGTGAATCAATTCTGCAGGAATTGTTTCTTTCAAATATTGGCCAATATTTTACGTCGGTCTTCTTCGACGGTTCTTGATTCACTTTCTCCATTATTTCTGGTAATGTCAATTGCCATCTCATATGGAAATACGTTGTCGACAACGATTTTATTTCTATCCATAATTTCTCCATTATTCGAGATCTCGTTATTTTCAGGTACCTGTCCCTCTTCAAGGGAAGACATTTTCATGAAAAACCTCTTCAGGAGGCACTCTTCAAGAGTTTATATAGGAGAATTTTATACAAAGAATTTGGATGGACTTTATTGCTTGTTTTGTGGGTATGGCCTCTTCAGGAGCACCAAATTATTTGTGCCTTTCTCTTTTGAGATAATCTATCTTTTGTATCGATAAGTCTCACATGCCTTTATACATGTTTTTAGACTGCTGAATTTCTTAATTGTCCTACAGGGACTTCAATCCTCGCTGGGATTTTAGCAGTTAGAATATGAGACATTTTTATCTTATTGCATCCAAAATTTAATTATCATCTGAACTTCTGGTTCACATATGATAATCAAGATAATGTTGAATAATTTCATCTTATTTGCTTCAAGCAAATTTTTCTTTTCACTTCTGGTGGTAAGACTTTATAGTAAAAGAATCTTCTGGTTCTTTTATGGACGTCCATATGAAAATCATTCGACTTATCATAATTGATTTTGGATGATCAAGATAACCATGAAAAGATACAAATATTTTGAATCATATCATCTTTTGATGCATCATAATATTTGATTCAATAATTTGTATAATATCATCTCAAAGAGAAAGCTTACAGCTTTTCCAATACGAGCTTCTGGCCCAAAAAGATATTCATTATCACGTTCAATCTCTTAGTTTCTTTGAATGAAACGCATCATTCTTTTTACTTCAGGGAATAGAATGATATAAATTCATTATCATTCACTTCAGGGAATGATATAGATCTAGTAAGACGTGATTAATGATTCTTATCAAAAACTCATTATTTTGCTCAGTCACTGAAATACCTGACACAAATTTAGAATATATTGTGAACATTTGCATTTCATATTACTACTTCAGGAGCATACTCGATATTGCTACTTCAGGAGCACATTCGAGACGTTCATTCAAATATATATTCTTTCCACAATTTCAATTATGCAACTTCAGGTGCATAAATCATAATGAGTTTTTGGTACAAGTATCACTCATATGAGATACTCAATAAAATTATTGATTTAGGGCGATCCTTCAGGGATGCTCCATTTCCATTCTCAGATAAATCATATCATCAATAATTTATAACAAGTATAAAAGAATAAATAAAACTTTCATTACTACAAAACATTGCAGAATATAAAAATATTTTATAATAAGATAAAGGAAATACATTAATTAAAAAGGAACACTTTCATGATCAACTCTACCACTAGAATCCTCAAAGAAATCAGAAATATCAAGACTTATAATATCTTCTCCATTTATAGAATTTAAAGCATATGATGGTTCAACAAAATTTGTTTCAAATTTCTTTGTTTTTTCTTTTATAGAAGATTGGTATAAGTCAACCAAGTGCTTGGCTGTACGACAGGTACGAGCCCAATGTCTATTCATACCACATCTATGGCATCCATCTTCATCTTTCTTTAAAAATTTGTTTTGAGGACCTTTGCCCTTCTCTGAGTTGAACCACTTCTGGTGGTACGGTGTATATCTATTATTATCCCTTTTAGTGTGGTCACTTTTAGGACCTCCACTTCTATAGTTTTTCTTACCACGTCCACGTCCTCTTTTTCTTTGAAAAGATGCACCATTCGTTTCTGGGAATGATGTAAATCTAATACCATTCACTTCAGGAAATGATATAGAACCAGTAGGACGTGACTGATGATTTATTAATAAAAGCTCATTATTTTGCTCAGCTAATAGAAGACAAGATATAAGTTCAGAATATTTCTTGAACTTTCGCTCTCGATATTGCTGCTGCAGGAGCACATTCGAGGCATGAAAAGTAGTATATGTCTTCTCTAACAAGTCATCATCAGTGACTTTTTCACCACATAATTTCAATAGCGAGCTAATTTTAAAGAGTGCAGAGTTATACTCACTAACACTTTTGAAGTCTTGCAACCTCAGGTGCATCCAATCATGACGAGCTTTTGGGAGGATTACAGTTTTCTGGTGTTCATATCTTTCCCTTAAATCATTCCACAAAATAAGTGGATCTTTCACCGTTAAATACTCAGTTTTTAATTCTTCATGAAGATGGTGCCGAAGGAAAATCATTGCCTTAGCACGGTCCTGCAGGGACCCTTGATTTCCTTCTTTAATTGTATCTCCCAGGTTCATCGCATCCAGATGGATCTCAGCATCAAGGATCCAAGATAAATAATTTTTTCCAGAAATGTCAAGAGCAACGAATTCTAATTTTGTAAGATTTGACATTTTTTACATATATAAATCAAGAATATAAAAATATATTGAAAAACTTACTTGAAGTAGAGGACTATTAGCTTCAAGATTGTCAGAACTTTCGTGCTGATAACGTGTTATAAAACTATCGAAATGAGAGAGAGAGAGAGAGATAGAACTCAAGAGAAGTTATGAAACTTATGAATTTCTTAAAGAATTCAACGATATATATAGGCGTACAAAGGGAACTATGCCAGTTACTATGCAATACTATGCATATGTACTATGCCAGTTACTATGCAGTACTATGCTGGCACTATGCACTGTGCGATGTCGGTCATTTACTATGCCAGTTACTATGCAGTACTATGCTGGCACTATGCGCACTGTGCGATGTCGGCCATTTACTATGCCAGTTACTATGCAATACTATGCTGGCACTATGCACTGTGCATTTGACTTCTAGCTCAAGGTGGTCATACAATTTTACAATGTTATTTTACAACATCTATTTTATTATTATTTTTTCAACATCGAATAAATCAAATAATTGATCCATAAACTAGACATATATAAATAATATTATAATCATATAATAAATAGTAAAAAATATGATAAAATAATAGTGATTAGCATTAATCTATTATATAAAATATTAAAACTCAGTTTTGGACAAAATGTCAATGCGTTTAACTCGAGAGTCGAGAGAAAAAATCTTACTTTTCTTAATTATTAAATGAAATAATAATTACAGAAAATTTAAAACTTATAACCTCTAATGTACGTGTATTAGGTTGTGTACGTCTATCGGGTTTAATGTTAACAGTGTTATGGTGGCAATCATGTTATAGGAAAAATCTAATTATAAACACAATTGCGTATTAATATGTATACAAATTTAATATGATTGATCAAAAAGTAGATTTTATTAAAAAAAATCTAGTTACAAGTACAACTGTGTACTAATATGTATACCAATCTAATGTGATTGGTCAAAAAATAAATTTTATTAAAAATAGTGTTAATTTAAATTTTAAAGATGAAAGAATCAGTATTGATATACAGATTAGTATACGACTTTACTTATACGTAGCAAAACTCTTATTGAAAACAGTACTAACTTAAATTTTAAATATAAAATAATCAGTATTAATATGTAAATTAGTAGACAATTTTATTCATGGCAGCAAAACTCATGTTATGTAGCTAACGTTGAGGGAATTAAAATGCCTTTGCGGATGTCATTGCTTTCGCCATATGATGTGATTGCTGATGGGTTGCAATTTTCCAACGGGGCCCTGGGTTAACTGGGGTCAAACCATTGGTTTCTTCCCCAGAAAACCGATTTCCTCATCTCTACATCAAAGGTCAGGAAGAGACTTGGCGACACTCTCTTTGAAACTTACATGCCAATCAAGAACGTAGAAACTTGCAAAACCAAACACAAACTTGCTGAAACCTACAAAATCAATAACTTTTAAAGTTTAAACTCCAAAAGACGAGCTAGAAAAACAAGTACAATAAGCATATATGATGATAGTCAACAAAGGCAAACTCATTGCACAACCAATTTTATACAAATATTGTATAAAATGACTCACTTTTACAGAAACTATATATTTTATATGCACAAACCAAACACACTAGGTTAAATAATGTTTAAGAGCCCAAAACAAGTACATCCAAGAAAGGTCCTGCCTGAAAGGTATAGATTTTGTACCTTCCTAAACACCTCTTTCAAAAATATGAGGACAATCTTCCACAACCAGCAATTCTAATTTGTATGACCCCACAAGTGGCTTTAATCCATCATCAAAAATCCCCAAACCCTTCTTAAATTGTAGAACGGATAACTGAGGAAACTGACCCACAAACTGCAGTCCCTCATCTCTTGGCATCTTACAAGCCCTATGGTTACAAAACACTGAGTTGAGCAAAGAGCGTCCATTCCAAACATCATTGAATGAATAAACATGGTCAAGAGCAAGTCACGATCTCATCCTTCCCCCCCCCCCCCCCCCCCCAAATCCTTCATTCCAAAAATAATATCATCCATTAAAAAAAAATGTCTTACTAAGGCTGTTGTGTCATTTGTCAATATATGGCTATTGTGTTATGCGTGGTGAAAAATGTCTTAGTAAGGCTATATTGTATGTATCATAGATTATGGCTTGCAGACTTGCACACTATGAAATAAAACCCCTTGTTGGGTTGGCGTGCTTGATAATGATT
Organism: Carya illinoinensis; assembly: GCF_018687715.1. Classification (NCBI taxonomy): domain Eukaryota; kingdom Viridiplantae; phylum Streptophyta; class Magnoliopsida; order Fagales; family Juglandaceae; genus Carya; species Carya illinoinensis. Next base: position 5,769,266 of record NC_056760.1, on the reverse strand, counting down.
TTCTGTCTGTAATTTTTGACAAGGATGTTATAACATGGCAAAGCAAATAGATCCTATATCCAATTTTTAGAGGTTTACATCTCCTTGGCATGAAGTTAAATACACGATGTTAGAAAGCATAACGGAAAGTACCTCAAGCTCAGCTTATAAAGTTACTCGACAAGTTTTTCCAGATCGATAAATCTCAAGAGTTTCCACTTAGTGGTAAAGCGTACTACGTAATTTAAAACTAGAATAACGCTTTAACAAATCCACAGCCTAAATACTATTTTAAGAGAGAACAAAAGAGAGAGAGCTTTTTACTAATTCAGATTATTACCAAGAAGCAAAAGAGGGGGGCTATAACGGCTGGCCTTTAAAACTGCCATTTAATGGCAGTAACGCATGGCTTAAAAGCCATGCGTTAGACAGAGTGAAGGATGGGTCTGCCCCACGTGGGCACCCCTCCATTTAACATCTCCAACTCGCACACAGTGGACATGACCCCAGGTCAACTTCTCTCTAATATTCTCAATCTTATTCATACAAGTAAATAGGCCGTGCGACCACCAAGCATATCTGTAGAAAGGTGGGAGTACATACATTAAATCTCTCCCAGAGAAGACTAGCATAGTAACATCCTTAAAGTGTCTGGTTATGTCCTAGACTCATTCGATCGCATCAGTTCAAGCATTTTCGAAACCTTCTTGAGTTTCAGAAAACTCAGAACAATGCTTGTCTATCTCTAAATCATTTCAATATGTTCACAACCTTAGTCGCTACCAGTATGTAGCGTCATAGTTTGACGTCAGCAAACACTATCGAAGATGTGATATCGAAGAATCTTCCCTTTGCACTCATATCATTTAACTTTGGTCAAACCGCTTTTCCAGCAATACCTTTTTAGACCGTATTGATCATGGCCATAGACAACATGCCAAAGTAGCAGACATCATAACCTCCATCTTGTGACATAGTCAAAAGTAAAGGACGCTTAAAAAAATGAGACTCACATAGTGAGAAAGAGGGGAACCATTTACTCACTTACTCATTTGGTCGAATAAGCACATGTAGTATGAAACACATGCTACGGTGGATTTCTCTTTCTCAAAGAGCATATGTCTATATCAACACCGTACAGATCTTAGTCTAGCCGCTCCTTAAGCGTCTAACCCGAGTTCCTCTATTTGCTCGCCTCCAAGGCGTCAAAGAGGATCTCACATCTGGCTAACCACAGGTTACATAGGTTGTGGGGTAACCCATGCATAGTCCTCTTATTGGACCTCATCTTAGCTCCCATTAAAACGACATATCTTTGTGTCAACTAACTTATCCATTTGGACAAGTATCTAAGAACACAATATCTCATCTCTACTTGCTTCTCAAGCGTTAGAGGCGATTGCTCGTGTGAGTGAGCCGATCTAAGCCTGTTGACATATCTTGTATGTGAATTAGAAAAACAATACGATAAAGACAATAACTGAATCATATTGTATTAATATCCCAAAAGAATGGTTACATCTCAATGTCATTTGAAACACAAAATACATTTACAATCTACGTAGTTCTAGATTCTTAACATGAGCCTCAAAGACATCTCTTGCTATGGGCTTCGTTAAGGGATCAGCAACTATGCGACTTGTAGAGAGGTGTTTCAGAACCACTTCCTTTTGCGCTACCATGTCTATGATGTAATGATATCTGATATCTATGTGTTTGGTTCTTCCATGGTACTTAGAGTTCTTAGCATATGCGAGAGTAGCCGTACTATCGCAGAATATTGTCACCGGATCTGAAATATCCATACCAATGTCTAAATGCTTAAGGAATCTTCGTAACCAAACAGCTTCTTAAACCGATGTAGAATAAGCTATGTATTCTGCCTCCATGGTAGATAAAGCTATATAGGGTTGTTTCTTGCTGCTCCATGTAATGGCACCATTGTTGAGCAGAAAGACATACCCAGTGGTTAATTTACGCTCATCTAGGTCACTGCCCCAGTCGGCATCGCTGTAACCTTTTAGCTGCAAATATGAACCTTGATAGCACAGCACATAGTCTGCAGTTTCTTGAGATATCGCATTATCCTCTTGACTACTTTCCAGTGAGCCAGTTCGAGGTTAAATTGGAATCTACTCACTAAGCCAACTGCATAGCATATGTCAGCCCGAGTACACATCATTGCGTACATCAGACTACCCACAACATTAGCATAAGGGACACGGGCCATCTTTTCTTTTTCTATTTGAGTCTTAGGACATAACTCTTTAGATAAGTTCTCGCTTTTTGCAACAAGGGTGTCAATGGGTTTACATCCATTCATTAGGAAACGCTCGAGGACTTTCTTTATGTAAGTCTGTTGGGATAAACACAAAAATCTCTTTGAGCGATCTCTGTAGATCTTAACTCCCAGAATGTATTCTGTTTCACCCATATCCTTCATCTCAAAATTGAAGGATAACCACTCTTTTGTGGTGACTATCAACCCTTTATCATTTCCAGCTAGTAGTATGTCATCAACATATAATGATAACATAATGAAACTCTTCTTAGACCTTTTGACATAGACACAATGGTCATCTGTGATCATCGTAAATCCATTCGAAAGAACGACTCGATGGAATCTGAGGTACCATTGCCTAGATGATTGTTTTAAGCCATATATTGATTGTTTGAGCTTGCACACTTTGCGCTCTTGACCTTTGACCACAAAATCCGTTGGTTGATCCATATAGATCTCCTCATCTAGTTCTCCATCGAGAAATGTTGTCTTAACATCCATTTGGTAAAGTTCCAAATCCATGTTTGCTACTATAGTTAGAATCAGGCGAATTGAAGCAAACATCACCACTGGTGAGAAAGTTTCCTCATAGTCTATACCCTCCTGTTGGGTATATCCTTTCGCTACTAAGCGAGCTTTGTACTTATCTATCGATCCATCCGACTTGCGTTTGACTTTAAGAACCCATTTGTTCCCATAGTCTTACGCCTTGTCGGTAGATCAACCAGATCCCAGACCTGGTTAGTCTTCATAGACTCAATTTCATCATTAAGAGCTTTTATCCACTCATCTTTAGTAGAAGATGAGAGAGTCTCATGAATTGTCCTAAGCTCATCATCATCATGCGGAGCTACCATAAAAGCTTCCCCTTCAATCTCAAAACGACGATGGGGAATACTTTCACGTGTGCTTCTACGTGGCTGAGGTTGTTGTGATTGATTGACAAGTGGTGTGCTCCCACTCGGATTTAAGTCCCTTTTATCATTTGTAGGAGTTTGAAGAATTTCTTCCTCATTCTTAACTAAATTCCTTGGAGCACTTTCCTCTTGTTCCACAATCTCATGAAGTTTTAAACTCTTATTAACCTCAGCTCTACTTGGAAATTCATTTTTAATGAAATCCACATCTCGTGATTCAATCTCAGTTACACTTTCATCAGTTTGTTCACCTATTAACACATACCCTTTAGAGTGTTCTGAATACCTTATAAAGATACACTTCTTCCCTCTAGGGCCTAATTTCTCATACTTATAAGAAAGATCATGAACAAAACCCGTTGAACCCCATGGCCGCAAGTTACTCAAATTGAGTTTCTCGTCGGTCCATAGTTCATATGGGGTGGAAGTTACTGATTTGAAGGGCACTCGGTTAAGAATGTAGGCAGCAGTCAAAAGTGCATCCCCCCAAAAAGAAATTTGTAGGTTTGCTTGTGCCATCATTGACCTAACCATCTCAAGCAGTGTTTGATTTCTCCTTTCCGCCACGTCATTTTGCTGCGGCGTACTCGACATCGTTAACTGTCTTTTGATTCCTTTTTCATCACAGAGCCTTTTAAATTGCTCAGAGAGATATTCTCATCCTCGATCAGTTCTTAGAGTTTTTAAACTCTTATCTAACAGATTCTTGACCATTCTTAGATATTGTCTAAAACATTCCAATGCTCGAGACTTATGGGAGATTAAGTAGACATGACCGTAACGTGAAAAATCATCTATAAAAGTGATGAAGTAGACACGTCTGTGTCTTGCCCTCACACTCATTGGACCACAGATGTCTGAGTGAACTAATTGCAGTGGAAAAGATGCCCTCGTGGCTTTTCCAAACGGTTTTCTTTTAACTTTTCCCATTAGACAATGTTCACACGTGGGCAAGATGACTTTAGCGAGATTGTCTATCAGGCCTTATCTAACTAATCGAGTCATTCTATCTTGCCCTATATGGCCAAGCCTAACATGCTATGTGTATGAATTCAAATTATCAATAGATGAAGAAAGAAAAACAATAGATTCGTTTATATTAGAATAAACTAAATCCAATATTATAAAACCGTTTTGAAGAAAAGCATTACCATAAAACACATGGCCCAAATGAAAGGAAACATAATTGTTTTAAAAAACAATCCGAAAACCAAGTTTTAATAGAGTAACAATTGAAAGTAAGTTTCGTCGGATCTCGGAAGCCTATAGCACATTGTGGAGGAAAAGAGTGTGGCCACCCCGCAAGTCCATCTTATAGGTACCAAGTCCCAGTACCTCCACACTAGCTCCATTCCCCACCTTGATATCACGACTCCCACTTGGAATCTGGCGATACTCCACAAATCTGACTCTATCTTGCGCTATGTGCTCGGTCGCTCCTGAATCAACAGTCCACAAAGGATAGGAGTCAGCAACCATCACATAGCTAGTTTCAAAAACAATGTGAGGAAAGTCAGAGTGTACCTTTTTCGGCTCAGTGCAGTCACAAGCGAAGTGGCCAATCTTTCCGCAGTTGAAACACTCTAATTTTGACTTTTTTTTCCTGCGCTTGCCCCACTTGGTGCGCTGAGAAGTTCCTGACACTTTTTTAATTTGTCCAACAGCTACTCCATTCTTGGACTTTTTGCGCTTAGACCTTGATGTCTTGTGCGAACCAACATTAGCCACATAAGCCGTATGATTGGGCTTAGCAGCCTCTAGGCGCTCAGCCTCCAATTCCAAGTGACGCGAGACATCATCAAAGTATTTGATATTCTCGTTATGCGTTAGGTTCTGGCTCATATTCTCTCAAGAATTTGATAGTGATCTTATCACTGCATGTACTTGATGTTCATCTGTCAGGTTGTTTCCTGCCGACCTAAGTTCAGGAATCATAGTTGACATAGTCCTAAGATGCTGCTTCATCGTGTGGTCAAAGCGCATCTTATAGGAGTCGAACCTTATGGTTAATCCACGCAACCTAGTGGCTAAAGTTCCACCAAACTTCAATTTCAAAGCCTCCCACATGCTTTGGGCAGTATCATAGACCTCAAACTTACACATTAGATTATTGTGCATGCTGTTTAACATTATTATGCGCGCGCGCTGATTTTTCTTAGCCCATTGGGTATAGGCTTGATGATCTATCTTGTGTTGTTCCGAGTTCCCTTACTCGGGCATAGTAAGGGTGTGAGATAAGGCCTCCAAGACCTCTTGCTCATCTAAGACATATTGGATCTTGCGATGCCATATGTCATAATTTTTTCCATCTAATTTCTCCCCTTTGTTTAAGTCGGCAATAATATTATTGGATGTTATTTCACTACAATACACAAAGAAGGGATATTACTCACACACCTAAGAAATCTGCCACGTCCTTTCAAGTTAGAAAAAGAATAATTTAGACATGTCGCAAAATCGAAAAATCGTTAGGCTTCAGAATCATCTCTTGCGCCACAATATCCAATTATTAAATTTCTAACTCAATTCCCACGAAAATTAAAAAAAATAAATAAATAAATATAGGAGAATTTATTATCATAAATCTCAACCATACTCCCACTATCTTAAGTAGTCATCTAGGTCTAGTCACATGTAAAGACATAACCTACTAAAACTGCAGTAACCTTTTGGGCCAGTCTACAAAGATGATTCATATGAGACCATTACAGTCCATTTTTCTTGTTCCATCAGTGCATTTATAGTTCTTACTGGGGTCACTGTAGTCTTTTTGGCTATACAGCGCATTTACAGTTCTTACTGGGGTCACCATGGTCTTTTGGCTATACAGTGCATTTACAGTTCTTACTGGGGTCACTGCATTCTTTCAGCCTATCATTCACAATGACAATTCTAATTAAGACTACTTAGTGGGATTTTCTATTTTATCACTAAAAGAAATAAAGACTAATGTCTAAACATTCAAGTCTAACATTCATAGATGATAAAATAATCATATTTCCACATGTTCAATACACACATACATGTTATCACATTTAATTTAAAAAATTAAATAAAAGATCACATGTAATATAACATTATAAAAAAAAAATAGCATGAAAATAACCAAATATTCACATGTAATCACATTTAATCTACAACATTAAATAAAAGATCACATGTAATATAACAATATATCTAAGCATATATTAAATCATGCCAAAAAAATTTTATTTTTATTATTATTATTATTATTATTAACAAAAAAAAAAATTTAAAAACCCCCACCTAAACTAAAGGATATTTGTAGCCCAGTAGTGCGCCTATCTCCTTAGTTTATTAAGAGGTCTTGGGTTCAAAACCCATTATGCCATTTTATAAAACAAAAACTGCCCCTTTTTGCAATTTTTTTTTTAACAGAAAACAAATGGGCTGAAAGGCCCAACCCATTTCATTTGGGAAAAAAAGCAGTGGGCTAAAAAACAACCCAAGCCCATATGGAAACAGATGACCTAATAGTCATCTTCTTCTTCCAGTAGTAACTGTTCACGTGAACAGTAACTTGAAAAAAACAACTAGCTTCTGCTGCCGTTTATGGAGGTCACTGGCGCCGCTGTTCGCCGGAAACTGCTTCCAGAGGAAACTGGGTGCTACCGCAGCACCTAGGTGGTGCTGGCAGCACCCCTCTGGTGCGCCCAACACCGAGGCGGTGCTGCAGGTGCCCCCACGGTGCACGGAGGACCGTGGGCACCTGCTGGTGCGTGCGGCACCGTGGTGCGCGCGGCACCCTCCGGTGCGTACAGGTGGTGCACGCTGCACCACTGAGAGCAGAGGTGATGCTCGCTGCACCATCGTGCGTGGGTGGTGAGCGCAGCACCCTTTGGTGCGCGTTGCTCCCCCACGCATATGGGTGATGCGCGTTGCACCACCGTGTGTGGGTGGTGAGCGCAGCACCGCTGCATAGCGGTTCAGCCCTTTTTTTTATTATTATTATATAAAAAAAAATTGCAACACCACATGTGTGCGAATCACATAAAAAAACACAATTACAGTTTACATGCATATGCAAAAAAGAAACTAGAAGCAATTATAAAAGCTCTGATATCAATGTTAGAAAGTACAGCGGAAAATACCTCAAACTCAGCTTATAAAGTTGTTCCACAAGTTTCTCAAGATCGACAAATTTCAAGAGTTTCCACTTAGTGGTAAAGCGTATTACGTAGTTTATAATTAGAATAACGTTTTAACAAATCCATAGCCTAAATACTATTAAATGGCAGTAACGCATAGCTTTAAGACATGCGTTATAAGCATTAGACAGAGTGAAGGAGGGGTCTGCCCCACGTGGGCACCCCTCCATTTAACACACGAAATCCATCCCAGCTCACCAGTCTCTCTCATATATTACGAACTGTTGAGAACTTGAGAGAAAAGTAAGAGAGAGGAAGAGAAAGGAGATCTAGGAGAAAGGAAATGGATTCACAGGCGAAATGAGGCAAATTAGTTGGTGGAAGTGATTTTGTAATAAAATAATGGGAATATTAGTTAGTCTTCAAATATAGAGATGACCCCAAATATACTGTAGCTCAAAGGTTGTGATTTTAGTGTTTACCAATTCCAATGCAGTGATTTTAAGTGAAAACCATTCAAATTTTAAAGAGAATCTGAATTTAAAGAGACCAATGCCGGGGCTCTTATCCCATGCAAAAATCTTGGTGAAACAAAACCAAAAGTCTCCCTCCAATATCTTGAAGCCTGAAGGTTTCCAAGAAGTACTACGTACTTCTCCTTTGTGCCTCCTTTTCTAAGTTTTCTTCTCCTTTTCCTTTTATGGCCAATATTGTTCTCTTTGCGGCACTTGCATTTTGCACTCATATTTATATATTACGGACTACTCTCCATGCTTTACTAATTACAAAACAACATCAAACACCACTTCATGTATGAACTCGTCTGTATACTAATGATCGACTCGCTCACTGCTCCTTCAAGAACAAGAGGTTTAAAAGATTAACGTGGTGGTAATCTGTGTATATAAGATGAAATTGTTTTGCCTTCAAGACTCTATACCTCATTAACAGGTTTTTTCTCACTTAAAAACAAATAAGAATTTTAAGGAAATTATATGCTCCTTACATTTAGAAAATCATGAATAGAAGTCCTTATTTTGGTATAACTCAAATTTGGGTTAACCTTTTTTACAACACTTCTCAAGCTCTTTAAAGCCTTGTTTGTTTCACAATACTTATCAATTCATCTCATCTCATTCTATTTAATCATTATAAATTTTTTAAATTCGCGTACAAAATAAAATAAACAATTCAGTTTTTTTTCAAATCTCAAAATAAGAATAATATTAAAAAAATATATATTATAACAATATTTTATTCAATTTTCAACTTTAATTTCAACTCATCTCATCTACAAAGACAAACCAGGCAACTCGCTTTAATTACCACGTGTTTTATGCACATAGTAAAGTCTTTATGCTAGTTCAATTCGATCTACCCTTATAAGTCTCGTCAGATTCTAATAAAATATCTCATTCTTGAAAAATTGATCAATTTCCATGCCAAACTTACCCTAAATCAACAACCAAAGTGTACCTTGTTTTCCCATTAAAATGCGAGAACCATATATATATATATTTATAAAATTAAAGCAACATTTAAAAAGAAATATATCGAAAAGGAATATTGTCAGCTACGCACGACCTACTCATTAACAAAATCAACCCAAATCTAGCTTGAACTCTTTGATAAGAATAAGAGGCCAGGCACCAATTGAGACTTACCATTTCAGATTTCGTCAATATATTGAATGATGATGGTAGACTTTTTAGTTTTTACCCAATGCATATAATGTAGTGGTAAAATTGTAATTACATGTAGCACTATTTAATAAATAAATAAAAATATAATAAAATATTATTATATGTAGCACAACAACATAATAAAATCTTATTTTTGAAAAAAATTATCTACCTATTATTTTGACTCTTATATATTTGATTAGAAATAAAAATATTTTATTATAAAATTATAAAGAAATCGTAAAATGATTTTATCTAGAGCTCACCAGTAGAGGGAGATTGACGCTCTAGCTTTAGAGGCTGGCCGCTGGTCCAACCGGGAGTCATGATTAATCCATCCGAAGAGAAAAGCATCAGAGGCATTGGACTAGTGAAGCCAAGAATATCACATATTGACCATAAAAAATATTTAATCAAATTTCTTCTTCCGTTTCCTACGTTTTCTCGGATACACAGAGAAACAATTATGGAAGGCATATTCAAAGTCAAGACCTCAATTATAAGTCTAGATACACTGTTCTTACTAGTTACTTGAATCTGCTCCCAGGGTCAATCTCCCACACAGTCCACAGGAATGTAAAATGAAAGAATCATCCACGAGGAAATGTACATATTAATCTAAAAAATCTTTTCAGGCACATTGGTCCAAAGAACTAACATTGTACTCTAAGAGGAGAAGTATTCACTCCTTTATGCTTCCTTTATGTGTGTAATAGCTCTTGTCCGAGAGATCTTGGATTTCTCAAAAGGTACCATCTTCGAATTTTAGAAGAATCTTATATGATATGAACTTGGTATATTTCACGGTGGATTTGAAACACCTCCAACTGGCTGAAGGGGTTCTAGAATTACAAGCCTTTTCTTGGGAGATTGTGGTTTAGTGGTTTAGCAATCAGGCATGAAGCCACTCATTCTCTCTGGACCAGACGCTCTGCATCTCCCATTTCCATCTTACATCCTCTCGCTTCTCCCTCGTTTTGAAAGACCAGTTCAATTTGCTCCAAAGACTTCCCTTTTGTTTCAGGAACGCATGTATAGACAAAAGCAACAGAGAGAGCTGAAAGTATAGAGAAAACAAAAAAGGTTCCAGCCACCGTAATTGCCCGAGAAACTGAGAGGAAAGACATAGCAATCAAGCCACTACTGACTCTACTACCGACTGCCCCAAGGGCTGATGCTTGGGCTCTAAGCCTTAGAGGGAAAACTTCAGATGACAATACCCAACAAATCGGGCCAATCCCTACCGAGAAGAAAGCTACATTCCCACAAACTGCTAAAATTGCCAATCCGATCCCCATTTTTTCCTTCCCCAATACAGCCAGAGTAAGGCTTAGACAAAACAAGCAAGTAGTCATTCCGATTGTGCTTATGTAAAGCAAAGGCTTTCTCCCCACTTTGTCAATAAGAAATATGGCTATCAAGATGAACAATGTTTTGGTAAACCCAACAGCAACAGTTGCTGCAAGGAGCTGTGTATTGCCTTTAATTCCAGCGTCTTTGAAGATTGTGGGGCTATAATAAACAGTTGCATCAATACCTGTAATCTGTTGGAAACATTGGATTCCACATCCAGCAATTAGCATCCGTCGGACTGGAGGAGAAGGTTTTAGTATTTCACGCCAGACAGATTTTGCTTCATACTTCTCAGCATTAAACATCCCAGCGGCTACCTGTATTTCTGCCAATCTTTCTTCCACTTCTCTTTCACTCTCATTTGTTTTTAACAGCACGGCTCTTGCTTCCTCAATCCTGTTCTGCATAACTAGCCACCTTGGAGATTCAGGGATCACAAACAGGGCAAACCCAATAAAAACGGAGGGAAGAATTCCCACACCAAGCATGATCCTCCAGCTTATATGAGTGGGCAGTCCTGAAAAGGCATAGTTTGACACGTATCCAAGAAGGATTCCTAGATTTATAAATATCTCGGGGAAGGAGGTAAGAGATCCTCTAGCAACGGCAGGTGATATCTCGGCAATGTATACAGGAGCAATCATGACCCCGAAGCCAATCCCTACCCCAGCCAAGATTCTGCCAACAATCAGAACTCTAAAATTCGGAGCAAGAGTCATTACAGCAGCACCTGTTTGAAAGACAATGGCTGCAAAGGCAATTGTCCATTTTCTGCCAATGGCATCTGATGTTTTTCCACCAGCCAAACTACCCAACAACGATATTATGCTTAAGATTCCAACAAGGACTTCTTCTTGTACCTCTGTTATCTTCAGATCCTCCTGAATGAATAAAATTGCTCCACTCATAACGCCAACATCTGCATAATCATACGTACAATTTGCAAACCTTGAATTCTAGATACAGTCAATTAAGAAGTCAAAATAACAAGTTAATTGGACTAAATTTTGTTATCATAATATACAAATACAATAATTTTTACGTTAACAAATTTTTCTGAAAACATTTTCATAAACTTGCTTAACTGGATCCCCATGTGCATTCAGTCATGTCTAAATGGACCAGGAGCCGACTGCCTTCCCTGGTCCACGGCGTCTTAACATAAAAATTATTGTCTTTAAACATTGATTGGAAATTGCATTCAAACTTTCTTCTACCATTTTCTCCTATTGGCATTTTCCTCGTTCAAATTCACATTCGAGAGCTTATCAACCAATTCCCCATTCCTTTGATGAATATAGCATTCTAAGTTAAAGACAAATATTGCTGTACTCCAGTATTTAAGCACATCCATCATTTTAAAACCACAATACATTTTCACATTACATCAGATGGGATTTTAATTTTGAATTTACATAATATGGAATTCCTGCCAAATAAGCAGATCAAAGAGGAAAGATAAAAGTTGCAGCAATGAATAAAAAGAAAAAAAAAATATCATTAAGGGTTGTGATAATCAACCGGATCAAACTAAAAACAAGGAGATTATATGGAAAAAAGTGACAATAAGGAAGGACTAACCGTATCCAAGGAGCACGGAATTGAGGGAGACAAAGATGGCACAGACGAACACAAAGTTCCGGGTGGTATTTTTCCTAATTGATATACTTTCATTGGAAAATACCACATCCTCTTCTGTGCCATCAGTATTCATCCTCTTATACTTGTTTTTGCTTCCAATAGGAATCTCCACCAGCCCCTCTCCATTCCCATTTTCCTCATCACCCACCAGCCCCATCTCTCTCTCTCTCTCTCTCTCTCTCTCTCTCTTATCTATATAGTTTGGTTATATCAGCATGGATGAAGGTACAATCATTGATGGGCTACTCCCCCCTAATTCTTTGGGTGTTTGGGAAGCAATAGGAAAACTGGGAAAGAAAGGCAGAGACTTTTGACTATTCTTCCGAGGAAAAGATTTTCTTGCAAAGCAACAGATCTGGTTTGGCTGAGAGGGTAGAATGTTACACATTTGAGGTGTGCAGCGGTGGTCCCCACTCCAACTGAGCTTTTCCTTAAACAATGGTAATTGACATTTGTCAAAGAGGGACCTGTTCTCCTTTATTTTTGTAGGAAAAAAGCAACTTATATTCCGGCACGAGGAAGAAAACCCAGCGTCGACCGACAATTACCCTACGCTTCCTTGCCCAGCATTTCTCGCTATTTCCTTTTTCCATCTACGAATGATCTTGCGCCACGTCACTATCTAAGGATCAAGCCCGATGTTGTCCTAAACTTCTAAAGATTGATTTCAATCTCGGAAATAAGTTTGACAATGAGCCCGTGTATGGGATTGGGAATGACTTTTTAGACGTGGCAGCTACTGATTTAGTGATTTAATAAAATTAAAAAAAATTAAAAAACAAATGGCTAAAGCCAAACCGCGTTTTCTCTTGCTGAAATCGCCTGTCGACCAAACTGAATTTTCTCTTGCTGCCGAAATGGCCTGCCTCCACTCCGTCCTCGAGCTACCGAAATCAGGTTGGGTCCATTCCACTTTCTATTTTTTTTCATTTGATCACCACCTTCTTCTTCTTCCAGTAGTTGTGCAAATCTTAAGGACAAAGATAGAGAAAATAGAGGCGGCCGTGGGATTGATGAGAAGAATCCCTCCGAAGCACAAAGGCATCTCTTTTCCTTCTATCTTATTTGCAATTCCATCTCTGCGGGGGCTTTCGGCTGACAACGTGGAGGAAGAAGAACTATTTTTCTGGTGAAACTTCTTGGCAAGATTGTGGGTGTATTTTTCTAGGTTTGTTGGGCTCTCGGTACCTTGTATATCAACACGATTGTTACCATATTACTTGAAGCTTTATGGTGGAATTATTAAACCCTGCTCTCTGCTCTGCAAGTAAACTCTTTTGCTTTGGTCGGTGACAGTTGGATTTTAAAAGGAGTTTTGGATTTAGAGAGAGTTATGCGATAGCTAAGATTTGATTGGACAGAATTTCCTAATGATTTGAGATGGTTACGTTAGAGGACTCCCAATGAATTTTTTATCCTATCTTTTAAAATACATCACTAAATCTCATTTTTTTTATTTTACATACTGATTTTTATAATATATCATACATCAACTTATCTATTTTTTTTTCGTATCATTTTAATATTATACTTTTTAATATTTTATAAGAAAAAAAGTACAATAAAAGAAATTAATTTTAATGAAAAAGTACAAGAAAAGATAGAAAATAATTAAAATATGTTTACATTTGTGTACAGTTACTTCTACATCTAGAGGAAACACTATACACAAATGTAAAATAGAAAAAAAAATAAGACATCGTTGGATGCATGTTTTAGACCATTTTTCTTTATATTTTTTTATGGGTTTTACATAGGGCTGTTCATCTGGACCGGTTTTTATCCGGTCCGGCCCGGAATCCGGAAAACCGAATTTCCGGTTGCGGTTTTTCGGCCCGGATAAAATCCGGGTCGGACTCCGTATTTACAAAACCAAATAGATCCGGACCGGACCCGGGTATGAAACCCGGGTTCCGTTTTAGAACCCGGTTAACCGGGTTTGTATAAAAGCTTCAAAAAAACCCTCTCTCTCTCTAAAGCCTCGTCTCCCGAGTCCCATGACCCCGTCTCCCAACTTCCCAGTCCTCTCTCTCTCTCTCTCTCTCTCTCTCTCTCTCTCTCTCTCTCTCTCTCTCTCTCTCTCTCTCTCTCTCTCTCTCTCTCTCTCTCTCTCTCTCTCTCTCTCTCTCTCTCTCTCTCTCTCTCTCTCTCGAGCACACGAAACCCTAGCCACCCCGTAACCGCCTTCGTTCTTCACTCCCCAACTCCCCCCCCAGTGACCACGATTTCTCTGTCGTCGAGCTTGAGCTTGGGATCCCGCAGTCTGAGAGTCTTCATTCTAGTGCCGATGAAGAAAAACCCTCTCTCTCTCCCTCTCGGTAAGTCTCTCTCCCTGTAAATGTGATAGATCTAGTGATTTGGTGAATTGGGTCTCTCTGTGCTTGGATAGATCTAATGATTTTCCGAATGGAAGTTTTAGGGTTTTACAAAACCCATTGAGTGCTCTTAGGGTATGACATTATTTAAGGCTTTTTTTATTTATTATTATTTTATTATTATTATTTAATATATATATATATATATATATTTTTATTACTCTTTACGACTATTATCAACACCTTTCACCATTGAAACTCAAGAATTTCGAAAGATGGGAGAACCAATTTTTGGAGTTTTTCTGATTTTGAATTTCAGACACTGGTGGTGGACAGTTTTTTCGAATTTTTTTATACATGTTGCCGCCACGTGGTTGTGCCAGCTCAAGCGATAATAATCAGCGGTAGATATGAGGAGGCCGAATAGCATTTTCCAATTAAAAAGCCTGCTTTAGCTAGATTTCAGGCCCTCGATCATTTATGCACTTTCAACTATGCGGGCCTCTAAGCGGCTTATTAGGGGCCCAATAGTACGGTCCACCTTGATTGAGACATAAGATTACCATAACAACGAGTTTGGATACTTCAAATATTTTAATATATCTGTAAATGGTAATAAACTTACTCCGGTTAAAATATTTTATTAAGTTTAAAAAAAATTAAATAAACATATTATAAAGTTAAAAAATTTAATATAATAATTATTTGAAAATTTGAAAATGTTGTATTACTTTTTATGTTTTGTTTTGGATTTTGGAAAACTTATAATAATTAAATGAAAAAAAATTTAAAAATTTGAAATTGAAAATTTTGTGTTTGAGTAATATTTTAAAATAAAATATCTAAGAATTTGAGAATACTTGAAAACGGTTGTATTACCAAATAAACTCTAGAGTTAAATTTCAAGTTAAAATTGAAAAATACTTGTAAATTAATGGTATAATATGTGAGCTATAGTCTCATTTTATTTTTATCCCATTATATAAAATGTGATATTTTTTATCACATTTAAATCATCATTTATTATTTTTAAAGAAATACTCAATAATTGATAAAAAAAAATATTATCTCCTTGTAATGGAATGAAAGTAAGATAAAGAATTTTCTTTTTAAAATTTGGATTGTTACTACACAAACTCTAAGGGAATGTTTGGAAATTGTTTCAATCTCATCCAATTTCATTTCATTCTAAAATATCATTTAAATACAAATATTTTCAAATTAATCATTACAACTTCTCCAAAGTTTTAAACAAAAAATTAAAAACAACTCAACTTTTTTAAATCTCAAAACAAAAATTATATTCTATCAATATTTTAATTTTATAATTTTTTTATTCAATTTTTTATCTCATTTTCTAAAATCTAATAAATACTTAACTTGTATCATATTACTAATATTCACAAACTATCTTATTACTATTCACGAAATTTTTATCTCATTTCATTTCTCAAACATCCTCATGGAATTAAAATACCAGAAAAAATTAAATAAAATAGACTATATAATATTTATTAAATATTGAATGTTAAAGGAGAAATTGCTGAGATGACTCCTTTCCCAACTTAGATCATAAAATCTGATCAGGAATGGTAAGAAAACTAATCCAATATTTTACGAATTATTCTATTATATGGTAGAAATAGAATATCCTATTTGTTTCATTTAAATAGTAAATTTTTAATTTATTGAATTTAAATTTTAAAATTTATTTTCTAAATCAAATTATATCACGTAAATATATATTTATTATACTAAGTGTCTATCTAATAGATTTTCTTATTTTTCCGTTAGTTTTATAATTTAGTATGTTACTTACCCCTTCCAGTGCACCCCACCATGAGACCAAATCAAATGGAAATGCAAAGGATTTCGTAAGCTTGAACATGAAATAATCAAGGGAGAAATTAAGGGAGAGAAACAATATGGACGCTCACGGCTTTAGGGGAGAAAACATGACACAAAAATGGGCCAAAAAATAGAGCAAGGCTCACGACTTTGGGGAAGAAATGGAGGTGGCTCGCTGGAGGAGGCGGGAGACGTTGCAACTCAAAAACAAAGAGGGAGAAGTCACGGGTTGCAGCAATAGCAACAACAACACAGGTTTGCAAAAGAAGAAGAAACCAAAAAGAATAAAAAAGAATAAGTTGCAACTCGGCATAGTAGAGAAATGAAGAGAAAAATCAAAGGAAATGAGAAAAATGAAAGGGGAGGAGTGGGCACCATTGTTTCAAATATTGTATCGTACTGATCGATACGATTGATATATATTGTATCGGCTACTAGTCCGATATGGGTATTATACTTGTTTTGTACTGTCCCAAATACTAGCTATAGCGATCCATATTTTGGCCTTTACTTTTTTTTTTAATAATTTCTTCAAACTATTAGTTTATTTTTTGACTCATAATTCAGACCAAATTATTTATAATTTATATATATATGTATTTATGTATAATTTATTTATATATAGACTATTATTCTAAAATATAATTTATATATATAATTTATTTATATATCAACTATCCTGAAATGGTACACAAAACGGTACCGATATCGAAATATTTTGTTCTAGTGCCTTGATTGATACGACATCCAGTACGGTATTCAAAACTTTGGTGGGCGCGCGTAAGATGAGGGAAAGGAAAAGAAAATATAGGAGCTGCGGCACCAAGAATTTCAGAGGAAGAGGAAGCACAACAATGGTGAAGAAGGAGAAACACGGTCTAATAGCAAAAACATAAAAGAAAAGAACCAAAAGAAAAACTTACTAGAGGGAGAAGAAAAGAATAGGAAAAAAGACAATGAAGAAAAAGAAAGAAGACGCGTGGCTAGAGAAATGAAAGAAAAGAATTCAAACCCTAAGGGCATTGAGGCCAAAATGCATCGTTCAAGAGAGAGAGTGCTGAAATGAAGACCAACGGGCTGGGCTTCACAAGACACAATGATTGGGCTTCAATTCCGAATGAGCTAGGCCCAAAAACAAAGGAAAATCCATTAAAAGCAAGCCTAAACTAAAAAATAAACGTTCTATAAAATAAAAAAGAGCACAATAAAAATAGATAAAAGTCAAATAAAAATACTATAATTAAATATTAATAAAATAAGATAATTAAATCCCAACAATAAAACAAATTAAAGCAGAAAACAATTTAAATATAAAATAATAATTAATACCAAGAAAACACATCAACGTAAATTTTACAACTTTAAAATCATAAAATAAACTAAAGAGAAATATGTTAAATTTAAAAAAAGAGTTTGGATAATGTACAAATTAACATCTTCTTTTATTAATTCCTACATCTATATTTTATTATTATTATTATTATTATTTATATATATAGGAAAATGACAAGGCAAATCTTTTCATTATAAATAAATATTACACATTAATTATTAACGAATATGCTTAGAAGGGTTTCAAATATGCCTTGCATTCGAATTAACAAATTTGCACTTACATAACACAAATTAATGAATCATAGTACAAATATCAAACGATATATATTTTAAACTATCAATTTTGTTAGACTTTTATTAAACTTTTTACATGCATCTTTCATAAAATTATGGATGTTATAAACATATATTGGATTATACGATATTTTAAACTAATGTTTTTATTTTCTCTAATATGTCTTAAATTAATAAGTGAAATCAATAATTTTTATAAAATATATATTATTTTTTACAAATAATTATTTCATAAAACTATGCAAATATGCATTGAACGATGCTCCCATATAGTATTATTAAATTTGCTTTACAAATTACAGTCTACTTACACAATATAATTTTTTATCTTTTACATGTTAATCCTGAATAGTCACGTGGCAATAAGGGATTCACATGTGCTTAAGCTTTCTCGGATATTTCTAATCGAACCGGACGGGCCATTTATCGTTATGTTCAGATCCCTTCTATTCTTGCTAACCTTTGGCTTGACGCATACCCGAAGATGGTCGTGGAAACTCTTCCGCTCGTTAACGGCGTCGTTGCGAACGGAGGTCTAAGCTTAAACCCTAACCCTGACCCGGCCTCCGCCAAGAAATCGCGTGAGAGCGAACGGCGTCGCCGCCGGCGGAAGCAGAAAAAGAACAGCAAGGCCTCCCAGGCGGCGTACCCCTCGGCCTTCGACGACGGCGACGCTGCCGATAAGAATGCCAAGGAGAATAACGATCCTCAACAGGTTCTCTCTCTCTCTCTCTCTGTGTATATATATATGTCTTATTCGTTTAGGATTCTGGTTGACTTTAGGATCCGAAATGCTTGATTCTACGTTCTTCGGTTTGATTGGAGTGAATTTACGATCACTGCATTGAAGCTTAATTGGAAGGTTTTCCTTTTGAATTTGGTAATGAATAGGTGACACTAGGGTTTTTGTGTTATTTTGAGTTGACTCTTGGCTGGTGATTCATGTCTTGCTTGACTTGTTCGCTTATCTTTCTAGAGAGTGGAGAGAAACGCTTGAGGAAGTAAAGGAACTGCTAAGAATGTATATTCAATCAGGTTGAGCAATAAAGTGACTGATTTTGTGAGCTTAAAATGAATATATGCTCAAGTCTTAGTCCAATCAACATTTTTCAGAACCTGGCTGAATTCTTATGTTTAGTATTCCAGTTTCTGTTTGGAATTTTCAAATCTGGAAATATTGATGAAGGAAATAATGCAGCTCGGAATTCTAGAGCGTCATAGTCTCATCATGTTGAATATTGAAGGGATACTTAGGTTCCATATTTGCTTCTAGAATCTGGATAAAAGAAAGGGAAAAAGAAACTAGGTTTTATTCTTTTGGGAACCGTGTAGCCTGTGTTGTTTCTTCCTAGTAAGGATCTTGGTTTTTTTTACTTGTAATATTAATATTTACATCACTCCTAGGCCTTGCTCTTGTACATGTCCTATGTACTTTGGCTATTGCCTATTCTTATGATCAATAAAATCTTATTTTTCAATAAAAAAATATTAATATTTAGTATTTACACTACTAGATAAGAGGAATAATTGAGTAAATAGATGTTTCATTTTCAGTTTAGGCTGATTCTGCATTACATTGTAAAGCTTATTAAGATCTTGTAATAGATCCATATCCTCATTTTTTGGTGCCTTATAAATATGGTAGCTTTTGTATGTGGATCTGAACATGTGTATAATTCTTATTTTGAGACCTTTTTAGCTTGTGGAGCAAGTTGAAGTGGAGTATGTCCCAGAGCAGGCAGAGCTTGATGATGGCCTGGATGAAGAATTCAGAAAAGTTTTTGAGAAATTCAATTTTCGTGAAACTGCCAGTACTCAGGTAAAGGGATTCTTTTTCTTCCGAGTGCAATTTTCCATCACATAATTCTCATATTTTGTTAGGAAAAGTATGACCCTATACATTAATTATTCAAATCATCCAGGAGAATGATAACAAGGACGAGTCTGTACCAAATGCAGCAGTGACCAAGAAGGCTGACTCAGATTCAGAAGAGGAAGAACAAGATAACCAACAAAAAGAGAAAGGTGTATCCAATAAGAAAAAAAAGGTATGATTGTCTTGTTAGCATTTATTTTCTCCCTATACGTAATCAGTTCTTGGGCTCTTGCCTATCCTTATGATCAATAAAATCTTGTTTACCGATAAAAAAGTCACCATCTTGGTAGCAATATTCTATCATAATAAGGGCTAAAGATTTCTGTTTTCATTTTCCAGCTTCAAAGGCGGATGAAGATTGCTGAACTGAAGCAAATTTGCTCAAGGCCTGATGTTGTTGAGGTAGGAGGTCTTTGATTGTGCTTTGATTGCTTCTTATTCTTCCTATTGTTATTGTTCTCTGCTTACGTATACTTCTAAGAAAATTTTTCTCAACTTATGAATATATTTTTTTACTCAATTCTAGGTGTGGGACGCAACCTCTGCAGACCCAAAGTTGCTGGTTTATTTGAAATCGTACCGAAATACCGTTCCAGTCCCTAGGCATTGGAGCCAGAAAAGGAAATTTTTGCAGGTTAGCTAGCCTCACTAGGTTTAAAGACTTCTCCTCCTCCTCTTTTTTATTTTGAATAAGTAAAAGGTTGGTGTTAATGTAAAGGCTTATGGGTTAAAATGTGCATACCTAACTGATAGATAGAGGGAACATGTGGGATTTAGGGAATAGGGAGGGAGTGGGAAGATCACGTCGATAAGGTTTCTCTTATATGTACATATGTGGTTCTTGCAGGGGAACTGCAGTGACAATCGTGGAGCCTGGAAATGTAGGTGTTTGGCAATGGGGACTCTTAAATTAATTTTGTTTTTATATGTTTTCTATTGTGGCCTTTTTTTTTGGGGGGGGGGGGGGTTTCTAATGCCGAAGGGAGGTCCAACCCACATCTAGGCCTATACTCCAAAAAGACTAGTCAATGATATAATTGGCGATATATTGGAACCATTATAAAAAACAAGAACTTCTCATTCCCAAGAAATGTGGGATCCCATACGCCATATACCCTCATCATTTATCAATTAATATAGAGTATCGGTATACCTCTAGTGTACTCAGGCTATGCCTCTTTATGAATAATATTTACTTTTACCTATCAAAAAAAAAAAAAAATATAGAGTATCACAATCTCCCTCCTTAAATTCCGACGTCCTTATCTGGCCAATCCGTTGTAGGTGGCACAACTTAAATCCCATATTTCGGGTTGGGATGGGCTCTAATACCATTTGTAACACCCCAAAGGAAGCCCAATCCACAGCTGGGCCTATACTCCAAAAGAATGATGCAAGTGGAGTTCCATTGGAACCATTATAAAGAGCAAACACTTCTTTTTCTCAAGCAATGTGGGTTCTCATATATCATTTACCCTTATCACTTATCAGTTAATATGTGGTATCACAGGTGTAGAAATTATATGATTCCATTCATGTGGAAATTTAAGCTTTTAGTTTTATCAAAGTACCTTTGCATCATAATTATTGGGGATTTGTTTATAGTTAAGGTGCTAGTTAATCTGCTTTGAATTTACAGATGAATTTCCATTGTGCTTAATGCTCAGGCTGAATCCCTCTTAGTTTTGAAAGAATCTAATTATTGACCTGATTCCGATGCAGAACTGATTTCATATTTGTACTTGGTATCTCATCAGGCATTGGATATTGTTTTGTAGGGAAAACGTGGTATCGAGAAACAACCTTTCCAGCTTCCTGATTTTATTGCTGCAACTGGAATTGAGAAAATCCGACAGGTATGTTCAATTTCAAGAGTTTATTACAGTTGAATTTGATTTCTTGTGTATTCTTTTAGAGAAATGGTTTAGCCATAAAATGATTCCAAACAAGTAAACCCACAAACTAACGTGGTTTGATGTATTAAGTTGGATTGTAAAACTACTTTTATTGTAAAGTAGATCTAACATATCATTATTATCATATAAAAAAATTATTTATAAAAAAAAAAAAAAATCATATAAAACCATGCAAGTTTGTGAGTTTATTTTTGTGGGATCTCTTTGTCGTTGTAGCACTTCTCATTCTTTTAATCTTTATAGTTTTAAAAATGAAGAATAGACCATTTGTGTAGCTCTAAGACCGCCTTACCCAATTCAAATTATAGTTATAAATATAAGTGTCAAATAATTGCATTTTCCATTGGAGAGATAGGTTTTTTGTCCTTGGCTGTTTTCATCCACCTCTATGGTCCTTTTTGTAACGGTTTTTTATTTTATCTTGCGAAATTTATTTTTTTTCAAAAGGCCTGAGGGTGATGAGTAAGCAAGTTAAATATCACATTTCCTCACCCTTTTTGTGGTGTTTTGAGTCTTACCTATAACCATCAAGATCTAAATTGTAGTTAGTTTGTTTTGGTGGTTTTAAACTTTTAATTTTGTCTTGATTCATCTGCCAATATATACATTTCGCTGAGGCTAATGGCCCATTGCATTTGTTTCCTGGTGGCCTCATACAGGCTTACATTGAAAAAGAGGACAGTAAAAAGTTGAAGCAGAAGCAACGAGAGCGGATGCAGCCAAAGATGGGAAAGATGGATATTGACTATCAGGTTTTTTCCTTTTTTTCTATTTTTTTATTTTTATTTTTATTTTTTATGATTAATATACCTTGTACAAGTTGTAATTAGGCATGTTTGATGTATACTTCCGGTTTACTTAGGCTATGCCTTAACTATCAATAAAATTGTACTTTTACTTATAAATAAATATATATATATATACCCTGTGCAAGTATTTTATGATTCTTTTCTTTTTCATCTCTTGTTTTTACTGTGGTGTTAGTTTAGAATGATTCCTTATTTTCAAATTAACAATTTATGGTTGCTGTTTGTTAGGTTCTTCATGATGCATTCTTTAAATACCAAACTAAGCCAAAGCTTACAAGTCTTGGAGATCTGTATCATGAAGGGAAAGAGTTCGAGGTAAAAATCTTATTGTGATATATTTTTTTTTTTATGAATAACTCTTATTGTGATATTCACCCTCTTGCATGCTTTCATACTGTTTTTTTCATTGACTATGTTGGAGAATTTAGATTTTACTTATGTATGCAAACCATAAATGTTTTATGATCACTCAGAAAAAGTTTAAACTAACTTTTTTCTTTTCAAGATGTTGGTTAATGTATTTGTAATCATAATATTTCTATGTTTAGGATATTTTTTGATGATTTCAAAACTGCCCACTTATCATGGTCATAATCTTAAGAAAGACGTTTTCTGGGGACTGAAACTTAATCTGTGATTTACATTACATCTTTTTTCCTGGTGTATAGGTGAAATTAAGGGAAATGAAGCCAGGCATGCTGTCACAAGAACTAAAAGAAGCTCTCGGTATGCCAGAGGGTGCTCCTCCCCCATGGCTCATTAATATGCAGGTCAGATTCCGAAATATGTTGTGCTTGGTTTTTACGTAATATTGGCACAACATATATACATTGTCTTGAGTCAGGGAAATGTATATATGTGAAGACAATGTAATATTTTAAATGTATATATTGACAATGTAATATATGTCTTGACAATGTAATATTGGTGGATTGAAGAAGACAATGTAATATTTCCGAAATATTTTAAATGTAATTTTTTTCTAATGGTTGATGTTCTTTTAGAGATATGGTCCGCCACCATCATACCCACATCTGAAAATTCCTGGTTTGAATGCTCCTATCCCTCCTGGGGCTAGCTTTGGTTACCATCCTGGTGGCTGGGGCAAGCCTCCTGTTGATGAGGTAAGTTCTCTAAGTGTTGATAGCTTGTATCTTGATTTACATTAGTTTTCTACAGCAGCTTTCTGTAAATGTTGTCGGTGTTTAATCATTTCACTGGTCCTTTTTTTTGAATAGTTTGGACGTCCTTTGTACGGAGATGTATTTGGTGTTCATCAACAAGAGCAGCCTAACTATGAGGTACTTTCACATAATGGGTTTTCTGCTTCTGATTGAAAAAGTCAAATATTTGTTTTTAGTTTTAACTTTTGAAGCTGGCTAAGATGGTCATAGTAGGATGGCGGCTGCATTAAATGTGAAGTAGAATCAGAATTCTACATCTAATTTAGAATATTGACTGATCAGAGTGGTTTTCCATTAGATTGAATGTTGCGCATGTTTTAATTATAAATTGTACGGCCATGTAGGAAGAGCCAGTTGATAAGACCAAACACTGGGGGGATTTGGAGGAGGAGGAGGAGGAAGAAGAAGAGGAGGAGGAAGAGGAAGAAGAGATTGAAGAAGAGGAATTAGAGGCTGGCATTCAGTCTGTAGATAGCCTCTCAAGGTATATAGTATTTCTTTGATCACAAATGGTTCCTGATTCCTGTTTAATCCATGAATTCTATCCATGTTAGGAGTGTTTGTACTCGGAGGTTTTTTTTTTATATTCGAGCACCTCCACTTTTTTGGGCTAGAATTTGCACATATGTATACCTAAATACTGTACCTTAGATCATTGCTTGATTGTGGATTGCATATTGCGTTTTCCATGATTGCTTTTCTTTTTTTTCAGCACTCCTACTGGTGTTGAGACACCGGATGTTATTGACCTTCGAAAGCAGCAGAGAAAGGAACCTGAAAGGCCTCTTTACCAAGTCAGTGTTGTGATTTAAGATTCCAACTCTGTTTTATTAGCTTTTTGTTTGTATTTGATGCCTCCATACATGATATCACCTAAACCTTGTCTTTGTGTTTGTGTTTTGTTTTAAGGTACTGGAAGAAAAAGAAGAGAAAATTGCTCCTGGGACCTTGCTTGGAACAACGCACACGTATGAAATGTTCTTGTTTAGCACTTTTTTTTTTTTTTTGCCCTTTTTGGTTATGAGTTTTACTTCCTTTGACTTATTTTATTTCACCTTTCTGCTTCCAGATACGTTGTTAACACTGGCACCCAAGACAAGGCAGCTGCCAAAAGGGTAAGAATGCCTCTCCTTTCTTTTGAAAACAAATTTTGACCATGGTAACTAAGCTTGTGGTTCTTACTTAAAGAAGCTGAGGTGCTTGATTTTAACTCTATCGTCATAGAATCATGAACTCATGCATTCTGATTCTGATCAAAAGTAATTTTCCTTCATTCTACTGGTATAAGATACGAATTTGAGGTTGGGAATGAGTGATCTACTTTGTTTATTGCTCTGTAGGAGTGTCGATCGCTGAATACTAGTTGGTCATATTCTTGCAGGTTGATCTGCTTAGAGGTCAGAAATCAGATAAAGTTGATGTCACTCTATTGCCAGAAGAGTTGGAAGCCATGGAGAATGTGTTGCCAGCTAAGTAAGTGATCCTTTTTGTATGCTATTATTAGTATTGTTGCTATTATTAGTATTGTCGTTAGTTCTTTCTGAGGCAGAAAGTCTTCTCAACTTTGTTCTATTTTCATAGGTATGAGGAAGCAAGGGAGGAAGAGAAGCTGCGGAGTCAGCGGGAAGATTTCAGTGACATGGTTGCAGAGGTGTGCCTCATATGTATCTTAAAGAATTTACTTGAAAATTCAGCCTTGACGAGATATATTTAAGGGTTTTGGTGGGGTGGGGGTCGTTGGGCGGGATATACTTGGTGATAGGCACATGTACAAAATGAACGTTTCCCATTTTAGTCGATTTTTCATTTGAATTTGTTTATGGGATTCTGAGATGTAATTTGTGCAGAATGAGAAGAAAAGGAAGCGGAAGATGCAAGAAAAGGACGGGAAGTCAAAGAAGAAGGATTTCAAGTTCTAGAGCGCATGTCCGAGTGGTGTTCCTTGAGGAGGGTAGCCAGGGCAATCATGAGGCTAGCAGCATTTTCCATGGAGGGTATAGAATGTTTGTTGCCAATTTGTATTTGTAACAGACTAATAGTCTGACACGTTATTTGTAATTCTCTAGTTCGGTCTACCAATATCGTATGGTGGATTTAGAATGGTCCTGATCCCAAATTTTTCTTTTTCTTTTATATTATTTGCAGTTCCTGGTTGTACTCGGTGCATCGAGACACAACTGAAGACATCCTGGCAGAATACAATGGCAACTTCGGAATGATGGTTTATTTCTTTTTTAAACCATTATGTATAATTGGGATTAAAGATCAAGACTTGCCATTCATTGGTCACGTTAAAAAATGCCAACTCCGCACGACAGCTTTGTGCCTCGACTGCAAGATTATTTTTTCGTTCTTCCTTCTTTTTCTTTTTTCCTTCGACAAGAGGAAAATGTTGAGTTGGACCTGACTTGCAATGCCAAATGTAGGGGGTTTATTCACTTCCTTTCCATGGAAAAACATCCAAAGTCATAAAGTGAAATAAAAAGATTGCAGATTCAAAACTGAATCGTCGCTATCATCTATCACCGACTTTGCTACTACTGTCTAGCTAACAACTTCTCCATTAAGCAATACCAGAGAGAGAAGAGAGGTATCTCCATATAACAAGCTAGCTACCAAAAGGAAAAAATAAAAAATAAAAAAGAAGCCGAAAATATTAAACAATTTAAATATAATTAATCATATTGTTCAAGTACCATATTGCATCCTGGTATTGCCTTTTAATTAAAGCCCGAATCTACGAATTCAGGTACATATATAATATGGTTTGTCATGGGATGTTATGATTTATAAGACAACTCCATGATGATCAAGGTAAGAATGGACAGATAGAATAGGGGGGCGGCATGCCGTGCCATGCCAACAGCCAAACAAGACCCATGTCTGGCGTGGACGCAGTCCATTTTGTTGGATATCTGTTTGGTGGCAAAGGTTGCTATCAAAGCCTACTTTGACACTAGGTTTTTTAGTATTATTATTACTCTTATGAATTAGAATCCATTTTTTTGTACTTTCTGCGTTACTCTTCTGACTTATCTCTTTTTGCCAGACGTGCATGCAGCTAATTGACTAATCAAACCTATAATTTATATAATTAAATTATATATATATACACATATATAATTAAACATATATTCCTTACTTCCTCGTTACTCCGTCTGCCGCTACAGACATACAATGTCGAATCAGGGGTGGACCTACCACCACGATTTATACCTCAAGTGGTAGGAAGGATCTGATCTGATGGTTATATACCAACGAGACTTCTATTTTATTATATATTCGATGGCTGACTGGTTTTGCACTTGTCCACAGTCCATGCACCTGTTTCATCACTGAAACAACAGTACGTAAGTGAAACCAGGAACTACTTTTAAGTTTTGTTCCCATTCCCACCCCTATTAACCACCGTTTTGGTTCGACTTAGTAAACCAGATGGATCTAAACATTACGTGTCAAACTGCTGAAAAACTATATGGATAAAATAGAACAATTTAAATTAATCTGTCCTTATCAAAAGCAGCATAAAGGATCTGTTGGAGTCAAATTCTAGTTCTCACAAGCACTGCATGCATGCTTTGTGTGCTGCTCTTTGATCCATGCATGCCCACTTGCCACCATAAACATTGAACTTGATCGGTAGGAAGTCGATTTTTGGGTAACATTAGGCTTTCAACGAAAGAAATTTATAACTTGATCAATTAATTAATTAATTAATGACATGATCATTAAGGCCCAGCTAGCACATGATTGTAACAAATACTTATGTATATGCTACCCAATCCGAATAGACGACTAGCAGGGTTAGAGTAGTATTGAATTTGAAAACGAATCAAGTATAGTTGGGTTGAAGGTTGTTACAATATAAAATAAATAATAAATTCTACATCTTCCTAATAGTATAACTTTTTGAGATAAGTAGTATTTTTATATGATATTAAAGAAGAGGTATTGGGTTCGAACTTTGATTCTATATTCTATCTATTAAGGGAGAGTCGAGTCTAAATATGAAGAGTAGTGTTAAGAAATAAAATAAATAATAAAATTTAATTATATCTTTTTATTAATTTAAAATTTTAAAATAAGTGATAATTTTATTGAGGTAAATGGCATGTTTAATTTAATAAACTAGTCAAGAAATTACATGTCAATGGAATATCCTACCATCTAAATTCTCGGTTCATGTACGACGTTTTCTGCAGTAATTAAAGACCTTGAGACTTTTTCGTTAAAACAAAAACGTTAGAAAGAAGACATGTGGTAATTTTCTCAGATATTGGTGATCGATGACAAAAGAAATGAACAGATCAAAGAGGTACGTACGGTCTCTATATGGAACAATGCAGGCAGACAGAGCCATCATATGTGCATCATCCATCGATATCACAGGTGTTTGATCGCGCCAAAGTCCTGCAAAAGTATCCTCACATTTTGATGTGTCAGGCTGCATTTGGCTCTACGTACCTTTGGCAACGTAGTTTTCCCATATTTTATCATTACCTCTTTTGAATGTTTTTTTATGTTCTAACTCCATTAGGGAATTAGCAATTGCACTTCGAATTAAACAAGAAAACGAAAATCCCATTAGACGTTGTT
Organism: Carya illinoinensis; assembly: GCF_018687715.1. Classification (NCBI taxonomy): domain Eukaryota; kingdom Viridiplantae; phylum Streptophyta; class Magnoliopsida; order Fagales; family Juglandaceae; genus Carya; species Carya illinoinensis. The sequence continues at coordinate 5,741,131 of NC_056760.1, read as the reverse complement.
CCATTTTTTATGTTTTTCCTCGTAATTTTTAGTATTTGTAGTTTCTTGAATTTCATATATAAGAGTTGAGATGACATTCCCCACCTTGACCCATCAATGACACAAGTGGTGCCGAAAGGGCACCATTGCCCCCATCATGCAGTGACACGTGCTATAATTTCTGGATCATTCCTATATACGGACTCACATTGAAATATTAATCTTTAATAAATTAAAAAGGTATTTTAATTAACTAAGGAGGCTGCAGGCTGCTTCTTGTGGCCACCAAACATTGGCAAGCCAATAATTAGTTGATGTTTAAGCTCTGAATTATTTGTTTGCTCAATCAAATGAATTATAAATTGAGGGAGTGATATAGTTCTAAGTTTTAAAGAAAAATCGATATGAATTTATATGATATATTAAATCTATTTTATAATACAAATAACTTTATTATAGCATATTATATCAAATTATATCAATTTATGAGTCTATTTTTATAAAATTTTTTTGTAATTAAAATATTTTTCTTATAAATTATATATATATATATAATGAACTGTTAACCTATATATATAACTTCCCAGATGGACATGTTGGAATCTTTCTCCAACAGATCATTATATGCTGATTATTAACATTTTAATCACCAGTTTGTTTCCCCCCTCTTTCCTTTTTCTTTTGTGCTATTTTTGTTGGATATGATTTGTCCGAGTTGTTGCCGTGATTCCATTGATAATCTCTACTTATCCCACCACGATCACCATTCCCACGTGCCAATTCACCAAATCAACCCTTTCACCATTCACATTCATCGGCGTGTGACTTTCACACGCTGTCATCGACATTCATGAATTTTCCGCGCCGCCCTCAATGATGGCACTTTAGCCTCCATTTTCTAATCAAAGACAGATCTCACCTTTACCCCCATGCATGCATTTGTTCATGTTGAGTTGGTAGATTTTACATCGATAGTGTTGGACCATTTTGAAAAGATTGATCAATCAAAATATAGTAGAAAAATGTGAGATTTTGCGAATTAGAATAATATTGCGCACACGTAATATTTTGACTATAACTTTGATTAGAGATATCATAATTGCACATATGATCTTAATTCAAAAAGTTTTATTTTTGTGTGCACATCAAGATCACCACATCATGCCTAATGGTCTCTATTTCAACCCCAAAATCAAGTTTTTTCTCTCTAAATATTCATTTTAAGTTATTTTCTTCTTTTATGATAATATTTTGCTGTCACTTTTAAAGATAATTCTTATTTTGATTTGAAACAAATTTTTGGTAAAATATTTATTTTATTTTGTATTTTACTTTTACGTAATGATTGTGATTTTACCCTTTTGGGCAAAATTCTCAAGATCTCAATTTTTTTTTTTAATATTTAAGCCTAACTTGTGGTTTCAGAATCAATTCTCAATTTTTATGAATAAACTTAGTTCTTAAAGTTAAGAATTCTCTTTATGCTGTATTTTTTTCTTAATCTTAATACCTAATGTCTATTGATTAACTAACCGTAAGAATAATTCTTATTCCAACCCTCGTCTTAAGCTATACTTAGGTAATTATGTGATTTCAGATAATTTGTGAATAATAATGAAAAGTAATATAAAATTAATGATAAAATAGTAAATAATAATTAATAATACTAAAAAATAATAAAAATTAAATAAAATATAATAATAAAATATAAAATAGTAATAGAGTTGAAATCACTCCCCTATCCAAATAAAGCCTTACTCTATCCAAGTTTGGGGAAAGAAATAAGGACCTTCAATTACTATTAGACCCTGCTAAAGCCACAAAGAAAGGCCACCAAATAGATTTCTTTTTTTTTTTCATACATTTTTTTATATCTTTAAATATATTTTTAAAATAAAATTTACAATATCATTTAAAAATAATTTCTTAATTAATAAGTAAAAAAAAAAAAAAAACCGGTGGCTTTTCTACATGGATAAAGCATTATCTATTACTATTTACCTCCAGAATGCAACCCGAAGAAGTTTGTCCCTTCTATTTGTTGCTAGCTAGATACCCTTGCGGTATATCTCAGTGTCTCACAAGGCGGCCCGTCCAGTAATTTTCCTCCCGACAGTCATTTTCGTTGTTTATGATCCAAGTTGTAAGTACGAGATTAAATCAATTATTTAGTATCAATTTCTATTTCTTTTATTTATTCTCTCTCTCTCTCTCTCTCTCTCTCTCTCTCTCTCTCTCTATATATATATATATATTAATAAATCTCCTATTTTGAAGTGTTTATTAAAATTCTCATTCTAATTTCTAATAATAATACTATAAAATCTCTGAACGAAAAATTATAAAAAAAATAAAAATAAAAATAAAGACAGACATTCTGTCTTGTCATTTTGAGATTGCAGATCGAAAACGACCATACAAGAAACTTTACCTAACCAACCGACCAAGTTTGATTTCCATTCACATTCCGCCTGATCGGCAATATCTTTATATTAAAGATAATTAAAATATTGTTTAAGATTAAGCTTACGTACGTTCGCTAAATAGAATGCATGTGGCACTCGTGGTCCGGTCATAATTAATTGTCCTACGTGGCCTTGGATTTCCATCTTCTTCAAAAAATGTACGTGTACCGCTAGAATTGATATTTCGTTAATTATAATGATGGGACGTTTTAAGGAATATCTTAGACATTATCTGACGCAATTGGAATTTAATTAACCTAAGCTAGCTGATCGATAAGATCATCAAGCATAGAATGTAGACCAACCACAAGATATATAAAGGCTAGACCAAGCAAGTAATCAAACCATATTTAATTGTCACGTACAACGTCAATGACTTGACTCATGTCTTAGTGAAAACGTACATAACTATAATTGATTTATTTTTTTTAAGAAAATATGGTATCAATTTTATTAATAAATCCCCATTTATACTAAAAACATATCATGATCATTACCAAATCCAACACGTACCAACCAAAAGAGAGTAACAAATTAATTAGAGAGTGCCCATGTCCAATATTGACTGATCATGATCTTCTTATTAATGTATGGATCGACATGATAGAGTCATAGAAATCAAAATGCTCACTCGTGCGAACAACACGTGCATGAAACACGAGTACCCTAGGTCGTTTGTAACGTGTAGTCACATGAACATAGGTCCATAGGATCATCCCCACATCTATTGTGGTATCCCACCCAGAACCCACGTGATGCCAATTGTTTTTAACCATACAAAATGAGCAGGGTCCCATTTTTTATTTTTTATTTTATTTTTCATATAAGCGACCTAGCTAGAAGAAATTAATAATTCATGGGCCAGAAGAAGATGAGTGCATGGACCGTAGTGTACTTGTTATTCCATCGTGCCAACTTTATATGCATTCATGGTTTTAAGTAATCATGTACATATTATTATTACAGCATGCAGATCTACGTTCTTTTTACAACCCAAGCACGCAAGGCCACTATCGACGGTCTTGGTCCGCCCACTTGTCACCAACCCACATTTACAACTTCGGGGCTAAGAAACTCATCTCTCTCTCTCTCTCCTCCCTTATTTCCTCCCCCCACAAAGTCTTCTTGCTATAAAATTGTGTTGGTAGTTATAGTTTTATCGCCAAAGTTCTGCATAATTTTGTATAGGGTTGCCACCACTACTACAACTGCACCCCACATATATCAATCAAAACTCTTTCGGTCCTTCCAAAGCTCGAGTAATTTTTGATCGTCTTTTATTCATGTTATAATTATTACTCATTTCGTAGCGATTATTAAGATCGAGTCATATATAGACCGATAGGTTTGTAGCCTTAGATAATCGATCGCTTCGATATATAGAAAAGAAAAGATAAGACTCGAAGACATGCTCGCTTCTCACCATCTTCCTAGCCATTTCCTTGCTTCTAAAAATATTGTCGGCTCACCAATTTCTCTAGAGAAACACACTGTTTGGTTTATAGGCAACAATCTCATCCTCTTGCTCTTTTTCAGATTGATTTCTCTTCTTGCTCCTCGATCCAAAGGCTAGAACTTGTTACTTGTTTCCCGGAAATCCTCGATTTGAAGATATCTTTTCCCGTTGTTAATTTTGGGTGTTTTGAGAGATGGGTTTGAGTTCTAAGCAGGTTTCTGGCGATGGGCTTGATTGGAGTCGAGCCTTCTTGCAGGATCAAACAACTTTGGAGCCGCCAAAAACAACTTTGGAGCTGCCAAAAACTCCTCCGATCTTGAGACGGCAACAGCAACAAAATCAGCAGCAACAATCCGAGCCATTAAAGTGTCCGAGGTGTGATTCATCAAACACGAAGTTTTGTTACTACAACAACTATAACAAGTCCCAGCCTCGGCATTTCTGCAGAGCTTGTAAAAGGCACTGGACTAAGGGTGGAACTCTACGCAACGTTCCGGTTGGTGGCGGCCGCAAGAATAAGAGGCTAAAAAAATCAAGCACTGCTACCTCTGCCAGCACCAGCACCAGCGCTAGTGCAGCCACCACCAGCACCACCAATAGCGATGTCGATAATAAGCTCAAGACGGCGCACATGGCTATTCAAGCTCAGCAGCAGAGGCACAATCTTCCTCTTTCACTAGGTGATCAGAAACGCATGCCTGATATCCTCTACCAGGCGTTGATTCTTCCACCATCTTCGCTGCCGCAAAAGAATTTGTTCTACTCCAGCAACTTGGACAGCAAAAATCTCAGTGCCAACAACGTCTGTTTGGGTTCAACTCCGCCTCTTCCTCTAGACGAAAACCTAAACTTTCCCTTCTCAAGCTCAAGCTCTTTTAACACAAGCCCATCTCCAATCCCAACCTCTTTCCAGTCCTCAGATGTTTATAATAATCATAGTACGGATCAAGAGTTCAAAACCATGGGGGAGCCAACCATTACCAATATCATGGCCAACCCAAGGAGCACTGCCACTCAGCCATGGCAGATACCTACAACAACTAGTGGTATGGACGTGTCGACTTACTGGACTTGGGATGATATTGATACCTTTGCCTCCACCGATCTCAATCTACAATGGGATGATTTTGAAATCAAACCATAAAAAAGTTTAACCAGGTTAGCAGTGTCTATTAGTGTGAATCCAGTACTGGGTGTTTACATATATCTTCCGTAAAAGATAGGCACTTCTTTCACAGTGTCGCCGGTCTTTTTGTTGATCTTCTTTTTCAGGTGAACGTACATCTTTATGGTATCTCAATCGGTGAGCGCAGTAGAGAGATGTGGACTGTTTGAAGCTGTCTTTTTTAGTTTCAGCTTCAGGCTAAGGTGCCTATGATCAGTAACTCTACATGATGTCCCTCTCTCTTGATCTTCTCCTTAATTTGATGGAATAGTGTCATGATATATGTTGTAAGGAGCTCAGTTTTGTTCTTAACCATAGATGTCGATAGAATTTTGGATGCTTCGATCATGATCACAGAAGGGTGATCTCCACTCCAGCAGGGCTGATCTGACACAATGTGATGTAAGAATATTCTTGTGGATATGTGTATTTGGATTAATTTGAATATTGATATTAATTACTTGGGATTTGTTTGCTCTTGGTTCATGACCACTTGTTCATGAGAATAATTCTTTCCTCATTTTGGTTGTAAAGTAGTTCTTTAGATATTATTTTTATATTCATCTGGAATCATATTGTAGTTTTGACGGCTTCATGCTATATAGGCTAGCTCTAACTTTAAGGACTAAAATCTCTTTCCAAGGTGGTCATTTCTCATGCATCCTCTCCTTCTAGCCTAGCCTAACTGATCAGCATCATCATGTGCATGGTGGTGACCACCGTTAAATGATTGTTCCTCTAGCTATGATATTATATTTTCCTACGGTTCAATGCATGGTTGAGCCCCATTAGGGGAAGGAATCTGCTGTACAAATTCAGCTTTTTATTCATAAACAAGGCTCCAAATTAACCCACCCAATCACGTTGAAAGGAATCCCTACACGGTTACTAATAATTAAGCCATGCAATAGACTAGGTCGTTTAGTACCTGACCCATCTTGCTAGGTTACATGCTACCACGTTTCAATGGATCTAATAATTTTGCATATATTATTACAAGAATTATTCTATTATTAAGGCAGTAAATAAAATATATTATTCACATAATTTAAATAGTAAAATTTGATTTATAAAATTTAAATTTTAAAATTAATCTTTAAAATTAAATTATATAATGCACACACTTAATAAAAATGTGTGTAAAAGTATTCTACAGAGACTTGAAAATATAATTTTCTTATTACAATGACTGCATTTGTTTTGTTTAGTAGGTAAATCTTTTTGAGCTTTAAAAAAAAAAAAAATCGGGATGCATTTATACACACACTTGGGATTCCTTTAAAAAATGTGTGTATATATGCATATATGCAGATGCATATATGCACACATTTTTTTTTTTCAGAAATGGCCAGACATTTGGGTAAAAACCTGCAGATATGTCTTCCTTTCTAATTTTGAAAAGAAAAAAGAAAAGAAATAAAGAAAGAAAATAAGAGTTGGTTCATTATCTTGATTTCTCGAGGAAAGTCGAGGGCTATGACAATTGAAAAAGTACTGGTGACGGATGTTTCTGAGTAAGCTTTTAATGTATCTCGGGATTTAAGCTGGCTTGTTGCAACAACCATCCTGCTCCAACATTACCGCACATGCAATGTTTTGCTATTACTTTGGCTATAGGTATGCATGGCCTCTTGTAGAGAAGTTCTTAATTTCCACAGGCTATAAGAGCTGGTCCAAAGCGCTGCCATCTAGTCTCCAGTGGTGCAACATGAGAGAGGCACGCTTTGCAATGTTTTTGTTGCCCATGTACTTTTAAACAACCATTTTCTTTATTTGGTTCAGAAAACTTAATGAGCAATGAGACAATACAACAAACAAGGCTCGAGCATTTGGAAGAAGAACTAAAAACTATGGAAACAGGGGAAAGAAAAAAGGCAAGGCTGGCATCAAAACAACAGGTGGCCAAAATTAAAAACTACAAGGCTCAACAAAAGAAATCTGCTATTTACAAACTTAAAATAGAAGAATGGCAAATAAATTTATGTGGTGTGCCAATAAACGATTTGCAAATAGATTTATTCGAAACAAAAAGATCTACAAAGTAAAGTCCTCAAGCTAATCCAGATCACAATACAGATGTGGATATCCAATTACATGATCAAACGCTCTAAGAGGGGAATATGATCAGTTGACATGAAACCCAATCAACTGATCGATTACATATTAGAATATCACAAGCCTCTCTCCAAGAGAGGAACTATAGTTTCTCCATCCTCACACCAGTGTCCCTTGCATAGGTAGACGTAACATCGTTTGCCTTGGAATAGCTAACATAATAAAGCTGGGAGAATATACCTGTTAAGACCACGAAAGCAGCCCCAGCCCCAAAAACTCCCTTTCTTAGCATCTCACAGGAAGGAGGATTACTTGTCAATCGAGTCATGTATTGAGTGTGGTAGGCATTTCGCACAGAACCAGCCAGCAAGCATGATTGAGCAATAATAAACATGACCCTGAAATGTAGTACGGCAAGTCAGTCTCGACTTTGAGATCATTACAAGGAAAAACATCCTTATTTTTCTGTTGGGCAAGATCTAAACACAGAACCTACCCTAACCCTGCCCTGCCCTCTGTCACTTGACTCAAGCGCCAAGGCCAAAGGGCACTAAATAGCACATTTCAATTCAGTAGCAACTTCAGGCTAATCAAGAGGGTTGATTTTGATCATTCGAATGAAGTCATTCGGTGAGAAAGACCAAGTCTTTTAATATGACTGTTGTTATTAAGCACGTACCAGCAGGTAATGAATAAGCAAATTGCCCATGCTCTAGAACCACTTGGTCTCAAAGCTTTCCCGCAGCACAAGCAACGACTTGCCACCACAATCAGGACTTGACTAGCCATTAGGAACAGGAATGACCCAACACCTAAGCCAGTTGCGATGTCAGAGTCATAAACGCAATAACTGTAATTTGGATCTTTTGTTAACCGGGCCTGTCAGAGGAAAGGAAATCAGGATTAGGACCATCTCATACACGAGTTCAGAAAATCTACCCTGTTCTCTAATTGCACACAGTGAGCAGGAGGAATAGTCCATTTTAACGAACGAACTCTGAATTTTTCATTTTAGGGTTTGCAAACGGATTTGATTATGTATCAAACAACTACTAAACCCCTCTCAAGAAAGGACAAAAGGAGACGAAAAAGATGGGTCCGCAGAAACAACAAAACAGATAGTCGGTGAAATATCCATTCCAAATGCTGGAAATCCATCCCCGACACCAAGACAAGACACAAAAAAATCACAATACGAACGCAGAAAGACCCCATTTTTTTTCGCACTTAGCACACCCAAATTCCAAGACTACGCCTTCAAGCCATTAACCAAAAATCACATAAACTTCATAGAAGAAGCGGTCACAGATAATGAAAACAAACAGATTCTTAAGGAAGACGAACTAACTTTTGTCCTTCTTTGCTCGGCAGCAACAGCAAGAGCAAAAGCTATCAGATCCAACACGAACACCACGACAAGTAACAGCGTGGAAGCCATGACTTACGACCTAGAAATGTTGTAACTCTATCTCTCTGTGTATGTCTCTCTCAACTCACAAAGAGTCACAGAAAAAGATCAAAAATGTTTATTGAGCTTAAGGAAATCCAAACTGCATGAAAAGAAACAAACAAACGGTAAAATTGTTATCATATATACACACAAAATAAATAAATGCACTCGATATCTGCCGGTTACTTTACCCGAGGCCGAGGGAGAGGTAAAATGCACAATATTTCGAATCGAGTATGATGGGAGAGAGAGAATCCTCATTTACCTAGTGTTGCACTCTCTTCCTTTTCCTTGCTCTGCCACCTATTTTGCACTCTCTTCCTTCAATCAATATTCGTGTCCAGCTTCATTGACCAATAATGTCATTTTGAGACTCTTTTGAAAAAGGGTGGCGGTGCTACGAAGCCACCGAACGGTTTTTTTTCAAACATTTTTTAAAATTTCTTTACATATTTTTTTTAAAATTTAAAAATTATAAATTTATTAAAAAATGCTTCTTTAATCGAGTTAAAAAAAAATATTCAATCCATAGATTTTATACAAGTGTTTTATAGGTGAGAGTAGTGTTTTTCTTTAATTAAAAAACTTGGGTGGCCAGGATTTTTTATGAAAAGTTATTATATTCATCATCTTTATATTATATATTATATCAATTTTTTTTGTTTTATTTTTTCTAAATTAAAAGAATTTTTTTACTTATTATTCATATACTATATTTGATAAAAAAAATAGAAAAATCATGTATAATGTAGAGATGATGTGTAGAATTTTTCTTTTGTGTAAAGAAAAATATTAATTTAAATAGATAAATTGCATAAAAAAATTACATAAAAGTAAATTCATAAATTTATATGACTTATAATCTACTATATTAATTTTATAATAAAAGTAATTTTATAATTTGACGCACCATAATATATTACGTCAGTTTGTAAATTTACTTTTATATAATTTATGAAAATATAATTATCTTTATAAAATATTTTTTATGAATATAATATAAAAAACTAAATCTATACTTTTAAGTAAGTATAAGTTTTTAGAATAATTAATGAATTCAAACCATATCAAAGTAAATATCTTGAATTTTGAACTCCTCCATACCCACATAGGGTTAAATTTTTAGAAGTAGCAATGATTCCACCCGGCTACCCAAGGTCTTACAAGTGTGCAAATTTTATATATAAGTGATATACACGGACTTGGGATCACATTCAATTTCAGATTTATATCACTGTCGGTCGTAACAGTTATCTGCCACATGACCAACTAACAAAAAACGGTTACATGGTACATCAACTAAGATAAAAATATCTGCATTTAAATTTATAATAAGTAATATGTTTATATATTCTACTTGTAAACAACAAAACTTGTAGATAAATGCAGTAAATGAAAGGTTTATTGTTTTTAAAAGAGTTAGTTGCCCTGCAAAGCAGCAAAATGAAGGCGAGTGGAGAAGTGCATCAATTCTGCTCGTTAATTTATTGGAATATCATGCACCAACTAGCTAGGATGTGTTGTTTTGGGTCCTTTAATTAGTTTAAGAAATCATTTCCAAGGTGGTTCTTTACTAAACTAAAGCTCATGATATCAGAAGAATCTCTATTGCTCAACAACTTTAGTAAAACTCAAATGGGATGTAATGTAAGTTTTTCTTTCTCTTGTTCATCTCCCCGAACATATCATTGCTTTATTCTTTTAGATCGTGCATGTCTTCCGTCTATTTACCACTAATTTTTTTAGTTTATTACTTAGTTTTATTGTACTTTTTCTTTAATGTTTTTTTTTTTTATAGAAATTTTATTTTGGACTTTTATTTATTTTTTATTCTTGTAACTTTCAATTTTTTTTTTTCGTTTCCTATGACGTCCTCCACCGTAATTAAGGATAATCAATAAAATTTGTCTATCAGTAAAAAAACAAAAAATAAAGAAAATGGTGGATATTCTTTATCAAGTGTATTTATTTTTATTTTTTTATACATTGGGAGATTTAGGAATGAAGATCAAAACCAAAATCTCTGTTTTGAAGGCAGAGTCTTTTGCCATCATGACACAACCTTTGACTTGTCAAGTTTGTTTGTAGTCCTAGGATTTTACTAACCACCCTTATGTAGATCACATGCCTTGCTAATAAATGCCGAGGTACTACGCTTAGACAAGGTCACACCAACCTAACTCAATTAAGTTGTTTAATTTAATTTGATAAATACAAAACTATAAGATTCACATTGTGATTTTCTTCGGCAGAGCACTCTTATTGAATTAGACATCCTAGTTCAAAGTCAAAAATTTGCTTAATAGAACATAAAAAACACATGCATTGGATTAGATAAGTCCAAATAAATTTGATTTTGAGCTACAATGATTTGACTCCTCAGGTCATATTTTGACCTGTTACTGTAGCTCGACCTTATGTTTTTTATATTATAGTTATAATGTTGGCTTGAATTTTTTATGGTATGGAAGTTTTTTTAGGACTATAATATTATTTTTAATTAACATATAATTGATAAAATAGTAAAATATGATAAAATTAAATCAATTAAAAATTAAAAAAAATTAAAGTAATATTATTTTATTATTATATAAAAAACAAATAGATAATTTAATATGGGGATTGGTTTGACTTTAGCTATTCCAAGGAGAGTACTATATACTGAAAGTTCTTAGAGGGTAACTTTTATTCTATTTTATTTTCGAGTTTTTTTTTTTTAAAACTAATGAGCGTATTGTTGTAAATGCATTCATATGTTTGGTGGACGGTCTTTTAGTTCTACCTCTGCAAATTCTCTTTTACCCATTCACGTGATCTCTTAGAATTCTTAAGTTCAAGTACAAATCATTGACTTTTTAAAACGTATATTCTCTATAATTCTCCGACAATAATAACCCATATCAGCCAATGTCTATATAAATCCAACTTGATTTCTTTAATGCTTTGATTAACAGAGTGGTTGCCAATTGATAAGGTTGAGTTTATAACTTTCTTCAACCCTGACAAACAAACAGTTGACCACCTTCAATTGGATTTTACAGTGAAAAGACCAAAATATATATATATATATATTGTTTCATGAAGCATATTTGAACCTACATTGCATCAGATTTAGAGAATAAAAAAGGAAATAAAAGAAAAACAGAAATGAAGACTAGTTGCAGTGTTTTAGTATTTAGTGGCAGGCTAGGCCAATGCAATGTTTAAGCCAGAAGTAATTGCAGAAGTTTTTTGCAGATAGTCTTGTTTGAGAGCCCTGAATTTGGCTGCCAATTGGTCATAGTCTGGTAGCTTAGGGTGCACGTGGCTACGAGATGAGGTGGTGCTCTTTGGTCTTTCAGGGGAGTTTGCCATGGTCCCAGAACAAGTAGTACGTGCAAATCTTTCCGGCTCTGCATGGCGATTAGATGCCTTCGAGCAGGATTCTTGGGACGAGGCACCGCCGGTTAGACAATCTGATACTTCTGCTCCTCCCAATTGATTGCTTTTCTTATTAACAGGGTCAGCCTGAGATGCCATTTTACTGTTTTTTCCCCAGGGGTTCTTAGGAGGAGAATTCCAAACCTGTAGACACTTTTCTAGACTAAAATGATGAATAGAGAAACCTGCTAATGCAGCCATGCCCCTCTTTTGCCTCCAAGATGAACTTTCCCAATCAAATTTGTCCTTGATAATGCAGTTTGAGCTCCTGTGATTGTGCGTGCATTTCCCATGCACTTCCAGTTGCTGATGAGACAAGCTCTTCTCATGAAATTTGTATGAAGAGCTCCTGGCTTCTTGGGCTGGCATCCTTCTCCAGTGCTTAATCTGCGGAAAGAATCGATGATACAGGCACTTTTTACTTGGTGAAAATTTGCACGTTGAACTATAAGAAAGTTGATCTCGCGCATCGTGATTCCTGCTCAATGCTGGTGACGGACAAGATTGGTCTGAATGACTCTTCTCAAAATCAGATCTCCTTTTCCACCATTTCCAACTTGTTTTCACCCTTTTGAAATGATCCCCTGGGCATGCTCTCTTGTGCTTTGTTTCAGGTATTGTAGTGACAGATTCACAACTTTCCAGCTGAGACGAAACAAACGAGCCTGCTCTGTGTACACCGTTATTGCGTTTACATGGGAGGATAGTTGGGTTGAATATAAATATCCTTTTATCCTCGCCAGTGTCATCTTGTACACCAAACTGAAACTCTTGTATTTCATCCAGGTAAACAATACTTCTCCTGTGAAACTGAAACGAAATCTCGGATGATGTAGCTGTTTGTCCTATTTTTACCCTGTTATCATTAGAAGCTGCAGAAAGCGCTTCTGAGCAGAAACTTTCATCATTTCTCTGGCAAGATACGTTACTTGGGAAACGTTTAGGCTCATATAAATATTCATGATTTTCCCTGGAAGACGCATTTGTTGGGACAACGTTAGCATATGAAACTAACGCATGGACTCCACTTTCAGTGTTATCATTGACCTGGGTCTCTCCAGTCTCTCCCTCAAAACCAAATCCTTCCCATTCGCAATCATGTTTCCCTGACAACTGCAATTGAATGACTCGTTTCAGGGTTTGTATGATAAGACTTCATAAATAATAATTGAAATGAGGAGGAATAATATCATAGTAGTTGTGGCATGGACACATATACCTGCATGACTTGTTTGTGCTTATTACCATATCCAAGTTGCCCCAGATGGAGGCTATAATCGATAGCTATTTCATTTATCAATCTAAGTTTCACTTCATGTGGAACGGAGCTTATGCTGAGTTTCTTCCTTATCTAAAACATCAGTGTTGGGGGTTAGTGCAGAGTAACAACCACAGAGAACAGATAGGTGGTGGAAATCCTTAGAAATGTCAGTGATAATCACCAACCTCTTGATTCACAAGACTTCCAGGACACATGTCTACAGAAGGCTTTGTGAATATGTGTCCATAACGCTCTCCAAACAGTTTCCGAATTATTTGTAGTTCAGGCAGATCCCCAAACCATGCAGCGGCAAATACCAAAGTCGAAACCGCTTCCTTAACATCATTAGGACAATCCCTATAAAAGACAAAAAAAAAAAAAAAAAATTACATCTTATGTATTTACATAAGATACAACCTTAACATTAGATAGAATAGTTCTTTAATTTTCATACTTGTGCCTGCGAATGTAGGGGAAGTGGATGATGATGAATCCACAGAAGTGTTCTAACAGATCATATGCAGCCAATAAGCTCTCGTCCTTGAAAAGTTGTTCAACCTGAAAATTCAAACACAAGTTTTTGTCACAGAGAAGATGAATCGATTTTACTAGAGTTATACAGTCATGCATCTTTCTGTGCACGGAACCAAATGACATGATTTCATTCCTATGCCACAATCATATCTGAAAACAGAACACACGATTACAATTATACCTCAGTGATCTATTTCATTATATTGGCAATATAACATTTACTTGGTAGCTTCAGAGAGAAATTTATTGGTACCCGGGCAAAAGCACTTTCGTCTTGGCCGTTCTTGAGAAGCTGAGCAATGTCTTCCCGTAAATGCCTCACAATTGAGCATCTCCTTTTCTTCAGAATCTTAAGACGGCACTGGACGCGTTTCACCAACTTCTTGCTGCAACGAGCATGATGTATACATGTATAAGCACTAATCAATTCTTATTGCTTAAGAATAAAGATAATGTAGATGGTTTTCATCTAATTTACCATTTAGAAGCTTTGTTCCATCCAAAGAGAATGTCAAACATGTCGGAATAATCATGCGGACAGGCCTCCGGCAGATAGATTACAGGCAGAAGTTGGTGTGCAGGAGAGTGAAAGAGAAATGGTCTGTGGTAGTCATGGAGGTAACTGAACTAGGCCATGTTGTTCTCACAATATTGGACAGTTGGGAAGTTAGCAGCATACATAGCTAAAGCTAAATAACAAGCTTTATTGTTTGAAATTGGCATGACAGTTTGCCTCCAAAAACTGCTCCACGTTCTGAGTGGAGGCATTTTCAGTAGCAGCAGTTATGTTTTGTGCGAGCAAAATGAGAGAAGTTTAAGAAGGGAAAGTCCATAGTGTGCGCCTTTTTTTGGATAAATTAAAAAGAGAAATGATATTTGCAGTTGTGGTAGTCTAGGAAAGGACGCACCCGTAAAATTGCTCTAAAAAGCTATTTTTAACGGTAAAATTAGATTATTTGGTTATTACATGTTAAATTATATGATTTTTAATCTCCAAAAACATAAAAAGTTTGTTTCTCATTTTCCTCAAACATATTCTTTTAAATAATATTTCAATTTTAAAAAAGATTATTACTGGACAATAGTGCCCATATAATTTTTATATAATTACAATTTTGCCCTGTGATCTTATCATAAATTAACAGGCACTACTTCAAATGACCTTTTATTTCATTTATACTTCTAAAACACTTTTTATATTATTTCTAAATATAACGTGTTTGAAAAATGTCTTAAATATATGATTATCAAACAATAAATAATTTTTTAACAATGAAGTTTATTACTTAAACTCTACAATTAAAAATGCTAAAATTAAAAATTATAGTACCCACTACAATCTACACAACATGCATTGTATCTAATAATAATAACATTAATCATTTAAACTCTCAAACAAAACATCAATTAGGGGCTGTTTGGATGGTGAGATCGATGAATTGATTAGATGAGATGAAATGGTTTTAGATAAAAATTGAAAGTTGAATAAAATATTATTTTTTAATATTATTATTTTGAGATTTAAAAAAGTTAAACTATTTATTATATTTTATGTGAAAATTTAAAAAAATTATAATAATAAGATGATAAATAGATATGAGATGAGATGGTTTCTGAATAAAAAAATCATGACAATCCTCTAATATAAAAACAAAAAAGAATAGTAACAATTAAATCCCATGAGAACTCATGTTTTCCCCTTTCAGTACCAAACACGTACTTTTTTTTGGTAAGCTTTTGGCATTGTAATGTAGGGCAGTAAATACTAGAGCCTTTTCGGTTTCTTAATTTAAGACGTTAATTCCATACTTGTATGGTATTCTTCATATCCACGTACAAGCATGTAATTTAATATAATATTGAGACTATATATCTTTGACATTTCAGGCATCCTTTACAAATCAAACAAGACATAACAAAGGTTGCACTTTTCTGTTGTTTATGCATGTACTTATAATGTTCCACATTGAAGTACCCACGGGTCCCTCCCAATATTTGGTATTGACATATTAGTAATCCTATCGATGGAGATGTGTCCTCAAGTGTACTGCATGGATTGTACTGCTAAATCTATATCATGTACTTACTCTCAAACTTAACAGGAATGTAAATGTACTGGATTTATGTATTGCTATATATAGAAAACCTCAGCTCTTTAATTAAGTTCTAGCTAATATATACATGGTGTCCATTGTCCAAGCCCTCCTTCAAGGATCTTACGGCTCCTCTTGATCTGATCTCTCCTCCTGCCGACGGCCGTTTCCTTATTTCTTCACGTACATGATCTCCTAGTCTTTTCTTTTCCATGACTCCCAAGACAATACTTCCAGCTAGCTCTTTATCTTTTGATCTTCTACGCCAGATACTAACGCAACCGCCCATGCCAGTACACCATTGAAAGACGAGACGAACACTCAAAACGATTCGTGGTATTTTTCAAAATCAAGCTGCAAGCTGTCCTATATTATTTTTTCAATGCTGTACAACGACCCGTGGAGTTAGAACTCAGCCGGTTTTCAACTGGCCTGCGGGCGGTTTCTAGAGGAGTACCTCTACCTTACGCTCATTTTATTCGTGGTGTACGTCGGCATTAATTGGTATGAACGGAGCATGATTTCTTTGAATCTTCTAATCTATATCTAGTTTTTATTTCTCGATGAATTTGCGGCCATTTTGTCTTTTTCTTGAGAATTAATGAGTAATAATGTACTCTTGTTTAAATCTAGCTAATTATCCTTTTTTATATTAGTTTCAAACAATGAATCACTACTTCTCTTTCTTTTTCACTATTCCAACAACCCATGCATCATCAATATAATTTAGCTCGTGAATAATTGAGTCATAGTGATCGAACCTATGTACCTTGAGTTGAGAGCAAAGTAACATGCATGGCAGTAGGAAAATGATGTGTTTAATTTTCATTTTTTAATTTGATTAATGGAAGCGGATTAGCTCTACCAAACCCACTAGGTTAGTACCCCATGCATATTGCAAGGATTAGGTTAAATATTTTTTTAAGGCGTCCAGTGAAAAATGACGTTCTGACAATTTCGTCGCCTCTAAACATCGAAAATCACTTCATATTTTATCATATAAATATAATAAATTTACACTGGATGCCCAACTTGTGAGGGTTTCCCTCTATTTTATTATATAGATGCCTTTTCTAGATAATATTAAGAAATAATAGATCGAACCCCAAAAACAAGGTGATGACTTTACTTAATTAAATGGAAAACCCATGTGAATGAGATGGCCAAGTCGATCGTGCTTTTTTATCGGATGGGATCATAGGAAGCCACGTTGTTGACTTTGTCTTTTAGAGTTGTCCCGCATGACCCGCATAGCTAGGCTGCACTATTCTTCCTCGTGCCTTCTTATTATTGATTTATTTTCATCAACTTTTAATAAGTTGGACGAACTTTCATCTAACTTTCAAATCCAATGGCTAAAAAGTCGGTGTTCAATTATTAATATTCATATATGGTAGTCGATCTAGAGCAAGCTAGCTAGATAACTTGCATTGGCTCGTTCATTATAAAGATAATATTTAGATCGACAGAAAATTCAAATTAGTTTGGTCAATGTAGAAAATCCAATTTAAAAAACTTTTATCTCCCTTCCTAGCTACTGGCAAACAAAGAAAAAATAACTTGGAAAGGTTGACAAGCAACCACTTTCACAATTAGAGATTTTCTTGATGACAAGGATTTTGAGGAATCAACATCAGTGTAATATTTGCTTTACACATTCAACATATGCTTATTTATTAGCATTCGTCCAAACTTTGCTTAATTATTGAATTTCAAATTACTATGTTTTAAAGAAATCCCAGGACTTACTGTCACAATTTCACATGCAAAGCTTATTATAATACGTTGGCTAATTATATCACTAATTAATCTTAAAGCTAGTTGCTAAATATTAGTATTAGCAGTGAAATTAATGCACCGAAATAGAATCCTAATTATATCACTAATTACTAATTAGCAAAATTTTAATTTCAAAAAGCTTAATTAATTCCCCGATAAAATTCCCCACGTGTGGTCTTCATTACAAAATAAACTCGATCGTCAGCTTCCAAAATTGACAATGTGCATGAACATTTTGAGATAAGTATTTTTGTTTCCATTTTTATTTTTATTTTTCGAGTTGGCATGAGCTCAGATCGAGAAAAGTCTTGCGGAGTTCGATTATAAAAACATAAGCCTTTGCTCTTTAACTTGGCACCAAAAGCAGCCATGGCTTCTCTCTCAACTCAATCACCCTCCACTAGCATCAACACGGTGGCCGCTGCCACCACCAACTTCTCTTTCTATCCAACCTTTCCAAAAAGAACCCAGATTTCAAAATTTGGAAAGCGGAACCTTCGCCTTGCTCCTGGAGCACTGTCATGCAGAGCCGCAAACAATGACCAAAACCTTACGTCTAGCTCCAAAGATGGACAGCCTTCTCAAGGGAAGTTCGACAGGAGAGATGTCCTCATTGGCCTAGGAGGACTCTATGGTGCTGCTGGTCTTTACAATGATCCTTTTGCCTTGGCAGCTCCCGTGTCAGCACCGGACATAACAAAGTGCGGCAAGGCAGACTTTCCGGCCGGCGCAAAACCAACCAACTGCTGCCCACCACCATCCACAAAGATCATAGATTTTAAGCTACCTACCAAGAACTCCCCCTTGCGTGTTAGGCCTGCTGCTCATTTGGCTGACAAGGAGTACATAGCCAAATATAACAAGGCCATTGAGCTCATGAAAGCCCTTCCAGCTGACGATCCACGTAATTTCACACAACAGGCTAATGTCCATTGCGCCTATTGTGATGGGGCCTACGAGCAAGTTGGTTTCCCAAACCTTGACATCCAAGTACACAATTCTTGGCTCTTTTTTCCATTCCATCGCTACTACTTGTACTTCTATGAGAAGATCTTGGGAAAGTTGATTGGGGATCCCACCTTTGCCTTGCCATTTTGGAACTGGGACGCTCCTGCTGGCATGCAATTGCCAGCCATGTATGCCGACCCCAAGTCACCACTCTATGATGCTCTTCGCAACGCCAATCACCAGCCACCGACCCTGATGGACCTTGACTATAACGGTACTGATGTGGCAACAACAAATCAAGACCAACTCTCTAGCAATCTCAGCATCATGTACAGGCAAATGGTATCCAATGGCAAGAATGCCAAGCTATTTCTCGGCAGCGCTTACCGTGCTGGGGATGACCCTGACCCAGGTGCCGGCTCTGTAGAGAATATTCCCCACGGTCCTGTCCACATATGGACTGGTGACAATACCCAGCCTAATTTGGAGGACATGGGAAACTTCTACTCGGCTGGTAGAGATCCAATCTTTTTCGCTCACCACTCCAATGTTGACCGAATGTGGGCCGTATGGAAGACATTGGGAGGAAAAAGAACTGATTTCACAGATTCAGATTGGTTAAATGCAGGATTTCTCTTCTACGATGAAAATGGACAGGCTGTTCGTGTTAAGGTTAAGGACTGCCTTGACACCACCAAGTTGGGTTATGTTTATCAAGATGTTGATCTTCCTTGGCTAAACTCTAGGCCGACTCGCAAATCTAAGCTCAAGAAAGTGGCGAAATTTATTCGTTTAGGGCATCATGGGGATGAAGCAATTGCAGCTGAAACATCCCCAAGCGTCAAGTTCCCGATTGTTTTGGACAAGGTGATAAGTACTGTGGTCGCTAGGCCCAGGAAATCGAGGAGCAAGAAAGAAAAGGAAGAAGAGGAGGAAGTGTTAGTGATTGAAGGCATCGAGTTTGATAGAGATGCGCCGGTGAAGTTCGACGTTTTTATAAATGATGAGGACGACTCGCCTACCACTAGGCCAGACAAGACGGAGTTCGCAGGAAGCTTTGTGAACGTACCGCATAAGCACAAACATGGTAAGAAGATGAACACCATCTTGAGGTTGGGGATCTCTGACTTGTTGGAGGACTTAGATGCTGAAGGCGATGACACTATTGTGGTGACTTTGGTTCCACGGTATGGGAAAGGGCTGGCCTCCATTGGTGGGATCAAGATTGAGCTAAGTGATTGAAATCCTCAACAATCAGTAGTACTGTTGTGGTAATTTCCATTCATCATGGTCTGCTCTTGATCTTTTGTGTTAATTCCTACCCGGTATTTCTTGCGAAATTGTGGTACGTTATTAATCGACCAATCGGGCTATTTTCTTTAAATTATCCTGTAATTGGGCAGCAGCTTGTCTATCTAATAAAATCATCTACATGATCTTGTCTTTGTTCATTATGGTTTTCCACTTTCCATTTGTTTTCCCGTTGTTTTGTCGACAGCCAATTAAGGTTATCGATCGGATGCATGAAATAAGCCTTGTCACCCATACTGTTGCACGTTCGGAAGGGCCCGAGTTTTCTTCATTTGTATGAATTTATTTTTTAAATGGTTATGGATATATAAACCGATATGAATATATAATTGGTATAAGTGAGTGATCAGATAAACAAAACTCTCCATTTGAAAGGGATAATATTCATTTATTATAAAATATATGATAAGAGTCTTCATCATTTTTCACTTATCATGAATTTAGCTAAATATTTTCAAAAATACAACGATGAAAACGTGTCTCGTAATTATGCTAAAAAAAAGATATTGCTCAGAAAAATATAGTTGTAAGCATAATTATGTACTAATTTATGTATTGATCAAAAAGTAAATTTTATTAAAAATAGTATTAATTTAAATTTTAAATATAAATAAATCAATATTAATATATAAATTAGTACGCGATTTTATTTATATATAATAAAATTTAAAATGAAATGAGGAGCTAGATTGAAAAAATAAAAATAAAAATGAACAGGTAGTAGGATCCTGTTAGCTAGCTAGGAACGATTGGGAGCTACTACTGTTACTTTAAGCTTAAAATATGTGTTACTGGATGCCATGCTAGATAACAGTGAGATCTAGGATTTGGAGGATTTTTTGAGTTTTGAAACTTTATCATAGTCTACAGTTGATTTTCTGACATCCCATTTGTTAATTTTTTGGAGTAAGCACAGCTACCCAGGTTGTCGGTAATTCTTTTTTTTTTTTTTAACATTATTCTGTAGAGTCACCGGTAACCTTTTTATTTTTTGGTTAGGGTGCGGTCCAATTTTGACCACTGAGCGTGTCCGTTTGGCATAATTTTTTATTATTTTTTAAAATATTTAAATATTTTAAAAAAATAAAAAAATATATCAATATATTAAAAATCATTTTCTCTTCTTTGATTATTAAATAATTTTTTTTTTAACAAGATATATACTGTAATCTAAAATATTTTCTTGAGTGGTACCGGACAGCCACCGTCCTTGAATTGTACCTGTCTTCATAATGAATCATGATGAATCTGAATAGTATTATTAAAGATGCATAGGGCGGGACATGAAGCTCCATTAACGATTACCAAATTAGAAAGAAATTATTGTATAGCTAGCACGATTGATTTCCATCCCCTTTCGGCTTTTGGTGGATCTTCTAGTACTCATCCTGAGATTGGTCAATTAAAGCAAGTTGTTCCGTGCACGTCTCTTTTTCGTCTCCCTCGTCTATTTTTTTTGTCATGAAGTAATTGTTAAATTATGGATGTATTTTCACTTTTTATATTAATTTTTCCTTCTTTCTGTTGTTTTGGTGGGAGATTTTATCTACACTTATCACGTACTGGCCTACTTCAGTACCTCTTGATCTATAAGCTATCGATACACCAAATAGCATCACTACCTGCAACGTGTCCCATCCGTCTGTCCATTTGGCTTATGCACACGTACGTGAGTGCCAATATCACACGTACGCAGTCAGGTTTTATTATTTCAATTTTTTTAGAGAGATTGTATGTATCGTTCATGAATTAATGGTTACCCACCTATATGGGAGATGAGATTTTCGTCCATTCATGCATCATTAATTATAGGATGGTCTTGGTGCACAACCTAGCTTTAAAAGTAAGCATTTCATTAAATCAAGATATATGAGCAGAGGGCAGGTTTACCTGCCAAACACTCTATTACATTTATAGCAGACCACGAGAATTTCTAAATGGCATTAAACCCCCTGAATTATTTAATTTGGATTATTAATAAAAGCACAGTACGAAATGATTTAGATGAACGACTCAAGTCTCAAGTAACCAAAATAATAAAATACAATAACAATTAAAAATTTGATATACCTTATAAATACTAAACAACTTGCAATCAATTCATATGGTCACGTCACATTAATCTGTGCACCCCAAAACATGCTTAATTTCCTCTCACTCTCTCTATATTTTATATATATATATAATGCGTGTTTACAAAGACTTTGAAAACCTAGCATTGATATATATATATATATATATATATATTATTCGTAACTCTTATTTCAATGGAAGAGTCTACACATCCCATGCGTGCTTGCATACGCCTCTGTATATCCTGTTATTATTTTCTCTTTAATCACATGCATACAATATAAAAAATAAATAAATAAAAGAGATCAAGTGTCATAGATACAAAAGTATCACGTAAAAATAAACTCATAAATTAATATATTTTTATATGATTTGTTAAATTTATTTTAAAATAAAAATAATTTTATAATTTAACATACTATCATATTAATTTATGTCAATTTATAAATTTATCTTCACGTAATATCTTTATTACTAAAATATTTATTTTTCAAATTTATATCACCGTTTTGCGAGAGTCCCTAGGCATGCCCTCCTGTCCTGTGTTTCGTATGTATTGGTGTCAAATTCAAAATTTTCCCGGTGAGATGGAAATGGACGACCTAGTTCTGTAAAGTCCGGAAGCAACTCAGAAAATGTTTTTGCAGTCGTGCTCAGATTTAGTAGGCAGCTGCAGTTTGGTTTAGGCCATTAATTCTAAGTTGCTGAGCAATGTCCTCTCGCAGGCATATTATTATATGTAATATTCTGAGAATCAAAATGCTTAACCAAATTAACATCTACCAGTTTTAAGATTTATAGATTAATAGTTGAGTCTTCAATAAATAATATTAGAGCAGGAATTACGTCATGAGTTTAAGTTACAGATGAGGTGACTATAGGCTGGATTAAAATGTTTTAGTATTATATATAGACATGATATTAAGTCATTGAATATTGATAGATGGAAGAAGCTGTCAAAAGGGAAAGGGTTACCACCGAGTCAGGTTCGATAGAGTGGGCCATCATGGACATTGAATTCAGAAGCATAGTTTAATATTATGATTCTAAAGGTTAAAAATTTAACCAAATTAACATTTAACAGTCCTAAAATTTTTGAATTAATAGTTGAGTCTTTTATCATTATAGCTGCTTTACAATATTATTAGAGCATCTCGTTTTAGCGGCAAATCTGAGCCAGCCCAACAGAGCCGCGGATAAGATAAGCCCAAACCGGGTAATATCAGTCCACTATGAAGAAGACAAGTTTTGGGTCATGTTACCATTGGATCTGGCCCGGGACTAGATAAATCTTGGGTCCTATTGGCATTGGTATTGGGCCTACTTGGGGACCAATGAAAGCTCCCTTTGACCCACTAGAAATATAGAGTCCGACTCCTTCCCAGCTAGCTTCGAAACATGTACTGAATTGTACTACTGCCAAATCAATCTGTACTCTCAAGAAATTAGTCTTGTACTGTAAAAAACAAAACATATATAAATTACTCAATATAGCACCAACGACACTCTCATATCATAATTTCATCGATCTGCATGATGCATGGTTACCGGCCGATCGCTCCTTCCTTTAAGGTCTTGTCCTTCCTTCCCCCTTTCTTGATCTGGGATTGCCTGTTCCTGACGCATCTCATCCACTTTTTGCCATTATTGTTCTGTATGTTTCCCTAGATACTACTACTACTTTTTTTTAAAATCTACACGAATTATTGCGTCTCCCAAGTCACATCGCACCACCGACAGGTCAACCGTAGATTTAGGTCAGACTATTAGATTTCGAAGTGAATTAGCTAGTTTTTTGTTCTTTTGCAAGAATGCGAATCAGCCTGTGATGAACTTTGCATCGATCGGTGTGCAATTTTTACAGTTTTAAAGTGGTTTTCCTATTCCAATTCCTCAGCACTGTAATTAGTGAAGCAGGTGAGTGGTTGTACTGAGAATAATGACGAGAGGAGAAAAGAAACCAAAAAGCTAAAAGAGGAAACGACCTCCACCTACTACTTTTTTTCACCTTTGAAGTCTAGGACCGTAGAAATTAACCACACACCAACCACATCCTGATGAGAGATTCAAGACTTTAAAGGTGCGACGTGGAAATGATAACTCGAAAAGGGGCTTGACAAGCAATTATTGACTTAAAATATCAGATCTTGGGGAGACAGATCAGTTCGGCCCACATCTGTCTCATATGTAGATGTTTGCCACGTTCCAGATCCGCCCTTATTTTTTTTCGTTTAATTCTTAACATAATTCTGGGTGTATCTCCTGGTGTTTTAGCGCATGCAGTTTCAGGCAAATTAAGTAGCAACGCTGCAACAATATGCATGGAAAAGATGATTAAGAAGTTGAACACTAGTTGTTGAGGAATGGTACCGAATGTTAAGGGAGAAACCTAATTACTTGAATACCTATTCAATTTCCACCACATATATGATATATCGTAGATATCCCTCTCCAGCGCGTGACAACCCCAGTACGTACACATCACATGATTCAAATTTATATATCTATCGGGATCACTAGGCCGCTAAGTACGCGTTAATCAGGGCGGTGAGGCACCACTCACCAGGGGGGACCCGGCGGCCTTCCCACTTCGCACCAAATCTCTGGTTAAAAACAAAAAATCCCAAGGGTTTTTGGTCTGTTTATGATGATGCACGCTGATGGAACAACGTGCAACTTATAGCTAGTGGGGTCCACGAGTTTTTTTTTTTTTTTTAATAATTCAAAATCTCCTCCATTTTTTTCTCAAATTTTTATGTAGATAGAAGAAAGTTATAAACCTTGCATGCTTTTCAAAATCTTTAAAAATTTGTATATATATAGAAATGCCTCACTCTAATTTTTTTTATATGATCTAAAATTTTATTTAATTTTATATGTTATGTATTTACAATGATGTGACTCCTTCAAAATTAATTTCTTTGCCTCCGATAATTCTTTCAATTTGATAGATATATAAATTCTAGAAAATTTTAAAATTAAAATTAAATTTATAATAAGAATAAAATTATTAATATGGATCTCAAATTTCTTATTTATACGATATTGAACTTCTTAATATGAAAGTTGAAGTTAAACACTAGAAGAATAGTTTAATGTTGATATTTTATTTGAAGAAATAGATGAGAAATTTTATCCTTTAGATTTTATTAAACAAGAAAATAGTTATTTCAAATCTCAATTTTAGTATATAGTGAAATTAAAATATTTATATATTACATAAAACTTGTATAAACTAACTTATATACTGAAATGCAAGATGAATTTATAAAAATTCACTTGTAAATTTAGAAAAATATCATTACAAAAGTGTTAATAGATTAATATTATTTTGAGAAAGATGACGTAAGAAATCAAAAAGAAATATTAAGTTGTGTTTTTTAAAAATTTTATTTTATTTTCTATATATTGCAAATTATAAATATTTTTCTTTAGAAATGAAAGCTCTCTTTTTAAATAGATGATTTTATTGAGATGTAAGTTTTATATATACTCATGATGATGTCGTAAAATTCAAACTTAAAAGATTTATTTATTATTTTACATAAATGTTACGCGTTAGAAAAAGTGACCCCACAGAAAAATGTCAGGTTACGCCCACGCCACCATCCCTTGTCGCTAAAAGTCTAGGGTGTGCGTTTTACTTTTCCTCTTCGAAAGGGACCTTGACGGGGAGACTGTGGACTCTATGTGATTAGCAGCAGCCGTCTACTGCAGCATTCATCGATACGTTAAAAGGAATAAAGGATATCGTTCTCAAGTAACAAAGCTTAGCCATCGTTGGTTACCCAAGTTAAACGTTGAACCAATAAATGCTTTGCTCGGATAGACAACCAATTACGTATTAGCAATACAATGCCTCCAACAATAGGTCACATGCATTTTATAATGACCCCTCGTCCTTTATTTTCAACGTACCCCGCAAAAGAAAAAGAAAATTTCCACGCGCACTGTGGCTATTTTTAGTTTTGTCGGCTTCGGCTTCGAAGAATAGACACTCCATGAGCATATTTAAAACGACCATTTTATTCTTTTTTATATTTTATTTTTTTCCCCCTTGAATTAATTCCCATCGAGAAAAGTCTTGCCATTTTTATTATAAAAGCAAGGTCCTTTATGCTTTACCTTCACACAACTTGTTGCACATGGCTTCTCTCTTGGCCTCCTCCTCCCCAAGAAGCACCAACATGGTGGCTGCCACCACCACCATTCCGGCCACCCCCTCTTTCTCTCCCTGTTTTCCTAGAAATACACAAGTTTCTAAAGTTGGAAAGCAATTATACCGCCGCATTACTACTAGAGTGGCATGCAGAGCTACAAATGGTGACCAGCACAATATTAATAATGGACAAAATCCTCAAGGGAAGTTCGATCGAAGAGATGTACTCCTTGGCCTCGGAGGCATGTATGGTGCTGCCAATCTCCGCAATGACCCGTTTGCGTTGGCAGATCCGATATCCGCGCCAGAGTTAACAAAGTGTAGCGAGGCAGACCTTCCAGAAGGCGCACTACCAGTCAATTGCTGCCCACCGGCATCCAAGAAGATCAAAGACTTTGTTTTACCTACCCAAAACTCTCCCTTACGTGTTAGGCCTGCCGCTCATTTGGTTAACAAGGATTACATAGCCAAATATAACAAAGCCATTGAGCTCATGAAAGCCCTCCCAGCTGATGACCCGCGTAGTTTCACCCAACAAGCTAATGTCCACTGCGCCTACTGCGACGGGGCTTACACACAAGTCGGTTTTCCAGACTTGGACCTCCAAATTCACGATTGTTGGCTCTTCTTTCCATTCCATCGCTACTACGTGTACTTCTACGAGAAAATATTGGGCAAGTTGATTGGCGATCCCACCTTTGCCTTGCCATTCTGGAACTGGGACTCCCCTCCTGGCATGCAATTGCCATCCTTGTATGCTAACTCCAACTCAGCACTCTATAACACTCTGCGCGACGCCGACCACCAGCCACCGACCCTACTTGATCTTGACTACAGCGGTACGGACGAGTCAACGACAAAAGAAGATCAGTACTCTAGCAACCTGAAAATCATGTACCGGCAGATGGTGTCCGGCGCCAAGAACCCGAGGCTATTTTTCGGCAGCCCTTACCGGGCTGGGGATGATCCTGACCCAGGTGCTGGCTCAATCGAGACCACTCCCCACGGTCCTGTCCACCTATGGACCGGTGACGACACCCAACCTAACAACGAGGACATGGGGAACTTCTACTCGGCCGGTAGAGATCCAATCTTTTTCGCTCACCATTCCAATGTGGACCGGATGTGGACCATATGGAAAACATTAGGGGGGAAACGAAAAGATATCACAGACCCAGATTGGTTGAACTCCACATTTTTCTTCTATGATGAAAATGCTGATCCTGTTCGTGTTAAGGTTAAGGACTGCGTTGATAACACTAAGCTGAGATATGTTTATCAAGATGTGGAGATTCCATGGCTAAAGACCAAGCCGACTCGTAAATCTAAGGTTAAGAAAGTAGCTAAAGTCTTTTCAGTCGGACATGGGAGTGTAGCACAAGCGGCTGAAACATCGAGCGTTAAGTTTCCAATTGTTTTGGACAAGGTGATAAGGACTGTTGTCGCTAGGCCCAAGAAATCGAGGAGCAAGAAAGAGAAGGACGACGAGGAAGAAGTTTTAGTGGTTGACGGCATTGAGGTTGAGAGAGATGTTCCAGTGAAGTTTGATGTTTTTATCAACGACGAGGATGACTCACCTACCGGGCCTGGAAACACGGAGTTTGCAGGAAGCTTTGTGAGCGTGCCGCAGCAGAAGAAGGGGAAGAAGAAGAAAACTCGCCTGAGGATAGGGATCTCTGACTTGTTGGAAGACTTGGGAGCTGAAGATGATGACAGCGTGGTGGTGACTTTGGTACCCCGGTATGGGAAAGGGCAGGCCACCATTAGTGGGATCAAGATTGAGCTTGTTGGTTAGAACTTAATTAGTAAGTAATTACAAGTTGTTTGCTGTCCTTGCTTTATTGGCCAATATTATGGGCAAACTACTTAAATAATTTAATGTTTCGGTCACAACTTTTCATATTTTGCATTTTCTTTTTTCTTTTTCTTCGTTCTTCTTCCTAAGTTTGTGATCAAATGAATAAAACAAGCAATACCATGTATGGAGTAAGGAATAAAAATGAGTTTTTACACATTTGGAACGTTTTTCTCAACTCTCGATCCCATCATCTAACGAAATCATGAATACATTTACCCTGTTATATATATATCTAGATCTGTAGGTTATGTTTAACAAGTAGGCTGCTGCTAGTGTGCCGTCTTTATTTATTTATTTTTTAAAATATATATATATATTAATATATTAAAAATTACTTTGTTGATTATTAAATAACAAAAATTAAATATATAAACGGTCAACATAAAAATATAATTAATTTGCTTGAGATTTGATCAACTGAAATTGAAACTGGAATGGTAGGGTCTGACAACAAATTAATGTAGTAGGTTGGGATAAGAAAAGTAACCTTTAAGGAAATCTCAAGCAACCTTATCCAAAATCTCTGACTCTTCTGATATCTTGGATATCCACTAAGATTCGTATGTTATAGCTCCCATCGGATGGCATATCCCTCAAACTAATAAAGTAGATATATAAATGTATGGTTGGTTACCTTTCCGTCCATACCCAACGTTCTTTGACTCTAAATTTGGTGAGTTTCGTCAATTTGGAATAATAATTCTATTTTGTACCTCTATTTTTTCTTTTTATTTTGATCACTTTTATATTTAATTTTTTTATTTCCTGATTAAAGAAGAAATTATTAATATATTAATATTTTTAAATATATTTTAAAAGTATTTAAAAAATAAAAATTATAAAAAAATATTTGCCCAGAGACATGCTCCCTATCACTCAATTTGGAAAGCCAACGGCTGAAAATGAGTTAGCCCACGTCATGGATTATATAAATATCACATTTTTTTTAAATAAAAGAGTAAAATTTATTATTAAAAAATTAATTTTTTTTCTCATGAGTCTAATATTTAATTAGTTATTTTTAAAATAACTACATGATGCTTGTTTCTCTATAACCGTAGATATAATTTCTCTTATATTAATATAGAGGTTGAGATCTCTTTCTTTATTTCTTATCATGAGCAATGCTACATATAATTTTTATTTAGAAACTGTAATATAAGTCTAGATAATTTTATCTTTAAAATTATAAAAATATCCATCTTAAAATGATATTTTTTTATTTAATAAAAAATCTGTATATACAATTTTTAAATAAAAATTATAAATAAAATTTCTCATTATATATATATTGGATCTCTAATATAATGATAATATTTCTTTTGATTATAAATAGCATCTCTAAGAATATGTAAGTAATAATAAAATAATATAAAAAGAAAGTAATTGTTTTACTTGGATTGACAAATTTTGAAGAAAAATAAACTAAGGCAGCATGTCCAGCACGAGAATTTGGTGAGTGTCTTGACAGAATGATGCAGGCACGGACCATTGGCAAGAGGGCTGTAAATGAATCAGTCTGTTCGATAGCTTGTTCGGTACTCGCTCGATTAAACTCGAATCGAACTCGACTCGTGAAAAAAAAAAAGCTCGTTCGTTAAAGCAAATGCTCGCTCGATTTGTAAATGATACATATTCGATAAAACTCGATTCGACTCGACTAAGGCTCATTTAGGCTCGCTCGTTTATGCTCGAGTCGATTCGTTAGCTCGACTCGATTAAAATTTATTCATATATTAATAAATATATACATACACCTATGCATATATATATATATATATGTATTAGCTAATAATATAAGTATACCACTTTTATAATTAAATATATAATATGTATTCTAATTACTTATATCTATATAGTAAATATACTTTATAGGTATATTTTATAATTTGTATAATAATTAGTTGATAAAATTTAATAATTTCATATACTAGTATGTGGAAACCATATATGAAATAGATATATTTTATCATATTAAGTATATGTATTAATAATATATGTAGGCATATAATATATTGTTATTTTGGAAAAATATCAACTAGTTAGATATTAATTATTTATAAATTTTTTAAAATTTTATAATTTAATAGATGTTCTACTTGTTAATTGTATAAATTCAATATTAATTCTTTTTTATTTATTTAATTTATTAATTATGAAATCTTATTAAAAATAATAATTCAAGTTCTAGTTCGAGCTCGACTCGACTCGACTCGAACTCGTTTGTGGGACGAACTCGAGCTCGAGCTCGAGTTGAGATTTCAACTTATCGACTCGAGTTCGAACAAAGAATTAAAAAAAATCTCGAGTATTTTGAGTCGAGTTCGAGTTCGACAAGTCAAAACTCGGCTCGACTTGGCTCGATTACAGCCCTAACTGGCAATGCTGGCATTGTTCGGTGATAACTTTGTCTCAACATGACATTTTATAATGGACGCGGCTACTGTGCCGCGTGAGTTTTACCGCTGGCGTGCTGTCGGTTGTTTTTTTAATTTTCTTTTCATATATTTTAATCATTTTTTTAATTATTAAATAAAAAATATATATCAATATATTTAAAATTATTTTCTTAATTATTAAATAAAAATATATATCTTTTCTCTATACATTTGAACTGTACCTACCGCCCGAACGGCACAGCAGTATTTTCTTTTTATAATTACTAATTACCATATTCCGTGTTTCAAAACTCAGGCCAACTGCCAACCATTGTTCCTTTCAAATTTTAGATTTTAATTATAATATATAGTTTAGTAGGATTTAATTAAGTTACGATTAGAAACTTATTTTAGAATTTATCTGTTTCAAGCGTTACAAATGAATTTGAGGATCTTTTAAAATTCAACGACACGAGATTTTTATAATAAAGTTTTGAGATAGAAAATTGCTAATTGCTAAATACACGAGATCATGTGTACTGCCTGTGAGGGATGGGGCGATGATGTCGAGGACGGGCAATGACGCTAGGGTTTTCATTTTCTTCCCCTCCTCCTTCCTTTCCCAAACCCAAGCTCTGCGCGGCCTTCTTTTGCACCACGAGGAGAGATGTGTACCTGTCGGTGAAGGGCGATGACGTCAGGAACAAGAACTGACGTCGCCGAACGGGGGGACGGAGACTGAGTTTAAGAATGCCTGGGCAGGGAATTAAAAAAAAAATCTTGACCAGGTAACAAATATTTTAAATATATATATTTTAATTTAGTCCCAAGGACCGAGAAAATCATGATATTTATTAGTTTCTGTTTAGTCATTGAGAATTTTTAAATAAGAATTTTGAATTTTAAGATTAAATATTATTATTATTTTAAAATTTGAAAAAATTAAAAAAAAAATTAATTATTTATTATATTTTATATAGAGATTTGAAAAAATTATAATGATGAGATAAAAATTTTGTGTTTGATATAAAAATAAGAAAATGTCAAAACTCTTTTTCAAGCAACGTGTATGGTTATTTTCTAGAGTGACCGATTGATAGGGTATTCTTGTGTTTTGTTTTTTTTTGTAATGTTTAGTAACCAGATTTATAAATAAACTATTAATTATTCTCCTAATTTAGATAATTTAATTAAATATTTAATGCATGGCTCCGCTTATATATTTAATGCGAAAGACGATATTCGAACCAAATGGATCAAATTCTAGAGAATCGGGTGTTCATTTTCATGATCCATCTGCGACATGATATATATTCATGCCTGAAATTTCAAACGAGAAAAGAAAAGAGTACTAGAGACATCTATAGCATCGTTTGAGTGACAGTAGACCGTGAAATTGACGAGTCAAGATGTGTGAGCAAGCAATTGCACATGATGATGAGGCCATGATGTAAATATATCCCTGCATGAGGAGGCAAAGGCAATGTGTTTAAATAAATTACAGAATCATTCACACGCAAAACAAAACTCCCACATAAATATTACAAACAGGAGCAGTGAAGAATTCAAGAGTTATAAAAACTTCCGAAGCCGTACTAAGTCCCGACTTATCAAGATAAACTTACCAAAATCGACCATTGGATGCAACTCGATCGAGCAAACCTTGCGAAATCTATTTCCATGTCATCTAGCAAATATATGATTTGGCATGAATGAATAAAATCTCATTATTTCGAGAGTATAAGGTGTGCTAGCCTTGTGTGGTTTGGTGCTTTTTGTAGGAATGAAAATAGAGAGATCGAGTGATCAGTACTAGTGGGGGGGATCATTCTCTATTTCATGAGCCAATTCTCTTGTCAGCTTGTCAGCACGATCATCGTGTCCACCAGCAAATGTATAGACCCGAAATGCAAATTGGAAAGCTCTCCAAAGCATTTTGGTACATCCCTTCATTCGTGTGTCACTTTTTGATCCAGGTTCTTTCTTCTCTATTGCCTTTGCTTCCCTCCTCTCCTATAAGATTGTAAAAACGTCCACACAAGATCATATATAGTCAAGCCCTAATATTTGTATATGATGTATATGTTATTTCAAGTTAGCATTCATGTCAATATTAAGAAAATTGCACGACGTCATGCCTTCACCATATTCTAAAAGAGATAATCAAAATGTTTTATCTATAAATTCAAGTACTTCAACCTAGTAAATATCTCATATATCATGACTTGGTCACCCATTTGGGTATCTCAATTACCTTTAGAGCCAACTCCATGCAGGCTGAGGAAACATCCACCACAGCTTCTTTGATTCTTACGAGGATACTGAAGTCAAAATCTATACTATGACTCTTAAATTTCTTGGACTCTTCATCTTTGGCTCGTTCCAGTGCATCCACTTCTCCTTTAATCTGTATGTTAGTATTTTTTTGTTCGTTATGAATATGCATATATGGATGAAGAAGATCAAAGCCTTACAGATCCCAAATTACCTTAGTGAAGTAACGTTCAACTTTGTCAAGCAAGTGGCACAAGGGTGCCACTATCTTCCAATTATGTAGTTCAGTGATTGTGGCCTCTAACTTTGAGTATAATGCCGCTGCTGTCCTTAGTGCTTCCAACTTCTTTACCGGGAAGCCTTCGAACCTTGCTAGCACCTGTAGCTTACAGTATTGCATGTCAAGAAAGTAAGTAGCAAAATAGCTAGGCAGTGATGACTGTGGAGTATAAATAGTAGTAGCAAAATAGCTAGGCAGTGATGACTGTGGAGTATAAATAGTAGTGGATTTTATATTGAAGAAGTTCATATCATAGTGACCTGCGATTCATCCGTTAAATGTTCAAGAATGGATTCCACGTTTTTGTGGAACTTGATAAGCTCGGCCATGTCATTGGTTTTGAAAGTATGAAGGGCAGACTTCAGCTCCGTGATTGATTTTGCATACTTTTGAACATCTTCTTCTATTTGTTGGAAGTATGCTGATCTGAGACACAAAAAGGGGAATAAATTGTGCTATATGGTTTGCCTTTATATACTATGTCCTTGACATATATTATCACTTAAGAGAGATTTTCTAATGTTAAAGCTACCTTTTTGTCATCTCTGCAAGAGCATCGGCCATTCCTTGTTTTCCACATGCACTACCAGCAACCCCCTTTCTCCCATTAGATGATTTACTTTCAAGGTTAGACCCTTCCACCTTTCCCTTAAGAGCCCGATACAGATTACCCATTTGGGATGACCTCTTCAATTTAGTAGCTGCTTTTTTGGGGCGTAAGGATTTTGCTGCGCCAAGTGGAGGAGGTGGAGGAGGAGCCCCATTTGCAAGTGGCATGGGTGGTGCTGATGACCCCGATCCTTTCAGAGGCATCATAGGCGGTGGTGGTGGGGGTGCTGCACCTTTGGAAGGCAGTATGAGCGGAGGAGGTGGGGGTGCTGCACCTTTGGAATTGGAAGGCAACATGGGTGGAGGAGGTGGCTGTGCTGCACCCTTGGAAGGCAGCATGGGTGGTGGCGGTGGTGGAGAAGGCAGAGGCAATCTGGTTGGTTCTGCATTTGAAGGAAGCCCGAGTGGTGATTGTTTAATTGGTTGTGGTGGTGCCGGTACCAGGTTTTCCTGTAGCATGGGGTGCAGCGGCGATGATATTGGTATTATTGGTGTTCCTGCTGATACATCCCTGTTTGGTGGCAGCATGAGTGGTGAAGGTGGTGTTGGCGCTAGGATTTCTTCAGTTGGGCTTGTCACCGAGGTGATCATATGGGTTGTCTCTGGAGTTGTAGCTGGACTGTCGTTAATAACATCAATTCTTCTCACTATTTCCCTTTTTCTAGTACCATTTAAGTCAGACCTCGGAACCTCTGGTGTGTCTTTTTTAGTACTGCTGTCTCTTGTTTCAACAATGGTATTTTTCACTTCAAAATTGCTTCCTTTTTCTATTTCTGTCATTGGTTCCTTAACCTTTTTGTTTAAACTCAAAGCATTGGAATCGTGGCCTCCTACACTTGATAATGCATTTAGTGCGAGGCGCTTTACATCAACAGGATTCAGTTTTCCAACTGCTCGAACTCTGAGAGACCAGAGAGTTGGTGGGTTGTAATACGTATTCGCTTTCTCTGCAGTTTTCGTATAACTATAAAATGAATCTGGAAGCACTGAGGTCGGGGTGGCTGGCGAAGCTGGAGAAGGGCAGCAGAAGGTGTTGCTGTCTGAATAGGCCGACTCCATGAAGGTTTTCTGCAATGTGTCAGCTTGTGGACAGTCGTCCTTCTGGTCATCTTCATCCATGAAATCGAACTTTTCTCGTGCCATCTTATTCATGAAATCAAGTGTTTCCAGGACAATCTCAACTACAACCACCAAAAAAATAAGGATCTAGCCTTAGTGAAGGTAATTTGAAAGAAAGGTGAAAGAAAAGAAAATATCTTAAAAAAACTTCGTGTAAGATGCTTTCTTTTGTCTTTTCTAAGGAGAAAAATGTGGCCTGAGGTGAGAGAATATGTATTATACCGAGTTGTTCCGGATTGGTATTCTCCTTATACGATGGGAAATCATATTTAAATTTGTCGACGCAATCATGCCGCATCATCCATGAATCTCCAATAGATTTCAAAGCCCCCAAGAAGCAAGTTAGACTCTGTTTGCACCGAACACAGCCTGATTAGTACTGCTCTAAGTTACTCTAGCAACCAATTAAGAACTTCAAGCTAATATATCATGGTATTACGAGATGATAAACCTGATCCATAGATGTTCCGTTTATTTCTGAAAGCCGATTACTGGATATTATTTCTGGGTAAAGCTTTTGGAGATCTTCCATTGTGCAGATCAACAGCTGTAGGAAGACAAATTAGTAGGAAGACCAAAATAAATGCAGCAGAACTCAAGAGAAGAGGCTAGGAGTTGCTACTTATGGTAAGTTGCAAAAAGAGAAATGGGAATGATACTTCATTTATGGAAGCCGAGCCATGACAAGGAGGCAGATCGAGTATGTCTCGAAAGGACAAGATCTTGTTTCGGAGCTCCATCGCCAAAATTAAGTTGCCAGCATTACCAAATGTGCTGCCTATTGATATGCCTTGCACTTTCTTGTGACTCTTGGCCGAAAGCTTCTTGGGTATGTCATGGCCTTTCATCTCCTGTAGCAGAGATTCTTTTTCATATCAAAGATTTGTATCCAATGTTATGTAGGGAATCCAAAAGGTTTCTACTAGTCTAGAATTCTTTGCCTTTCATTGCAGGAATTGGATCCAACATATTTTAGCAACACGTACCGACATGATGAATTCTGAAAATAAAAATGCTTTTATGTATCTTACATGACAAGACCTTTGAAGATGCTGTTTTGTTTTATTTCTCTTCGCAAATCAATGTACCTAGTATTGCTTAGTTGACTGATTTTAAAAGTTGTTCAATCGGGTTTAACGAAAAAAACTTGGATATTGGAAAAGCTCCCAGAAACGCAAGGCATAGAATCATCAGAGAATTCATAGAACCAATCAATATTAATTCTACATATAATAGATCATGTGTAAAAAGGTCGGGAACAGGCCACGATGATCAACAGATAAAGCAAAAGAGATTAACACAATTCATAAAGAAGAAAAAAGATACACACAAAGAGGAAAGAAAAAAGAAAAGAAAAAACTGAGAAACCATGTTGTACGTACCTCAAATCCATATGCCTTGAGACGAGACAGCATTGTTGGTACCAAACCGCAGCAGCTTCCTGTAGCCATGGCTATCAACAACACCAATTCTTCACACCTAGTCTTATGAAGACTTGAACGGCAAGAAAATAATGATGATGTTGATGATGACCAATGACCATAAAAATCTGCCCTACCTTACCTGGTCAGACACCAAGGCTTAGTTAATACATGAATTTATAAAAGCTTTGTGTAGAAAGCTGCAAAAGGCCGGGAGAAACAAAAAGTATTTGAGATCAATAGAAAAATCAATACGTGCGGCGCACTTGAGCTCATACAAGTCTTAATGGACAACCATCATTTTGGAAATTCTCGGGAAAGAGAGATTCAGAAAGCAAAGGAAAAAAGAATGGTGCTTTTAAGGAGGAACAACTAGACATCGATCCCGCGTCAAGAGCTGCTGTCTTTGTAGTGAGTTAGTTTGTGTCATTCTTGGTCGAGTGTCTGTGCTTGTGGGTGCACCAGAAACGGGTAAACAATCCACTCGATGCAAGGTTGGGTGGTTGCTATAGCTAAAGAAAGAGCGAGACAGGTTGAGGTTGTTGTCGTGTGAACCATTGTAATCTGTTACAAAATTCCCCAATTGTGCCACAATTTCCTAAATTTATCTGCAGTAAACACTTTTATTAGACTAGGGTCCATCCTCTTTGTTTTATTAATTAATAATAATTAAAAACAAAATTAATCATCGTAATTTGCTTTAAATCCAAATTAGTTCTGTAGTTCTTGATTCACAATTTTCATTCCTATGATTTATGGAATGATCAATTTGGACTACGTTTAAATAATGAGATGAGATAAAAATTTCTTAAAATTTCTAATAATTTTCTTCTCAAACATATGTCAAATATAAAACACTTTTCAAGTTATTAAAAATGCAATCACATAAATATAAATGACTGTTTAATACGTGTTAATTGATAGGTTACATGCTTGTCTCGTGTACAAAATTGAAAACCAAAAGATTAATTTGGAAAACAAGATTTTTTAAAAGGAGCAAAGCGAAGAAATAAAATAAAACCAAGAGAAAATAAAACTTAATTTAAACATGATAAATTTAATAAATTGAAAATGTAAACACGGTTAAAAAAAACCTAAATTCTAACAAACAACAAACACATATGTTTTAAGATTAACTAAAAAAAAATAACAAAAAAAAATTTATTTTATATGAAATATACAAAAAAGGCAAGGGGTGACATGGAGTTAGCCTTTTCCAAAGAAAGGGTGGTCGGGCGAGCATCCTTGACAGTGGGTGGGGAGGGGAGGTGGGACCGGAACACACGACATACGATATCAATTATATGGTCCACGTCCAAGTTCTTGTATCGCAAAGCATGTATATATGTGTGTGCCCCATGGTTTAATTGATGAAGGTGTCAACAGTTCAGAGTCGATCAAACCACCGACCACGCTTTCATTGATCGTTGACATACAGAGTCATACTATAATTTCAGTTGTTAATGGACGACTGAGTCAAAACAGATACATCAATCGCAAGAGGTACGACTGAATCAAAACAGATACATCAATCGCAAGAGGTACGAGTTTCCTTCCAAGAAATCTCAAAAGGCTACGAAAAGCTTGAGGACTTGGCCATATTGGTATCTTTCAATAACAATCATTTGGAGAAAAGGGAGAAATTACTGTAGATGTTGAAATATTAAAAAGTGGCCAAAAGCTACTGACTGTCCATGAGAGTTAACAGCAGTATAAAGATGCTCAAGTCTTCCGTAAAATGCTCCGGGAGAAGAAACCGAGATGCATGGAAATATTTAGTAATTATCAAAATATGTTGAATATAATCTGTCTGAATTACTTGTCTCAAGGACGGAAGCAATATAAGCAGTTGCAGTTAAGCCAGAAGAGGGAGAAGTAGCAAAAGGGTGCAGATGGAAGTTGTCCTAGGATGTCATTTTGGCCTGCTACAACCTAGGTCTAAAACTTTGATACCAAGTTGACCGTTACTAAAAAATACGCACAAAATGTTTTGATCCAGACAATAATAATCACTCTCTTTCACATAGATAGTGATAAGCACAGCAGAAGTATTGAAACAAACAAATTTATGGGTTACTATTTATTTTCCTGGCAATCTATGATACCATTCATCTCAACTCCAAATATGCCATTGGAGCACACCAGCAGTTCAAAGATTAGAATAAAGTAACCAGCAGCATCTACATATAGAACTCAAAAAGTATCTGCAAACTAAGGGATAATGGCCTAAACTAGAAAACTTTATCAACTATATGAGAAGCACATTGAAATAAAAAGTTTTAAGAATTCAGCAGGTAAAAGGCGAATTCAGGTGCAACAGTTGAATCGGTAATAAGTGAAAGACACTAAAATGATGTGGCGTGTAATATATACTAATACTGCAAATGCAGACTTGGAACAGTATCATCTCATTAACAAGTAGGGAAAAAACAAATTTAAGTAGCTCGATCCAGCTTGGTGAATGTTTTCTTGGCTGGGACCATCTCTTTGGTCAATTAGCTCCTTTTCCATCACATTGGTTGGTAATGGTGCGGTTGAACTGTAAAGAAAACCCTTTCAAATTTCAGAGAAGCACCAAGTAATGCTTTGTCATGATTAACAGGGGCTTCTGCTTCTGTGCACCCACGACATCATCTTCTTCTCAAGCTTGCATTTGTTAAGTAGCACTGATTTTGACAGAACCAATCCTGTTTGTATTGCTAGTTGTGGAAATTAACTTTTCACTCTTAAAGGAACTTTTCATTGTTTTACTTTGTGATACGACTTTCTTTGATGTTGTTGGAGCAAAACGACCAGCTGCAGTTTTTTCAGCAATTCTTTTCTGGCGCTGGATCAACATATCTTCCATCTTTTTCCGGATTTCTTCTTCCTGTTAACAAGCATTTTTCAATTTTAGTGCTTGGAAATGAAGGTAACCAAAGAACTAACTCAGGAAATAAGAAACAGAATATTTGTTAATACCGTCTCCAATTTGCTATTCTGGACAATGGGCCTGTTCACAGGAGATGGTTTCTTGCTTTTGGACATGATCTGATATTTGCTTTTTCCTAGAGCTCCACCCAAAACCTTTGATCTTGCTTCTTTACTGGTGTATTTTTTTCCAGTAGCTTCACTATTATTGACACTGCTGCTCTTACAATTCAAAGGTAGCTTCTGGTCCACATGTTCACTTGTTCCAGCACCAGAACATTTTCCATTAGCTTCTGTGAGTGAGATGTCACTTCCATAGTTCATACTCAAAGAAAACCCAGCAAAATCCACTCTGGAATCTCGTTCAAATACCACACAAAGATCATCTGGATCATAGGCATTAGATACTTCATGCTTCACTTGCGAAATATTTGGAGTTCCGTTTTCTGAGTGGGCAGCTAAAGTCATATCAGTCTCAATACACATGTATGTTTTCCATTGTGAGTCATACAGATCATCAACTGCTGATCGAGTCTCTATCATGAAAGAATCATCAATAAGTGTCCCTATTCTACTTTTCTCGGTGTGGGGGCAATCACCTTCTAATGACACAATGCAATCGTCATCAAGGACCGTTTGCTGGATGTTTACATCCTGGTCTACTGGCATTCCTGAGTGATTGATAATAAACCAATCTTCTGTCCTCCCAGTCTTGATTATTGTCCTCTCAGCTGAAAAATTAGATAATGTAATCCCAAGTCCGGTTCCTGACTCTCCCAATCTATGGGGAATTACTAATACCTCATCTGCAGAGTCCCTCCTCTTTGTAACATGATGGAAATTCTTGCTGTTTTCAAAATCTTCCAATTCAACTCTACCACCACTTTCACTCATCCTCTCAGTTGCAACAAAGGAATCAGCTGCAGCTGTCAGTTGGTTTGGGGTTTTCTCAACAACAGGTTTGAATGAGATTGACGTTTCAGAGTTTGCGACTGTACAATGTTCATTCTGAACATTTATCAGATGCAGTTTTTCCATCCCTCGAGTATGCATCTCATCATTTTTCATCAAAAGGTTCTGAAAAGAATCCCAGTTCTCATTTCTTCTCTCTCCCTTAGAAGAATCTGTGATCAGATCGCTAAGAAGATCCTGATCAGCGGCATCACTTGACTGGTTCAAACTGTGGCAGCTCTTATCCAAACCCCTTGTCTTCTCGTTCCGCGAGTTTGAGTAATGTATCTTCTCAGATGATCCAATCGCATCCTCTATCGCCTGTTTAAGTGAATCTCCATTAATTAATTCTTCATCTGCAGAAGTTTCAACTGGGACTCCACCCCTGTCCCCATCTGTACTCTTAGGCCTGATATAGTTGATATTACGAATGAAAACTGTTCTGGAGGACTTCTTCTTGCGTTCTTTTTTGTATGAATGCTCCATTAAAGAATTCTGTCTGTCTTGTGGTAAATTTGAATCTGAATCGCTCCCAGAATCAGAGTCACTGGACTCTGTTTGTCTGTCTTCTTCTGAATATACAACTTCTTTTTTATTTGGAAAGTTTTTCTTGCTCCCCACTGAATATGACTTCTGATTCCTATGATAATCGGATCGTGGCCACTGCATATTCTTTGCATTGTGAGGAACAGATTGCATGGTTGGGAAAGGATATCCTTGATGTGGAGGTATTTGTTGGATGGGAATTTGGAAATTGTATATATATGGAGGAATCTGGTTCGTCCATGGCATAGGCAATTGTAATTTTGCAGTAGAGGATGGTATCTGATCTGATGGCAAGGTATTATCTGCAAATGATGTAACCTTAGCATCACAGAACTACCTTAGAACAGAGGTGTCTAGATTTTGTATTTATTATACACTCCATCGCCAAACATAAGGATTATATAAGTTCATGGTAACTTTCCGGTTTATGCAAGCAGCAGCAGTATTTGCTGTGAAACTTTTACTACTAGGTTCCACACACAGTGATTAAGAGAATGGTGCAATTATAGAACCTCAAGTGTATTGCATTCAATTAGATAAAAAACTTTAAATTGTTTTTGCATAGAAAAGTAGAAGATGTGTTTATTCCTAGAGGAAAGGTAAGGTATTATTAACTGAAATGCCGATCATTTAGTTTAGGTTAACAAAAAGACAAATGGAATTGTTTGTCTTTGAGTGCTTTTTAGGAGATTGTTAGTCTAGTGGGTCTATAACTCACCATTGATGTATCTATTTGACTTTTTTTAATAGTTAAACATATATTGTTTCCTTGTAAAGAAAAACTTGAGTCTACATATCAATTCAATATGCCTGAAATGCGGTTTATCACTGGGTGGATTATCTGTGAAATGGTTTACAGCATGCTATAGAAAGAATGTAAAGCACGATATTACAAGGTGAAAACAGAACACATACATATTGAATGAGGAAGTAATTTTACTAACTTGAATCACAGAAAAATAGTTTTCATAGCACTGCGAATAAGCAATACAACAATGAATAATGCCTTTTTTGCTGTGTAAACTTGCTTGACTTGTAGAAGAGCCAGATTTTGATGTATCCAAAGACTCATTTGGCACACCTTTAATGGTAGAGACACTACTTTTGGATGAGTCAAACACAGCACGTTGATTGTGGGCACTTATTTCATTTTTCAATACAATTCCAGATGCTTCCACATATGAAAGTTCTGAAGGGGAGCATGCTTGCATGGCTGTTAATTCCTCCATCCAAAGACCATCTGCATCCTTTTTCTTGCACAAATCTTTGAAATTAATACATGCTTCCCTGCATATGGTTGGCACTTGATCTTAAGACTTGAGTAAGAATATACTTTTTAGATTGAATTTTATTCCTTGAATGGGAGAGAGAAATAAACCGAAGGGATTTGGATTTTACAGGTTTATGCTACCCGATGCATCTTAAAACAGTCTAGAAGCATAACAGTACCCTTCATAGACTAACATCATACTCCTAAAACTATTTAAGACTGACATAATGTTGCACATAAATTAGTGAGTCAAACGTGTGATAGTAGGGATATATTTTGGCCAAGTAAAGGAAGAAGGTAAAAGAATGAAAAAGGCTTTCAAATGAGATGAACCCTGACGACAGTTCTTTTAGTATGGACTTACTTGGATGGCCAAAAAACGTTTTTGAAGGAAATTTCCATCATTGAAAATTAGGGAAAAACAAGAAGCATAATTTTGACTAGTGAAAACAAGAATCTATGATCTTTATCATTCTCATTTTACTTTTATTGGTCAACTGTATAGAGTGTCTGCATCTTGGTCTTGAGTCTTTGGACGGTTTAGTTCCATTACATCCCAAATTCTAGCCTAACGAACATGTATAGAACATGACAGTTCATACCTTAAACGCAATGCTCCAAAGGCACCTGCAAAGGAAATGAGATCATCTATATTTTCCATCTCAAATCCAGCAACAATACCACGCACATAAGCCATCGCCTGCTCTTTCTGAAGCAAAGTTTTCCGATTATCTAAAAGGCGTTGGAGGTGAATCCTAGTCATGACAAAGGTGAAAGTATCAATGAAAGTACTTTATGCACTACAATTAAGTGTATTGGCATTTCAGCAAATGCAGAAAATTAAAATACAGGATGAGTTACCTGGAGTTTTCTTCTTTCACGACATCATCCGTGCATTCTACTTCAGGTTTTAGCTGGCAGGAAAAATGGAAGAATATACTAAGAAACTAATCACATGAATTTCTGGAAAAGCAGCACCATTTCATATTTATTTGAACAAATGAAATACCTTGGGGGAATCAGGAGGCTTCTTTGTAAGACCATTAGCAGCTAAAACACTTCCTAATAAAATGAAGTTAATTAGTAGATAGAATTACTACGACATTCTAGCAAGTACTGTAACTCTCTTCCCAATTCTTTCTTCCAGGATCAAGTAAATCAAATTGAAAAGATGTATAATCCCTTAAACGTGTTTTATTTGTGCATTTAATTTTCTTCCACACTCAGAATCAATATCTTAAATGCAATTCAAGATTTTTTTGAGTTAAGCAGAGTTGACATGGAATGCACCTAACTAACAAGTCAAACTTGAACATTAAAGAGATGTATTTCATATGTGATCCAATATGTATGGGCATATACAATAAAAATAAAAAATAACAAATA
Source organism: Carya illinoinensis (assembly GCF_018687715.1). Classification (NCBI taxonomy): domain Eukaryota; kingdom Viridiplantae; phylum Streptophyta; class Magnoliopsida; order Fagales; family Juglandaceae; genus Carya; species Carya illinoinensis. Next base: position 5,697,981 of record NC_056760.1, on the reverse strand, counting down.
AAAATAAAAATTAAGCTTCAGAAACAGAGCATCATGTTGACTCCATTAAATATATTAACTAATGGATGAAAATCATCGAACCCAATCTCAGGGAGAAGCTTTGAGTTATTTAGGCTTGAACATGTTGCTCAATAATTATGAGGTGGGGACCAAACTGAAGTAACTCCAACGCAATTGGAAAAAAGGTTTAACAATGGTATCCAAGTTCTGAGTGTACCTTCCATCGGTTGCCCATGTACATGGGTATTGGATAGTTCATTAGCTTGAACTGAATTGTCAATCTGCAAGATCTCTCTTTCTATGCTGACGAACCTCTCAAGAAGTGCTGGTGTGCTTACAAAGCGCACAAATCTGCCCAAAATTGTTCAATGAATTATGAAACTCAAAGATATAACCCCCTGTTTCCTAAGAATACCTATTCTTTTCAGAACAAACCCTCATACTTTTACATATGAGCAACCGATCCAAATTAAATACCTAAACTATAAGAAAAAGTGTGGAAATCCAAGAAATGTTTGGGACCAGACTGTAGATAACCTCCCTACACAGTCAACAACTTATTAATATGAGAAAACTCAGTGATTATTCCGACCTTTATAAATCATGCAGCAGCATAATTGCTTAAGTGACATATGCTTCAATCGATGAAATTCAAAATCAAGGACGGTGTCATGCTGTTTCTCCAGGACCAATGGGTAAGGCCTTAATTTACTATAATTTAGGACATAAAGTAAATGAGCTGTGAGCGTTACCTTTCGACTGTGCCTTTGGTGAACCAGGGTGCAGCATGGGCGGATGGGCAAAGCTTGATCGAGTACCCACCTTTTGAGATCTCATCTTTCAAAGATTTGAGGTGAGAAACGAAAGGGTCAAATAATCCAGAAGCTAGTTTCTCAGTAATGCCTCCAGAAAAGACCACAAGATCACATCTTGACAAAATTCAAACAAGCGCACACAAAAGAAGACATTTTTTTTTCAATCAGTTAAGAACTTAATATAAGAACAGAAACAGAGAATTGTAGCGAAATACATGAAAAGAAAGTGGGGAACCTGGTTCTAGTTGGGGTGAGCTGGAAGAGAGCATAATCGAGACGAGCTTTGGAGTCCATATTTGGCGGAAAAACAGAATGAGTGAGTGAGAGAGGGAGGGTTCAGAGGTTAACTATCTCAGAACGGTTGCTGGAAATGCAAGTTGATGCTCTAAAACATTATTGAGCGAAAGATCACGTTCTTGAACGTGCCTGTACGTCGCATTTCGCATCGTAAGATGAACTGTACATTGACTGTGAGATATAGAGAGAGCGCCAGCGGGAACTGATGAAGCACAGCACATGAATGGTGATGGGCTATTTCTTCGCTATCTGAACGCGCGGCCCACATGCAAAGTAGACAGCGCGGCCCACATGCATAGAGACAGTTGGATCTCTCTCTCATGCTTTTTTTTTTTTGAAGAACCTCTCCCTCTTGCTTTTTAGGTCCTATTCTACTGTTTTTTTTTTCCTCCATATCTACTCTCTTAATTCTCAGAAAATCAGTAGATTTTCTAAACAAATCATGGTGTGTTTTTCGTATAATGTGTATATATAATATTTGGAAATAATTTAATTAAAAAAAAAAAAGAATAATTGAAGAACTTAAGTTTAATACAAGATAAGGCATGAACACCATTAATCAAGAATTTATACGGGATAATTAATTATGTTAACGGAAATCGTTATTCTCTATATATGGTACTTAATGGGCTATCTTTTGGCGGCTATAGTAAGAAAGACTATGATCAAAAGAAAGAGACGGTTATTGATCAATGAGAGAAAAGCTGAGTCCCTCCAATATCAATTAAATTCAATTACGTACACGTATATATGCAAATGTTTCTCATGTTCCTGGTAAGTAAACCAGTTATAACCTTTACGTATATTTACGAGCAGTGTGTCACATTGCTGTGTGGGCATCACAAACATTATCGTCGTTTCCAAGCTGCAGCTTTTCTTTTTCGTCGTGCGTATGATATTTTATTTTTTGCAGCTAGCTGTAATATGTATATATATATATATATATATATATTGTATATGACGTAAAGATGTATTTTTTGCATATAGCTAGCTTCAAAGTTGAGACAATTTCTCTCATTATTTTCGTCCATTAATAGTGTGGGGACAATAATAGACTATATACATTCATTTGAGAACTGATAGTGATATGAAAGTTCTTCCTCTCGCTGAGTTCCAGTACTTCACGATGCATGCAAATTAAACTTCTTATGTTATATATCACCGTGACCGAAGTGTCAAGGCGGCGCCCCGGTGGCAATATATAAAGAGATAATCATATATATATATATATATATATAGAGGACAACCATATGAACATGCATGCAACTATATAATTGCTTAAAGTTATACCCCGCTTGCATTGAATTGGGTTCCAAGTGGGCCGGACGTACAGTTAAGGACCCACAACTATTTTTTGAAACTTGTTGGAGATAATGCATGCAGGGCTGTTTATCCGGGTTTCGAACCGGATATCTGGATATATCTGGCCCGAAACCCGAATTGTAAATCCGGGTCAGATTGCGGCTTGGGTATACAAGGATTATAACACGGGCCGAAACCTGAATGCATCCAGATTTTTACAACCCGGAATCTGGGTTCCGGGCTGTACCCTCCTTTTTTTTTTTTTTTTTTTAAACGAAGCCTATATTCTATTGTAATTTAAAAGCTTATATTTTAGAATTCTTAAAAGCCTTTTTTAAAAAAAAAAATAAAAATCTAGCAGCCTATATTCTGTTGTAATTTAAAAACATATTTTTTTATATAGAACAACTATTTATCTTTTCAACTAAATGCAACTAAAAAAAAAAAAATTAGAAATTCAATATTTATCATATAAAATACATGCAACACATAATGCAACTCTGCTACATATATATTACATTATTTGATATTTTATACATTACATTACAAAACACAAAATTACAAGTCATGATTGATAATCATGATTACAAAACAATTACACAATATTTATCATGATTGATGATCATCAGTTTAGGAAGAGCTTCTGGACTACTTGGTGCCAGCTCTCCTTCACTGCTCCCCTTGCACGTCGAACTTCTATTACATGCCACGGCATCCCCTTGCACATTAATATATATATATATATATATATATATAGAAAGCAAAATACATGGGAATCAATTAAATAAATAAGGCAACAATACTCATTGTAATTGTCATGATCAACAAAACCTGGTACCACATCCAATAAAGATATTGTAAGTGCACATCCAAAAAAATAAAGAACTTAAAAAAAAATACACACAAGCAAACTTTTAAAAATAAAATAATTATTGGTAGGTTGTGCATATTGCTATGATATAATTCAGAAAAACAGTTGAATGCTAATCCACGTTGTAGAACAGCAACCCTACAGGAGTTAATTTAAGCTTTTTAAAATCAACCACATACACCTGACTCACTAAAAAGTTCATTAGTAGTCGACTACAATAAATGCATGCATTTGCAACAAGCTCAAAGACATACACCACGACAAAAGTAATCAACTCATCTATTTTTTATTTATAAGAATCCACTCATCTACAAGCTTTTCATAATCATATTTTAGCTTTAAATCATATAACATCTCCTAATGGATGATACATTAGTCCCAACCTCAATTTGGTACATACATAAACTCTGATCAGATATATAGATCACTGGTCCAACTCTGTCAATACAAGTTCCAAGGACACCACACATAAAATGCAAAACTTGGCATGACAAATTTCCTTTTTTAATAGGTAAAATAAAATTTTATTGATAAGAAAAAACAGGAGTCTAAACCCAAATACATAGGAAGTATACAATGAGAACGCCCAATTAGAAGGACTAAAACTAGATACAAGGAAACCATGAAAACTAGCAAATTTAATCACACAATTCCATAGTTCTCTGAACTGCATGGTAGGGGGGGCAACTTTTTGTTTTGAGAAGCTGAAATAAACAAGAGTTCCTTAAAAAAAAAGTCTGATACCTCTTTTCCCCATATAACCACATATAATATGAAGTATTATATAAATGTAATTACATCCCCCAAAAAATTTGCGGGATATAAGAGCACATGTTCATTTACAAAGGAAAATGATATGCTACAAATCAAAATACTTGGCCATATTGTAGCAACCATTCCTCATTATTATGCTCACAATTATCTATACATGCATATAGCACAATGAAACAGAATAATCTAGGGAAAAAAAAAGTATCAGTTACATTTAGCAATGGTGCAAAGATTTAGAAGCCAAACAGGCTAATGCAGAAAGTCATTGAAAACAAATATGCTCACAATAACATGTTGTTCTTAAAATCATTGATCCTTCCACAAGACTTTCATAAGGTCAGGAAAGATCGGAAACATGATCTTATCATATGCAGAGTTGGCTAGAAATTTTCAATTATTTTTTTCCAAGGTGATGGCATCTTATTTAAATAGACCTAAGGCCAAATGAGAAACTATAATCTTCTATTGAAAGGGCACGTTATCTAGGCCATTTTACTAGCAAAATAACTAAAAAAAACCAAGATCTATCAAACTAACAGCATATACTTTATACTCATGTTTAAGAAAATAACAAAAAAATCCAGATCTATCAAACTAACAGCATATACTTTATACTTATGTTTAACAAAATAACAAAAAAACCTAGATCTAGCACAAAATGTCGTAGCCGTAGCAGAAAAAGGATGCTAACACAGAATGTCGTAGCATAGATCTTACCTGAACAAAGCTTACACAAGCCATACCATTTCATCATCGTGATTCCAAGGTATATGACGATGCAAGATAGAGAGGGTGAGAAGAGAGAGAGATCGAGGGTGAGAAAAAAATCAGTAGATAGCTTTTTCTTATCATTATAAAACAAATCCAAATCGAAATAAAATGGACCCAAATTGTAAAGAACAAACCTGTAATAGAATTTAGAAATTGAATGCTAGAAGATGGAGAGAGGGACGACATTTCAACTGGAGAAGGTTTTTCTTCTGGAGAAGGCCCCCAGGACTGATAAGAGAGAGAGAGAATGAGGCAAAGATGAGTGGCAACTAGGATTTCTGACTCTGAGATGAAAGAGAGAGAGAGAGGGGGGGGGAGATATTTAGTCGGGGCCCGGGGGAAAAAAAATAAATGAAACCAAATATCGAGTTTTTAATCCGGTACTCAGATTTTAAATCCGTATCCAAACTGCATAGGTTCGAATTTTACAATCCGGATTTCAGTCCGGATTTAATCCGGACCGGAACTCGAAATCAGAATCCGGTTTTACTAAATTTTAGACCGGACCAGATAAAATTATGCCCGTATGAATAGTCCTAAATGCATGTATAGCTTTCTTAATGATAGGGATTGCATGCAGTCAGGAGAATTGATGAGTTTTAATTAATGGAAACGACAATTATGAACTAGTACTACTAATATTAATAGAAGTTTCCCACAGAAAATTAATAAATGTTCTAGAATCTATATATTGTCCTTTAATTACGTACGTACCTCCCGAAAGAAGAGAGTATAACTTTTTCGATGAGAATTTCAGAGAAGGAACTTGGAAATATACAGAGTAATTAGAGGCGTAGGCGGCGGCCTAGGGCGAAAAAATAAAATGTAGGTCGTACGTCGCCATAAAAAAAAGTTTTCTAAGCTGAGGATTTAAGAAGATTTTATGGGTATTGAAGAATCTTCAACCCGGAGAAGTTTATTACGTCTTATTCCAAGTAGTAAGGAAGGTGCGTAATTAGCATTCATATGCGCGGAATATATATAGAAGAAAAAAATAGATAGCAGGAAAAGTAAAAGCAACTGCTTGCATGCATGCTTTGAAACTGCTAGCTTTGCTGATTACTGCGCGCTCGTTCGCATGCAAAAAATTAATGTTGCCCCTGCAGTAATTTATAACGTAAATTCCTTGCATCAGCCGATCGAGCAAAGGCGAAGGTTCTTGGAAAAGATCAGGAATTAAGGTGCATATATCATGCATCAATATATATATATATATTTTATAAGATATATGCATTAATATTGATCTCACGCACTGATACTGATGATCATGATTCGCTCATAAATTCCCATCAACTAATATTATTTTAAGAAAAAATATAGTTACAAGTAGAATTACGTATTAACATATACATTACTCTAATGTGATTGGTCAAAAAGTAAATTTTATTAAAAATAATATTAATTTAAATTTTAGATATAAATAACTCAATATCGATATACAGATTAATACTTAATTTTATTTGTACGTAACAAAACTCTTATTTTAAACTATTAATTACGTACGTTGTTTCTTAATCTTCAGTATTATTTTTCTTAATACTTTCAGCTAGCTAGCATGCAGCTAGGGCGGTACGTACGTACGTATTATAAGCACTCAAATAATCCAACGTACATTTTAATTTCTTGCTACTTCCTTCTTGGCGGGCCGAAGTACGTGTACGGCCACCCGTTGTCAAGTCGTATTTTCAACATCATTAATATATATCAACGACATCATATGTAATTATTAGTTTTTATTTAACTGATCATTTGGGTACGTACGTACGTACTATATATATATTATATGCCCATATATATAAAAAATTTTCAGGTAAATACAAGTACTATATATATATATATATGTATTAGGGTTCATGTTCTTCTCCAATAAACAAAAACAATTAATGGTAAGTAATAAATTAGTAGATCGATGCATACATGCTAGCCTTCTTTTCCCTCTCATCGCATGAGTTAATTAAATAGTATACGAACAATGAATAGGTTAGATCACTTGGCCGCCCCTCAGACTGTGAATCATGAATTGGGTGCCAGAAATACGTATGTACGTACTTTGTAGCTAGGAGGTCATTATTGTTATAAATATAATATGTGTCCAAAATCAATGGTACTGATCAGATTATGTACTATAAGCCTAGAGAAGTAGTACTACGTACAGGAAAGTGACCCTAAGTTTGGTACAGCTAGGGTTCATCTGAAACTTAGGAATGCACAACAACGATTACAATTTATGCAAGAAAGCGACCTTTGCTGATAGGGAAGGACATGTATCTACTAGAAAGGAAGCTCAACAGGTTGGAGAGAGAGCAGTTAATGTGCCGCCAGAGATCTAAAACTCTGTTGCTGAAGGAAGGAAATCAGAATTCAAAGTTTTTTCATACAAGAGAAAGAAGATATATAGTATCTTGAAAATTCAAGACGATAATAGAGAATGGCATAATGGTGATAGAAAAGATTGGTTATCCTAGATTTCTTTAAAATTTTGTTTTACTTTTGATCAGAGAGGATTTATCGATTTTTTGGGAAGCCTAGCTGGGAGGGTAACAAACCAAACTAATGAAGGCTTAGCACCAATGTACATTAATTGAGCGAGAGAAGATAGAAGCTCTTAAGGCAAATGCATCCTTCGAAAGCTCCAAGACCAGATGACATGACCCCAATTTTCTACCAAAAGTTCTGGACTGTTGCTGATAGATTAGTAACTGCAGCTATTATGAAAGCTCTAAACAGTGGTGAGTTTCACACTTCTTTGAACCATACTTAGATAGCATTGATTCCTAAGAAGAAATCTCCTGCTAAAGTGGCTGACTTTCTTCCTATTAGTCTATGCAATGTTGTGTATAAGCTAATGGCCAAAATAATTGCTAATAGACTGAAAAGTGTGCTCCCTTTTCTTATCTCGGAGTCTCAAAGTGTTTTTGTTCCACACCGTCTTATAATTGATAATGCATGTGCTCATTGCTTATGAACTTGTTCACTATTTGAAGCACAAGAAGGCAGGGGAAAGATGCCACATGTCTATAAAGTTAAACATGAGCAAAGCATATGATCATGTTGAGTGAGATTTTTTAGAGACTATTTTGAGTACCATGGGGTTGAGAAGAAGCTGGTGAATATGATCATGAAGTGTATCTCTACTATTACATACTCAGTGTTGATTAATGATGATCCTAAAGGGCCAATTGTTTCGATTAGATGTTTGAGACAATGGAACCCTCTATCTCCTTATCCATTTCTCTTGTATACAAAGGATTAATATATATGTATATCATCCGTTCACCGCTAATGTTTTAGGCACGTGGACAAATTATACAATTGTACAATAGAAAGCATTTTTGCTGGCGCTTTTAAATCTCCGGTAAAACAACAAAAATCGCCGCTATATCTATATCCCAGCGATTATATACTCGCCGGTACTAATCAGCCATTTCTTCTATACGGCAGCAAAGTTTCCAAATCGCCGTATAATACACGCTCTTTCCCGGCGATTAGAAAATCGCCGGAATATATGTATAAAAAATATAAAAGTAAATGCCGACGATAAATAAATCGCTGTAAAATTCTTAGGCGGCGATTTATAAAACGCCGGGAAATAAATGATAAACGGGAATTCATTAACCGGAGTTTAAAAAATCGCTGGCAATTTAATCACCGGCGTTTAAGAATCGCTGGTAAATTATTAGCCGGCGTTTCATAAATCGCCGTTAATTTATTAACTGGCGTTTTGGAAATAGCTGCAAATTTATTATGTGGCGTTTCATAAATTGCTGGAGAATTATTACCCGGCGTTTTAGGAATCGCTGGTAAGTTATTAACCGGCGATTGATGAAACGCTAGATAACTATTTACCGGCGTTTATAAAATCGTCGTGCTTTAATATAGCATTTTTCCCATCGCCGTGCTTTAATATAGCAGCGATTGGAAAATTGCCGGCAAATACTATAACAGCCATTTCATTATCTTCTAGCGATTTTCAAATCGCCGGAATTGGAATTACAGTATTTTTTTATAATTATTTTATGGTGTTTTGTAAGTTTTTGGTGGCGATTAAAAAATCGCTGAAAAATCCTAAGAATTCCTAATTTTAATAACTCAATATTCCTACATGGGTCTCATTTAAATGAGACCAATGAGTTCTCATTTAAATGAAACCCAGTAAGAATACTGGGTCTCATCTTTCACCCATGCATTAATCATGAAAACCAAATATTTGCCCGTCATTCGTCTAAATGTACCTGATTGACATGAGTAGCTAATTAATTATCCATACATCAACAAATTTGGAATATATCAATATTCAAGTAAAGTCGTCAATGAGACCAAAGTCATATATATTTTTACACTGGATGGTGCATTATACTGTCATATCAACTACAAGCTGAGCTACTGATTATGTGAGAGAGAATAATCACTAATATTTGATACATGTTCAAGTCTCTACTACATCCAAAATCAAAGAGCTACCAAGTTGTGCTTGTTGGTGCCTTCAGTGCACGCTAATGAACATCACTAGTACTGAAGTTTTGAAGAGTGTTCCCATCTGTTTAAAATTATCAAAACAGAGACAAACTCATGAGCACCCTATATGACATAAATAGTTCTTTCTTAATTTGGAAATAGCATGTACAAATTATTTAAATATCGATAAGTTGAAATGTGACTCTATAATATATCCATGTATCGATATATTAACTAGAAACTCCATCATAAAACCAAATTGGGATGGAAGTACAATATATATATCGATATATTGACTTGCAAGTACGTACGTGATAATCATGGAGGCAATTAGTTGAGGTCCCTTGTTAATTTTAAAATTTGGTTAGGAATGGAACTAAATTTTTTTTTAATTTAATATTAGGCGAAATTCCAAGGTGCATGCATTGAATTTCAAGAATAAAATAAATAGTTCAGTCTAAGACATGAACACATTAATATTGCTTAAATTTAATTTATTGCAATTAAAACGAAATTCAGTAAGTATGGAGTTTAAAATGATCTGCTCACAAACTTTTGTTGCTAATTTTTATTATGCATGCGATGCAAGATCACCCAGAAATTAAGGAAAATTACTGACCATGTCGTACTTTGGTCGCCGTTTCGCCCGACCGAGTAAGATTTCGTTCCGCTTTATCAGATGAAGACAGATCATCCATGGCCCATGCAGTACTACTTGTCGCGATCTCGACCGAGTCAAAGACCACGTTTTCTCTGAACGATTCTGGAGTTCATACATACTTCTCTCAATTCTTATATGCGATCATACGCGAAGAGGAAAATAAATAAACAAATCCTGATCACTGGGCGATGCTGGAAACGCAATATTATAATCGTCTACACTATATGCAGATCGATGATCAATAAACTCTAAAAATTCAAATGAGTTTCTGATTCTAACTACCACGACATATTATATATATATATATATATGAGTAATTTTACATACGATCGTAAAGTGTTTAAGTAATACTGTATAAATGCTTTGAAAAAGAGTATATATACTTCACTATTAAAAATTAATTTTTTTTTATGTCATGTGGGTCTCATATTTTAACACTTTTTTTAAAACGATTAAACGGTAGTTGTACAATTTATAATTATAAATATCCTTTTTTTATATATATATTATAAAAAATTTTAAGTGTAGACATTTTTACATATTTCTCTCTGTGTATTATATTAATACAATTGGTTGCATCATTCTTTTATATATAAATAAAATAATTATTTTACCAAATTATATTAATAAAATATATAAAAAATACATAAAAATAACTGTAGGTAACATAATTCTATTAATTATATATCACACGTATGATGATAATTAATTTGAGATCAGTTTTTGAGTACTTTTCACGATCGACTGAATTCGCTCGACCGGCAAAGGGGACAAAAGATATAAATTGAAAAGAGCAGTCAAGAAGTGGCAGATTGATTAGGCAAAAAGTTTAATAATATTAATTAATTAATCTCGCCGCAACTAGCTAGAAGGACCATGGGAAAAAAGTAGTTACACACTAATTAATTATCTCCCGATTCAGAAAACCATGCAAACAGGAGACGAGTGACCGTTTCAGCGATCCTTTAAAGCTAATAACATAATTAACGTGTTTGAAGGTTTAAACAGTTCCAAATAAGCCTAGAGCGTCAAAACATTCAAACGTGTTTACTCTATTATTTGCTTTCTTGAATACCGGGTAGTTTCTTCACAGTCCAACCAAGATTTGGAATTCTCCCACCTTGAAAATCAAACTCAGATTCTGGTCATTGATCAAAAGTCCGCGAACCCCCTCAATACTATATATACACATATACCCTGGCTTCACAGGTCTATATCTTTTATTAGATCCATACTACAATTACTACAAACAAAAGGCCGGCCGGAACTAAAAACATTAACGCGCGTATATTGCAAGATCGATCAGATTGATCATCTTTTGAGTCTTGAAACATAAGAATTCCGATACCTTATTGAAGAAGCCATGCAGCGTTCAGTGGCCTTGTCCAGGAGCTTTGTTCGTCCCTGGAATCAAATCCAACAACTGCCACGCTCACACGAGGTGTTCATAAGCCACCGGGGGATAGATACGAGGAGAAACCTTGCCGGGTTACTTTACGACCATCTTTACAGGCTGAGGCTCAGACCTTTCCTCGACTGTCGAAACTTGAAACCTGGGGACAGGTTGTTTGACAAGATTGATACTGCCGTTCGAAACTGTAAGGTTGGGGTTGCAGTGTTCTCGCCCAGGTATTGTGAATCCTATTTTTGTCTCCGTGAACTGGCACTTATGATGGAATACAAGAAAAGAGTCATTCCCATCTTTTGTGACGTCAAACCGTCTCAGCTTCGATTTGAGGACAATGGATCTCCCATACCTGAGAAGGAGATCGAAAGATTCAGAATGGCACTCGAAGAAGCTAAATATACAGTTGGACTGGCATTCGATTCGTCAAAAGGGTACGCATTAATCTTTCATAATCTCGACTACTTTTTAAATCCGTGAACGTATATTTCGCATATTTTGTTATTTGGTTGATGTAATACCTCTAATTTTCTTGTTCTTTTTTCGGTTTTCAGGAATTGGTCGGAGTTCCTAGAAAGTGCTTCAGATGCTATCATAGAGAATTTGCTCGAGGTAGATCGGGAGCGATTGGAGGTCAAGAGTCCTAAACAACATGTGCTGAAGTGCAACAGCTCACTTCTAATAACAAAATGAGCAATTAATGATCAAGAGATCGATTCTCATTATAAGCAAATCATGGGATCGATCAAAGCAATTAACTATTCTGTTAATAAAAATATAACATTAAAATTCATTAATGTTGATTTTTTTATCCCCATGTTGTAACATCATAGTATAAAATGCGTTCAAAAAGGTTTGTTATTAGGTTTTTGTGCATTAAAGCAGGTTATAAGGGTCGAAGAAGATAAAAATTTTTCGTATCAATGAGGTTATAAGTTGATATGTGCAAAGTACTTCTGACAATAAAGAAGGATTGTAGTTTCTGGAATTATTTGTATTCCAAGTTGTAAATTCATGTATTCATGTCATGTAATCAATATTTTTACACGATTCATTTACGGTACTGTGTGCACATCCTTGTAGATCTTTTAATTTGTGACAAATCCAAGTTTCGAAGGATCGTTAGGTTATTTTTCGCTCATGTTTTGACAAAATATATATATACTGCAATTGAATAAGATGATCTCTCTCCAAATCAGCCACCTACTTTCGACTTAACTCGGGGGGGTTAAAAACGGAAACCGCTCGTTTTCCAAGCTCCGTGAGCTTAGACGAAATCTTTCCTCCATTGCCTAGACTGTAGCATCGCTAAGAGGTTCAATACCTTATATACATATGATAATGATCAGGCTCATGATACCTATAGTTTGATACTTTCTTGTTATCAAACTCGATGTTGCCTTACGTTTTGGTTCTAGCCATGGAAGTAATTGATCTCCGAACTTTTGAAACATATCATGACATGAGCGACCTGCAAAAAGTCAAATCATGATGTGATAAGGGAAAGATTATCTCCCATCTCAAATTTGCGGACGCATTGTCTGCAAAGGCAAATTCAATTGCGTATCTCTCCTTCATGAGGGCTTAATTACAGAAGTCTAGTTATTATGTCGGGTTTAGTCCCCGTGCGGTATTACTTGTGGCATTAATTTGTAGTAAAGTGACTTATTGATCAAGACTTAATTAAGAAGAAGGAATGTCGCATGCATGCACTTTGGTGGAAGCGAATTAATTGTGGGAACGGTGAAGAGAGCTAGCTGGACTCGTCTTAAGCTTTTATATTATATGGACTCCGCACGCAGGGTGCATGGGTGCATCTTGCAAAATTAACTACTCTCTTCGCCTCGACCCAGCTGGTAGATGTAATTTTTGGATTAATTAAGGGTACTAATCTGAATCGTAGTAGTACTGGAGCTAAGGTCTCATGCTGGCCGGGGAATTAATCTATGTCTATCAGAGAAGGAATTAAGGTACCATGTTTTGGGCATAGAGGGTTTAGCCATCAGTTCGAATCGAGCGAGCAGCCATACTAGTATTGAAGCACCTCTCATGTGCAGCGTGCAACAACGGTCAGCAATCTATGGCTATATATTTGGTTTACATGCATGGGTTAATGTTGATTCTGAATTTATTAGAGCTGGTCGATCGCAGCTTTTGCACTATTATTCGTACTTTTGCGGAATGGAAGAAAAAGGGCCTCTTACGTACGCGGTACGACCTACCAACAAGAGTAATGCTAACGGTAGAATTGGCCGTTCAATAATTTTGAAATAAATTTTATTATTAAAAAATTAATTTTTTCTTTTTATGTAAATCTCTCATATTTATTCACATTTTTAAAATAATTATACGACACTTGCACACGCACTATTACAACTATCATGTATATAAATATATAAATGTGCAGGAAATTACAAATATTTAATCATTAATTATTTATATATGTATATATATATATGAAAAGGAATTTAAGCACATGATTAATTACCTGATCTCGGTGAAGAAATCGAATATATCATTGTTTTTCCAATCAAATTTGTTCAGTATAGACGCACGGCAATTGGTTGGCGGCACTACGGACGTTCTAATTACTGCTCTAGCTAATTATTCGCGGCCGCTTCGTTTGTTTTATTTTTGAGACATGATCTAACTGCTCTACCTATATATATATATATATATATATATTCTTTAACAAATTTTCCTTTTCCACAATAGAATCATAAAATATTATTATTGTAGAGTGTAATGTTGGTGAAGTACGAGTGATATTGCAGGCCCTCGATCACACGGCGTCGGTGCTTGAAATATTTTATTCATGCTTTTGTTTTCCGTGGAATCTGTGATGAATAATTATATATGTGTGTGTGTATAGGTAGGTATGTATGTATTGAGCACTGCCGACGTGGGTCATTCTAAATTATATATATATGTGTGTGTGTGTGTATAGGTAGGTATGTATGTATGAATTGAGCACTGCCGACGTGGGTCATCCTAAATTATATATATATATGTGTGTGTGTGTGTGTAGGTAGGTATGTATGTATGAATTGAGCACTGCCGACGTGGGTCATCCTAGGCCTGTTCGCCGTCCTTGACGTTAGCTACATGGTAATTCTCATGATATTGGACAGAATATTGAACAAAATTGAACATTTTACATGATGAACGAATGCTGCATGCAGGCTTAATTTCATACATCTCAGCAAGTCAAGCATTGAGAAGTAATTTCATAAAATGTAAGATCAATACTTCAAAACTCAATGGCATCAGTACGCTCGCACGCCACTCGAAGTTACTCTAAATGTAGTGAGAAATAGTTTGTAACTTTCCATTGATATATAGACGTACACAATATTGCATGAAGCTATTTCTTTATTTTCTCAACAAAATTAATTAATGAGCCTTATGATCTGTTACAACCTTGTATCTAATTAATGGTTGAACGTGATTATGCTCAGTTTAGGGGCATATCCCATGAGATGGAAATTTCCATCAGCATTCTGTGGATATTCAGGGAAGTATGCATGGAAATTATGAACAGAGCTATATATATAGAAACTTTTTATTTGTTTGGAAGCACGTCAATGCCAATAGCTAGAGCTAGCTTCTTGGAGCAGCCATGCAACGTTCACCAGCTAATTTGTCCAAGAACTTTGCTCGCAAATTCCTTAATCCCGGCGGTCGGAACCCAATCAGAACAATACCAAGCCCATCATGCGCTGTGTTCTTAAACCACCGGGGAGATGATACGAGGAAAACTCTTACCGGGTTGCTCTATGACCATCTTTTCAGGTTGAGGCTTAGGCCTTTCCTCGACAGTCGAAACATGAAACCTGGGGACAAGCTGTTCGACCAGATCGATATCGCTATCCGAAATTGTAAGGTTGGCGTTGCTGTGTTCTCGCCCCGATATTGTGAGTCCAAGTTTTGTCTCTATGAATTGGCTTTGATCATGGAATCCAAGAAAAGAGTTATACCCATCTTTTGGGACGTAAAACCATCCCAGCTATTGGTGAAGGACAATGGAACTTGTTCGGTGGAGGAGCTTCAGAGATTCAGCTTGGCACTCGAAGAAGCTAAATATACCGTAGGGCTTGCTTTCGATTCGTCAACAGGGTACTTTCCAGTTTTCCTATAATTCCTTGTTATATTGTTTTGATTGGTATCTTAATTAATTGATGAACAAATCTTTCACACAATTTCTGATGTAAATATTATTCTTAAAAATAAATTAATAATACATATTTCTAATGTTGCTTTTATTTTTGGCCTAATTTCAGGGATTGGTCAGAGTTCCTAAGAAGGGCTTCCCATGCAGTCATAGAGAATTTACTCGAGGTAGGTGGGGATGAACGATATTGGGAGAAGAAATTTAAAAATCAAGCACTCGGCCAAGAGTTGAAGTTTAATCCACTTTTCATACCACAAAAACTAAATCAAGATCTCATCGATCGATTATAACTAAACTTCGTATGAAGAAATTAATCAATAATATTAATGGTTCACGACTAAAGCCGTTTATCAAATTGTAAAAATATATCTTGCTGTGAATATATATGTGTATATAAAAGATCATGTACATGATTTTAGGCTATTGTATCTTTCACGTGGATTATCATGCATCGGGGTGCATGGGGCCACGAGTTCTTCCCTTTTTGCTCTTATTCTTTATTTTGTGTACATAAAACTGTGAATGCTGATCAGTGACAGTAAAGTTTATACGTACGTACTTACAATGTATTTATATATATTTGCCAAGTTGTAAATTTATTTAATGGTAAATGTATGTACATATTCTTGGAGATTATTTATAAGAACCCAGGCTTCTATATATAGAAAGTACTGCTAAATTCAATTTTTTTCCCTCTTTAGTTTCAGCTCTAGCTCGTTATCTCATAAAAAATGGAAGGCATCGAATATTTTCCTAGCAATGCTATAGGCAATGGAGGAAAGCTTACTCAAGTCAACTATTTGAATATATATCATAAACAATATCGAGGTGAACGTAATCGTTACTGGCCGTTCGGTTGAAATTAACCCGCAGCTACGTACAACCTTCCGGCCTATTGTTGATGAATTTACATATAATCATAATTAATTATAAGCAAAGAAATTTCAGCGTTACAACCTTTGACCCTGTTGAATATTAAATTTCCTTTGAAATATAAAGCTTATATATATATATCGATCCTACGACGAGAAGAATGTTATATACAAAAAACGAGATCCCTTGTGCTTTCAAATGCAAAGGCCCGTTGTGTTTTTCACTTTATGTGTGTGAGCATGCACCGAACGATATTAGGAGAAGAAGCAATGCAGTTTCCTTAATAGAATTAAAAAAAGAAAGAAGAAGAAGAAGAAGAAGAAAATACGATTCATTCTTACGGGCTTTTGCATGCTTATTTTACATACATACAGATAGAGATGCATGCATATGTAATTCATTCATCGTGCAGGAGATCCAAATACCGGTTATTATAATAAATAAAAGGTTTAAACTCAGGCCAGCCAACAATTAACTTCCGTCCACCGACCATCTGATCCATGCATTCAACGCATGCATGCACGCACGCGATAAAGCAAAAGCCGAATCACCCGCCCACCAAAGCTACAGTAAAATCAAAAGGAGCTTGAAATAAAGATCTGCGGTTCTAACCTTTTGAGTGAAGGCAAAGAAAGCCTTTTTTTTGGGTTTCATTTTCCTGTCTTTTCAGAATTCGATCGGTCAATTAAAATAGTCGTACCAACTCAGTCGTGATTTCGTCAACCCTGCTAAATCCGAGTATTCGGAGCTAGCCTTGCTTTGTCAAAGTTCGTTTTGACATATTTTTTTATTCTTCTTTCTCTCTCTGTGTCTCGTCTTTTTGCCTACACCTGATTTATTTTCTCTCCTTTCAAACCTAGCTTAATTAATACTAGAGCTAGTTACTTAGCTAGCGATAGCCTATGATCTCTTCCCTCGTGTTACTCGTGTGTGTATATATATATATTGAGTTTTATTAAATTTATATATTAATCTCTATATTAATATTGATATTTTTATATTTAAAATTTAAGTTAAAAAATCTATTTTCTGATAAAACATATTAAATAAATACATATTGTTTGTAACTAGATTTTATTAATCTCTTACAACTGGTCTCTTTTGGTCCAGTTGGCTTACCTGTTTAGCATGTTTTAGGGGTCCGAATCATGTCAGGTGAGGTACCCACTTGTTTCCACTGTCACTCGGTTTTATTTTTTATTTATTTTTCTTTGTTCTTTTTCTTTCAGCAACTTTTCAGGGCATAGAAAGCCCCATGCAGTACTTGACAGGGCCAGAGATTCGACCCGGCCCATATCCTTACCCTAACCAACTAGAAAGTGCTATTAGCTAGGCCCAATATTAATTCAATGTTAGTAGTTTAAGAGACAGCTTAATTCTCGTATTAAGGGTTCGTTTGGATTAAATGATAATGTTTTAGATGAAAAATAAAAGTTAAATAAAATATTATTTTTTAATATTATTATTATTTTAAAATTTTAAAAAATTAAATTATTTATTATATTTTATATAAAAATTAAAAAAAATTATAATAATGATACGTGATTAGGTAAGAAGAAGCTCTTTCCGAATTATATAAAAAAAATTAATAAGTAGTTCGCATTTACGTATTGACCACTTGATTAAGGTCAGTACTTGCTCGTCCCACACAGTATCCGCGTAGTGTCCAATATCTAGGAATTGTTGTCTCCCACCGACACCAGCCCCCTTCGCTTTTGTTAATGGAGGATCCTCTCGATGCAATACCCATTTGCATTTGTCCATTACTTGTTCAAACTACGCTCTTCCGTCCCCACAGTCTCGATCTCCAGTTTTCCACTTCTGAAGCCTCCCCAATAATACGGATCATGAAATAATTATAACCATCAAATACCTCTTTGATCCCTCTTTGTTTTTGTTTTATTATCATTTGACAATGGGTTGGCGAGGTGGTTCTGTCTTGTTTCTTCTTATTGTTGTTGTTTTAGGCAGTGGCAAAGTGGCACATGCTATGGATCTCAGCAGCAATTCCCATGAAAACTACACTCAGTTCCTTCTTGCCAATGGTGTTGCTCACACGCCGCCCATGGGGTGTGTGTAAACTTCCATCGGCCTGCTATGAAATTCTTTATTTATTTATTTGTTTTTTTGCTTTCAACATGGTTGTGTGAATGCTCAAGTGAGATTGTAAATTGTTTGGAGTGCAGATGGAACAGCTGGAACCATTTTCAATGTGATATAGACGAGCGGACTGTGAAAAGCACGGGTACTGCGCTCCACGCTTATTGAATATTGGTGTTTTTTTTCCAAAGACTCTCCCTTGAATTGTGTTATGAAAATGGTTGTTCCGTAATGCAAAGTTGGAAGTAACATATTTTTTTAACAATATATAAACTTACTCTTTCTTATTCATACGAATTATTTATATCAAAATAACGTGGAGGAAGATTCACGTTTCTGGGTTGACTTTGAACCAGCTCTGAAGTTTGTAGTGACGCTCATTGTTAAAATTATTGTAGCGTTATTCATTATTTTATCTTTCCTTGGAAATTAATTATAACAATTTAAGGTTAGGTATTGTCGATTTAGGAATGCCTAGGCAGATTTTCGATCCCACGGAATACGTTATTCAAAACCTTGAACTGTTTTTCACCGAACTAGGAAAACCAAAGGAACTTCCTGATTAGGTTCCTCATGAATGACTAAGAAGTTGGGTGGATTGTAGAGAATAGCCCAATTAATGATTTTCCAACAGCCATTGAAAGTTCTTGATTAAAAGTTTTAACTATAGTCATTGCAGATTAAATCCACGCGCAATTTTTAATCTAATACGGAACAGTACCTAACTGAATTACCTAATATAGGCAAGCAAGTCATGTGACGCTGTATTATGTGGCATGGAGTAAGTTATTTACTGCGTGAAGAAGTTGGGGTCTCTTTAGCATGAATTGTACTTGAATATTTGATGGTTTGCTGCCTACATTGATCTATTCAGGGTTTCAAGTTCTCTGAGGATTAATATTTTATTTATTCTTTGCAACTTTTTTATTGCTGAGAACAGCAGACGCTCTTGTTTCTACTGGTTTGGCGGCACTTGGGTACAAATATGTAAATATTGGTATGCCATCCTCATACTATCTTCCTTTAGTTCTTGTGAGAATTAGTGATTTTTTTCCAGAGTACCGATTGTGGAACAAGGTGTTACTCTGCTAGCAACCTATGGCTAGCATTTTTTCTTCCCTTTATCTGCCATGGTGATGGCTAACATAGGGGAAAAAAACTAGAATAAAAAAACTTAGCAAACATAGTGGCTCGCAATAACACTTCTCACATATTTTTAGTGGTGGTTAAATGGCAGATGATTGCTGGGGAGAAAAAGATAGAGACTGGAGGGGTAATTTAAGGGTAAAACCTTCTACTTTTCCTTCTGGAATCAAGGCCCTTGCAGATTATGTTCACGCAAAAGGATTAAAGCTTGGCATATATTCTGATGCTGGGTAAAGCTCTGCCCTTTGTTTGGATTTTATATAATAACTGTGATCACAGTGACCAGTGTTATACAAGCCCAGATTATTTTTCCATACAATTGCAAATACCATTCGAAACGTTCACTATTTTCCATCTTATATTTTTGCATCCTTAGCTACCAAACTTGCAGCAAGACAATGCCTGGATCTCTTGGGCATGAAGATCAAGATGCAAGAACTTTTGCAGAATGGGTTAGTTTTTCTAGTCTGCTACAACATGACTCGGATTTATTAGTGGCATTTGGTTTCTGTTTCAGTGGAAAGTAAGCACAGCTATTGTCTTATGGGGGCATTTGGTTGCAGGGAATCGATTACTTGAAGTATGATAATTGCTATCATGATGGTTCTAAGCCATTATACAGGTATTATCTTTTGATACTTTGTACCTAGTGTGATTTCTATTAGTGCAGAGAAGGTCGTCTATACTGTGCAGAGCCTGTGTTTTAGAAAATATTGTCCTCTGTTGCAGATTTGCTAGGATGAGTAATGCATTACAGAAGGTTGGCAGGCCAATCCTTTATGCTATATGTGAATGGTAAGCCCCATGAATTTTGGTTGACCATCCCTTAACCCCAAATTCTTTTTAGGTGTAATAGGTGTAAGTATTTGCATGCTATGGCATGTTTTAGGTGATATATGTGCTTCATATTTTGAAAAGTAACAGTGGTTGAGTGAGCATTGGGATTCAAGAGCTAGATGTAACTTGCAGATTTCTCGAACTTTTTGAATGCTATATAAATGGCTTTGACAGAGCATCATTTTCATAGGGGACAAGACAATCCTGCAAAATGGGCCAGTCGGTATGGTAATGCTTGGCGAACTACGGGAGACATAAAAGACATCTGGGAAAGGTGGCACTCCCTTCCCCCCCCTTTTTTTTCCCCTATGCTTACTTTTAAATTGATTCTTATTTTACACGGAATCTGACATTAGAGGCTGAGAAAATTAGTTAATCATTATATATTACCATTTCAGTATCACATCAATTGCAGATGAAAACAACATTTGGGGAAGATATGCAGGACCCGGCAGGTGGAATGGTAATTGTCAAGTTTAAGTATTAGCTTGAGTTACGGATGCCATGTTCCTGTGCTAGTATCGGTATCAATAGATCTGATACAAATGGAATGTGCAAAGGTTACTATGTCAATCTTCATAAACATATATGGAACCTCACTAAACTAATCCTGCTTATGATCATTGTAGATCCTGACATGTTGGAAGTGGGAAATGGAGGGATGAGTATTGAGGAGTATCGATCTCATTTTAGTATTTGGGCTGCAATGAAAGTCCGTCTCCAATTTATATCTTTCCCATTTTCATCTTTACAACTTCCATTTTGTTTGATCCAAAATCCTTAATTTGACAGGCTCCTTTACTCATTGGATGTGATATCCGATCTGCAACCGCAGAGACTCTTGGGATTCTTGGAAACAAGGAGGTGATTGGTGTTAATCAGGATCCACTGGGAATTCAGGCCAGAAAAATTCGATCTGAAGCTGGTCTAGAGGTATATCCGGAAGGTTGTTCTTTTCCTTCATATGTGAAATTAATGATATATAAATATTTATACCACAGCTATATATACAGGAAAACCTATGATATCTGCATTCCCATGACCTTTGAGCCTTGGCCCAGTTGGTAAAGAGATGGTATGGTGTTGGGAACTTGGGATAGTTTTAGTTCAAATCTTACATATTGGAAAAATAAAAGAATGCGAAATTGATCAGGCCTTTCTGAAACAACTATCTCAAAATATTTATCTTTACTTAAGAATCATAACTCAAGTAGTCATATCCTGCCTAAGTTTCTCTAGCACCTCTAGAGGCTTTGTCGAGAGTGTGTCTCTCTAATCTTAAAAGTAACAAGGTCCCAACAAGTTTCTCTATGTTTCTCATCATTGTGATGCAGGTTTGGGCAGGACCTTTATCAAGGAGAAGAATAGTGATAGTCTTATGGAATAGAAGCAGATTCAGGGCTCCAATATCTGTGGGATGGAGGGACGTTGGACTCTCTCCATTTATGTCTGTGACTGTTCGAGACTTATGGGCGGTATGAACCATTTTTTTTATGCTTTTAGCAGTTTTTTGTTTTTCTTTTTGTTCCTTATCAGTTTGGATTCCATTGACGTGGTTTCTTTTGAACTTCTATGTTAGGCTGTATTCTAAGACTCATGTATTTATTGTCACTTCAGCCATATTCTTAGCTAAAAAAACCCCATATCATTCTTCTTGCAGCACTCATTTGTTTCAAAGAAGATGCGTTCTCGATTGACTGCATATGTTGCTCCCCATGCTTGCAAGATGTACATTCTCACCCCAATCTAAATGGATGAGAGGCTTGGCACTTTGGTCTATATATAATAGTCGAGTGAGAGATGGTGTCCCACTCAGAAGGCAGCTTGATGAAATGAAGATATTTAATTATATGTATTTATGATATGCTAAACTGAAAGGACTTTTTGCCACAAGGATACAGTATGCTTATTTACTTGCTATCTTTCTCTCTCTTTTTCTTTCTTTCTTTCTTTTTTTTTTTTTTTTTGGATCTTTTGTAACAAAAAATCGGCTTTATGAAAGATGGGTTTAAACGCGCGATCCACTGGGAGTAGTGTACAAAGAAGTTCTTGTTTCTAGACGATGATCAATAAACAGATCAAGAACCTCCCTGATGAAACTCGTTCTTAAATCTCACTTGACAGCCTTTTTTTTTTTTAAATGCACCTATTTATTGCAGTTTGAATATATATGTTTTGCACAAAATCAAAATCAATGAAGGTTTGAGTTGGGTTTTGCTTGGGACCCCCCCACCCCACCCAAAACCCAAGTTTATTGAAGGATGGATGAATTATTTAATTCTGTTGAGGTTAAATCTAGCCCTATATATTTAGCTTCTCAACATAAATCAAAATCAGACTGATCTTTAACGGCATCACCGGCACTGGGTTCTCCGGCACTATATATAAGCTTTAGAAATCGGCTTATATGAGTAATCATGCCCACAAATTGAACGCACAGAGAGAGCTTCAGGATTCTGGCAACTTTGAACTTTGATCATATAATTTATGATGTTACTTTTCTTTGAGTATAATTACAGTCTACGTATCTTCTTCATAAGGGTTTCTGAATTGTTGGTTCTGTTGTCAATTTAGGTTGCATTTCTCTTCTTCTATGCTCAGTTTTTATTTCTAACTTTCCTCACGAGCGTCGATGGATGCTTATGAAGGAAAGGTCTGCCGTCTTGTATGCTAATTGGACCGTGATCATCTTGCATGCTTTTATGGCGACTACTGCTGCTGAAAACACACTCATGGTTATTATTACTAGTGCCCAAAACACACTGATCAAGGTGAAGATTTTCAAAGCAATATTGGATAGTGCGCGCGCCCACAACACAAAAGTAGTAGTTTCTTGGTGCGAAAGGTGGCTTATCGAGAGCAGCTTTGTCAATCTGCAGTTTGTTCAACAAAGTTTTTTAGTTTTTGAAGTGAGAGGCATTCAGCCCAACAAAGAAACAGAGAGAGAGAAAGTGACGAGGCCTCTTTTGGTTTTTTGTGTTTATCATCATGATGGTCACGCATGACATACCATCTAGGAATTTGATAGATTGATTTAGTAACTGTTGGGGAGACAAATATTGACGTGATTAATTTAGAGCATTAAAATTTAGAATAATTTGCTAATCTAGCTACTTTTCATGATCTATTAATTTAATTTATTTATTTTTATTTTCATTTTCATTTTTATTTTTATACGGAGTGGGGGTTTTGATTCTCGAAACCATATTTTTTATTTGGAGAACTGGGTTATATGTCATTGACCATTAAACTCTTGACTTCTGATGTATTAATTAGTTAGGATGAAAAATATTTATAATTTAAATTTTTATATGATCAATATTGTCGCGTGATTTCTTAATGTGTAATGTTTTTACTCACTAAGTTATAAGTAGAATAACGCTTGAATTTATAAACTTACAATTATGCTTAGAAAGCTAACAGTAAATAAATATTTAAAGAGATCAAGGGTCATGTCTGCAGCTTATATCTTCTATATATAAAAAGTGTGTATGAAACGGAAAATCTTGTTTTAACGGTTTTTCTTGTTTTTCCGTTAAAGTTAACACCGTTTGTTTTAACGGTTTGGCACATAAAATGAAGACATAAATATTGAGAGATATAGCATTCAATGTTGTTATATGATTTATTAATCTCAATAATTATAATACTTAATAGTTTATATAATAATAAGTAATTAAAGATTAGTTATTATATTTTTCTCTTTCTCCTTAACATATACACGTGTATTAGGTGCATAAGACGTGAATCCCTAAGTATAATATACGTGTATTATACGTTTCATTAACTCAGATTACTGAGTATTCCAAATTTAAAAATCTCATATAATATATAATACAAGTGTGTTTAATCAAAGTATTTTTTTTCCCCATGGTTGTAGGACGTAGCTTCCGCTAAGTCATATTCCATACGTGGGCTTGCTATAATAGGCACGTGACAAAGGCCGTGATCCTTGAGCTAATCAAGAAAGAGTAAATTCGGCCAACAATTTCAAAATATATTTTATGATTTATATATATGCTATATATAGAAAATATTATACCACAAATTTTATAAAAAGATTATGTTTTAACTTTATGTTGTCTCTGATCAACTCAACCAACAGCAAAATAAGAATTTCAATGTTGTCTCTATTGATTGTCTACAGGATGACATAAATTGATGAATTATAATACAAACATCAAACGACACATATTTTGAACTATCATTTGTGTTAGACTTTTATTAAATTTTTCGTATACATCTTTGCTAAAATTATAGATGTTATAAACATGTATTGGATTATATGATACTTTGAACTAATTTTTTTTATTTTCTCCAATATGCCTTAAATTATTAAGTGACATCAATAATTTTTATAAAATATATATTATTTTTTACAAATAATCATTTCATAAAATTAGATAAACGTGCTTTGCACGTTACTCCCACCTAGTATATATATATATATATTAATTTGTGTTGACAAATGTGGTCCTATGTTCTTGATTAACAGAACACGTAATTTTCAAAGACATCTCATCCCACCGATTATAATCAAAACAAAAGCAACTCGGCACTTTGGGTGCTAGCTGCTGTGTCTCCATTATCTTTATGCAGACCATAGATATGGCTCCGACAAGCATGCATCCCACAGGCAGGACAGAAGTACTGCCCTATCGAAAGGAAGATCTTTCTGTGGAAAATGTGGCCCATTCTTTGATGAATGGTCTGAGCCCAAGATTTCTCAATTCATATATTATGTATCAAGCACGTCAAGCCCAAGCTTAATCCCGCATTTGTATCTATATATGTATACGACCTACTTTTGTTAACAGTGGACTTTTTTTTTTCCTTGGTGTCGGGATTAATTTCCAGTCCTAGGTTGTTTTGTTGTAAGCCATGGCCATGCCAATTGATTGTTGAGTGAAAAGGTTCCTGTGATATTTCGACACCTATGCAAACGGAGTCAAGAATCCATCATCGTTGTCGGCCTTTCGAAAATGGCTAGCTAGTCATTGCCTATTGGACCGTGTATATATATATATATATTTCTGTATTTCGATTAAGACACCCATTTGTGAGAGCTACACATGCAGTCACTTTCACTCGTGTTATATGTATAAGCCGAAGGTGCTCATTAAAAAAAAAAAAAAAAAAAATTGAGAAAAATATCCATGCTATTTATAACCTGTCGTTAAATATTAATTAAACGATATCACATTTAATCAAAAGAAAAAAAAAATCAAGATGTACAGATTCCTTTATTATTAATTAAACGATATCACATTTAGTCATTGTCTTATTTATTGAAAGTGAACGTTCAAATGCTAATGATAATTGCTGCTCATTTATTATTTTTCCAACAATTTGCAGCTTCGATCGGACACATGTACGTACACATGATACATACATATATATGTATGTATGTATATATGTATGTATATGTACTGTAAAAAAGAAAGGGTTATGGGGTTGTGCTACAATATTATATATCATGCATGCACAAGTAATATTAATTGTCAATATAGATATGTTTAGGGTGCCTAATAGTTAGCAGGAAATAGGGACGAATTGCGTCACAGCTAGCCCACCTGCATAATAGCTGCAAGATGAACCCTGTTGCCGGCCGCCACATGAGTAATGATGGACACTACGTCGGCGAGTTTCTAAATTTTGGCAGGTGGGTATAACAAGATAGATTTACTATTCTTTTATTATTATTTTATTATTTTTTTAATTTTTTTAAATTTTTTTATTTAATAATTAAACAAGTGATTATCACTAAAATTATATATTTTTAAAATTTTTTTAATAATTAAAAATGTTAAAAAAATATTCAAAAAATAATAATAAAAAAATAAATACATTACAAATAATAAAAAAATGATAAAAAAATAATAAATATATCATTACCCATAATCAAAGTCATTATTATAGATATATGTTTTCGTCTAGAAGCTAGCGCAAGTGCATGCGTAGCTAATTAAATTAAAAGGCAACGGAACATTGCATGCACCTGAAGGCAGCCACCAGCATACAATTTAGCTTACATCTGCATAAGCTTTCTACGTTTTGTTTGATTGAGATGGGCTTCGAATCGCATATATATCCACGAGAGAGAGAGAGATGGAAGTCAAACGTCCATCGACTACAATCGGGCTTTTGGTACGTCCAACATGTGCTTCTAAAAGCATATTTGGTGTACTACCCCCAAAGTAATGACTGCTTATGCCTGTGGAAAATAACATTCAACGAATCTCTTGGCCACCACGAAGCTGTCGAGGTCATTAATTCATTTTGTGATTGGATAAAAACCCTAGCCTAAATGAAATTAAAATCAAATAGAACAAAAACAAGCTGGAATCCTACGACTGCTTTAATATATTCAGAAGATATACAAAGTAGAAGATAATGATTGGAATTGAGAATCATGTTGGTGCACCTCATGCACTACAACTCGACGAAGGTACGTACACAATGATTGGAATATTGGGAGCTGATTATGCTAAAGTTCAGGAAAAACGTAACAGTAATGATCATGGGAAGCACTTATATATTAGAGAAATAATTCAAATAATTGTTTTCTTTTCATAATAAATTTAAGCTTTTGATCAGATAATTATTAACTTTTTAACTTGAAATTAAAGTAGAGCAAATACTCTTGACTTCGAAGCCTTACTAGATCTTGAGATTTCATCTCTCATTTCGATTAGATATTTCGTATGTTAAGTGATCAAATGTATTATTGCAATATTGCCCTGCAAAAAGTGAGAGTAACAAATAAAATTAAGATATATACCGGCGCCATTCTTTTAAATACAAGAAATTGCGTTGTGCAACGGTATGGTGAGGTCTCTGATCGAATTCAATTAGATGAATCTTGCTGGGGAATGGTCAGCGGGCAATGGAAACTTCCCCGACCATGGACATTAGAGAGACTCTCGCACACCAAAAACAAAAGCATCATGTGTTTGAATTATCATGGTAGAATGTGTGTGTGTATATATATATATATATATGTTAAAATTTAATCCAAGAAATCTTAATTTCATGATCATCAAACCAAATACCAATCTTCAAGAATAATAATGTACATGTACAAAAGCAGGAATGGTACATCAGTACCGGCCTGCCTGATCATTTTTCTAAACACAGATCAGAGCTAGCTAGTCAGTCAGGTCTACTATACTGAAATATCAAGTACTTCAGAAACAGAAAATGAAACCAATGTGTATATTTTAGGTCTGCCGCCTCTGATGACATATCAGTTGCATTTAGGCACATGGAACGACAGTACTGATAATTCAAGCAGGCGTCCGAGTCTCTGGCTTTAATTAATCTTATTTACTTCTCAAGTCAATCATGTATACAGCTAGGCTTAATATTAATGAAGTAGTATCATTTTGGTGAAGCAGTACGTACGTTCTATTGTAATGCTTCCAATATCTGAGATCATCATGATCAAGATCTCCTACATACGTTTCTGATCTATCGATCTTATTTTTGTCTCTGGGCCAACTCGATCCGAATAGTTGGTACGCCGCAAATCATGCAACATCAATGCTTGCAAAGATAAGGTGCCAGGCATATGCCATTACTTTTCAAAGCTGTGTTTCATTGGTCTAAATAGAGGATTACTTTGCCTCATTGTAATATTATTAACTATATATATATACTACATGTGGGCATTTGTTTCATATTTTTTGTAATTTCTGGCCAGATAAAACCATTTTCTTTAACCAAACACGGCAAGCTGGTTAGGCTCATCATCTTAATAAAGAAAATAATGAGGTGGCCACAGCAAGTTTTTCAAGTGGCCGCCAACTCTATTAATTAGGTTGTCCCCGTTTGAATCAATTGGATGTATGGTCATGGGCCCCGCGGCCTTTGAGATATATCTATATTGCTTTCGTGTACAATAATTTATATATATATATATATATATATGGCGATGACCGTATAATAATTGCCTTACATATAGAAGATCACGAAATCTTCTAATATATAGTTCAGTCTATCAGCTTGAATATTGCTTTAGTACTTTGTCTGAAATTATGACTTTAATGTAGTAGTATTCTTTAACTTTGTCAATTCCCAGTACGTACATGTATTCAATGATAAGCCTAGCTTCATTATCAGGATCATATTTATTTATTGTTTAATTAATTCATGTGCCAATTATGCCCAAATTTACGTACGTAATCGATCCAGCTTTCTGGATAACAGAAACAACACATGATGAGATCAGAATGATCTCCACAGTAAATTATCTTATACCCATGCATCCAACAACTCCCTTCACCACAGTAAAATCTTATGAAAATTACGTATAAATACAATAAACTCAATCATGTAGGAAAGCGACATAATTTATATGAATGACAGGGACATGATCACACGGATCGCGCGTATAACGTCGTACTGGGCCTTGTGATCATGAAAATTCTTCACAATATATTTACCATGCCACATGATGCATGTATTAATGCATAAGCTAGCTGGTAGATCAACGTACACGAGAAATTAACGGAAAAAGTAAGGGGAAAGAAATAGAATTTAAAAAAGCTTAAACACCTGGCCATGCATGCATTATGTAGCGATTAATCATGAAGTTTCGAGATCAGTAGGTTTCAATGCTCTGCCCGTATAGGCGTATACATGCGCAAGCATTACGTACGCAGGATCCTGCAGCTAGAGATGAGAGTCATGTCTCAACCAGATCGAAGGCCGCTCCCTACGTAGATCATGATAACTTGCAGTACAAATTAAACAAAAAGTATCATTGACCATATCATGCAATAAAAGACAAAAAAATAAAAACAGCCACAGATAATTATAAATTAATAAATAAATAAAACGACAGAATTGCAGTGTGAAAGCATGGTAATAATTAGCTAGATCAACGTGCGCACACATGCCAACCCATCACACAACCACCAATCTGTTTTGTGGACTTCGATCGAGACTCGAGTTGGGGCCAGGTGGGAATTGACTGATTAGGAATATCGAAATCTTATACCAAATATTTCTAATTTATTATTTCTTTATTTTTATTTATACGTACACGTATTTAAATATTTAAATAATAAAAAATAACAAATTAAAAATATATGACGTTAGGCTTCCTTATATATTTCCATCTCCAATATTAATTCCAGTACTGATCCACGGCATAAGAAAAGCATGACATCAAAAGCGTACAAGGCAGTTCTAAACCTCGGAACCCCATTACCTTTGCCTTCTTCTCCCATGTGGTCCCCACACTTTTTTCTCAACACGTGTCGTAAACTCTCCATCCACACGTGTCTTGTGATCATGGCAGCCCGTTTGGTACCTTTTATGAGAACCTAACCGCCTCCATTGCCTAACCTCCTAATATATATAAATAAATAAATTATACCCAAGTTTTAGTCACGGCCAGTGTACCTCTCCTATGTTTTCCTTCCAAAAACCACCTGGCCACGTCCTTTCTAGCTAGCTCTAACCCTACTTAATACTTCGATCTATAATATTAATCGCGTCATATTTATAATTCCAAGCAAGAAAATTAAGAAGTACTTTAATTTTTTAGATCAGATCGAACAGGTATATAGATATCTGATCAACACTAGCTTGATGGGTGAAATTATGGAGAGCACGGATTCATCGTCGGGGTCGCAACACCCTCAGCTTCCGCCGGGCTTCCGATTCCACCCTACCGATGAAGAGCTCGTCGTCCACTATCTCAAAAGGAAGGCTGCCTCCGCTCCACTTCCAGTTACCATCATAGCAGAGGTCGATTTATACAAGTTTGATCCATGGGAGCTCCCAAGTAATATTAATATATACAAGTGTTTGATATGTTGTATAATTTTGTTTTATTCTGATTTTCTCTGTCGAGACTCATAATTTGGAGATTTTGTTTTGGTTTTTGTTTAAGAAAAGTAATGAATTGTGAAAATTTTGTAGGTAAGGCTACGTTTGGAGAACAGGAGTGGTATTTTTTCAGTCCAAGAGACCGGAAATATCCGAACGGAGCGAGGCCGAATAGGGCAGCCACGTCCGGGTATTGGAAAGCAACGGGGACCGACAAGCCTATACTAACATCTAATGGAAATCAGAAGGTTGGGGTTAAGAAGGCGCTTGTCTTCTACGGTGGGAAGCCCCCTAAAGGGATTAAAACCAATTGGATCATGCACGAGTACCGCCTCGTTGACAATCATAACACTTCTAGTTCCAAGCCTCCCGGTGCTGATCATGCCGCAAACAAGAAAGGTTCTTTGAGGGTACGTGAAAACTTTGACCTTTTTTTTTTTTTTTTTTTTTTTTTGCTTAACTTGGGATATATCTACATGACTGTTCGTTTTTGTGTTTGGTAATGGCGTTGTACGTCTTGGGTATTTGTCGTGTTTTGTAGCTTGATGACTGGGTTTTGTGTCGGATTTATAAGAAAAACAACACTCAGAGGCCGATTATGGATCAGGACAAGGAGGATTCAGTGGAAGCCATAATTCCTCTGTTGGCTGCGCAGCAGAATCCAAAACCCTTGCCCTCAAAGACTAATGCAAACTACGACGCAGCACTTGAAAACGATGATCAGAACTACTTCGATGGAATATTAACAGGCGCAGAAGGCTTGCAAAACAGCTCCATTTCTCATCTAGCCTCTTCTAGCTCGAAAAGTACACTAGCGGGGAAACGCACGCTTCCAACAGATAGCTTTTGGAATGGAACAGGGTCGATAGGGTCTAGCTCAGGCAAGCGATTCCAAGGTGATCTTAATGGTGGAAGCCTGGGATTGGATGAAAACAACAGTTCCTTTGTTTCTCTTCTAAATCAGCTGCCTCAGGGCACTGCGCAGTTTCATCCAAACGCCTTTCTTGGGTCCCTTGGAGATGGGGTTTTGAGGCACCAATTTCAACTTCCAAGCATGAACTGGAACTCGTAGTACAGAGTCATGGGGGTTGTTCATGATAAAACATGATATCTATCCATATATGATGCTCTTAATAGGAGTGTGATCAAGGTCAAAAAGTGCTCCATTAGAAGACTTCTTCGCGACAATAGGTTGGAAACAGACTACTGATTCATATTAATAGGTTGAGTTAATTTCTCTTGGTGTAACTATATAGCTAGCTAGCAGCAAATATCAGGTTAGGTCATACGCGTATATCGATCCTTTAATTTGTTGTTTCTCATTTTAAGAAATACTGAACAACTTGCTATATATTATATATGAATGAATGTCACAACTTGAATATCTGAAATTAATATTTACATTTTGTATACGAGAAGATTTATGTGGATCGAGATCGAGATGGTTCATATATAGAAATAAATGTTCTTCGTCTGGATTTTATGATCTTCAGTTATATTAATTTATGTATAGTTTTCATTACATCAGTTAATTTATAAAGTGGCCTGAATATTATATGCTTCGATATGATTATAAATTATTCATTTATTAATTGTTTGTGGGCTTGGTCTATTAATTAATTAACCAGCTAGCTAGTAAGAGACGATCAAAGATCGATCGATGTCCTCGATCGGATGATTATGATTACTTCTAATAAACATGAGTTTCTACCCGATTTTTTACGTCCTTAATTATTAATTAATTATGTCAATTTATATTCTCTTTTAACTTTTGTTGTTTTAATCTTTCGCAAGATTTAATCCTATATATTTGTCTTAATTTCTTGATCGATGATCTGGAAAATACAAAGAAATAGAAAAACAAATCATCTTCAAACTCTAGTAGGTTGTTTACGTCCATCATGTGCAAATGCATGGCGCGCGGGAAGTATATATATATATATTCTATATAATCTTGCTGCTATGGCGTTTAATAATTAGTTAGTTTTGAAAGTATCTGCAAAAAGATCGATCATGGAATCGTAAAGGATAGAAAAGAAAGACTTATGATCATGTGCGCATTTAAGAACAGATCAGATAAAAGTTAATTGAATGCATGACTTAAAAGGGGCCGGGGGAATTGAGAATCAACAAGGTTAACAAATTTCATTTTCCGAGTTAATTATGACGTATCCAGCTCACAACTGCTCATCTTTAATTATTTGCAAATAACATGTCTAATTAATTAGTTAATAATTAAATATATAGCAGATAATACAATAATATAAGATCAATTAGTTAATCATGAAAAGTATATATATATGTACGTAATTCAGTACATTTGAAGTCAAAATATATATATTATTTACATTTTAAGTATTATAAAATTCAGAAACCGATCGAAAGATGTGATCATGATGTGTTTACACATAAAAGACGTGAAAAAATGAGTTTTCGGCCATATTTTTCAACTAATGACGTAGGATTATTCGATCCATGTCATAATCTCCAACATTAAGATTATCAGATTCGGATTTCAAATGTAAACACTCAAAAATGGGGAACATGGGCTTTTTATTTCATGATCATATATAGAAATATATATTGTCTCTCATCATTGCTTTTCTCTTAATTAATTAATTACGTGTGCCAACCAATTATTGTCCCTAATTTAAGCATTAAATTAATAATCCACAGATTTCGAATCAAGTAATCAATCGGATATTTTGCCTTCGTATTTTGGTTGTTGATGTGTGGTACTCTAAAACCTTGTTAAGATTATAAGGGAGGATGGTGTCATTTTCTGTCTCAGGGATGATAAGATCACCGGCCTCATGAGAAAAGAATAATTCTGTGATCTCTCCACGGTAACAAATTAATCGTGACAACAAGATCAGCTAGCTAGCTCACAAATGGTGTGACTTGTGGGACCATCCCATGCAACCGCTAATTAATATAGAAATAATTAGTCTTAACACCTAATTAATTAATTAATTCATCCCTCTAATTAATCACCCCTTCCTTTCTTGAGAAATAGAATTGACTTTATTAAAAAAGAGCTATTACATACACAAAAATAAATATATAAACTAATAAGGATTTATGGGATTCGTCAGAGTTAATTTACAATTAAAAAAAATTACAATCTAACATATCACAATAAATCACATCAGTTTATAAATTTATTTTATATAATAATTTTGTAGCTAGAATATTTCCTTTATTAAAATTGCATATCATTAGCATCTATATATTGAGGAATGTTATACATCATCCCACACCACACACTTTATATATTAAAATATTATTTTTTATTTTTTATTTCATTTTATTCTTATTAAACTAATTGAATTATTCTGTTTATCATCCACACACTACATATTTATTATAAAAAAATAAAAAAAATTAAAATAAGTATAATGTATAAAGTGTGAGAATGACAAGAAAATTTTTTCATATTTATTAGATATGGCTGGAGTGCTTTGGGTTGATGTATGCTTTCAACTTCAGGAGCCAACCGAAAAATTCACAAAGGCTTTTGTGAAGGCATGTGGACTTTATGACCTAAAGCCCAAAACAAATTCAAATGTTTACAAAAGGACCGATGCTGTTGGACCCGAGCTAGCTTTTGCTGTTCTGGACAGCTATACAAGAATCCAGCCCAAGGACATGGAGATTAAAAAGCCCTTAATTGAAAAAATATATATATACAATAAAAACCGATCCGTCTCTTTCTGTTTTGGGGCAAACATGAGTTACAAAAAGAGACAAATAAAACAAAGAGAAAAATCCAATTAAAGACCGAGAGCTGAAAGCAACTTATCCTAACAAACAAGCAAGGGATCTTAGAGCACTCACAATAAATTTTGTAAAACTTATTTTTATGTAAAATTTGAAGGAAAACAACTTAAAAGTGCATCCAATGGATTATGCATTCCATTCATCTCAACTTATTTTATTTAATTGTTATAATTTTTTTAAATAAATTGAATTTTTTTACTTATTATTAATATACTTAATATTTGATGAAAAATAAATAAATAAATATTACGTGTGAACTTATATTTAGAATTTTTGAAAAAAATATATAGCCGTATACGGAACCACCGTAACCACCACATACTTGCGCGCGCGCGTGTATAAATATATATAAAAGAAAATTAATAGGAATCCAAAGGATCCCACGAAGGAAGCCAAGCTGTAGTGACGTGACCCGTCATGATGTATTATTGCTAGCTACGGACCCGCCCTGATGTTCACGTCCGAAAGTCCCAAGCACGCATCGTGCGTCTCGTTTCGTTGAACCTTCGTTTTCCAAGCATCAATAATGTCATAAACTGTCCGTTAGTAGTACTTATGTGTTCAGGATTTTGTTTTTCTCTTACAATATTCACATACTCACGTTATTCACGTACATGCATGAAAGGATAATGTTACATCACTAACTATTCTATAATTTATCTATAATTTTATATTAAAAAATTATTTTTTTTATTTTAATTCAAAATAATTATCCTAATAACAGTTTAAAGTACAATAAAAAAAATAATTATTTAATATACAATTGTAAACCATTTTCCTGCATGAAATTAGGAATGCAATTCATTTGAGAGTACTGAGTTTTTTAAAATGAGTATAATTTTACAAAATTGTAACCTTTTTCTCTGCAAAAAATAAATAAATAAATAAATAAATAATAAATTGCAGTAATATCAAATGAGGAAATTAAGGAAAAAAAAAATTGTAACTGCTTAACGAATGCAGGCCGTTCAATAAACGATTTTCTTGTTAAGAATAACATGATTTAATTTGGTAGTATTAATTAATATTACGAAAAACTTTCAAAATATGAAGAATATTATGCAAATGTGAAATCTTGACTTTGCCACGAGCTAGCCATAAGGTATCGACAATCTCATTGTCTGCATATAAATACAAGCATTCATATTTGTTTTCACATTGTCTTCTTCTACTTATGAGTTTTTAAATTAATAATAGATATTACATACTTATTTTTAATATATTTATAATATTTTCAATTCAATAATTAAAAAACTTTTCAATAATTGGTGACACCTACCACTTTATCAAATTTTTGAATAGTTAAAACTATTTTATCTTATCTTACTATTCAAACATACTTATTTTTATAAATTATATTATCTTATCTTAATTAAAAAATTTCATTACTATTTAAAAATTTTAACTAACATGTTTTGATATTTTACGTTAAATTATAAAATTATTTTTATTATAAAATAAATTTAACATTTATATAAAATTATATCAATTTATAAATTTATCTTTATAATTATAGCACTTCTCCAACTATAATATTTACACAAAACACATGGAGAAACTCTCTTGCAGGTTTTTTAAGTATGAACACATTGTTTTCTAAGAGGGTGACCTGATCATTAAAACTCCAAAAATATTTTATAATAAAATAAGAGGGTCCAAAAATATTTAATAGTTTCTCAAATTCATTAATAATATATAGTGCCATCCATCGTTATTTGAT
Organism: Carya illinoinensis; assembly: GCF_018687715.1. Taxonomy (NCBI): domain Eukaryota; kingdom Viridiplantae; phylum Streptophyta; class Magnoliopsida; order Fagales; family Juglandaceae; genus Carya; species Carya illinoinensis. The sequence continues at coordinate 5,662,169 of NC_056760.1, read as the reverse complement.
CATTTTCTGACATGACAAATAGTTAAAAAAAAGGAAAAATATAGTTAAAAGTATAATTATATACTAATCTGTGTATTAATATGATGTGATTGATCAAAAAATAGATTTTATTGAAAATAATGTTAATTTAAATTTTAAGTATGAATAAATCAGTATTAGTACACAGATTAGTGCGCGACTGTGCTTGTATGTAGCAAAACTCTATAAAAAACTATGAGTTTTGCTACATACAAATATAGTTGCGTACTAATCTGTGTACCAATATTGATTTATTCATACTTAAAACTTAAATTAACATTATTTTCAATAAAATCTACTTTTTAGCCAATCACATCACATTGGTGCACAGATTAGTACACAATTGTGCTTGCAATTATATTTTTACAAAAATTATATATTATTATAGATAAAAATATAATATTACATTTGTAAAAATTTTTATTATTAAGTTAATGCGCAGAGTACATGCATCTAGTTGTTAAAGTACTTACGTGATATAATTTAATTTAAAAAATAAAATTTAAAATTTAAAATATCTTATTAATCAAATTTTAAGATTTTATAAATAATATAGATGATATATTTTATATATCAATTTGATTTGAGAATATATATAATAGAGTTTTGCAACTCATAAGCCTCATATATCACACACTTCATTTTTTTTATTTTTAAAATTTTTTTTTTGACTTTAATTTTTTTAAACTGATTCAAATTTATTATTTATTATTTATATATCAAATATTTGATAAAAGAAAAAAATTAAAAAAAATTGATATATGATGTATGGACTTATAAATAGAATTTTTCTATATAATTACTCCACGAAGATTTCAAGACTCCGAAACCAAATCGAACTCTACTAGTACAAATTCAATCAAAACTAGGACACGCGTACGCGGTATTCTGGTTGACCAAGCTGGCTGAAAGACTTTGACTCCAACGCCGACGAAAAACGACAGTGAAACCCTTGACTAAGAATAAGACTTGAGAAACAAATGACTGCTTATTATAAACTAGCTAGGCATGTTTCATCCAGGGCCGGCACGATAGATTCTAAGGCTAAAATTTTGAATGAGATTTTTATTTTTTATTTTTAAAAATAAAATTAAATAAATTTATTTATATTTATATTTATATTTAAAAATAACATTTATAATTTTGTAAATTAAAATTATTGATTAAGATTTTATACCACATTTTTAACTGATAACTTTGTTAGAAAATTTTTAATTTAGAAATGAATTTATCAAATCTAGTCTTTTAGGGCCACTTCGAGAATACAATTCTTTTTAGATATTTTTAATTATTCTCAAATTTAATTTTTTCTCTATCATTTTATAAAATTTAATGAAATATTTTAACTCAAATTATTTCACTATTATTCATAGATATTTTTAAATATTCTTAGTATCCAAATAAATCCTAAAAATAATTATAATCATTATTGTTAATAAAATTCTATAAACAACCTATACATTTAAAAAAAAAAAAGTAGGTCATTGCCTCTTTAAAAGATTATACAAAAAATTTTATGAAGATTCAAAAATTAAATTTTTCTATTTATAATTTTTACATTATATATTAAATTACTAATGATTAAAGAAAAGTTTATTCTTAACACGAAAGTACCTGAAATAATTATTATATGAGATACTTTTAAAATTAATAATAACATAATATTTATTTAATATTTTTGATGTTTTCTTATTAAATTAATTAATTTTTTTATTAGGTATTTTTTTCTTTTCAAAAAACTATTTAAATTATATTTTTTTAGACCATCTTCCACGATAAACTTTAGGCAATTGCCTAATTTATCTAATGGAAAATTCGGCCTGTTTCACCAAATAAAGTATTCGAGAAAAGTCCAAACTGATTGGTTTTGTAGGCAAGTTTTGTCAGTACTAGCAGCTAGTTAATTGCTCTTTGATCTAGCTAATCCTGGGGTCACGAGGGCTTAACAGCTTGATTTTTTGCTAGCTTACGGACACGTCAATTAATTCATATCCCAACAACTCCTTTTTTGTTTTTTTTTTTTTTTCTTTTGCATTTCTCGAATCAGATCAGAAAACAACATATGCGCGTGATTCCTGAACAGAACTTCTTTCCGTACAGTACTAAAAGCTTTCCCTGATTAATAGGCTAATTCATTTCCGTGGCCTCAAAGTGCTGATCTTGACTCTGGAATTGGATAGCGCCGTGATCGACAACCGATGCAGAGATTCTCTTCACATGATTAAAATTATCCACAGTATATTCCCCTTTCCCAATAATAAAGTTTACTTTGTAAAATCTTATTATATGTACAATTTATATTGCACACAATATTATTGAATATTGCACTCGTAGTACTGTGACAGGTCTAGACTTTGTGGATACTAGCTAGGAATACCGCATGCATGCATGAATTGTACGTATAACGTGCGCGGCCTAAGACCACGTACTTAGGACTAATTAATTCTAATCCTACGAGGCAATTAAGGTGATATTTGGGGACTACAATATAGTTTACATGTACGATTGGGTTAATTTTTTATTTTTAATAATGCTACAACTAGAAGTGAGTTTCAAAAGGTCAAAAATAAATTAATAAGTGAATAGAGATAATCAAAATGAATATATTCGATTTAATTTAAAGAAAAGAGATAATTTCAAAATTCATAAGTACGAAAATTAATTAACTTCGTATAATTTTTTAAGTTAACAATCCTAGATCAGAAAATCAAGGATTAATTAAAAACGAATGAATAATTTAAATTATAATGTGGCGTACAAGGTTTAATGATCTTGGGTAATTATCCAACGACTCATATTAATTTGTTTTGATCAACATTATGTTTGAATTCTTTTCCTAGCCTCCATATCTTTGTAGGCTGTACAAATCTTCTTTGCAATCAAGCATTAATTAATTAGGATGCATGCTGTTTCACATGCTGAGTATAAATTAGGGGCCGGTCGAGTTAATATATGATAATGATTATGTGCGTGTGTATATATATTCATATTAATTAGATAAGGGTTATTCTCAATGTCTCATATTAGACTTTAATTCCAGTTTAAAAATAAATAAATAAATAAGTTTCCGCATACATGTGTACGTACTGTACATATATTCATATATATATATATAGAGTAATGTTATATACAGTCGTAGAATTGTAAACGCTATGCACTCGCTTTGAAAAAAAGTGAGGTCCACGATTAAAAAGTTAATTTTTTTTTTCATGTGAGTCTCATATTAATTCATTTTTTTCAAAACGACTACACGCCGTTTGCACAATTACGACTGCAAATATCATTTCTCGTATATATATATTTGAAGGAGACTTTTTAAAAGTTTTGGACCAAACGTTTTTTGAGTTTCTATTTTTTTTAATTTCCTATATTTATCTACAGCTTATAAGATGTGGAGGCCAATTTTTTTATATTTATAAAAACTAAAAGATAATTATTTTCTTCAGATTTCTCAAACATTTTGGAATCTGGAAGCTAGGTACTCTACGTACGTTAATTTCTTGAAGGGGATGTTTTCTAATTTCTTTTCTTGGGCGTGGGGCCGGGGGGACCAGGAGTAGGGGATGGCCCTCCATTGTCGCCAGTTTTATTCAGATCTCATTAAGAGTATTGGCATTGATTTGGTCAAATTTATCTTTAAATTTAGTCAATATCAACACTTTTTTATATTTGTCCACTTCATCAAAATTTAATCCTCACATTGGATTAATCATTTATTCTCTATATAATAATAAAATATTATTAAATTAATAAATTTTCTCACATTTTGTAATTCTACCAATTAAATATTAATAATAATTATATTCTAATTAGATTAATATTAAAAAAAGTATTATTAAATGTTAATAATAATAATTATATTATATTACATTAATATTATTATATTATAATTAAATTAATATTAAAAAAGTATTATTAAATGTTAATAATAATTATATTCTAATTAGATTAATATTAAAAAAATTATTATTAAATGTTAATAATAATAATTATATTATATTACATTAATATTATTATATTATAATTAAATTAATATTAAAAAAGTATTATTAAATGTTAATAATAATTATATTCTAATTAAATTAATATTAGAAAAAGTATTATTAAATGTTAATAATAATTATATTATATTAAATTAATATTACAAAAAATTATTATTAAATGTTAATAGTAATTATATTCTAATTAAATTAATATTTAAAAAAGTATTATTAAATGTTAATAATAATTATATTCTAATTAAATTAATATTAAAAAAAGTATTATTAAATTTTAATAATAATAATTATTATATTATATTATATTAATATTACAAAAAAGTATTATTAAATGCTAATAGTAATTATATTCTAATTAAATTAATATTAAAAAAAGTATTGTTAAATGTTAATAATAATTATATTATATTTAATTAGTATTAAAAAATATTATTAAATGTTAATAATAATTATATTCTAAATGTTAAATGTTAATTATATTGATCTAATTAATTTAATTTATTTGTTTGAAATGATAAATTAATATTTTAATATTTGATGAATAAATAGTGGTCTTTCATCTTTAGCCAACTACTATAGTAAAAGTCTAAATTATTTTAAATTTATCTAATTTAATGTGAAAGATTTTTAAGTTAAATTATATAAAATTTGACCAAATATCCCATTTAACCAAACCAGTGTGAATGCTCTTAAGCTGATGCTGAGCCCGCCGAAATGATCACGTGATTCAGGCTTGAACAGGACAAATAGTTCAGCAAGAACCAGTATAAATCCCACACATCTGCCAGTGATCCCTACTCAGAGAAAACACATACTTATAAACACACTCAAAGCATCTTATAGTAGAAAAGGTTACATGCCTTTTGATCTTTAGCTTATCTTTTGCGATCATGAATTTTTCACAGTACTCTTTATTAATCCAATCGCAAGTCGATAAGATTAAGAAGAAGATGTCCTCAAGTACTTGTGATCCCTACTCGTTCATTTCTCCTTCTGCTTATGACACTGCATGGTTAGCCATGATACCAGATCCACACCAACCTCTGCAACCTATGTTCAAGAGCTGCTTGGAGTGGGTGCTACAAAACCAGAAAGGAGTCGGGTTTTGGGGTGAGTGTGATGCCCATGGCGTGCCCACCATTGAGTGCCTTCCTGCAACCCTTGCTTGCATAGTTGCACTTAAAAAGTGGAATACTGCCTCTGGATCATGCATTGAAAAAGGTAAGTACGTATATATAGCATACGGGCTATATATTCTTTACACTTGTATTTGAATTACCTAACGTATAGGTCTAAATGTGTACATAAACTTTGAAGAAAAATGCTCATCCTCGATCGTGAGACCAAGTCAACCCGAGACGATACACGACGATATCTTCCATATGGAGTTCTAAAATCTAAATGCATGCATGGCTCTTTCTTGTAGTTTAGGTGCTTTATGATCACCGAGCTAGATCAGGCCGTGGACCAAACAATTACATATTTAAGTACTAACTATTTTTTTTTTTTTTTTTTAATTCAGGGTTGGCCTTCCTCCATGCAAACACGGAGAAGGTCCTAAAAGAAATCAACCACCACTGTCCTCGTTGGTTTGCCATTGTTTTCCCTGCAATGGTTGAACTTGCACATACAGTAGGAGTAGAACTTGTCTTCCTCCATAGCTTGGACGGAGTGATGTCAGAATTATTCAATAAACGGCAACAGATTCTTGAACAGTACTTGGCCGTTTTCTTTTGGACTTGTGAATTTGTATTTAAGTTAATGGCTGCTTTCCTTCATCTTCAAACGAAATACTGATCTATTTCGCATGCTTAATTTCTTTGTAGGGAGAAAGTTGTGGACAAGTGTCGAAATCCCCCATTATTAGCATATCTTGAAGCACTGCCTGCATCTTACGAAATTGATCAAGACGAGATAAATAAGTACTTGAAGATCAGCAATGATGGCTCATTATTTCAATCCCCCTCCGCCACCGCAAGTGCATTTATGATTACGGGAAACAAACAGTGCATGGCTTATTTAGGGTCCCTTGTTCAAAGATGTGATAATGGAGGTCAGAAAATGCATTATTAAAAGCTACAACAAATGAAAAGTGATAATCTGATATATATATATATATATAATATAGTTTAAACTTTAATTTTTATATCCTAAAACTATTCACGTGTGAGTCAAACATTTCTTAAATGAATGTAAAATAATAATTAATTAAAATAGACAGATAAAGTGTAAAGTCATTTCAAAATCAAGATATTTATTTAATACCATATTAAATCATTGTTTATGAAAAAAAAATTAAAATGATGAAAAGACTTGTGTTTGATAAATAATTTAATTTATATGCATGGTTAAATACACAGCTAATACAATATCCACTTCTGTCTCTTATTGCTGGGGGAGTAATGTACCGATCATCTTTTTATCGCAGTTCCGCCGACATATCCCATGGATGAAGATCTCATGAACCTTTGCATGGTCAACCAGTTACAAAGGCTGGGCCTGGCTGAGCATTTTGTCCAGGAGACAGAAAAAGTTTTGGCAAAAGTTTACAGGTTGAAAAAAAGAAACATAATTGATATCATGTTGAGCATAACAGACGTACGTTTCTGTCTTTTTTTTCAATTATTAGCTAATACATATCCCACATAACACCATGTTGAGCATAACTTTCAGGAATTATTTGAATAAAAAATTCCAGTCGAAACCAAGAAATTCGGTTGCAGCACAGATATTCGGAGACTCTCTAGCATTCCGGCTCCTGAGGATGCATGGGTATGATGTACCGTCGGGTATGTTTCCAGATTCACGTTACAAGCTAGCTCCTCTTGCATTCGCTTGGAATTTGATAATTTAACTAATTATATATGCGTATTTTCCGTGTGCAGATAGCTTTTGTTGGTTCTTGCATCGTAAAGATATTCGAGATCAAATAGAAAACAACCATGAATACTTTTCAAGTTCGATGCTAAATGTCTATAGAGCTACAGATCTTATGTTTTCTGCAGAACATGACCTCGAGGAGGCTAGATCATTTTCAAAAGAATTACTTGAGACAATCGTGTCAGTGGGAACTAGAGACCAAAGTACTCATGATATTGTTACGTCATCCAACTTGAGGAGAGTGGTAATTCATTCATTTTCTTGACAAAATATTTTAAAATATTAAAAACGTATAACCATTAAGTAAACAGAAATGGGAATTAATGTTGAAAAACTGGATAGTCTTTTAAACAAGATGAGAGTTTTTTCGTCCATTTTTATGCATCATCTTTTTTATTTTTATTTTTATTTTATAGTAGTAAATTAAAAGTATTAAGATCAATAACTTGAAGGAAAACCAGTGAAAAAACAAAAATCGTCAAGACTAAACCAACACATGATCAACGTCTCAATTGTACGTGGACAAAACAAAAGTCATTATAAGGGTCCGGCCACTCATATCTCATCATGAACGTTGATGTTGAATAGGACGTTGCATATGTGTGCGGGAGACGGGAAGTTTCATGCACGAGCATCAGATAGATCACGACCTTTAAAATGAAACAAATAGCGACAAAAGCGGAAATGGAATCTATGAATTAAATGAAAACTCGTTTATTGAATTCAGTTTAAATTATATATGTACGTACCATTAATTGTACCAATATATAATTCATAATTAATTACTCTGAAAACGACTCGTATAGATTGAGCACGAGTTAAGTCTTCCATGGTTTGCTCGACTGGATCACATGGAATATAGGATGTGGATTGAAGAAAAGGACTCCAACTTTCTCTGGATGGGTAAAGCTTCTTCCCATAGGTATGCAGCTAGCTTCATTGTAAAACAGTAACCCTAAAAAGGATATTAATACTTCTAAATTCTCTTATAACCACGGCCAAGACGTCTTTATTAATTTGTTTAGTATATCAATTAACTAACAAATCTTTTAAACTCAGGTTGTCATATCCTTATAATGATGAATTACTGGGTCTTGCCAAGCAAAACTTTGAGTTTAGGCAATCAATATACAAGAATGAACTCGAGGAACTGAAAAGGTATCATTCGCTTTCGAATATGTTAACTTGTTCAACAATTTAGATCAGTTTTGAGAGCGTCACAAGTATATCTATATGTCGTTCATATATATATATATATATGCTAATCATGATTTGCCTGTTTCGAAACGAACTATCAATTAATAATGTCTGGCTCGATCTCTTCGAGATAGGTGGTCCAAGGACATGGGTCTCAGTGATATGGGATTTGGCCGAGAGAAAACTACCTATTGTTATTTTGCAGTTGCTGCCAGCAGTTCTTTGCCTCATGATTCCAGCATTCGAATGATGGTCGCAAAAAGTGCAATAGTTATTACAGTGGCCGATGATTTCTATGACATGGAAGGTTTTCTAATTGAGTTGCAAGTTCTCACCAACGCAGTTCGAAGGTAGCGCATAAACTAAATATTGCTCGTACCATTAATTCTTTTTTTTCTTTTCTTTTTTTTTGTTAATTAGTTAAGTCCTCTTTTTTATATTCTCTGAATATTTTGAATATCAGATGGGACGCTAAGGGCTTGAGTGGCCATGGTAAGGTTATATTTGATGCCCTTGATAATCTCGTGACTGAGATTGCAGCAAAATATTTTCAAGAAGAAGGAAGTGACGTAACATCCAAGCTCCGAGATATGGTATGCCAATGATTAGTACTTGGTAATTTAGACGGTCCCCCCCCCCCCCCCCCCCCCCCCCCAAAAAAAAAAAAACAAAAAATCCAGTATCTTTTAAATTGGAAGATAACGTCATTTTTCTTTTTGTGTTATAGTGGTATGAAACGTTTCTATCATGGTTTACGGAATCGATGTGGAGTAAAACTGGATGCATTCCCTCAGTGGATGAGTACCTTGAAACTGGCATGACTTCGATAGCCGCACACACCCTAGTTCTTCCAGCTTCATGTTTCTTGGACCCAAGTTTTCCAAATTCGAAACTCAGGGCACCCCAATATGCGAACATTACAAACCTACTCATGATAATCGCTCGTTTGTTGAACGACACACAGAGTTACCAGGTAACTTATTAATATTTTTTCCTAGTTAATTTGCTTCAATTCCACCAATTAAATTAAGAAACTTTTAAACCCTAGTAACAAGTACTGCATGCACCGATGACAGAAGGAAAAAGAGCAAGGGAAAGCGAACTTCGTTTCACTTTACCTAAAAGAAAACCCGGAGGCAGACATTGAGGAGTCAATCGCTTATGTGAGAGACATACTTGATAAAAAGAAGAAAGAGTTTCTCAAACAAGTTCTTATAGATGGATTTAGTGATTTTTCAAAACCATGCAAGTATCTCCACCTATCTTGTTTGAAAGTATTTCACATGTTCTTCAACTCTGCCAATCGATACGACTCCAACATAGCAATGCTTCAGGACATTAATGAAGCAATCTATATTCCTGTGGAAGTTGGAGGAAAAGAAAAGCAGCCTTTGAAGCCTGATCTGAAGTCACTGAAGCCCGTACCTCTTTATTCTGGAGCAACCAGCGAAAAGCTGAAAATCAACTCTCAGTACTTTAACCGTCCCAGCTCCAAGCTTTGGAGGATGGGAAGTTCTGCAACAGTACAACATGAGGTCTCTAGGCTGCAGCTTGCTTCAAGAGTTAGATTTTGGGGAGTGTCTACACCACAAAAAGTTAGATTTTGCTTCATTTAATTAATTAAGTCGGATCCCGAAATCATGTATTTGCAGTATTTAGCTCCGAAAATTAATAGATTGTGTAGCGTTGGCATGTGAAAATATGTTGGAATAATATTAGTGGGAACCAATATGTATGATATAATAATAAGGTCATTAGGACTGGGATCATTTAATGACTAATATCGTCTTTTTAATCGTTATTCTTTCTAACCAATCATGCGTTCATGTTGAATGACACACAGAACTACCAGGTAACTTAATTAATGAGTATATCTTCGTATATATATAGTTTCTTCATTTCCAGTACCAATATATCCTGTGAGATATTTTAAGAATCTAATTATAAAGGGGCAAAATGACAGAAGGAAAAAGAGGAAGGGACGGTAAACTTTGTTTTACTCTACTTGAAGAAAAACCCAGAGGCTAACATTGAAGAGTCCATTGCTTTTGTGAGAAACATTTTGGATTAAATGGAGAAAGAGTTGCTTTAACATGTTCTTATAGATGGATTAAGTGATTTTCCCAAACAATGCAAGTATCTCCATCTATCGTGTTTGAAGGTATTTCAGATGTTCTTCAACTCTACCAATCGATACTACTCCAACACAGAAATATTGCTTCAAGACATCAGCAAAGCAATCTATATTCCTGTTGAAGTTGGAAACAAAAAGTTTCTGAAACCTCTGAAGCCTGTGCCACTTTTCTCAAGACCAAAGATGAATGAAAATACGAAAATCAGCAATGTTCTCTTCAACCGGCCCTCCAAGCATTACATGATGAGGAGAAGTACTACTTTATCAACACAGTGGGTCTCTTGGCCTGCTTCAAGCGATCATGGACATGGGAAAATGTGTATGCTAACAAAAGTTTTTTGTTTCACTTAATTAGTGATGTGTTTCCGGTATTAGTAATGTTTGCTATATCTCTTTCGCTTTGCCAGTTCCTATATATACATTGCATCTGCATATTGCAGGAACAATCTGCCATATTAAGTAGGTGCATGGTTTACGACGTTTATCCTATCTTATAGTAATAAAGTCGTCATCGACTATGTTTGTGCTACCTAAATTCTTAATGCTCAATGTCTCACTCGGCAGCTGAGATTTATTGCAAACTCGATTTGTATGAAATTTTATCGGGACTAAGATTTTGATCCTACCGTACCGTATTGATAATGCTTAAAAGATTGGTTGCTGTGTTGCGTATATATCCACGTGCCTAGGGGTGTAAATTATCAGTCCAGTCCGGTTAATCCATTCGGTTTGGCTTAATTATTTTATTATTATTATTTTTTTTGCAAATAAGTTAATAAAAAAGATTATTAAAATTAAGTAAATTATTAATGTTGATTATGTAACTAATTTATTAAAAAAGTATTTAACTATAATTATATTTATGATATTGATAGTTACTTACTAACTTAGACTTTACTCTAAAATAAAAAAATAAAAATTGTACTTTACTCTTTAGTATGCATAATTAGTAATAATGTCATACATTTTATATATGATTAATGAATATCAAATAATTTCATTATACATAGATTATTCATGTTTGCTTGCAAAAAAAAAAAAAAAATACCTAATTACTAAGTATAAATAGTAGAGGATGTATAAATTAGATGAAAATTACATCATTAACTTATATAATTACTATATAAAAATAATATATTAAATTATGAAAAAAAATATTTATAAAAAATATAGATAGGGGTTCGTTCCGATCTAGTCTAAAATTTATAGACCTCGAAACTGGACCAAATTTATTCGGTCCACAATTTTTGGGATCGAGACCAACCGGTACATTATTTGGTCCAGTCCGATTGGTTTTTTCAATCTGGACCGAATTTTGTACACCCCTACACATGCCTATTTAAATTGATAAGACTCCCCAGGTAGGACCCTAGAGTTCATTTGTTGTAATCCTTCTTCACTACTTTTAATTAGGACTTTGTGATGGGGCTCAACCCCCTACCATCTCGCCGTCCACCTCCCTAGCCCCACCTAGGCAAAGTGGGCAACCTTGCCCACAAGTTTTGAAGGGGCTGGGCAGGCTAGGCCTTGGCCTGCCTGCATTATACCCCACCCCGAGCCAGCCACACACACACACAGAAAAAATCCTAAGCATAAAACAATGTCATTCTCCATGGAACCACAACCACGATTTAGTTGTAGATCCTTTGCTCAAATCGTAGTCTTGCCGTGTGCTGTGGCGATGATTTAAATTATTTTTTCTGCTATATATCTTTTTTTGTACTTTGTAATTTGTTGGATTTATTGCTAGAAGATAGGTTTGTAGAGTTTAGGAATGGACCTGTAGATTTGATGTTGTTTTTTTGTTGTTTTACGCTGTGGGTGGGTGCATGGTGGACAATAGGGAATTGACGGACCACGGGGCCAATCTGTCCCTCAACATGGGGACGAGGCACCCAGCTTATAATGCATGGGGGTAGATTCCAGGAGAGCAAACCTCATCCCCTGGCCAATGGCTCGTTAGGATATGTAAAATTTTAAAATTTATAAACTTTGGGTACTTCTTTTAAAAGAAAACCAATGGCTCGTTAGGCCGATATGTAAAATATTATCTTAGAATATAAGTGAATAGCAGTGAAATTATTCGAATTAAAATATTTTATTGAATTTTGATAAATGAGAGTGAAAAAATTGAATAAAATACAAAAAGTTAAAATAAAATTGAATATCATTTTTTTAAATTTAAAAATATTAATGTATTGTTTTTGTTATTTTGTTTAAAAATTTGAGAAAGTTGTAATGATTAGGTAATGATCAGACGAAAAAGTTAAATATTTAAAATTGAAAATATTTTATATATATTTGAGTGATGTTTAGGAAGGAAATATATTATATATCATACTCTCATCCTACTATATAAGATGTGTTACATTTATCATCATTAGATGATAAAGAATAATTCATATCTTATATAGTGAGATGAATAGTGGGATGCTAATGTGGTGTATAAGATTTTCCATTTAAGAATTATGGCTCATGTGTTCCAAAATGTACCCTAAATATAAAATTTACATAAAAGAATATTATTTTAATAATAAAGTTTATTTTATTTTAAGAAAATATACGATATTTGTATACACTAAAATCACTTCATCAACTAAAACACCCAAACATATGGTGTAATAAATATATAAAGAAAAATTATTTGCATAAGCACTAAATAGATAAGTACCGTACATGAAATCCTTTATAAAAGAAAAGTAGATCCCATTATGAAAAAATAGAAGAGATCAATATTTTCTTTTTTAATTAGTGAAATTCACAATTTTATCAAAAAAAGATCTACACCAAGTTTATATATTTAAAACTTATATGATCTACCTATCGTGACTCTAAAAAAGGGTACGTATAAGTCATCTTATCCATTTTTTTTTTTTTGTTTTTTTTGAAAGTGATATCTTATCCATTTAATAAGTGCATCCGATACCGCATTATTTTACAAAAACCGGCGCCTACAATGCAAAAGCAGGCTAACTAGAAAGGACCCGCGATTTGAACGAAGGAATTAATGCGCCATGCGTGCAAGTAGTTTTGCTAACTGCAAGGAGACAACACATGTGAACATATGCAGTTTTGCTAACTGGTCGGATTCACAAAATCGATTATTTTAATCACTTAAAATATAAAGAAATATGTTGCTATATTATATTTTTTTTGCATCAATTTGAATAACGTAAAAAATTATTTTTCTTGCAGTGACGGGTAAATAAATAATAGGAAGTAGTAAGTTTATTAGTATCTTATACATTATAGATAAGTGCATAAGTTTTTTTCAAAAATATAAATAATTAAGAAATTTAAATGAAAAATTAATTTTCAATAATAAATCTTACTATATTTTATTTAAAAAGGAGTGTGAAACATATACGAGAAATTATTAATTAAGTAGCCGTGATTTTAACAAATTAAGGATAAAGACAATATGATGACCTCCGCTTGGGACTAATTTACATGTTGGATTATATATACATTAGAATTGAAAGTTATTATAATTAAGCTTCATAAATATCATATATAAATAATAAACATTTTCTTAATTTGTGAAAGGCACCCCATGCATGAATCATTGCTGGAAAAGGACAGTACATCATGTATCCATCAGTTGAAATTGAAGTCATGTACGTGGAAATTAAATAATCAAACGTACTGGTGGAATTAATTCCTAACCATCCACTTTAACTAAGATATGCACGTACATTGCATATAGACTAGCCGCCTACAATATTCTAAAACCAATTTAAGTCCCCGGTTAGGACCCCACGCTAGCTGGTTTGACATTTTGACCAAGAATGCATGCATGGGGCGCTGGGCATGATGTGCGTGTGGAGATCATCGTCAACAATGAGACGTATATAGCAAGCTATCCTGTAACCGTGATTCTCGTGTATACATATATCTTGGATATATAAACAGTACTCTTTCAACATTTTCATCCCGGCCGCCTGGAAATTATAAATTAGCAACCACTCAAATGGCAGACTACATGATTAATAAGAATTGAGACATGACGTACATATATATATATATATATATATATATATACACATATCATGTAATGCATAAATCATGATCTGCACATATGAGACCATAATTGGTATATAAAAGTTTGCATCTAAACTTCTCTTCATCTTTGGAAGAACCGAATTAGATGGGGCAAAACAACAAATTAAAGCCGCAATAAAGAGGAAATAAAACAGAAAAAAAATATTCTTTGAATTCTATAAATCTTAATCCTTTATTTAAAATGGAAGATTTATGATCTTCCTAGATCGATATATCTCTTTTTATTTTTTCCTTTCCGTACGTGGTTACGGCCATATATACTGATCATCATCCGCGCGCAGATGATTATAATTTATACCCTACTAATTTATAATTATCATGACCAGCAACGTTGCTGATCATTCTGTATATTTTCCATGTGAATTTGTTGGCACGTTGTCGATCGATAGATTTCAAATGTAATTTAATGTTCAGTAAGGAGATCGAAAAATTCAATTTGAACTCGCTTGTTTTTTTCTACTTCTCTTAGTATGCTTAGTGACAACGACATATGTGTCGAAAAGTGCTTTTTGAATTGAAGTTATATATGCAGTTTTGATATCTATAGTCAAAATTATAGTCAAAATACCGAAACGTATCTAAAACTGCCATAATTAAGAAAAGATCATGGTTTCCAACCATCTCTGTGCTGATTTTCCAACTCAAGGTATTTCATTACTATCAACATGCAGTCTAACTCGGATCCTCTATATCAGATAGACATTATCTAAGCTACACAATTCTTCATGTATAAGTCCCAAAATTTGACTGTCGATCGTGACATGTTGTTTTGAGGATATGGATCCGACTTACCAACAATATGGAAGATCAATCATTAGTGTTTAAGATTTTGTTTATATGTTGAGTTGAGTTGAATTAAACTCTTTATAAATAATAGTGAATTGAGATAATTGAGTAAATTTTATGAAGTCCGCTTAAAATGAATTTAGTAATTTAAAAATTAAATATTTAAATATTAAACTCAATTTAAAATTAAATTAAATTAAATTAAATTAAATTGATTTCAATATTTTATAATATTCAAACGGGTCCTAAGATATGATCACATGACACGTACGTAGTACATCATTTTGCCTCAGACCGCGCGAATCACACGATCTTCCGAATCAAGAAAAGACAGACAGTTCGGTTTTGAACGAATACCACGCGATAACATGATTTCTTCTGAACTTCGTACGTCAAGCCCTAGCTGTCAAACATAATTAATATCGCCGCAACATATATTTTAATTCTGACATGAATGATATTTTGGCGTGCGTGTCTATTTTAGATTTGTGAATTTCCTCGAAGGCGTAGGAAACATTACACGTGCGCTCTATTAATGTTTGGACGAAGACCATCCACACGTACACCATGACTTGGCCAGTCTTATCAATTATTAATGGTGTGTTGCAAATACAACAATCGACAATGAGGCCGCGGTTTCGATTAAAGGACCTAAAAAACACAAAGGTGTCGATGGATCTAGATTCAGCCGTATAAACAAGTGCCTGCTTTTGTTTAATTACGTGATGTACGTGTGATGGCCATCGACATATTTATGTTGGGAAGATGAAGTATACCGTATCATTTTTGTAATTATCTTTATGATCTCTTAGGGGAAACGAAATCGATTGGACATTTGCACTCTGTTTTCGGAGACAAATATCAGGCTCTGGTTCGGTGGTTACCTTCTCAAATTATTAGAAACAGTTCAATGCCCCATTGTAATATAAAAAAAATCGTGTTTGCCTTGTTCCTAGAGGTCATCCGTACAAATCGTCGGTAACAGATTTTTGAAAAGAAAGGGAACTCAAAATCGGATTCAAATTCCTTGGAATTATATTTTCGAATTATTAGATTGTTGGATTTAAAGATAAATATACACAATATTAATTAAATTAATGCGAGATTTGCCATGCTACAAATTTAAATAATCAAGAATCAAATACCATAAAATGATAACTGTTATAATATGCTATATCTTCTTCTTTTTGAATTAAATCATTCAAATTGAAAAAGATATATGGCTCGTTTGAACACTTTCGATCGAGTATCTCAAAATTATGTGAATAGTTATAAAATAATATGTGAATAATAATAAAATTATTTAAATTAAGATATTTTTATTGAATTTTGAAAAATGATAGACAAAAAGTTGAATAATAATATTATAAAATTAAAAACTGTTTGAATATAAATTTTAATATTATTTTTGTTTTGAAGTTAGAAAAAGTTGTGTTGATTGTTGTGTATAACTTTTAAGTTTATAGAAGTTGTAATAATTACATGAAAGGAAATGCTAGTTTGCCTCATGGGTTTGATCGTTGTTACATTCTAATTTCTTTTCATTTTTTGTTTAAATATTTAAAGAAGTTACTACTAATGAATTTGTGTATTTTATTTTTTTAAATGTTTAAAGATGTTCAAAAAATGTTTGAAAAAAAAGAAGAAGTGAGATTGCACTAAGGGCGCACCAGTGGTAAGAGCTGGGCGGCAAAGTAGAAGCATTCTTAAATGAAAAGGTTGAAAATCTAATATTGAAAAGGGTTTTAACTTTTGTGTTTAAGTAATGTTTAAGAATGAGAAATAATATTTATAGTCATAAAGTGTACAAGTACAATGCACTTCTGTTGAGAAAAATTGATAAATATGAGACCCACATAAAAAATTATTTTTTTAATAGTAAACCCTACATTTTTTAAAAAATGAGTGTGCGATGTTTGTACAATCCATAAATATATTTAGCATTACTAGGTGTGCAAGACTCACATACTCCATTTGAAAAAAGGTAATGATACCCTTACGCTTTCTTTTCTACCCGGCTATTTGTTTTTTTCTTTTGCTCTTTGAATCAGAACTAAAAATTCTAGAACATGAGTTGCATAATCTAGTAGAAAATAAATTCAATTAATCAACATAATCATATAATTTAATTGGAAATAAATATAAAACTGACATTCGTTTACTCTCAGTCATTTTTTCTTTTATAAAATTGAATTTATTTTCTTTTAAATTATGCAAGAAGACCTCATGTTATAGGATTTTTAAATTCGGATTTAAATAATAAAATGAACAAAAAAATTTGGTTTGTAAATAAGGTGTAAGGGTATCGTTATATTTTAAAAAAATTAGATAAATCTAAAACTCAGTTAATTAAAAAATTATTTTTTAAATAATTGATTCTAGAGATTTGAAGGAGTTGCACACCTTATAATTAATAAGTAATGTCACTCAACCTCTCTAACCTTTATACATTAAATTTTTTAATATTTTTTTAGTTCATTCGTATTAAATTAATTGAATTTTTTATTTATTTTTCATATATTAAATATTTAATAATAAAAAATAATAATAATTAAAGAATATAATTTATAAAGATTATGTAAATAGTAAGATATTGTTTAGTTTTTTTCTTAATAATATTTGGGGTCACGTCTAATTTTTAAAATTTTGCAACATTACTTTGATTTGACCTTCTTTCTTTTGCGGTAATTCGCTGGCCGCCTCTGTCGGGATTATGTACGTGCTGAATGGGTCCAGTACTTGACGGGGCTTCTCTTATGACAAGGCAATTAATAACATCTGACTACTGACTTCAGCACGTGATTGACTTAATGGCACATTAACGATGGAGGATCATTACGTTAGAGTCTGCACCCATGAGATTTCACACCTCCACGTATACATGTGGCCGGAAAGAAACACAAGAACAAGAATATGTAAAAGCATGGTTCACATACTCACGTACGACCGCAGAATCAGTATAAATAGCAATATACATTATGATCTACTTGAAGCTCACATAAGCTGGCCTTTGCAAGTAGAATTATAATTAAGTCACTTGAAGATCTATCCTTGGCTTATTATTATTTTTTCCATCATGGATTTATCACAATCTTCAATCCAATCTCAAGTTAATATGATCAAGGAAAAGATGTTCTCAACTCATGCTCCCCAGTACTCCTTCGTTTCTCCTTCTGCTTATGATACCGCATGGCTAGCCATGATACCTGATCCAACCAAACCTTTAGGCCAACCCACATGCATGTTCAAGAATTGCTTGGACTGGGTGCTTTGCAACCAGAACGAACAAGGTTTTTGGGGAGAGTGTGATGCCCATGGCATGCCCACCATTGATTGCCTTCCTTCAACCCTTGCTTGTATAGTTGCACTCAAAAAGTGGAATACTGGAGGCGAAAGTATCAAGAAAGGTACATGCTGCTTATAAATATGAAATAGAAGTATATATGTTGCCCATATATATGCGGGAACATTCGTTCCCCACTTGGCTTACAAAATAGCCATCTCTCTTCAGTACCAGTTAGGTTGCATGCATCGTCACTTTCATTACCTTTCTTTTTTATGAAGCGAGCGTTTTTCACTAAATTTGTCATCAGATCATTACAGCTAATTCGTACCATGTCAACCAAGAAGATACATGCACGTACGATATCGTCCATATGAGTCCACAAATGCATATGACTCTTTCTTCTTGTATTATTAGGCGTTTTTGACATTGGTAGGCGTAACTTCTTCTTAATCCTGCAGGATTGGCCTTCGTCCATGCAAACACGGAGAAGCTTATCAGAGAGATGAACAAGCAATACTGTGACCGTTGGTTTGCCATTGTTTTCCCTGCAATGGTTGAGCTTGCAAATACAGTAGTTGGCGAACAGCTTGTCTTCCCCTATAGCTCAATAGGAGTTGTTTCAGAATTATTAAAGAAACGGCAACAGATTCTTGAAAAGTACCCACACACCCCCAGGCCATTAATTTCTTTGCGAATTGTGAATGATTTCAATATTACTGTTTGGCCGGTTTCCTCGATGCGAAGCGAAATACCATAGTTTTTGTTCTTTCTATGTAGGGAGAAACTTGTGGATGTGCACCAAAATTCCCCACTATTGGCATATCTTGAAGCGCTGCCTGCATCTTATGATATTGATGAAGATGTTATACTTAACCAGTTGAGCAATGATGGCTCATTATTCCAATCCCCCTCCGCCACAGCACGTGCATTTATGGCCACGGGAAGCAAAGAATGCATGGCTTACTTAGTATCACTCGTACAAGGATATGATAACGGAGGTGATGATCAGAAAGTTTCTTTATCCTTATAGCTATATAGGTTTAACAAACCGTAGAACGCTTTTTTTTTTTTAAGATTTTTGTGTTAAACGTACGTACGTTGGATTTTATCGCAGTTCCGAGGACCTATCCCATGGATGAAGACCTCATAAACCTTTGCGTGGTCAATCAGCTCGTACGGTTGGGCATAGCTGAGCATTTTTTCCTAGAGATAGAAGAAATCTTGGCACAAGTTTACAGGTATTAAGGAAGCAAATTAACGTACACATCTATTTTTTGTAAATAATTCTTTTCGCGGACTCACGTCAGTATATTCTTCCTCGTTTAAGATATATATATATATGTAAAGATATATATATATATATGTATACGTGTATATATATATATATAGAGAGAGAGAGAGAGAGAGAGAGAGAGAGAGAGAGAGAGAGAGAGAGAGAGAGAGAGAGAGAGAGAGAGAGAGAGAGAGAGAGAGAGAGAGCTAGTTATCCATGCAAGCTGTTGCTAAAGTACATCGATCAAAGAACATTTTTTTCTTTTTTCTGTTTCCCATATATATATATATTCCCTGTTTTCCATTCGCTCATCTCACCATCATTTTGTTGAGCACAACTTTCAGGAATTATCTGAATCAAGAAGCTTGGCCGAAGATCAATTCAGACGTTGCAGCACAGTTATTCAAAAATTCACTAGCGTTTCGCCTCCTGAGGATGCATGGGTATAGTGTATCATCGGGTATGTATCCGGCTGCAAGTTATAACCATTTGCCCCTCTATATATATTTTCTTTGACGTGATACATTTCTGTCTGGCCTAAAACTATATATGCATCTTTCTTTCCATGTGCAGATATGTTTTGCTGGTTCTTAAACCATGAAGATATTCGAGTCCAAATAGAAAACAACCCCGAATACTTTTCAAATGCCCTGCTTAATGTCTATAGAGCAACAGATCTCATGTTTTCAGGAGAACATGATCTTCAGGAAGCCAGATCATTTTCGAAACAAATACTTGAGAAAATCTTATCACTGGGAACTAGAGATCAAACTCATCTTTCATCGCCGAACTTGCGGCAGAGAGTGGTAATTTTTATTAACTAGATATAATAATGTCTGAATTTGTGTTAAGATTTACGGATGGAATGTTACTTTATTTCAAACTATTTCATTTATTTTAACCTAGAAAATTAAATCAATTTCGACATAAAAAAGTTATATCCATCTCAATAGAATCTATAAAATATTACTATTTATCACTCAATTCAATTCAATATCTAAACATAGCATGATACTCTACGTATTCTTTATTTTGTTTAAAAAAAAAGAAGGAAATTGGAATCTCATGTGAAAAAATTAAGTTATTCACAATGAATATCACTTTTTCGTGGAGTGCGCGAAAATTATACTTACTAAAAATATACCTAGGTCCTAGACATCAGTCTTAATTAATATTGAAAGGTGGAAACTTTAATATCAATTAATTAATAAAAAAAATTTTATTTATCATATCTTACACCATACATCAACAAGTAATTTGCTATTATTATTCTATTTAAATATATATATATATATTGATGTGTAAATATGTCATATATATTTAAATAAAAAAATAAAAATAATAAATTACGTATGAATATATGATACGAGAAAGAATAGTAGGATTTATGATAAGAAGCATATAATATACTCTAAGATAAAACAAAGAATGGCGTTGGAGTAGCACTTAACTAGCTAGGGACAAACATCTCCATAACATTGTTTGCACGTTTTGTCGTTAACCATGAAGTCCATAACATTGTTTGAACGTTTTGTCGTTGGTCAAATTAAGATACTGCTACTACTTAACTAGCTAGGGACAAACGTTTTGTCGTTAATCATGAAGTTCAAATTAAGATACTGCTACTACCTAACTAGCTAGGGACAAACGTCTCCATAACATTGTTTGCACGTTTTGTCGTTAATCATTAAGGTCAAAGATACTGCTTCTTCATGCTGAAGTAGTTTACATGACACGCCGCACGCTGGTGTTACTACCTCGGAACGTGCACCTGGCCGGAAAAGTAGAAAGTACTGACATTTCTGAAGTGATATTATTCCTAGAAATACAAATTCAATTAAAATTATGCATGCACCAGTAACTTTTGTTTTAAAGATCGATAAAAATGAGACATGACAATAATAATGATCTTACTGCGCGCAAATTAACATCTTGTATATATAGATTGAGCATGAGTTAAGTCTGCCTTGGTTTGCTCGACTGGATCACCTGGAACATAGGATGTGGATCGAGGAAAATTACTCCAATTTTCTCTGGATGGGAAAGGCTTCAACCGAAAGGTATTGTATATGTAGCTCCCTTCTTATAGTCTCTGTAAAAGTTTTTTTTTTTTTTAAAGGAAATTAATGTTAGTATGATTTTCAATAGTATCCATTAAATGTGTCTATTTATATATTTTAAATTTTTTTATTAGTTAAAGAAATGAGTATTAGTGAATTTATATATGTTTTTTAATTTTTCTTAATGATCAAGTATGTTTAAAAAATACTTAAAATAAAAATAAATATAAAAAAAAAAATTTATACTAGTGTGCATATTTAGAGTGGACTCGAGCATTGTCCTTTTCTACGTTGCAGAGAGTGAAAGAGAATGGAATATTCGGAGTGCAGAGCTAGTACTTGATCTTCGCATCCGGTCACTAATTAACAAATCTTTTGATGAAATCAGGTTTCCATGCTCTCATAATAGTGCACTAGTACGTCTTGCAAGGCAAAACTACGAGTTAAGGCAGTCAATCTATCAAAATGAACTGGAGGCGTTGAAAAGGTATGATACGCTTTCAATTAGACCTAATCATTGACCTTTAATTTGTTTCTTTTAGCTAGAACGTTACAAATGCAAGTGTCAATATATATATATATATATTTAGAAAAAAGATATCTGACTTTTCAAATGAGAGATAGATCATAATTAACTGAGATAAAATAAATCATATATCATTTGTTTTTTATTTAAGGCTGCAGTTCAAAATATTTATATATAGCAGCAATAATAAATGTTGTAGTTCCATTTTATGCGTCTATATCTTTCGCATTTAAACTTTTAAAACTTGGACAAGAACTTGAGGGGATTAATCCCCATATATACGCAAATAGTACTTTTCCAATTTCTCGCCAGTACTCATTAATGTCTTGCTTCTTCGACCGAGATAGGTGGTCCAAGGAGTGGGGACTTACTGATATGGGATTTGGTCGAGAGAAAACTACGTATTGTTACTTTGCTATTGCTACCAGCAGTTCCTTACCTTTTGATTCAAACATACGAATGATGGTCGCAAAGAGTGCAATAGTTATTACAGTGGCTGATGATTTCTATGACACCGAAGGTTCTTTAATTGAGTTGAAAGGTCTCACCAACGCAGTTCAAAGGTAGATCACTGTTATTGCTCGTACCATTAATTCTTTTTTTTTTTTTTTTTTGTTAATTCATTAAGTCCTGTTTTTTGTATTCTCTTAATTTGAATATCAGATGGGACGCTAAGGGCTTGAGTGGCCATAGTAAGGTTATATTTGATGCCCTTGATAATCTCGTGACTGAGATTTCAGCAGAATATTTTCAAGAAGAAGGACGTGACGTAACATCCAAGCTCCGAGATATAGTAAGTCAATGTTTACTTGGTAATTTAGACGTCACCCCCCCCCCCCCCCCCCCCCCAACCACAAAAAAAAAAAAAAAAAATCCAGTATCTTCTTTTAATCTTTTAAATTGCGAGATGATGTCATTTTTCTTTTTTGTGTTATAGTGGTATGAAACCTTTTTATCATGGTTTACGGAATCGATGTGGAGTAAAACTGGATGCATACCCTCAGTGGATGAGTACCTTGAAACTGGCATGACTTCGATAGCCACACACACCCTTGTTCTTCCAGCTTCATTTTTCCTGGACCCAAGTTTTCCTAATTCCAAACTCGGGCCACCCCAATATGAGAACATTACAAAACTACTCATGATAATCGCTCGTTTGTTGAACGACACACAGAGTTACCAGGTAACTTAATTATTTTTTTTCCTAGTTAATTTGTTTCAATTCCACCAATTAATCCAAATTATATATGAAACTTTTAAACCCTAATAACAAGTACTGCATGCACCGACGACAGAAGGAAAAAGAGCAAGGGAAAGCGAACTTCGTTTCACTCTACCTAAAAGAAAACCCGGAGGCAGACATTGAGGAGTCAATCGCTTATGTGAGAGACATACTTGATGAAAAGAAGAAAGAGTTTCTCAAACAAGTTCTTATGGATGGATTTAGTGATTTTTCAAAACCATGCAAGTATCTCCACCTATCTTGTTTGAAAGTATTTCAGATGTTCTTCAACTCTGCCAATCGATACGACTCCAACATAGAAATGCTTCAGGACATTAATAAAGCAATCTATATTCCTTTGGAAGTTGGAAAAGAAAAGCAGCCTTTGAAGCCTAATCTGAAGCCAGATCTGAAGCCACTGAAGCCAATACCTCTTTATTCTGGAGCAACGAGCGACAAGCTGAAAATCAACTCTCAGTACTTTAACCGTCCCAGCTCCAAGCATTGGATGAAGGGAAGTTTTGCAACACAACAGGTCTCTAGGCTGCAGCTTGCTTCAAGAGTTAGATTTTGGGGAGTGTCTACACCACAAAAAGTTAGATTTTGCTTCACTTAATTAAGTCGGTTCCCGAAATAATGTATTTTATGTATTAATTAGCTCCAAAAATTAGTAGATTGTGTAATCATGTTATTGGCATGTGAAAATATGTTGGAATATTAATATTAGTGTGAACCAATTTGTATGATATAATAATAAGGTCATTATGGGCTCATTTGGAAATAGATCTAATCTCAAAATTCTCATCTCATCTCATCCCATCTCATTTCTAAACATAATTCAAATATAAAAATTTTCAAACTAATCACTACAATCTTTTCAAACTAATAATTACAACTTTTCTAAAATTTCAAACAAAAAATAAAAAACAATTCAACTTTTTCAAATCTCTAAACAAAAGTAGTATTATAAAACAATATTTTAATAATATTTTAACTTTATAATATTTTTTCATTCAACATTTTCTCTATCATTTTTCAAAACTTAAAAAATACTCAACTTAAATTATCTTACTACCATTCACAAATTATTTTGTTACTATTCATAAAATTTTCATCTCATCCCACTTCCAAAACCAACCCTAAGACTGTGATTTAATCACTAATATCGTCCTTTTGATTGTCTTTCTTTCTAACCAATCACTTGTTAAAAGGATAATAATATATTTAAAAATTAAAGACTTCAAATAACATTTGTGGTATTAAGATATTTATTGCACGTATTGCACATGAGCTAATGGAAATTATCTTGACTGCCAGGGTAGGCAGCTGTAGTAGACTTCTCAAAATTATTAAGTGGCAACTTATAAGAAAACGTAACAAAGAAAAATACACGGCCGGATGCATGGATGGATCAAAAAGCAGGGATATAATTAAAAGTAGGGTAAAATATGTTAAAAATTAGTACTTTAACTTCGGAGTTCAATATTTTAATCAAGTTGAGGCAAAATAGACTACAAACGCCTCCAAGTTTGCATAAAGTACGTACGTCCATGCATCCAATGATCTACATGCAGGAAGGATAAAATTACCTTTTCTTCTTTTTCCTTTTAAATTATTTTTTATAATCTAACATAGACATATGGCCAAATTTTATTAGAAAATGATTTATACAGGTTTAATATTAGAATAGGTTAAGCCCCGCACAGAAATTTCAAAAAATAATGCGAAACCTACGTAAAATAAAAATATTTTAAAAAAAAAACTCACATTATATATAAATCCAAATTTTCTCAAAATCTATATCTGACTTTTATCAGCCTTTTTTTTATCATGTCGCCACGGAATCCTCGTGCAAAATATATGCAGGATTAATAAACGGTTTTTGGGACAGAAATTTTTGGAATCCACGGAATCGACTGGATCATATTCTCAGATAATAGGCTTACGCACTCAAAGTCTAGGGTGGCTGCGGCTCAACTACAAGGCCGTCTTGACTCTTCATTGGCTGCCGAAGTGCATCGGCGAACTTAATGGCGTCTACACTGGTGAGATGGGAACGTACGCCTCCGTGGTCACTGTTGTCTAAAACATTGTATGCGAGCTTTCGCACATGCGTGGGATCAGTTGATAAGGTTAAAAAATCATTTACAAGATACCAATTATTTGTGATGAGTTATAGCATTTGAGAGATACAAATCGATCGATGATTTGTCATGGAGTGATTTAGGTTTCATATGGATGTTAGCTGGAGATCTCAAATTATCTAAGTTAATTTATAAATAGTAATATTTTGTGGATCCTATTAATAAGATGTGATTGAATTTAAATAAATTGAGATATATATTTGAATGTATGAAATGGATTAAGATAATAAGTTCTATCAGTAATTGGTCTGAAATGGATTAATGTGATCTTGACATCCAAACATAACTTCAGTTTGTTGTTACGCAAAGCAATCAATCATCGATTGTTATGGAATTGTGTTTTGCCTCTTTTTTTTTAATTCAAATTGTCATGGAAAAATTTTCTGTGCGCCAAGAAAATTGAAACCATGTCTGCATAGATGAAGTGAATCCTTCCATAGAACTTGTCACATTGAATTTAATTTGTTGATGCATAAAAAAAAAAAAACACAACAAGCCCGAAAGGGAGAAAGAGTCATTCACGATCTACTATGAAGATTCAGGCTTCAATTTGCGTGGTCTGATGCCCCCGATAGTGTTCCGGTACGGCCATACGGTATTGGTGTGTGATGCCCCCGACCCCTACGTATGGAAACTCGGGAATCGAGACGTCCGGGATGATGACAGCATGAGTCATGCATCCTATCACTAAGTGCCAAGTGTGTATACAAGTAATACATATATAACAAAAATGCAGCGTTATAATTAAAGTCAATCGACTAAGTACCAGAATTTACTTAAATACAAATTTGCTTAAACATAAGCGTACAAAAAATATTACAAATTTCTAGTAACAAAGTCATAAACCAAAACACATAATTTAGAAATAGCAAAAATAATTTCCAACATATACAAGCAAGAGGCATCCAAATCACTCATCCGGCAGAGTTGCCTCCTCAAGCTCAGCCTCCTCATCATCTGTATCAAAATTTACGGTACTGCGGAATGGTACCGCAGGTAAATAATAATCCAAAGAACTCATGAGATAGAAATATATAGCTACAATCAACAAATATGCATGAACTTGATGTCATATGCATGAGACCAAACAATCATACGTCATTTTCTGCCATTTTTATAAAAAATGACCCAACAGAAAATCCACAATTTTTTTAGAAAATGTTCAACATATCTCCATTAATAAAATCTTGCTATTTTTTCAGAAAATGACCCACATAGAAAAATCCATCATTTTCCTAGAAAATGATCCACATGTTCTTTAACCAAAACTTGTCATTTTCCCAGAAAATGACCTATTATCCAATTATCCAATTTTACCGTATACACCCTGATCTTCCATAGGGGTCATCTACATACTATGACTCTCATCGCTACACCGCAGATAACGACTATGCATGTGACTTCGTAACTAGCAATATTCAGCTCCAGCTCAGCACTTACCATGACCAGGCATCCTCTAGCCCCCGCCAGCATAGGAGTCACAGAGCCGGTACGACAGCGTTACAGTATCGTCCGAGCCTATTGTCGCCCAGCAATAACTTAGGGGACATCACTCAGTATATTCCGCTTCCGAATGACCAAAGGAGTTCCATCGAAATAATACCACATCTCGATTTGGGGTCATGATACACAGACACCCAAAATTCCATTTAACACATGAAAACTCAGTTTTCATTTCCAACACATGACATGCATGCAATATGCGAAAACCCAGTTTTCATTTTACAAACATGAATATGCATGCACCATTCACATAAACATGACACGGAACCAATAATCAACAGTCAACCAATCACACAAATAACTCTGTTCTCCAATCCATCCAACTCCTGACTCTTGGAACTCAGTCTGGCACAACCAACCAATTCACAATAAATCAGAGTTAGCGCAAAAATATAATTAAATCTCAAAAGTTCTTTGAAAAAATACTTATAGCGCTATAAAATAATTTTTGAAGGATCATAAAGGTGTAAGAGACAGTGGCAAAGCAACGTAACAGTGCAAAATGCATTATGGTCGTAGGTCTCAAAATATCCACTTTTGAATGGGGATAAACTGAGACTTGGAAATGCTAGGACAGAGCTTAGAGGTGCTAGTAAAGCTAATAGAAGTGGTGATTGGCCATGGGCGGTGGTGCAAACTGCGATTGAAAGCCAAAAAGGCTAAAACGGAAAGTGAGATGGCTGGGCTTCACTGGCGACGGATTGAGGCTAAGGATGGGTGGGTTAGGTAGTTGGAAGGTTGGTGGTGAAGAGGTGGTGGCCAACGGCTGCACGGGGAGGTAAAGACCATGCAGCTTGATGGGCTTCGTGGGAGTAAACGGCTGGGAACTAAGGGCTGAGATTGGTGGAGCATGTTGGCCAGCGAAAAGGGAAGATGTGGTAGTGGGTGGTGGCACCGTTGGGCAGCTAACAGCTACCCAGAAAATGGTCAACCAGATTAGGCTACACAAGGCCAACGGGAAGAGAGAGAGCTTGGGGGTGGTGGTTGGGGTGAGTGAGGTCGCTAGCGTGAGGGGGAGTGGTTGAGGTGGGCGGTGACAATCGGCGGCCCGCGGTGGCTAGGCTAGTGGGAGAGAAACCCATGGAGAGAATGAGAGGGGGCCTGGATTGCGCACGGATTGGGGAAAAACAGAGGAGAAATGAAAAAAGAAAGAAGAAAATGGATAAGGGGAAAAAAAAAAAGAGAAAAAGAAAAAGAGAAAAAAGAAAAAGGAAGGGAAAGAGATAAGGTCCAATTCTCACAACTTGAGTCACCAAAACTGATCCAACGAAAATAAATTTAAAACAGAAAAAATGAATAAATTAATTTAAATGCATTAACTCCCTAAAATAAAATAAATAATAAAAACCAACAACACAATAATTTAAAATCCAAAAATAAACTGATTTAAATTAAAAAATTAATTTAAACACAAAACAATAATTAATACTAAGAGAGCACATCAAATTAAATTTCACAACTTAAAAATCATAAAATAAATCCAACTAAAATTCGATAAATTTCAAACAAGAGAACCAATTTTTTAAATAATTTAAAATACTCATTCAATCAAAATATACCAAAAACTAGGGTATCACATGGTGCTTATTGCTATGGTGGTGTATAGAAAAAAAATGCAAGGATAGTAAGAGATTGAGATAAAGATTTACGTGGTTTGTCATAATGCTTGCGTCCACGGACGTTTGGAGAGAAAAAATCCACCATAATATGCTTGTTTACAATCTCTCACAGCCTCTCATTTCTCATTGTATAATGAAGATCTTGAATATATTTATTGAAGAAGACTCTCTCGCTAGAGCTCCCCTTCAAGAGGTTGAAGAAGAAGTCAAAGTCAAAGAAGAAGCCATCTCATTATCTGGCCGCTTGCATTTTATCTGACCCCTCTCTAAGTGCCATTTACAGTGATGAGGCATCGTCACTTTTACGTGTTTGACCTCTTTCATTTCTTTCTAATTTTTTCTTTTCATTTTCGTCTTTTTCTCCTGACACTATCACCCTTATCTCTTGACACACTCTTCTCCCTTACCTTCATACTTTTCTCCTTGTCTCGTAGTGGTTGTGGCCTGGTGAGCTAGCCTAGATATTTTATCCCTCGCGTAATTAGTGCAGATTCGATGTATTGCACGCACCATCGGGATTAAGTTTTTCATTTGATTTGGCCTCCTATTTCGACAAAGTTTCCTCAGTAGAAGTTATATATTGAGAGTTACGTTGTAAATTTGTGTATATATAGAAATTTGTGAATAAAAGAACTCCTAGAATTTCGTGATAAAGCTATTGATATTCTCAAGCTTGACTAGATGTATTAGAATTCTCATGATCGAAGTACAACATGCATCATGTATATATATAGCGCCCATCAACATATGTGATAATGTGAGTGGAAAAAAAAAAAAAAAAAACCGAAATAGTGGCAAAATTTATTTATAGAAAGAAGATGAACATAAGCTTGAGGACAATAGGCAACATATTCAAAGTTAGAGTAGAGGAAGGAGTTTTAATTGAAGCATTGCCAGTGTGAGATATAAGCAAACCAGCCTCGTCACCTATGCCCACAGCATCATCACCTTCGTAAGGTTGAGAAGTGGCAAGATTGGAAATATTTGAAGTCACATGAATATTGGCACCGCTGTCCGCATACCACTGATGTTGATTAAGATAAGAGGTGTTTGCCTCAGCAACCATGGCAGCTAACTTAGTTGGTGGATGTTGTCCCTGAAAAGAATAATTCATCCAGTTGAAACAATCCAGTGCTTGATCTCCCTCACGTTTGCAGATTTGACATGGAGAGCGAGACCGAGAATCAGGGGAAGGAGCTACATGTGATGATGGCGGTAAATGAGGCAAGGGTTTCCGAAACTGGGAAGGAGTTGCGCCAGAGCCTTTGGATTTTGATGCACCTAAGAAACGATTTTTATTGTTGTTGTTGCGAGCACCTGGTTTGGAGCCGGGTTTACACAAATAGAGAGCATATGATCCGGCCTTGGGTTGAATTGATTGAGTATGAAATTTTTGCATGAGATCATAGTTCAATAATTTAGCAAGAAAATCCGAAAAAGGCATAGACTTCTCCTTAGCAAGTAGCATATATGTAGTGACAAATGAGTGAAAGGAAGAGTTTAAACCATTGAGAACAGAAAGAATCAAATTAGAGTCATCAATAGGTTTCCCAGCAACTGATAATTCATCGGCAAGGGACTTAACTTCATCCAAAAAATTTTGGCAAGAGATGGAGCCTTGTTGTAAAGATTGCAATTTCCTCTTAATAAGAGAAATCCGAGATGTTGAAGGCGCAGCAAACCGTGTGCCAAGGGCCTGCCAAGCAAGCCGAGAAGTCTCCAGTCCATAAATGGTGGAAACCTACGCAAGAGATTGAGATGAAACAATCCAACCAAGCACCGTTAGGTCCTTATACTGCCAAACCACATTAGCAAAATTAAGAATACCTTAGGCCTTCAGTTCGTTGCTATTGAGGAGGATACTGGTCGAAACCATCAACATTCCCGTGAGACCATAGCTTCGAAAAAAAGGAAGCAATTGAGCACTCCATGCAAGAAAGTTAGTACCATCAAGCTTGATGGCAATAACTTGAAATGGAAGATGAAATGTAGCGGAAGAATCTTTAGAAGCAACCATAGGATCAACAAAAGCGTTAGCTATATATGAGTTGTTTTGGTACCATGAAATAATTGGAAATCCAATCTCGAAAGCTTACCAGAGATGAGTATATTATTCGTCTATAAATAACCGAAGCTTATTACAGAAAATCAAGAAAAGAAGATTGCGTAGGATCGTGTAGTTACATGAGATAAGATCGTGTTGTTACATGTGATATCGTTTACAAATATTTAAATACAAGATTTAAAATACAAATTTGTCCAATAGATTGCAGCAGGCCAAACTCCATCATTTTATCAAATTTGAATATTGTCTGGAATGGAATAATGTTTATCCTCAACACCAACTTTGCGCAAGTGAAAAAAGAGTACTCATTATAATCGATCACACTCTTAATTATCAAGAAAAATTATATTTTCTCCCCTTACTTCATCTTGCATATGCCAACAGTAAAATCATGCGTCTTAATAAGGATATATACATGCTTAGTACGATGGTTACACGAGTCACAGGTTAATTTGCCAACTCATGAAGTACCATTAATCCCTGAATTTGTATTTAATTTCCTTCCAAAGAAGGTAGAAATATTAATGAAATCCTATTCTCTGTTTGGCAAAAGAAAGCAGTCCAACTTTAGCAGGTAAAATTCCAAGAAATGTGTTTCTTTTTAGTAGACTAATTACTTATAAAAGAAGTCATGTCTTTGGCGCCCAGCACAAAGGAATTAAAAGATCATATATTTGTAAGCACACTACTGGGCAAGATCGGGCATATTTTCTTCTCTTTCTATTACATATATAATATATTAAGAGCAAAATCTTTTGGAGTAGTGCTACAAACAGAATACGCAATCTTTAACGAGCAGAAGGTGGAGCTTCCCCAAGGAGAAAAGCTGAGAAGAACGCCAGTGAGTTGCTTGGTTTGAAGCAAGGCACTGCATGGCCAGCCCCTCTAAATGTAGCAAACAAAAGCCCCTCGTATTCTTGAAACCAACCACTCACCTGAACCAAAGGCCACTCCTCGCTTAGTGAAAAAGTTAAGAGCACATAATTAATGTTAATTGCGAGGCTATTTCCATCATATTTGAGACGAAAGACACCCAATTATCTAGTGGAGAAAACTTTTTAAGCAGTATAAAATGTGCAAGTGCATATATATAAGACAGACATGATTATCCATATATTAAGATTACTAGCTGTCAATCAATCAATTAAAGAAAGGATTTGATTGTATTGTCAATATCAGTATTAACTAAACCAAAGATACATTTGGATTCTGCATTGACTAATTTAATTTGCCGTCCTGATCTGGATCATCGTAATCATTACCTCTTTCTGGTGGTACCAGGGCCTCCATGCCTTGGTGATGGGCAGTCCCAGTGAACTTAGGCTGTATCTGGTGGACAGTACAGGTACTCTTCCATCCGTGTCTCCACTGAGACACCCACAAAGAAACACCATAATTAAAGATCATGTATTTAATGTGTGTGCGCGTGTCACAATATGAAGAAATTAATATATAATTAGCTAGGTAGCTAGAGCCTAGGGAACATTTACCTATACACCCATATTCTAAGTCCTGCATGAGTAATAAGCTTCTTGTATATAGGGAGAACAGATGGCTTTGAATCATGCCACTCCTCAAATATCTTCATGCTACATCCAAAATTTTAGGTTCAGTGGTAGAATGTTAAGATTAGTGATGGCTATCAACGAAAAATAGAGGGGACAAATTACTTGCAGATGCTCCAGTTCTTGAGCTGGTAGCCATCGCTAACATGTAGAGCCTTCTGAACATCTGGTTTGTTGTAGAATGCTTTTGCATATTCATCAAGGCACGGGTCATAACCACCCATGATTCTTGGTATCTGGCACATCAAAAATCCATCCCGTAAAAATATATCGATTTCCTAGAGTAAATAGCTAGATGCCTAGATCCCTTTCTAATATTATTTTAGAGTCTGATCATGACAGTATTCGAATGTTGTCTCTCATGTACAGAGCTGAAACCGTAATATACCCTTAAAAATCTTAAGAAGTACTGCTCACCATCTTAGATGTGCGCTTCATCATCATAACTGGCAATGATTTGTCATCTGAACCAGCTGAATTGCCAATGCAGACTGAAGTGTAGAGGCTATAGATATCAATCTCCTTGTACTGTTTGAGTACTTCATCAACGCCTTCCCTACAATCATTGTTGCTCCATGTATCATTGCCCTCGAAATCACAGCTTTCTCTGATTATTTTATGAGTCTCATCTGATATCACAGCATGGCTCCAAGCATAATCCACTAAGCCTCTCCAGTCCTCGGCATCAGATGTTTCGGGATTACCCAACTGCATGCAGTTTGGGAAAGATTACTAATGAAGTTCGCACGCCATGTATATTTCTCAAAAATAAGAAATACGCGTCCCTAAGTTTGAACATGCATGGGCTTGAAATGTGTATAATTCTAAACTTTATTTTTAAGGATCATACCAAAATACCCTGGAGATCTATTTGAAGGGAATTAGGATCCTTGTTCATGTCATATATGAGCTCAGCAAGCTCTGGAACATATTTTCCTGTTGATGTGGGGATCGAGTCTGATCAGTATATGATTTATAGGAGTTCATGAGTTAAAATGTAGCTGCAATCGTTTGGTAAAAAATGCAATACCTGCATAGCTTTCCCCTGCAATGTAAAAGGTTCGCTCTCTATATGATGGGAATTTGAGGAACCAATTGTGGAGGAAAATATAAGCATCTTTTGCTGTAATAAATTCCCCATATATATCATTTGACAGCAACCAAAATGGGATCGATCAGAATAATTAGCTTGTAATACGAGTAATTAGTACAGAAACATGACAAAGACATACGTCAAGATTGAATTCAGAAATGGAACGAAAGAATACAAGCTTACCACGTAATTAAGATTAAAAGAAAGCTTTATTAATTACCAAAAATAAAAAATAAAAATTGAACTATTACCTTGAAACTAAAATGGCATCTTAATTCGATAATTAATAAAGGTTGGAGGGATATGCTTCTCGCAATATCCCACCTAAGTGCATGCGCATATCTTATTTACTGACAAAAATAAATAAATAAATAAACTACATCATGCGCATGATCAAATCATGGTCCTCACCAGTAAAATCGTCGCCCAGATTATTGTAATCACTAGTTGTATTTGAGTATGAAAAGCCGACACCAATCGGAGATTCCAGGAACAACATGTTGGCTTCTGCATCATCATCAGCATCTAATTAAGATAATATTAATTAGGTCCCTAGCTCTAGCTAAAGTCTCCCTCCGCCCTTGATTAAAAAAAAATACTACATAGTGGCCGTCTAGAGCTATGCAGGGATTATAATATTGAGAATATATATATAGTACTGTTGATCTGATGATCTCATACTTGTATTCCATGAGTAGGGATTATGTTTCAGTCCATTCCCATGGGTGTCCACTATAAAGGGACCAATTTCTTGTGTTGCTCCATATCCCACAGAAGAGCACCCAGGACCTGAAAGGTACGTGAAACCCGCGTTAATGTCACCTTAGCAGAGCGCATAATTAAATTAATTAATAAACATACACACACAAAAAAGATACTCGCACTCATAATTACAATCATCTTGTTTTTTTATTTTTTTAATGGAGGGTGGACTGTCTAGCTAGCTAAAAGACTACGCAACATTAAAATTCGAAGGGAAAAGTAACTGCGCTTTCTTCCATGCATATACATGCCTAAAAATATTATATATGGCAGATTATATATAGCTATATATGTTTGATTCGGTCAAAAGATTTGTTCTGCACAATGGATGGCCTTAAGCAAGATGAAGACTAAAGGAAGTTTTATATATCCGCGCGCATAGGATAGTACGTAGGTCATCTAACCCTACATATATCATGATGATCGGTTCAAAATTCAAAGTTTTTCTCCCTACGTTCAATCATTAATCAGCTCTTCCCACAAGGCCGTCTAGAGCTAGGCAACCATCGTTGAGGGCCGGATCGATCGATCATGATCATGAAGGTACACCGTACCACAGATTTTTAATGGACTAAGATGATATATATATACTAGTTGTAGTACTATATAATATGCTTACCTCCATTGAGCCACAGCACCAATGGTTTTTCATCAGGCCGAGCCGAGGCCTCATAGAACCAGTAAAAGAGTGCCCTTCCATTTGCTTCATTTACCGTAACGTAGCCAGCATAATGCCTGAAGGCTACATTAGGTTGTGCAGGCAAGTCAGTCACAAGATCCCCATTCCCTCCTGATGTCCCTTTCTTCCCAATATCCCATAATTCCAAACGTCTATGGTCACAAACAACAGGCTTTACAGCCAGAAGAACAGTAAGAGCTAGTAGAGTACTGCGGAGATCAACTGTCGTCTTTGATACAAAATCCATATATACTGATACTGGAAGTACCAAATTATTATATATATAGAGAGCTTCCAGATATAACTGCAAGACGATGAAACACAAGCGAAGCCGCATGCCTATTTATACCCATTGGGGGGCTACTAATTGCATTAATATTAATTGATCTCTAGATTATATAAAGTAATTATTATGAAATTAGAAACGCTAGACACCGACACGGATGAGTGTCGTCCCACGTGGTAACCTATTTTGTTTAGTCGGTTAGGCAATCTTAGCTAGCCTATGGCATCTGATGTGGAATTTGGGGCAGCTTTTAGAGCATTCTTAATTGCTTTAATTTGAGATGGATGAGTGGAAGATCCATTGTTGTCGAAATAAATAGTCAGATGAACAGATCTTGAATGAGTTTCGTGCCATGTTCCTTTTGTTTTCTAATAGCTAAGCAGATCAGTAGATAGCACTAATTAATAGGCACATATGCGTCTGTGGTGGAAACTAAAAAAGTGGAAAAGAAAAAAGAATTCAATACCAAGCATATATATTATACCCACATACATATATATATATACACACGCATTACATAAAATAAAGAGATTGATCTTTAAATACAAATAACAGTTTCAAAAATTCTATATATAGAGTTACTTTTGTGTATTATTTGCATATTCTATTAATGTGATTGGTTACATTACCTTTTTTTAATATAAAAAATTGTTTTCATCAATCGAATTAATGGAGTATGCTATAAGTATGTAAAAGTGACTATATATAAAAGAACTCTTATATAAATTATTAATCCCGAGTTTTCAATTCGTAGAAAGAA
Source organism: Carya illinoinensis (assembly GCF_018687715.1). Lineage (NCBI taxonomy): Eukaryota > Viridiplantae > Streptophyta > Magnoliopsida > Fagales > Juglandaceae > Carya > Carya illinoinensis. The sequence continues at coordinate 5,626,251 of NC_056760.1, read as the reverse complement.
GTGCATGCATAAATGATCGATATAAAAGAACTAGCTAGTTAATTAGTTGTAATTATCTAGTAATAATTAGATTCGATCTGATCTAATTCTAGATTTGACCACTAATTCTTCCCTTACCAAGATATCAATTGAACAATTCCCATTCTATTTTGATCTAAAAGATTATCAACTAGCTAGTGCAAAAGAATTCAATTTCCGTTTTAAACCTTCAAGTCGTTCCAAAGTTTTTCACATTGGATTTGAGGGGCATATAATTTAGAGTACTAACTACATCCATTTTTCAATTAATCATATATCTATAAATTCATTATATATATATACACATCACCATGCATCGAATATTGAACCGTACGCTAATCAATTCATGTAGATTTCCTTAGTTTATTTTTCAACAGTGGGACATCATGTCTTTCCTGAATTGAGTACTTTTCTTCTTCTTCATTAACACCTCGAAGGGAAATACAATTCAAGACCTCAACTCCCACCTTTTGCTACAGAGGGAGAAACGCACCCATGCATGGAATTAGAACTCACAATCTCTTCCTCAGATTTTTCTACGAATAAAGGAAGATCAACGTATTTACGAATTAACCATGCGCTTAATTAATTAACTTCTCTTTCCTTTAGATCATGATTCTCTCCCTGCTGCTTTCTCAATATATTTCATCCTCTCACAAACTACATCATCATATTTTTTCAATATTTTATGAAATGAGTTCTGCTACATACAGTCATTTTTGCGTACTCCACTCATGAAATGATTGACCAAAGCAGCTTTTTTATATTAAAAAAAGTGACGCTGCCAATTACATCAGTGGAGTACACAAAAATGACTACACAATATTGAATTTTTTATACAACAAACATTATGGGTCTAATAATCTTTTTTTTTTTTAAAAAAAAAAAACAAAGTAGTAATAATTACACTTTTCACTTATGATGTTCACTATAATGTTGATTTTACTATAATCTAGCAATATAATGTTTACATGACTTTTCACTTAATAATTACATGGCTTCTAGTTTCAATATATATATTGTTAAAAATGCACGCGTGTACCTACATATAATACATACATGTATATATATTATGTACATATATGAAGTGTCAGGTGAAAATTAAAGCACTAATTTATGATCTTCGCCCTAAACGTACGGCCTGCTAGCCACCCACCACGCTAGCTCCATGAGAAGAAGTTTGTGCGTACATCTTCTCTCTCTGTCTATCTTCCCTCCCAAAATTAGGGTAAAAGTTATTTCCTTGCGTAATTTTCGGGGCTTCGAGATTCTGGATCGATCCTGTGATCTTCTTATAAAATATTTAAACTCTAGATCGATGATCATAACTGCTGGTGATCTTGCATTCCATTGCATGTCGTGATAACCTTACAATAAGTTTGTTGTTGGTTCTCACAAGCTAGAGGGTATATATATATATACGATCTTTGCAATGGTAATAAACCCATATATCAGCTAATTATTAATGGAGTACTCCCTTATATATAATTAATTAGGTTAATTGCTCGAATTTTAATGAAATTTCTAACAGCCTGAGATTAATGAAGAAATATTCCTAATCATGTGACGCCACCTTGGCTATGCATATGTACCTTATCTTTTTTTAATGTACTGGAACTTATCAAAATAAATAGAAGGACATAATGGATAGTTAAAAATAAAATTAAAAAAAATTAAAAAAAAAGAAAGAAAAAAGAAAAGAAAAGAAAGAAGAAGCAGATCAAGAAGAATTCAGAGGACAGAAATTCTTTCATTATGCTTGTAAGTTGTCGCTACATGACTTTTTTGTTTATTTGCAAAGTCCCAGTCCAATATTCTTCTTTCTCTTTCACATGACATAAAGGTATCAGATTAAGGGACCAAATCACGAGAAATTAAACCTGGAGGGGGAAAAGAATTAAAAGAGAATAAAGGAGATCATCAGGTTTCCAAAATTCAAAGATTTCGATCCAATGAGCTAATCAAATTAATTTTATTCTCTATTAATATATACTAAACCATGCATTTAATATACTGGTTCTAATCAGTACCCATATATTACTGATTAAAGAAGAAAATATTCTGTATATATATATATTGTTCAATAGAATATTTTTTCTCCATAAAAAAAAAAAAAAAAGAATATTTTTTCCTTTTATATATAATATTCCACTTTTAGCAAGTGATTTTAAACTATAAGGTCCGCTTTTGATCAACAATCAGATATACATCATAGACAAAATTAAAGGAATTTATCGGGCGGTATAAGCAGTAGATCACAATGAAATCCCAAATCCTTAAGAGTTGGTTCAAGTGGTAAAGAGGTTGGTCTTGGTGGTATACTTCTTCCAAATTTAATGTTCAAATCCTCTTAGATATAAACAATTCCTACATAAGAGTTATTAGATTGGAAGATTTTTTTTTTGAATTACCGTCCGGCATGCACTTGAGGGAAAATTCTAATTGCCGAGAACATTCTTGGGATTAGTCAGGATACATACCTGGACACCTAGTGCCCAATAAATTTTTTTCTTTTTTTAAAAAAAGAAAAGATAATGCATACCCATGATATAAACATAATTGATCTTTAATCTCTAGGTAAATTGTATACACGTTATTGTCCAGCTAGCTCTTAGTACGCAGTTCCTTACATAACTAAAACATGTTTGGAGTATATATACGCTTGATTATATATATATATAGACTGGAATCGATGTTATTTCATTATGTTTATTGTTTGCAAAATATTTCTAAGTACATACTCATCTCGATCGGTATTATATATCCTTTTTTAACCTTAATTTCTTAAAACATATGAAAACTAATTAGCATGGGTACGTACCTAATCTTTGATCACATTATTAATAACAGGCCGACGCATGCATCGTCCTTATCTTTTGCAGCAGAAAATGGCCACCAACAAAGGAACTTTCCCCATGCATCTATCTTGATCTTAGTATTGGCCCTTTTTTTTATTGTTTTGCTATCATTTTATGCCCGAATTGGTTAACCAAAATTAAAAAGATTATCTCATCTCATCATTACAACTTTTTTAAATTCTCATACAAAATATAATAAATAATTTAACTTTTTCAAATCTCAATACAAAATTAATATTAAAAAATTATATTATAATAATATTTTATTTATTACTATTCAAAACATATTATCTCATCTTTGTAACTAAACGGGACTAAGTGTTGGCTTAAATGGATATCCACCTACATGTAGTAAATATACGATGGATACCTAAAGGGTCTAACTTCTCTCACGTGACATATTATCTTCATTTAATTTCCGGCTTTCCAGACTGGATCGCCTGGTATTGAACGACCAAATCTGAAATCAGTACTACTCTGATCAAAGTTGAGATAAAGCGCACTAATCTTTAACGTAACATCACCCTTCGAAAGTGAAGACGGTGGTGTCAAATCTGCTACAACCCACCAGACACTAAAGGGACCATGCAGAACAATTTTTGGGGAATCCCATTCTTAATTTACAGTACCACTTCCTATGATCAACTTAGGTTTTCCATCCTCAATTAATGGATCGATGCTTGATTAGACTCATCATCATCCTTTTGTACAGCTACTGATCTATTTTGTTTTCTAATTATAATTAGTTTGAAAACTTTAATCGATATTTAATAGCAATCACTCTTAATTTGATACAAATCTTTGATGTATGAAAAATGCTCGATCGTGAAGTATTTCAATCCCGAGTTCCAACCGCATGATATGGTACGACCAAAGCCATTCATCCGAACTTCTACTACCCCTAATTTGGCAGGGAAGCACTTTCAAGTAATCGAGCCTTTGTTGTATGGGAGCCATTGGTGCATGCTAGCTTCTATTTGAGTGGTTCTCTGACTATAATGAAGCATAGAAAGACATTTTTATATGGGACTCACTTTGCATAAAGCTCTAGATCATTGACTGAATATATATTAGATTTTGATAAGCCTCACTTAAAGTGCCAGTGTATGTTTCTTGGAATATGCATGATGATCTAACCAATGGACTTCAAGTACGTACTTGACATAAATATATAGCACAAATTTTTGTTTTTTGCATTTTGTTTGGTAGGTATGAGTGTTATCAACTTCATCATGACCTAGCTAGCTAGAGAGTACGACTCATGTGGAGATCAGTAGTGATAGATTATGATTGGAAATAGTGCTGTCACGAGTATTATCTGAACGTACCCATTCATCACGAAAGTCGATCGACTTCAATACAATGAAACCATGCATGAATGTTGTTGATGATGCATGTTAGATATATAACATGGAACTCTAAGATTATCAATCTTCTTTTCTTTCTATCTTTTGGATAAATGAGATAATCTCATTTCATGAGAAGAAACATATATATGTAGATCAAATAATTAGGCACGTAGCCAACAAACCAAATCCCAAGGGAAAGACGTACATCACTAGCTATAAGAAAAACTAATATCTATAACGAATTATTTGTGACGGGAATAGACTTATTTTGATAAAAAATTATCACATTAACAAATAAAAATAATTAACAATAAATAAATAATTTTTTTATAGCGGCTCCTGCAGATGGGAGGATGCAGATGGAGATGATGGTAATTAGAGCATTGGCAATGGATTTTTTATCTTCATTTTTATTTTTAAATTTGAAAAATATGCCCTTAAAATCATCTACATTGACTTATTCATATGTAAAATTTTAAATAACTTGCTACAGTTATTATTCAAACATAAAGACCACCTTTTCATTCTTCAAACTATATTTTTATTATTTTTTCTCTCTCCTCCCAACTCTCTCTTTTTCTCTCTTTTCTTTTTTCTTTTCTCTCTTTATTATTTTATTATTATTTGATCAAAAAATATAGGAATTTTTTTTCATATTAAAAATCAATCTTCAAAATATGTAATTTTACACATAAAAATAGAAAATCCATTACCAATACTCTTAGTCTGCTAGCTATCATTAAACTTCTGCAAAATGCTACCTACGTACCTACGGATCAGACCACCGGAACTATATATATATATATGCATGTTCCATCCTGCATGCATACTTCTAGTTAACACTATGTTCTTTTAAAGAAAAAAAAAAGTTAACACTATGTTAGCTCTTCCTAGCTAGCTAGCTAGCTAGTTAATATATATATATTTATATTGAACCATCTTCTGGATAAGTGGCCGGCATTCATCATACATATAATTAATCAAACATTCGGATTGCAGCATTATATATATCCGATCAACCGAACCCAATTGTGCGAAACGGATAAACCTTATACAAGCATGCAGTACTGATGATCTTACTGTCATCTAAGAGCATGCAATGAATACTTCTTTTCTTTTTTTCTTTTTCTTTGGAAATTTGTCCACGCATCCAACACCACTGGAAGCTGGCAGTCTTCGTCCCAAATATATCTTTGCCGTTTGTTCGTACGTAATATATATATATATATATATATATATCTTTCCAAAATACATTATATATATAGATATAGCGCGCATGATCATGATTACCTTCGAGCGAAGAACCAGGATCAATAATAATAATCAACTTCCTCCAATTAACTTCAGTCAGATTTGAGAATTTAGGAAGAGAGTAAAGGCGGGTGAGGCCAAAAGGGAACCGCCATTTTTTACTTGGGTTTGTTGTTCCCATGCATGCAAACCATTGAGCAAATAAGCTACTGCTAGGCACATATATAGATCATGCCCATCATTGATTGCATCTGATCATATGCCCAATACAATCGTGTTCTTATAATTAAGCTTCTTGAGGTTACTTACATGCAATAGAGATTATCAGTAAACAAACATTACTAGGGCTGATTGCAATTTTACCTAACTTCAACAGCCAATTAATTATTAGATCTGACACGAGGCTTCATTAATTTCAGCTATCTTTTCTTCAAAAGAAAAAAGAAAAAGAAAAAGCATCAGATTTAGCTAGCTAGCAGTCCATGATCATGTGTTGCATGCACTTTTTAGCTAGGCTACCTTACCTTGAATCCCATTCTTACATATCCATGGCAGGGCTAAAGGCTAACCTAGGAATTAAACCCATTCAAACATGGAATTTCTGACACACCTGACTGTGACTTATATATAGCATCTTGCAAACCGATAACGACCATAAAAATATTCGATCCTACGAAGACTTGACACATGAGAATCATATGCTCAACAATGATGTATGATGTTAGGTCGACGTACCAAAGGGTCCAGCTAGCTAGCTAATTACACACGAGTTTTCACCGAGTTTATATAATATATAAGATCTATATTTTGTATTTTTTGTTATAAAAAAACTTAAGGCAGTATTTATTTATAAAAAACAATAACTTATACTTTTGTACAGTTTTAATAGTTAAGATCAGAGAGGAAATGTAAATAACGAATTATTAGGCTGTGTTTAGACGCTGAAGTGATCTCATATGATTGAATAATTGAGCTGATCTATAAATTGTAGTGTTTTTTTAGTCTCATTGAGATCATATGTTTGAATTTATCAAATAGGTTGAGATGAATTTAACTTTTCATGATAAATGAAAAAGTAATAAGTCTCATCAATAATTAGTTTGAGATATATACATATATTTATCTTTAACAACAAAGCATAACCTCAATAAAATCTCAACTACCAAATATCAAGATTGGTGCACATTAATATAACTTTTGATATATGGTTAATGTGTAATATTTTTTTCTAAACTTCGACTTCATTCACGAGAATCAAGTTGGACAAAAAAGAAATTGTAATCTGATGACAATAAACCACTAACCATATAAGAATGATGTGAAGAAAACAATACAAATTAGCCGAACTCATCCCAATAGGGTTCGCTTGCCCAAAAGGGTTCCGTCTGCTTGAGTTCATGGGCTGCATTAATATATGTTCTCACTTCGGCGAGTTGATGGGCATTTGCATCCTGATCCATTTAATTTGAGTTTTCCAATAATATTGTACTACGTGCGAGGGAGATGGGAGAGTGGGCTTTGTTACAGATCATCCGAATGTGAGCAAAAAATAGCTCTTGTATGCAGAGGCAAAAGAGCCCAATTAAATTTGTATTAGGTTGAGAACTAAATTCTTAAGAAAAAGTCTAATTATAAGTATACTTGTATATTAATATATGCACTAATTTATTGTATTTGATCAAAAACTAGATTTTATTTAAAACAGTACTAATTTAAATTTTAAGTATGAAAGAATCAGTATTAGTATGTAAATTAGTACGCGACTTTGCTTGTATATAGCAAAACTCAATTCATATAGAATTGCACTACTAAATTATGAAATTATCATTGATCTTAAAAACTGATGAGAATATATATATATATATATTTTATATCTTAATGCTCTCCTCATTTGTAGGCTAAAATTTTTCCCAATGAGTAAACTCAACAAGTGAAATATTTAATTAAATGAAAGCAAAGTGTACATTAAGGTTCAAACTCAAGATCTACTCTGATACTATGTAAAATTATCAATATTTTCAAAAATTTAAATTAATAAAAAGATGTAAATTTTATTATTTATTTTATATTTTAACATAAATCCTCTTGTTATGATTGTGATTAATATGGTCAATGAGAAGCTTAACTTGACAACAAATATGTAGCTTGTGTGAAAACATATTCTAATTTTACATGCCTATCATGTTTTGATAATGTAGTTAATCTTTCATATCCATGCAGGTAACATATGAACATACGCAGTCTCTCCATGACATAATTAGTAAAGTGCTTGCATCTTTTATTTATAAGTCAATGTGGATAAGAATAATATTAGATATAGTTATTGGTTATACAAGTTCCAGACATTTTAAAAAAATAATAATAAAGTACACTATACTAAAAATTTATTTTCTCGTATAAATCACAAATTTGCTTATTTGCTTTTGCATTACGTATAGTTTGATAGTGAGATGAAAATTTTGAATTTTAAGATAAAATATTAAAATATTAAATTTTAATATTATTATTTTTTAAAATTTAAAAAATTTTAATTATTTATTATATTTTATATAAAAATTCGAAAAAATTATAATAATAAAATAAAAATTTAAAATTTGAAATAAAAATTTTGATGCCAAACCGAACCATAACTCCAGATATCGTTTAATTTCTTCGTAAAACTGTACAAGACAAACCGGGACGAACTATCGAAGATCGAACCGGGCCCAACAAGGCTGCATCCAAAAGAAAGGAAGAAAAAAGCCCGGAACTCGACGCAATCTCACAGACGGAAGTTGTTGCCCGCAAGCAACTCCTTCTTTACAGTTTCGGACGTCGGGGCGAAAAAAAAATCAACGTTACAAGGTACCTTTGCTTCTCAATTTTCTTGGAAACAAAGAAAACTCGAATCCCAGGCGAAAGCTTTCTACTCCGCGTCAGTTCCATACATTATCTCGTTTGGAGAGAACCGGGGTTTGAGATTAGGAAAATCTCTCTCTTTTTGCCAGCATTTTGGCCAGTCTAGGGATTTTTTCTACCAGTCCTACCCGAATGCAACAGTCTCTGATTTTGTATTCTGTAGGGGAAACCGTTGTGGGGATGACTCTGAACACGGTGCACTGATGTCACTATTCTGGACTGTGATTCGTCAGCTTGCAGAGATCGGAGCAATGGTAATTATTCTTTTAAAAATCCTCCGCCTTTAATTAATTGGGGGTGGTTATTTTGATTCTTTAAAGTAAATGGAAGTGTTTATGTGCGTGGCATTATAGTCTCTGTTTGGTTGGGAGAAACTTAGAGGAAGAAAGGAAGTTGGCAATTTGGCAGAAGCGTTTCTTGTATTGTTTCGAATATGAGAAGTAAAATTCCAAACTCAAGGGATGAAAGTAGGTTCAGTGGAGTGGTGGTTTGTTGTTTAGGTTCTAGATATTGGAAAATGATAGGTTCAAAGATGACATAATTTCATATTCTTTTTGACCTTTATTTCCTTGGCAACCAAACAGAGAACTTAGGATGGGAAATGAAGAAGTGTAAGTTGCATGGGGTGTATTAACGTGGCATAAATACTTTGGTAATTGACGTTGTGATTTTTCCTTTATTTATCTGCACTCAGGCCACATCAAAGAAAGTGATTACGAAAGAAGAGTGGGAGAAAAAGCTCAACGATGTAAAGATTAGGAAAGAAGACGTGAATAAATTGGTGATGAATTTCCTTGTCACGGAAGGTTTTGTTGATGCTGCTGAAAAATTCCGTATCGAATCTGGAACTGCACGTATCCTTGGTTTATAATGATTGCCTCTCTCTCTCTCTCTCTCTCTCTCAGAGTGTCTAGTGCTATCTTGTTAATTCTTATGCATAAATAGCAGATATAGATCTTGCAACAATTACAGATCGCATGGCAGTTAAAAAGGCGGTTCAGTGTGGTAATGTGGAGGACGCAATTGAGAAAGTTAATGACTTAAATCCTGAGGTTGGATATCCTAATCTATAGCTTATTGCTGATCCTTTGGCATATTACACCTGTTCTGCCGACAGTTGGGAAATCACATCTTATAAATCACCTCTATAATATAGGATTTTGTAGTTGCATATTTAAGTTATTTGTTAATTTAGGACTATTCTCGTTTGTTTTGTCGCAGTTGACTTGATCACAACCTATATTCAATCAATACGGCTTATAAAATGAATGAATCATGCAACTGTATCAAATTAGGTAGTCATGTTGCTTGTTATCCATGCTTCCCTCACTTCATTATGGATATATTAATTTCAGGCAAAATTGTTATTGTTGTAGATAGAAAATATAGCTACAACTCAAGTGGTCGATATTTGTTTTTCATGTAGGGAAGCAGTTATATCCCTAGCACTTAGCAGTTTTTTTATATTTTTCGTCACACCATTTAGTTCCTTAATGTTGTTGTCGAGTGGATTCAATTGTTTGAGGCTTGAAAGCATCAAACAGGAATTCACTTATTTCTGGTCCTATATTTGTAGGGGCAAAGAATCTGGCAGATTTATTCTGTTACAGGTACTTCTGTAATCAGCCTGACTGCCATTTAGCTTGCTAGAGAATGTATGGGATGCCTGTATATCTGCACAAAGTCCCTTGCTGATTGGTTGTTGAAAAGCACCTCAAAAGTTTGTGGATACGTCTAGAAATAAGAATAAGTTGCCATTCATGCCCATTAAATAGCCCCAACTTCCTTCTAGAATTCTTCTCAAATAGACAGGTACTAGGTTGTTTTAAAGAATGCAACACATCCAGATACAAGAGCTTCCCATGAGATCATATACCTGTTGTTAGGCTCATGGCACCAAGGTTTGACCGCCAGAAGGAATTCATCTTTACTGATGAAGGTGTGTCCTTTGTGCTCTGCAAAACCTTTTCCCATTTGAGGAATTGTAGCTTCTTCTTTTTCTAAATCACTTTTGAGTAGGTGAGACAACAAAGGAGGCCTACATTTGAGTACCAAAAAATCCTCAAAAACACAAAGAATCAGCCTAAACAACGCAAGCTACTATATTACTCAATCTTTAAGTTACTTATCTGTATCATATTGCCCTCATGGTATTACAGAAACAGGAAAAACCTTCTAGATGAGGAATTTTCATCTGATCTGGGATAAGCAATAGTACTTGCACGTAATTTTACATATTAAATTCATTTTTTGAGAAGTTTGCTTGTTTATTTATATGCTGTTTTCTATTTGTTAACTTGCTGCTGAGAATCTAAACTGGAACCTTGAGAAAATAATTATGTTATGCCCATTCTCTTGTCCAAATCGAGAACATGCGTAACTGGTATCTTTGATATTTAACGATGTAGGCTGTTCATCTGAAGTTTTCTCATAATTTCATTGAGCCAATCGTTTCTAATTTCAGGTTTAATTGCTATTATGTGGAAATTTAATGTGCAGATACTGGACACAAATCCCCACTTGTTTTTCCATCTCCAACAGCAAAGATTCATAGAGTTAATTCGGAATGGGAAAATAGAAGAGGCTCTAGAGTTTGCCCAGGAGGAGCTTGCACCAAGGGGAGAAGAAAATGTGTGACTTCATTCTTTATGACCATTGCGGTTTCAAGTCATGCATGTATATTTGATTTCAAAGTCTGTTCTGGTTTCATTGTTCATGATTTGATGAAGTTCATTGTTGCCATCCCTGCATGATACTAGTGAAAGTTGAAATGTTGAATATAGTGGCAAATATGAAGATAGGTGTCTCTTCATAGAACTTCATAAGTGGCAACTATATGAGCATTCACCTTTGTTTCATTGGATAAAATTTAGTTCTAATATTTGGCCTAAGAAAATTTGTGGTCTACAGCAAAGCTTTCTAGAAGAGTTGGAGAGGACTGTTTCACTTCTCGCTTTTGAAGATGTTTCCAATTGTCCTGTTGGAGAGCTTCTGGACATATCACAGCGGCTAAAGACTGCTAGTGAGGTGAATGCAGCCATCCTTACCAGCCAGAGTCATGAAAAAGGTTAGCGTGTTTGCCATCTTATCTTTAATAGCAATAAAAGTACCAGGGATCTTGTTAGGATACGTGGTTTTCTCGTTGTAAAGTATTGTTGCCAGATCTTTAATATATATATATATATGACTGCAAAAAATCATATAATTTTCAACAAATTTCTTCATCCTCCTAGACTCCCAATTTAATTTGGGTCTATGTCACCATCTTCCTACAGATGGTCGTGAGTCTTGAACCTATTCTGCTTGAATGAAGAATTTGGGTAAAATTGGCAAGTTTTGTTTGGACGGTGACATTCTGTGTACATAGAAATGAAGACCTGTGTGAATTGGGAATGACAGCACATTTTAAGTTAGCCCTTTTTCTTTTTAACTTCTACTCTTATTGTCAATTTTCAATAATTTTATGTCATACGGATTCCATAGAATGCTTATAACAAAACAAAGCAAAACAAAGCAATGCAAGTGACCTTGTATAACTGCGAACTTTGGTTGTTGGGAGTTGGATCTTTTGGTTTGTAAGCAATGTTTTTCTCAAATGCTACATGTCGCTTTCGGTAGTCATTGCTAATTTAGCTCACCTAACTTTTTTTAATTAACGTAAATCTCCAAATTAATGATTTCTTTATAATTTGGTTGTAACTACAGACCCAAAGCTTCCCAGCTTGTTAAAGATGCTGATATGGGCCCAAAACCAGCTTGATAAGAAGGCTGCTTATCCTCACATTAACGACTTGTCTACGGCCATACTTGAAGACCCTGCCATCTGAGAAGGGGCCATGCTTGAAGACCCTGCTCTCTGAAAAGTAAAACTCGGTGTGACCTCGGGTCCGAGAGTGGAGGTGTAGGCGTTTAGACTTTAGATCAAGTTTGGTGTAATTGAACGTGATGTATGCAATTTCATTTGAAAAAAGAGGGTATCTAGTCGTCTCTTGCCTGTCATTCAGATTGGATTTAATTCCTTTCCTAAAGCTTTTTAGTGGCCTTATTCTGTTGTACAAACGATTTTGAATGTTGTCTCATTATTACATTCATTACTTAGGTGGTTGAGAATTTCTCTAAAATCCAATTTGATGAAGAATGGATGAGCTGAAGTTGATACAATTTAATCTCGTTGTTATGCTGTCTACCATATTATGGAGAACTAAGATTTATGCTAGAGCTCTGTAAAAGGACCTCTTTTTGCCATGTTTGTCACTCAGTAATACAAAATTCGCACATTTCCAGGCAAATGATACAATCATTGACTAGCAATGTTCCCCTGATCACGAAAACTGTGTTCCTTATTTACCAAGTGAAAAACATAAACTGAAGCAAAGCACATAAATATGCAAATGCGGATGCAGTCTAAAATTGAAACAAATTGAAACAGCATGAAACTGCTCTTTACCCCTTGGCACACTCAACTTTGACCCAGACAACATACACCCAAGCAGTCTTTTTAATATCTGGAAAATCCTGAGATTTTGCACGTTTAAATTCATTTCCTCCCTTTCCCAAATTGCCACAGCCATCATCAAAATTGAGAGCGTAACTGGAAGGATCATACTGGAACTTGAGCTGCTGCTGCTTTCCTGCATTCTTGACGGCCTTCTTCACTGCCGCTCTCATCCTCCAGAATAGACTCCTGCATTGCTTCTTACTGTAAGCACTCACCCACTCTAAACTTCCACCCAAACCCATATCTATCGGCATCTAGCAGTCTCGATATAAAACCCAGTTCTTCTTTTTTCAAATGGCTTCAGTTGATTGGCAGAGGCTGCTCTTTTTTCGTTGGTTTGATGCAGTCTCAATAAAAATACCTTCGAAGAAGAAAAAACAGCCAGGCTATAAGAAGTTCTTTGCGGGCCTGTGAGAGAGACACAGAAACAGAATGCGATCCAATATTTTACAATGCACAACGATGGAATAAGAGGACTTATAAACAGATTCAAGCTCCGAAAGGGGGAGTAGGACAGGACAAGGAAAAGGGAAATGGGAAATTGAAAATGAGAAAGAACGCAATCTTTTTGGTCTTTCAAAGAAGCTGCGCAGCTTCAGCAGCAGCCTTCACAGTAATATACTTTTTTGGGAATCGCATTGGGATGCTGAAATTCCATCATCCACAGAGAGGAGAGAGATTGAGGTTGTTTTGGGGGAGGGGTGTAGTGGGCAGAGAGCCTATCTAAGGTCCTTTCACCATCAGAATGTGGTTGTGTAAGCTGTAGCATAACGAATCCATATTCCTCGGCACTTTAAAATGTAGATTTCCTGGGCTCTGCCTTTCTTCCCGGGACACGTATTGTGATTTGTGAGACCCCGTCCACTTAGCTCCCACACTCACCCCACTCACCCCACTCTCACTGATTTTCTTGGCTAACCCTATCACTTATCAACTTGTATACAACTATCTAATAAAATTACATTATTTTCAATTTTATTTTGACTTTTCTTTTGATTTGATGTGATAAAATATAATAAAAAATATTACTATATTTAAAATTATTTATAAATTGTGAATGAGTTGTTAGTTATCGCTACCCTATTTCATCACGCCTTATGATGTTTCAAACCAGCCTTCATTAGTCGCTAGGGCCTACCCTTCTCCCTACGCCAAAAAAAAAAAGTCACTTTTCACCCCCACAAACTGTACCTAAGTATCCCAAAATTTCTGTTTAGCCAATCATGTAGGCATTGTATCATTGGATTTATCTCGTCCTTTAACGCTCAAAAAAAAAGTTTCAATTCAACCCATCTTTCCTCGCTTTAATTCTACCCTTGTCTCTATATATTATGTATGCATATTGTCTGCAGATTTCGTTGGCATTAATGCATGTGGCTCGTTGACAAATACCGAGCGAGTGAGCTGCAGAGTCATCGTCAAGGTTTTGTCACTGCCAGAATGAGAGTGGTCCATTCTTTTGAACATTTTAAATCGGCTATGAAATCCTACAGTGATCAATCAATTCAAACTTTTCTTTTTGCTCCTAACTGCTTTGTCTCCTGCAGAATGAAATGTGGGAGGGATGTGGTCACTTTGATCATCTTTCCTACTTTCTCTTCTGTTTTTGTCTTGACCTCCAAAATCCATGTGCTGTTTACATCCACCTTTATTTCTCCCTTGTCTATCTCCACAGCTCCCTTTCTCAGATCTTTGCTTCGGCCTATTGCCTCCTCACTGTAGAATATAGACCCCGACCTACTGTGGTTTCTTTTGGGATGTGGGTTCGCACAAATGACCTGTCATTCTTGTCAACCAGGCAACCGTTGTCTTAGGCCTTGGTCTCCTCTCTGTGAACTGTTTTGTTAAGCTTTTACCTTTGTGTGGATTTGGGCTTCTATTTAGCCTTGGGTGAATTTGGATTTTCAAGGATTAGGTTTTGCTGCTTGACATTTTGCTGGAAGTGGGTCCCTCTTTTGGCTGATTGCAACAGAATCTGGCTTTAGAGCTTAACCCATTTGGTATGCCCATTGAAGCCGAACAGTAAAGCCCAAATTTTTAAATGCTACTCTCTCTCTCTCTCTCTCTCATTTAGCTGGATGCTACTCATGCAGAGTGAACACACACTGTCCGCCCAAATTATTCACATCGGAGTTAGTTGTCTTATTTCCTTCACGATATTTGCTTGTATGGTTTCTCTGGAACAGTCCGTAGAATTATGGCCTTTTCTATTTGGAACTTTCACATATCTGTAACTGTGCCCTCTCCTGTCTAATTTATTGTATCTGTAATTCTATCTTTCTAAGACTTAGGATGCTCTGTCTGGAGTTGGTTTCGTTTTAAATGTCACAAACAGTGCACATCCAGGTCAAGGAGAGGTATGAAACGCTTCTAAAGATTGGATATTGGGTGCTCTTATGAACCTCAAAGAAGTTGCAACGATACTCTGCCAATTGTGAAAAGAAAAATCTAGTTGTTAGAATAACTTTGCGTTAATATTTGCATTAATTTAATGTGATTAGTCAAAAAGTAGATTTTATTGAAAATAATATTAATTGAAATTTTAAAAACAGTATTGATACACAAATTAGTACACGATTTTACTTATATATAGAAAAATTTATTTTGAAAATACAGATTGAAGAGAACATTCTTTTCAAAATTTAAACTTGAGTTATTCAAAATTACGCTGCTGCAACACCTTGCTTTTGGAATTTTTAACAACAATTCTGTGTTGGATTTAGGTCTAAGTTGATGGATTTCAGTAGACTGTAGATGGGTATTGTCAAAGCCCCCACACATAACTGTTAACTTAAATATTGCTACCCTTGTAGAAGAAAACTTAAAATATTGCTAATGGCAGATGTTGAGACGAGTAACATGATTAAGGTACAGTGAAGACACATGTTACAAAAGGATTGGGCTGTCCATATTCTTTGACAAGAGTACATCCTCGTGTAGGTTTGCTTTCTTGTCACATACCTTGATTGCTATTTGTTCCCCAAAACATATATACTTCTTTTAACTGTATCAAATCTATATGATGAAAAGCGGACCAAGATATGAGATCCCAGGAGCATGAACTTTACTTAATATATATATATATATACAAAACGTATTGGTACTTGAAAAGAAGGGACATTTCACATTTCTAGAAAACAATCCAAACTCCTGTACCCCGAATTTGTGTTGGCTCGATGAAAGCTAAAGTCGCCCACAAAAAAATATATAAAAAAAAAAAAAAAGGAAAAAAGAAAAGAAAAGCTGAAAGTCTAAAGATTCTAGACCTGCAAGTATCATGCAGCGGTACCTTGTATGGATTTGCTGCCCAAGTCTTTTTGTGGGCCTTTTCAGAATGGCTCATTGGTGTTTGTAGCCTGCCCATATAGACTCTACCACCACCACCCCCCCCCCCCCCCCCCCCCCCAACTCCTCGATTTGCATCATTTGAAAAGTAAAACCATTAAAAGTAGAGATGCTATCCCACTGACACCAATCAACTGCCTAACTAACAAATGATGTTCCTTTGGTCAAATCGGAATGTAATATCCCAACATTTTGGGACGAATTCAAAGGAAATCAAGACACTTGAAGCCAAATTTCCACCTAAATTGAGTGGCCATTTTTTTAATTTTACCATCTTAGGACACCTTTATGGTCATCAGACCCTTAAAAAACTTTCTCAATCAGAAATTCCAAAACGTCCTTCTCATCCAAAAACGTGGGAATGGACTGGTATGATAAAAGAACAAGCTTTGGAGAGTACTCATTATTAAGCTAATAAAATTCTCGACGGAGTAATCTTGTTCAACTTTCCATGATCAGTTAGTCCTCGATTTTTCCGAAAATAATCTTTTTTCAGCATTAATAATGGACAAGGAAAGGGACAACAACCCACGAACCCATCCCCTCAATCATGTCATTCATTACAAGAAGAAAAGTTTAGATTTCATCTCCAATTATTCCCCATCGATGCTCACAAGTACTCCGGCTTTCTCTATAACATCTACATCCCCTTATATTTCATTTCCTCTTTGACACTAAGAAAAACCATAGGAGCCACGAGTACTTCCTCCAGCTCTCCAATGGGCTCACTCCCTTCCCCTCCACGACCAGTTACGCCACCACCCTCACCCGAAAACTCTACTTCCAATTATCAAGTTTTTGGCTCTTTTTGCCCTAGGGATCAACTCCCAAACACAAACAGATCTAATTCCATAGATTCCTACAATCCCTCTAACAACACTTGGAGTCATATTACCTCAATCCCTGGCCTACTTGAAAACTATGTCTTGAAGGGCTTTGCAATGGTCTCTCTAAGAGACTCCATTTACGTGATTGGTGGGAGGCTATGTCACAAAGAGACAGCTCAAGGCTCTCAAGATTCAGATGACTATGCAGAAGAGGATGTTAAAGTCCTGCCCGTTGTTTTGTGTTTTAATGTTGGGTCCAACCAATGGTCCGAATCATGTGCACCATTAGGCACACCACGTTATGATTTTGCATGCTCCATTTGTGAAAATAAGATGTACGTTGCAGGGGGGAAGTCCACTCTGGCTAGTTAAGGGGTCTTTCTTCTGCTGAGGTGTATGATCCGGAACCCGACATTTGGGCCCCGTTGCCTAACATGAGCATATTGAGATACAAGTGTGTAGGGGTGACGTGGCAAGGTAAATTCTACGTGGTCGGGGGATTCGCAGAGCGAGAGGACTCAGACCCGGGGCTATTTATGGTGTTGCGTAGCTCGGCTGACGTGTAGGACTCGCAAGCGGGGAATTGGGGCCACGTGCCCAGGATGTGGCCACTGGATGTGCCACCTAATCAAATTGTCACGATGAATGGCAGGCTATTTAGATGTGGGGATTGCCTAAACGCAAGGAAGGGTCATACTGAGGTCTATGATGGTGTTAACATGATATGGAACGAACTCGATGGGTCAGAACGTGCTCTTAATGTAGATTGGCGACAAAATCAACGGCTTTACCTCCCAATGGCACCAATAGGGACCCATTTGTATTTCTTGACAGGCTGTCGGACGGCCGGGGATTCATCAAGAACAATGTCTAGGGTCCATGTATTCGACACATCGGCGGCCGCTAGCAAGACGTGGAGGAGCTTTGAGCCGATGGAAGAGGAGGGAGAGAGAGCTCTGTAGCCATTGTTGTGTTTTTCAAGTCCAGCAGCAAGCTTTCTAGCCAGCAACAGTCGATGGATCGACATCATTTTACCGGCTCAAATATTTAGTGGACTAAGTAATATAGCGTGTGAGTTTTCGTACCAATTTCACTTATATTAAGTTTGTATCCTAGGCATCTTGGTCGGATGCATTAATTACTCAAACTGTGACCACTAGGGAGTCCACACTCCACGTGATTTTTCCTACCTTTAGTAACAAATAAGAAAAATCTTGTACCATATAATTAAGCTTTTGCGTTTCTTGGACTTTAAAACATACAAATGTCTTGGATTTAGGAATCATTGCCTACAATTTTATTAAAGTTTACGATTTTGATTATTCCAATTGAGATTCGAGTGTGATCTGAAATTTGATGTCTTTATGATATTGTTTGTACGAATTGCATCACTAACCAGAAAAAAAGGAACTAAGATTGTGTATTTGCAATTGTAATTAGGATGCACACATGGAGTGTGACTATGTAATAATGTAAGCATTAGGTCTTAATATAGAGACAAGGTAGAGCTTAATGTGTACGTCATGGGATATATGATCACTCTTGTTGGAAATTTATACAAATCGTCTGAGGAAGAGCTTTGCGAAGATTTATATTAAATGGTCCAGTACAGAACCAGATCATAATACCTTTAATACCCAAAACTAACAGACCAGCTAGGATCTGTTTGAGGCATTTTGATGGTGTTTGTCCAGAATTAGAAAGAACTTAACTGACCCAAATCATGATTATATTCTCACTAGGCTAGGCTTGTTTTGAACATTCCATTAATCTTCATCAAAGAAAAGGACTGGTTCCTCTTCCTAGTGACCCAAATTATGATTATGACTTGTTTATATGGTCTCAGACAGTGACACAGTGTCATTACTTCAACCTTGTTTTCCAAATTGGACCCTGTGAATGTCCCCATATGCTCCCCCATTCTTTTGGAAGTCCCTGTACTCGTCAAGATACAACCCTAAATCTAAATGGGCAGGACCTTCTTCATGAAGCAAAGAGGCAATACCCCATTCTGGGTCCATGTCTAGGTGGGCCACGATCAAAAAGTAGGACCCACCCACCCTCAAAATAGTTTTGGGTCACTACTAAAGTACTGTCCATAGGCTTGTGAGCCCCGAAAAGCAAGCCCAAGGCTGCAGCTAGCTCTCAAGTGGTCAAGTTTTCCAAGCTTTTTCCTACGTTAAAAGAAGAGAAAATAGATGGATCATTCACGTGAGCCATGAGCTCAGGCTCTCCCACGACACGAGCCACAGCCCTGACCCCTGATCCCTGCCTCCTGACATGACTCTTGACCGCTGACCCACTACTGACACACCCTTAGCACTCTTAACATCTTTCCTAGTCCCTGTCAGAGCCCTTCAGAGTGACCTTGACAATTTCTACATTGGACACGCGATCACACGTGCAACTGTACCCACGCACGCGCGAGATTCTCTCTACCTCCTCACCAACTATCTGAAACTGATGTTTAACTCGTGTGAGTTTGACTCTGCTATCCGCATCAAAGGCCGAGATTCGGCGATACTGTGAGAAAGGAATCGGGACCGTGCAAGTGGGGGACAATTTTGAGGATTCGGGGTCTCTCACAAGTTGATTAGGAGCTGAAAAGGCCGACACCGACATGAGAAGCTGCTATGTCGGTTTTTGTGTTACGTTACATTGTTAATGGGAATCGTTGGCTTTGCGTTTTATTGCTTTTCCCAACCCAGTACCCGACCTGTCCAGCTCATGCCACGTGGCGAGAGACTGGGATTGGTTATTTGGATGACACGTGGAGGAAAGAGACTACAGGTGGGGACAATGGAGGTTCAAAGGGCCCCATGAGGGGGGACAACACCACCTACCTCGACATGGAGCATGTGCGAGGGAGTTAACACAGGGAGAGCGAGGGCTTTGTAACTTTGAGAGTGTGGGGTCTAGGATCACTGTTTTGGGGGAGCTCTCTCTACAGTTTAGCCCAGTTGATTGCCAATCCATATCTTTGTTTTCTGTTTTTGTTTTTCTGAATTCCTAAGCAAGCTACTTCGTTAATGGAAGTTACAGATCATCTAATAGTATAGGTTTTTAATAACAAGACACAGTCAGGGGAAATCTAAAAACATATAAGGAATAGGAGGATCTTGACAATGATATCATGTTATCCCACAAATGAAAGATTATATATTTACAAATTATTATCATGAAATTATGTTATTGACATAATACTTTTATAAAAATAATATTTAAATTTTAATTTCTCATGCAAATTATTGGTAACATCGTCCCTAATTGCTTTGTATTTTCAAGATATATATTAATGCAAGCTTTCAAAGCTACGTAGAAAGTGGTTGATATTCGTTAGGATAGAATTGATGGACCAGTTTGTCGATACAGGACGTGGTTGAGATACAACAGTAGTACGTTGTGACCACTTGGCTCATATATGTCTCCTTCGATCAATAAGGAATTTTTATTTTTATTTTTTTATGTTTCTATTTTCTGTTTCCTAGCTCTATGCATTGCCATTTTTGCTGCTATTTTAGCTTCACTGAAGTTGGGACTAAGAATATCAACAAAACAAGTTTTAAGGAAGACAATATCGCACTACAACATTTTGCGGATTTTGCCATGAATTCTTTTTTTTCGACTAGCTATCGTGGAAAAAAGTAGCTTTTTGTCACCAAAACATTTGGAGAGAATAAATATAGACATTTTTCCATGAAATTGTCTTGGTCGATAGTGTTTGATGGCAAAAAATTTTTCTCTACCACTTCTATAGTTTTTGTCACCAACTTGTTTCTTGGATAATAAATATAGACAACATATGCACCTTTAGTAAAAAAATAGTTATTGTAACGAGTTAAATTGACTTTTTACCACGGATTGAAGTTGTCGCAAAATTACTATTTAACTTGTACCCTCATCATTGTGGCTTATTGTTTTTGCCCGCTACTAAATAAGTAATTCCCACAAATACTACTCGCCATAAAAATCTCTATATATTTTTAAATAGAGGAATACTATATATCAGCCTACTGTATACCTCACACCCACACCTAACGTCAATTATCTTTCTTTTATTTTTTTTATAGATTTATTTTAGAGATTATTTTAGAGATTTAAAAGATTAATTCTTTTGTTTTAAATTTATCAGATTTCTCAATGGATTTATTTTATAATTTTTTTAGTTGTGAAAATTATTTTGATATACTTTCTTGTTATTAATTATTATTTTGTAGTTAATAAATTTTATTATTTTATTTTACTAAATCACTACATTTAAATTATATTATTTAAATTTACCATTATAAAACCTTTTTCGTTAGATCTATTTTGAGACTCAGGTTAAAAAGACTACACCTTATTTCTTTCCCTATATTTTTTTTCTTTTCCTTCATTTTCTTTTTCCTTTTTCCTTTTCTTTTTCCTTTTTCCTTTTTTCTTTCTTCTTTGTTTTTTCTTCTTTCTTTTTCTTTTTCTCCTCCTTATTTCTCCCCCAGCCCGTGCGTGACCCAGCCTCCCGATCGCCCGTGCGCGACCCAGCCACGCCGTGCCCCGCCGTCCGGCGACACCGTCTAGCCCACCAGCTCCCCCACACTCCGACGACCTCCCCCACCCCAACCTTGCTTCCCCACGCTCTCTCTCTCCCCTCCCAGTTGGTCGTGCGAAACTCATTCGGGTTGTGGGTTGTTGCGCCGCCCATTTATGTCGTCATTGCTCCCATTTTCTTCCCCATCAGTTGGCAACCTCACCCCTCTATTTTCAGCCCCTCTCGAGCCGCCAAACTCCTCCACGCACGGCTGCAAGCCGTGGCCCAAAATCATTCCCGCACTGCCATCGCACCACCATTGGACACCATCTTCTCACAATTTCATTACCGATCCTCTAGCAACCCAAAGCATCCTTCCCCAGCCCCGATTCGCCACCTTTGAAGCCTCACTATCTCCATTTGTGTTTGATGATTTAATACATTGAGTTTTTATTGTTTTACAATTTTTTCGTAAATAAATGTAATTCTTTTGGTTTTCCTTTCTGTAGGACTAATGGAGTTTAGGGCAAGAACGACTTTTCTAGCGCCGTGGAGAACCTGAAGGTAAAACAGGATTTTAAAATTTCTCTTGAAATTCGTTTATATATAGTTAATGCAAGCTTGTCTTTGAAAATTTTGGTCTAAATTGAATTTATATTTGATCTGTGCTTAAATTTCTGTGGGAATTTATTGATGTGTATGTTAATCTTGAACCCGCATGAGTAATTAAAATAGGATGGATGTTGCAGACTTGCACTTGATGAGTTTGAGTTAATATTGGAGTTATTTTTGTTGGGTATGTAGAAGAACTGAATTTATTCTTATTTGGAGGAGAGGAGGGACGAGGGTGGTGGAAATGTATTCTTAGTTTGAATTTATGGTGATTTTAGAGATAAACTAGTCAAGGCTTATATTCCTTGAAAGCTTTTTCGAAAATTTCATTTAATTTTTTCTTTAGATAAAATTTAGACAAAATTTTCTTCAGACTTGTTTATATACATTTATAGATTCACTTGGACCTTTTTTCAACATTTCACTCATGATTATATTTTGAATATTCTCCTGGTCGACATTATTATTAATGCATCAACTATCTATATTGGGCATGATTGCTTCTTGAATATTTTTTTTGTGTTTCTCCTATGCTTAAATTGTGGAGATCTAGTTCTTGATTATATTCCCTTTGTTCCTCCTTGAGTGAATTCCCAATTGTTGAATATGCCCTACCCAAGGCATGTATAAATAAAATGGTTTCTTTTGTTTTTTCAGTATTTATGAAAAAGTTACAGAGGTTAGATTTATACCAGGCTTGTAGATTCTGTTAGGTGCTTATGTTTTCTTTGGCATCTTTGTTTAATTTTATCTAGGACATTATCTTGGAACTGCTAGGCTTTATTTTATTCATTTTTCCTTTTAATTTTAATTTTGCATAGGGAGCCCATCCCTGGTGGGAATCTACCCCCTGGCTTTGACTCATCTACATGCTGTAGTTTGTGAGTGCCGTGCAACAGTTCCTTTTTTTGTTTAACACCACTTAAATCTATAGTTTAAGTGGAGTAGGGATTTATTAATAGTATATTCTATTTTGATTGTATGTAGCTTTATGTTTTGGCTTGAGTTTAAGTGGACTATGGATTTATTAATAGTATGTTCTGTTTTGATTGTATGTAGCCTTATGTTTTGGCTTGAGTTTAAGTGGACTATGGATTTATTATTAGTATGTTCATGGGTTTTAAGAGTAATTTCAGATTGTAATGGACAGATTTAATATTTACTCCTTAATTACACTAGTATTTGTCCAATGAGTGTAGAAATGGTGGGTAAATTATTATTGCCCATGAAAATTATATGCCACGAGCCTCTCACCAGGAAATTTGGTGGAAAAAAGACTTTAGCTACGATATTGTATCACAGGGAATACTTATTTCCAATAGTATAACAAGTGAATAATGTTCTTTCGACAAATATAAAGGTGACTAAAACATATTTATCACTAGACGGTGTCATCCTAATACTAATAATAGTCACGACTTAGGGAGTGGCCAAAAACTTTATACCACTAAATGTGTGACAAAATCATACGTGACTAATCACTTTTTCGGTCTCCACTCTGATGACAATTGATGTTACTGGCACCACAAAGGGTTAGGTTTCTGTCTTCATTTGCCACGGATGAAAACAAGTTTTGCCACAACTTCTAGTCGTGACAAAAGGTAGTTTTTTCCCACGAAATAACTTTTTTCTGAAAAAAGTTTATTGCTCATGAATTATATGCCACCAACATCTCACAAACAAAATTGGTGGAAAAAGATTTTTTCTCACATAGTCCCCACTTATTTTGACCAAATTACCTCGTGAGAAAAACCAATATTTGTTGTAGTGTCGATCGATCGTCACTACCGGATCTGCAAATTGCCGCATGCTGCATGCTGCTGATCTACTCCCTATTTTTTTTTCACTATCCATTTATTTGTTTGGAACTCATAATTAGATTGTGAAATGGACAACAAATCAAAGATATTTCATCCCTTTTATTTGATAGGTCAGGATATTTGTCAGGAATGGGCTTATATTTTTTGGTACGTTGAGGCACTTGAATCAGCTTACTAAAGGATACCTACAGATTTCATATATATATATATATATATTTACTAGCAAATTGTAAAAACCAAGTTTGAAAGATTGTACTGATTGATTTATTTCAGTACTTGATACATTTTAGAGCTTGATTATACGCTTTTTTGCACTTTGTAATATGGTTTAAAATATATTAAAGTTGCATCTAATTTGAATACACATGATCTGTAGGGTTTTATTTTTAATTCTATATTATTGTAATTGAGATGTATAAGTACTCATGTTTCTCAAATAAAGTGCTAATACTTTTTTGGGGGCCGCCATTTGTTACTATTAAAAAGGAATATAAGCTCAAATGATACATGATATACAATATAATTTATAAAAATACTTTCAATATAAAACATACACTACAACAAATATGGCTTTTAGTGACAGATTATAAATAGTGACGGTTTCTAAACTGTGACTAAAAGGTATTTATTGTGACGGTTTGTGAGAACTGTCACTAAATGTTGGGCAAGAATTTCAAAACGTTCGGACGTTTTACATAATACGTTCGCACGTCACAGTAACGTTCGAATGTTATGTATATTTACGTGCGAACGTAAAAAAATTTAGCGCGAACGTTCGAACGTTTTAACTTATTACATGCGAACGTGAATATATTAGCGCTAATGTTCGAACGTTAATGTGATAAAGTTCGAACGTTATATGTTAAATTACATAAATTAACCATAATATATATTTTTTTAATAGTAAGGTTGAGTAACGTTATATTAAAAAAAATTAAGAGTAGAAATTAAGCTACACAATACATACATTAAATATTTGTGTCCATTACATATGTCGAAAATAAAAAACGTTCGAATGATAAATTTTTACAAATCACTTTCAGAACTGCTGGTTTACAAAAGATCGAAACTCCTCAGTCAATGTCTCAACCTTATTGTTTAGCACATCTACATGATGTGCAAGATGTGCGACAGCCTGATCTATATGTGCAATCTGTCTATCGATCTGTCGGTCTATATGCGCCTTCATATCTGTCATCATTGTATCAACCCAAGCAGGTCGCACATCCCCAGCAGATGTAACTCCCGGCTGCTGACTAGTACTCGCCGACGGGCGAGCAACATCGGCCCCAGACTCAGTCGGGGGAACAAGATCTGGCGTAGGACCAGACTGACGCCGAGCTGAGCCTCTCCCCTGTGCAATGCTCCGGCGGTGTGTGGTTATGTCGATAGGGCTCATCTGGTTTATCACCATCTCCTCCGCCTGGAGTGGCACTCCCCGGGCTAGTAATAAGCGGCTGATGATGACTCCGTACGGGAGATTATCCGTGGTAACGATGCTGGCCTCGTAACGGATCCGCTCAAATATAACAAGGGGCAAGTCAATGGGCTCACCACGTGCCAAGCCAATCAGGAACTGTGCACGAGCCCGACTGAATGTGCTCTTATGTGCCACCGGGTCTACATTTGTTGCAACAAAAATGTGCAACATGCGAAAGAAAGGCAGCAGCTGATTCTGGCTGAAGGAGTTCGGCCTATCGAGCTTTGTGCGGTCCGTGCCAGTGAGGATGTAGAAATCCTGGTCCCGCTCATCGTCACCAACCTCAGCAGCAATAGGATCGCCCTCGGGTCGATCTTCTTCATGACTGGGCATAAACTCAACAGGGCCCGAAGATGAAGCAGAAGCGGCTGGATCTGCCTCGAATATGCCCGGGGAAAATGCAGCTGCTATGTCATCAGCCTGAGCAGCTGTCGACTCAGGTAGTATACGCGGAATCTGGAGTAAGTCAGCGAGAACATCTGCCGAGAACTGAAACTGTACACCGCGTACACTGAGAGTATGGGATGATGCATCGTTAGGCATGGTGGCCATCCCAATGTAAAACTCTCGAACCATTGTGGGGTAAATCTTTCCCCTCAATGTGCATATGGGGCCCCAGCCTCTGGTGACGAAGACGTCTCTCAGCGTCTTCTGCTCCCAGCTGAGCTCATCAAACTCATTAATGAGAATTTCTCGTTCCCCCATAACAGTTCGTGCCCCCAGTCGAGCAATGTCCGGATTGCCTCCATCCCTCCCTCGCTTCCTTGTCGTCATATACTGAGCCATATCCTGAAAATTAAAAAAAATATATAAATTGTAACATTTAAAAAAAATGATTATAATCACAGATACATACGTATTATGACATATATGGATTATACAGAAAATTAAAATATCATCTATTATAAATTTACATAATTTCGCCAGTAAAACTTTGAAATAATTTCACTTTTTCAATATATAAAATAATAATACTTAAAAGGAACAATATAAAAATATTTTAACAGGAAACGTTCGAACGTTATTGAAGGAACGTTCGCACGTTAGTCAGGATACGTTCGACAAAAAGATGATACGTACAGGACGTTTTTATCGAACGTTTCATTCAAACGTTCGATAAAAACGTGCGAATGAGTTCATTACGTCCGGACGTATTATCTAAACGTTCGGACGTAATGAATTTGAACCGTCATACGTTCGGACATTCTTACTAGCCGAAGAATACCAACGGTTTACGTTCGAACGTTTTTATCCAACGTTCTGTTAAAGCGTTGGATAAAAACGTTCGCACGTGAAACTAATACGTTCGCACGTTACAATATAACGTGCGAACGTAAAGAATACCAAAGGTCGCACGTTCGGACGTTGTGTCGTGACGTCCGAACGTTACGACACGTAATCGCTGAGTCGACTCAGCCATTACCGAAAGCTTCGAAACGCATGTTTCGAAGCCACAAACAACCAAAATAAGCATTTATATACAGTGGGGAATGTTTCTACGGTCCTATTTTATCAATTTACTGCGAATGGTGGCCGAAAATGCAAGTTTTATAACCGGGTACGGTGGGTTTCGAATTTTTGAAACCCACCGATTAAAAGCAAGGAAATAGAAGAGGGAGAGGGCACATTACCTTTTAGTGACGGTTGCGGTGGAGGATGGCGACGGTTGCGGCGGCTTGCGTGGCGGAGAGGAAGAGAGAGTTTGAGTTCGGTGGCCGGTTTCGTACAAGTTACGGCCTGGAAACCGTCGTGCCTGGCCTTATATACAGTTAACGTTCGAACGTTAATTAATTAACGTTCGAACGTTAAATGTACATGCGAACGTTATGTAGATTACGTTCGGACGTTGAATCAAACGTGCGAACGTATAACTTTTACGTTCGGACGTTGTGTTAACATGCGAACGTATAACGTATATGTTCGGACGTCAATCAAAACGTCCGAACGTTTTAGTTATAACATTCGAACGTTTTTATACTATATATTATATTATATATATTATATAATATATTATTATAATATATATTATATTACCTATATATTACTATATAATATGATAGGTAATATTATATATCATATA
This sequence comes from Carya illinoinensis, assembly GCF_018687715.1. Lineage (NCBI taxonomy): Eukaryota > Viridiplantae > Streptophyta > Magnoliopsida > Fagales > Juglandaceae > Carya > Carya illinoinensis. The sequence goes on along the minus strand of NC_056760.1, from coordinate 5,598,708 downwards.
ATGTATAATATTATATACGTATAATATACGTATATTATATAGTATATAGTGTTAATAGTGTATATAGCGTATACTATATACTGTTGTACGTGTATATAGTGTATACTATATACTGTTATATAGTATGTAGTTTTAATACGTATATAGTGTTATATACGTATTATTGAAACCTATATTATATAGTATATAGTAATATAGTATACTATATTATATACGTATATAGATATAGTATATATACGTATGTTATGATATATTATATTATATATACTAATATATTATATTATATATACTAATATATTATATTATATCTAGTGTATACTTATATAATATTATTGTATATATTATTGTAATAATATTAATATATATATTTAATACTATTTAATATGTTTATATATATAGTATATATTATATAGTAGTATATAATGTTAATATTATATAGTATATATTATATAGTAGTATTATATAGTTATTTATTTATCCAATACTATAGTTAATATACTATAGTATCTATATAATAACTATAGTATGTACTATATATATTAACATTATATACTACTATATAATATATAGTAATATATTAACTATAGTAATATATAGTATATAATATATATAGTATATATATATGTATAGTAATGTATAGTATACTATATATTACGATATTTGTAGTATATATACTATATTATATACAAGTAGTATATATAACATAGTACTAGTACTATATTATATCTATTATATATTTACTATATATAATATTATACGATATTATATAGTTATTACGTATGTTTAACATACTATATACTACTTATACTATATTATAGACTACAATATAGATAATATATTATATAAATAATAATACTATATTATAGACTATAATATAGATAATATATTATATAATATTTATACTATATTATCTAATAACTATATTACTTTAATATAGTTATTAGATATACTATATTAAAGTATACTATACTAATTACTAGGATAATATACAATTTTTGTACTATATAATATATTATAATATACTTGTTATAACTATAATATATAATATACTTATTATATTATAGTTATAATATAATATATATTTTATATTATTAGTTAATATAAGGTTATAATATATATGTAGTACGTTCTTATATTATACTTATGTTATATATATTATAATTGGTACAAATTATTTATTAATTAATATTTTATAATTTATAATTTAATATATAAATATATTATGAGGAATATACTAAATTTTAATATGTAAATAATAATTTTTACGTTCGAACGTTCATGTGAAACGTTCGGACGTTATAATAAATTCGGAGGGAAATTTCCCGCTTAAACCAAATTTCCACAGTACGTTCGAACGTACTATATAAACGTTCGAATGTTACTGACGAATACGTAGGAATGACAATAATACGTGCGAACGTATTATATATTTTGTGGGCGGGACTATTGTACGTTCGGACGTTTATGCTTAAACGTTCGCACGTAAAATGAAACGTTCGAACGTACTTTAATGAACGTCCGAACGTTAATTGCATAACAAGCAGAAAATAAAACTTTCACGCACGGGAAAGCAGATTCATTTCTGCTTTCCTCCGTGCGTGTTAGAGTGAGAGACTGAGAGAGTTTTAGAGAGAGGGAGCTGGGAAGAGAAGAGAAGAAGTGAAGAAGAAGTGGAGGGTTATAGTGAGAGAGAGTTTTCTAGAAATATTGTTTTAAGCATTAAGGTAAATAATATTTCTCATTTTTTATTTGTAATATACATGATAATTTCAATGTTTTATTTCATATATATTTAACTAACTAGTATTGTGTATTTTTTGAAGGATCATTTGTTGTGAATTGTTGAGAAGTTGTGATTTTTGAAGAAGAATTTATTTAAAGCACAAGGTATATATACTAAACTATATTGTTACATTTTATTGTGGATTTAATTTGTGATATAGATTGTGTTGTTTGGATGAATTAAAAAGAAAAATTATTGTTATTGAATATGTTTATTCTTAATGTGATAATGTTTTAGTATAGTGTATGTTTTTGAATAATAATTATTTGTTAGTTTATGTGTCTATTTTAGTAATTTGTTGTGATAAAAGAATATATATAACAATTTATTTGTTAGATAAATAGTGTGATTATTTGTGTAAGAATAAAAATTATGGAGATGAATTATTAATAACCATAATTATAAATTATAATATTACAATTAAAACTATTATATATATAATTAGTTAAATAACTAATATAATAAATTATCATATATTACTAAGTGTCAATTATAAGGCATAACTATATAGTATATAGCAGAAAAATCGAATTACTAAAATTATAATATAAATAAGTATTATAAAATAATAATTCCTAAAAATCTAATAGCTTGATGATCCTAAATATTTTATCTAATAATATATAGTATAGGGTATATTAGTATTAATCCATAATAATAATTATCATGTAATGTATAGTATTAAAAAATGATTACTAAGAAATAGATAAGTAATTATAATAATAATTACTTATTTAATTATAAAAATTATTATAAAAATTATAATAATTTTGGCAATAATTGGTACATATTATATAATAACTTATAACAATTAAGTGTTATCAATATATAGTATAACTAGTAATTATAATCTAATTTGCTATATATTATATTAAATATGAAATAAATAAGTAAAATTTGTTATTTTATGCTATATAATAACAAATAAAATATAAGTGTTATCAGTAACTTATAATAGTAATTATAAGATATTTTATAGTAGTGTTATATATTATATAGCTGATAAATGACATATAATATAATAACTTAGGAATTACATAAGTTTATAAATAATTTCTAAGTGTTATCAATCATTAATAATATAAATATTATTAGTACATCGGGATAATTCAAACAATGTGCGCTAATTTATTTGTAGACTTTTTTGTTAGATATTGTATAACATTGCATAAATAACCTTAGACCCGTTTGGGAATTAGTGTACATTTAGGTGTACATTAATTCCTGAATTGTCCAGTGTGGACAGTTTGAGATTATATTATCCGTATTGCACATAAACGTTATTCCTACTTTGAACGTTTAGTATGAAGTTTCGGTGTCTTCCTCATTTGTTCTTCGGGTATACTGTTCTTAGGGTCATAATCCCTATATGTGAACATGTATACTTGGAGAACTATGGGGAAGTGCTGCCGAAATTTTTACTAACGTTCAAAGTAGTAGAGTGACGAGACTTGTGCAATATGGAGAATATAATCTCGAATGGGATAGGACCAACTACCTTGAGAAAGAGTACTTTGAACATTATGTATCATGACATGCATGTGTATTTAACTTTACCTTAATTACTAAAAAATTAGATGTTTTTAGAAATGGATAAAAGTTGGATGCGTCTACGCGATAGACTTGGAAAAGATTACATACCCTATGCGCGTGGAGTAAGGGTCTTCATTGATTTTGCAAAGGCCTCTGCTGATAGTCGTGGTTACATTAAGTGTCCATGTCGAGGTTGTAAAAATTTGTGTGCGATAAGATTGGATGAAGCTGAAAGTCATATATTTGTGAACGGTATGGATTTGGGCTATACTCGATGGGTACTGCATGGTGAGCCGTATGCTGAATCAGCGGATGACTTATTCAGTCAGCGGGAAAATTTGCACAACGTGGATGATGATTATGAGCGAGATGAGATGGAGGAGATGTTGAGTGACATTGGAGCTGGGATGTTTATGGATGAGGTTGATGACAATGGCTCAAGTGGGGGACGGAATGAGTCAGATAATTTTCCAGCAATGTGGGAAGATGCAAAGCGTGAGCTTTATCCAGGTTGTACAAAACATTCTAAAATGTCGTTTATTGTGCGGTTGCTTCACATAAAATCATTGTGTGGAATGTCAACCAAAGCAATTAACATGGTATTAGACTTATTTAACGAAGTGCTTCCCGAAGGATCTGCATTGCCGAAGAACTTTTATGAAGCGAAACAGTTGAGAAAGGGATTAGGATTTGAGTATAAGTCCATACATGCGTGCAAGAATGATTGTGTTTTATTTTGGAATGAGAACGAGGAGAAACAAGCATGTCCTGTATGCGGAGAGTCGAGGTGGAAGGATAAGAAAAGCGTTCCGGTTAAAGTATTGCGATATTTCCCATTGAAACCCCGATTGCAAAGATTATACATGTGTAAGAAAATAGCTCACGATATGAAGTGGCACAAAGAGAAAAGAGTTCAAAATGATGGATTTATGAGGCACCCGGCTGACTCACTTGCGTGGCAATCTTTCGATAATCAGTATCCAGAGTTTGGGATAGAAGCAAGGAACGTGCGTCTCGGACTCACAACTGATGGATTCAACCCTTTTGGAAATATGAGTACAAGTTATAGCACTTGGCCTGTAGTGTTGATTCCGTACAATCTTCCACCATGGAGGTGCATGAAGGCGCCCAACTTTTTGTTAACTTTGCTTATCCCCGGCCCGAGATCACCTGGGAATGACATTGACGTATATTTGCAGCCGTTGATTGAAGAGTTGAAAGAGTTATGGGAAGCAGGCGTCAGAACTTATGATGCATCCACATCAACAACTTTTCAGATGCATGCTGCGGTAATGTGGACGATAAATGACTTTCCGGCATATGGGAATCTTTCCGGCTGGAGTACTAAAGGAAAGTTAGCTTGTCCGACGTGTAATAAAGAAACTACTAGTGAGTGGTTAAAATATTCTCAAAAGTTGTGTTTCATGGGTCATCGACGTTATCTACCAACAAATCATGCATGGAGAACAGAATCCGCTAAGTTTGATGGACGTGTAGAAGATAGAATTGCGCCAAATGAGTTGTCTGGGGAAGAGATCCTGGAACAATTGGTATATGTGGCAGCGAACAATTTTGGCAAAGGTCGGGGAAAGAACAAGAGAAAACGAGGCATAGCAGAATTGAATTGGACAAAGCGTAGTATTTTTTTTGACTTGCCGTATTGGTCGTCCTGCATGTTGCGACATAGTTTGGATGTAATGCATATTGAGAAGAATATTTGTGATAATATACTGGGTACATTAATGAGCATCAATAAAAAGACGAAAGATACGATTAAGACAAGGAAAGATCTTGAGAGAATGGGAATTAAACATAATTTGCATTTACGAGTGGATGGTGAGAGGGTGGTCATGCCGCATGCATGTTTTACAATGACAAGGGAGGAGAGGATGGACTTCTGCAAATGGTTGCAAGGTGTGAAGTTGCCAGATGGTTATGCTTCAAATATCAGTAGATGCGTAAGCCATGATGACTGGAAAATTGGTGGATTGAAAAGTCATGACTGTCACGTATTTTTGCAGAAGTTATTACCGGTGGGAATTCGTGGGAAGCTAACATCTGCTGTACGTGTTGCCATAACTGAACTGTGTATGTTTTTTAAGGATTTGTGTGCTCGGGTAGTGAAGCGAGATATGCTGCAGAAACTGGAAGAAGACATTGCTACTATACTATGTAAATTTGAGCAAATCTTTCCACCGTCATTTTTTGATGTCATGGTCCATTTAGCAATACATTTACCCCGGGAGATCATGTTGGGTGGACCAGTACAGTTCCGTTGGATGTATCCAGTCGAAAGATATTTAGGTCGACTGAAGCGCACTGTTGGGAATAAAGCCAGAGCTGAGGGTTCAATAGCAGAGGCCTATATACACGATGAATGGTTAACATTTTGCTCTTTATATCTTCGTGGTGTTGAGACACGATTTATTCGTCAAGAACGAAATGCTGATCTTGCTGCTCCGCCTTCTCGTGAGCTATCAGTGTTTTCTCAGAATGTACGACCTTTGGGTGCACAAACGGGTTACGATTTACTTGATACAGAGTTGGGTAAAGTTCGGTGGTACGTACTAAATAATTGTCAGGAGATTGATCACTATCTCAGGTATGTCGTTGTACAAGGTTTAAATAATTTTAAAGATTATATACAACTTTAACTATTGTTATGTAAAATAATATGATAACTTATACTATACAGTGAGCACATGGACAAACTTAAGATGGAAGGCGTCGAGGATATAGTGGCAAGACACGAGTCAGAATTTTCTGGATGGTTTGAACAACGTGTATGAACTAAACTCTATACTATATGTTACATGATGAAAGTTTTAACTCTAGCTAATATTTAATAAATGACATTATTTAAATTGTTAGATATTGGAACAACGTGCTCGTGATCCCGGATCAGTCTCTTTTGAATTGTATGCATTGGCCCGTGGTCCATCAAACAGAGCACTTCGATACACTGCATGCACAGTTCGAGGTTATAGATTCCATACTCTGGACCGTGAACGTAATAGAAAAACTCAAAACTGTGGTGTCTTGGTCGAGGGGAGTCATGGAACAGATGATATTGATTATTATGGTGTCGTTCGTGATATTATCGGATTGAAATATCTGGGTGGGTCTATAACATATGTCTTTAAATGTGATTGGTGGGATCTAGGCGGTGGTCGGGATTCGATATATAGGGATAATCATTTTACGAGTGTCAATACTGCATCTAAATGGTACGAAGATGATCCATTCGTACTGGCTTGTCAAGCTACTCAAATCTATTACTTGATTGATCCAATGAAAAGTGCTGATGAAGATAGTGGAGAGATAACTTGGCGAGTTGTACAAAAATTTGTCCCTCGAAATATATATGAAGTAGGAACGAGTGCAGATTACGATAATAGTGGAGATGAAGATGACACTCTAAATGTAGAGGCCTACCAGGAAGATGGAGGAGGGGGTATTAACTTATTTGTTGACCTCGGTGCACTCGAGTTGCTCCCCTTATGTAGAGATGACGTCCCACTCATCCATCTCGACCCGTCTTCATTAAATTATCACTCAATTGAAGAAAGTGAGAAAAGTACAGAAGAAGAGTCAGAAGAAGAAGACGAACAAGAATCCGGGGGGGAAGTGGATAAGGATGACGAACAAGAGCTTGATGATGATGACGAAGATGTTATACAAAGAGATTCTGAAACAAACATGGAAAATACATCCGAAGATGAAGACTAAAAGTACTAAAAAGTTTATTCATATACAGCCATTATAGAATTTTATAATAAATATAAATTTATTCTAATAATATTTTTTTGTTATATATAATCATTTCCAAGTATGCCGCCAAAAAGACAAAGGAGAAATGTGCCTCCTCCACCGAGTCCAAGTCCTGAACCCATTGAGGACTCCCCACCTGAGGAGTCCGTTCCCGAAGATGAAGTTAACATTACAGAGAACGATGCACAATCGACACCTACCGGTAAGGAATGTTTACGTTAATACTATATATAATCAAGATGTTTGTTTCAATAAATAATATATATAACCTTCAAAATTATACTATTATCTATTAGTTGATGAACAATTGGCTCGTCGTGGTCGTGGCTATACACGCGGCATCTCACTTGAGAAAAATCGAAGGCATGGTAAACTGAAAATCACAATTCCTGATAATTCCACTGGAGGAGTGAATGATAGTGCAGCAGCGCTTTCCTCCTATATTGGCACAGTAATTCGAGCTTACGCTCCATTTTATGTGCGCTCCTGGAGAGATGTGCCGAATGAGATTAAGGAACACATTCGAAGTCGTGTGCTGGTGAGTTTACTTATTATATCATTTTTTTCACCTACATTAGTTTATTTTATTTTTAACGTAATTAATTTATAATTAGGATGAATTTGACCTCGACTTTGGTCGTAGCGAGGATTTGAGAACTGTGAATGAGTTAATGGCTACACTATTCCGACGTCACAAGGGACGATGTCACGACCATTTCAAGAAATTTGAGACGTTTGAAGAGGCTGCACAGTCCCCTTTCCAGCAGATGAAATTAGACGACTGGATAAAGTGTTGTGATCTTTTTGCCTCTCCAGAATATCAGGTATTCTAGATTTATTTTCTATAATTATTTACATTTATATTTGTTGTTTATATTATATGTATGTACATATATTACAATTAACGGTGAGAATTATTTTTGTAGCACTTAAGTTCTACAAATGCAAATAATAGATCTGCTCTGACTATTCACCATCGTGCTGGTTCAAGATCATTCCATCGTCTTGCTGAAAAAATGGTAATTAATAAACACAATAATTCATATTTTTTCTTATTATTCTTTTATATAAGTACTAATACTGTCTTTTTCAAATTGCTAATGATGTCGTTTTCTTAGAAACGTGATGATCCTGAAAACTTTTCCCTCATTCATGTCTATGCTGCTGCTCACACTAATGAGCATAGTGAGTGGATGGATCCTGCAGCTGCAATTAATTATGTAAGCGGTATTCCTTTTGTTGAATTATATTATGTAACATGTGATTAAATTATTTTTTATTTGTATTTCTTTTAATATGTTACTTATTGTGTGTTTTGATCTTTCAAACTGCAGGAGAAAATGATGGAGATGCAGTCAGTTTCTGGGGATTCCTCTCCTAGTGATTTGGACATTTTTTCACAGGTGCTTGGGCCCAACTCTAGTATGGCAAGAGGTTTGGGACGATCTTTCAAGCATTCCGGTTCATCTTCCTCAACCTCATCGACATCACAAATTAATAATCTTACCAAAGATTTAGAAGCTGCACGACGCGAGAATGAGTATATGAGGTCTAGACAGCAAGAGTTGGAGTCCCTCTTAGAGCGACAGTCTCATTTAGAGACGCGTTTGCAGGACCAACAAAGAGACCAGGAGGAAAGAATCCGTAGTGAGGTCCAACAGCAAGTGCAGCGGGAGATGATGCTGCAAATGGAGCGTGTTATGTCATTGCAACAGAATCGTGCTGGGCGAGGAAAGAAAAAGAAATGAATTTTATTTCTGTATTACGTTTTTAACATCTAATTTGAAAACAGTTTCAAACAATATTGGTTGTGAAATATGTACTGTAATATGAAACAATTGGTTTGTTTATTAAGTGGATGAGTTTAGCATTTCTGATATGTACGTTCGAATGTAAATAAAATACGTTTCAACAGTATTAAACGTTCGAAAATACGTTCGAACGTAACCATACAAAATAGTAACAAAACGTTCGAACGTTTAAAAAAAACGTTCGAATGTAAAAAAAGTTTAACGTTCCAAACATCCGAACGTACATTTTACGTTCGAACACTACTCTCTTAACATTCGAATTAACGTCCGAACGTCATGATACAAACGTTCGGACATTATTTCATTTTCGTTGGAATCGAGATTCGAACGTAACGTTCGCACGTATAAACGTTCGAACGTTTACATTATACGTCCGAACTATAATCAACAAACGTTACCTTTTCTCGTTCGGATGTCAGCTCGTCTTTTTTACGTTCGAACGTGTAATTTTAAGTTCGAACGTTATATTCTGTGACAGATTCTAACCGTCACAGAAAATAATACGTTCGAACGTTACTTCAAACGGCACATCCCCAACCGTCACTAAAAATATTTTTAGTGACGCTTGTACAGTAAACTGTCACCAAATGTAATCCGTGACGCACATTACGTGACAGTGGTGGTGACGGTCTAAAACCGTCACCAAATATATTTCGTGACGTTTTTTCCATTTCTTGTGACAGTTTCATCTGTCACTAAAACCTATTTTTGTTGTAGTGATATAAGTTGTATAAAAAGTCATAAAAATTGTTAAAATATAAATTAAATAATAAAATCTACTTCTTCTCATCATCAACTTTTCGAACAAGTGATTTTCATTTTTTTTGGTAAGGCTTCCATGAGTCCCCTTTCTACCTGATGCTATATATCTTTTTTGAAATTAATACTACATATCTTTTTGGTAATTCATGAAGTGTTCGTAAGAAACTTTCTCATGAAACATGCATGCCTACCGTACTTACCAATTGTTGTGCTTTGTGTCATCCATGCTTTTCATGAGTGTGACGATTGAGCTCTCTATTTGCATTGTTGATCGTTGTTTGAGTTATATATATATATATATATATTAGCTATGTTTTGTGCCACTGAATGTAGCACTGGATATGAAAGTTAATTATCATGTACACAGAGCTTCTTCCTGATCATGTACTAGTTGTAATTTGGACTAACCTAGCTGTATATATGTTGAGTAAAGACAAAGCATTCAATTTTCTTACCATTAACCATTACATAATTAAATTATAAAAGAAATACTTGATTTACAAAATTATATTTAAAAAAAAAAACATGAGATCAATACGTACGTACACCAAAAAGTTGAAGAAAAAAAAGTGTAAAAAAATAACTACATAATTAACCTGCAGCTTCCTCGTGCACCAAGTAAGAAAATTCACCATGAAGCTGCAGCGAGTTCTAATGATGTGAGCTGCACGAGGGGTCACGAACTGCTTTGTCGGACTATACGTACGTAATTATGACAGTACTGGGTGGGGGGGGGGACCGTTGGAAGGGTTTTCATTTGCCATGAGGGGCCAAGACTGCTGTGTTGGTCTTTTCACGACGTGGAAAAGAAAGGAAATATGATCGTAGTACTTGTGTTTTTATCATCTGTAGCCCTACATGCTATTTCCCAATTTTTGGACCTTTGCACAAAGCTCTTAGACCAATTTCTCCTCTTAATTTCACAGCTGCCCTTCTGCAAATGCAACGAGCTAGGCTATTCATACATGCATACATTATTGAGCAGTATTGCCTGAAGAATTATGATGATCATGAGTCGGGCAGTTTTATAATTTTGAAGATAAGTATGGTATTATTTGCAGGAGGTAAGTCCAAAACTAGGGCAACCAACTGGGGTTGGGTCCCCTTGGGAGGCAACTACAAAAATAGAAAAGTAAACGATGGGGAGCTGGCATGGCCCAGGTCATTACTGGTGTTTTTCTGTGGGAAAGAAGCTACTTGCTTCAAGTTAAATAATTATTCATTAATGGTCTGTTCAGTGAAAGCAAAGGGAGAAAAATTTAATGGGAAAAGATATTCCTTGTTTAGGTACTGTTTGAATTATTGCATGTGTGTCCAATAGCTCCATTTTTTTTCTCACTGCATGTTCTCTCTCTCTCTCTCTGATCATGAGTTAAGGAGATTACGTACATAAAGTTATAAAATAATAAAATGTTCGTTGAGATGGTGAAACCATGGGTGAAAAGTTTGTTTAAAGTTGGTCGAATTCTGATTTGGACACAAAGCCAGAATAATTCAACAAAGATTCTAATGGAAGCATCGTGGCCCTCTTGTGCAAAATGGAGTAGCAAAAAAAAAAAGAGAAAAGGGAAAATCCTAAAACTTTGCATCTTTGATCATGTTTCTTCCCAAATCATTCTAAATTTTGGGCTTTACGTATTTAGTTTAAAAAATTAATTGTACAATTTAAAGCTAACACCATTTTATGTTTTTCGTCTAAACCATAATTTCTACTACCATGCACCTTCCACTCCTTTTTTTTAACTGTTTTCCTTTTAAAACAATACTTTTCAAGACTTTAACTACAAGGGACAGATCGAGAGACTCCATTGGCTTTGTGTGAAGGTGAGGGAAAAAAGGAGCAGAAGCTTTAATTTCCAGGAGTTACGCTCCTCTAGTCTACTGGCCAAAATAAAATGAAAAAAAGAAAAATCCCCTCTTCCCCCATTTAGTTAAAGAGCTGTCCAATGTCCAAAGCCCCCATCTCTCTCTCTCTCTCTCTCTGAGCATCGGTCCTCTTTTTGGAGGCCTAAATCACAAGTTTTTTTAAGCACTGCAACAACAAAAGCCTTGGTAATGGTGTAAAGCCCGAAGTACCGTCGCAACTTTCACTACAGTCCAAACCCCTCGCTCTTGCTCTGAAACTGCACTACCAAGGCCGAAGAACCACGTAAACATGGGGAAACACTGCTAGAGTTGGGAGTTGAGAAGCAAAAACCAAAAAAAGAGAAAAAGAAGTAAGAAAAATGGTGGAAGAAGGGTATGCATGGGCACCAATAGGGTCTCCTTTAAACAACGTGCAGAGAGAGGAGCACTGGAGGCACTTCGACAACTCCGTCAATGCCGTATCGTTTGGCTTCGTTGCTACTGCCATTCTCATCTCCATGTTCTTGGTCATGGCCATCTTTGAGAGATTTCTCAGACCCACCTCGACAGCTCTCTCTCCGTCCGGTGGCCGTAGCCACGGCGACCTTGAGGCCCAGATGGGCTTTAACGCAAAGCTCGGTCACCCATCTCCTAAAGTAAGCAAACCCTCATTTTTTTTAATATTAATATTTGGGTCTTTTTGCCATTACATTTTGGTCTAGGTTATTTCGGTCATGTTCGATCTTCTAAATGATGCTTGAAAGTTCCGCTTTTTTTGGTCTCTTTCTTCAGTCTTTCACTAGGACCATGCAGGGAAAAATCCATTTTCCCAGAAATGCTTTCCCTTTCTCCTTTCTTGACAGTTTGGGAGGTTATTTTGATTTCTGGTAAATAGCAATGATTATTCGCCAGACATAAAGTCATGCTGCCTAATTCGTGTTATCTTATAATGACTTCAGTTAGTTAATAATTTTGCTAGTCAGACAGTTCAGGGGTTTTAACTGAGTGGATTAGTTACATTGGTATCCTGGGCATTAATGATCCATCTGCTTCTGAAAGTTCAATTCTTCTTCCCTAGCTGTTCCCTTATATTGCTGGTTCTTTGTTTTTTCAGTTTTTATTGTACTCCTGTTTCATCAGGCCCAGTCTGAATTTGAGTTGCCAGATTACCAATTACTACCGAAACATCCAATCACACAGAGCACTCTCTGTGGGATAAGCACATCCCTAACATAAAGTTTTACATAAGGGCCCAACTACTCTCTCTTTTTGGGACCCTCCCCTTTCCTTGTACTGACCGCCAAAATTTACTATGCAGATGATCTTTCTATTTAATACCCAACCAACCCTTTTCCCAGATCAAACTACTCTATCTTTTCATCATTGAAACCCAACTTTTAGTACCAGGCTGTCGAGATGAAAAGTCGGTTCCAAAGATTGGTTGCTTTGCGCAATAGTCCCAGAAACCAAATTGATATAAAATTAATGATTTGGCACCATTGCATACCTTTTGCTTAAGTTTCTCTCTTATCCGCATTTACATTCTCTCTGCATTTTTCATTATCAAAGACCTATGTTGTCATGTAATTATGATTGTTGGAAAATGGCCCATGCAAGTAGTTGTCTGTTTATTGGTCGGTGGTTGGTCCGGAGGAAGAGTCTGGGGGACTAAATGTACTTAGAATTTAGACCCACCACGTACATGGTGGCCATCGAGCCCATCACTTTCAATCTTTATGACACCCCGCATGGCCAGTCCGGGGAAGTCTCAGGCTGCTGGTAGTCAACTTTTCTTTGTTGGAAAGTCTTAATTTACTGTTTCTTATTTCCATCTTTTCATGTCAACTTGTATCCAGCTACATCCCATAAGCAAAGATAATTTGTGTGCCATAATTGCATTCAAATTACTAAATCCTCCTAATTTGTCCAGAGGATTTTATCGGGAGTCCCTCATATGCAACAAACACATCGTTGGTCTACCTTGTACCATATATATACGTTCTAAGGAACAGACAAGGCCTCTTTACTCATCCATGCTAATTATTCAATTAGAGAACTACCTTTTATGTGGCAAATAGCCTACATGAAGAAGGTATGAATAGAATTGTAGGTCTAGAACTATCAATGAAAAAGGATGATTCCAACGTTTAGGAATCTAGACAACATTAAAGAGGGTCATGTGGCGAATCAATGGCCACCTTGACAAGAATATCAACATGGTAAGTTAGCATTACACAACTAAAGAACCAAACAAATGTGTTATGGGACTGAGAGCCTATTTTTTCTGCAAGTTTTAAAGGATTGCCAGTTGGGGAGATTACTTTTTTCAATTCAGGCCATTAGAGAGATGGTGACTACAATAAAACGCAAGATATCTAAATTGGTGTCAGTGGCAGAAACTTATGATGCCCGATGATGGCAAAATAGAAAATCAATAGAGAGCTAGAAACGGTTGCAGGAGCAGTGTGTCACTCCAGGGTGAAGTTGATCTGATGTCCTACCAGCGTCACTGGTAAATTACACATGGGAGTTTCAATAGGTTAGCAACCTAGAATATACATATGGCCGGTTTCAAGCCAAAATGCACGGTAAGAATTGATGTAATATAGCCTATTATAGAAGAATCTAGCTCGATATGAATGTTTTCAATTAAATAATTAGGCATCTGGTTGTCTTATATGAAGCCATAAACTATACACCTATCAGCTCTATCTGTTTTAAAGTTGTCTTGTCCTTCATAAAATATTGTTTCCTCTAAAATATTGTTTCCTCTACAGCATCCACCATTTATATCTAAGCTTCTGTGTGAAATGCAAAAAGTCAAACATATATGCTAAGTGGGGATAATGTTGCCACCTTAAAAAAAAAAAAAAAAAATAAAAAAAGAAAAAAAAAAGAAAAGAAAGAAAGGTAATAGAAAATGCATAATCAAATCACGACCACGAGACTGGGTTCAATGATTTTTTTTTTTTTTTTTTTTTTTTCTCATTTTTGCTTCCTGTTTGTGTTTTAAAAATATGTAGCAAGTAATTCAGATTACTGAATGGTCCTTAAATCACTCCATTTTATTGCGCCACAACATTTATTGGTGCATGCTACTTTAAAATTCTTGCAAGGATGGGGACAACTAGCTCCTCGTGTAGTGTTTCCACCTGTCAGCTTAGTACATGGAAGAGCAAGCAGTGGAATTTGATCCAGCTGTGGCACCATCTTCTAGATAACGTTTCTTCAAAGCATACTGGGGTTTCGGTTATACGTTTTAATGGATTCAGCTGTTTCTAGTCTGTAAGGTCTTTTTGTGGATTATTAATTTATTACTGGCCTTGCCATTGGCCATGCCTAATCATTTATCCAAGTTGCATGCCTGAAGTTGTCTCATTTACTAATCTATTAATTTTAAGACTGATATCTTATCTCTGGTTCAGAACAACGCAAAAATTGCATCTAAATAAGTTTGGTTGTTTGCTAGTCATGTCCTGATGTTCTTGAAGTCCCGAAATCATTGTAGTTGTTCACTTTGAAGTTAGTGGTAGCAATGCAATGCACATGAGTATACGAACACTGTGTGTGGTACTCATTTCCTGGATGACCATGCAACAAACAATGTCTGAATGCTGGCATGGGAGATTTTCTGTCCAAATTTGTGCATGGCTAGTGGTTTACCGTTGACATATGAGTATTTCAATGGTAAGAAGACTTTGGCCGGCTTCCTGTCTACTATACAAGCTCCTGGTATCAGTTTGGCCGTCCTGCAACTCACTTAACGTCCTGATCCAACATGGGTTTGTGATTATAGTTGTTCTGGCAGGGGGCTTTTGGTCTCACATGTTTAATCTATTATGCTATTTCCAATCCGAAATCTCACTTTTCAACTAATGTTATAGCCATTTTTTTGTTCCTTGCTTCTGCAGATGACTGTATATGCTAGTGGAGTTTCGGTATTGATGCCTGGTGATGATATTCCTACCTTCATTGCACACCCAGCTCCCATGCCATGTCCACCCGAACGCATTTCGTGGCCTCACCATCAACAGATCTCAATCCCCAGTCTCAACTCAAACTCCAACTTGAGTACAAACTCAAGCTCACCAGGGGAAAACTAAAGTACTGAGAAACGCATGCAACCCATTTCAAACTCATATCACAATTGTACACTCAAAGCAGGAGTTATCTCCCTAGGGGCCTAGTCACTAAAGCAGGTATGTCCGGACGGGATCCAAGGTTGCCCTCATTTTCTTTTAGCCCCAGGGCTCTTGATTTGTATATAGCATTTACGAGCAGGCTGGCTTTGGCATATACGAGTCTCCATCCAACTGCGATTGCTTGCATGTATATTAATGTTTAGGTTTTCAAATATGATTGGATTCTGAGAGATATATTGCATTTCCCATCAGATGGATCATTCGCTTTTATAAAAACTGAAAAATACAATTGGTGTTTGTATGGGGAGAAGTCATGGGCAGTAGTTCCGACAACTTCTGAACAGGGAATACAGACATCATTCCAATTACCACCAACATTATTTCGTGTAACAGTGGAGCAACTCTCTTGATTGAAACTGTCGAATTATTTACTCAGCCCACTGCGGCTGTTGCTCTGAGTAGCAGTAGTTCAGCAAGTACCGTGTTGATATACGATGTCAGCAGTCCACTGTCCAGTCTCCTGCAATAAATTTGGAAGATGTAACATTTTTATAACGAGTATATTTTTGTAAAATAATGATATTATGTAATTATGTCAATTTATTTTACAAAAATTCATACCATTTAAATTAAGATTATCTCTATCTATATTCTAATTGGAAAGAACAGAAACTATTAGGGAAAATTAATTTTCATATAGCCAGATACACCTCTTTTCTTCTCTAACCTTTTTTAATTTAATATATGAACGACTTGATTGTGCTGAAGGGGTACAGAAACTACAGAACTTATATACCAATAATCCCCAAATCGCGAGAAAAGCACCACCCTCTTTGAACGCCAAATTCATAAGTAACAACATCTAACAACCAAATGCAGTCAACAGAAACTCAGCAAAATAAAAAACAAAAAACAAAAATTCCAGTCAACAGAAACCTACCACATGGCTCTCTACTAGAAAACCTCAGTTGAGAATAATTGTACTACAAATTGGTCTTTTTCTTAATACATATTGTAGCATTGTAATTACAATAGATACCATTTAATCACGTCACTTCCTTTAGAACTGTCTACCTGAAAAGGCAGCATCTGATATGCATGGTAGTGCAATCATTTCCCAGGTGCTAGATCCAAAGAAAGCTTACGACTAAAATGGTTGCTGGGGATTGTTTACTCAGTTTCGTAGCAGCTACGAGGGAGGAGGCAGCTGGGCACCCCATCCCCCCCCCCCCAAAATAAAAATTACAAAGCACATGCAATTGTGGGATTCATTACCCACATTAGTAAGACTCCAGTCAGGTTCTTTGATTATCACAGCCTCAACGCTAATCCAGTCGGTAAAGGTACATCGAGAACTTCTATTATTGAAGCATCGGTATCAAGTAACTCCTTTGCCAGTGCCAAGGCATCAAAAGGATCCTTTGCAGTTATTGGATTGGGAAGGTGTGAAATTTTTAAGTAGAGGTGCATGCAGGACTTCAGCTAAAGTCAAGAAGACGTCACTAACTCTAATAATCTACATAACGACACAGCACCTCTTCGATGACAATCCAGCCTCCATGATTTCAAGAGGAAATTACAACTGAGGTTTTGGCATTGATGCCTTTGCCATTAATTCAGGTACTCAAGGCCCCACAAAATATGTGGCCCAGTGATTTCAGTGGGAACTCAATGCCGAGTTACTGGCGGCGCCGTTGGCTGATGGCTTTGCCCGTAGAATCCAACACCAGGTGGCCGGTAAAATCCTCCAGTGGCTGGCTGTTGCTGATGTTGTGATTGCTGAGGCTGAGGCTGTGGCTGCCCAGGTGGCTGGGGGGCAGACCTTGCCAAACTCATTGTAACGTGTGGAGGAAGAGGAGGTGGAGGGGGTAGAGTATTTGCTCCATACCCATAAGGCATTACAACCAGTCCAGCAGATTGGACATATTGACTTGCTGGTGGATTTGCAGGGGTTGAAGGTGGTGGTGGAGGTGGTGGTAGTAGGGCAGCAAAGGGACCTTGCATCTGGCTGGCTTGTGAAGAGCTAGTAGATGGTGCAGATGGCACATTGGTCATTGGTTGCTGTTGCAGAGGGATAAAATAGGTTGTGCTGCTGACATCAGAACTGCTTTCATCAGAAACAGGCATTGGTTTCTCAAGTTTGGGCCGTTTTTCTGGAGGGAACATGGATAGTGCTGAACTAAATCCAGTTGAATTCATGCTACCATTCATAGAGGCAACTTCTTCTGCAACAAGGGATGAAAGAACAGAGGTAAGCATTTGTGCAGAGGATGCGGAGGCAGCAAGTTTAGCAGCAACTGCAGCTGCTGCTGACTTTTTGTTCTCTTCTTCAGTAGTTCTGGTGGGAGCAAAAGAAACTACAGGTTGCATAAGGGCAGTCTGAGGTAGGGTACTGGTTGATTGAACTGAAAGCATATTCTGTTCTACAACCCTCGTTGCTTCTGCTGTTGGGTTCATGGTAGTGGCCGGGGGACAAGGAACAGTGGGTGATATTAATCTCTTCCTAATCTTGCTTGCTTGTTCAATCTGATCCCGAGCAACCTACAAAGCCACAACCATTCAATCTTAGTTTGTACTATAATATTTTCCGTAAAGGAGAAACTTCCGAGTGAAGATAAAAGACAAGAAAGAAATATTTGACCATTAAAATTTTGTTGGAAGCAAAAATTTTATCGGTTTGGAATGGGAAACTCATTATAAAATAGACGAATCTGACAAGAGAGACACTCATTATGGAAGAGAGGGAGAGTAACCATTCCTGAAAGAAATGAAAAGTGCAACTGGAAGCTCTCATTGGCAAGTAGTTTCCACATGAAGAATGGTTGGAGCAAGCCCATTCTACAAGTCAAATAGAGTCACACCCTATTAGCAATCTCTACCCTTGGAACTATCAAAACCAGGTGACTTTCTGCTCACCCTCCATTGCCGGCACTTTTCACGAGAGCGCAGAATGGCTTGATAACTATCAAATCAGAGCATATGTAGAAAGATGTTTTCTATCCAATAATGAGGCCCAAAAAGTGATTTTGAGAAAAGATCACCAAATGCCAAAACATCAAGATCTTTGTTTTCCAAGCAGCATTTCAAAGTAGCAAACAATTCCAAGTAGCATATAGAGAGATGATGCTTATTCTTACTTGCAACTGAGTGCGAATAAATTCCAGCTTTGATTCCTGAAAAAAACTTAGATTACTTGCAGTTACAGGTTACGATTTAAAATATAAATTTTTTTGGATAGGTAAAATAAAAGACTTAAAATAGTCCCATGTACTCCGGTTGTTCCCTATCCTTATCATCAATAGCACTTTGTTTACCGATCAAAAAAATAAAAATAAAAGATTGAAAATATAAAAATAACACAATCATACTTGGTCCTGAAGTGCTTCTTTAAGCTGGGAAATCAGGGAAGCCCTAGTTGCCTCTGCACTCTCAAGTTGCCCAACATATTGCTTAAGCATCCCTTCTTGTTCTTGCAGCTCATCTACCACAGCAGATCCTTGCTGATTTCCTAATGTCATTACCCCAAAAGGGCGAAAAATCAATAAGCCTTGGCAGAACATGCAAAAGTATCTGATAAACTAAAATAAGCTATAGCAAACATCTTAAAATAGAACAACATTTGTGTGCATAGTCCACAAATTATCCCTCCGGACCCTCCCATCTCCCTCCCTCCGTCCCTAATACAACAGAAGATATTACTGCTGAAAAACTTTTTGCTTCCAAGCTGAGCATGTAGTTCTTATTTTACATCAAGTATATTATTTTCTTTTCAAAGCAAGGAGATACAACCTCATTCACTTTTACAAACCTTTTCATCTTATCTCATCTAATCATTACAACTTTCTCAAATTCCCATACAAAAATAAATAAATAATTCAACTTTTTCAAATCCCAATATAAAAATAATATTAAAACAATAATTATAATAATATTTTATTCAACTTTTAACTTTAATATCAACTCATCTTATCTCATCTCACTTTTTAAAACAAATGCGGCAAAATGGTTGAAGAAAAACCATTCAACATAAAAAACAACGAAACTAGAGCTAGTGCTGTAAAACCATCAATTCATTAGACATATTATATTCTCCAATACACACATGGACCTCCAATAAAGGTGCCACATCCTACACATCATATGTCAAACAAGTCAATGAAAACATCACAACTATAAGGCTTTCCTCCAGGGTCTACCTTTAAATATGTCTTACTACTAGTTCACCTTTAATACTACACACCATCCAAATTCCAAGACTAATTTTCACTATAACAATTTCAGCAAATAAATCTTACACTTATCATTAATCATCATTATGTGATAAATGATTTTTTTTTTATAAGCATTATGTGATAAATGATTATTTACCATTAATCAAAATTCAGAGCTTTATGTTAGAAGAAAGTTCCATGTAGGAACATCAAATCCCATCACTGAACCCTTACCTTGTGTTAAGGCACTTTCAACATCTTGCCCAATTATACTCACATGATGTACAGTAGCATTACAGTTACTTAAGGCGACTTCTTCAGCAGGATATTCATCAAGTACAGATTGAAATGCGGTAAATAGTTTCTCTAGAATACCTCCAACAGCCAATTTCTGAAGTCAAGATAACCAAAGACCCAATATCAATTACATAAAAACACAGCAGAAAAAACCACAGATTATAATTAGATACAAAAAGCTACTTATCAAAAAAAAAAAAAAATAGATACAACAAGCAATATGCTCACAATTCTAACTGAGTTTGCATCCCTCTTCACTATCTTGATTGGATTTGAACTCTTTCCACTGTTCATGAGAGGAGGAGGATTCTTACCCAGCATTTCATCTTTAAGACTCCGCCCTCGAGAACCAAAAACCTTCCTTTCTTCCCATATGTCAACCTGCACAAAAAAATGCAACACCAACCATACACCCCCCCCCCAAAAAAAAAAGTGTCAATGAATGATGTAACAAGACTAAATGCAAAAAAGAAGGCAACATTCATGAGCCATGAAGCAACACGAAATACAGAATGGTGGATGCCAAACTGGATTCCTCCATTGTACAACATCAAGACTTCCAAATTTTTGGCATGGTGCCAACCGGCCAAATATTGGAAGACATTAGGCAACACAATTAGAGCGCTATTCATGAAAGAATTGGTAGAGCCAATTGGGATTTTCTCCTAAAATTTGATGACATGGAACTTCACCAAGGTAGGGCCCTTCAAATCCACACTTGGGAAGTAAACCTGGATACATGACCCCACCTGCCATAAACTGTGTATTAGATAATCCAAGGTAACTAGCGTGGAATCGAATAGAGAATGTCAAAGGCTACAGCTCATCCTAAACCTGCCTCCCCATAGAGTGGCTTTTTTTACTTGGAGAACAGCATTGGGGAAGATTCTTACCTTGGACAAGGAAGCAAGGCAGGCGGGTGGTTAATTATTGTTGCATGTACAAGAAATGTGGGGAGTCGTTGGATCTCTTCTTCTTACATTGTGAGGTTGCTAGCATTCTATGGATGATTTTTGGTCTCTTTGGGATAACCTGGGTGATACCTTCTCAAGTGATGGAATTCCAAACATGTTGGAAAGAGAAATTTGGCAACCATTGGTGAACCTTTGTGGAAGATGACTCCATCATGTTTACTATGGTGTCTATGGATAGAGAGAAGTGAAGCTTTGATCATTGTGAAAAATCAATGTCGAAGCACAAGTATTTCACTCTAGATGCCTTTTTCTTTTCATTGGATAATGGCCCAAGATCATGTTGCTCTCTCTAATTATACTTTTCATGAGTTTTTAGCTCTTTTAACTTTTGTTTGTTAGGTGGATCTCATGCATACTTCCTATGTACTGTTAACTGTGGTGACAACCTTTTCATCATTCATAAAAATCTTTATCTTGCCCATTAAAAAAACACAAGAACAAACAAAATACATTGTTTGATAAGTAACAAGTACAAACAAAATAATACCCATGATAGAATAACTATCAATATGCAAGCCCCAAAAGTTAGACATATAGATGCAAACAAGTATAAATATAGAGTCCTACTTGCAAGCCAATGTAGAGGATATCCAATCCACACTGCTCACATGGTAAGATTTGATTTGCAAGATTCAAATTTATAAAGTTCTCTTGCAAATCAAATTATGCCATGTCAATGGTGCGGAAGGTGTGTCCTCCACACCGGCTTGCAAATGAATTTCTCTAATATATAAGACTTCTTACATATTGTCTAATGTGGCGTGTGTGAAACAAGAAACTAAAAGTGATTCATTAACTTCAAAAAAGACTTACCAGTCTGGTTACTGCCTTCTTTCCATGTTCATCGCCATTTTCGTAAACATGACTAAGGGCCGCAGGAAGAACTTTCCAGAATCCACTCACAAACTCACTGCCCTTTCGCCTACTATTTTGCAAAATATCATTAGCCAAATACAGAAAAGAAACACGCCGCTCTCTCTGAGAAGAGTTGAACAATTTATCCCATGTTTCAACAATCTGTTTTGCCTTCTTCTGGTGAGAGATACACCAATGGGACAAAGCTGATAAAAATATATTAAGAAAAACATACCACAATATCCAAGTACAGTATCAAAGGGAACAAAAACTCATGTCTGTAGAAAAAGTGAAACTGACACCATTTCAACGGGATTCAATTTATAGACCATTTATGTGAAGATGCTGAACTTTTGGTCAAAAACTGTCTGAATATATTTTTCCTCTAAAAGTTTTCAATCGCTGATTAAAGAGATCACGCATAATATGCACTACAAGTTTCCAACAATCATTGTTGTTGATAACATATGAACCGGCTCAATCAATTTAAGCACAATTACATTCATTATAATTAAATACATAAAGATAATATATTTATGTTAGTTTAGTGTAATTTTTTTTTGTTGAGTATTTGAAGAAAGAAGATCTTATTGTTCTATAATTTTAAAAAGCTGACCATTAAAAATTCAGACTTGTCCACCAGTTCATTGGCTGGTTCAATCTGAATCAACCATTGAACCAGCCAGTGCAAGAGTACTAGATATGAAATAAAACAACATAAAAATGACAATTAACTATGGATGGACTAAACGTTCATACCCATCGGAAGCTCATCATTAGCTAAAGCAATATCAAGGAGCTATGACAAAAGGGTACTTAAGCACCTGCAATTTATCAAAAGCTAATTCGATTCATAATCTGTCTCTCTATTTGATAAGTAGCTTAAGGTGAGGTAATTCTGAGATATGGCATTCAAGCCTCCCATAAGAAAATAAGTAGCTTAAGGTGAAGTATTTCTGCACATCAAAAACATATTAGAATATTCTCATGAGTGACTATGCCCAAAATATGTGGGTATTAGCTAACTTAGTTTCTAAAGTCTCTTGTCCTTGCAGAAGAAACCTGAGATCAAATCCTGCCTACAGCTTGGCATGGGAAGCTTAAGGGAGATGAGAAGATTAATTTCCATCGTGTAGCCCATAGACTTCAATGGACCAAAATCAGATGATGTCCAAGATATTAAATAGTCCATTGCAACAAATGCACATGCAGCATGTTTCAGAAGAGGAAAAAGCACAAATTAGTGGAAAAATAGCAGCAGTTCCAATGTCACGTATAAAATTCAGGGAGACAAGTAATTATGATTTGTAAAATAAGATATGCCATAAACATTTGTTTTACATATGTTCTATTGCTAACTCTGACATAAATATTGGGATATAAATATTGGGATTTCATTGCAGGATACATTCAATGCTTTGTTGCGAATTGTTGAGTTTCAATAATTTCTCAACCAAAATCTGTCCGTCAAATTCGCCGTTGCTCATCCTGGTGTTTTCCAAGTTTTTACATTCTGTGAAGGATGTCCTATATCTCCGAAAAAGAAAGCGTTACGGTTCTGAAATGACAGAGTAAACCTGGCTGTCAACAAAAAAAAATAAAAAATCAAGAGAGAAACAAAAACAGGTAAAATCCTCACTTGTGAAATATTAGCACATCTCCTCATCTTTGCAAATGGGCGAGAGATTTATCTTTACATTAATAGGACAAACAATTCTTTTTATCATAAGTAGGAAAAATAATTTTTTAAGCATGAATGAGTAAGCATGGGGCCGTTGTATATGTTTCAGATCATACCGTGTTAAGGCCAAAATACACACGAGAATATATGCTCAATTTAACAGGAATGAGTCCACAAGAAGGTTAGTGTGTATGTTTCAGGTGCTATTGTATCAACGACAACTGAAGAATGAAAGTTTTTCATCATGTCAAACTACAAAAATTGTTTTGTAGAGTCTAGATAACGTCGAGTTTATGGTAGAAAGTGGATTGAGTTTATTCATAGGATAACATTTTCCATCATATAATCTAAATCCAAGTAGTTTGATTAAGGGGGAAAAAGGATATGCGTTCTGAATCTGTTTTGAAAAGTAAAATTCCAAACTTTTTCCCCCTCAAATGAGCATGCTAAATGCATCCCACAGGTAGGCAATGAGAAATCACCAAGGAACAAGAAAAAAAATTAGACGGCAACAAGGGTTTAAAAATGCTGCAGGTCAAAAACAAGAGAAACAATTATATAGAAATCAAATTTCGACATTGGCATCGTCTCGAATATGCAAAAATTAATAACACGCCAAGTACAAAAAATCGTGTGCAACACAATCTTTTGCAGTGAAAAAGGAATGCCAGTCACTTTGTATTTCAGCTCGAGAAAACAACGTAAAAATCCTTTCATGCCCATAACTGTGAAACCGATTAATACACATCGTAAATGACAATTAGTAGCATATGTTTTTCTTTTTACGGGGCCTCACAGCATGAAAGGCATTATTTCCATTATATTTCTTCGCAGACGAGACAAAGAATTCTGTGTAAGTTTTACGATAGGTAAGCCTAAAATACAAACAAAATAGACGATCCAGAGTCTTGAATTACGATTCAGAATCTTGAATTTCATTTTTGTGTTTTTTTCCCCTTAATTTCCCACAAGGAAACCAAAACTAAGGTTAGGGTTTTGTTCACATAACATGCAACAACACGAAAAGCACATAAACTATGATGGAAGGGTTAAGATTTACCAGCAAAAAGGCGAGAGAGCTGAAGAAAGTCCCACTTAAGTTACAGAACTTAAGAATGGCTCTGGAATTGAATTACACAGATTTGTTGGCTCAAAAACCCTAGAACAGAGACAACCTGCTGTATTATTATTATCAGAAATGATTTGTACAGTCGGGAAATGCAGTCGGCGTGGAGTCGGTTGTAAAAAAAAAATTAATACGAGACCTATATAAAAAAAAAAATTATTTTTATAACTTTTTATAATTCATGTAGGTCTTCCTGAATATAAAATAATTTTTTTATAATTTTTTTTTATTCATTCCGTACAGCCGACTGCACGTCGACTGCATTTCCCGACTGTATGTAGCAAAGTCCTATTATTATTATTATTATTATTTATTTATTTATTTATTTTCGCAGCGGAGAAAAGGATCGAACTGATAAATGAGATGTGAAGGTGCCGCGAGCGGTGAGTGACGCTCCGTCCCGGTGCTTGTGTGGGCCCGTGGGGATGTAGCCATTTTTGCGGACCGCGGTAGACTTAAATATAATTGGGCCTAGCCATTACAGGCCTTTAAATTGTTGGGGAATGGAAATTCCTAAAATTACACGTTTACCCAAAAGGGCCAAAACCCAAACCCTTGGATAAAGCATGCGAGGGGCAACCAGGGAACTCGCATTCAGAGGGGGAAGCAGCGTCACAGGGTAATGGAGGACGAGGCAACACTGTACCAGCAACTGCAAAAGCTCTCGAGCCTAGTGAAGCCGGAGGAAGCTGTGGACCAGATACTGACCACCCTTTGGAAGACGAGAAGAACCGGTCTCCGTCCTCCCGAGAAGTCCCACATTCAGTCCCTCCTCGGTCTTCCTTCTCCCTCCGAATTGGACCCCGTATGTCAATAGATTATTCCCTTCTCTCACTCTCTCTCTCTGGTTTATTTTGTTAATTCTTTGGTGGATAATAGGAATAAGCATAATAGGTATTGGCATGCCTTCGTTCGCTCATCAGAAAATGCGTACACGAAAACTTCAGCGGGGATCATCTTCTGAAGCTTTTCCCACCCGATCTTCCGCTTGACCTACAAAGCATCCTTGTTTTGTCGCTCCAGAAGTATCAGGGTCTGTGGAAGGACGACTGTTCCAGAGAACAGGTTACCTGCTTTCTTTTTACAAATTAAACTACTCACTTGTTCTTGTTTGACTTACTGCAATCGTTGTTTCTCATTTCCAGCGTACGTTTCCTAGGACTGGTGTTTCCTATCAGGTGAGTACAAGTGTGCCACCGTCTTTCACTTCTTTGCCATCATCTTCCGAGATTTCGACTCCGTCATGGCCTCGTCAAGATGATCCCGGTGCCCGACTCAATCGCGGAGGCAACGATTTTGGGGCTTTCACACCCATTGTTGCTGCTTCGGGGCTCCAACGTGATGCTGTTCTTCCCAGCGACTTGGTAGTTTTTTGTTTTAGGTTTATTAGATTCTTCTTTTTCCCTTTTATGTTTCTCATTTGAGGAATCAAGTTTACAAACTATGATTGTATGAAGTGCTAATAGATTTTAATTTGACATTATATCCCGGCTCTAACTGGTTTTTAATTTATAGGAAAGTCTACCCTGTCTCAAGTCAATGGATTGGACTATTGAGAATCGCAACTCTGCACCAACTAATAGAGTGGCTGTCGTTAGCCTTAAGGTATATAGATCCAGAGCAGCATTTTGTCTTTAATCTAGAAGCCAAGTAAGATTAATGGGTGACCCTGTTAACTTTCTGATTGTCATTTGGCAGTATTGTTTGCACCTTCATGATTTCATTTCCAGTGGCACAAGTGAATTTTCTACTTTGGTAGTGCATCAAAATAACAGAAAGACATGCCAACTTTCACTGGAGCTTTCAGCACTATTGAAGGATCTAAACTTGTCCAAAACATCATCTTTTTTTTATATAGGTATCCAAAACACCATCTTTAAAAGACTAGTTGAAAAACATTTGAGATTTACTTGAAAAGTTAGTGAATTAGTCCTGTTCAAGTTAAAAACACCTCCATATGTGCATGCGTGACTATGTTTGTGTGTGGAGAGAGTATAGGGTTATACTTACCATGAGGAGGTGCTTCTTATAGAGGTGAGTAGTTGGAGGGAGAAGTCATGTTAAAGAAATGAAGAAAATTTCTTTTCCAAATGTAATATGATATGACAGACTTACTGAATGTTTTCCCTTAATGTTATGATCAATTTTGAGACAACATCTACCTACAATTGTCTTGAGATTTTGTGATTTATATATGAAACTATTAGAATGGTCTTAATTAAGTTCGAGTTGTTATGGATTGGTGTTATTTGTGCAAGAAGAATGGGGAATCAATGGATCATTTATTATTGCATTGTGGGGTGACAGGAGTGTTGTGGGATGAGATCTTTTTTTTTTTTTTTTTATAGATAAAAGAGATTTTATTGATCCACGTAAAAAGGCAAAGCCCGAGTACACAGGAAGTATACAAGAAAAAGCCTAATTACAAACTACATGCTACGGATAGTAGCATAAAAGTCACTAAAACTCCTTCCATTTAGTACAATAGAGGAGGCCCACAATAACAAAGTATGAAAGAAAAAATCCCTAAAACCAGCCGGGGAGCGTTCCTTATCCTCAAAACAGCGGTTGTTTCTTTCGTTCCAAGTGCACCACATTAGACATAACGGCACCATTTTCCAAACAGCGGCAATCTGTCGATTTCCTCCAATCCTTTGCCAGAAGTACAATAAATCTATTACCCTCTTTGGCATAACCCATGCGATACCAAGTCTTGAGAGAATTTCATCCCATAAGGCCTTGACTATTTCACAGTGAAGGAGAAGATGATCCGCTGATTCACTGTTGTGTTTACACATGAAACACCAATCCACTATAATTAGACCGCGCTTTCTTAACTTGTCTATTGTTAGTATTTTGCCATGAGAAGCCAACCAAACGAAGAAAGCGACCTTGAGAGGGGCATTACTCCTCCAGATGCTCTTCCAAGGGAAGGTATTAGGAGAGTGGGTTGTCAAGGCCTTGTAATATGAGCGAACTGAGAATTTCTTGTTCCCGGTGCATGTCCATACTAATCTGTCCTCCCTTTCTGCCCTGTGTTTCAGTGCATATAGCATGCTGTAGAAATCTGTGATGTCTCCCACCTACCAATCCTGAGCAGCGCGAGTGAAACTCACAGACCAATGAATAGGCTCAGCAGTACTACACATATTCTCAGCCACTGAGGAGTCCGGATCAAGCGCAATCCTATAGAGAGAAGGAAAAGCGCTTTTCAGAGTTACATCGGGTTGATCTGAGATCTTTAGAAGAATTGATGTGGCTTGGGTTATGTCTTTGAGGGTGGTGGATTTATTAGCTTGCTGGAAGGATATTCAAGGCTGTCCCCAAGTGGCTGCAGTTTGGAGTATGATTCCTTTGTGCATTATGTGGTGTATTTGGATGGAAAAGAATGATCAGTGTTTTGAAGATGGGAGCGCACAATGGGGGAACTTTGGAACTTTTTTGTGCACACCTTATTGCTCTGGTTTTTAGCCATTGTGCTTAACAGAACTAGTGTTCATGATTTTCTGTTTTTAATTTCTGGTTCCTAGAATGTATTTAGGTGTTCTTTTGTATACTTTCTGTGTACATGGGCTTTGCCTACTTCCTTCGTATCAATTAAAATTTTCATTTTACATATTAAAAAAAAAAAAAAGGTTTGATATGTAAACTTCTTCATCAATGCTGAGCTCAACGTGGAATATATAGGCCAGTATTTGCCTTTTCCTCTCCCGGAAATCTGATTTCTTTTGCAACTTTTAAGACTTTCAATATCATTGCGTCCTTTGACCGTATTTGGTTTTACTTTTTTACTGTTATATAAAAATACTTATAAATATTTATAATTCATTGGAAATTTATTATCTTGAATAAAAGAGAGTTTGAAGTTCAGATGACTGCATTATTTGGGATTGGGCCATTGGGGTAAGGGGTTTGCCTGGGAAGTTTGTGATGACATTCTGATGGCTTTTCAGATAAATGCAACAAAGTTCTACCTTTTTTTTTTTTTTTTATAAATAAGCAAAGTTCTACCTCTTATCACTACCTATATCCTTAGATGGAAGGTTTCATTTAAAATGACTTTCTCGATTGACATTCCTGCATGAAAGCTCTCTGAATGCATTTTTTAATCTGTTATATTCCACCATATTGAGGAAAGGTGGGGAAGAATAGCGTCTTTGAGCTCCTACCAAGAAAGGGTTATATAATGTTCATTCTTTCTTGATATCTTTTTCCTTGGAAAAGCATATGGCAAACTAAGTCCCTTCATAGCAATGTTTTTTGCTTGGACAACCTCTTTAGTGAAGATTTCCACACCAAATAATCAAAGGAAAAGAAATATCATTGCGATGTGTTGCATGTATAGTTAACGATAGAAAGTCTGTTGATCATCTTTGATTCCATTGTGAGATTGCTAGTGCTTTGCAGAATGATTTCTTCAGTCGGATGGGTTTGACTTGGGTAACGTCCAAAAGTAGAGTGTCTTTTTGGTGATTGTAGAGGGTTGGGTGGCAGATCATGTGAAAGATGGTCCCTACTTGTTCATATGATGTGTTTGGAGGGAAATGAATGGTTAAGTTTTAAGGACCAAGAATGAACATTGGAGGGGCTCAAAACTTTCCTTTTCAACTTTCTTCTTTATTTCCACTTCTTGGTAGTTGTTTCTCCTGCGTACATCCGGTGTATCTGGGTTGTGCCTTTTGCATTTTTTAATGAAATGTATTACTCATCAAAACAATCTTTCCAATTGGCTTTCTTATTGAAGGACATGTGCACTATTATTTTTGAATATTTGAACTGCAAATATTCTCATGTAATTGTCAAGTTGGATGTGAGAAAGGACCTCTACTGTGAAATGATTCCCTTCTGTATGCAGTTCTTTGTCTCTCATCCATCTCGGTTTATAGAGTGTCATTTTCTTATCTTCTTATTTGCAGCTGCAAGACTACAGCAAGTCTCATTCAGGTGAAATTGAGGTGAAGTTTCAGCTTAGTAGAGACACACTTGAAGCTATGCTGAAATCAATGACCTACATTAGCGAACAGCTATCAAGCATGGTAAGCAGTTTCTTTATTTTGATTATGATGATAGATAGGGCAATTAAACTGCTTGTTTTCAGTAGCCTCTGTAAAAGAACCGTAGGAATTATAAACTACTTCAGGGACCAAAAATCATTTTTAGCCTGTAAAATTCAGTTATCGGTGCCTGCCTTACATATCTTGTCCGGTAGAGGAAAGATTGAAGAGATCCCTTTGAAAACATGAAAATAAAATAATGATGCAAAGTATACCTGGTGTCTGAATCTCTTAGCATACTAGTAGGAAAACCTAAACAAGTGATTAATTAAGACGCATGCATTGAGGTCTTCCCACATGTTCTGTTACTTTTGCATCCTAAAGTTGAAAGCGGTATATCTGAGCTTGTCTAGTGGACAAATCTCTTTGGCAGGTTGGGACTCCATCGGTGCCAGCACAAAAGAAGCAAAGGCAGTAATTTCGTTTGGTCATACTTCGATATTTGTTTATGTCAAAAAATGATTTACAATCCTATCCATATCTTACCCCTCCACCCCAGCCTCTTTTCTTTGTTATTGCTTTCTTTTGGGGGCTAACCATGTGTGAAGTTAACATTTTATATATCAAATGCGACTATCGATTTTTTCTTATGTGAGTTGTTTGAAGTTTATAGAATTGCATAGTTGATAATTGTAGATTTGGTGCTAAATTAGAGTTAATTTGTGGTGAATTTGGTTGCCTGCCAATAGGATTCCCATAATAACACTAGTGGATGATCATTTTTAGTTTTTTTTTTTTTTTTTCATTCCTGAGATGTTTATGTTATGGTTCTTTCCATATTTGTACCTCGTGGGAAATTATTAGATGGGTTAATGGAGAAAAGCTTGAGGATTTGGTCAAATTTTTTTTTAAATAAAAACTATATGTAACAGTATTATTACGAGATAAACATGGGAATAACATAAAAACAATGCTTGAAATAATATGCCAGCATGGAAAAGAAAAATCCAACACTGTTCCCAAAAGTAACATGCTTATATATAAATTGCATTTTTCTGAAAAGAAATTATAGAATAAAAATTACCATTTTTAAATAAACCATGAATCAGAGCATGCTTGTTGCCTTCATATTTATTCTTGTTGAAGTGCAAGCTTTTAATGATGATATGGTAATGGAGTTCCCACGATACCATGAACTCGATAGTAGAGCTTTTGGGACCGTCGCATAAATGCCTTCAAGATCATCTTAAATTAATGGAATGTGTTGGATCAAGGATATGGAGAGAAGGGGGAGGGGAGATAAAAATAAAAGATTAAAAATATAGAAAGTTAACTCCGGAATATAAATCTAACACCCCCAAAAAAAAAAAAAAAACTGTATATATGCAGAGCTTAAAAAGAATTCTCCCAATAAGCCTCATATTGTTATTCACTCTCAACGAGAAACTCTCAAGCTTCAATGACTCAAACCAAAACTCATTCTTGAAGAAAGCAATGCATATAAAAAAACAACACAAAGGCAACTAGCATTGATCAGATCATGAATGATACGCTCTGTTTTTTTCTCTTTCTCAAGTCCTGATTTTCAATCAGAATCACTTGGGCTTGAGCTAGAGCTGGCACTGGATCTTGCACTATGAGATTCTGCCCTATTATTTTTTGTGTCCAAAGTACCTGATATGTTCAAAGCCTCAAAGTCTCATCGGATCCATGTTCTGGTTTATCGGCAGCAACTGTGCTAATTCCTTGAACACCAGATCCTACATCAGTTGATTCAATCTCCTTGGCAGAACCCATTTCATATGGTTCTACAGATGCCGATTTCTCTTCTAAATCCAACGCTTCTGGCAGCACATGAAGATTAGCCTCGGAGACTTGCTTGAGAGCAATATGATTATCTTCCAGAGATTTTGTATCAACTACTTTCAAGTTTGAATTTGGTTCTACGTGATCCTTGGATTCTTCCACAAGCAGCCAATCATTAACCATGCTAGGGAAGATGACTTCCTCAACATCTGCGCCTTCATGAAGTTGCTTAAAGGCCAAGTCGATATCTTCAAGTGATCTTGCTTCAAGAACCGGGAGGTCCATCTGAGTCTTTAAACGGTTTGAATCTTTGGGAAACAACTCAAAGTCAGTATCCCCAAGGTTAATTTCATGTGGAGCACCAACAACTTCTTTGACACGAAAGTCCCCAACTGTATCCAATTCCAACAACAACTCTTCATCAATCTCTTTTATTTCACCAGCCTCTTCACTGATGGTTTGCACGGCATCAAGAGAACCGTAAGTTTCTGCTGAATAGTTTAAATCTTTTGAGACCTTTGTTTGATCTTCATTTACATTTCGGCCTAGGATATCAGCTTTCAAATTTACTCCACCAGAAGGTGACTTGTATTCATGACTCTCGGCTGGGAAATCAATTTGGGTAGAATCCAAAGCTGAGGATGACAAATTTTGCAGAATTTTGCACTCAGGATCAGTGACTTCTGGCATATCTCCATTTTCGGTGATTCTCACAACCTCTGCAGATTCTGTCTGGATGCTATTTGATTCCTGTTAAATGTCAAAGCACCACTATTACTATTAGTTTCCTACTTATGCTAAGTGATGTGTATACCATAAAGATCAAACAAACCAACCAACATGCTCTCTAACTGAAATAAAGAGGACAAAAAAACCAAGGTGTCATGGCTCACACGTATTGTTTAAACAAGCATGCAAATGCCACAAAGCAAGAAATGCAGACAGATCAGGGAAAAAATCAGCAAATAAGAAAATTTTAGAAAGAAAAAAAAAATCCAAGTTAACACCAAGATTTTACATTACTAAGGTATTACAATTGTATGGTGACACTATTATAAGAACCTCTCATGTAACAGTAAATTAATTCCACGATAAAGTTTAGCATTGATATCTGAGCATCATGCCCCTGCATGTTCAATAAATCAATTGAACATGTCTATTATCTGAAACTAAAATGCACATCTGTATTTTCAACTTGGAGTTCTTCTTATGTTAGTTTCTCTGGTACAAGTGTCCCTTTCTGCAGACCCATCACCAAGGTAGCATACATACAAAAAGGCACCAAGATCAACATTAAAAAGGATGGCCATTTTATAGTTCTGTTGTCTAAATGGCGTAAGCAAGAAGGGTACTGAATCTAATCATTCCAAACAGGAAGTTGCAATAACGTATGCCACTTAATACTACTGAAAAGAAAAAGGATGTAAAATTCATTATTGAAGAGAATTACAAATTTTAGTTAGTAAGAACAATATTTCAAAAAGTACAGCAAGAACACAAGCAAATATTAAATAGCAGCATAACTACAACCAGACGACTTACTGTGTATTTATCAAGATCTTCAGAAGATGCCTCAAGCCTAGGTTTATCTGCATAAGCCACATATTTCTTCAACTCAGACTGAGGTTTTTCTTCAGAAAGCATGTACTGTCCGGTATAACTCAAAGAAACCACATCCTCATCCAAATCATGGTGGAGAGCAGTGTCAATTTTTGCATCAGAACCTGATGAATGAACTTCATCCTGTTCGAACTGAACAATGTCCTCCCTATTCAATGACTGGTCCTCCATGTGTTCAGTTTCTGGAGTTGAATGACCGGAAAGAACCAGTATAACCTGTTCAGTTACCATAGGAGGCCATTGTTCCTCTGAGGAAGGAATATGGTGGGGAGACGAAGCCAACAGATCCAAATTTTCACCCCCTTCTCGTTGCCCTCCCACCTGGGTCTCTGCATCATCAAAGCTTGATGACTTGACCTGATCCCGTTCAAGCTGAAGAACTATGTCCTTGTGGATCAACTCTTCCCCTACAGATCCATAGTCTGATGAACTAGATGAATACGTTTGATCCTGCTCTAGTTGATGAGTTTCTTCCTTACCACTGGCATGCCACTCAACAGGTTTAGTTCCTGAAGATATGACTGACACATCCTCAACCACCAGTGAAGGAATCTCGGAAGCCATCTGATAACTAGAAGCCACTGTATCTAACTTCTCATGGACATCTTGATGGACACCAAAAAGAATCTCAGAATCAATACTCAAGGACCTGACTTGATCCAGTTCATGAGATGAGCTTTCTTTCTTATATACTACCATGCCCTCAGCTACTGATCCAAGATTAGGAGAAGATGACCTTGATTTAACTGAAGCAAGCTCAACCACGTATTCAGCTCCATTTTGCTCATCAAGGATAACTCCCGAAGACTTGGCCTGTGTAACATCATCTTTACCTAACTCCTGTACTTCCACAAACCTTTGTTCCATCTCGTCTTTTGGATGTGCCACCAAGGATGCTCTATCAATTTCTCCATAATTAGAAGAATCCTTCCCTTTGTACAACTCAGATTCCTTATCGGAAATAGGAACAGATGTTGCAACTGATACTGGAGGTGAACTCATTTTGGATATCTCTGCTTGCAAATTGTACATTTCAGAAGAAATGGAAGGAAAATGGAGGATCTTTTCACCTGCTGGGGGACTTGAATCATAAACAGGTTCGTGTTGATTGTCATCCACCTCCCCACCCTGAACGCGGAAATCTGGCTCCTCAAGGGAAGGTAGCATTGAACTACCAGATTCTTCAATATCATTGCCTCTTGGCTCCAAACTTGTCGATCCCTTATTTTCTGCATTCCCATCTATTTCCGGCATCGATGAAAAACGTGAAGTACTGCTGTAGTCCTCTTCAACTGATTCTGTATTTAAATGAATTTCGCTAGTGCTAAGTTCCAAAGGAATGACCACCTCGCCTGTTTCAGAGAAGCCAGAAGAATCCATTTGAGCATGATTTCCCGCTTGCCCCAATATGATCTTGGCCTCATCATGGCCAACATTTGATCGTGATGTTAAGTGAATTTCGCTGTTACTAAGTTCCAGAGGAATAGCCACCCCTCTGGTTTCAGACAAGCCAGAATCCATTTTAGCATTGTTTCCCACTTGCCCCAATGTTATCTCAACCTCATCATGGCCAACATCCCTCCTCTCAACTGGTTCTATCTCCACAGAATCAATATCTACAGACAATTGGCTTCCACGCTCGGCACGATCAAAAGCATGGCCTATGCTGGAGATGAGTTCTGTTTCTTGAGAAAAATCTTGTTCATTGGCGTTCCTGTCGTCTTGATCAGCAGCAGAACTCACAGATTCAGTGTCAGGAACAGAACTCAACTTTGATTCACTAACTTCACTAGACTGTCTCTCGAACGAGGAATAGCTTGTCCCCTCTGAAATAAATCTTTCGGGCACAAAAAAGGGTCTGAGATTGCTAGCACGCCTCTCTTGCCTGGGACCCCCAAGGCCGGATGGTCCCGAACTGAAACTTTCATGCCTACGGAATAATGCATCCTTCTGCTGAAATGTCGTGAACTCTTGCTGAAAACTGTCTCCCTTGAGATCAGGTTTTTCTTCATTTGGGTCATAAGGAAGATCAAAAGGGTTTCGCCTTGGCAACAAAATAGACGGTGCCGAACCAGGTGGATCATAGGAATCGTAAGGGAGATCAAAAGGATTGTGTCTTGCCGTTGAAATGGGTGGTACATTCAAGGGAAGATCAGCGCCGTCTAAGTCTATTAAATTCTTCTCGGTCATCAATCTCATGTTTTTCCGTGCTCTCCTCCTTGCAATGAGATTCTCCAGGCGTTGATTCCTCTCAAGCTCGGAAGTCCCCAGATCCATGAGGTTCTTTTGGTCATCCTCAGTCCACTTGATTGCCGATTTACTTTCATCCTCTTTACCTCCGCGTGCTTCTTCCTCCTCGTCATCTTCGTTTTCGTCAACACCATCTTCTTCTACTTCTCCATGGATTTCCGATTCTTCATCCGACTCAACACTGACATCGCTGCTTTCTTGAGAGTGCTCGGAAGCAACATCTGACTCGTCATGGGACATATGAGCCGGAGCCGGAGCTTCCATATCTAAAAGTGGGTGGAGTTCATCAAGCATGGGAATGATGTCAGCCATGGAAGCATCTGGCGAGGAACTCTCAGCCAGATCAGATCCCAAACCCGAAGACCCATCATCACCATCCTCATCATCATTAGCAGATAAATCCAAGTGATCTCCCTTTCGAGCATCAGCTAACTCTCCCGGGTGCTTAATACCATTACCTTCGACTTCAAGAATCTCATCTCCCCCTTTGTGAACCACCAAACCTTGATTCTCAATTGCTTCCCCATCATTTGCCACTTCTTCAATCCCCAAGTTCTCTTTATTAATTCCCCTCTTTCTTTCCAACTCCAAACCGTGAAAGTACCCCACAACTTCCCCAGTTGCTCGCTTCTGCAACTGAATTACCCGGGAACTATTATCAATCAGGGGCATGTAATTAACCAGACCATCGTCTATCTCAATCTTCCCAACTTTATCTTCCACCGAACTAGTACCCTCAATAGACTCCTGTAACCGTATTACCCGTGAACTGTGATCAATCAGTGGCACGTAATCAACCAGACCATCATATGTCGCGACCTTCCTGACCTCGTCTTCCGAACTAGCACCCTCAATAGCCTCCTCTACTATATCCCTTCCCTTTCCTGTGTATCTTTCTACAATAAAGCTTTCATCTCTCTCGTCATCGACAACAACAGTTGTATCCCCCGAAACCCGGGCCTTAAGCGATGCGACATCATGGGCAGGACTAACCTTATCATCATGTTTTTCAATCTCGGGTATTAGGTTGGGTTGCCCAAAACTCAAAAGGGTCCCGAGGAGTAGAGCAGTGCAGAACAAAACAGGGGATGCAGAGACCAAAAGGGAGAATACAAAAGGAAAAGATCTGTACAGCAACAACAAAAAACAGAGCATACCCACAAGGAATGGATGACTGCAAACTGATCTATAACATGTTCTGATTGGTATGATCAAGATTTTCCTCATTCGAATTGCAATTTCCGAATTTGATCCCATTTGTCTCTCAATCTCGGACGATCTTTCCAATTCCAATCCGTTTCTATAAACTGTACCAAAGATAAATCCATGGAACCCATTAGATCCATGAAAACGATATCCCAAAAGTAACCACAACAAAATTAAAAAAGAAGAAGAAGAAGAAGAAAACAATTGGAAAACAATCTAAACAAACGAAATTCAGTGTAATCAGACGAAGATTAAATTCAATACCTGATAACCAGAAAGTCAGAGAAAGAGAGGCGTTACTTAAAATCTTAGAATCACCCTGGTGGAGAAAACGAATAGAAGGCAAAATGAGAGAAAATTTAAAGAGGAAAGACTGAACACAGCTCGGATTAAAGAAAGCAGAGAAAATAAAGGCAACGAGAATCCCTCTGCTTTTGATCCTTCTCCTTTACCCTTTACTCACTTTTATCTATTGAAGATTATGAAAAGCCTTTATAACAAGAAGAAGAAGAATCGGTGTGGAGAACCATATGCTAATGTCATGATCTTTGATCGTTTTTGACAGAAAGACAAAATGGGGCGGCACGAAGAGAAAAGAGATTGAAAAAGACACATTCTTTTTTGATCTAATTAGTCGCCATTGGATTTCAATCAAACTTTACACGATGTTGGTCGGTTGGTTGGCTGGTTTGTTTGATTGTTTATCCTTAATCTCAGCGCATAACATTTAAGGCTGTTGGAATGATTCAAAGAGTGAGAATGAGACTGAAATAGCACGGTGGAACGTACTGCATGGAATCGCCATCGCCGTGGATTGGTTTAGATAAAGAAATAGTGAGATGGGGGTTGTGGGGACAATCATGGCTTTCCTCGGCATCGGTCATTAGTATAATATTTGCTTTCATCACAAGTTGGCGGTTGGAAACTAATAAGGTAATGTTGTTCCCGTTCCCATTCCCAATCCCCTCCCTCTGCTTTTGTGGCCGGCCAATAGCGGACTGGAGTTACCCACAATCTTTAATTATTAAAAATAAAAAATAAAATAAAAATTTTTTCCCTAATTATTATCATATTTTTTTTTTTTTTATAATCATTATTATCATATTTTAAGTTGAAGTAATTTATCGATTATGCTGAGAAAATTGGTTTTTATTTAAAGTTTTATTAGAATAAAAATTTATATAAAACTCCAAATATATAAAGAGATATCGAAGTTATTTATATTAAAAAAAAAAAAGTAGGTTCAATCATTAAAAAAAAAATATAAGAATAACCATTTTTTATAATAAAGTCTATTTTTTATTTTTTTTAATAAAGAGTCTGCGTGCGAATAACTATGACTTGATGCGTAACATTACTTTAGTTAAATCCATTTACACGGTTGATAACTTTTTCTTAGAGGTTGTTAAAGAATATGTTTAGAAGTTTCTGGTTTAAAACCACATCTTTTCTTCTAGAGAATTAACAAAAATAGGGACATCTAATAAATAAATACCATCTCAGTTACAATAAATAAAATAAATTAAAAACTCAAACTAATTTTCTTCCACAAAAAAAGTCATTCTCCAGCCTGTACTTAACTATGTATTATACAGTAATGAAAAATATACCTTTGTAGGAAGAAAAAATCTAATTGTAAATATAATTATGTATTAATATGTGCACTAATTTATTATGATTGGTTAAAAATTAGATTTTATTGAAAATAGTGCTAATTTAAATTTTAAGTATGAAGAAATCAGTATTGATACGCAAATTAGTATATAACTTTACTTGTATGTATCAAAACTCTTGTAAGAAATATCTCATTTTCTTTATTTAAACTTGCTGCGCAATGTTTTTGTAACTTTGTATGCAATGATTAAACGTAAAAACAACTTGATTATCACTAAAGTATTTTTCTTATATATAATTGTGTGTATGGATGATCATATTTGTAAAGAGATTTTTCCTATCGAACTAAAGGCTCAAAAGGTAAGCCCAAATATGGGAGCCTGATTTGAAGTGGCGCTCCCTCGTCGCACTAGAGGCCCTTAGCCTATAAAAAATATGTTTATGGCCATAATCACTTGAGAAGACCATCAAAATGTCAAGAATGAGGAGACAACTCACCTTGGCATCCCTCATGACAGTCTCAAATAGAACTATATAGGAAGGTGGATAGGCAATATAGTGTCATTGATCTTCTGATAAGCAGAAAATGAAGAGCTTAATAGTATGTACTAGTAAAATAAAAGAGACAGTGAACCATGTTATATTAATTATGCCATCCTAAAAGTCACGTTACATTAAAAAAATATAACTAAATAATCTGTTGAAGAGATATTCTCCTAACACAAAGTACATGCACTTGATCTCCAGAAATTTAATATAAAAGATCATTTTCGTGAATGAATAAAGCTCACTATTCATTTGTACAAAATAGTAAAACGATAAACTTAGATATTGAAGATTCTCTGGCCTCAATCAAGTTCTCGTATCTCTGGCCTCTAAATATCTGAGTTTCTGAGAGACTGGCCAAACGATAAAACACCACGTTAACAATATTCGTAGGATATTATCAATTAACTTTTAGTTTTTTTTTTTTTTTAATAATAATAAAAAAGATGATATAAAGGCAATAAAAATATAATATTTTATAAGATGAGATAAAAATGAGAGAGAAGCGTGATAGGCTGATATACCGATAGATTGATCTAACCTAACAAATGCCAACACAATGAACATCGAAGACATTCCAAACCAGGGGGAGAACCAAATCCATTATGCTTAGCCATGCCTACCTACCTTCTGGTCAAAGACACGAGGAGGTATGGATAATAGTTGTACGTGACGCGTCTGTCTTTCCCTTCCTCTCGCTCGTGCTACTCGGTCGTCAATCCCACGCACGTATGGGGCTGCGCTGCATATCCCTTGCGGCTTCATTTCCTAAAGCACAAATCTGTGGTTTTATCTTCCATTGAGATAAGCCTCCCGGTTCAGCAAGAGGTATTAAAAACTGTCTGATGTAGCATTTGTCTTTTCGCTTTTGAAATACTAAGAGATTTATGAATCGACAAGAATATTAATGCATATGCATGTCTATGTGAAAGTCAGAGTATGGTTGATTTTCTGGGGACTGTGATATTGGAGTGAACATGTTTTGATAGTTTTGTTTGGATCTTTAAAGGGTCTTCTGGCTATGTTGTTTGAAAGAATTTTTTAGCCCTCACGAAGGAGCTGAAAAGATGAAGCAGAGAGAAGTTTGGGCAGGGACAGGTGGGGAAGGTAATAACGTTTTGGGGCATCAAGAATACTTGATTTTGGATTGGGGGAAAGAAGGTTGGTTTTTGGGGGGGGGGGGGGGGGGGGGGTTTGGTGTGGTAGGAAACTGCGGATTCTGGTGCTTGGTTTCGGATAAAACACCAACCTATTCTATTTCCTTTTCGGTTCTTGCTGATATTTTTATTCATCAAGGTCTTGCGGTTTCACCAGCAAGATCATGCTTAAGGTAAAGTCTTTATTTTTTTGTGAAACGATTATTGCGGTGATAGACGTGGTAATTTCGCTGGTGAAGGAGTTTTGAGTGGGGAGAACTATTTTACTCTGTTATGAGATGTGGCTATGGAAGTGCTTTTGTACAAATTTGAAAGTATCTCTGGTTATAAAAGAGGAGCTAGTAATTTGAAGTTGCCACCCCTTGCACGTTGAAGGCGTATATTAGGCAGATATCTTCGTTATTGACTGAAGGTGCTCTGTGCATCTGGCAAATTTAAAGAACTGTTACCTGCAGTTGTTAGATTTTGCAGATATGTTAAATTAGAATTGAGGAGTGACAATAAACAAGTTAAGAGAACTGAACCAAATCTCTGCAGTGTTTAACATTATATAATACAATTTTCAATAATAATTGAAGATTGTTAAATTAAATGACTAAAATTGATGCATATATAATTTTTGCTGCATAGGGATTTCGTGAAGATATTAAGGAGAACTGAGTAAGTGTACAGCATGCTTGCAACTCAGTTGGAATTGTCAGTGCGAAATAGTCCTTTAGTCACTCTATTGAAGAATTTTATATAGCATGTTAATTCTTAAGAAAGTCCACAGAATGATGAATGATGTTTGCATCATTGAATATCATGTGCTTGTCTTGGGTTGTAAAGCTTAACTGCTCCTATTTATTATTTCTTTTTTCTTTTTCTTTTTCTTTTTTATAAGTAAGAGATAAAATATTATTGATATGAATGAGATAGGCATAAGCCATGTACACTGGAAGTTTATTATTTCTAAGTCCATATCTTCAGAGATATATCCTGCATGGCTTTACTGGAGCCTATATGAGTCAATAAGTTTCTCGAAAAGGCTGGGATTGGAAGCCTATACGAGATATCCTGCATGAGTAGGATTGGAAGCCTTATTGGGGAAGCCTCTATGCAGATCAGTTCTCATATAAAAGGCTGGGATCTCATATTGCTGGACTGTGTCGAGGTTTTGGACCATGAAACTGAATGCACAAAAAGATCTCAAGTACAGTTGAAACTGAAAGGAAGTATCATAGGTCTTATGTACAGTGTAAAGTTTGACTGGAGGGATGCTGCCTATTGGAAACAAAAGAAGTTATTTTTGGTGCCTATGGGGGAGTTGGATCTCCAAGATTGAAATGGGGACATTAAGACAAAGTTGGCTGTGCTAGATGGGGAAGGAAGCATTTACACTGAGAAGGTGTCGAGGAGACTTGTGGTAAATAAAACCAGCCCAAGGGAAGAGACATCTTAGAACCATTTGGAACATGGAGTGTTTCCCAAGTCGAGCCTTTGGATATTGAGTCTATAATTGATCCTAGTGAGGACTCTAGAGCCAGATGGATTACATCGAACATGGAGTGGAGATCTGAGAATAATTTTAGCAAAACTTGGGGGGGGGGGGGGGGGGGGAGAGAGAGAGAGAG
This sequence comes from Carya illinoinensis, assembly GCF_018687715.1. NCBI lineage: Eukaryota > Viridiplantae > Streptophyta > Magnoliopsida > Fagales > Juglandaceae > Carya > Carya illinoinensis. The sequence goes on along the minus strand of NC_056760.1, from coordinate 5,557,111 downwards.
AGAGAGAGAGAGAGATTTCTCCAATCAAATAAAAGCTAAAGGACAAAGAAAAATAAAGTAATCTGATTCCTCTGCCTACAGGTTTGACATGTTCTGTGATTCTCTGGAAAGTCGGTTGGACCTGTAACATGTTGTCTTTCATTTGAGTATTACGTTGCCATATTATTCTGTACATTCCTTTTATCTTTCTTTGTTTTGTCACTAAGTTTCTGCTTCCCGGCTTTGATTCTATTGAAAGATTCGTCAATCCCCCCCGCCCCCAGGCACAAAAAGAGAAAAAGAGGGAAAAGAAAGAAAGAAAGGAGAGTAAGCTCATTAGGAAGTTCACCAATTTTGAATAAGATTTCTTTGTTTCTTTCTCTCTTCGAATCCATATTCTGTACAAACCAGTCCTATTAATCTATCTATCCATAGGGTTTAATAAACAAGCAGGAATTTTTTTGATGTGTTGTGGTCATTTTTCATTATACATACTAATTGTTTTGTGTTAGATCTATTCGGTCAAGAAATATCGTATGCCAATATATCTGTAATTGCCAATGCTCAATTTTGTAACTTCACATCTATGAATCTTTTAATTATGCTCAATATGCATATCTGTAGAATCATTTCAGCCTCCTGTAGACTCGCCAAAATCTGAACTAATGTCTTCTAAGAAGTTTCAAGGAAGTTTAACTGAGAAAACGTTATCTTCTGAAGAGCAACAGGCCAAGGTATTATTTGAGTATGGTTTTCAGTGTATTGTTTATGTATTTACTTGACTACAGCATCAATTAATGGGATCTAACTGGTAAGCTGTGAATACTTGATATCATAAATTTGCTTTTGCCTGTACTTTTCGCATTTTACATATGCTGGGTATGAGAAAAGTGGGGATAAAAGCTTTATCTTTACCATTTCCTTTTATTTTTATTTTTTTGTAAATCTTTTACTTGTTTTGGCGATTTTGAACTGTAAAATTGTCTGTTAGAACGGCCTACAAACTTAAGGAATAATATTAACTGGCCAGTATGTCTTTTTACTGAGAAAATTTAGTATGAAAAATAGAAGTCCATGGTTCTTCTCAATTGCCAATTTTGTGCATCAGATCAATGCTAGGAGAGACTGCAGTTTGTTATTAGTTTTATTAATATTATGCTTCATATTTTGTGATAGAAATTATACGAGTGTTTCTTATGCTTAAATTTAATTTCAAACTTTGCGTCATGGACATTAATCATGTCATGGAGTCTCTTTCACCATGGTGTGAGTAGGAAACACAGTTGCTGCTTGGAATAATCTTTCAAGTGGTGAATAAGAGATAATCTACCCCATCTCTTACTAAGTGAAATCAGAAACACTGGTTCTGTTTTTTCTCCAGATCAATGAAACAAGAAAATTGATTGGTCCAATTGCTGATAAGCTTCCAGTCCTGTGTTCCAATGCATCAATATTGAGGTTTCTTAGAGCTCGGAACTGGAATACAAAGAAGGCATGCAAGATGCTGAAGCAAACCTTGAAGTGGAGGCTGGAGTACAAGCCAGAGAAGATCCAATGGGTATGCATATGTGCGCTATATTAAATAATGATATGTAAGAGTAGATTTCCATTTTCTCCTCTCTATGTAAAAATACATCTAAAATATACCCTGATGGATAAACCTGCAGTTTCTGCCGTAGCTGTCTAACACGATATATCCAATGGGTACTAACTCAAATGTTTATGAGTTAGTACCATATCAAAGGAAAGATGATATGTTCTGGAAAATTGTTGGGAGAAGTGATGTTTAATTTTGTAGATTTTGGCATAAAACCTAAACATTTTTATTTTTGATAAGTAAATCAAAGTATATTAATTAAAAGAATAGGCAACAGCCGTGTTCAGTACAAAGAATGCCCTAACTACGTAGGAGCAATAGATACAAGAAAATCATGGAAATCATGGCCATTAAAATTAATGGCAATAGCCCAAGTACAAAGAGTTCGAGGCATAAAACCTAAATATGTAACGGTGAATTTGATTTTCATCCTTCTTGGAGTTTGATTTACTTAATATATAGTAAGTGATGCTACTTCTGTTGTAGGCTTATTCTCTAAGTCCTGCTCTCAAATTAAAACGAAGATATAAGTTGCATTGTCCATTTTCTACTTATTGAAAGTGGTATTTTTCATGCTTTTAGGAGGACATTGCTCATGAAGCTGAGACAGGAAAAGCATATATGGCAAATTACTTTGACAAGTTTGGACGACCTGTTCTTATCATGAGACCTGGTTATCAGGTAGTTCAAAGAGAATGATAAGAATCACTCGGACAACATGAATTATTGTATTCTGTTTTTTTTTTTCTTTTTTTAGTTGGTACGGTTGAAGTCTATGTGATTGTACCTTTTCTCTTATGATATCAGAATACAAACTCAACAAGTGGGCAGATCAGATACTTGGTTTACTGTATGGAACATGCCATTAAAAATTTGAATTTAGATCAGGAGCAGATGGTGTGGCTAGTTGATTTTCAAGGATGGAACACATCAAGAATATCTATGAAGGTGACTCGGGAAACGGCTCATATCCTGCAGGATCATTACCCAGAGAGGCTGGGACTCGCAATACTCTATAATCCACCAAAAATATTTGAGTCCTTTTGGACGGTATGTCATCATATACCCTTACCCCTATTTTGTCATCATCTTATGTTAATTTTTATTGTGGTATCCTCTAAGCTGTAAATTTTGGCTATATATAGATAAAAATATATATGCATGGATATTGGGAATTGAACATGTGACATCTGTCTTATTACCCTATTACCGTATCAAAAGACAAATTTCTTACATCAACATATTTACAGTAGGGATGAGTTGCCAGTGGTTTTTAGATCAGACAGCACTCCTCCGTGTTGTACAACTTGTACTGATGAATTTGAGTCATAGGCCCAATCCTGGTGAATTCAAGCTTTAAAGGAAGCTCTTTCCTGTAAAATAAACTGAAGGGATGGGTTAGTTTTCAATGTATATACGTGTACCCTAAATTTCAAAATATTCAATTACGATTCTTGGAACCCGTTTGTGTTAATCTGTTATAGCGTAGAGATTCTTGGAACTTCAGATATTCTGCAGTTATAGACTGCTTCAGAATTACTGAAAAGTGAGTGCGACAGGAACCTTTTATTTATGGTACCCGAAAAAATGATGAAAACTTTTTAGTATAATAGGCAAAGAGAGAATTTGTATAAAAGGACTCTAAAATGAGACATCTTTGGATTTCAATATCATCAACTAGCCATCTTATCAAAAAAAAAACATATCACCAACTAGCCTATGTTTCATGCATTTTGGATTAAAATAATTGAACAATTTTTTTTCCCTTTGAAATAGCTGGTAAAACCATTTATTGAGCCCAAAACCTTCAAGAAAGTGAAGTTTGTCTACCCCAACCACCCAGAAAGCCAGAAGATAATGGAAGAGCTCTTTGATATGGACAAGTTGGAATCCAAATTTGGTGGGAGAAGTTCAGCTGGTTTTGTCTACCAAACTTATGCTCAAAGAATGATGGAAGATGACAGGAAAATTTCTGATTTAATCGACTCTGGTGGTTTATCTCCATTATCATCTGCAATGTCTGAATGCCAGCAATCAGACTCATTGGTTACTGATCATTGTTCAGAGGCCTCGGATGAATCATCCGGTGATGAAGCAGCTTCTTCAAACTTGGAGGTTGTTGACGAGAAAATACAAGTCCATCCACCAAGCTCCAATGATGTTGCAAATGGTGAGGCCTTGAAGCAGCCACCTAGTAATGAAAATTGAGTAGCTAAATGTTGACATATCATGTGTATATAATATATATATATATATATATATATATATAGTACTTTATGCATCAATTGCATAGATATGAACGCAAACATCAAAGTGCGTTTTCTTTACCTTGTACAGATATGAACTTTTGAGATTAATGATTTCATACAGTCCATTTTTGAACTGTATCATTACTTGTCTATTTTATATTTGTTTGGCATGCAGAACTATTGATCAACATTGAGAACGTTTATAGACCGGTACAAATGATTTTGGGTTATTGTTCAAAAACTTTCCAGTTAGGATTGCTGCTACTCTTTACCCCCGTGTCGACTATGCGGTAAAGAAGAATGATTTTTCCAAATTTCGTTGGAACAATCATTTTGCGTCTTCAACTTGTCACCTTAAATTATGAAATTTTGTCAGATTTTTTTTTTTTTTTTAAGATTTTAAAAGGAAAATGATACTCTCTTGATAAAATCAATGACGCAAATAATCAAACTTTTATGTTTAGAACGCTTAAAAAAGTAACCCTGTGCTCGAGTGTCTCTTTATAAAATCAAAATTAAAAGAATTGATTGTTTCTTGTAGTAAAGTTACCTCTCACTACCGTCAGCGGAGTCGGCACATTGGGTCGGCTCCGATTTCCCCTTTAAGGGAATACGGTCTTACACGTCGACGTTTTTTGGAGGGATGGTTTTGCAAATTGAACTGGAATGAAAAGTGAGTAGGTGAAGCCAAGCTGGTTGGTTGCAGTAGGTAGGTAAGCGTAGAGTCCTAGACCCTTCTTCCTTTCTCTTTCTTTCTTTCTTCATTTCTTCGATTCTCTTCTTCCTTATTTAGCTTGTTGTGAAAAAGTAAAGTTGCTAAACCACAAAGCTTGGAACGCAACCAGGAAGAAGATAGGGAATTGGGATGGGGCTTTATACAACTGTGATGGAAGAGATGACAGAGTACACGGGGCTATCTCCGGCGGCCTTCTTCACCATCGCGGCTCTTATGGTCGTGGTTTATAAGATGGTGTGCGGCATGTTTGTTTCCCCCGAAGATTTCAATCAACCCCCCATCGTTACCGCCGGAAACATCCGCTCCAACCTTTTTAACTCGAGTTTCTCCGGTACTAATGATGGAAACCCGGTCCAATTGGGAGACATGAGTGAGCAGCAACTAAGAGCCTACAACGGTTCTGACTCCAATAAACCCATCTTAATGGCCATCAAAGGTCAGATCTACGACGTCTCTAGCTCCAGGTACCCTAATAAAATCTTGTTCTTTTTGTTTCAATTCTCAGCAGGATCATGATTTGGTTCCTCAAAATTTTCAATTTCTCTCTCTTGAATGGTTCTTTAAGGGACTTTGGTGGTGTTTTGAAATCATGGAACTGGGCCGATTGCGGATAGTGTAATTGGTTTCAAATTCTCACTGTTTGGATTGGTTCTGAACTTTTAAGCTCGAATAAAAATTCTGAGATTAGTGACTTGTGAACCACCAAAATCTTTTCTTCATGAGAAAAGGGAGAAAAAACCAATATTGTTTCCTCAAACCTATAAAATTCATGAGTAGATTGGTTCTTCGTCCAAACAACTCTTTGTTCTGCGTTCAGGCCTAACTGGAACTCCTCTGCTTGACAAATACCCCCATCAAGTTGTGCTTAGATTTTGTTGTACGAGATTACTAGGACTGGTATGCTTGTTGTTGCTTTGGCACTTCATCACAACCTATTCCTTGTCTTCAGTTTCTATACCATTCATCTAATATCTTGATATATTCTTTACAATTTGAATGATAGTAATGTTTACCATAATATTGGATTTTGGTTAAAACGAGCCTCAAAGTTGAGTTGATATTTACGTGCAGGATGTTTTACGGTCCTGGTGGACCGTATGGAATGTTTGCGGGAAGGGAAGCCAGCAGAGCCCTAGCGCTTCTATCTTTTAACCCCCAAGACATTAATGGTAACCTTGAAGGTCTGGATGATTCCGAGCTTGAAATTTTGCAGGATTGGGAAGATAAATTCATTGAAAAATATGCGAAAGTTGGGCAGCTTGTCCCAGAAGGAACGAGGATTGAGCACCCTGAAAGTGGAGATAAAGTTGAAGAGAGTCGGAACCCGCAAGAAAAAGCAAAAGCACAATAGAGGGGGGAAATAGGAGTTAGTTTGTTGGCCTAGACTCTAGAGTGATACAAAGAAAATGCTTTCATTTTCTTGGTTTTCTCCTCCCCATGAGGTTGAGCTTCTGAGCATATAGCTGAGGTTTTAATCATGTAGTGGGTTGCTGTGGATGGCAGTAACAAAATAGATCTGAGAGCTGAATAAATGAGACCCTTTTGATTGCATTTTATTGCTAGGCAGATGGTTTCCAAATCTATATATACGATGTGTATGGTCAGCAGCATGTAATGTAGAACCTGCTCCTTCCCTGTTGAGGGTTTTTCCGTCACTCTCTCTTTTTCTTGCATTAAGGTTATCAGTAAGCTTACGATACTGCTAAAATATTGCGCATAGCAGAGCAAGTTGAAGTCTGAACAGAGTGAATGGGATCTTTGCAATTGCAAGGGGACATGCGGGGGGGATCATAGGGACAAGATGAATTTACGGACAACGACCATTATACACGACCACTTAAAACGCAGTCCAGACAGAAAGCCACGCTGATTAATTTGCATGTTTAATGCATAACAACTTTTGGAATTTCTCGGTGATAAAAAGTTAGATTTCTATTCATTTCAATGGTTGACTTCACCACGGCGTTGTATGCAAGCAAAATTACACTTATCCCACTTTTATTTCCTTATACCGCAACTTTCAAATTGAGTATAAGACCAAGGTGCATGTCGTGCAATACAAACAGCAATAAAACTGAAAATGTTAAAACTTCTTATGAAATTTACTATAAAGAACTCCAAGGGATTAGTCAAAGTGGGGGAGAGCACCGTCCGGTCCTAGTGATCATTTTCCCGGATCAAACTGGACATCCCTAAGGACCAGATCGGACTGGTAGTTATCGATCTAATTCGATCAGTCCAATCTTTTTTTTTTAAATCGATTAATAAAAAAATTATTTAAAATATTAAATTAAAATTAAGTGACCTATTAAATAAGAATTACATAATAAATTGTATAATTATTAATATATACTAATACTATATATTATAGTTATACATTAAATAATGTAATACTTATATAATATTGTGATATATATAATTAATTTATACAATTATTTATATAAATAATATATCTATTTTTTAATATTTCATTCGATCCGGTCCGGGGTGAAAAATTCCTAGACCATGGACCGGATCGAACAGGACCAATTCGGTCCAATCCGGTCCAAAAATAGCTGGTTCGATCAATTTATTCAGTCTAAACCGAAACCGACCAGATCGACCGATTCTCATTCCTAAGTTCAAGTGATGAAGATCTTAATATTGAAGTATCACTTTCTTCAAAATCTAAGATTTATTACTTTATAAGTGCAAATAATACTTTAAACACGACACTCTAATAAAAAATTATTGATTTAATCAGTTTGATGTTAAAAAACTTTAAAAAGTGCAGTGTATAGGAATCGAAATTTACTATACAGGAATGTGTCTTAAGGATGCTACTTTACGGAGGTTCCCGACATTTCCAAAAAAAAAAAATAATACTAAAGCGTTTTTACAATTTTTATGTCCTCGATATGAAGCATCCATCATCGATGTAAGAAATATTGATTTGTTTTAAACTATTTTAAATTGTATGATTACATTTATCTAGTCGTCAAATGCATAGTGCATAGTATTAACATAGTGAGTTGGTCGACATATGCATAGTGCATAGTGCATAGTACTAGCATAGTACTGACATAGTGAGTTGGCCGACATATGCATAGTGCATAGTGCTAGTATAGTACTAGCATAGTGAGTTGGCCGACATATGCATAGTGCATAGTGCTAGCATAGTGCTAACATAGTGAGCTAGCATAGTTCGCTTTGTACGCCTATATATATCGTTGAATTCTTTAAGAAATTCATAAGTTTCATAACCTTTCTGAGCTCTATCTCTTTCTCTCTCCTTTTAAAGTTTTATAATACGTTATAGCTCTCTCTTTTCTATGATTTCATAACACGTTATCAGCACGAAAGTTCTGACGATTTTGAAACTAGTAGTCCTCTACTTCAAGTAAATTTTTCAATATATTTTTATATTCCTGATTTATATATGTAAAAAATGTCAAATCTTACAAAATTGGAATTCGTTGCTCTTGACATTTCTGGAAAAAATTATTTATCTTGGATCCTTGATGCTGAGATCCATTTGAATGCGATGAACCTGGGAGATACAATTAAAGACGGAAATCAAGGGTCCCTGCAGGACTGTGCTAAGGCAATGATTTTCCTTCGGCACCATCTTCATGAAGAATTAAAAACTGAGTATCTAACGGTGAAAGATCCACTTATTTTGTGGAATGATTTAAGGGAGAGATATGAACACCAGAAAACTGTAATCCTCCCAAAAGCTCATCATGATTGGATGCACCTGAGGTTGTAAGACTTCAAGAGTGTTAGTGAGTATAACTCTGCACTCTTTAAAATTAGCTCACTATTGAAATTATGTGGTGAAAAAGTCACTGATGATGACTTGTTAGAGAAAACATATACTACTTTTCATGCCTCGAATGTGCTCCTGCAGCGGCAGTATCGAGAGCGAAAGTTTAAAAAATATTCTGAACTTATATCTTGTCTTCTATTAGCTGAGCAAAATAATGAGTTTTTGTTAAGAAATCATCAGTCACGTCCTACTGGTTCTATATCATTCCCTGAAGTGAATGGTACTAGATTTACATCATTCCCAGAAGCGAATGGTGCATCTTTTTAAAGAAAACGAGGGCGTGGACGTGGTAGGAAAAACTATGGAAGTGGAGGTCCTAGAAGTGACCACACTAAAAGGGGCAATAATAGATATACACCGTACCACCAGAAGTGGTTCAACTCAGAGAAGGGCAAAGGTCCTCAAAACAAATTTTTAAAAAAAGATGAAAATGGATGTCATAGATGTGGTATGACTGGACATTGGGCTCATATCTGTCGTACAGATAAGCACTTGGTTGACTTATACCAATCTTCTATAAAAGAAAAAACAAAGAAATTTGAAACAAATTTTGCTGAACCATCATATGCTTTAGATTCTATAGATGGAGAAAATATTACAAGTCTTGATGTTTCTGATTTCTTTGAGGATTCTAGTGGTAGAGTTGATCATGAAAGTGTTCTTTTTAATTAATGTATTTCCTTTATCTTATTATAAAATATTTTTATATTCTGCAATGTTTTGTAGTAATGAAAGTTTTATTTATTCTTTTATACTTGTTATAAATTATTGATGATATGATTTATCTGAGAATGGAAATGGAGCATCCCTGAAGGATCGCCCTAAATTAATAATTTTATTGAGTATCTCATATGAGTGATACTTGTACCAAAAACTCATTATGATTTATGCACCTGAAGTTGCATAATTGAAATTGTGGAAATAATATATATTTAAATGAACGTCTCGAATGTGCTCCTGAAGTAGCAATATCGAGTATGCTCCTGAAGTAGCAATATGAAATGCAAACGTTCACAATATATTCTAAATCTGTATCAGTGACTGAGCAAAATAATGAGCTTTTGATAAGAATCATTATTCACGTCTTACTAGATCTACATCATTCTCTAAAGTGAATGATAATGAATTTATATCATTCTATTCCCTGAAGTGAAAAGAATGATGCGTTTCATTCAAAGAAACTAAGAGATTGGACGTAATAATGAATATCTTTTCGGGCCAGAAGCTCGTATTGGAAAAGCTGTAAACTTTCTCTTTGAGATGATATTATACAAATTATTGAATCAAATATTATGATGCATCAAAAGGTGATATGATTCAAAATATTTGTATCTTTTCATGGTTATCTTGATCATCCAAAATTAATTACGATAAGTCGAATGATTTTCATATGGACGTTCATAAAAGAACCAGAAGATTCTTTTACTATAAATGTGACGCCCCCAAATTCCATTTGGGATCGAACGGAAATTTGAAGCGTCGAGACATGCAACACAAGGTTACCTGCCCCCGTTCATGACATATAAGATGCAATGTTCCTAACATGCATCTAACAATATGCAATATTCGCAGCGGATAAATTTTTTGTTTTTTTTTTAGCAATACTATGCACCAAATTGAAAATATCTCAAATGCTTAAAACATACTCCATACATAAAAACCTATTGAACAACTAAAATCACAACACTAGTCCAAAATAGTTATGATCCAAAAGTACTGGAGATGCAACTCCATCGTACAAGTAATAATTTAACTACTATATTAACATTAACGACGCACCGTCGTTCAATCGACTGTGTCTAGTTGGTCAGCTCCTGATCCTCCTTCAAGTCCTGTAACAAGATCTACCATTCGAGGGGAATGGTAGTTGGGACTACCACAGTGAGATTTGATTTCAAATCTCAGCAAGTTAACAAAAAACTTCCACACATGCTAATGATGCATGGATGACAGTAAAAGCATAAATGTATAATCAAATTCATAAATAATTAAAGCATAATTGACATAACTTAAATTGAAACATGAACTGAACTTGACTTAGTATGAACTTACTCTGAAACTTGAATTAACATGAAAAATACATACTCCACAGTTGTTGTGGCCCCATGTATTCTACGTGTAAATACATACTCCACAGTTGTTGTGGCCCCATGTATTCTACGCAAACTTGACTTAACATGAAAAATACATACTCCACAGTTGTTGTGGCCCTATGTATTCTACGTGTAAATACATACTCCACAGTTGTTGTGGCCCCATGTATTCTACACATCACAATGTTGTTAAATACATACTCCACAGTTGTTGTGGCCCTATGTATTTTACACAAACTGAATGTACTCAAGATGAAACGTGACTAGAAAACTAAAGGACTGGATCCCTGACGTAACATAACTTGATTTGAATATAACTTGAAATACATGACCAACTTGAGATAGAAACATTTCGTAACATGGCATAACATATAATAGACAACATATTTAACATGACATACTTGTAATGTACAGTAATACATGACAGAATATATTATGTAACAGATAAAAATTGATGACAGAATAAATTCTGTATAATAGATAATTACGTGATAACTTGGCATGACATGACATATATGATAACATACATACATACACTATAGTTCCTTTACTTAGCACACATACACAGTAGACTGCTAGTAAGTTAAAAGCTAACTTACATCGACCTCCGCGTTTCTTATAAAACTTCAAGTGCGATCACGAGGAACTGTAATTAGTGATTCTAAAAGTTAGAACTAAATCACTAATAATTTGAAATATGGAAAATACTAACTTAAAGGGTAAAATTTTCATTTTACTCTCTACATGTGGGAAAATGACCGTTTTACCCATAACTTAAGGATTTTGCATACTAACTCTAAAAGTTTCCAAAATTTACATTCCTCATGTAAATTTTGTCCTAAACTTAAATATCAACTCAGAAAAATTTAAAACAAAACACAACTATGAAGAACACACTATGGTCGAAATATCCATAGGCCATTTCCCTTTATTTTTGTTGCAATTCCTTCCAACTTCAAAACTCATGCTTAAACCAAAATTTTGCAACAAACATCTTCCAATCTTAAGTTCAAAACCATACTTAAAACATCCATTTAGAAAAAGCTAATAATCAACACCAAACTTTTTTGTAAAAAGATCCAAGCACTTGAATCACAAGTTTTGACCTTAAATCAAAACATCTCCAAGAATTTCAAAAATCAAATCTTACTTCTAACATATTCATAATATCATCCTAACATCAACCATGCTTTAAATCATCAAACTAAAGTCACCAAAATCACAAAATAACATTTGGAGTTTTTGGTTTTACACTTAGTCCAAAAACAGGAACTTTTTCCTCAACTAGTTTTGATAAATCTCTTGATCTATGACTTATAAATATATGATCTTCAAACCAAACCATTACATGGTTTAAAAAGATGTCCTAAAACATATACAAGCTTCTAATTCAAGATCACATGGTTAGAAATTAACCAAAACATAAATTTAGCCAAGAATATCCACACTTTGGCTTATCTGAATATCTCTTTGCATAAAATTTCATATCTTTGAAACTAACATCAAATATCTACAAAATAATAATATAACATGTATATAATATGTTTAGGATCCTCCAATAAAATTATCAAAGTCATTAGAATAGGTTTAGACCACCAAAGAGTTAAACTTTCTCAAAACAGAAACTGTTTTTCCTCTTCCAGTTTCTAAGTTTCTAAATCTAAGAACATCTTTCATCAAAACCTTTAATCATGCAAAAATCCTCAACCAATAGTCACATATACATGTTAACAATACTCCATAAAAATTTCGGACCAATATCTATCCATTAGCTTGGTCAAAAACTCCAAACTATAACATATTCTCCAGTTTATCTCCCAGAATGACCTTTTTATAGTTTACACAATATTTGACTAACCAAATGATCTTCAAATGGGGCAAATAAGATATCCATGTAAACTAGACTAAAAAAAGAATAACTTATATGAAGGAGACTTTATGATAAAACACTTACAACAGCTTCGAAATGGACGTGCAAAAGATCTCCTAAAATCTGTCCGAGAGAGAGTGTTTGATAATCTTTTATTAGAAGGAGTAATTGAAAATAAGTTCATGGGTGCTGGCTGGACACATTTATGGACGAGATAAGGGAGGTGATAAGGCTGGAGTTGAGAGTTGAGTGTGGTTTTCTCCTACCCAAAATATCTATAAAAGATTATCTCATAATATTCTATCCAATAATATCTACAAAAATCAACTTAAGATATTTTTATCTAATAATATCTATAAAAATCAACTCAAAATATTTTTACCCAATAATATTCACGAAAATTACCTCAAAATATTTCTTTTTATCCAATAATATCTACAGTTTTGAACAGACGTTTTGTCCGAAAATATGAAAAAATGTTATTGCGCCATAAGACTTTAAATAACCCTCCGAGTCTAATGGCATAAATCATAATACATTTTGACACTTCTAACTATCTCCAATAATCAAAAATACACTTCTGATACCATAGTAAATAATAACATTAACTATGTAGTTAGACAAAAACCTATACGATTAATGGATTCGTGAAAACTTATGGGTTTTTCACGAGATTCCTAAAGTTAATAGAAATTTCACAATTGAATTTCTAGCGGGCTGTTACAATAAATTTTTACCACCAGAAGTGGAAAGAAAAATTTACTTGAAGCAAATAAGATGAAATTATTCGATGTTATTTTGATTATCATATGTGAACCAGAAGTTCAGATGATAATTAAATTTTGGATACAATAAGATAAAAATGTCTCATATTCTAGCTGCTAAAATCCCAGCGAGGATTGAAGTCTCTGTAGAACAATTAAGAAATTCAGCAGTCTAAAGACATGTATAAAGGCATGTGAGACTTATCGATACAAAAGATAGAGTATCTCAAAAGAGAAAGGTACAAATAATTTGGTACTCCTGAAGAGGCCATTCCCACAAAACAAGTAATAAAGTCCATCCAAATTCTCTGTATAAAATTATCCTATATAAACTCTTGAAGAGTACCTCCTGAAGAGATTTTTCATGAAAATGTCTTCCCTTGAAGAGTGACAGGTACCTGAAAATAACGAGATCTCGTTACATTTCATGAATAATGGAGAAATTATGGATAGAAATAAAATTGTTGTCGACAATGTATTTCCATATGAGATGACAATTGACATTACCAGAAGTAATGATAAAAGTGAATCAAGAATCGTCGAAGAATACGACATAAAATATTGGCCAAATTTGAAAGAAACAATTCCTGCAGAATTGATTCATTAGTAAAATATGATGCATCGGAACTTATAGTCCAAACACCTAAAGAGGTGATGCTTGTTGAATGTCAGTGGGTATTTATGGAAAGGAAATAAAAATGTGATATATAAATCACGAGTCAGTTTCTCAATTCCTACAGAATTGATATCACTAAGTAAAATGTGATAAATATGGACTTGAAGTCCAAACGCCTAAAGAGGTGATTTTTGTTAAATATCAGTAGATATTTATATACATGATATAAAAAGCCTGAAACTTTTAATATGAAAATGTGATATAGAAATTACAAGTTAGTTTCTCAAATAAACAATATTGATATGATTTTAAAGTGGTTGAAATCATATTGAGATTTTTATTAGCTTGAAAGTTACCGAGAGTTTGGATATGCATAATTAACTGCATATTTATATGGATCATTGGATCATGATATATATATGAAAATTCCTGAAGGATAGAAAATGTCTGAAACTTCTAATATGAATACATCTGGAAATATGTATTCTATCAAGTTTCAAAGATCCTTATATGATCTAAAGCAATCCAAATCCAAATGAAAACAAGCTATTATTGCAGTTTATATATATGATTTAAATGTCATTGAGGCTCCAGAAGAGCTCATAAAAACTGCACATATTTGAAATATAAATCTGAAACCCTTGCGGCTTCAAGGGGAAGATGGATGATGTTATTAGTCATGAAATACCATCTTTTAATACAATTAGTATTTCAGATTCATATTATGGGTTTGATATGAAGTGTGCATTATTAAAAAAGAAATAAAAGGAAGCACACAGAACATCTACCAAAAGATAGAAACACAAATATGAATATTTATGAAATATTATTTTATTATCTTGAAGCAAGAATTACAGAAATTTGAGGCACTTTGCCTCATTCTTTAAACGCTCTTGTTCTTCAAGAATCTGCATGGCATCCCTATCTAAAGGGATGGGCAATCGAAAAGAAGATTTAAGCAAGAATTTTAAATTTCCTATTCTCTTGCTTTATTGATTCTATCTTCATGTTGGACTCCAGAAGAAGTCGCTGAAGTATAGCAATATTCTCGTGGAGATTGTCAACTCCACAAGTTCTGGATTGCAGTCGCTGAGAAAATGCGACAATGGATTATGAGTATCGGGTACCGAGACTCACAAGCTCATAGATAGCTTCATTATCTGACCTATGAGTCAGATCATTATATTGCATAATAGGACTTGTGGTAGAAGCAGGTACAGCTGATGAACGAGGTGCAGAGTGCCTCATATATTGGCCATGAGAAGATCGCTGAGCCATTGTAGGATAAGAATGCAGAAAGAGATTGCAGAGTAAAAATGCAGTATGATTACAGAAAATTGAAGAAGATGAGATGCGAATAAAGATGAGCTGAATATCTCTTTTATAGAGAAAATTATGATACAGCATCTCTCGTGAAGCAAGAGAAAAGAGACGAAATATAGCTTCATAGCTCTGCGGCGCCTGACAGCTGCGGTGCCTGACAACACGCCTGACACCTACAGAGGAGTTGAAAATCTGCGGTGCTTGTCTGATCTTAAAAGGCTGGCCACCGTTTTTATTAAAAAATGAGGTTAGCGGTTTAATGTTGATGAATTCTCTACTAACTGTGTTATTTACAAGAACTTCAGAAGAGTACAACTCCAGAAGAGTAGTGATGAGCAGAAAGATCCAGTTGTAATTATTTTATCAACATGGATCAAGTCCACAGTTAGTTGGATGTACAGATGCGAGTTATCTTTTAGATACATACAAGAAGATCATTGCAATTCATGAGAAGAAAGTTGAAATTGATATCAAGAAGGTACGGTCAAGTAAAAATCTGACAGATTTATTCACTAAAGCATTACCAACTGTAACATTTAAGAAGATTATACAGAACATTGGAATGCGGAGGTTTGAAGACCTGTTATCATGCACTTTTCAGGGGAAGTAATGTCTTGAAGACTTGTGCTGATTGTACTCTTTTTCCTTCGCTAAGGTTTTATCCCACTGGGTTTTCCTTTGCAAGGTTTTAATGAGACAATCCTAAAGCACTCGGCGATACACATGAATACTATACTCTTTTTCCTTCGCCATTGGTTTTTTTCCCACAGGGTTTTTCCTTGGCAAGGTTTTAACGAGGCATATTCTTTAAATATGGTCATCCAAAGGAGAAGTGTTATAAACTATCTTGAATTGTATGACCACATTTATCTAGTCGTCAAATGCATAGTGCATAGTGCTAGCATAGTACTAGCATAGTGAGTTGGCCGACATATGTATAATGCATAGTGCTAGCATAGTGAGTTGGCCGACATATGCATAGTGCATAGTGTTAGTATAGTGAGTTAGCATAGTCTCCTTTATACGCCTATATATATCGTTGAATTTTTTAAAAAATTCGTAAGTTTTATAACCTTTCTGAATTCTATTTTTTTTTTTAAATTTTATAATACGTTATGACTCATTCTTTTCTATGATTTGATTTATTATTTATTTTTAACTTACTAATGAAACGCACTAAAGTAACTGACATGGCGGCGGAGCAGACAAGACAGGTACTTGGAAAGTTTTAAAAAGAGAAAAACAGTTTCTGATTAATTTATATTCTATTAAAAGTTTACATGCAAATGATATGCCGTATCACATTTGTTTGTGGCGTTCATACAAGGTTTTGATATCACGTTAAATTATCTCAAAAGTTTATATTGATAACAATAGGTAAATTTTATTATTTATTTATATCTTATTATTTATCCTCACGTATAAGTCAGATTTTTTTTTATTGAGTGGTTCAATATATAAAATATTTAATTAAATAAAATAAAATATAGAATTAAAATTTAAACTCAAGACCTGTACTCTGATACCATGATATAAAATATAATATAATATCATATAAAAGAAGATGAAGAATAAAAAAAGAGATTTTCAGAGTTACATTTTTTGCTTTCTCAAATATTATTGAATACAAGACATATATCTCTATTTATAAGAAAATTATATTAAGATAAAATAAGATAAATATCTTAAACATTATAAAAATCAAATCAAGATAATATAAGTTTGCATTTGAAATGGCATTATTATTTATTTCGTTCATGATTAATGCAAGTATAATCACATAATACTGCAATAGGCATGAACATTATCATCACTGAAAAGATGGACGGTTTGATCAGGGACAGTAGAGTAGGCTTGGTCTGGAAAGTAACCGCGCACGCTTTCGTTAAAGCCATGGTGATAGTAGTTATAGGAAGAGGAGTAAGTAGATTCGTCCAAGTAATGGGATGCATATGGATAGTATTCGGAGTCGTATGGGAATGGCCAAAACTCAGCCTTCCTTCCTGTTCTCCTCACCATCTTTAGCACCTTCCTCTGGTCAATGTATCCCGTTACTGTCACCTTTTGCCTGTCCATGTCTATTTCCAAGCTATCAACACCTGCTTCCATGCCAATTGTTGCAAGCAAGAGACACAGAAATAAGAGCAGATTACTGAAGCCAGATCTATTCCAGGAACGAACTGAGAAACTGATCATGTTCATAAATATAAAAATGGTGCACGAGTATATATGAGCTTTCCATATATAAGAAGTTGATGAGAAATAAGATCTGAATATATATGAGAAAAGAAAAAAAAAAGGGTTTGAAAACCTATATATATGCAGCAGGCCCCTGCCTAGCTCCCTCAAACATGATTAATGAAAGAGATCATCAGGAACCAGAAGGAAAAAGATCATGTATAGATATAACTTAAAATAATTAAGACGGATCGATGAACTCATGCCATGTATTTTCGAGATTGCTTTTCGAACTCTCTTTTCGCATCCTTCGCAATCCATATGCACCAAGAGTTCCACAATCTGTCATTATACGTACGGACAAATGAAAATGAAAAGATCAGAGATTGTAGACTTAACATGGCATGCATATATGTAAGTGAACTAGCACGCACTTACAGACATGACATTAGATGCACTTCTAGCTCGGCGACCAAACATGAATATCATGGGCAGAGTCCTAGCTTCTGGCCACATTTTCGCCCCCGGCGATATGCCTTGGGAGGGCTATTTCGTTCCTTAATAGTGCGGGCGGATGGATGTCTTTGCTCGTGCAAAGTTCAGCTTGTGTCTCAAGCTTAAGATATATAGCCTGATAATGTTCCGTTCCTTTAATTTGAGATATCCCATGCATGCATTTCAATTTTCATTATCTTTTTTTCTCACATGACTATTTTTTTGGCTGAAATGCTCGATCGAATTTACAAATAATTGTCAACATTAAATGGCAAAAATGTTCAAATTGGTCTCAGCTCGAATCTGTACGTCTATCAACATGATTCTTTATTCTTTGTGGCCAAATCCCTCCTATATCTATATATGTTATTAATTCCTTTAACAACAAAAAAGAAGAAGATACGCACTCTTTGATTGAAATTAGAGAATGATTATCAGGAAAATAGTCCCGGCAAGAGCAAGACATTAATGGAAGTAGCTAGTCATGATAAAAGTTTAAATGCGATCCAGGTAGGTAGTGTAATCATGTCCGGCCTCCATGATTTGATTACTACTTTCTGAATAATAATGTGACAAAATCATGGGTAGTACTACATTATAATATGACATGATTTGTCACATTATTTTCTGCTAAATTAACCAAAAGCTTAATAATTAATTATATAGGTATTGGGTTGAGTTGAGTTGAGTTGATTGGGGAAAATAATTTCTGGAAGAAAGGGATCGGAATATTAGAAGGAAAGCAACGTTTGCTTGCATGTTATTTTTATGCAGAGACAAGTTGCTGGCATGGCTGTGGTTTCTGGCATGCAGCTCTAAAGGAATCTCTGGCTTTCACACTCATATATCTATCTCATCTCTACGGCATATGCTTGAATTGCTTTGCTTCTAATGTGTAGCTTTCACAATCCAATAATACGAATACGAAGCAGAAATTTATTCCTCACCATAAATAAATTAAAAAAAAAAATTAATATAGGCAGCAGAAATTTACTTGGGCTTCTTAACAACTGCTTAATTCCTTTTAAGCTCGCTCTACGGGCCGGCCTGCCTATCTTCTGGCCATTGTTTTCTTTGGGCTGAGCTCAGGAGGTCTGCTTGATTGGGCTTCCATGGATTGCCAAACTTCAAAGAAACGTCAAGAGGCCCGTTTCTACGTTTTCTTCTCTTTTTGATCCTTATCTTAATTTTTCTCTCTCCTCTTCCTTCCTCCCTCTTTCTCTCTCTGCTCGACGCCTTTGACACACCCATCACCCACAACCGTACGCTTGGGTCTTCCACCTCCATTCTCTTGCTAATTCCACCTTCCGCCACCTTCCGTTCGCTTCAAGCCCCCTTCGGCGACCCAATTCCGACGAGGTCACTGGAGCTACGAGCTAGGCCCTCCAGGGTCGGCACCCTTAAAAACATTGAGGTAATTTTTATAGTTCTTCTATCTAAATGCTTGTCTTATTTATACATGATGATAATAATAATCTGATTGTTGGGAATTGATGTGATCAGCTATTTTTGGGAGAACGAGAAGTAGGTTTATGAAAATCCTCATAATAAAGGGCAATATCTCAATGTATAAGAACTTGGTGGAATTACCATTCATTCTAGACATAATTTGAGCTGCTCTCTTTGAAATGCTGCACATCGAATATCTGCTGTGAGAACAACTCTTGGACCTGCTTAGGCTGCTTTGAACAAATCACCAAACCTAAGACCATGCAATAATAGCTAAAAATTATGCAACAAACGAGAGATAAGGGGAAAAGAGAGGGAGAGTACGAACAATAGGCACGGATAAAGACTCAACTGAGGCAAGGCTGTTTCCCGAAAGTAGTAGGATGCCCTAAAGTCTAAAGGATCCCTCCTCTCCCTGGCTTTTCTTTGCCGGCCAGAGGAATCTTACGACGGTACACAGGCTTGCTGGAAGGGGTACACTATTAAATGTTTGAAATTATGAGTTTCTAGTTGCAACAATTAGAAACTAGGGTTTCATCTTGAAACCACTCTTAAATTCATGGGAACTTATGTAATTTGGCCCTTTTTCGGGCATTCATTAAGGAATTTTTGTTCCAGCCCTATCTTAGGATTACAAGGATTTAAATAAATAAGTAAATGCATTTGTTTGTAAGGGTTTGTGCTTGTGGATTTAATGGTCTAAATATTTGTGTTCCAAGTAATTGCCTTCTGACACTCTTAACGGTTTACAGGCTGAGTGTATAGCGGAGAAAGATGAAAAGCCAGAGCAGTTATATGCCGCCCCCTTATGTGCCTTTGGGACAGTCAGATTCAGCATCTGAGGTTGTTCTGGGCAATGAAGATATTCCTACACATGGTCATGTCAGCAATGGACCGTTGCAATGGTCTTCTGGAATCTGTGCTTGTTTCGATGATATGCAGAGCTGTACGCTACTTTCTGCCTTGTGACCTTGATTTATCAGAGGCAAAATTATAAGGTGCCTCTTGAATATAACAATCAGTAAAAATGACAAATTGTTTTTAACTTTTTCTTGGTACTGGGCTTACTTTCTATGGATGTTATTGTTTACAGTTATTCAGCTCTAAAACAAAATGAGGCTGAAAATATATTTATATTAGTGTGTTAAGTATCTATTAAGAGATCAAGTTCCTGACATAATGATACGAGCTGAATGTATGTGTTTTGAGAGCCAAAATCAGTTGATGGCATGCTTGGTCTAAAGATGCTTTATTTGTATTTTTTAAAATATTTTGTAAACCAAAGAGAAAGGGAGTGAGCAGTCTGGTTCAGTGGTATATAACATCAATAAGATGGTAGTTCTTTATTCGCACTTGTTTGAGGGAGAAAAACATCTAATTGTTCATTGTTTTGGGAATTGGGGTTGAGGGTCTATGACGTGACTTCTTTGATTTTATTTATGTTATGTTATGTTTGAATTATCCAAGGTGTACTTTCGGGAAATTCCTTGCGAAGGGCCTGTGCACCCCCGGGATTAGTTGGGGCGCTGTTCCCAAACACCCGGTGCCAAAAAAAAAAAAAAAAATTATTGGATGTTGGACAAAGCAAAGGTATAATTCTTAATATTCAATCAACAGTCAGTAAGTGGATAAGCATTAAAATTATAGAAGCAGGGAATTGCAATTTTTTCCTTCAGATCTGCAAGGTCTGTTAAACCAAGATTATTGGCTGACTGCAGTTTGTTACATGGTACAGGTTGTGTAGGTTTTTTTTGTCCTTGCTTTCTTTTTGGGAAGAATGCAGAATTTCTCGGTTCTGGGACTCTGATGGGATCGTGCCTGACCCATTTTGTTTTGTGGGCTCTTTTCAATTCTGTTTGTTGCTTGTTGACCGACGGCACTTTGTTGGCTTTACCTGGATTCTTTATCTCATGCTATGCTTGTGGATACCGCAGGGCTCTACGGTCAAAGTATAATTTGCGGGTACAGTTTTTTTAGACTTCAATCGTGTATTTAGAAGATATAGTCTCATCAATTCTATTTATTTATTTTTATTCCCATTGAATACTTCTTAAGGTAATTCTTTTTTCTGTATCTTGGTTAGACTTTAAAGGCGCTTGAGGTTTTGACTCCCCTGCCCCTCCCCAAAAAAAACCAGGCCTATTATTAGGTTGCCATGAGAATGTCTTTAGACTAGTCCAGCCTCCTTGTAAACTTTGATGAGAAATGAGAAGATGGGCACTGTCTTTGATTCTCAAATTATTTGCTGGTTTGTCTGTCTTCATTGACTGGCAGCCATGATTAGTAAGGTTGAACAGCAAGAAAAAAAAAAATTTTGAATGATGTTTGCTATGCCCTGCTGATTGGCAACCTAAGACTATCCCCTTTCTCTGAGTTCAATATTTTGGGTTAACCACCCCTAACAGGTCTTGGCATGTAAAAATATTTTGTAGCGATTTATGCTGGTAAACTAGGTTAATAACCAATTTTTCTACTCCATTGTAAGTAATGCTTGTGATAAAATTATTGTTTTGCCATATTAACTTGCTCTAGCTTACCACTTCATTTTTATTGCTTATGAAGGAAGCGCCATGCGGGGACTTTGTTACTCATTTCTTCTGCCATTTGTGTGCCATTTGTCAAGAGTACCGGGAGATCCATGAAAGGTCTGGTGATTTTGGATCCCCTGATCTGAGTTTGGCTGTAGTCACAGCTCCACCAGCCCAGACAATGGAATCAGCTTCCAAGGAGTAGCGCCATACTGTACCCTAGAACTTTCTGCAAGATCTTTCAATAAAATAAAAAAGGGAAATGAGCAACAACAGCCCATGGTCTTGGGTTGTACCTTGTGCTTCATGTCTTTTTACCACATTACCTACGGAATTTCTCCTTGTAACAGCATAGAATGTTGTGTTTGCGGTAATGAGTTTTTTACTACACACTGAGAGTGTCTATTGCTGGTGACTGGATGGTAAAAGGATATTTTCTTTTGAAAGTAATTGAATTTGAACAATGCAAAGGTATTTTAGATAAGTAGCTACTAATTGCTTATTCTATGTTTTCAGTTGAGATGGGGAATGTGTGCAGCTTATATTATGTGGTCGTGTGTGTTCTAAATGTTCTGGTTTCTTATGTATAGAAGCCCCCCGTCCCTCGCTCAATCTGATTGAAAACCTTCGAAGGATGGCTGTTGGGTCGTTGATTTCTGCTCGGCAGCGCTTGCCTTGGACTGCCATTACTATTTTTCGGCTACTCCCCACCAGGAATATGACATTACTATTTTTCGGGCTTTCCAGTTACCGTCGCTATTAACTCTCTCGCTCCTTCTAATAATAAGGATACAACGTTAAAGAATAACTATTTCTCAAATCTTTCGTACTCCAATATCATTTAAATGAAAAATATTTTTAATTTTTAATTTTTTACTTTTTCATTTAATCATTATTTAAAAATTATAACTTTCAAACAAAACACAATGCATAATATTACTTTTTTCAAATTTTAAAATAAAAATTATATTCAAAATTTTTTTAATTTTATAATATTTTCTCTCTCATTTTTTAAAATTTAATAAAAATATTTTAATTCAAGTCATTTTATTATTATTCATAGATATACCGAGATATTATAAGTATTCAAACAACCTTAAGAGTCCTTTTAGGGCAGGTTTGGGGTCAAAGAATTCTCATCTCTAACTCAAATTCTCATACAAAATATAATAAATAATTCAATTTTTTTTTAAATCTCAATACAAATTTTTCAAATCTCAAAACAATAATATTATTAAAAATAATATTTTAAACTCTCATATCAAATTCAAAATTCTCATCTCTACCCTCAAACCTCCCCAATCTGTCCACAAGCTGGGTTGTAAAAGAAGTTTAAATTTTTAAACTTTTTCAATATGAGATATACAAAATGTCTTTCTTAAACTTTATTGTATTATTAAAAAGAAAACTAGGATCCAAAAAAGAGAGATGATCACCTCAAGTGAATCGATCTTTGAATGTGTATTAGGCAATTTATAATTGGAAATTCCTTAGGTACATTGCATGTAGAACATTACCCTTTATAATTTCATTCAACTCTATTAATCAGCCTATATCGATGAGAACACAACCTAAATGGAAATTATTTACAAAATACAAATACTTAAAGACTTAATTGCATAGCTAAATATTGTATGATTATAACTATTTGAATTTTTGCGTGGCTGGAATTCTTTTTCCTAAATTTAATGCAATATCAAAATAATTAAATCAATATAAATTATTAATGTTATTAATAATTGGTGACGTGTACAAATATATATTTTATTGAATTCTTAAAGGACCGAACAACATAGTCCTACGTACGTGCCAACTAACTACCTACGATTAATCCGAATTCGAGAGGGAGACTGATCCATCTATTATATATAATTCCATGATAGCTGAGTTGATGCCCGCAAAAACGGAAAAGAGAAGAGAACACAGAGAATAACATACAGCTACCAGAGACGGAAGAGATCGTAAGATATTCCTTCCGGCGCTTCCTCTACATCTTTTAAGAGCGTTCTCTGTAAAACGAGATATCTCCTTTTTTGTTCGTCGGAGAAACGGATGAGCGTTTGAATCGTATGTCTCAAAAACTCCAAGAATTTTTTTCTTTGATACTTTGTGTCCGCTTTGTATATATTCTGAATGCTGCAAGATTAGCTTTTTTTATTTTATTTTAATTTTCACGCGCGAACCGTATGTTAGGATAGAATTCATTGGTGGGCCGGTTTTCTATTTCGTTACTTGCTTCAAAACCTTTGTTGTTTCCCCAGTTGCTAACGTAGTGTTTTCCAGTTTTTCTGCTTCCCGGTTATAACTCAGTAGTTCCCAGTAGTTTTATGTCTACTTTTCGTTTATAGAAGCCTAAGTTTGGCTTGGCATTGCCGCATTGAGCATCCTCTTTGAATCTTTGTTGCCAAATTTGAGAAGAATTTAGAAGGACAGCCTTACAAAAAGAAGTTATAATATTCTCCAATAAAGCATAATATCACCTCCTCGTTTAAATAATAAAATTTAATTTATAAAGTTTAAATTTTAAATCAAACTGTACCATATAAACACTTAACACCATACCGGATTGAGAACAGAATTTACTTTTTTTTTTCCTTGTTACAAAATGCGAGCTGCGATTCTACGTTCATTTGTTGATTACTGTGCCACTGCATTATGATATGTTCTAGTGATGAACGTTTGCTCGGGTTTTTTTTTTTTTTATAAGAAAATACTTTCATTAATCCATAAACCAACTCCACGTACATCAATGAATCAAACTAAATAATTTGGGAGATACAATCAGGAAAAGAAGCACATCAAACAATCAAGTCTTCTAAATGTCAGATAAATATTGCCAAAAGTATGAGCTGCTTCATCCTCTACGTTGTTTTTATTTGATTTTATGTTTTGTATTATTTTCATTAATTTTACCCATATAT
This sequence comes from Carya illinoinensis, assembly GCF_018687715.1. Lineage (NCBI taxonomy): Eukaryota > Viridiplantae > Streptophyta > Magnoliopsida > Fagales > Juglandaceae > Carya > Carya illinoinensis. The sequence continues at coordinate 5,532,505 of NC_056760.1, read as the reverse complement.
CGTCTCTAGAAAATGGCCTTCAATCTCTCACACCCTCTCTCCTGCTCCATGGCACAGATTAAAGTTGGTTCATTCTGGTTTATACAAGACTCTTTAAGAGAGCTCTATGCCAGTGTGCCCCAAAGATTGGCGTTGCTCGGAAGCGACTAGTGTACACAATGAAATATTCTCTTCGGATTGCGAGAGATGAAGTTTCCTTCACTTTGGGCTTAATCAGTATTATCGGTTGGAGTGTAGCTGAGATACCTCAATTAATCACTAATTACAGGGAAAAGTCTGCAGAGGGCCTCTCTATCACTTTCTTGCTGACATGGATACTTGGGTATTGCAGTTTGATATGTTTAGCTGACTATTATTCATATCTTTTCTTCGACGATTGGATGTGGGACTCCTGATTGGTGATTTATCCATTGGTTATTGTAGTTTAGTTATTTGGGAAAAGAATACAAACTATTAGAAATAACAAATAGCACGTCCGTCCAATTCTGATGATTAAGATGGATAAAAATGGGTGATAACAAAAATGTTAATGAAGGTGCACATTATAATATTTTGGGAGTTTGAGTACTTAAAGAGTACAAAATACAAAACCCTATGTAGTTTGAGAGTGCAAAGTGTATCCGCATATAGATTGGGAGGGCAAAATGTATTTAACTGTAGTTATTTCTATATATATGTATGCATGTTCTTGGATTTTTTTGGCCTTGGGTTGATTAAATTTTTGTCACGGTCGATGTTCTTATGAATATTTTTTCGAAGTTTCACCGGATTCCTTCAATTTTAAGATTCATACATGCTAAATCATACATTTAAGTTGATTTTTTCCTTACATGTCTGCTACAGTTTGCTGATTTCGTATGTCAGTTAAAATTTCTCCCTGATTTCTTATTTGCCCATGTCATTGCATATTGGGTGCACTTCTTTGGCAGGGATCTTTTCAACCTTTTTGGCTGCTGGCTGGAACCGGCTACTGTGAGTCTCTCTCTCTGGAGAAAGAAACATAATTGCACTCACATCTACTTGTTATACTTTTATCTCAATGTCCGTGCTCTTTGTATAAGAGCGTAAACAGGATATGTCCATGATTTATGAAATGCATACCTTGCTTTACTTGATTTACTGAACTTTCTTCTTCTCGTTTATGCAGCTTCCAACACAATTCTATATGGCAGTGGTAAGATGTCAATTGAAGCCTAGAGTGATCTAGAATATAATAGATTTGAGTTTTTGTCTTAGTTTGCTTCCTTCTGCTTGAAAGTTTGATTGAAGTTCTCCTTGTTATGTGGTCTGCAGTTATATGTTGTGACTTGCGGGATCCTTACTGCACAGGCCTTATACTACGGCCACATATATCATCGACTGAAATACAATAAAAGACAGCACAAGGTTGGAATTTTATTAACTTTTCTCTCACAATAGCTTGCACAAGCTTTTCGATGAGTTTATGTTTGCTGATGTTGATAAAAACCTGAAAGCTCCATTCTCTGGGAACTAGTGAAATTTTAATGAAAAATGAAATGTAAGGGAATATTAGAAACAACCTTTTTAGTAAGGGCTGAAACTGATTACCTGTATGGAAATATTCGACAACTGGGAAGATCATTCACAACCCCCCCCCCCCCCCCCCCCCCCCCCCCAAAAACAAAAAAAGAATAAAAAAAAAGAATTCAAAGTTCCTAAAGAAATCTGAGTTCAAAACTCAGAAGTAGTATCTCCGCTTTAAATCTGATCACAGTTTAAATTAAACGGTTGAAGATTTCTAGTGGTTCGAGGCTTCTTGTGCTTTAAGAATTCTTTCAAAGTATCTTATGGGATTAATTGAAAGATAACAAATAGTTTTCTATTATTTTGATGCCAGATCAAGGGATGAAGAACAGATAATGATTGATGAATAACATTTATCATTTTGTAATATTCATATGTGATTCTGCACTAACGAAATATCAATCATACTGCCCTGCTTCTTCTCATATCTAACTTCATTGGGAATGGATTTTCATGATCCATGTTTTAAATAAAAATGTTGGATATCATAGTTGTTTTTTTAAATTGGGTCTGAATCTAAAATGTTAATAGCTTTACCACGTAATAGATTTGTAAACTGAGAAATTGGAACAAGAATAATTTGGGTGGAAGATAAGCTCGCCATTTTTAACCTTCTTATACGAAGTTCTTCTTCTTCTTTTTTCTTTTTCTTTTTGGAAGAAAAAGTTTAAAAATGAAGTTTACTGGTGAAAGTAATAGTTTATAGAGATTGTAAGTCTTCAGTTTGGATATAGTCATATTTTTTTCTTACTTTGTTTGTGAATCCACGTTCTTCTTTTATTTCCAATCTTGTGGCTATCTACATGCTTTTTTTGGGGAACTCATTACGGCACTTTGCCGACTTATTTTAATTTTCTGTTTTGATGTTCTTCTGAACTCATGCCTGTAAAACTTTTTATCTGTAACACAGGATCCAAAGCCTAACAAGTTGTTGGCACCAGTAGAAGTTATACCGGGGGGTGGTGATATTGGTGGGAAACAAGTAAATGACGCCGAGAGAAGTAATGGGTCTGACACTTTCGGTGGAGAACACATTTTGAGTTCACCTATTCCTCTTCCAGAAATTCCTCGAAGTGGTTCTCTTGAAAGAGAACTATACTACATGTAATTGACTTTTCTCCTTTAGATTCTTGAAAACACACCTGTCCACTCTAGGTTCATAGATTAAACCATTAACTTCTAATATGAGAAATAATATACCATATAGTATGTTTGTTATTTTTTACTCATGAAACTTTCCAGTTGTAGGAAGGTATTAGTAATGTTTGATATAAATGTTAAATTGCAATTAGCTTAAGCTTTGTGTGGCCATCCAGAAATTCCATAGTGAATTTGCAGTGTCCCTGAAAAATTCAATGACCATAAGGAGATGAGTTTTCAAAGCATACACTGGTTCTGCCCAAAAACACTTTTTTTTAACATCAGGGTTTTGCCTAGAAATCATAATTGGGTTTCATTACTTGTATCTGGTTGCGGTTATTCTGACTGGGTACAATACTCACTTTATTCTCTATGATCTTTCTCTTGCTTAAAGTGATTAAGGTTCTCGGTTGCTCTCTCTCTCTCTCTCTCTCTCTCTCTCTCTCTCTCTCTCTCTCGGTGTGGAAGTTTTAATATGTTTTACTTAGTAGATTTTCCTCAGAATCATAACATGGTTCAGTCAATAATGTAATCCTCATTGTTAAATTAGTTTGATCGAATATACATCAGGTCAGCAAGATCTCTATCAAGGAGTCATACTCCCATGGCAGGATCTGTTCTAGCACAAAGAATGAATTATGCATCTCTTCATGCTCATAATTCTATTGAAGAGCCCTTGCTTGGTGGACTTGAGTCCAGACAATCTACTCGGCCACCAAGCATCAAGACTACTCTTTGTGTGGTGAGCTTTACATGGTGAATTTTATAATTAGATTAGATTACCTGAACCGGCATCTGATTTTGATTGCGGGGATCAATATTTTTAATATTTTTCTACTTCAGGTCTCTGTTATGAGTTTTCTTGGTATTTACAATTTCCATCGGTCAGCGGACAGCAAACTCTATTCAGCGTTCAAAAGTCAAAATGAAGGAGTTGTAATACAAGTAGGCAGAAAGCTTTTGCAGGCAAGCAGAATGGTAATTTAGTTTCCTTTACATGATTATAGCAGGTTACACCATGGAATAACTCCTTGGAAAGCCTATCATATCAGTTTCTCACATGAGATGTCCTCTGTTTGGCGGGTCTCCCGGTTTTTCTAATGTTTTGTTTACTTGATTATTGGGCCAAGGCTAGTTGAGTAAGTGGCCTATTAGTTATAAATTGGGATTCAGACTGATAAGGTGGCTTAGTGTTTTGGCTGTGGATGAGGTATGGGCTAAGATGAGTTATGTACCATGTGAACATAGAAAGCCAAAATCTTACAACACCTGGCTTCATATCTGTTGATTCTTGGATCCTTTTACTGGGAAATTCTCTTTTAGTTTTCAATTTCTTCTGAAATATATTTGAACAGAAAACACCTTCAAATATTGAGCACTAATCATCTTTGAATTGTAAACGGGGATATCAGGTAGGTGGTGGGCAGTTGCAAGAAAAGGATTTCGAAGAAAGCCTGGGTATTGGAAGTTTCCTTGGCTGGGGAATGGCAGTTCTATACATGGGTGGAAGGCTTCCTCAAATTTTCTTAAATGTGAGACTTATACCTTTCAAAGCAGCTTTTAGATGACTCTGGTATTCTTTTTTTTTTTTTTTCCGGTATATTCCATCCCACAAATTTTGATTGTTTTTCACCACTGGTGGCGAATGCGTGGAATGTGATTGTGAGTATATACCTTTGGTTTGACCTGCTCTAGTGACATGTGGGTTTCTAAAAGGCAAATAGGTTAAATGCTACCTTTGTTTACATTAGCAGAAGGATGAGAAAAATAATGGACTAATTATCTCGGTGCTTTCCCATTTCTGTTGTGGAAGTAGTTATATTTGGTCCATTTGGGTATGTCCCCTGAGTTCTATTTACCTGGTGATTTAATGTTTAAAATCAATAATAAGTCTTTAGAGTCGATAATATTATACTTATTTCTACTTCTTGATCCATTTTTGCAGATTAAAAGGGGCAATGCTGAGGTAAGCATTAATCTAACCGATTAAGTTGTAGTTTCTCATATTATCATAAAATTATCATAAGTGGAAAACTCCTGCTTTTTGCTTGAGAAGGATTGCTTATGAAGCATCGTCGGCTTGTAGTACATACAGCTCTAGCAACCCCCCTCCCCCATTTCTAAAAAAAGAAAAGAAAATAGGAACAATAGCGTGTGCGTAGCTGATGGAGAGAGAGATAATACTTTTCTCACATGATATGCAGGGGCTTAATCCTTTCATGTTCATCTTTGCTTTGGTTGGAAATGCTACTTACATAGCCAGGTTAGTATCATCTATCCTTATTTGATCAGTTTGTGCTACTTACTTCAACTAAGTACAACCTCTATAATAGGGTGTTAAATTGTGAGCTTTAACACATTTCTCACAAGAACATTACTTGTCTTTTTGTGCAGCATAGTTGTAAGCAGCTTGGATTGGTCAAGAATTAAACCAAATCTACCGTGGCTGGTGGATGCAGGAGGATGCTTACTTCTCGATACAGTTGTATCCTTAAAATATGGTCACAATGTGTTTGGGTAGAATTTTATGTAGTGTAAAAATTGAACACTGAAGCATAGGAAAGCTGTAGATTGCGGTTTGCTTGGAAATTGGCTGTTTTAATTGTTCAGACCTGTTGGCACCAGCTAAGATCCTGTGGATACACTACACAGAAGGTGTAGAAACCTTAACTATCCTTTTAGATACTATATCAATTTTTCTACTTCCGTCATTGTAAACCCAAAGAGAATAAGTTGGGACACTACAATGCCAGCTTAGATGACCAAGGAATAGTATGATTTCGAGGTTCTCTCTCTCTCTCTCTCTCTCTCTCTGGTTGTGGTTCTGTGGTGTCATCTCCTGGCATGAAAGTTGCTTGACGTAGATAATTAATCAACTTTCCTAGAGCTTTTAAGATTTCCTTTCATAGCATATAAATCATAGCTTGCAACTTTCATTACCCTGCTTACAACTTTGTTGAATTCCCCAAATGATTGAAGCAAGGAAAATGCTTAAGAATGACTTCTTCTTCTTCAATGCAATTTTTTTCCCTTTCTTTTTAAGAACCACTTAAATGGCATGTTAAATGGAGAAGACCACTATGAGAGTTCTTTGTGATGAGCTCCCCCAAGTTCAGTTAACTGCCATGAGAGTCAATGGGCACGGCACAGATCACTAGGTAGAGAATTTTATTGGGGTGCATGTAGCTGTCCAGAGTAAGTAAATAATTTTTCTTTGCAAGGAGAGATTGTGAACTGACCATGATGACACCACCAATATTTAGTACCTGAGTTTTGCTACTTATTATCTCCACATATCACACACCACACTTTTTTTATTTATTTTTATTTTTTTAATTTTATTCTTCATAAACTAATTGAATTATTCTACTCATTGTCCATATACTATATATTTAATAAGAAGAAAAAAGTGTGGTGTCTAGGGATGATAAATAGATTTTTTCTTAGTACCCAGTTTATTGCCATCAGACATATTAAATGACCTTTAACCACTTTAGCCTTGATTCTGGGGTTGGTCAAAGCTCAGTGGATTGGGAGAGAAAATGGATCTGGGTCATCAGAGTGATCGTTGATGGGGGAAAAAAAATACCAGAACCTTAGCAATGAGAGGACAGTTCAAGCCAAAAAAAAAAAAAAAAAATAGAGTGATAAACATTTTTACAAGAAAAAAAAGAATCAATACAAGAAGTTGAATTCACATTCGGATTCATTTATTTTTTACTTATTGGGTGTACTTACTAGATCTCGTTAACATTTTTCCAGATAATACAGTAAACCTACCGTTTTGACTAGAGATTCAGAAGTCGTTGAGGACTTTGGTGGTTCGTGTTCGAGGACGTGGAAGTAGCTTATTTTTGGAGTATTGATACAAAAATGCTCAAGTGTAGTTGGTTTATACAATGCTCTGCTACTATATATTGGAGATCATCTTATTACTTTACAGTTGCGTTTTGTAATTCATTCTCATTATGCGATTAATGAATTTTGTATGAGATTTAGTCATTTATCTGTTAATGGAGTTGTAGGAATTAGTTGTGCAGTTTCTTGTCCAAAAAAAAAAAAAAATACAACAAAAATATGTATGTCTCGATATGTGTTAATGAAGTTGTGGAACAGTCTTGCAAAAGTATAAGAAATGGAAAATGAGTGAAAAATCGCAGCATGCAAGACCACTGGCTGCAACTGCAAGATGCCAAGATGGGTGAGTCCAGAAGTTTTTCTTCTTCTTCTTCTTCTTCTTCTTCTTCTTTTTTATTTTTATTTTTTATTTTTTATATGAAAGAGGATGTCACTTCAATTTTCTTGATTATTCTCACTTATGGAAGACCTTATACATGAAAGATAAGACTACATAGAAAACGAAAGATAAAGCCTCTTCAGAAGAAAACGAAAAACATAAAAGGAAAGTATAATAAGACTACAAAATAATCTAGAAAATTAGTGCCAAATAGACGGAAGACTTGTGCAATCCAAAGAGAATAAAGCAAGTATATGTTAATGGAGTTGAACCTACAAGAGAAAAAAAGCCTATCGTGTATCCCATTACGCCGTAATTACCTAGACTGTCAACAAGTATATTACTTTCTTTTCTTTGTAGACATGATTAATACTAAAAGGGAAATAGTGTCTTGGTGGGTCCATTTCAATACTAACCCGAGCAATTGATGGACGTGTGAGAGTAGTAAGCAGCTAGATATTACTTTCAGGTAAGATTTCACACAGAAGGTTAGAGGCAATAAAGGTAGCCTTGCCTAAACAGGCACAATGAGTGATTCTTCTGTGGGGATTAAGTCCCTTGACCATTTGAACAATCTAAACATTGTTCTTTCTATCGAGTGTGTATCTATGACACAGGCTTTAGCCAGGTTATCAGCAATTTGCAACTTTATCAAGACGTGTTGATCGAAAGATGCAATAGGTTACATTTGGTCATGATGTGGAGTGGAGTTACTGTGGCGTTTTCTGTTCTCAAGACAGATCAGTTATATTACATAGTTAAAAATTGCTGCTTTCTGTTTTATTTTCCAACTTCATGTTGCAGAGATTAAACATGAACTTATGTGCCTCAGGTTGTGATTGATCAAGTGCCATCGCTAGACTTGAAAAGGACCTTCCTGTTTACTCTGTTGGGTCTGGTGTTAGTGGGTCCCACATTGCATTTCTGGTAATGCTTCAGCTGAACCCATTCATTTTCACAAAAATTTTCATCTCATCTCATTTAATCATTATAACTTTTCTAAATTTCCACGTAAAATCAAATAAACTATTCAACTTTTTCAAATTCCAATAAAAAAAATATTAAAATATTATTTTAATAATATTTTATTTAACTTTCAATTTTAATTTCAACTCATTTCATCTCATCTCATATCTTAAAACAAATTATGCCTATGCGTGCCTGGAAATTGGACACATAACAATGCCCATTTTTATTATTATTTTCACCTAATATGTTATTATGGTGCAATGATTTAACAAAGATTGGTATGATTTCTTTTGCATTTTCCATTGTCTTCTTACAGTAAAGTAGCGTTTTTACGTTTCTTTAGTAGTTGATGTAGTTTTCATGTACATACATTCTACCCAATCAAGGTTTCCTACTTCACCATCATAAGCAGCTTTTTATAGAAAAACTCTTTGAAATTACATTTTTCTTTCTATTCCTGGATATATGCCTTTGGGTTATCAAAATACAACGATGGTCTGTAACAATAAGCATTCGGCGTTAAGAAAAATAAAATAAAAAATAAAAAAACAAAGATTAATATGAATGTTGAATATATATATATATATATATGTATATATACACACCATTTTTGGCTTCTATGGAGTTTCATTCTTCATTCTTTCTCACAATTTGATATATCTTTAGGTATTTGTATTTGAGTAGATTGGTAACATTGCCTGGAGCATCTGGTGCTTTCTTGCGGCTTTTACTAGATCAGGTGACCTACATTGAATAATTTTTTATGTCACTTGGCAGCATGATCTTTTTTTTTTTTTGGGTATCTGAATGTAAGACGATAATATTGCAGTTCCTCTTTTCTCCTATATTTATTGGAGTTTTCTTAGCTACGCTGGTGACGCTAGAAGGAAGGCCATCACAAGTCACTCCGAAGCTTCAGTAGGTGGTTTAAATTTGAAAGGCGTTTATTGATATGATCTTTAGAGAGACTTAATAGGCAGGAGTTTCTGCAGTTTCTTTTGTGTCTTAAATTATTTGTCATTTTGTAGGAGTCGTTGGCTGCTGTTCTTGCAAATTGGAAGTTGTGGATACCTTTCCAATTTCTCAACTTCCGATTTGTCCCCCAGCAATTTCAGGTCCTTGCTGCTAATTTTGTTTCTCTTGTAGAATGTTGTCCTCTCCTTTACTGCACACAAGGAGATACATTCAAAATAGGTATGCAAGTTTCCCAGAAAGCACAACCTTTCAATCCCTAGTACTGTGTCAGATATGTAGATGCCTTCTAGCACAGTTTTCCAACTACTACTTTAGATAACTGCAAAATGTTAAAGCACTTGTGATCTGTTTTTTTTTTTTTTCCCTTCTAGTACTTGTATTGTCTTTTTGGTCTTACATGACTTGACTTGATGCACTAACACCTTGCTAGTTTCTTCACCAACATGCTTTTGTGTTATGAAAGGCGTTTTTGTGTTGGACCTGTCTGTAGTTCTCTTAAATTGTCCAAGACCTTTGTGGCTTAGTTGAACAAGTAGTGCAAAAAAGGGCAAAACACTAGAGTGGTAGATCACTTTGTACTGATCATTAGTGAATGATTTTTATTATTTATTTTGGTTATTTTTTAAACTTTCATATATATATATATATATATATATATGATATGGACAATATGCATTTGTTATATATAAATATTATAGCAATCATGTCAATTTAAAATGAGAAATGATATTTACAGTCGTGGTTGTGTAAGAGTTATACAGTTTCTTTGAAAAAAATAAATTAATACGGAATCTACATAAAAAAAAATTATTTTTTAATCGTGTACCTCATTTTTTTTTTTTAAATGATTGCACAATATTTATATACTCTATAACTGTATGTAAAATTATTAATTTAAAAGTGAATGGAAATATTGTCATATTACGAGACTAGATCCTATAAAGTCATCAAATCAATGAACTTGATGTGCAAATATAAATGCACAAAGTTGAGATACTCAGTAAAAGGTCTTTGACAATTCAGAGAGCGCCAAAGGAGCATCACCTATATTTTTCTTTTGTATGTTCCTAGATATAGCTCCTTGGAAAATATATATATATATATATGACTTGTGCATTATCATGGCATTACTAATGATCCCCGGAGTACTAGCCCTGAATTCTCTCAGGAAGAATTCAATAATCAATAATCAATAAAGAATTGGGACGTCAAGCTTGACCCACATTCGATATCCTACGTATAATATTAACCCAATTGGATGTCTGCAGGTATAAAACCACTAGCTAATAACCAATAGTATCTTACATTGAATTCCTTTTTCAAGTCCCGAGACCTCAACCTCACAGGCACTATTCATCCACTTGTTTGTTAATTAATGCATGGTGATCCAATCAATGCGCCCTTTTATATTTTGGGTTGAGAAATGAATAGAAAATATTCTGAATTCAATCCCCTGCAATAATTCTTCTCGGACCATATGATCGACAGGTTTCAGTTATTTTCAAGGATTTAGTCATAAAATTCAGAAAGTTTGTGAGGTATATAATGATCCTGATCTATATTATCATAAATCCATTTTACTGAATTTTAGACACGGATTTTAAATATCTTTCAAATACTATTTTTAAAATAAATAAATAAAAAGTGTTATCGTTGTAAAAAATATTTATATAAAAGTAAACTTAATTTTAAATTAATATAATTTTATGTAATATTTTAAATTTATTTTATAATAAAAATATCTTTTAAATTTTATATATAATTATTTTTATGTAATTATTACGCATTCTGATAATCTAATTGTATGTATTATTTTTTATTATTATTATAAAATTTTCTGAATAATAGAAGAGAATTATGAGGCAGTGCAGCCGTAAGCGTGAGGTCATGGAGCAATCAACCCGCCGACTGGAAAAGAGACAAAAAGCGCCCTATAATTAACCAAACTGACGCGTTTGACAATGATTACAACAAGTCAAAGAACACGTCACCCATATGTGGTCCCGATTCAACCATACAAAGATTCTTAGGTCAACAGCCTTGTCCCCAATAGGAAAATTCCGATTGGGCAGTCATGGTCTAACTCTGCGGGCGACAACACGATATTATTACTCCGGATGGAAATTTCGCGACTGTTGACCGTTGATTCTCAATTAATGCTGCTCTTGATCGAGGAGGAATAGTCGGTAGGTCGTGAAGTTGGATACGTGGCAAGGCTTTAAAAAGAAGAAAATGATAAAAATAACTACTTATTTATCATTTTTTTACAACTTTTTAAAAAAATAATATTATTTTATATATTTATTTTGATTTTGATTTGTTGTGTTTGAAATTTAAAAAAATATTATTTTATTAATAAATTGTAAATAAATTATAAATAAATTGAAAACTATCATCACTCTTAAAAAGATAAGAAAAGTCAGGAGTCAAGATGATGGGATGACGTGGCGGAGGTTAAAGGAACAGTCAGACAAGGGGCGAAGAACAAGACTGTACGTACCATCACGAACAGCCCACCACCTTTGACTCGTTCCCCAAACAATTGACTCGTAATCTCTCCGTTTGGATCCGCCCATACTGAATGGAATCATGATTTAATTATCAATAGAGTTCCAGTAATAATTTAAAAAAAAAATCCCAAAAAATTAATTTTATAAATATATTTTGATTTTTCAAAGTCACCCAGTAAATTTTCTCGCCTTTGTGTTGATTTGGTGAGAGTTTGAGAGGAATTCATGATGTGCAAGCTTTATATAAATTTTGGGGTTGTAATGCTTAAGAATTTCCGTCCATTTCTCTTTCAGATTTTGCTAGATGTAAAGTAATATGAGGTTCAAATGTCAGATGGATCGGAATTGACATTTGACAACAAATTTTGATTATTGCACCAAAGCGTTAATGGAAATTTTGTCCTCAAGTCATATGCTGACTAATTAAGGACTAGTTTGATTCTAAATATTAAATTATTTTATTTTATCTAATTATTATAATTTTTTAAATTTTTATAAAATATATAATAAATAATTTAATTTTTAAAATAAAATTAATCTTAAAAAATTATATTATAATAATATTTTATTTAACTTCCAATAAAACATCTCATCTAAATTGTGTTAACAAACGAGACAAATATTGAATCACATTCCCAAGTGATAATATTAGATCTAGTAGAGAAGAAATGTGCCAAACTATAAATTCCAAATACCAACTTTACATGTAACTAAGAGTATTGGCAATCATATATGTGTGTGTATGAGAGACAGATATTTCAAGAAATTAATTTTAAGATCAGAAACTAAGAGAGTCCACAAGTTATGATTAATTGACAAAATTTGTGCCATTATCTATTTTTGTATGTTCTTCATGATTATGTTTAGTAGTAGGAATTAAACAGCCATATATTTCCTACATCTAGACGCCATGCTAACTTGGTTCATGCGTTAAACTAAAAAAGAATGGAAAATTGAAAATCTGTATAAGTTCATGCATTCAACTCTTATTTTCACAATATTCATCTTCATCAAATTTTGACTTGCGAGTTATTTTCACTATTCAGAGCCTCAACTTTCTCCCTTATCAATTGTCAAGTTCCGATCCTGAAATTTAGTCAATTATTAATTTTTAATTTTTTGAGAAGACAGTCTTCATATAATATATGTGTGTATACGCATGAGTATATAGTAATTAAATTAAATTCCGTAAAGATAAATATGGTATTAATTATGATTATATTTTTTGTCTTCATTTTACATGAATTGCCAGTGGGAGGATAACTGTACCCATCAATCTAGAAGTTACAGATTTTTTCTTAATTGGATCCAATAATTAAGATGCCGTAATGGTCATTTTTTTCCTAAGTCGAGTACGGAATAATAATCACCTTTTCTTAATTTTGGAATGCTTACGTGATGGCATCTGTCATCTTGCCCCCAGACCATGGGTTTCTTGCTCGCAATTATTCGTTCCATGAGCGGTCTGACAGCGACCCAAGTTTACTGTCCATATTTCACGGGAGCCTCCGGCCCTTCTTTTCACCGTCTTTGTCAGCGTTTGTCATGGCTCATCTCTCAGATGGGAAAAACTTATTTCTTTGCTCAAAGTCCAACGGGGTCCACAGTAGTACTGCTGTATATATATATATATGTATCATTTGTACATGATGGTAGGCGTACTGTATGTTTCCGTTTTTGATCAAGAAGCAGTTTCCATTTCCCGGCCATTTACCGGACTCCGGGAACCTGACATAACCCACCCGGGGGGGAAGCTTGTACGAGGAGAAATACATGTATAAAATTATAAAATATTTAACGTTTTTATGCTAATAATAATAAGAAAAAATTTAGTTATAAATATAACTGCGTATTAATATATACATTAATTTAATATAATTGGTTAAAAAATAAATCTTATTAAAAATAATATTAATTTAAATTTTAAAAATAAAAAAATTGATATTAATATATAATTTTAATCGGTAAATATCAAAACTCTAATAATAATAATAATAATAATAATAATTGATCTTTTTTCTGTTGACACACTGCATATGGGTTTCACCTCACATTCAAACTTCAAACCGATGTTTCTTCTTGGGCAGCAGTCAATAGTTATTGATGAAGTGACTGAGCTCACTGCTCACGTAAATGTAGACGAGAGCAGGGGCAGTGTACTGGTGCTTTGGCGAAACACGTAGGATATATATTTGCATCCACCAATTATACACAAACGCATGCCATGCATGCTACTTTGCTCTGAAATTTGTGCTACCCAACAGTACCAATACACGTGTTCCTCTTTAAATTCATATCTCATCCTCATACATCGATCGATTTAAGGTCAATATTCCAAATGAAATGAAAAACCTCGTGCCCCATCGATTAGGTTTAAAGAGGAACATGGGTTAAAGGCCTGGATATGGAAAGGGTCTGGTCTCGTAATTATAATTTAATTTTTATATAAAATATAATAAATAATTTAATTTTTTTAAAATTTTAAAATAAATAATTTTTTAATAATAATTTTTTTAATTTTTATTTTTAATATAAAACTATCATCCAAACCAACTCTAAGATATGGATTGGTTACACAAAACTAAAAAATTCATCTCATCTCATCTCAACTTATTATTACAATTTTTTCAAATCTCTTTACAAAATATAATAAATAATTTTATTTTTTTAAATCCTAATACAAAACTAATATTACAAAATTATATTATAATAATATTTTATTTATTATTATTTAAAATATCTCATCTCATCTGTAACCAAACTGTATAACCAAATGGGGCCTAAAGCTATTCAATCTACAATAAGTTTCTAGCCACTTTTGCAATGGTATTTTTTTCCCATTAAGTGAAAACTTTGTTGTTCATAATAATAATAATAATAATAATAATAATAATAATAATAACAATAACGCCATCATTTAAGGAATGATCTTTGGGGGAAACTCTACTCTGAAAAGCAAGACCAAAGTCATCCACTCTCTCACCAAACGCAACATTGGGCTGATTTTTTAAAATTAAGCCTTTTGACTTCAATAAACATTTTGAGCCTTTAATTTAATATAAGTTATATGCATATAGATTAAATTATTTTAAGTTAAATATCCCATGATCGATGCATATCACACCGTATCACCCCATAACTATATTTTATTTATTGAAAGATAATACGATTAATTTACCAGGTAACTTGCACCGATAAAATAACTAGTTCAATTTGCTAAATGATTTGTTAATCTCCACGTACAAGGATGTGCAAATCGGTTTATAATTAAGCCATTACGCCTACCATCTAGCAAACAGGTCAAGTCAAATAAAGTAACCTAAACCTGCTATCTGCATCATCTTTGCTTTCTCAAATACCCTCTGATCATCATGTGCTAGCTGTTGTAATTAGTCCATTAAAGGACCCAAGAAATGGCCAAAAAGAAGACTTTTTTTTTTCTCGGAAAATGATTCTGATTCAAATTCTTCCGGAATGCAGAAGCTTGAATTTGATTCTCTCTCAAAAATTTAAACGGGTAGTATGTGTTGATTTGCAGTGAAAATAAAAGAAGACAAAGCCCACATTAATTATTGGGTGGAAAAATAGCTAATGCACATGAATTTTGGAATAAACAAGATCATGAGTCATCCATGATATTCCCATATCACCGGTACACCACTGACAACAAGGAGAAACTATGCAACAGAAACCAGAGCTATCCAAAACATGGTCTCCCCTAACATTTATAAACAGATCCACCCCCCAATATGCTACACTAGCAGTACTCCTGGGTCCCAAAAGATCAAAAAGAGACATTAAAGGAACATATTCATATCTGATGAACCCAAAAAAAAACAAAGAAAAAAAATTTAATCCTGGAAGTTTCACATAACTTTCCACGACTCTAAAGTGGGAAAGCTCGGAAAAGTGTCGAAATCTAAGCCACCAATACCGCTACCATCAGCTAATCCCATGTTTGGCCCGAAAGAGAGTTGGCCAGCACTAGAAACCCCAGTTACGGCTCCAGCAGCCGAGTTGGGTCGCATCGCCTGCTGCTGGTGATGGTCCAGCAAAAAAGCTGACGTATCGAGGGTCGGTAGGCATCCCGGCCCCGGCAACCTGCTGCCGGGTCTCTGGGGTTCTGGTTTCAGGATCGGCACCACCGGCGTCTGCGAGTTTCCGAGTCTCGCGCCGGTCACCTGCTGTACCATCTGACGGAAGTTGGCCGGATCCGCCGTGATGAAGGTCGTCTGGGACCGCTTCGAAGCGCGAGACTTCCGTTTCGAAACCTTTCCCGCCTGTGCCGCCGGAATCGAGTTACGCTGGCGTTTCTGGGGGGCCACCGTTTCTGGTTCGGAGCCGCCAGAGAGACTTGAGACGGTAGGGGTGGTGGGCGCCGTGTCGGGCTTGATGAGGTTGAGGAAGGGAGAGATGGTATCGGTCTGCAGGAAGTCCAAGTTAGCACCGCAGAAAGATTTCTGGAGAGCCTTGGTGAGGGTGTCGTTGTCACGAGCAAAAGCTTCGGACATCCACGAATCCGCAAAGGCCGGACGGAAGGCCCAAGGTTCGATACTTGCCAAGTTCTCAGACGACGCCATAACTATAGTCCTTACGTTTACTAGGCCACAGGGTTAGTGTTTTTGTCTATGAGTAGAAACAGAGCCCTAAAAGAGGAGGCTTTAAGCACGCTCAAAGCATTTTCCAAATGGCGGCCTATCCGATTCGCATATACGGCATGTGGGTTGTGAGGAAGAAGGAAGGGATAGATAAGGCGGTGGCCGAAAGTTCTTAAGAGGGATTCGGGTGGTGTAGAGGGGAAGGAAATGAGAGGGAAGGAAAATTGAGTCTGGGGGAGGGGCATAAATAGGGCGGTGAGTGGGAGAAGAAACCGCGTTGTTTTGTGAGGGACACGCGTCAGCTTTCCGTACGGAACCAAACTATAGCTAGGAGTCAAGCTGCAACACTGGATGATTACTTCCCTTCCGATGGAATATTACCACACCAAACACTGTATATATTATTTTAACAAAATAAATGATTATTCATATAAATAATTTCCATTTTTTTTTTAAATGCTGTCTTTTGATGACATGAAATTCAAAATATATTATAATTAAATAATTATAAATTTTCAGAAAAATTATATGAACGCTCATGATGTAAGCTGGGTTAAATACAAATAAAAAAAAGTAGTACGTACTAATGTTAAAGTAACCATGGTTAGTATATGGGGATCAACTGTTGGGAGTCGTCGGTGTGAATGTGTGATCGTTTACTAGTAGTAGCAAAGAACGGTGTTAAGCTCGCTTTGAGTCTTGATGGACGGTCAAGCCGCGTACTTGGCCTTCTCATCTTACGCGTTAAGCTCGCTTCCCAATCTCCTCCCCTCTCTCTCAATTGTTTATCATCGTTTCCGTCCTTTTTCTTTATACCTTTCAAAATCTTCCCCTCTCGTCATTTCAAAATCTGCGCCGCCGCCGTTACCGTTTGCACGCTATAATTTTAATTTATCTACTGTTTTTTTTTTTTAAGTAAAAATTGGAGAACTGTGTATGCATATTTTGCTTTATAATTTTAAGAATGAGGTGTGAGTACTTCATTTGTAGAGACAATTACAAAGGATGTTTCGATTTTCATATTCCTAGAAAATTCATAAAAAAATCCATATATATGTGTATATATATATTCGCTACTTATCATCCATAACCATAATATTCCCTGTACTGCACATTTTAGAACAACGTCTCGTCTACAAATTTTGACCTTAAAACTGCTTGTCAGTCACGGGTAATGTGGGCTGTGGATATTTTAAAAAAAAAAAATCATCTAAAAAATATATAAATATATATATTAATATTATAAGATATCCATGCACTGCAGATCACATGATGCCGAGTTTTGAGATGCGACGTTGGAAGCGTGTGGGCTCCATCTCCTTTTAATTTCTTAATGAGGTTGCTCTTCAGCCCCTGTCTGTACTCTGTAGACTCTGTACTGTAATAATAATTATGGCAGTATGGCACGTACCCCGATCCATCCCCATTTTTCCCCTTCTCAATACATATACAGTGCTAGGTAAAAAACGACAGACACATGCAGGTGAATTTGGCATATGGTGAAATTCAGAAAAAAAAAAAAATGTAAACGTAGATCGCTTGATTACTAGTAGATGATATGATAAGAACAGATTGAATTGCAAGGGAAGGTACGTATGAACAGGATCGATTAAAGGGGTAGGGTGTTTAATGCAACGTGGTTCAAGGGGTAGCAACTCTCACCATAAAAAGGATACCCCATGCATTCATTTCTCTCATCGTCAAACGGACCAATGTGGGGTTAGGTAACATTGGAGTTGACATGTCCCCTATTATGTTCCTCGTAAATGCCACCAGCTCCTACATTCGCCAACGGTCGGTGGGTGCCCTTCTTTCTTTCTTTCTCTCTCTCTGTCTTTCTTTCTTTCCATGCTTCTAATTTCTCCAATTTATAGAAAAAGCCTTTAATTTATTTCTTATGTCTTTTCCTTCAAAATTATATATATGAAAACTCGAATATGCTGGGTTTTATAAATATTGTCTGCTCTGGTCGTTGTTTATAACTTTATAAGCTATCGAAACTCCACAAAAGGGCATATTTTTGAATAAATCACCTCAACTTTTGCTTATATATGTATTATATATGCATCGTTTCGAGCTATGTATTATGCAATATTTCTAAACAAGTAGCTAGCTAGGGATAGATATATATATATAATCTATATGGTGGTAGTAGGTCATGTGTACACATGTGTGCATGCTCATGAGAAAGTTTGAGAAAAAAGTAAATAATTTTTCAAGAATCCTTTTAAGTAGTTGATAACAACATGACATATTGTGAGTTGGAGCTAGCACATGATCAGTGTGGACTGGTGACTTGACTTGGTCACGAACACTATTATATATAATTGTATTGATTATGATCCGGTCAAGCACCTGTATTGACACTGTATATCCAAGTTTACTTGGCTTTTCGTTTCTTCTTCTTTTTGTCTCGCCCCTTTTTCATAGCGTTGGAAAATTAGTGGTTAATTGCACGACTTGATATTTGTGATCATAGTCATGTACTAATCTAATTTTTCCGTGGAAATGCATGGACATTAATATTGGTTTGATCTTCTAATTGGTAAAAGGCCAGTATTCAATCACATTGAAGATTGAATAACTAAACTTCCACGCATCTAGTATTATTAGGGTTTATTTGGATAGTGTGATAAGATGATCAGATAGTTTTATATGAAAATTGAAATTTGAATAAAATGTTAATAAAATTTTCTTTTTCATATTATTATTTTGATATTTGAAAAGGTTGAATTAGAATTTAAAAATATTAAATTGTTTACTATATTTGATGTGAAAATTTGAAAAAATTGTAATTATAAGATGGGATGAAATATTTTTTGAATGCAAACAAACTCTTAATTATTCATTTACTCTAGATATTGCAAATTGATGAGATCATTGCCAAATATCCCATGTAGTAGTAAAGTTCCCAAACATGTTCTTGACTTCTTTTTTTTTTAATGAAAATTATATTAAAAAAATCAATTAGAAATTTAGAAAAAGGCTAAAAAGAGTGAAGCTTGTTTGAGAATATAGCCAATCAAATAGGAAGAGCAAAGTGGGAAGCAATGGCAGATATAAGAGAAGAAGAGGATAATTGGAAATAGATTGGAGTGTTAGAGAGGCAAAGAAAAGGTCATCACATTCTAGAACAAAATTTTTTGAAATGAAAATTGAAAGGGAAAGGATAAAAATACGCCAGCGGTGACGCAAAGGACTAACGTGACATGACGAAGAGGTGACGCGGAATGATAAGGGCGTTAAATATATACATATATATAATTTTGTTTTATATTAAAAAAATAAATAATCAGGAGTACAGATAGGGTTTGACTGGACATCCGATGCTTACACCGAAAGCTCTGCATTTTAATTTTTAATTATTTTTTATTCCCCAGTTCTTGCTCCCCAAGTGAATATTATACACCCATTTGGCTTCGGTGACGTCGGCTCAGCTCTTTGGCTCATTCGCTGGCTCCGCTAGCTGCACTCTGCAGCATCTATTTTATTCCCCTGTTATAACGACGTTTGCATGCACACTGCTCTCCGATTTTACCTTGTGCTGGACCCCCCTTTACTTTTTGTAATTGAAAACCACACGTACGTACGATTGAATATCAAATTATTGAAACAATTTTATGATTCAAAACATTTTCAAAAAATAAAAAATAAATATATGGATTATATATTATAATAAATAGTATTTAATATATTAAAAATGTGCAACCGGTCCAGACCGAGAATATAACGCTAATATATATATATATATTTCATGTCTATCTCTTTCTAAATTAAAAAATATATTTATTTAAATTTGAAAATGATAAGAAATCACAATCCTTATAATCATCAATACACGTACGATATATATATATATATATTTTTTTTTGATAAACACGTACGATATATTGACCGATGGAGAAGGTTAGAAATTAAAGTGTGTAATTTTTTGAAGGGCAGGTAGATGATCTCTAGCAATATTCCATGGCTGATGGTATATACGTACGTGCACCCTTAGTCTTATTTAATATTTTCAAGTATTCAACAAATTAACTTTCTTAAACAATATACCACTATCATTAGAAATAGAATTAAAAACTAGAAGCCCATCTAGAATCCTCAGCTTGTTTTATATTCCCAATATATATATACACATATAGAATTCTCAGCTTGTTTTATATTCCCTATATATATATATATATATATATATATGTATGTATAACTTCTGGTCTTGATCTTTATATATTCAAGTTCAAATTAAGGATATTGTACACATATAAATATATAGCTAGTTTCTATTTTACCCAATAGGATAGCCATTTTCATCCATTAATATTGAATTATTATTTGATATTAAAAACTAATTATATCTTTCATGATAATTCCCTTAGCCTCGTTTTTTATAGTGAAAATATTTTATCTTATTTCATAACATCATTACAATTTTTTTAATTCTTATATAAATATAATCAATATTAATTTAATTTTTTTAAATCTCAAAATAATAATAATAATATTTTATTTAATTTTTAATTTTTATCTTTTATCTTAACTCACGATTGAAACCCATCGTATTGTTTTGATGTCACTATTGAGAAAAAAAAAATGAAAAAAAAAAATCTATTCTGATCATAATCATGCCATTGGTACTATAATATATTGTTTTAAGAACCTCATTAGCTAGGTTGCATGCTAGCTAGCCTATAACTTTTTGAGAAATTTACATGAATCACTCCATGTATGCCATCAATCAATGAAAAAAGCAAAATTCAAGTTTCAACCATCGAATAAAGAAATGAAGATGATCATCAGTCCCACATTTTTGTGGTTCACGCATTGACTTGCATCGTCCATTGGAAAATAATTATGTGAGGAGCTTTTAATATTTAATAGGTGACCTATGTCTATAGTTAGCTAGGGGCTCCCTGATCAAGTCCCGCCGCATGCTCATGATACACATGCATTAGGGCCACGTACCACATAAGTCTTCTGGGATGAACTGTACGTACGTCTTTTTCCTTTGATTGATCCAGAAATTAAGCTCATGTGATAACAAACTAATTAAGATGGAACGATCCCTCTCTTGTTCAATCTGCTTTAATTTACCCAACAAGAGTTGACATGGTACGCACAACATGTCCGCCCTCTTCAGTTCTCGATAAAAAAGCCTAACCTACCAATTACCGTCCATGCAGATCTTTGCATGTGTATTTGGCACAATTTTGATGAGATTCATTAAATGCCCAAACATGATTGTTTACCAAAAAAGTTTGAAAAGGTCGTTCTAAACTTCTAATCAATAAGTTACCATTATTATTATTATTAAGCTTTTTAACGGGAATACTGCACGTAGGTTGATCATTTTGACAACCTTTTTTTTTTTTTCTTTAAGCAATCATATTATAGATAATATAACGGTTACAGTGGGTTGGGAGGCCCCAACATTCATCTTAAAATAACAAATACAATACAAAAAAAAAAAAAAAGAGAAAGAAAAAAAGAAGAAGAAGAAGATGTAGAGTCAATGACTTGACCACCATCCATGTCTCATCAAGAGGATGTCGCTTGAAGCAATTTTGAAACAAATTGAAAATATCTAATTTAACTGCGATTGAATGTCACACCGAAAAGGCCTATGCTACATATTGCTGATCTGGACTAAATCATTTGCCACTTTAATGAATAAAGATATAATCTTTATTTCACTTGAAGTGGATTAGATCAGGGTAATATTTGTGATATATATTATATGAGTACTGCTATATCCACAAATGAGTTACATAAAAATAATCCAACAAATTGATGTAGTTTCATCTAATATGTTAGATCTACTTCATAATAAAAATAATTTTACAATCTGACGAATCACATTTAGCTACATCAGTTTGTGTGATTATTTTTGTGTAATCTCTTTGTGGCTAGAGTATTTTTCATATTATATGGAGATAACAAAACTCATGATGAATAGTTTTGAGTTAAGAAAATCATGATTGTCAATCTCAAATAAGATTGTGGTATTAGCTGCATGCAGCCAATATTCTTATGACACGTATAAATATAAGAGACCATTAATATTAATGCAAATTATTAATTAAGGATTATTGACCGAAGTCTCAAAGAATTATATACGACCAGTACGTCAAACCCACTGATCCCCAAACATGATGGCCTTGCGGCCTTGGGCATGACCAAAAAGCTTTGGCAATTTCTATATATGCCGACAGTACGTAAGAGTTCTACGCATAGATCATACGGCCTGTTGGACGCAAGTCGATCGTTTGGTGTGTTGTGTTGATCGTTGGAATGACTTTTTGATCGGGAGCAGTTTGGCCACATATTTTTGTTTTTATTTATTTTTTATTTTATTTGCATGGGGCAATTTCCTTGTCAGTTGTTTGTTTGTGTTGCTGGCTCTCTTTCTTTCATCCATTTTTAATAAAATATATACCAGACGTAGGTACCACTGGCAACATTCAATTCTGAGAATGACATGGGTAGTCAATTTGAATTTTGGTCAACCCCGGCCCCCATCCATCTTTAAATTTTTTTTTCTTGTTTTTGTGCAGAAATGGTTAAGCAATTAATTAGCTAATCTAAGCAAGTCTGAATTATTTTAGTAACAAGCTCGTACTAGACTCGTTATTACTTTCGTTAATAAGACTTAACTTAAGATATCATCATGTTGTTCGGCTGATCTCTCTCGATCCTTTCTCTCTTTCAGAAGTTGGAATCCATGCATCCATGCATGGTTTTCACTTTCTTGGAAAATGGCCATATATATGCGTGTTTGGTGGCGAGGCTAGCTAGCTAAAATGTTGATGTTGCGTGATTGATGAGTGGGTTAACTTGGATGAGACAGATATTGGAAGAGATTCCAAGATAAGCTTGCGGCCATCTAAAATAAACCCGTGTGATCACCACGATCGAGAAAGGGTACTAGCTAGCTAGCTGGAAGGTTCTTTGCATGGATGCAATTGGTTCCTGGTTTTTCACTTTAATATCCCAAAAGAAGACGATCATATATACGAAATTAAAAGAATAAAAGTAACTAGCCATGTTTAAAAAGCACAAAATATTCTGGATTAAAAGTTGATGCCAAAGATCAGAGATGATTGGATTTGCTTACGTTCAGTACAAGAAAAGTATATCTATCTCGTAATAAATATAAAATTAAATAAATTACACGTGGATAAAGTGGGGGAAAAAGACGAAAAAAAATGAGGGGATCCCAAAAAAACCAAAAAAAGGGAAAAAGAGGAAGTCACTTGCGCTCATCTAATTCGTTTCTTTTAGATTATTTCTGAAAATTGGGGTACTGCTGTCTTCACTTTTAGGTGCAAAAGTTCCTTAATATATAGTGCCTTCAGATTCCGATCAAGGATATAAGCTGCCTGAAAATATTGTATTCTTTTCCTGAAAGTGTGTTCTTGAAGAGTTATAAAAAGCATATTGTACTTGCGTGCTCAAATTATAGCATCTTCATTAGCTTAGCTAAAGTTTAAGGATGGCTAAAATTTAGTTAATATGTGTCAAAAAAAACTTCACATTGGTTTGGACATTATTAAAAGAATTTGGATATTACCTATAGTTATATACTAAATATGAAAAACTACAGTAACTTCACCAAACATTAAAATAAAGAAAAATCTAGTTGTAAAACAAATAAGCACACCCATCAAACATGATTGGTCAGAAATTTAGATTTTAATAAAAATTGTATCAATTTAAATTTTAAATATGAAAGCAGCAGTATTGATACGCAAATCAGTACGTCAATTCTCTTGTACGTAATAAAACTCAATAAATAATACTCTATCACGTCAACAAATATAATTATTATTAACATTTAATTGATAAAACTACAAAAGGTTATAAAAATAAATTAAATAAAGAATTATTAAATTAATAATATTTTATTATTATATAGAGAATAAATAGATAATCCACTGTGGGGATTGAATTTCAATAAAAAAGACAAATGAAAATCCATGTGATATTAGCTAAAATATGAAGATTCATTTAACCAATCAAATGAGAATTCTCTTAAACAGTCCATGGTGATAAGGATATATATATATATATATATATATATATATATGTTGTTGAGACTTGAGAGCATGCAGCAAAATAGAAACGCAAGTACATATATATATATATATATATATATATATATGTTATTTTGTTAGGAAATTTTTTGAGAAATGTCATCTCTAGTAGTTGGGGAGTTGAACCCCCTCTACCATGGACCCAATATTGGTACCTCAGAACTATGCATGGGTGGTGCCATTGACCATTTATAAAACCATTGGTTTCGAATGAAAGGAATGAGCATAGATTGGGCTTTCCAATTCATAATCAAGACTTTCAACACTAATTTGGTCCTCGAAGGCTTTGGGTTCAAGCTGTCCATTCATATATATATACTAGCAGGGGTGCTACTTGCACGTTTGTCCGGTTGAAAGAAAAAAGAAATTTACCAGAATATAAATCGATTAAGAAATGTGTTCATTACATACAATACAATGCTAAAATGCCTCATGTCAATATTAGTCTCTCTGTCGCGGCCACCAACTCTCGAACCCACGACTTGGATCTTGCATGATATTATACGCTAGCTTATAACTAACTTTTTATTGTAAAGTAAATCTGACGTATTATATTAAGTCAATTTGTAAATTTATTTTTATAAGATATTTTTATAAAACAAACTCTAAATGCTCTATGATTTCAGTGCAGTAAACATTATTGCAGTTACATCCTTTGTTAAATTGGGCTAAGGCCTAAGACCAATTAAGATTTTCATTTGATAAAACTTACCTCCATTGGTTTGCAGATTGGACCTCTCTAATGGACTTAAACCCAGGCCCGATTGAGATTTTTTTTAAGTCTAATACGAAGCTCATTTAAAGTCCAAGTGGGCCCAGTTTCGAACGAACGAAACATTATTGAGATCATAAAAAATATGAAACAACGATGAAAAATATAATTGCAAGGATAATTGTGTATTAATCTGTGTATTAATATAATGTGATTGATAAAAAATAAATTTTATTAAAAATAATATTGATTTAAATTTTAAATATGAATAAATCAGTATTGATATACAGATTAGTGCACGATTATGCTTGTATATAATAAAACTCAATAATGATACTCTTTTACGACTAGAAGACAATGATCTGACTGTTTATCCCAATTCCAGAAAATTATTTTTTATATATTAAAAAAAAAAAAAAACCCACTTAGTGTCGACGACTCGACCTAGGGACTTCCTCAACTTCCTCTCTCTCTCTCTCTCGCTCGCTCTTCGCAAGAGACTTTTGATCCACTCATTCCTCTTGAAAGGTACGACCCAACACAGTCTCTGAAATTCTTTAAATAAATTTTTCAAATGAGATAATTGTGTAGTTTCTGATTCATATTCTGCTTGGTATGTAGCTTAGAAAATGATACTGAGAAATTTAGAGTATCCGATATTTGGGTTTTCTGTTGGTTAGAAACCTATAAATGACCAAAATTGTAATCCATTTAAGTTTTATTCTGACCCTGGGTTTTGATTGAGGTCAACATTCTTTGATTTTGAAACCAGAAATGATACGGACAATGCTTTGGTTATTCTTATTTTATTTTCTTTGATTTTCCACTGTTTTCTCTGCAACAAACGAAGGTCTGGTCAATTATCTCTATGTTGAAGTGCTGGATTAGATCTGTCACATTAAGTAACTGTTTCTGTTCATATGTAGAATTTAATCATATTTTCTAGGATGGATCTGGAGTTTATTTTTTTTTTGTTGACCTAGAAAAACTTAACAAATAAAGCTTAAAATTCTGAAAATTCCTACTTCCCATTTCTTTCAATCCCGTTGCAGATTGCCTTCTGGTGCTTCTGTTCGGCATATTTATGTGATTTTATACTTTCTGTGGTATATTGGAATGCTTAAGTTGAACATTTCTACTGTGTGCGACATAGTGTTTTTCACGTGGAATCTCATTGAGTATTGGGGTGTGCCGTGAGTGGTGCCACAACTGATAGTAACTAGATTTGCATTTGATGAAGCTCTGTTGTTATTTGTTTACTGTCATCTTTGATTGGTGACAATGACAGCCATTCTCTTTGATGGCTATGAACAGTTCCAATATCCACTTTTGGTCCTATTAGTGGAGATGGGGCTTTGATATTATAATTCAGCAGTCCTGTTGATTTGTTTCTTTTATTTTTTTACTCCTACTTTTTTCAAATGCTTAGGTGATATCTAATTTATATTGCAAACTTAGACAGCATGTTCCTATAAGAGTTAAAAAGATTGAGGAGTTTCAGGGACGAGTCTTGGATTTGTTTTTCAAGAATTTGCCAGGGGAGAGGGAGAGAAAAGGATGTCAAATGGAAGAAACACCCATTGGTGCTACCGTTGCAATAGACCAGTTCGACTGCGAGGACGAGATGCAGTTTGCCCTGGCTGTAATGGAGGATTTATTCAAGAACTTGATGATATGGTGCACATCAGCCCGTTTGATTATTTTGGACTGGACGTTGATGAAGATCACGACAGGAGGTCAGGAGTTATGGAAGCTTTCTCAGCCTTTATGAGGCATCGATTGGCAGACAGAAGCCATAGCCATGACGTTAGAGCTAGATCAGATTCAGTTCCAGAACATGCTCCTGGTTTTGGTCCTCTGCTGATCTTTGGAGGCCAAATTCCTTTTAGGTTGTCTGGAAATGGTGGGATTGAAGCTATTTTGAATGGGACCCCTGGGATTGGTCTTACACGGGGTAATGCTGGTGATTATTTTATAGGTCCAGGACTGGAAGAGCTGTTTGAACAACTTTCAGCTAACAATCGGCGAGGCCCTCCCCCGGCATCTAGATCTTCAATTGATGCTATGCCAACCATTAAGATTGCTCAGAGGCATCTTCGTTCTGATTCACACTGTCCTGTCTGCAAAGATAAATTCGAGCTGGGGTCTGAAGCGAGGCAGATGCCATGTAATCATATGTATCACTCAGACTGCATTATCCCATGGCTAGTCCAGCACAACTCATGCCCTGTGTGCCGCCAAGAACTGCCACCACAAGGAATGAATATTGGCCGCAGCTCAAGTAGTCGAAGTAGAAGTAGCAGTTATGGTGGTAATGCCAATGGAAGGGAGAATAGTGGCAGGGATAATCCAGGAAGACGGAATCCATTCTCTTATCTGTGGCCATTCCGTTCGTCTCATTCTAGCTCTAACCATAATGGAACTGCTGGAAGCAGCTCTCCAACCATTCATGAGAACAACCAGCATACGGGTTATTCAGGATGGCCTTTTGACTAAAGTTCAGAACGTGGTTTTGCATTTATTGCCATTGTCATAAAGATAAGTGGACTGGAGTGTGTTGCTTGATAGTGAATGGTGGTCGTTTCTGTTTTGTTCTTTGCTGCTTTTTATGTAAATGACTACTTTTGGGTGAATTACCTATGCTGCTTCTATGTCTATGCCTTTTAATTGTTCAATATTGTTACTTTAATGTTGACCCGTGAGCATTACAACGGGAGCAATGTTACTCTTCATCTAAAATTTTGTCAATCCCCAGCCATCCTTGTTGATTATGGTTACATTTTAAGTGACTCTATGTCTACCACTTAATAGACCGTCACTTAATCTGTCATCAACAGGTGTTATTAGGGATTAACAAAATTTAAGGTGAACAACCTTTCTTTCACAATTGAGCCAGTTTTGATGGTGATTCTGACTTGAAATAGAATTTACGGACCCTCAAACAACCTTGTGACCATCCTAGCTGGAGCCAGATGAGAACTCGGACGTGTTTTCGATTGCCATAGCAACTGCCAACTACTTTCTGTGGAGTGTGGAGGGTCAGATGTCACTCTTGATCCCAACGTTTCCACATCGGTTTTCGGATTTTGAAACATTGACATGGTTTTCAAGGGTAAGTTCTTTGGTTTTGGGGAATGTTTATGTTTCTCAGGAAAGCGTACTGCTATCAACCTGAAAGCATCGAGACAATCATCTATCTGTGGACATGGTATCACCGATACGCATTCCTTTACAGAAGTATGGAAATAAGGGAATGCTGCTCACTGCTCTTGCTCAAGAATTACCAGTAATACGGTCGCGCTAATGACTTCAAAATTTACCATTTTTACCCCAACCGAAGCCGGACAGATTTTGTTTGGTCGTAACCTCGAGCCTTTTTAACCATTTCTATCATTCCAGAATATCGCTTCGATTTGACTAATATTTCCAGAAATTGCGTGAATAACTCAAATTATGTGAAACTGCATGTTTCACACATAATGCGAAATAGTGGGAGAGTTCATTGCCTAATAAAAATGCGTGCATTTTGCTTTCTTGTAAGAAGCACTGAAACATTATAATGCAATGACACCTGAAGAAGAATGAAGCTGGAGCCATTATCAAGAAGGTGAACGAGTAAAAACCCTTTTATCTTCTGAACAAGAAAGGAAATAGAAGAAAATAAAAGACGGTATAACGTTGCTGCAACATCAAAACTGCCATAGCGAATTCAAGAACTTGGAGCGGGAAAATGTATGGTCCTCTAGTTGCAACGAAACATCTTAATGACAGTGCCTCAGTTTGTCAGTTCCATAATAGCAGTAACTATGTCACCATCCGCAGCTTTGAGTGCTTTCACAGCCCTTGATCTCGAGACCCCAGCTTGTGTCATTACCAACTCAATGTCCTTAGGTTCCACACCAGTTTCATCAACATCTTCATCGTCTTGTGCCACCACTGATGGCTCAGGCTTTGAAATCACATTACTAATATTCGGAGCTTTGAACTGCTCTGCAGCCTGAGTCTGCAGTTGAGAGCTCAAATCCTCAATCTTTGCCTCCCCAAAAACAATATACGTGTCCGAAGCAGGGCTCTTGAAAACATCTGGTTTAGATATAACAAACATAATCTGGAGAGAGGAAAGAAAACTGATTTAATTCAATTTTTTACAGTACATGAGAAAGCCAAGGAAATAAAAATAGAGCAGCGACAGCAAGAGACACGAAACAAGTACATGGAAAACTAACATTCTTGCTCTTTTTTACAGTAACCCGGCTGACACCTGGAATTGGCTTCATTCCAAGTTTCAACATTGCCTTGCGACTCTTCTTCTCACTTCGGCTCTGCTTAGACCTAGCAGTTCCATCTCCTTGTCCTGCCCAATCTCAAAAAATTGTGAGATATAATGCTCATACCTCTCTGTGGTGTAAGCAGATTATACAGATCATACCTCGGTTAATTAGAATGTTTTTTTTTTTTTTTTTTTCTATAAGAAAAGTAAGCAGATTATACAGATCATACCTCAGTTAATTAGAGTGTTTTTGTCTATAAGAAAAGCAAGCAGATTATACAGATCATACCTCAGTTAATTAGAATGTTGTTTTCTATAAGAAAACAGAGTGGTATAATAAGCTAATTAGAACGTAATTTCCGTCGATAACTCATGCATTCATGGGAGTCGAACTCATGATCTCACCAATCACCCAATTCGTAAAGCCATAGAGGTGCAAATTGATTCGAGACCATTGGCTTCTGTTAATCAGAAATTACAAAGAGTGCATTTATTTTCAAGATGTTTTGCACATTATATTGGCTTTGCCATTCTCTAATGTGCCTACCTAGTTAGGGCATTAGAATAGTGTAACTGGCTTTGCCATTCTTTGATCAATATATTTATTTATTCATAAAAAAAAAACAAAAAAAACAAAAAAAAAAACAAAATGTTTTACACATTTCCCTCAAAATCATGAATTTACCTGACCGTAATTAACTTACCATAAAATCAGGCTTACTGCTAAAGTAGTTCATCTACATTCCAAACATTGTGAACATCATCCAAATGATTAGCAAGGTTTTGTAAAGACCGCAAAAACTATGTATTACATGAGCTTCTTTCTAGCTGAGTTTGTTATCTCCTAACTTGAATAAGTCACGAATAGTACTCTCTCACCTTCAGCATCATCTTCCTCCTTGTCATCACTCTCATCATCATCGTCTTCATCATCTTCATCCTCGACTACAGGCTCATCAGGCTGCAAGGATATCACTCAAAATTTAGTGAGGCTATCATATCTTAGGCCTAAAACTGCAAAAAACTAATTCTCATCATTAACAATTATCTGCATGAAAAGGAATCAGTAACAATCATCAACACTTTGGCTCACAAATCAACGAAAGTAGTGTAAGGGGACAAAGAATATAGACCACAAAAAACATTGTACTTTCAGATTATTGAACCAGACGAAGCCCATTAAGAAGAGAGAGAAGAGGGGGGCGAGAGAGAGAAAATCCTTACCCCATATTGAACACTTAAACCAAACCAAAAATAATGCGCCTAAGTATACATCCCGTGTACATGGCATTTTGCGCTTTTCAATTAAATTTATTACTTAAATAAAAAAATAGTCAAACAAGTTCATATATTTAATGCATGACATCTGAAATGCAAAAATTAATCTAGGAACAAGATTTATTGATCTGCTACAGTCATGTCGGACCTCATGGGCTACAAAATCCTCTTACACAGTCTTAGGGCCACAAAACCTATGAATTGCAACTGCCCAAAGAAACAATCTTGAAGGAGAAGGTTTCAAGCTCCCCAAAAATATCTATAACTCCTTTCCTCCAAATACACCATAGTAGGCATATAAGAGCATCTTCCATATATGATGCATCCACAACATTTTGATCCATTCTACAGCAAACGCTAGAACTGAATACTCAACCCACTAGGGCTGGGCGACAACGCAATCCAACCAACTGAACCATACCCAAGTTGGTTGGGTTGGGTTCCACCCTAGTCATGATATGGGTTATGTAGGAAATATACATTCCAAAGAAGGGCTCGGGTTGGGTGAGATCTTTCAATCAAAGTTTTGAAAAACATACCATACCGGCCGGAATGGCCGAAATTTACTGTGCCAGAATAGTAACGGGCACGGGAGAGGGCTGAGTTTCGTACCGGGTCAAATACCAGCCATTTCGGTGTGTTTCAGTCAATAACAGCCAGTTTTCGGCATTTCAGCCAGTATGTTGATTTTGATCTGGTAAAATAATTAGGGGATAGAGCCTCGACAATTTTGTAATTACAGTGAAAGGGTAAGGGCTTTCTTGTAAAAATAACTCAAAATCTAGGGTTTTCTTTTTCCCTTGATTTTTCGTGGTTGGCAGCACACAGCAGTCAAATAGAGGAGAAATTTCTCCCTCAATGAATCAGTCCTCCATCCTCTCCCTATCGCCACTGGCACCCAGAGTCCGAATGTTGATCCTTATTGTCTTATTGATTAAGATGAGTGATTTTTTTTAATAGTTGGATTGAGAACTTAGAAGTATTGTTAAGTTTTACAAATATGTGTGTTGTTAAGATTTGTATTGAGAAGTATTATTGAGTTTATGACTTATATTGTTGTTATTTTGGAATATAGTTTTATATATATAATTAATTAATTTATCTATATATAGACTATCCTGAAATGGTACCAGTACTGAAATATTTTATTCCAGTATCTCGACCAAAACGGTCACCGGAACGGTATTCAAAACTTTGCCTTAAATATAAAAATACATTTTATTCTCAAACCCTAGGTGCTCGAATGCCAATGAAAATCAACTGAGAATACTCAGCTCCCTTTGCCTAATCTATCTTCCAACCCCCATTCACCATTGTGCTCATGACTTAACTCTCTCTCTCTCCCTCCCTCCCTCTCTCATATACTAGCTATCTTTCTATGCGAATCTCAATGAGCGCACTCTGCATTTTGGGCATGGCAATTGTAGAGACAACAGTCTTCATGTACTGAGCATACATTTATTGATATCATGCCCTATTGTCTTCTTCTTTTTTTATTTATTTATTTATTTTTATATCCGTGGGTGTCCAGGCCAGCTTATGTACGCCTCGACTAATCCCACAGGACCCTGAAGTTAATAGCCAGGTAAAACTCCAGTGACGTTGAGGGGATGCCCTATTGTCAATCTCAAGTATTCCTTTTCTCTGATTTGATTCCTTCAACAAACTCTTTGATCTAGGGATTCTTGGTCAATTTCTTGGTGTTAGATTTCGGGTGTGCAAGCTGGTCAGCGTTTTGGCTTCTTGAGTTTTATTGATTGATTGGGCTGTATACTGTACAGGTTGTGAAATAGTCATTTCAGATTTTGTTTGGTTGCTGGCAATGACAACCATTAGTGGAAGCAAGGTCAGTACCTACCCCCTGACTGGTCAAAGGACGGGGTGATATCTCCTTCTGACACAAAGTTGAGTTGGCCGTCAGACATGCAGACACCCAACTCGAGGGTTTGTGCCCTCCCAACAACCTTCGCAATTGGGGTCAAATAGGGAACTCGAAGTTTTTTACAAAGTTGCAAGACAATACCAAGACCGTTTTTTTTTTTCGCAGAGTAGATAAACTTTTCACAACCTCCCATAATTCACGCAAAAACAACAATTCAAACAATATTCTAAATTCTTGAGTCAGAAACTTGAAAACCCATGTCAAAATTTCTTGTGACACTGAAGCTCATAACTTCATCAAAGCAATGTAAAGAAGAACATAACACGACCAGAAATGCCCAAGTCAATCCAAAGTGTCAATACTATCACAAAGTCATCTAATCACAGTTTTATTAGACCCATTTCTGGCATTCGACGAATGTCTTTAACTCCAAAGAATTTATATATCATATGAATTTCAGAAACTCCTTATACGAGATACCAACCATGGTCGTATAAAGCTTCACACTCTCAAAGTCCAAATACCCATTCAAAAAATTAAATGAGAAGCAAATAATTGAGAGATTTACGTTAATCTTTTGCTGTTCAAGGTGGGCAGAGAGAAGCTCCTCCTGGGTCTCAGCAGTCATCGTGCTCGTGTTGATCGTTTGAGATGTCTTCGCAGAAGTCGACACAAAGACGGCACACTTGGCCTAAAACCCTAAACAGATTTATAAGGAGGTATACTCGGGTTCGGGTTTGAATCAAACTGCACAATAATAATGGGTTATTTCTTGTTTCTTTTAGTAAGAAAATATGAAGTCTATTTTAACACTTGATAGTTTTTTTTATTATAAAATAAATCTAATTTATCGCTACCATTCCTGCTTAGCTACCCGTTACAAAAATTTAGTTTTGAATAAATTGTGAAAACTAAACATAAAATTTGTTTGATCAACATTTGTTTCAAGAAATGTAATGTTTTTTTTTTTTTAATATATTAGAGAACCTCTTCAAGTTAAGACCCTTCGGACCCATCCATGCAAACTAAATTCCAATTCTGTGCACTGCTCTCAAAAATTTTCCTACACAAAATTAATTAAATCAATGACTTTTCACCAAAGGGTGTGATCCCAATGATTATTTGCACTCAGGCATGGAACCTTGAAGAGAGTTATACCCAAGAATAAGACCTTCACCACTTAGGCCAACCCATTGAGATTAGTAATGTAATGTAATCTATGTAAACTTTATGAGTTATGCTACACTTAAGCCTGCACAGTAATGTACACCACATTCTGTCGATGTGGAAAATTTTTATTTTTTTTAATGCTACAGTAAAACGTTGTCGTTTTACCCAGGTTGATAAAATGAACGTAATCATCCCCCCAAATCTCTCTTCGAATTTGCGTGCTCCCTCCAACGCGTCGTCCCTCCCGCTCGCCGAACCCAAATCGTTCGACGTCAGTCATTGATCGTACCGGCTGCCGTCTGGTCTGCTGGCTGTCTGGTCTGCCGTCCGGTCTGCCGTGTGCCATCTACGGGCTGAGCTCGAGGTCCCTCCACTGCGTCGCCCCTCCCGATCGGCCAACCCAAAAAAATCCCTGGTCTGAAGTTGAGCATACCGGCTGCCGTCTAGTCTGCCGACTCTGTCTGCTCTACCGTCCGGTCTTCCGTCTGCCATCTACGGGCTGAGCTCGAGGTCCTTCCAAGGCGTCGCCCCTGCCGATCAGCCAACCCAAAATCATCTGCGGTCTCAAGTTGAGCATACCGGCTGCTGTCTGGTCTGCCAGCTGCTATCCGATCTGCCGTCTACTGGCTGCGCTCGAGGTCACCGATTCAGTGAGGTAACTATGCTAGCTGGCTGTGTCGTGTTTAACCATCCTCAACTGGGTTTAGTTTCTAATGGATTCTGATGATAGTTGATAGGAAGAGTGTAGTGATGGTTGATAGTGGTGGTGGATTTTTTATTAGAGAGTATTTTTTATTGTTGTGTAATTTTTTTTCTCCTGGATTCCGAGAGTGATTTACTTCCGTTTGGGTGTTCCTTAAATTTGCTATATATTATCAACTCATCTTTCGGCCAGGGGTTGAGGCCTTGGGCGGGTGGCGCAACCTCCAGAGACAGGATTGGATCTTCATCTCTTCCAGTAATAGGAGAAAAGGCAGAAAAAGGATCCATTATCGGAGATCCATTTTTGAGAAATTCCTGGAATTGGGCGTCTGCATTATCCAGGAGGGAGGGCTCTATAGCAGCCATAAGATCAGATCCCATATTTTTTTTTTTGGAAGGGGAAGATATGGATTGAGATAGATTGGAACACCCATCTTCTTCCCCCGCTGAAAAGGCGATTTCCATTTCAAAAATAAATAAAAAAACATATGAGTCAAAATACCATATGACTTCGAATCACAGATTTCAGAACGGGTTTAGAGAGAGAGACGGCTACGAAACTGAGAGAGTGAGAGAGGGAGATCGGGCTATGGAAGTGAGAGAGGGAGAGAGGGCTCGAGGTTCTCTCGTACGAGAGAGGGGTGGCTTCCTTGCTTGCAGGAGAACAGAGGGATCGACGAAGGCCAATGAAAGTGAGATCGGAAGTCAGATCGGGATCGAGGGATCGACGTAGGCCAACGGAAGTGAGATCGGGATCGGGGTAGATGGAGGGCTCAAGCGGGAAGGATCAAAATTTTTGATTTTGTGTGTAGACGAAGTGGAGTGGGTCACGGATTGGGTCAGGGATCTGAAACCGTGACGTGGCGAACAGACCGGGTTCACCAAGTCACGGAGTGTGGTGTGAAATGTTTGGACCGTCCGACGATTAGAATTTCTCAAACCGTATATAGCCAGAATCAGGTTTCTTTCCTTTATGCTTAATATAGTGTATCAGAGATTCAGAGGCAATTAGAATTTGTGGGAAGCAAGAGCACCTCACAACAATAAATAAAATTAATAATATATGTATGTGTGTGAAAGTAAAAGGAATATACTCTGGAGCCAATCAATAGATGAGAAAGGGCAAAAGGAAAGCCATTACCCTGCACCAATCAATAGATAAGACACTTTTACCACGGTACTATAATTTGTAAATGAACATACAAAAGCGTCGAGTATTGGTCATTACAATCAATTTCATAACTACTCGAGAGGCCCTGGAAGGTCCAAAATGGGTCCCAACTTCTACCAACTGGACATCCGACGCTAGTTGGAAAGGAGAGACCTGGAAAAGGGGATGGGGATATCCTAAAGCTTACGTGGCTTCACCAGCCACCACCACCACCACCACTTCCAGACCATCCATTCCCCCCAGGCTGCGACTGTGAAGAACTTCTCTTTGGAGTAGTTCCCCATCCTGAACTCCTGTTATCAGGAGCGGCATCATTTGCACCAGCACCACTCCAATTTCCTCCGGCACTACCACTTCCATTCCCCCACCCACCATTGTCACTGCCACTAGCCCCATCCCCACCCCAACTACTACTACCACCTCTGTCGCTTCCACCATTACCCCAACCACCTGGGAAGGCCTCCCTGCCAGGTGAGTTTTGAATCTTGGCACCTGGAAAATTTCCCCATCCATCTTCCCCATCCTTGGTAGCCGAATCCCATTTAGGACCATCATAACCAGAATCCTGCCTCTCATTGCTGGAATTATTTCCTCTAGTGCTGTTGAATGAGCCACGACCACGTCCACGCCCACCATATGGCCTTGGCACCCCACTCGGATGTCCATCTCGGCCACTGCCATTTCTGTGATCATTACGTCCTGTCAAACCAAACAGAGAAGTCAAGTTCTGGATAAAACAACAAAGCAAATAAGCAATAAACGAAATCGATGCCAAATCAGCAGCAAAAACATATATAGAACAGAAGTAATAGCCGAAGAGGTATTTATCAAAAGAACATCTGCATGAGAAAAAAGAGGGAATCTGAAGCAATCAACCAAAGAAAGAAGGCAAAAGGAACACTCAGCTAGAAGGCAACATATAAATCGTATATTTACATTACAAAATGACCAAAACAGAGAACAGCACTGTAACACAAAACAGACCTGATGTATTCATGTTTCTGCAGAGTTTACCTGTTCTTGAACCAGGAGTAGAAGAACGATCCCTGTCGTAAGACTGGCCTCTCCAATTATCCTCATTGGTTGAACCACCCCATCCACTACCCATGGATGCCCCCGAAGAGCCCCCAGTTGCAGGGCTTCGCATTGGCACCCTAGCAGCGACAGATCTGAGAGATTGCGCTGACTGAGGATCATCAACATGTCTCTGAAAGTATGCCACAAGCCGATCAATGTCCTCAAACATCCTTTTCCTAAACTTGAATCCCTTCGGATATAAACCAATATACTCATGGTGCGGATTTGTACTTCTTATATAAGTCAGAATGAATGTGCCTGGATGCTCATGAGAGATGCCAAAACAATAAACTATTCTCATAGGATACTCCAATTTCTCAATTCTGAGGAGTTCATCAACTTCCGCTTTTGTTCCCTTTCTGAACTTGCGGTAACTTAGCATTCCCTTCAAGTGAGACACTAAAGGATCAACATATCGATCCATTACCTGGGGTTTTGGTCAGTAAAAACAGAAAAAAGATTCAGTTTATTTGTCACAAATACAACGGGAAGAATATAATATTTTTCTACATCAAGATAATCTTTTTATTTAAATGCCTATTTGTAGATGTACTAGTATGCTGAAATAGTTTGAGCCACTGTGACGTGAAATTAAGAAACACTCGACATGGGGGACGCATTTCTTACAGGAATAAATATAACATCCACACAGTTGGAGTACATAACATCTACTCATTTAGAAGTGAAACTTATAGCCTGTAGACACTTGAGCATGCATTCAGTCTTTCCCTCCATGAGAAGATACTCTGATTTCATTCTCTCACCAGATCTACTCACTAGACAGAAGGCATTCCAAAACAATACATAAGCTCATTTGCTAGGTTAATGCCAAGCAAATTCAGCTTGCTTTGGGTGTGAAAGCTCTTAAGCGATCCAGAACTTATTAAAAATGCACTCCTGTCATTATTCTTTTAATTAAACACAACCAATCAGAGAACAAACCTCAAAAAACAGTACTGACCTCATCCAAATCCTCAAAAGTGTCCTCCCCAATTTTCAATGTCTTCCCAATACGAAGTAAGCTCGTGATGTCCTTGTGCTCCTTTCCACCTTCGACTATGTCCTTGTGAGCATAAACTCCATCATAAACTTTGAGAGTTAGAGTCAGATGTGAAGGCCCATGGCGACTGGGACTGATAATACTTTCGCCAGGATCCTTGTCAGACAAGAACTGCAGATATAACAGATGAGAGCTTTAACTTTAGATTTAGTTTAAAAGAATACTTATAAAGAAGATAATTGGAACTTAGCGCAGCAGCAACAATCAACATAATACCAAAAAAAATAAGAAAGACTTTGCAAGAGTTAACAAATTCCACTGTCCTTTCCAGACATGGTAATTCAAGTAAAACCCAAGCAGAAAATATCATTAGCAAACAAAACTGAAACAATTTAAGTCTGAAAGGTAGAATGAAATTTCATAATCTTCCAATAAGTAAAAGAAAATAAGATCTCAACTTAAAAAAGTGAATTATATAAATGCTCTTTTATCCTTACAATGGCATGCAGAAAGAGCAACTACACCAAGAACCACAAAATCCCTCTGGAGCCAAAATATAAGGTTGTTTTACACAAAATCTATGCCCTAGGGATTTAAATTTTTTCAAGTACATCCTGAAAACAAAAATTATATGGGCATCATTTCTTTGTATAAATGATGTTTTATAGTCTTTGAAGAGATACAGGTCAAACCACTTTTTTCAAGTAATCACATATGTTAATACATAAAGGGACACCATTTTCCTCACAAAATCAAGATTATTTCAGAGTGCAAGAAAGTCCAACCAAACCTCCTATAGGGTCCAAGAGAATACATAAAGTGGGATACAGTCCCATGCCATTGGATATTAACAATGTTATTTTTCTTATTAGAACTTAAACACTGTTGACAACTTACCTCCTTGGCTTCATCCAAGGTTATATTCTGGAAACGAGGATGAACAATCATCCTTGGCTTAAATAGCTTCTTCGCTAGCTCCTTTTCTTTGCGAGCTTTTTCTTGTTCACTTTGTAGCTGGCTCCGGTCTTCATGGTAATAGGGATCAAGGTTCCTATCATACTGATGTCGATTATTTTGCATCTCACTCTCTCTAGAAACTAGGAAGACCTGATACCTGTTCTTCTGAATCGACTTAATCTTGCAAGTGAGAATGTCACCTTCATGTAGCCTGTCTGACAAATCAGGACTGTCCCTCCAATCATCTGTATAGTCTTCCTTCATGAGCATCCCAGTCAATCCAGATTCCAGCACACAAATTGCTTTCTGAGCTTGCACCCTGCGGACTGTAGCTTGCACAATTCTTCCCTCAGCAAGGGTCTCCTCGGTTTCACCTGAAATCATATAAAACTCCTCATCTTGACTTGGCTCTTCGTATTGCTTACGCCAATCTTGAAAACCCTGCATTAGTTCCCTTTTAATATCATAGAATGTTTCCTTTTTATTTTCACGGTTCTTGCTCTTAGCATAGGCATCAACATCAAGGACTCTCAAAATACTAGGCCTTTCTCTAACATGCTCTATCGCCATCTCCAAGGCATCATCGTCATCATTTGCTTCACCTCTTATGTCCTCATCATAAACATCTTTGGCCAACTCTTGTGCGAGCCCATAAGATTCTGGATGTATTCTTGTATCATCCAACAAATCAATGAATTGGGAGCTAGCAGCAGCCAATCCACTCCGCCGGACACGCAGAAAACCAACCGCATTGACAAACACCTTTTTACCAAGTCCATGCACAGTGACAAAGTCCTTTCGGGTAAAAGTTGCCCCAGCTCTTACCATGGACCTCTGCATAGATGCAGCCTTTCTGGGCCCAATTCCAGAAATGAACTGTAAAGGACCAAATAACCATTCATGGCCAATGGCTAAATTAACATCAAGGCCCACCTGGTTTGTTAAGTCAACCATAACCTGTTCAATAATTCCATACTTCTCATCTGGGGCAAGAAAGTTCTCTAGGGAACTGAGTTTCCATGATAAAATCTCCCTTCCAGGTCCACACAGTGTAGCAACCATTGCCAAAGGATTTTGCAAATATCGCCCGAGGGCAGCAGCTCGCTTAACAATGCCTGAAAAAATAAACCAACAATTAGAGAAATCCACCAGAACGAATTTAAAAAAAATAAATAAAAAAACAGAAGAGAACCATGTACCTGGTTGCCCAGGTAGCTGATCAGAAGAAATCCGAGAGTTTTCATATAGACGAGGTAGAGATTCATCACCATAAACAATGCTTAACCCATCCATCTCACGGCCAAGATCTCTGGGATTTTCCTCCACCATCTTGAAAATAATCTGATAGATGCAAAGTACGCTAAATAAAACCACATGCATCAAATGAGAAATTAAAAATGTGAACTGATTTAGTCATTCCACAGAACGAGATTTATAAAACATCATATATTCATGGAACTCAAGTCTACAGAAAGCTAAACCAGATTTATGTGATAACCCAACGGGACAAGGAATAAAAAGGGGAAAAAACTGAAAGGCTGATGCTCACATCACCAACTTAAAATATATCAAAGGCAAATGCATTACAACAATATTCGCATGATATTAACATTACAGCGAGTCAAGTTTAATCTTTTATTTGCCATTGAGAGTCTGAGACATTGTAAGAGCAAACGAACTATTGTGATACTAGCCTATTGATATGCCAGACTTTTAAAACAAAAGCATGACATGTGCGATCTCACTTCTCTCCCCCAGTGCCTAATAATCAATGTAACACAATCTATTCACATCTGAAGATCTTGGAACCATTAGAGAATCAAGAATACATCCAAACAAGGAAATGCAACAGACACCAGAGTAGAACACTTTTTGTTGTTCTCTCAAGTAATAAATTCATAAAAAAAAAAAAAAAAGTAGACATAGGGTACAATAGAATTTCCAAAATTTGGAGCGCTGCCATAGACTGCCTAAGTAAATCATCTGAGGGCACTACTACATACTGCCTAAATAAACCACCTATGGGCACTACTCCATCCTGCCCAAATATCTCTAATCTAGATCTTAACAACATAGACTTCAGTACATTTAGCAGAATCTCTACACCATTGAAGGCATCCGTATGATTGTTCCATTCTAAATCTTTCGTCAAAGCATGATGAAACTGAAAGCTTATTTGCCTAGAAAGGTTTGACAACCAATTCACAGCACTACTCACTGCTATTGAGATGGGTCACTCGCTTGAAACAAAATTAAGATTTAAGAAGAGCAGGGAGTTAAAGGGCCTTACTTGGGCAATCAACTACAATGCAAAGGGAGGTAGTACAAGTCGAGAGAGGACTAGAGGAAGGGCATGAGCATGAAGCCTTCCTCCATCCTCGTAGGATCATTCAGGTGGAGTATTAGTCTTGTGGGAAACAAGGGGATGGGGTAGTTACAGTGATTTGCTTTGCTTTGCTTTGGGGAGGCGTGTTGTGTCCCAATCTGGCTTGGTGTATATTGGATAGGTTTCTAATTTCTTCATCTTGGCGATGTTCATTAGGGGCTCTCTCTATTATGGGCTAGTTGTTTTCTCTTGTATACACCCGGTGTACTTGGTTACGCCTATTGATATTAATACATTTTTACTTATAAAAAAATTGCCTAGAAAGGACTCCAAAGTTTCCAATCCAGAAGGCAAGTAATTCAATAACCATGGTGGGGATCACACAATCCCCAAAAAAAAAAATAATAATAATACCAAAGCAAATAACTCCCAAGTGGTTCCACTGCAAATTAAAAGAAGGTCCACTGAGTTTCCAATAGATTTACACAAACAAAACCAACCAACAATCTTCCCCACTAGTTCCCTGATGTCCCTTGTCCAAATCTTCCCTAAAGCAAAACAAAAACAAAATACATCTTTCATATGCTCTTTAACACCCATTAACATTTTTAAGGAAACATAACAATCAACAACAGGATGAAATATTTTTTGATAGGCAGGAATGAAACATCAGTGAAGCATTATGTGTATAAAATCATAAGCTCCAAAACAGATTAGGTTCTTTTAAAATGATATTTAATAGAAAAATGGCCATCATAAATAAGAGTATTTCAGTTATGTTGTTGTAAACTCTAGTTAGGTATTTTTCATGTATACTTCCTCTGTTCTTGGGCTTTGCCTACTTTTATGAATAAAATACTTTGATTACCAATCAAAAAAGATTTTCGGTCATGTTTGGTTTCCAGAAATTTTCAGAATTTTTTAGAATTTTTTTTAATTCAATTCAAACATCTTTTGAATACCAATTTTTTCATTAAAAAAAAAAGAAAAAGAAAAAGAAAAAGGCATTTAATCCTTTGCCTAAGTTTCCGTGTATAAAAGCCCACAAAAACTAAAACTTTTACAAAAAACCAAAAACGCCACTCACAAAACTTGTCCAAACAAAATTTCCATTCTACCTATTCACTTTCACAAACCCCAATACAAAATACACCTCAGAAAATTTTAAAAAAACTTCTCATTCTACCATAGTGGAATGATTCGGGCCATGTAAAAAAAAAATACT
Organism: Carya illinoinensis; assembly: GCF_018687715.1. NCBI lineage: Eukaryota > Viridiplantae > Streptophyta > Magnoliopsida > Fagales > Juglandaceae > Carya > Carya illinoinensis. The sequence continues at coordinate 5,490,674 of NC_056760.1, read as the reverse complement.
AACTCATTCTACCTACGCACTTTCACAAAATGCAGTATTGATTACCGATCAAAAAAGATTTTTGGTCATGATTGGTTTCCAGAAATTCACCAATTTTTTTCATTAAAAAAAGAAAAAAGAAAAAAGAAAAAAGCATTTGATCCTTTGCCTAAGTTTCCGTGTATAAAAGCCCACAAAAACCCAAAACTTTTACAAAAAACCAAAAACGCCACTCACAAAACTTGTCCAAACAAAATTTCCATTCTACCTATTCACTTTCACAAACCCCAAAACAAAATACACCTCAAAAAATTTTTAAAAAACTTCTCATTCTAACATAGTGGAATGGTTCAAGCTAGGGGTGTCAAATCATGTTAACAGGTCGTATTCGTGTCGTGTCAAAACATGTATATTATACTCTATAGCTCAACCTAACCCGACCCGTTGAGCTTATCGTGTCAAAATCTCAAACCCTAACACGACCCGTTAACATAACGGGTCGTGTCGTGTCAACCCGTTTTGACCCATTAGTGAATATTATAAAATAGGTTAATACGACACAATACGACCCGTTTCAAACAGTTTATTTAAATAGGTTAAAAAGATCTGAAATTAATCAATTTGACCTAATTAAATTTAGCATAATTTTATATAAATTTAAAAATCACAATATTTATAAAAATTATAAAGCTAATACAAATCCAAAATTACAATTCAAACAATAAAAATATCGATATTGAAATTCTAACAATTTTACTTTTAGGTAAAAGGGTATAATTGTAACTTTAACTTTCTTAACATGTCATAACAGATTGACCCGTTAAGCAATCGTGTCTTAATGGGTCAACTCGTTTTGACCCGAACCCATTAAGATTAAACCCTAACCCGCTATTATCGTGTCGTGTTCGTGTTGGGTTAACAGGTCGTGTAGCATATTGCCACCCCTAGTTCAGGCTATGTAAAAAAAAAAACTTCTCATTCTACCTACACACTTTCACAAAATGCAGTAGAAAACACATCTTAATTCTCTTTTCAAGAATTCTCCAAAAGATTACAGAATTTTTCACTTACCAAACATGTCTTTAGGTATTAACTCTTGGAAAAAAAGCAAATTCACAATCAATATTGCAAGGACCCATCATAACCTAGCTTCAAAAAGCATATAAATTAAACCCTAAAACTCAAATTACTTGTATTCCTTAAACAGAAGTTTTCATTAAGTAGATGTGCAATTGTGAAAACAGTGCTACAGTTATCTTATAAAGAGAGAGGGTATGAAAATCCCAGCCGAAAAAGAAAAAAAGAGAAAAGGAAAAGTGCACATTGCATCGCACTCCCTCGTGCAGCATAAATGATAAGACAACACAAGAAAGAGTAACAAAAACTATAAGATCCATGAATCGTTGGAGCTTTGCATGGTGCCATAATTCCAACAATTTGATCAATGATTAGAATATTAGGAAGACCAAATGGAAAGATATAGTAGTGCTAACCTCATATATATCGTCCTTCAGACGAGTACATGACAAATTCACAGCTCCTAAAACAACAACATGGGGTTGATGATCCATCATGAACTTTAATACACGTTCCTGGTCGTTTTTCTTCCGTTGCTGGTCATTAACATTTTGAGACCGCAAAGTAAGGGATCCAGTATAAAGCACATCAAGCACCTCCCCTGATGAATCTAACATCACAAAAGTGGTTGCCGGCTTTCCAGGACCCCAACAACAAGCCATGACTCTTGGGGAAGCTTCGTCATAAGAACTGCTATCAGTTTCCTTCCTTTGATATGGCCCCACTGAGACTTTATTCCACAAAACCTTACCATACTCCACAAGTAACCAATTTTTTGCTCTATTGGTCAACAAAGATCTTGCTTCTTTCTCCATCGAAGGTAGAAGAAACCCAAAAAGTGCATCCTGCAATATCAACTTTCTCTGCTCATTCCACAGTTGAGCAGATTTACTAACACCATCGCTAAGATAGTACTCATTAAAGTCACTTGTCAACTTATTCAAGTCTTCTTCTGACATCTTAATAGTAACTTGAAGAAGCTTTTCCTCTTCAGCCTTCTGGATAAGGAGCCATTGTGCATCGTCAAATGCACTCAAGGGCTTCTCGCGCAACCACTTTACCCCAGCAAACTGATGAAAAGGATCTATTGCTGCAAGGCCATCATGTGTTGGACATGTTGATACCAGAGCATGATCCATAAAATTGCTACGCACATGTTTCCTAACGCATGGCTCACAACTGATTTCCACAGCTGCCTGGACCAGTAAAAGAAATTTGGCAGTCAAAATATTTTGCCTATGATCAAGTATCATAAAGGGAAATTGCTACATTGATGACAAGAAACTAACATACCATGTGCCTAGCCCCTTTAAGCACAGCCTGAGGTGTCTCAAACATGGCACATGTAAAGTTTGATGCCATCTCCTCTGGTGTTTCCTTAGGATCCTCCAACTCGTCATTTCTCTACAATCCAGTGAAACAGGAACCCTGAGTTTCATTCAACAGAATAACAATTTCAGGTCAAGAGTGACTCACCATCTTTTCTAAAGATAGCTGCAATCCAAATTGCTCAGAACTGTAGCCAAACTTGCTCGCAACCTCCCATAGGCCAGCTTTCCCACAAATGCTATACAGGGATTTCCTCTTAGGCCTCTTGTATTGTCCTTCATCAACACCAACTTCACCGGACGGGAAATGCAAGTTAAACTTGGAATCAACATCATCAACCTCCCTTTCTGACTCTGCCGCCTTGAGTGACTTCATGATTGATTCAAAAAGTTGCTGATTTAAATTGAGTCTTGTTTCATCATAAACACGCCGAGATTCTTCCTCAAACCGCTTATTATAGTATGACTGAAGGGCACTCTTTCGCTTCTGAAGTAGGAGCCACTTTCTGTCCAAGTCTTGAATTGCCCAAAGTACCTTTTATATATACAAATGTTAGTCACTTATTAGTCTCACCATTAACAACAAATAAATATCATCTCTGCAAGTTTAATACACTTTCAACAGCATGCCATGACTAGTACATTTACCTTGTGCCACTTAAGCGTGGGTGTCCTATCACTCCTATCCTGATTATCATCATCATCAGCTTCAGGTTGCTCAGGATCTTTCAATAGGCTTAGGCACTCTTCCTTCCGATACATTGCAATAAAGGGGATCTGAAGGCATGAAAGAAATTGGATCATATTCAACAAAGAGCAACCACAAGTGCAAATAAGGGACGACAAGTGCAAAATGCAAACAAGGGAATACTGACATCTAATTTCTGCACATGCAGCAGGTCCAAAAATCTCATGATATCATCCTTGTTGATAGAAAGATCCCACCCATCCTTAGGCGTCCCCCTGCCTCTCTTGCCATATAAAGGTACCGTACCACTTGCGAGTTGACTATATATCCAGGTGCTCTCTTCATCTATGCTAACTTCATCTAACGGAGGTGAACCCGTACTTTCCTCAGATATCTGCCAAAAATACAAGAGCAAATAAATATATACAGTTTATTCAACACGTCACATGTAAAACATGAAAACTCCGACTTTGAAAGTGGGAGAGAACATTGCCAAAATTTCAAACTTCTTTGCTGAAAATTTTGTACGGGTGGACTATGGTCCCTCACAATACCCACTTTGCATCTAATGTAAGTTTTATCAATCATTGCTCCCTCCCCTTAAATTAGGCATTCCCCAATGTATACCCCTAGTACATTTGGGTTGCGCCCAAGCACTTTTTAATAAAATGTGGTATTTGTACTTGCAAAAAAGATTTTTTCATGTGAAATAAAAGAAAATCATCCCAGGGTTTAACTGGGTAAAAGATATGTTGCGTTTGCACAATCTCAAGGATTCCTCATAAAAAATAAAGGTCTATCCCCTTAGGCCTGTCAAACCTGCATTCTCTCTGGGGCATCACGCTCTCGTATCTGGTCATCCCTCTCTGTCATATACTTCTCAGAAAGAACAATTGGTTCAAATTCATCTTCAAGTCTCCTTTCCCTCCATTCGCTAGAATCTAAGCCTTGCTTACGGAGCTGCAGGAGTTCATCAACATCACCAAATATTTCATGAGCTTCCTGCAAAGCAGATGAGGAAATTCCCGGTGCCCTCCTATTCGCTCCTTTCTTTAGCCGCCTCCCTCCTCTACAAAAGTCAATTAGTTTATAGTTAATTAAGTTGCTTGGTTAAAAAAGGATATGTCAGTATAAATTAAAGCACACAGACACAACAATATGTACTTGGGAGGAGCTCTATGTTCATCTTCTTCATCCACAATAAAGTCTGCCATCTCATCCTCTTCACCAATGTCCCCATCCTCTTCTTCTGCTTGTTCCTCCTCTTCAGCGACATCCTCAAGTGGAGCTGCTATAACCACCGAAATAGTCAATCAACAGCCAACAGGTACATAAACCAATTATTTTTAGAAAAAAAATACCTTCATCGTCGCCAAATAAACTGCGCTTGAGCTTCTCCTCAGCAGTCCGCCCACTTTTACCACTTCCAAAAATTTCCTCCTCATCAGAGAACCCAGAGGGCTCTTCCTCGGTAACCCCCTGAGCTTTTTTCAGCCTCTTAAACTTTTTGCTCTGCTGAAAAAGTTTCCAGAAAAAACCTTGAGACACAAACTATCATACTTTACATATACGCAGACCTACAGAGTGGAAAACAATATTAGAGGATGAAATAAAAAGATATCAGCAAAATTTCACAACCTTCCAACGGGGAATGGTAATATTATTGTCCTCAAGGAGTTCATAATCATCTTCATCGAGTGTATAATTCTCTCTAAAAAACAGAAACCAAGGTAGTTAGAAACAAGAACTTAGCCTGGATAATGTCAGAAAATAAAATAAAAAATAAAGACAAGTAAAAGATTAGTAATTTAGCACATTTTCGAATTAATGAGAGGAGAGGGTAAAAGGAATCACATATAAACTAGCAACGAATTTAAAAGGTTTGGTCAAAAAACTGACTTCATTTTTTTTTTATAGATGATAGGTAACAAAACACTCATTAAAAAGGGTGAAAGGAACACCCAGGTACACAGGATTCAAACACGATGATGGGTTAAAAGCGCACTAGATAAAATAAAATCATGAAAAACTATAGCCTGTTAAACACAGTAATTGATCTCTGTTCTTACAATCTCCTAAACATAAAACAAGTCCATTTAAAAAAAAAAAAAACATTTTTAAATATTATTAAATACATCTCAAGGAAAAAAAAAATCACTTTTTCTTCCTTTTCTTCTTCCTCTGCCTCTCCTCGTCACTGTCTTCCTTCTCTTCTTCATCTTGTTCCTCTTCTTCATCAACGTCATCCACTATAAATCCATCCTTCTCATATTCATCTTGCCCTTCTTCTGCAGGAATAATTAAGAACAAACAAAAACAAAAATGAATTAGTCTCGCCTACCAGAGCAGTCACACAGATAATGTCCAAGGGTGGATAACTCCCAAAACGTCCCCCCGCCCCCAAAAGAGAACACAAGGGATACTTTTTTTTATTTTTTATTATGTGAACATACAGGAAACTCCAGAAAGTTCTCATCGAGTTATCAACCCTCCTCAGAGCTCAGTGTTTACTTGGGAGAAAACACATTTCAGAATATCAATTCTTATAAATTCATGTTGAGGAGGAAACATATTCTTTTGATCAATAAAATCTTATTTACCGATCAAAAAAAAAAATCATGTTGCTTGCGTTCCCAAAATTATGAAAACGTCACTCTTAACTGAACCCAAAGAAAATCAAAGCTTTCTCAAAATTACAAAATGGAGAGAGCAAACATTGTCATATTGTTGAGATGGGCCTGTCTTTCTTAGATCAAGCTCGGCTTCCCGAGCTCTCCTGTCCAAACTAACGAAAACCTTAAAGCCTCTCCCGCAGTTTGTCGCCAAAGAAACGCAATTAATGTTTTCACGTGGCTTTTGCATCTGAAATATATTGGGGAAAAAAATGCAAACCCGGAACGAGTTCCCTTTCCCGCATTTTCTCATCAACCAAACATCTCTATCAAGGAAGAAAAAAAAACCTTCGCCCCAAAATCGCCCCCAGAAACCGTTCTTACTCTCCATGCATATACGGACCCTAATTTGAGCCCTTGAACAACTCACATACTAATAAATCCACTAAACCCCAAAGAATTCAACCAAACAAAAAAACGCAACAAAACCCAGTAACCTCAGATTCCAAAAAATGTAATCCCTGAAACCGAACCCTAAAGCCTTACCGTCTTCTTCATCCTCTTCGTCTTCGTCGACATCGCGGGCTGCGTCTCTATGTACGGGATTCCTCTCGTCCTCCTCTTCGACCTCGACCTCATCTGCATTCAAATCCAACAACGACGACGACCAATGTGAGAATAAGTCCTAGCGCTTTTCGTTTGTCGAATAAACGAAAGTAAATTTAGGGTTTTGTAAAGGCTCACCTTCTTCGTCGGAAACTACGGCTTTTCCCATTCTCGAATAAGGAAATTAGGGCAACGAACAGAAGAGCAGACCCAGAAAGATTAAGAGAGAGAGAGAGAGAGAGAGAGAGAGAGAGCAGGGAGTGTTTGCGAACGTGTGAGAGAAACCGAGCTGAGCCCGAGAAAGAAAAAAATGCCATGGGCACTAGCATTTCAACAACCTTACGTGGACAGCGTTATTAATTTTATTTTATTTTTTAAATTGTTTCGGAATAAAATTCTTTAACTTTTTTACTCAGTATTTCTCCACATTATATATCATATTTTTTTAATTTATTTTAATTTTATTCTTAACTAATTAAATTCTTTTACTCATCATTCATATATCACATGTTTGATAAGATAAAAAATTTAAAAATATATATAATATATAATATATAAAAATAATAAATATAAATTTTTAAAATTCTTAATATAATAAATTTTTTCCTAAAAATAAATAAACAAAATTAAAATAGATATTAATTTTTTTATTTTCTTAAAAGATTGTTAATTGATAATCTAAATACATTTTACAAACATGGTCATCCGCGGCTAAAATGCTAAGCAACATTATGTGTAAAAAAATGTAGTAAATATCAATATAAAATTGTATCAATAGATATAGAGAGAGCTTGATTTGCATGAAATGAAAGAGTAGCTAGAGATAAATCAATTTCAATTTTTGCATGATAATTCATTTATTTGGATCGATTAAACCTTATTATTTGCTATGAAAATGCATTATTTTTAGATAAGAATAGTGCTACATACACTTATAATCTTACTTTTATATATATATATATATATATATATATAAATTTACAATTTTACTTACACTTTTATTTATAAAATTTATTTTATCAAAAAAAAATTTAAATTCAAATTCATAATTTTTATTATATGAATAATTGACATATAGATAGTTAATATTTTTATAAGTTTTTATCGAGTGCATTTAGCGTTTCTCTCAGACAAATGCATAGCATCTATTTTATTAATAAATGATTTTTTCAAATTTTTTTTTAAACTCATGACCGCATATACCATTACCTTTTCACGCATAATTATGGTCGGTCCTCCTAGCGTTGGGAATAAAGGCTGATTTTTTTGTTTTTTTGTTTTTTTTTAATTTTTGGGATCAATAATATCAATAATGAACAATGCGATTTATTTATTTATTAGGTGAACGAACATGATATCATTGATACGTGAGATGTTTTTGTCTCTGTGCCAGAAACAAATCCAATAGCTTTTAATTGGTCTTCCCCACGGCTTGAACAGTAACGAGATGCCTCTATTTTTATCATATTATGTTATCGAATAATAATTTTTATCATATTTAGATTATTCTCAAGTATTTCCATAGATTTTATTTTTAAACATCACTTAAATATAAAATATTTTTTTATTTCAAATCTTCAATTTTGTATCTAATAATTATTCAAACATAAAACCCAATACAATTTTTTAAAATTTTAAAATAAAAATTATATTCAAACAATTTTTAACTTCATGATATCTTTATTCAATTTTTTTATAAGACCCAATAAAACATTTTAACACAAATTATTTCACTATTTTACTACTATTTACTGATATAATTAAATATTCATATCCAAACGAGCCCTTAAAAAATTCTCATTGACCTAGCTAAACATAAATGCAAATAAGAATTTATCTAACAATTCCTTAAAATGGTTTACAAGGCAAAAGGCAAATATTTTACTTGCTAGCTTCAAGTTTTTATGTTTGTATAGTTACTATTTACTCTCCATTAAATAATTTATATTAATTTCTTTATTGTTATATCGATTCACAATAGCTATACCACTTATTATTTATATATATATAGATAGATATTTGAGTTCATACAAATGAAAATAAATTTGAATTGGAAAGTATAAAAAATAAATAAATTAGATACAAATTTATAACACAATATTAAATTAATAATATTATATTATTATTTTGATTAATAGATAACTATTTTAATATAAAATTTTATCTTAAATAAAATTGACAAAAGATAAAACAAATAATCTTAAATCAAATTTTAACGCAGGGCGTACGTGAGCATTAAGGGTAGGTTTGAGAAGTGATATGAGATAAAGATTTTATAACTAGTAATAAGATAATTTATAAATAATAGTGAAATAGTTTAAATTATAAATTTTTTAAGTTTTAAGAAATAAAAAAGAAAATTTTGAATAAAATATATTATAAAATTAAATATTATAAGAATATAGTTTTATAATATTATTTTTATTTAAAAAATTTAGAATTTTTTTTAATTTTTTATATGAAATTTTAAAAAAATATAATAATTAATTTAAAATTTTAAAATTTAAATTATATATAAGAATAAGATATATGAAATTAGATCAAGTAGAAATTTTATATCTCATTTGATAAAACAGGCCCCACGCGCAATGTAGGGGCCCTGCTCTACCCGAGTCTGATGGGCCTACCTCCATGGCCTTATGCACGCAATGGCGACAACATACATACCTACACGTGCCATGCACGTTACTTTACAGATAGACCCCTCGAGTTGGTAAAAAGGAGGAAAATCGACCTTTGATGTCAATACATCGCAGCCAAATAGTAAACAAAGTTTTAGAAAATTCAACGCAACTCACTAATTTTATATGGTAGTAAGCTTCTGTTTGGTTATAGATGAGATGTGATAACATATTTTGAATAATAATAAATAAAATATTATTATAATATAATTTTTTAATATTAATTTTATATTAAATTTTTAAAAAAATTAAATTATTTATTATATTTTATATAAAAATTTAAAAAATTATAATGATTATATAAAATGAGATGAAATTGTTTAGTTTTTTAGCAACCAATCCAAGCGGTTCTTCAAGAAATTATTAGTTGTGATCATAATGAATATAAAATTACGATCTCATTTAAATTAAAAATATTTCATCTCAATTTATTATTATAATTTTTCTAAATATTCATATAAAATATAATAAAAAATTTAATTATTCAACTTTTCAAATTTTAAAATAGTAATAATATTAAAAAAAAATATTATAATAATATTTTATTTTTATTTAAAATTATCTCATTTTATTTAACTATCAAAACTACCCCTAATATTCTTTTCCAATTTGTTCTCTTTGTAACAGCCTCAAACGCTGCGTATTATTTGGAATAATTCCAAAAAAAAAAAAGTTGAGCTAATAGTAGCACATGTGAAAATGGACAATTTTTTTCATCGTTGGATATTTTCTTAAAGAAAAAAATAAAAAGTTACTAGAAAATATTACAATGAAGATATAATAAAATTGTAATATGTAAATTTTGACAGCTATATTATTAGAGAAATTATTTAATTACAAAGATATATTATAAAAGTAAACTTTAAAATTAATATGACTTGATATGTTACGTTATATTTAAAAATTAATTTTATTATAAAATAGATTTAAAATATTATATAAAATTATATTAATTTATAAATTTATTTTTATAAAATTTCTTTACGTGCGCAACAACACCTCACCGTTATTTATAAAATGGGGTATGGCTGCTTAATAAAAACTAAAAAGTCAGCACATTCATTGTATAATATATCACTCCGAGAGTGTCGGCACAGAGTTGAATTGTGATGGAATATGGTGTGCTTAAATTGGGGTCACGGGGTAGGCCTTCCCGATCCACATTCAACGGCACTACTGCTTTGATTTGATCCCCGTGACCGGCGCGTAGGGCTCTTTACTCCACCGGACGTCCTCTCGCTTTCCAACGACAGGCAAAAGTTGTAGCCCCAAGTCCAATGCCAATGGCTCACTCACGTCACGCGCACCCACCCCTTTAAGATCTCGCAACGGCTGATATTAGCCAAACACTCTTAAAAAGTGATTCCCTGGCTTTAAAATCGACTCGTGGGGGCTGCTAAAATCTGCACTGTCCGATCTCAGTGCTCATATTTTCTGGAACAAAAAAGTACTCAACGGATAAAATATGATTTCCCTGAAAGAAAAAGCTAAAGAAATGGAATTCATTAAAAACAAAAAAGGAAACTGTTCAGATTAAAGATAAAAGAGATATATATATATATAAACTTTAAATGTATAAATATTGTATTATTAATTATTTTTATAAAAAATAGATTTACTACGGAAAAATATGAAAAATTCACTTTTTCTCCATAAGATCCATATTTTGTATAAAAAAACTCTACAAAATTTATACATTTACGACTTGCATTGAATGGAGGATATGGTGGCACAAAGATGGCCGACTAGTTAGACTGCTGACCATACGAATATTACACATTGGGATGGATAAACATTACCTTCATTGCGCGAGACACGTGTGTTTTCTTAGTAGGAAGAATGACATCAATTTCATCATTTAAATTATCTATCTTCAATAATTTTCAAAAGATTATAGCACAAAACGCAAGTCGGTCAAGGAGTTTTGGCCAGGAAGATAAGTGGCTCCAAGGAGAGGGGGGAAGGGAAGAAAATTATAGAGGAGGGCCAGACATCCTTGTCTTCGGCAAGAAAAAGGGTACCTAAAAGGTGATAGATTGGGTAAATAGCAGTCGTGCTATATTGTTCCACTCTTGTTAACAGTCTATTATTCCTATTTCAAATAACAAAAAATTCATTCATTACCAATTTTTTTATTATCTTCTTATCATTTTATAATATGGTATTAGAATAAAATAATAGATTTATAAGTAAAATATATTAAATATTTTCTAATTATTTAATACGATATTATAAATTAATGATAAGATAATAATAATTAAGACGATGAATAATATTATTATTTAAATAATATTCCATAGATACGCAAAATAACTTAAATGAGAAAGAAAAATGAAAAGAGGGAACTTTGTGTTGGAGGTGGTAAAACTGTTTGGAAAAATGCCACCAACTATAGGAATATTAAAAAATACATAGTTTCAAAAGGTATCAAAATTCAAAAGGTTAAGGCAATAAAGTTAGCTTGGTTCGGAAGAAGCAGAGATGCCATTTGTCTTCCTCCTGACCAAATCGTGAGAACAAGAACTTATCACAAAAAATCACTGTCAATCTTCAGAATTCTGCATCGGATTAAACTGAAGAAGTCAAAACCAATCTAACCCCTTTTTCCAGTGTTTCCCACTTCGCCATAAATAAAACTATCACGGTGACTTGCATTTTCTCCCCCACCTGTTGGTGGGCTACGACCACGAGTGCGCTTCCTTTCTTCTTTTAAAATTCAAACAAATAAATAAATAAAAAAGACAAAACAAAACAGATACAGAAACTTGAACTAAAGGAAGAAAAAGAAAAAAAAAAAAAGAAAAGAAAAGAAAAAGAAAAAGAAAGATAAACAACCACCATCTCTAGCTAGAAGACATTGTTATTTGCAGCACAAGTTACTTCACACACTCTCTCTCTCTCTCTGCTCTTCAAACCCTAAATTATTAAGTTCGAAATTTTGAAAAGCAGAAGAAGAAAAACACGAGACATTAGACACCAACGCCAAACTCTGTGTCTTGAAGCATTTGGTTCTCTTTGTGTTTCAGTTTCTCACGAGAGTATCCAGAATGGAAGCATGCAAGCCTGACCCAGTTGAGAGAATCGAGCATGGAGCGAAACACATCTGAGAGAGCTGCATTACGGTGGTCACTATGGGGAAGACAGAGGAGGACCGGGCGGTGCCAGCCGGAGTGGGTCCCCAGTCGCAGGACCAGAATGCGCAGACCCAGTCGTGTGGGAACTGTGGCTTTGGGTGGTGTTGTGGAGGGGTTCGGAGGCTCATTGGGTTCAGATGTCTTTTCGTCCTTCTGCTCTCGGCGGCCGTCTTCCTCTCCGCTGTATTTTGGCTGCCCCCGTTTCTTAAGTTCGCAGATCAGCGGGATCTGGATCTAGATTCAAAGTTCAAAGGTGGGATTTTGTTTCTCTACTTCCTTATTTTTTACTTATCATTTTTGTATCATTGTTTTTTCCTTTGGATTTGTGCTTGGCAACATTGTCTGAAGGGCGTGGATCTAGAAATTCTTGGGCGTTTGTTTTATTTATTTTTTGGGGTTTGGGTGGTGGGGTGGCTGCGACTTTTGTTTGGCTGCTGAAATATGTGGGGCGAAGGAAAGGCCTGTTATTAATATTTATCAATTTATGTTATGTTCTATATGTGCTTTAAAAACTGTGAAGGTATTTTTGGTCAAAAAAACAAAAATTGGGAATATTTTGAAATGTATTTCTTGGTGATTGTTGTTGGTGCGTGTTTGCTGTTCTTACACTGGGAAAATGTAGAAAGCAAAGAAAGTAAATGGAGTATTTTGTTTATGTCGCCTAATTTGGAAAATATTGAGAAATTTGACAAGGCTTGGTGTTCAATTAACGGAAAATCAACGATTTGGAATTTATTATTGGTCTTTTCCTACATTTCGGGCAATTGCATCAGTGGAGAAAAATTAGGGTAGTATGAATCTTAATAATACACCCCCCCCCCCCCCCCCCCCCTCTTCCCTCTCTCTAGATGCGAACTTTAAGGTGGTTATCTTTTGCATTTACCTTTTTAGTTTTCCGATTTTTGTTGATATGGACCTACATTCAGGAATTGGACGTAGATGCTAAATCTTTTGTTTTGCGTTTCTATTTTGATAATGGTTATGTTTGATATTTATTTCCATTAATATTGTGTTTTGACCTGAGGGATTCTTCTTGTCAATATCAATCCTTCCTATTTGGAGACAATTACATTAATAGTTTCCCGTTTTCTTTGAGGGTTTCCAATTAGGTACCAGTTCCACGGTCTCCTAGATTTCTTCTACTGATAAATGAGATATTGGAATTTTTCTTTCATTGTCATAGTTATAGTTTTATTGATAAGTAAATCATAATTATTTAATTTTGGTTCTACATGCTTCAATCTGTGGTTATTGTAAAAATAGAAAATTCTATTAACCATCCTCTTAATCATTATCCATTCACCATCCCCTTGTGTGGTATCAAATGATTGGATGATAAGTAAATGAGGATAAATAATTTTTCATTAAGTTGATGCCACATTAGAGGGTGATGGCAAAGAGAATGATGAATAGAATTTATGACGAAAATATTTGGTTGTTCCTCTGGTTGAAAAACAAAGATAAAGGTACAGCAACCAAAGATGCTGTGAAAAGTGGCTCTTTCGCATTGTGGTGATCGTTGATGGTTATGTTTTCTGGGAGTGGCATGCATGTTCACTACTACACTTGAGATCAATCTGATTTGGTGCTAAGATATTGGTATTGAGGCTTGACAGACATGCTGTGAACCATCTGAGGCATTTGTGTAATATACTGTTTGCTGCTTGTCAAGCAGAACGGTGCATCAGGTGTAATAGAAATTGCAAAATGTGCCTGTAACAATAACCTTGATCACGTGATTCTGTGCTTCATTTCAAGTATTCTGATTTGTACTTGCATTACAAAAACAATGCGGTGCATCAGGTGTAATAGAAATTGCAAAATGTGCCTGTAACAATAACCTTGATCACGTGATTCCGTGCTTCATTTCAAGTATTCTGATTTGTACTTGCATTACAAAAACAATGTAATCTGTTTTTCTTCTTGTTATCCTCGTAAATTCTCTGCAGTTTGGATCATGGTATTTATATTTTGAATTCTTTGCAGTGAAATTTGCTAGATCTTTTTTGGTGACTAATATAACTTTTTTTATGTGTCTAGATCATGATATAGTGGCAAGTTTTTATCTTAAGAAGCCGATTTCTTTGCTGGAAGACAATATCTCACAGCTAGAGGAAGACATACTTAATGAGATAGGCTTTCCCACCACCAAAGTACTAGCCTTCTCAGTTGTTTTCTTTTATCATATACTTCATGTTTCTGTATTTTGATTCATTCGGTATTGTGGAACAGGTGGTCATCTTATCTCTGGAACCCATAGCTAGATCAAACACAACCAAGGTTGTATTTGGGGTTGACCCTGATGCGAAATATTCAGTAATATCCCAAACTACTCAAAGTTTTATCAGGGCAAATTTTGTTTCTCTGGTTATACAGCAACTCTCTCTTCGCTTGACTACATCCTTGTTTGGGGAACCATTCTTTTTCGAGGTTCTAAAATTCCCAGGAGGAATTACCATCATCCCCCCTCAGAGTGCATTTCTTTTGCAGAAAGTACAAATCCTTTTCAACTTTACTTTAAACTCCCCTATCTATCAAATACAATTGAATTTTAATAAACTGACGAGCCAGCTGAAGTCAGGATTACGCTTGGCACCCTATGAGGTTTGGCAACCTTTCTTCACCTGAATACTTACATAATGCATATCTTTACCTGAGGCACAAATGTGATGTGATTGTTGCATATTTCAACGTATCAATCTCTACAGACTTCTTGATTTCAGCAAACAAAACGAGCAGCCCAGTTCTGCTCACTATTTTTCAGTTTATCTATGAATATCTCCTTTGGTTGGTTTATTATTTTTTTGTGTGTTTGAAGGAAGCGGATAGGTTTGTGTGTTGGAAGGTGTAGAATTGTTACCTTGTAAATATAAAATACGATTAAGTCCCTAAATTGTATCATATTTTTAATTTGGTTCTTGACAAAAATATTTTTCAATTGTCCCTAAACCATATATCATTTCAATTTAGTTCTTGAAGTTTTAAATTTACTTCAATGATATCGTTATCCCGTCCCACTATTATTATATAAGTGACAATTACCCATGGTGACCTAGTTCTCTTAATTTTTTTTGGGCACAGATGTGCGCCTAACACCAACATTGCTTGTTATCTGACATGTGGACCTCATAAAATGATTACACATGGAGACGCATAACTGGAACATCTTTTCTATTTCTTTTATTTTATTTTTCAAAATTAATTTCATGTATCTCTATATATTTTGGATTTGTAACACCCATATCTGCTAACGTGCTGCATCAGTATTAGTAGCATATGTTTGAAGAAATGTTTATCATATCAGTAACTGCTATTTGCAAAGTGATGGTAAAGTAAAATTGATGCATATTTAAAATTTAAAGGCCTAAGTATAAATAATTGATAGGCAAGGGCAAAATTGGTAGCTAATACATAGTCCCAAACTAAAATTTATATTTGTACCTATAATAAACCATAATTGGAACCTTTTTCCAATACAAAGAGAGAAACCCCACATTCAGGAGTTTTATAGATCATGGAGCTCTATGTTTAGATGCTTGAAGATTTCTCGTCATTTATCTTAAAGTGTCTGATGAATCAGTCTCAATATACACCATACAGACACCGATTTTTGTTTTTCACCATTTGGATGCAGAACTTGTACGTTAGCTTATCAAACTCAAAAGGTTCAACAGTAGCTGCGCCCACTGTTGTTCAGTCATCTGTTCTCCTGGCTGTTGGGAATACTCCCTCAACACAAAGATTAAAGCAACTGGCTCAGACCATCACACATTCTCATTCAAGAAACCTTGGCCTGAATAACACTGTATTTGGTAGGGTTAAGCAAGTTCGGCTTTCATCCATATTGCAACACTCCCTCCATGGTGGTGATGGCAGTGGTCCCTCACCTTCTCCTGCACCTCTGCCTCATCCCCACCACCGCCACCACCACCACCACCACCAACACCACCACCACCACCATCACCACCACCATCATCACCATCACCATGATACTCATCTAGATCCTGCAATTTCTCCTGCTCCTTCAATTGAGAGGGGGGTGCCTGTAGCTCAAAGAGGTGCGCCTGCGCCTAAGGATGGTTCACCTGCACCAAAGAGAAGTTTGCCAGCACCGGAGAAAAGTTATGAAGCAAAGCCTCCTGGTTGCCAACTTGGATATAGGAGGAGTTCTAAAGGGCATGCCAGAAAGCACTCTCACTTTGCCCCTACTGTTGCACCATATATTTCTCCTTATTATCCTGTGGCCTCACCACAAGCGCAAGTTGTCCCACCATCTCCCATTTATCATACAATTCCTGCTTCTAGTCCTTTGCCAAATGTTGTTTTTGCTCACGTTCAGCCCCCAGCAAAGAGTGACTCAGATTCGGGACATGCTGACATTGTGCCTCCTGTTGCACCATCACCATCTTCATGTGAGTATATATACTGATCTTAATTTACTGCTCCAAATATAGCTGATAACTTGGACATATCATATAAAATTTGTTGATAAAATTATTATTTCTTTATCTTGTTTTGCGACGTACAATTATGTTGTTCTGGTTCTCTAAATGTGAGTGTGGGCCACATTTATGGTTCAAGTTAAATGTCTTGAAATAAAGAAAGTACTTCAAATCTCTACTTATCAAAAAGAAAGTACTTCAAATCTCATATGATCAATTTATGTTTTATTTTCTGTCAGTTTTGTGACTACTCTTTTCTTGTGCACGTCTTGGTCTGGCGACTTCAAACCATGGACACAGTTTTAAACTTCACCAAGAACTATCTATGGATCTTAGATATGTACTGTCAGCCTACTAATACACTGTTTTTTCCAGCTTGTGCAGGTTTTCTTACTGCTCAATTGCCATTTTCTCTGTTCCTAGCTCTCGTATTACATCTATAATAATAGAGGAGAATCATTCAATATTCTAGTGGAAATAACTTCTCTGGTACTAGAGGACAAGAATTGTATCTTTTAACTGGACGAACCGGAGGAGTTCTATAAGTGTGAGGTACGCAAAGGGCGTGTTTCACATCCGAGTGGATAAATGCTGTATTTTATGCGTGTAAATATTTTATCAAAGGAATCCAGTCGGGAGATGCATTTTCAGGTCAAAGTCCCATAGGTGGCAGGCCTTTGATACATGCATCGCTTTACCGCTGTTTTGTGTATCCTAATATGCAGAAATGTAAGGGGGATTAGAGAACCGACATATGAATAACATTACCTTTTTGTTTCTCATCCTTTTCTTCTCTATCCGGTATGCCCAAATTTTCGGACACTGAAATGATTGTTGGGTGGAAAAGAAAAAAAGGCAAGATTTCATTGTCACGTCAATTTGTAATATGATATGAAAAAAATAGTGCTTATAAATAATACAAATAAATAAACTCCATGAATACCGTTGATATCTTCATATTAAGAGACTCGAATGGCGAGTAAGCAATAGAAGTCTTTCTCGGAAGACGCTTTATTATATTAGAGTGGAAATTCTTTCTTTGGTATATACGAATCTGTCCGAGTGTCGGCTTCTTGAGGAAGAGTGGGCCGAAAATGACAAAAGCTCTGTTTTTGTTTTGTTTCTGGGGCTCCTTTATATTTTTTTCTTTCTTTTTTTTAAAATTTTTAAAATACATGTAATATTTATTTTCTATTGATTAACCCCCCCCCCCCCCCCCCCCCCCCCCCCCCCCCCCAAAAAAAAAAAAAAAAAGAACTTAGTGATATTTTTTTCCTTTCGAAAATATTGGAAGGTTTTAATAGGGATAGCATTCCAATTTCTCACTTATATTTTGATTAATCGAATATAGAAAAGAAAGTAAAAGACCACAAAACAGTGTGAAAACCATGATTCTACTACCTACCCAAAATGTCACCCTTCTCTGGTGCTTCTGCTAAAGGTAAGAGAAATAAATACCAGTCTGAAAAAATCAGCCTAATAATACCTCACTCACCTGTTAAGAAAAATAAAAATGGAATATCACGGATTTTAAACACCTTTGTTTGCAACTTAATAAAAAAGATGTGGACACGGAGTCGGAGGAGCGCCAATTTCTGGGTCTCAACCAACTGTCACAGTGTGATTCTCCCGTGAAAGCTGCATCATCGATTTCTATTCCTACGAAATGACGCTCGCTTCCAGTCTTTTCCTGAAAAAAATATCTTAAATAATAATCCACCGTAAACACCATCTCTCTCTCTCTCTGTCGCTCACTCAATCTTCACGCTTAAAATCTATCAACTTTTTACAACCAAAAAATCTGGAGTGGGGAAAGTGATAACATTTTGTGTGCTATTTTGTTTCTTCGATCCGAACAAGCTCCACTCACAGACCCCCTTGTATCTTCTCTACTCGTTCTCGTTGATAAACCCACCACTCCTCCGAGTTAACGTCGAAATATATATCTTCAAATTCAAGTAAGGGTGATTACTAGTAGTTCATGTTTCATTTGAATTCGATTGGTTTCAATCTAAACTTCGAGGATTTTATCTGGGCCCTAATCATTTTCTCTTAAAGCAAGTAGAAGTTCGCCTCAATTCTCTGAGTTTTTTATCTCCGCCTTTCTGGGTTTTGTAAATTACTAGTATTTTTCCGGTTGAATCTGCAATTCAATCTGGGTATCATAATACTAACAAGTTTCGCTTGGGCTTTGCTAGATATTGAGGATTTTCGTCTGGGGCTGATCCAATTTTCAAATAAATGATGAATTTGGGACTGCTTTCTGGGACCAAGGCAACGAAATCAGTGAATGTGAGCTTCAGATTGCCATACTATACGCACTGGGGTCAGCGCCTGCTTGTATGCGGCTCTGAGGCAGTTCTTGGTTCATGGAATGTCAAGAAGGGCCTGTTGCTGAACCCTGTTCATCAAGGTGACGAGCTTGTATGGACTGGAAGTGTTGCGGTTCCGAGTGGTTTCGGGTGCGAGTATAATTATTATGTGGTGGACGATGATAAGAATGTTCTGAGATGGGAGATGGGGAGGAGGCGAAAACTGCTCCTGCCAGAGGGGATTCAGGGTGGCGAGGTCGTGGAATTCCACGACCTTTGGCAGGTGCTGCTTTGCTTCTCTCTCTAAATTGCTTTACGCATTTAACTACTTTTGAAGGTTTCTTTATATTCCTTCTGAAAGTACAACGTAGCTACTTTTAGTGGCATCATAGTCATTGCGATGTTTCGGATTCCACGAGATTTCTGCTCTGGGTATTTCTAATTTTCAGAGTGTCCTTCGATTATAATAAGTTCAATTTATCGAAAATGTGGCGTTATAATAATCTCTTCTTTGTACTTTTTTACTTTGGTTCGTTTTGGAAGGTGGAACTTTTGGTTTCTTTTTGAATCAAATCTGGAATCTATTCACAGTTCAAAACCAAAGGCTTAAAATTCGAAACTTCCTCCTTTTTCCTGACTTTCTCTTTTTCTCTGCAACCAGTTGTATTACTATATTCCTATGGATGTCATATTCGTTGAAAGTGCCACGTTGTAATTTGCCATTTTTTTGGAACCCGACTTTTACTTCTTTGTTACAAGTTCTAAGTAGATGCTCACATTCATTAATCTCTATTATGTAGTTTGGTTGCTTACAATGGTAAGAAAGGAAAGCCTCTCAGGATAACCACTCAAGCATAGCATAGTTGTAAAATCCGAATTTTTCCCCTTAATAGTTTTATTTCTCATTCTTTTCTTTCATCAAATGTGTCTTCCATCATGCTCAGAAGATAAGTTATGATGCTAGAGAATTTAAGACAAATCTTGAGAGGAAATTTAACAAAAGGACAGAAGATCAAGTTCCACTATGGTAGTAACTACAGTAGCAATAAGAAACACACATTCATGATCAATAACTTTTAGGTACCCTTCCTTTTTAACCAATATTCATAGATATCATGTTATTTTATTTAATATGTGATACCATATGAAAGGTGGCTGCTCAACACTGTGGAAAAGAAGCAATAGCCTTTCCTCATTTGAACACAATTATTCTCGTGTCTTAAGATTGCATTAGACAAAGTGACATATTATGTTGCTAAAGCTTCGAGTTTCCTTGATACCTCAACCTGCTGATTCCTAGATTGATTGGGGTTGTCTCCCCCATTTTGCATCAGAGAATTTCAAGCTATTGTAGCTTTGGTTGACTCAGATTCAGATAGATTAGCTTCTGTCTGAATAGCATCCCTTCTGACATTGGGTTGAGGTTTAACTATGGTTCTCTTTTTTAGGATAAAAATTATTCAACTGTAATTTAATTTTTAAGGGCTTCTATAATTTACTTACAGTAGTGTTTGTTTCTTGACATTGAAAATTTTACTGAACAACTTGTCTTGATCAAATCCAGACTGGTTCCGATGACCTCCCTTTCAGAAGCGCATTCAAAAACGTCATCTTTAACAGAAGTTGGAATCTGAATGTAGAGAGACCTCTAGGTTCCATTCAGAATAACCTGGAAGGGGAAGGTAATTTGAATGCAGTTGGAGCTCTTTAGCAACTTCGGATGTGATATTCAGATGTGAACAGTGGTTTTTTCTTAGTAATAGATTGTTTACTTCTGTTTGTCAGCAGATACACTTCTCATCCAATTCAAAATTTGCTGCCCAAATGTAGAAGAAGACACATCAGTATATTTCTTTCCTTCTGATGAGATTTTTACTGCTTTTTTCATATAACTTGATAGTATAAATTCTGTTGTTAATCTTTTCCATGTCGCTTCTTGTTAGACAATTGAAGCCGGACTTGTGCAGGTTTATGTGATAGGTAGCCATGTAAAGTTGGGACAATGGAAGATTCAGGATGGGTTTAAACTTAGCTATGCTGGTAATTCAATCTGGCAAGGTGATTGTGTGCTACAAAAGGGTGATCTACCAATACAATATCCTTTTTGCCTTCATCTTCAATAATTTGATAGCATAGTGAATTTTTTACTTTGTACACCTGCCAATTTACCAACACATTCTCTTTTTTCCTTGACGGTTGTTCCACATTTAAGTATAGTAAGTATGGAAAGGCTGGAAAATTCTCTTTAGAAACAGGTCCCAATCGGGAACTAGCAGTTGGCTCCTCGGATAATCAACCAAGATACATTTTCCTTTCAGATGGCATGTTTCGAGTATGTTGTTGGATCTATATTCTATACAAGTGATTGTCGTGCTGCTGAGGAGCTTTGGTTCTTATCTATTGATTTATTTTGTCAGGAATTACCTTGGCGTGGTGCTGGTATTGCAATTCCCATGTTTTCTGTTAGGTCGGAATCTGATCTTGGAGTTGGAGAGTTCCTTGACCTGAAGTTGCTTGTTGACTGGGCTGTGGATTCTGGGTTCCATTTAGTTCAGCTTTTACCAATCAACGATACATCCGTGCATGGGATGTGGTGGGATTCATATCCTTACAGGTATTACTTTTGGCTGGTATGCTCAAGCCCAAGTTTCATATAAAAATTATTATTTGGGCTGTAGAGCTTTAATTTTTTTCCATCTCTTCGCGAGAAATGGAAGTAACCTACTGTTTTCTCTACTTCTACAAATTCCCTTCTTCCAGTCTTTAGACAGTAATGATACTTTAAATGTTTCACATTGTCTTTTTGGTGAGTTCAATACACTTAGGTTTGTTGAAATTGAACTTACCACCTTGATTGGTTTCACGAATCCTCTTACTTCTTTTGTATTGTCTCTGTATGAGATGTATGAGATTAATGACATCTTACACTTTTCTGTCACATTCTTTTTTTCAGTTCAAATATACTTGAATAATTGTCATAGATGCGCACTTGTGATCTGACAAACATTTTTCCTCTATTGTCTTGATCGTGCAGCTCACTTTCTGTATTTGCATTGCATCCATTATACCTGAAAGTTCAGGCACTTTCAGATAGTATTCCAGATGATATCAAGGTGACGTGCCTGGCCTTTTAATTTTTCATTCAAACAAAAGGACACTTTTTCCCATAATTTATGCGGATACCTGAAATGCTCGTCTTGCCTTGTTTCCTTTCTTTCTTAACAGCTAGAGATTCAGGAGGCAAAACATCGGCTGGATGGAAAGGTAATCATTCCAACATTTTTTCCCTGTGATGATTGGCATTATACAGTCTAGTTAACTGTTGTGCTAAACGATATGTAACATTTTTAGCAAGCTCCCCAGACCATGAATGAAGATGCCTTTACTAGTTGATAACTGCTTATAGCTGTTGACAAAGCATCATTATCTAATCGTTACAACTTTTCCAAACTTTAAAAAAATAAAAATAAAAAATTCTGACTTTTACAAATTTTAAAACAAACATAATATTAAAAAATTATATTCTAGCAATATTTTAACTTTATAATATTTTTATTCAACTTTTTCTCTCCTTTCCCAAGACCCAATAAAACATCTTAACTCAAACCATTTCACTACTATTAATGGATTTCTCGTCTCATCTCATCTCATTCTCCTAATGAGGCTTTATGGTACATACTTCTCCATTGCTTACATCCCTGAATTAATTTGGTACGTAAATTTGTGTAGCCTCTCTTGAAAGTGAACCCTCACCTCTTGTTATGCATGATACTATGCTAACTGGTAGTGTTGGTATGCCAAAAAGTCCAAAACCCCCCGAATAAATCATTAGCTGGGACGCAACTTACCTTACTTGGCTAGATGCATTTTAGCTTGCTTTCATTTTCAGAGAAAAGGAGACGAGTTTTACTTGAAATTCTGTGATGAAGAATCTGCTACATCCATTTTCAAATCTATATATGATGACGAATTTTACCTGAAATTCTGTTTGGAATTTGCTAAAAAGTTAAATAAATGCCCTAATCTGCTATATATGGAAGACAAACAAAATCAAATAAAATAAAATAAAATAAAATTATCGTCTTTACTTTTACCCACATTCTTGACCTCATCAATGATTTGAATATTAAGCAAACAGAATTCAAACACAACAGTTTATTTATAAAGAAAAGGAAATCGGGTTGGTTTGAAAAGAATAAAATATTAAGAAGCTGAATCTCGTATTACTCTATTTGCATTTTCATCTTTTAAAAGAACAAATTGTGTCATCTTCATCTGTGGTGATTATCTTTCTGGTGCATGACAGACAATTATGAAATTTTTACTGGCCAATTTATGGTAATGATAGTTCATTCTTCCACATACTATCCATTTATACTAATACATTTAGGTTTGTATCTATGCAGGATGTTGATTATGAGGCTACTCTGGCTACTAAACTTTCAATTGCCAAGAAAATTTTTGCCCGGGAGAAAGATTTAATACTTCACTCCAAATCCTTTCAAAAATACTTCTCTGAGAATGAGGTATTTCCGTCTTTGGAATTATACTGTTGCCATTTGCTTGCAGCATTTGGACTTAATTTATTTTCAGTTGCTCTCTTTTGAAACTTAATTTCCATACTGAATGATGCGTTTTAATGGAAAAGGATTGGTTAAAACCCTATGCGGCCTTCTGTTTTTTGAGGGACTTTTTTGAAACATCAGATCACAGCCAATGGGGTCGGTTTTCCCAGTATTCAAAAAATAAGGTAATAATACTTGTGACTAATTTTGGTTTAGCGGGGAGTTGGTTTTTTCATTACAGGTACCTTCACATCTGTTACAATAATTTCCCTTTGCTTACAGCTTGAGAAACTCGTCACAAAAGACAGCTTGCACTATGACGTAATTTGCTTCCATTACTATATCCAATTCCATTTACATTTACAAGTAAGTAGAATTTTTCTGTCTCATATATCTACATCAATTCACGCTAATGAACAAAAAGGCATTGATATCTAACATCACATAATGACAGTTGTCCGCTGCTGCGGGATATGCTAGAAAGAAAGGAGTGGTATTGAAGGGAGACCTCCCTATTGGCGTTGACAGAAACAGTGTGGATACCTGGGTCTATCCAAATCTATTTCGCATGAACACATCTACTGGAGCACCTCCTGATTATTTTGATAAAAATGGGCAGAACTGGGGATTCCCTACTTATAACTGGGAGGAAATGTCAAAAGACAACTATTCTTGGTGGAGGGCTCGATTAACTCAGGTTTTGTTATCTAAAAGTAGATGACATTTTACCCAAAGAATACCTCCTTTTTTTCACATATGCTTATAAATTTTAACAGAGTATAATTTGGGTTTGGCCCATCTGTTAAAAAAAAAAATAGATGGTGTTAATTTGAACGGATATGTGGAAAGACAAAATTTATCCTTGATGTTAAAACTAGCTTTTAAGGGTATTTATGTCTTTTCACATCTGGTTTCGTCCTAGTTAACAACTATTTTTTATGGAAGGGGTAAAATGATTCTGAAACTTTAAAATATAGTCCAAGTTGCAAGTTGAAGTATATGGGTGCAAGTGACGAAGCGGTTGTAACCCATGGTGGATGGGTTTCATTTACCCGTAAAATGTCCTTTCCTTGCTGTGCCCTGGTTTTAGTATTGTGTTCCTTCGCTAACTTTCATGTATAAGCCAAAGGTCCTTTGTCTTTGTTCCTATGCAGATGGCAAAATACTTTACAGCTTACAGGATTGATCACATATTGGGTATCTTTCGAATCTGGGAGCTTCCAGAACATGCCATGACAGGTCTAGTTGGAAAGTTTCGACCTTCTATCCCTTTGAGTCAGGTAAAGTTATAGTTTTCCAATCAAGGAGCTAGTTTAGTTTTCAATCAAGGAGCTAATTTATTCTTTAGGATAAATGGAGGTAGAAGGTAGACCATGGTAGCTGCAAAGAGAAGCAGTTGGTTTTTCTTGTTTATTCAGTGTTTCTATTCATAATTAGTTTTCTTCTTCTGTAGGAAGAACTTGAAAGAGAAGGAATATGGGACTTTGATCGCTTGAGTCGTCCATATATTCGGCAGGAATTGTTACAGGTTATGAAATTTCTTTTTAGCTGTACTCGGATTTCTCCAAACCTAACTTATTCAATTCTTTGTTGTAAGGTTTTACTCAGCACTTTTATACTGATGTTTATCTCTTTTTCTTTTGTCGATTCAGCAAAAATTTGGAGCATACTGGACTTTTATTGCCTCAAATTTTCTTAATGAATATCAGAAGCACTGTTATGAGGTGATACTATTAGTTTATTGGATAAGTGATTTATTGTATGTTTCCTAGATTAATTGTTATCTCTGGAGGGTTAGTTTAGAATTTTCTGTCGAACATCAGACCGAGGGGCCTCACAAAATAGTTTTTAATTTCTCTTTAGTTTAAAGAGGACTGCAGCACGGAGAAAAAAATTGCTGCCAAGCTGAAGTCATGTGCAGAAAGTTCATTGCTGTTGGAGAGTGAAAACAAGACTCGGCATGATCTTTTTGATCTTTTTCAGGTAATTTCAAAGAGAACTATTTTTTTTTTTTTTTAAATCTCAACTCATGAACTGTTTGTTAATCATTTTAGGTGGATTATATACAGGGAACTTGTATTTAGTGTTCTGTGGGTTGTTTAGAATTGCCATCAGTTACCTCGTCTTAGATTTGAACTTTTCAATTGCTCCTGCAGAATATAGTTCTTATCAGAGATTTAGAGGATCCAAGGAAGTTCTATCCTCGTTTCAATCTTGAGGATACTTCAAATTTTAAGGATTTGGATGATCACAGGTACTTGAGATCTCTTTTTAGTATGGGAAATGTTGTTTATCCATAGTTGAATAATGTTGGTTATCTTTTCTCGGTGGCCAAAAGAATTATTTCTACTTCCCCTTTTCTCAACTCTCGTGAGAAACTACCAACATAACAGCTTACTTACTATTCAATGAAACAGCAAAAATGTTTTGAAAAGATTATACAATGATTACTATTTCCATCGGCAAGAGAGTCTGTGGCGGCAAAATGCTTTGAAGACCCTGCCTGCCCTCCTTGACGCATCAGATATGTTAGCCTGCGGGGAAGATCTGGGTCTTATTCCTTCTTGTGTCCACCCTGTATGTTCATAGAGCAATTCCTGATTCTTCCCTTTTCATACGGAGAGTCATCTTTCTGGTTTTGGACTGTGTTCGACTAAAAATGTCTTCTAACAGTTTAATTTTGATGCAGGTCATGCAAGAGTTGGCACTAATAGGTTTGCGCATTCAACGTATGCCTAGTGAACCTGATTTGGAGTTTGGTGTTCCTTCTCAATACGGCTACTTGACGGTAAGATCCTGTGATATTGCTAGTTTACTATGTGCCCATGTATGACATTATTTTATGGAGTCTCCTAAAAGGGATCATTTCAGTACAATACTATATGATGGTAAGATCTTTTCATACTGTTCGTTAATCTTGAGCCATTATATTTGGGTGCAGATGGGTACTACTTGAATGGAATACTAGTAGTTTATTTTTCTTAGCTAGCCTTATGGCGTAATATCTAGAACAATAATCGTAAATTGGAAAAAAAAAAAAACAAGAAATATTTTCATTACGAACTCTTAGGATGTGCAGTGGCAGAGGCAGGATTTGATTTCATATTTTGCATTTGTGTTATTCATGTAATTTTTCGTTTGGCATAGGTGATTTCAGAATTTGTTGTGTGAACCACGTACAACAAATCTTCGAACTTAATATCCCCTTTTCTTTTTCCTGATAAATCTCAGGATTTTGGATATTGCAATCTGGTTATGTTGCTGAAATACCTCCTATTAAAGTTGTAGGATCTTCATCTTATTTGTCAGGTATGTGCCCCATCCTGCCATGACTGCTCAACTCTCCGTGCTTGGTGGGAAGAAGATGAAGAAAGAAGACGTCGATTCTTTAAGAGTGTAGTTGGGTCTGACATGTTGCCACCCAGTCAATGCGTTCCAGATATAGCACATTTCATCTTAAGGCAACATGTGGAAGCCCCATCAATGTGGGCGATTTTCCCTCTTCAGGTATTGTGATGGTGATGTTAATAACGAGTTCTCTGATGCTGTTCTAGAACACTGTGTCATATCTTCCAACTGTGCGTTCAAAACTTCCATGTCGATGCGGGAAGTCCAGTATGGAACACGATACTAAAAATCCTTGTGGCTTCCCTGTGATTGTATTCATGCATTAAACGTCGTACTGATTGATAAACGTGTATTCAGTTGCATATATATATATATATAAATTGTGTCATTTGGTGATCAGGATCTGTTGGCACTGAAAGAAGAATACACAACACGGCCTGCAGCAGAGGAAACAATAAATGACCCCACAAATCCAAAGCACTACTGGAGATACCGTATGTATCGAGATTCTCCATTAAAGACTAAACTAAGCTGATCACCCTTGACCTATTCTCTTGTTTATGCAAGCTGTGCTTCGGTTTCCACCTGAGATATTAGAATTGCATCTCGTTATATTTTCTTCATTATTTCTCTATGGGATTCTGTTGTTCTCAGGTGTACATGTGACGCTGGAATCCTTGATGAAAGACAATCAACTCAAAACCACTATTAAAGACCTCGTACGAGGTAGTGGAAGGTCATATCCTGTGGGAGAAAATGAAGTTCAAGTGAATGAAGAAACTGCAGCCACGAGTACTGAGAAACAACTGGTTCCCAATGGGGACGAAAAGTTGCCCGTGGCATCAGAGTTGACTGGCATTCCACAAAAGGAGACTCTGGCAGTCCACTAAATTAATGCTGCCTGCATATTTTAATCATCCAAATTCTCACAATAATTCGTATTGTTAGCAAATATGATGGGATAATGGAGATGCTAATAAGTAACAATAATGTTTCTGGAGGAAGTATTCTTTCTCATCAATGAAAGTCTGTTTATTTGCAAAAAGCAGCGTAGCTGCTTTATTTTTTGTTCAAAGTTTGGCGATTCTCATTCTATATTTCGGAGATTTTAGTTATAAGTAACCTACTAATTGAATCGATTTCTTTATATTAATTTAAGATTTTAAGTTAAGTGGTGCAATAAAATAGAAATAGAAATAGAAATGAGTCAAATGTAGAATCCCTATGCTTCCGGATTGCCGAATAATTTTGGAACTCCTATTGTTAACAGGGACCAATTTAGGATTAAGGTCTAAGGGTGAGGTTATTAAAGGGTTTATTTTTGGTTCTTCCCAGACTAAAGACTGGTATGATTTTGGTCAAATTGCCAGGTTGCAGTGATTGGGCCCGGAATACCCGTCCAAACAAGGAAATTAGAAAAAGCAAAAAAAGATGTCATGGAATAAAACCAACCAGACTAAGCCACTTGGGTTAGTACTCTCCTGGTTCCCATATCTTTGCGTTAGGTGGCAGATAAAGATTGGATCACCGACCAAAAATACAGTTTTAATTAGACTCAAAAAAGAATGGCTCGACGTTAATGTCGGAAATAGGAAACCGTTTGGCAAGAGAGAAAATAGGAGCACGGGGAAAACAGTGTAGACGTTATTTTGGAAGAAACTACTGTATGGACGGTTGAGATGAGACACGCATGCAGGACCCAGTTTAAACCCCAAGAAACAGAAAGAGATGGACAACGTACGATGACCACACCTTTTTCCTTGGGATCACAGTCACAGAGAGAGAGAGAGATCAATTGTTAATTAGCATTTCAAAATAAATCTACGACGACGAAGGAACATGTATAAAAATAGAAAATAGAGATTAAGAGGGGAGAGCAGCAGGGGAGGGGCGCGGGCAGACACAATTTTAGATAGTGGTAGTGCTGGGGGTGGTGGCCTGGGGTTCATTGATCATTTGGTCTGGTTCTGTCACGCTCCCGTTGCTGTTCGTTCGTATGCCTGAATGCCTTAACCAGTGTTCAGGGTATGCTTCTCTCTCTCCCTCTCTATCCCCCTCTCTCATTTCTTTGATCGTCGGTTTTGTGTATATATTTGTATTGTTTGCTTTAAAAAAATGTGATCATCACATGCATGCATTCATGTACGATGTACAGTACGTGCATGTAGTCTTCTTTGATTCCTTTTCTTTGATTTTTCCAATTAACTCGATATAATTCATAACCTATAATTTCTTTTGAAAACTGCAGGTTGTTTCAACGTCAGCTTTTCTAGAATTTTTTTTTCCTTTTTTAAAAAAAATAAAATTAATATTGTTGTTTTTTTCTTTATCCTTTTCTGATGAAAGCAGTAGTAGTACTCGTACATGCATGACGTTCTATTAATTCTTATGTTTCAGAAAATCGTGGCGATTTATGTGCGAACGACTGAGGGATAATTGGCTCTCATGTAAGTCTGTTTTTATCCATCTTCTTTCAATATATATATATATATATGAATGATTCCATTCAATTCAACGTAACATCATTACATACATACATAAATATGTATATCATATGGTTTTCGTCTTTAATCAGCATTTTTTTTCCCTTCTTCGTACGTGGACTACATTCAGGTGATGTTGGATTCAAGAACAAATATTTTGTGAAAATTGGCCGGTAGTCCGATTGATCCCAGCATAAAGGAATGATCCCAGCGTAAGACCTTTTTGGGAGTCGACCCTGTGTATGCCAAAATTTGGTAAAGTGATAAAATCAATTTCCTTGTGGTGCTGCATTTGATTGGATACACACACACACATATATATATTTAGTTATATTAATATTCTGAATGCAGTTTGGAACAGTTTTTCTTTTTAGCTTTATTTTCTTGTCCCTAATTAATTATTGGGAATTAGAATATGTATGGATTTAAAGTTAAAGCATTTGTAAAGGTGCGGCATCAATGTTTATTGTTAAAAGAAAAAAATTTCTTATCATCTTCTCATTATCATATAATGTGACATTAGATAATAAGTTCACAAGTAAAATATAATAAATAGTATCTAATTATTTAATGTCACATTATGAAATGATGATGAGAATTGAGATGATGAGTAATATTATCCTTTATCGCTTGTTTTGTAGTGAATGAAAAGTGTAGGAAATTAAATAGATTCAATCATGCACAAAAGCATGAGATTCTTTATTGATCTGATTTATATCATCATGTGTAGTTTGCGTGCTAATAATCCTAGATGATTGTGATTAATTAATTACTTGACTAATATATGCGCCTGCATGCATGGGTACTCAGGGTGGGGGGTCTTCTGAGAAGAGCTGCCCTTGGCATCCGCTGCTGCCATTTTCACCTGCATGAGATTCTTCAAAATGGCCGTAGCGGTCGATCAACATCATGGATTTAGGCCTTTCAGCCGATCCCAGAGATGCAGACTCCAATCCTACACTCACCTCGATCAGAAATTTCTTGAACATAGCCAAAGAAATCTAGCCCATTCCTTAAAGCAAGCATTTGATCAGGCCGATAACATCCACCGAAGCTTATCCACCCCATGCCTTTCCATAACTCCCACAGTGGAGGAAGAGTTCGACGCAAATCCAAGGATTGAGATTGTTGGTGGCCGTCAGGATCCTAGACTGCGTGCTCTCGTGGTTGAGGTTGCCATAGCTCTGGCCTCTGGAGTCGATCCCATGCAGGTGTCAAGTGGGTTAGGCGGTGCCTACTTCTTGCGTAGCAGAAATGGCGATAATATTGCCGTGGCAAAGCCAATAGACGAAGAACCTCTAGCTTTTAACAATCCAAAAAGCTTTGGCGGTCTGATGCTCGGCCAACCTGGGTTGAAACGCTCAGTCAGGATAGGTGAAGCCGGCGTTCGTGAATCGGCTGCTTATCTTCTTGACCATAGCGGCTTTGCCGGGGTTCCTCCAACAGCGTTAGTAGAAATCTCTCGCGTTGCATTCTGTGGCGCCGTTGATATTGAAGCCAAAGTTCCGTTTGCACAACGTAAGATTGCCTCACTCCAGCGATTTGTAGACCACAAATACGATGCAGGAGAGTTAGGCTCTTCTGGCTTCTCAGTGTCATCAGTTCACCGGATTGGGGTTTTCGATATCAGACTCCTAAATCTTGATAGACATGCTGGAAACATACTTGTTAAGAAGCACGAGCATGAGAACAATGCGGCTGGGGTTGCTGAGCTTGTCCCCATTGACCATGGGCTTTGCCTCCCTGAATGGCTTGATGATCCATATTTTGAGTGGCTGCATTGGCCTCAAGCCTCGGTTCCTTTCTCCGAGTACGAAATTGAATACATTTCTAACCTTGATCCGTTTAAAGATGCCGAGCTTTTAAGGACTGAGCTTCCTTCTATAAGAGAGTCCTCTATACGGGTACTCGTGGTTTGCACTATTTTCTTGAAGCGAGCAGCAGCAACTGGGCTTTGTCTTGCCGAAATTGGTGAAATGATGACTCGGGATTTTGGCTGCGGGGAAGAAAATTTGAGTATCCTCGAGAATCTCTGCGCCCAAGCCAAGGCTAGCTTGCCGAATATTCTTTATGATGATCATAGCGTAGAAGAAACAAGAAAAGAAGAGGAAATATTTCAATTTGACAAAGAAAACGGAGATAGTTTTAGTGATTTCTTAGATCTTCCACAACTCTTGAAGGGCCATGCTGTGGTAGCTAAGCCACTTAATATATCAAGGTTTTCATCCACAGGGTCAATGAATACTGAGGCAGTATGGCCTCCATTAATACAAGAGGAAAATGACCATTTTCACGAAACCTTTGATGTCAAGGAGAATCAGGGCAGCGACGACAACGATGGCTGTGACAATCATAAGGTAGGGGGCTTCATGAAGAGCATAAGTTTCTCGGTACCTAACCACGAGAGTGATCAAATGGGGGGAATTTCTTTCGAAGACATGAGCGAAAATGAATGGGAATTGTTCTTGGAGATTTTCAAGGAGCTTTTGCCCGAGGTATTTGAAGGCAAAAAGTGCACGAGCTTGAAGCAAAGGTTAGGAACTTCTTGCAAGTTTTGAGGGAATTAAGGAAACAGATGCCAGATATATGAATGGTACTAATCGTTATTGCTCGTATAACTCATGTCATGTATATATAATATTATCGCAAGAGGCCGGCCGCCTAGTGTAGAATTGTAGATAAAATGCTATATATCTAGGGGAGGAGTGGAAAAGAGATTTGGTGAAATGCCATCCTTCCATTTTTACGTACCTTTCCCTATCTATATGTTGTGTCTTATTTTCAAATGTAAACTAATTACAAAGAGTACTACCCGTACGTCCTTCTTGAATACATCATTTTGGAAGGATTTATATATATTTATTGGGTTTATTTGAGTTGTACTTCATGAACTGTTTGATATTAATTATTAATTGAATGTTTTCTGGCCTACAATAAAAGTACGTATGATATATATTATTGTTGCTAATTGGTCTTTATCCATTTAAACTCTATATACAATACATATAGAATGATATCTATGCCGGTATATATATATATATATATATATATAATTTTATGTATTTTTTGTATACTCCATTAGTGTAATTGATTGTATTATTTTTTTAATATAAAATAATTATTTTTTTCTATCATATTAATAGAGTGTGCAAAGAGTATACAAAAGTGGATATATGTAGAATATATAACTCTCTACATATAAAGTGCAAACGTCGCACACTTCTTTTAAAAACAGTGAGTAAATATATTGAGATCTAAATAAAAAAAAATGAGTATTGCTATAATCATAAAGAGATTAATATACAAAAATAATTTTACAAATTGACATGATTTCATGTAATCGATTAGATCTATTTTACAATAAAATTCGTTTTATAATCTGATGAACTACATCATTTCACATTTTGTGGGATTACTTTTGTGTAATCTATTTATGGCTATAGTATTTTCCTATATGCATACCTAGGTAGCTACACATATACTCCATTTGTCATGCAGTTATGATGCCTTCAGAAGGGGGTATCATGATGTCGTTATCTGGGTCTATCTTAAATATAAACCGGGGATTGATCTAGACATGAAAAAAAAAAGAGAGAAATGCATACATGGAATTATTAATTTATTAGCAAGATCAGTGTATGAAAAGAAGGGATGGGGGACTGGGGAACAAAAAACAAAGTTTATTGGCTTTGAGGTTGCCTTCTCTGCAAACGAAAAAAGGATCTGTTGATAAGCAATAGAAGTTACAGTTTTGGAGATTGCTGATGGTAATGATAAAATCTTTCTCGTTAAACTTAAGCAATGGAAAACTAATGCATTTATAATTACATTAAAGGGAGAGAAAAAAAAAAGGTGTTTGATGTTACTGATCATGAAGCCTTCGATCGGCCAGAATGTGATGCTGATTCTGATTGCTGCAGGTAGATATTTCTCTCTTTCGTTTGTAATCTGAGAAGCTTAAATTGACCCGCAGCCTCGGTTAATTCAAATGGAGGGCAGCCTTGGTCAAAGAGAAGTCGAAAAAGACACATGCAATACGTGGCCATTGGACCAAGGAATCAGTTGCCTCACCCGATTCCTCGTATTAACTTTGACACTCAACTGCACCCATCACAAAGTACCTTATCAATAGAAAAAGTAAATAGAGAGAAGTATTTATTTTCGCGTTGAAATTTTGTTATTCTTTCACTCTGTTATTCCACGTTGATAAAGATGTGGAAATGGGAAGCTTGATGGAGGGTTGGTAATAAATTTATATATATCGTTTGTATCTGTGAGGATAAGCGTGGACAATGGGCCCATAAAAATGGTAGGCAATTCGGCGACTCTCAGTAACATTCTCCATAAATAAAAGCAGATGCACGTGCATGTGAGTGACTTTGTCCCCACACACTTGTACTTCAAAATTAAAAATTAAAAGTAAAAACTTTACTCGGAAATCCCTCTCTTTAAGCAAGCCAGCTTGAATACAGAAAAGCCACTTCGATCCCGGAATGAAAAAGAAAGTAAAAATAAAAAATAAAAATTTAAAAGGAAGAAGGATTCCATTATAATTGAGCTTTTGGTTTGATTCCAACACGTTCACGACCATGAATTTCAGAGCCAAATCTTACATAGAAAATCACACGGGTAGAAATTAACTAAGTACTCTACGCCCAGAATTCCATCTCTTTCATTCAACCCCTTTAACCTCATCGACAGTTCTCAATGAACTGACAACCTCTCTCCCTTCAATTAAGGCGACCTCGCCTTCTTCTTCTTCTTCTTTCTGTTCTTGCTGTTCGGTTCCTTCTTTGATTTTCTTCTCAGATAATTCCAGCAAATTAAAGGACCCAAATTTGGGTGTGAACTGGAGAGTGCAGCCGTTGAATTTGGTGTCAAAAGTGAAGTTGAAATTTGCGGATTCACGGATGTTGTCCAGAGCTTTGGGGGAGTTCTTGCGCCTTTTGGGTTGTCGGGAAGTGTCGGGGTCCTCCTTCTGAGGGTCGTGGCTGTCGGAGGCTATGGAGATCGGTGGTGGGTCGTGCCCGGAGTCTGGTGCCTCCAAAGGTTCTGGGTGTCGCAGTGTGGAGACTTGTTGGTCTGTGTTGGTGTTCTCAGCCATTGTGGGGGGCACGCACGCAGCGGAATGTACCAAAGAAATATTACTCTGCTTCGGGGCACTGGGGCAGCCACTTAACGTGGCGACATCGAAATTACGAAAATATCCTTGCCAGTCCCTACATCCCTGTTTTGGTATTTTCATTATTATATCTTCTACATCCTCATAATTGCCAAATTAAAATTCATAATTAATTTATATACATATGACGTTACTGAATTTAAATAAGAAATATGAGTCAATATATAAAGATAAACTTGAACATCAATACGGTGTGTAAAATACATCATACACATTATTTAAATAATAAAATTTGATTTATAAAATTTGAATTTTAAGATTTAAATTATACCATATAAATCTTTTATTATGTGAGCTCTACATATCAACTTAAGAATTTTTTTTTTTTTTAAATTCATTGACACTTATCTTATTATGTTTATATGTCATTCATGAAAACCATCGATATCTTTGCATGATTGGAGAAAGAGGTCAAGAACCTTTAAGTAGTTGGATTTTATAATAGGGAAAATGTATGAAGCTCGGGGTGAAGAGTTAAAAGTTCTAATCTTCGTAGTAAAGCATAATCGGAATTAAAATTGTTTGATGAACCAATTCAAGCGGATCCATGGACTTTATAATAATAGAAGTAGTTTCGGTTTTAACAAAATTGTGTGTCACTGGGCTGGGGTGACAAAACATTATCGTGTAAGAAAAATGTTAGTGTAGTAGTTCCTCAATATCACTGTTCATATATTTAATTTTTTTAATTAATTTTTTTTATTTAATAATTAATAAAGTGATTATTATTAAAATTATATAATTTTTATTTTTTTAATGATTAAAAATGTTAAAAAAAATTAACAAAAAAATAATAAAAAAATAACCCACTATAATTGTGCTAGCTGTACGCCCAATTGTAAGTGTTGGACGGCTGCTAGCACCTTCCTGTCGTGTAAATAGACTTTAGTAATTTTTGAAGTGAGGGCACGGGATACTCTTTTTTGTTTTCATAATTATTTTATTTTATTTTATCTTATCTTATAATTATAATTTTTTTAAAAATTTTACATGAAATAAAATAAAAATTTCAATTTTTTCAAATTTAAAAATAAAAATAATATTAAAAAATATTTTATTTAATTTTTAATTTTCAATCTCACCTTATTTTAACACACACTTAAAAAGAAAAATTTGTTTAGATTTGAGAGAGATTAGGTTCGGTTGGTTGGGGCACATAAAATTCTCATTTTATCATTATAATTTTCACAAATTTTCATATAAAATATAATAAATAATTTAATTTTTTATTATATTTTAAATTTTAAAATAATAAATTTATTAAAATATAATATTTTAAATTTTATTTTAAAACTCAAAAATCTCATTTTAAAATTTTCAAATATCAAACGAAGCTAAACAGAGCCTTTAGACAGGGAGGGAAGGGTCGAGGAAGTTGTCTGTCTGTGACTGCTCGACAGTAACGAGGCCCATCATTATCCTTGCGCGGGAAGAAACCAAAGAAGCTTATTGACGAAGACTTTCCTTTATGAAATTGAAGACTGATATATCGTACGATTTTTATATCCCAAACGCCTACCTTTCGCTTTCCTTTATTTCTTTCTTTTATTTCCTTTCTTGAGTGTTCCTTTCCCCCTCTCTCTCTCGATCCATTGCTATCTGCAAATTTGTTTGCCATGGCAATCAGTATTTTCGATCACGAACTACCCTTCGACACTCACAACCTTTACGACGTGTCCTTCGACTCTGACCGAATCCAAACCCTCGTCACTAGCTCCCCTTCCGTGGTCGACTCCTGGATTTTCGATATCTACCGTATCCATCGCCGACGCCTTAACCGGCTCATCGTCGGACTTGACCTTGAGTGGCGCCCCAGCTTCAATCGCCACGTCCAGAACCCTGTCGCCACTCTGCAACTTTGCGTGGGCCGTCGCTGCCTCATCTTCCAACTCATCCACGCCACCTACATTCCTGAATCTCTGGTTGATTTTCTGGGCCAAACGAATTTCACGTTTGTGGGCGTTGGGATTAAGAGCGACGTCGAAAAGCTACTTGACGATTATGAGCTGGAAGTAGCCTGTGTGGTTGATCTTCGGCTCCTGGCCGTGGAGGAGTTGGGGAAGATGCAACTCAGGAATGCTGGGTTGAAGCAATTGGCTTGGGAGGTGCTTGGAAAGCAGATTGAGAAGCCGAGGAACATTAAGATGAGTCGCTGGGACAATGAGTGGCTCACTCGTGCTCAGATTCAGTATGCTTGTCTTGATGCCTTTCTATCTTTTGAGATTGGGCGGCTTTTGAATGCAGCGAGTTAGGGTTCATGCAAAATTTTTAGATGTGGCTGTCGGTGGGTTTTTTTGTTGGACAGGCTTTTGAAGAAGATTTGGGATGCTTTTGTGTGAGTGTCCGTGTGCGTATGTTTGGTTAGGTTTGGACTGGTTCGATGATAATTGCCATTTTCTGTCGCACGTGAAATTATATATTGGGTCCTTTATCATTTACATATGTTTTTAGCATGCATGATGGTGTTGTTGAGTTCTGTTTATCATGTGATGATGATGATGACTGTCTCTTGACATTTTCTTTCTCGCATTTGGAAACTTCTAGGCAATATTTGTGGTTTTCTATTGCCCTTTTCAAAGCAGGATTTAGATTAAGAATTTGGTACAGCTTTTGAAGTGTTTTAACTTGGTAAAAGACATGTTGTATGCAATTGAACAGCCTCCGGAATTCTGTACAAAAAACAAAACTTTGATATGGGGAGATCTAGTTAGTTTAATTAGTGAGTTGCTATACTTTGTAGCTGTCTATGGGCATACATGGGTTGCTACACACTCTCATTTGCCATGCTATTAGTGTAGGTGCCTCATCATTTTCTCGTTTGGAGTTGCGGTTTAGCAGCTACAGTGATCATTGTTTTGGATGTCCATGAATTTAGGGGTGGTGACGGTACCATGGCATCTAGAATTGTGGTAGTGGAAGTGGCTAGTCTAAAAGTTGTGATGTTGCAATTATGATAGCATTGGTTTCACTCCGGTTACTACAAAGCTAAAATCTGCTTATTATGTGGGATTATAATGGCTGTTTCATGAATCAACCCTCTAGCTAGTACTACATATAAGTTCGGTCATGAAATCCTATTAATCCAAGGATCTGAGGGTCCTCTAACTAGTCTGATGTTCATCAGAATCACACGTCCAATGGGCTTGAGGTAAGCAAACAGTCTATCGTATTGTTGCATACGAAGAGCGATGGTCTGAAGACCCTGAACTACATTTTGAATTGAAAATGGAAGTATGGTTACTTATATAAACCTGTGGGAAAATGTTTGGAAAACCTACCTGGGAATTGGACATTTGAGTGTCATGTGCGCTATCAGGCCAATGTTAGATAACAAAGACTCAAAGATGGTTTAAGTGCGCACAAGCTGATCTGGACACTCACGAATATTTAAAAAAAAAAAAAAAGGTTTAGAGCAGATATTGGTCAAGAAAATTGTTTTGGTTTTGTGAATTCATTGACAGCCTTACATTTGAAAATTCAGGTTTTTAGTTGTTAAGGAATACAGTTTCGTATGATTCTGCAGCCTTTCATCCTTAATATCAACAATGCATTACATCTTAAGAATTTGTTAATTATGTTAGATTACTGTTGTGTACGCTGCTTTTCCTGGTTTTCTCTGGTTTGTTGTTCTCCACTCTGTTTTCCCTCGCAATGGTGACAGGGATGGCTTCCTTTTTGTAACAGCATATAGCGCTTTTAATTTTTAATATTGAAAATTGATTTGAAGTATTCATAGAAATCAATGCTTCTGAATTCGATTATCAAATTGTTTGATAAGTGTGCGTGTGTACTGAACAAGAAATTAGTTCATTCATTTTTCCATCCCAAAAGAATTCAAGTATACATGAGGAAGGCTTGGGACAAGATCTAAATATATAAATTTTGCATAAGTCTTTGATAAAAAAATAGACCTTACTATAAAAAAGTAAAATTTTCACATCTTTTTATGGTGATGTCTACTTTTTATAAAGAGAGATGTTTTAGCCGTAAAGGAATATCATAAAAATAAACTTACAAACTGACGTGACTTAATGTGGTATGTCAAATTGTAAAGTTATTTTTATTGTAAAATAAATCTAACGTATCATATAAAGTCATGTCAATTTATGAGTTTATTTTTTGAGATCTCTCTGCGATTGTAATATTTATCAAGATGAAAGGCATGCTCGAGATTTGTACATTTTGAACTTCTATATATTATTATTTTTATATAAATTGGAAAACCTTTTAAGTTTTGACAGACTAATATCACACATTATTATATTTAAATATAAGTGTAAAAAAAATCATTTGAAATCTATAATTTTTTTTTAGATAAAAAAGTACTAACCAGTTTTGTTTGTATTAGAATTTTTCTGAAATACATCTTAATTAGAGATAACATGACTAATGAAATATTTTTCAGGTTATAATAATATCATTATCTCGAGACCAAGATGGTTTTTGAAAATGGATTTGATGAGGAAGAGCTAGGCCCATTCAGAATAATAAGATACTTTGTGCCTCTTTAACTCATGCGAGACCCATTACTACGGTCTTTTTTACCACTTGCATGAGCAGGCCCGAACGAGCTGCTTGATGAAAGCGGAAGGATATTTTTCCCAAGTACTTCAAATGTTCTTTAAAAAATACACTACAAAAAGCTTTTTTCTTTGTTAAAGCTGTCATTCATTCGACAGAACTTGAGCAATTGAGTTGCCTAGAGACGAATTAATTTGCGTCAACACCACGATTCGTGTGGTTTCTAAAGACATGCTTGTGTTAAGGCCGGTGACACAAAATGAGTTAAGTCCCGTTCCATGAGATTTTTCCAGTAACTAACATAAACAGTCGATGGTTCTAAAGTTTGATGATGTTTGAGAATTAGTTCTCTATGTACAAAAATATTTTAGTCACGAAGTGATTTTACCAAAATAAACTTATAAATTAATGTAGCTTGATGTTGTATGTCAAATTGTAAAATTACTTTTATTATCAAGTAAATATAATGTATTACATGAAATTACGTGTGGTGACTTTAGAGCATTAGTAATGAACTAGAAATAGTCAAAATTTAGCCAAAATTTAACTAGTTTGCTTAAAATGCACCCACATCAAACTCAACACATCTATAATAATTTTAACTTCCATGATTTTGACCGGCTAAATCTAGTCAAACCAGCCCAAGTTGCTAACAAAATAATTTTTTTACCATAAAATATTCTTTCTACTTGAGAGACTCGTGTGCTCTTGAAAGGCCACGTTCCTGCTTAAGATTGGGGAGTCGCTGGATAATATTTTAATTAATAGAAGAGAAAATTTTCAAACTAGTCCATCTATTCTTCTTCAAATACAACCCTCTAATGAGAAAATGTCATGTATGGGCCTCATTTTATCAATATTGTGACCGCACCACGGACTAATCCCTCTCACAACCACCTTGCACTGGCGTCAAGCCCACCCCTCACCTCCTTTAGAGCAACCCCCCCAACCCCCACTCTGAGGTGAACCCTCCTTACCTGCAACCCTCCTCCCCCACCTCTTGCAACCAAGCCCTCCCTTCGCCATTGGCATTGTCTGATTCCTACGATCACACCGGCATTGACCCTCACCCTCTCTAGACAGAAACCCACAATTTCTTATACTTAAGGCACCCAATCTCTCCACGAAAACCTACAACCTCTTAGTCGAGACGCGATTCAACTCTTCACTCTCTTAGTTGACGACTAGCCACCAGTCATGAAGGTTATGATGGGCACCAAGATAAACCTGGTCTTAAAGATTATTTGCAAGCTCTATATGAAAAAATTACAAGATCAAGAGCTAAAAAGATTAAGGAATCAACGGAAGGATTGGTGCAATTCACTTGAAAAGAAGTTAGCAAGAGCCCAACACTCAAGATGGGCTTGAGAAGAGGAGGTCCAGTTTTGATCCACATGATACAAGTTACGGAAGACATGACTTAGAGTTATTGTTTGGGCCTATTGTTATTAAAAGCTTTAAATTTGTTTGATTCATTTAAAGTATTTATTTTATTAGTTTAGAATAATTGGATTTGAGGATGCTTGACCCACATGTTTTATTTTTTATGAACTAAATTTTTTGAGAAGACCTTGTATTTTTGGTCAAGGGCATATTGGAAAAGTTATTAAGTTATTTTAGCAACTAGGGTTTTATAATATGCACCAAGGGGGGGGGGGGCGCTGGCCATAGGGTTTCTTTTGGGGTGAATATTCGGCCAAGGTATTTTTGAAATAAGGGGGCTTTATTTTGGCTTAAGATTTTAGTTGAAATTTGGTTTAAATACTCTTTGTAGCCTCATTTTAAGAAATTTGATGAATTTTATTCATTGTGAGTTGAGTTTATCCCCTCTTGTTCTTGAATAAACTTTTGAACTTATCAAAAATAAATCACAACATTTGTGACGTTCATCTTTATAATTTAGGTTCTTGAAATAGATTCTTCAACGGGTTTAGATTTTCATATAATCTAGATTCTTGAAACGAGTTTCTCAACGAGTCTAGATTTTTTATTGGCTTGATTTTGACTTTTTTGAATGAGTCTTCAAATTGATTGTGGGT
Organism: Carya illinoinensis; assembly: GCF_018687715.1. Taxonomy (NCBI): domain Eukaryota; kingdom Viridiplantae; phylum Streptophyta; class Magnoliopsida; order Fagales; family Juglandaceae; genus Carya; species Carya illinoinensis. The sequence goes on along the minus strand of NC_056760.1, from coordinate 5,449,677 downwards.
TCAAAGAATTCCATTCTTACGGGTGCATATCACCAATGGTGATGTTATTTCTTATTAATTGAATTTGTGATAATGGATTTTTTTATGCTCTGGTTTTTTGTTCAAAACAAATGGTGATTTAAATTGGATTTGTGATTATTTGATACATATTTGGGTATGTGATCTGAGTTGGTTTGCTGTAAAAATCCAACTCCATAAAAGCCAAAGCATTGGGTTTTTGTTGAAAGCAAATGATTATTTGAAATGGGTTTGTGATTACAATGATGCATGTTTGGGTACGACGGCGATGGACACTATTGAGGGGACTGTGACGATGGACAATGCTAAGGCAAACACATTGCTGTGGACGACAATGAAACTTCACGGCTATCGACTCAGAGGGAACGATGTGAATGTTGGGTGACAGGCGATGAAGAAAGACAATGCAGAAATTTTGAAATTATCGGGTGTTTTGATCTATAATTGTTATTTTTTTAATACAATTCAATTCACCCCCCCTCTTGTGTTAGTCATCTGGGCAACAACTAGTATCAGAGCTAAGAGCTCTATTATAAGATTAACTATCTTTTGAGTTAAGATTTTATGGCTAACATTTCAGTTTCATTTAGTGAAGGTCAATCTAGCAGTCGGCCTTCACTCTTTTGTGGAAATAATTACTCATTTTGGAAAGTTAGAATGAGAATATTCCTTCAGGCTCAAGGTCGAGAAATCTGGAAATGCATTGTAAATGGACCTTATATTTCAATAAAAGTGGTTGATGGAGTAAAGGTCAAAAAGGAAGAAGAAGAGTTTGATCGTGAAAACGATAAACTTTATATTTTGAATTTAACTACTATAAATTTATTATTTAATGCTCTCAATGGAAATGAGTTTAATAGAATAATGACTTGTGCTACGGCAAAAGAAATTTGGGATAACTTGGAAGTTACTTATGAAGGAACTTCGCAAGTCAAGAAATCAAAAATTTATATTCTTACTCATGAATATGAAATGTTTAAGATGAATGATGATGAATCTATTTCTAGTATACACACTCATTTTACTAACATCATAAACAGCTTGACAACTTTTGGCAAAATTTATTCCAAGGTGGAGATAGTAAGAAAAATTCTCAACTCTCTACCAAAATGCTGAGAATCAAAAGTGACAGCGATTCTTGAAATTAGAAACCTCAAGAAGCTCGAAGTGAATGAACTCATCGGGTCACTTATCACCCATGAGTACACATTGAAAAGAGGAGAAGAATAAGGAAAACCAAAGAAGAGCTTGACACTTAAAGCTGTTCCTCATGAAAGTGAAAGTGATGAAGATGAGGAAAATGAAGACAAAGATGAAGAAGTTGCGATGATAATAAGAAGAATTCAGAGGTTCTTAAAGAAAAATAAAACTCTTCCGAAGAAATCCTTAAAAAAGTTTTCCAAGAAAGATTCAGGTAAAAATAACACTTTAATTTGTTATAAATGCAATAAACCTGGTCATATCAAGGCAACAAGGGCAAGAAAGCAATGAAAGTTACATGAGATGATGATTCAAGTAGCTCAGATTGTGAAGCAAGTAATGGAGAATCAGCAAATCTTTGTCTTATGGCTAAAGATGACATTGAGGTAACAAATCTTGATAATATTGAAAATCGTTCATATAAAGAATTGCAAAATGTTTTAGAAGAGGTTTATGAGGAATTTGAAAAATTGGGTATCAAATATACTGATTTGAAAAAGAAAAATTTTTCTTTAACAAATGAAATTGATATTTTAAGAAAAGAAAGTATCATTTTGAAAGATGAAAATCTTTATTTGGGCTTAAATTTTTAGTTAGAATTTGGTTTAAATACTTTTTGTAGTCTCATTTTAAAAAATTAATGAAATTTAATGAATTTTATTCATTGTGAGTTGGATTTATCCCCTCTTGTTCTTGAATAAACTTTTAAACTTATCAAAAATAAATCACAATTTTTGTGACTTTCATCCTTATAATTTAGGTTCTTGAGACAGATTTTTCAACGGGTTTAGATTTTCATATAATCTAGATTCTTTAAACGAGTTCTTCAATGAGTTTAGATTTTCTATTGGCTTGATTTTGACTTTCTTGACTGAGTTTTCAAATTAATTGTGGGTTCAAGTAAATTTCATTCTCGCCGGTGCATATCACCAATGGTGATGTTATTTCTTATTAATTGAATTTGTGATAATGGATTTTTTTATGCTCTGGTTTTTTGTTCAAACAAATGGTGATCTAAATTAGATTTGTGATTATTTGATACATGTTTGGGTATGTGATCTGAGTTGGTTTCTTGTAAAAATCCAACTCAATAGAAGCCAAAGCATTGGGTTGTTGTTGAAAGCAAATGATTATTTGAAATGGGTTTGTGATTACTATGATGCATGTTTGGGTACGACGGCGATGGACGCTATTGAGGGGACTGTGACGATGGACACTGCTAAGGCAAACACATTGCTGTGGACGACAATGAAACTTCACGGCTGTCGACTCAGAGGGAACGATGTGAATGTTGGGTGAAAGGCGATGAAGAAAGACAATGCAGAAATTTTGAAATTATCGGCTGTTTTGATTTTATGTTGTTTAGTGTGGACTTGTTGATGTGGCGCCCCTTTGATAAGGCGTTGTTAAATGCCCAAAACCAGCCAGACCAGGAACTGTGAATGGAATATAATGACCAGTAAAATCGCATATTGAAGAAGTCAATCAAACCAAAGATTTTGTTTATCTTTTTTATAGAATAATTGTGTACCAAAGAAGGTAAAATAAAAATTATAGTACGCTTAACTTGACATATATTATATAAATATATATACACTTTTGAAATTATTATTATTTTCTATAAATGTTTATATACTTTGCAACGACAAAATATAGGAATCTTTGTAAATATTTTTTTTATTTATTATATTCCAATTACCATTAGAATTAAAATAAATTAAAAGGTCAAAATCTATATTTTAATAAAATAATGATAGATTGAAAGAGTTTGTTATTGAATGTAGTTGAAAATTAGTTAACTAATTTAAAAAAAAAAAGAATTTTCTAATTAAAATTTGATCAAGAATGACTACGCTATTACTAATACCCTTACTTTCATAAAATTTATTTATGTTGTGTTTGTAGATCCTAGTCCAACCATATCTTTAATAAAAATAAAAATAAAAAATAAAATAAAATTTGTATAGGACTGCAGTACAACATAGGCCAGGGACTAATTCATAATTCTTATAGGACTGCAGTGCAACATAGGCCAGGGACTAATTATTGGAATTTAGAAACTTATAAATTAGAACAGGATTAATTCTAGAAATGGAAAGCGCCATATTCTATTGAAGAAATTAATACAATCATGCATAAAACTTTAGATCATTACTACTGCATTAATTAGCCTAGCTATAAGCGAAGTTGGTAGGAAAGAAATCATTCATAAATCGATTAAAGCTTTAGGGACAAGTCGAGCACCTCTGCCTCTGCCTGATCTGGAGTAGTTTCACGCTGCGGATTATGTGAATTAGAACTGCTGCAGTACTCATGGTAACTGCTACTGTCACTTCTATCATAGAAAGGCAGCGATGTTGTTAGAAAAACAGTATGGGGGCCTCTAGGCACCACGCGGCCATTAAACGCCGCATTGCTACTACTAGTGTTGAAGACAGTCATGTCCAACTGTCGGAATTCACCGCTTCTGGCCAAGTCATGATGATGTAGTGATTGAGTACTGGCTTGCAGGTAGTACAGTGATCGATCATCCATAATTGCAGCTTCAGAGCCCATGATATTGGTCAGCCTTTTCCACCCATGGGGCCAAGTACTGTTACTTATTCTGTGGTACGGCTTATGAATCATGGTTGAGTATGGCTGAATCCCTAGGCCAGTTTCGCTGATCATTGATCCATGCAAAGGTACCGTTGCAGCAGCCATAGCCAAATACGGATGGTTGGACAGAGGATGATGATTCGAGTACTGTTCAAAAGCGGGAAGAAGTGGAACATATATCACGTTGTTTTTCTTCGTTACAGCTCGCTCATGTTTGTGGGTGTTTTGGTGGCCACCCAGCGCTTGTGGGTTGGAGAACTTTTTGTTGCAATACTTGCAAGAGAAGATCCGCTCCATCGCCGGCTCGTTTACGCGTGCTGCCTCGCTCGAAGATCCTAGCGACTGTGCAGCGTTCAAGCAGTATAATAGATTGGGTGCCGGATTAGGACCATGATCTGCCCGAACAATATTAGGAAGCTTCAGATCACAATTATATTCCGGCTTAGTGCAGGGAGTTTGATCTGGTGTAACTCCTTGAATATTCTCCGGGGTCGCTAACGTGGCTGAGAAGATCTGCTGCTGACAGCCCGACATCATCGTGATTGTGATTTGTGCGTGCAGCAAGAAAAAGTCACGAGTTCTGGGCAAGAGAGCTAGAGGGATATATATAGATGGAATTAAGCAGATCCCAATTCTTGCGCTGCATGCATTGAGCAATAGGTCATACATAAGCCTTACACAATGTATTTGAGTTACAATTAATTGGGATGGTCTTTTAAAGTTACCGTTGGCTGAATTATAAGATTTGGACTAGCCAGCCAGAAGGTAGATATATAAATAAAATGAATTTTATAATATTTATGACATATATTTAATTCTACTTAAAAGATTCACATGGAATGAACAGTAAATATATGTTCGATCTTGTTGTCCGTCCACCAATAATAATCTCTATATGTTATACTCGATCGTCTCATAATTCTCAGGATCTGCGATGTCATGATCACAATGCAGTACTAGCTAGCTACCACGTTCGATCTCTATTAATTTCTCTGTACGTACCTTAGGCAGTGCTTACATACGCAGAAAATCGTTTATATGACATGTCATTTATTATGAGCCAGAGTTTCATCTAGCTAGCTTCTTCCTCTACAAGGACGACGTTGCACGTGTTATTTGACACTGATCATGATCATGCTGATCATCATATAAAGTTCATGTTCGATCATTATCCATTACTTTTTAATTATACGCATTAATTAATTAATTAAACTTGCTCATGATGCCATTATCAATTAATATATTTGGTCATTTAATTAATGATGATCTGCATGAATATGTCTTCATGAATAATGAATGCAGCAGCACCAAACAAAGCCAGATTACATAATTCCACATGCATGCAGAAACTGAGAAACAAAAAGGTAATGGACGGTGCTAGCTACTCCCGTACAGAGGGAGCCCACCAAAGAGACGAAATTTCTCTCTCTCTCTCTCTCTCTCTCTCTCTTGGTTTATTTTTTCAAATATATTTTTAAACTCATTAAATAATTTTTTTAAAAAAATAAAAATCTTAAATTCATTAAAAAATATTTACTAAACTATTAAGTAATAAAATAAAAAATAAAAATAAAAATCTCACAATAGGTAATAACCATATTCGATAATCACTTTTCGTAGGAGAAGCAATTTCCAAAGAGAAGGAAAGTGCTACTCTCACATAGGCCAAAATGCCCAGCGAAAAGACAATATTTTTCTCTTTTCTTTTATTTATTTTTTCAAATATTTTTTTTAACTCATTAAATATTAATTTCCGTACATAATACTATAGAAGGAGGTAGGTAGCTATTAAAAGATGGCAATGTGTTAAATACCAATTCTTTTGATGCGAAGTGTGGAAAGTGTTGAGGGTGTTATGATAGGAAAAGTGGGAGGTGGTTGTATAGCATATATTTGGTGTTGGAAATATATAACTTTGTATCTTCATGGAATTAGCTAAAATAGTTTGGTGTTGGTATATCTAGTTCAGGTAATGGTGGTTGTGATCATGATGTGAGTATCTTCTCCTATATAATGATAAGGATGGTTTGTAGGGTTTATTTAATATTTTTACCTAGCATGCATGTAGGTAGCTGCATTCACAAGGGTTTCAACAAGGACAAATTGGGCTTGATGGAACTCAACTGTTTCGTACCAGATGGGTGAGATTTAGCCAGTCTGGACAGAAGAAACCGACCGGACCGGCCATTTTTGGATCAAACTGAAATTCATTCAATCTGATAAAATTTTTTATTATTATTTATAGAAATAATTGTATATAATTAATTATTAATATATCACAATATTATATAAATATTATATTCTTTAATATAAAACTATAATATATATTACTAGTATATATTAATATATTAACATATTATAAGAGTTATAGTATAAATTATAGTATATGTATAAATTTATAATATTATTAGTATAGTTAACTTAATATGTTAGTATTAAATCACTATAACTACATAGAGTATTATTTAATAGAATTTTGTTACTTACAAGCGAATTCGCGTACCTATCTGCTTACCAATACTGCTGCCTTTATATTCAAAATTTCAATTAGCATCATTTTCATTAAAGTCTGACTTTCTGACCAATTACGTTGGATGAGTGCGCCTATTGGTGTGCAGATTCGTTTACAACCATATTTTTCCTATTTAATATAGTATTACCAATTTATTACTAACATATAGTATATTAGTAATACTACTAGTATAGTTATTAGTTATATTATTGGTACTAAGTCTATAACTATATATATTTAGATCAATGTATTATTATATTCTTTAATGTATAACTATAATATATAGTACCAGTATATATTAATAATTGTACAATTTATTATGTAATTTTTATTTAATAAGTCACTTAATTTTAATTTAGTAGTTTAATTTTTTTTATTAATTGATTTTAAAAAAAAAAAAGATTGGACTGAATGGACCGAAACAGATCAATAGCTACCAGTTTGATCCAATCCCTAGGGATGTTTGGTCTTGGAAAAATGATGGATTGAAAATAACTGGATAAGCTATTTTGAGCTAAAAATACCTTAGTTGCGGTTCATAGTTCATCAAGTTGGGCTTATATGGAACTTGTTATTATCTAATTAGTTTGTTTATAATATAAATAGGTTTGTATTCGCTGATATCTCCCAATACCGTTTCATGCTTAATAAAAGAGATTGATGTTGGTGCAAGACTGCATTATGGTATGTTTTTACGCAATCTGATGCTACATATTTGATATAAACAAAGCAAGGTGGTACACATTGTTGGACTTATCACTTATGAGAACCTTGACTTGATAGTAGTATACCATATTGTTTGAAAACATGGTCTGATTCTCAACAAATGAGAATATTGATATTGAGGTGGGTTTTTGTTAATTAGTAGATTGTATTGTTGAAAGCTTTGAGCCATTATTTTATGTAGGGCTTGAGCTAGCCAATACCTTTAAGTGCTTGGGAGGCTTTTTCTTCAACACCTAGTAGATACATGGTTGACTTAATGAATGCAAGCATACTATGAAATGATTTTACTTGTAGAGGTTTCTATCCACTCTTCGAGTAACTTGCTTTGCTTTTAAACCTTGATGAATATTTTTTTTTCTTTGATTTTAGCTTTGCTGGAAGATTTGATCTCCGACAGTGAGTTTAATCTCTTGTAAATGATCAGTTATATAACTTGGAGATTTATGTCAAGAAATATGTGGACATCAGATGTTCTAATTGATTTCTCTTATCGTAAGGCTACTACTATTGAGGCACACCTTGCTTTCATGGACTAACATCTATGTGTTATCTTTTCAGGTCTCTATCAACTTGCAAATGTGTGGATGAAGAGGATATATAGTGGTCTCTTGGGTAGTGTAACAGCCCGCTATAAATTCAATTGTGAAATTTCTATTAACTTTAGGAACCTCGTGAAGACCCCATAAGTTTTCACGAATCCATTAATCGTATAGGTTTTTGTCTAACTACATAGTTAGTGTTATTATATACTATGGTATCAAAATTGTGTTTTTGATTATTGGAGATAGTTAGAAGTATCAAAATGTATTATGGTTTGTGCCATTAGATTCGGAGGGTTATTTAAGGTCTTATGGCGCAATAATATTTTTTCATATTTTCGGACAAAACGTCTGTTCAAAACTGTAGATATTATTGGATAAAAATATCTTAAACTAATTTTGTGGATATTATTAGATAAAAATATTTTAAGCTAATTTCGTGGATATTATTGGGTAAAAATATCTTGAATTGATTTTTGTAGATATTATTAGGTAAGAGAGTCCTACACTCCACTCTCACTCCAGGTAAGAGAGTCCTACACTTAACTCTCACTTCAGGTAAGAGAGTCCTACACTTAACTCTCACTTCAGCCTCATCTCTTCCATATATCATCCATAAGTATCTCCAGCCACCTCTTCCCACAAAATTATTTTCATTTATACTTTCCATTAAAAGAATATCAAACACTCTCTCTCGGACAGCTTTTAGGAGTTATTTTGCATGCCCATTTTGAAGCTTTTGTAAGTATTTTATCATAAAGTCTCCTTCATATAAGTTGTTCCTTTTTTAGTCTAATTTATGTGGATATCTTATTTGTTCCATTTGAAAATTATTTGGTCAGTCAAATATTATGTAAACTATAGAAATGTCATTCTGGAAGATAAACTGGAGAATATGTTATAGGTTGGAGTTTTTGACCAAGCTAATGGATAGATATTGGTCCGAAATTTTTATGGAGTATTGTTAACATGTATATATGACTATTGGTTGAGGATTTTTGCATGATTAAAGGTTTTGATAAAATAGTTTCTTAGATTTAGAAACTTAGAAACTGGAAGAGGAAAAACAGTTTCTTTTTTGAGAAAGTTTAACTCTTTGGTGATCTAAACCTATTCCAATGACTTGGATAATTTTATTGGAGGATCCTAAACATCTTATATACATGTTATATTATTATTTTGAAGATATTTAATATTAGTTTCAAAGATATGAAATTTTATGCAAAGAGATATTCAGATAAGCCAAAGTGTGGATGTTCTTGGCTAAATTTATGTTTTGGTTAATTTTTAACCATGTGATCTTGAATTAGAAGTTTATATATGTTTTAGAATATCTTTTTAAACCATGTGATGGTTTGGTTTGAAGATCACATATTTATAAGTCATAGATCAAAAGGTTGATCAAAACAAGTTGGAAACAAAAATCAATAGAAATAGCATATGGAAATTTCGGCTCTATGGAGTTTTAATAGTTGTGATTAGTTTTAAATTTTTCTAAATTGATATTTGAATTGAGGATAAAATTTACATGATGCATGTAAATTTTAGTGACTTTTGGAGTTAGTATGCAAAATCTTTAAGTTATGGGTAAAACGGTCATTTTTTTACATGCAGAGAGTAAAATGAAAATTTTATTCTTTAAGTTAGTATTTTCTATATTTCAATTTATTAGTGATTTAGTGCTAACTTTTAGAATCACTAATTACAGTTCCTCGTGATCGGGCTTAAAGTTTTATAAGAAACACGGAGATCGATGTAAGTTAGCTTTTAACTTACTAGCAGTCTACTGTGTATGTGTGCTAAGTAAAGGAACTACAGTGTATATATGTATGTTATCATATATGTCATGCCATGCCAAGTTATCACGTAATTGTCTATTATACAGAATTTATTTTGTCATCAATTTTTATCTGTTACATAATATATTCTGTCATGTATTATTGTACCTTACAAGTACGTCATGCTAAGTATACCATCTATTACATGTATGTCAAGTCATGTAATATTTACTGTTGCAAATATGTCATGTTAAATATGTTGTCTATTATATGTTATGCCATGTTACGAAATGTTTCTATCTCAAGTTGGTCATGTATTTCAAATTATGTTCAAGTTACGTTATGTTACGTCAGGGTTTCAGTCATTTCGTATTCCAGTCACGTTTCATCTTGATTATTTATGTATGGGGTCACATCAATTGTGACGCATACACTACGTAAGACACAACAATTGTGACACGTAGAATACATGGGCCCACAACAACTGTGGAGTATGTATTTAAGCAGTTAAAGAATAAGTTTTCGTAGAATACATGGGGCCACAACAACTGTGGAGTATGTATTTTTCATGTTAAGTCAAGTTTGTGTAGAATACATGAGACAACAACAACTGTGGAGTACATGGGGCCACAACAACTGTGGAGTATGTATTTTTCATGTTAAGTCAAGTTTGTGTAGAATACATGGGGCCACAACAACTGTGGAGTATGTATTTACACGTAGAATACATGAGACCACAACAACTGTAGAGTATGTATTTTTCATGTTAAGTCAAGTTTCAGATCAAGTTCATGTCAAGTCAAGTTCAGTTCATGTTTCAATTTAAGTTATGTCAATTATGCTATGTTGTACGCCAAGTTATGCTTTAATTACTTATGAATTTGATTATGCATTTATGTTTTTACTGTCATCCATGCATCATTAGCTTGTGTGGAAGTTTTTTGTTAACTTACTGAGATTTGTAATCAAATCTCACATTGGTAGTCCCAACTACCATTCCCCCTGAATGGTAGATCTTGTTACAGGACCTGAAGGAGAATCGGGAGATGATCAACTAGACACAGTTTACTAAGCGACGGTGCGACGTCAATGTTAATATAGTAGTTAACGTAAATTACTACTTGTACAATGGAGTTGCATCTCTAGTACTTTTTGGATCATAACCATTTTGGACTAGTGTTGTGATCTGTTCAATGGGTCTTTATGTATGAAGTATGTTTTAAGCATTTGAGATATTTTCAATTTGGTGCATAGTATTGCTAAAAAAAAAAATTATCCGCTGTGAATATTGCATAATGTTAGATGCATGTTAGGAACATTACATCTTATATGTCATGAACGGGGGCATGTAACCTTGTGTTGCATGTCTCGACGCTTCAAATGTCCGTCCGATCCCAAACAGAATTTGGGAGCGTCACAGGTAGATCAAAAGTAGCTGAAGTATCATGAATTCAATGAAGCTATGCGTTTAATTTGGAGCCAAGTTGTATCTACATATGCAGTAGTACTTAGTTGCATATGGCTTATAAACAACACAGTATGCATATACATACTGATGACCCTCTTGTCATTCCCACTCAGCAACCATTAATCATGTATTTCCATGACCTTAATTGAACACTGGGACATATGAGAATGTTATAACATATTGATATATTATTATGTTATATGGCTATGAGTGTTTATTGCAATATGTTATATAACACTAAAATTTGATACCAAGGTGATAAGATTTTATCAAATTATGTCGGTTATATATATGAACGTGAGTGTTTACATTGATTATTGTTGTCTTGAGTGAAAATCATGCAAAGCTTGATTGCATTGATATAAGAATGCGGAAAAAGTATTCATGATTAGCTTGTAATTTGTGAGAAATGTCACAAATCAAAACCATTGTTTACGTACGATATTAGTGACAAAAAATAACTTTAATTTTCTCCATAAGCTAGTGTTTGTAGGTAAAAAATGCTAGCTAAACTCAACCACGAAAGCTATTTCCTAAAAGATCCCTTCGTGGACATTAACTACTTCATATCAACGGAAGTGCTCGATCGAGGAAAAACAGGTTAATAGTTTTGCAATAGGCCGGGATCCATATTTCGTACAGGATAATTTCATGGAAATTAATTATTTCCAACGGATACATATATATGTTTGTGGGAAAAAACTAAATCATTTCTATGACAAACTATTACCTACAGGCTGCAATCATGGCAATTACTTATTTCCTACGGAAGCCTCAGCAGGGAAAGGCAATATATTTATTGATACGATGATTTCCTTCAACCCCACCAAAAAAATGTGGTTTTTGAAACAAAGCAATATTAGAGTTTTTATTATCTTTTACAGCAGAGAATTTAATTTAAATTGTTTAATTCATCATTTTTATTGGCCGACAAATATACGATAGTTTAATATATGAGTAATATTATATACAGTCAATTTTTCGTACTCTCTGCGCACTTCACTCATATGATTAGGTGGATTAATTTTTTTTTAATACATAACTAACCATATCACTGAAGTGCATAAAAGAGTATGCAAAAGTGACTGTTTATAAAATTTTTGTTGATATATATATAGTATATAAATTCGTATTTTAATAGGTACATGATCCAGCTGTTGTCATTATCAAGATTATAGATTATTTTTAGAGGAATCTTTGTTCTATCTACAAACTATTAATCGTGGGATTAGTCGAAAAGAAATTCAAAACCCGTTTTGGGTTTGAGAGGGAGAACTATTAAAGATTGGGCTGAACTTAAACGGATCGCAAGGGGTCTCTAGTGAGCCGGAGTTTTAAGATGATGACAATCTGACCCGACTCCGAATGTTGTTTGTCAATTGTCATTGTCGGTTCAACTTCAAACCCGCCCAAAGGCCCTTTCCAGTCTTCCTTGCTTTAATGCTTTCCTTAACCACCAAGAAGCCTCGAAGTCGAGTCACCCAAGTAACGCGTTTTAACGTTCAAAGGACTTCCTTTGTATTCCGCGATGCTCTCCGGTACCGACATGTTTTAGATATTTTTTTTTTCTCTCGTTTTGGGGTGGAAAGCAAAGCGCTTTGGAGGACGCAGAATCAGATTTATATCATCTACCATCACATTCAAACATTACGACGATGAAGCTGACGACTATTAGGTTCTCTGTGGCTGTGTTGCTGAGCCTTTTGTTGGTTCTTTCTGGGGTCTGTGAATTAGGGCACTGCTTTGGAGACGACCAACTCATAAAGATGAACCTTGGAGGGGTTCACGACTGCAAGGGTTCTCAGAACAGCGCCGAGATCGACAGCCTCGCACGCTTCGCCGTCCTAGAGCACAACAAGAAAGAGGTCTGTCTTCTCTCCCCTTCTTATTTGATTTCTTTCTCTCGGGCCTCTAATTTCTTGTCTAGGTTTTGTTTGTGCCGTCAGATTTAGTGGGTATTTCCTCTGTTTCCCATATGTTATTGCTGTTTTCCATACACCCATGTGATCAACCGCTCAATATGCTTTCTAAAAAACATGAAAAAAATTGGAGATTTATCGAATAAGGTCCTTAAAATTATCTATTTACTTATGAAAAAAATTATCTATTAATTTTACTGTAATTTAAATAGCAGAGTTCATCTAATTAAGAATTTTTCTGCTATCCTTTACGTTAATGTGCAGAATACCCTTCTTGAGTTTGCAAGGGTTTTGAAGGCCAAAGAGCAGGTGGTTTCCGGTAAGATATACCATCTGACTCTGGAAGTGATTGATGCTGGTAAGAAGACGATATACGAAGCTAAAGTCTGGGTGAAGCCATGGATGAACTTCATGCAGTTGCAGGAATTTAAGCATGCCCATGATGCCCCTTTCTTTACCCAATCAGACATGGGTGCTAAACGTGGTAATTACTACTTCAACCTATTCCTAAGTTCCTGTGTTTCTCTTACTGGGTGTTTATTATTCCCCCCTTAAGCTCTGTAATTATCTGTAAAGTATCTATAATGGGCACAGTGACAGTGCATGACCTAGGTATTGGTATGTCCAATAACTCCAATTCCCCTAAGTTGATGCTGTTGCACTTAACTCTCTCTCTCTCTTTCTCAACCCCAACACCACCACCACAACTATTTTTAGCCAAATGAGGAAGATTATGATAGTCTAATAGATTATGCAAATATAGATTGAGTATAGGGCACAATCCGATTGTGAAAAGTGTGGAAGTGTTCTCACTTTTATAAGCACTCGTGGAATTTCTGTCAAGAGTTGAAGGAAAACCAAAGATAGCGACTTAGTTTCGACTAGGGGATTTGTGATTCACAATCTAAAATTCTGTGTTTCGTGTTTTCTGTTCCAACCGTAGGAAATAAAGTTCTATCATTTTTTTAAGAATATAAATAAGTTACTTTTGCTGTGAACCATATTACGAGTACATAAAAAACACTGTAATCATCCAAGCTTCTTTTCTTCCCCACTAGGGCCAAGGCCTCCCCGCTCTTACCTCTTGAAAACATATTCCCCTGTTGTGCCTGCCCCTGTATCATCTCTATCTAAGAGCTTGTACTGGTGACCTCTGGAGTCATTTTCTGTCATTGATTTCTAAAGTAGTGTTTAACTTAGACCTCTCCATTAATCATTAGATGGCCATGGACCAGGATGGCGAACAGTGCCAACTCATGATCCCGAGGTTCAAGATGCAGCAAATCATGCTGTTAAGTCCATCCAGCAGAGGTCCAACTCGTTGTCACCCTATGAACTTCTAGAGATTCTTCTAGCTAAGGCCAAGGTTGCTATTTTGTCTCCTCTTGATTTCTTCATATATATGCAGCCAGGACAGAGTACTTAGACGTTTGGTTTTTGACTGAAGGAACATGTATTGGTTAAGTGCTGTTTTTAAAATCCAGAAATCGGGTTTATTTCTGAAGGAATTTGCCTTTGGTTAAATGCAGGTCATTGAAGAACATGCCAAATTTGATCTGCTACTGAAGCTAAGGAGGGGAATTATGGAAGTGAAGTTTAGGGTTGAAGTAAATAAGAATACTGATGGAAAGTTCTATTTGGGTCAGTTTGAACAAGATAACTCCTGAATTTCGCATTCACCTTTACATGTGTTAAATATGTTTTTGGAGTTATGGTGCTACTTTGACAATGTGACGATTAAAGAAAGTAAAACGCATTGGCACAGCCTATTATTGTATATATGTTTTGAACTAATTCCTTCCGACCTTTTATACTAATATGTTTAATAAGTTGGCTTGACTTGTATGTGTAAATATGCGTGTTGATCGCACCTACAGAGTATCTTAGACATGCAACTGTGGTTTCTTATTCAGTTTTAGTTCATGTTGGTATATTTTTCTTCCCTTTGTGTGACAGTGCTCTGTAATTCCGACCCAGGAATGATACACTACAATAGAGTTTCTTACTATTAATGTGTGTGTGTATGTGTAATCAGATTAATGTATTTATTGTGTCATTAAAATTAATCTACTCATGAGATGAAAGGGTGATAGTATCACAAAGGCCCAGAATGTTAAACGGAATTGGAAGTTCTAATGCAAATAACAGGAACCATATATATCTTTTATGCAATATGACCCCTTTTAGCTGTTGTAAATCCAACATGTTTTGCGGTTTGCTGTTCTTCTCTTTTCTTCTTGTCCCTGTTTAGATCACTTGAACATTTAAAATGCCCGACATTTCTTATTCCAAACATGACATTTAATAGACTCAATTCAAAACAACACGGAGATGAAATCTGGCACGATAATTATACAGGAAATAAAGATAAATGCAAATGAAATTCATCCTTCTACAATCTCATTCAAACTTATTGATAATACTAAAAGAACCGAGGTCCTAACAACAAACAGAACAAGATTCATATGTCGACTGCCACACGTTTGTTCAAGTGTGAAGGCAACCTGGGAGTTGCCACTGCTTGTAACGGGGTCCGCATGTAGGTGACCAATCCAGGGTTTCCGGACATGTCAATCTCCTCTGCCTTCATCCCCCCGGGTGGTGTCCAGACAAAATGGTGCAATAGGTGAGCAAACATGGACGTGACCAAGTTGATACCAAGTTGAGCACCGGGGCACACTCGCCGGCCTGCCCCAAATGGAAGTAGACGAAAGTCATGGCCCTTCATGTCAACATCCTCCTCAAGGAACCGCTCTGGGCGGAACTCGAACGGATTCTTCCACACTGCTGGATCATGTGCTATGGCCCAAACATTTACGTGAACATTTGATTCCTTAGGAATGTCGTAGCCACCAATTTTGACATCGGCATTAGCTCGGTGTGGGAGCATCAGTGGGGTTGGAGGGTGCAATCTCAGTGACTCTTTGACTACACATTGTAGGTAAGGTAGGATAGAAAAATCAGCTTCAGTCACGATGCGTTCGAACCCAATGACACGGTCTAACTCCTCTTGTGCCTTCTGTTGCACCCTTGGGTTCTTGATGAGTTCGGCCATGCCCCATTCTACTGAGATTGCGATGGTATCCATGCCTGCAGTGATCATGTCCTGCATATACAACTCGTAAAATTAAAAATACCTAATATAATTGTTTTCAAGCAATTAAATGTAATTAATGCATTGCAAATTACTGAACTAACTTTTTTTTTTTAATTTTTTTTTTAAATTCCATTACTAACCCAAAGGAGTCCAATGATGGTGTCCTCGCTAAGATCGTATTCTTGCTGCAATGTAAGCAAGGCATCTACAAAATGCTGCTTGGCACCACCACTCTTCTGGCGTGCCTGAGTGTGCTCTTCCATGATAACTCTAGTAAGTCTATCCCTTCTTTCACCGTGCTTGGCGAGTGCCTCTTCTTCAAGTGGGAACATCCATCGAAGCCATGGAATGTGCTCTGCCATGGTAAGTGATGCACCAAGCTTCCGTCCATTGGCGCCGATTGCCTTGAATTCCAACCCTTGCTCGTCCATTACCCCCTCTGAGTTCACAAACCGCTTCCCAAATGCTAGCCTTGTAATGTGGTTGAATGACACTACTTCCAAGTATTTCCTCACCAGCAAACTTTTACCGGAATTATCTGCATCATCATCATCGAAACATATGTACAAGTGTACTCATAAAATCAAATTGGGTTAGACAAGCTACTTGTGCCAATGCCAAACCCCATGCATGCATGCCAGCTGGCTAAGTTTGTGTTGCGTATTTACTCGTGATTTTCCATGTAACGAGATCTTTCTTTTTTCTTTAATATACGGACGTGTTGATTCTATTATTAGGGAGAGAAATATTTTATTTTAACCTGGCCCTCAAACTACCTTCAAATCATTAAAGTTTTAACTTACTTTTTCAATTTTAAAATATGATTCGCAATTGTGTCTAATCTCTTCGAAACCTGTTATATATAAGATTATGCCATTTGAATAGAACATAATACTCTTGCAACCAATCTAAAGATAAAACGAGTAATGCTATATACATTTTTCATGTGAATATTATATTTATTTATTTTTTTAAAAATGATTGTACGGTATTTATGTACTCACGATTACAATTATTATTTCTCTATACATAGTGTCTTGTAAGATGAGATGAGCATTTTATTAATTATAGTAAGATGATTTGTAAATAATAATGAGATAATTTTATATGATTAACATTTATTATATTTTGGAAAATGAGAGAGAATAAATTGAATAAAAAATATTATAAAGTTACAATATTGTTATAATATTATTTTTTTAATATTATTTTTATTTTAAAATTTAAAAAAATTAATTTTTTTTTTAAATTTAGAAAAATTATAATGATTGGTTTGAAAAAATTATAATGATTAGTTTAAAAATATTTATAGTTAAATAATATTTAAAAAAAAATGAGATCAGATAATATAAAATGATATAAAAAATATTTCCAAACTTCCCTTTAAACTACTGTGAATAAGTTGGGTACTTCAACACAACACGAGAACTAAATTTATAATTAATGCTTTTGATGCAAAAGCCACTCTCAAGCACGTGCTCACAAGCTCAAATTAACAAGAGGCCGGCCGTCTAATGCATTAAGTTCAGAGATACGAGATAGATGTAGTTTGGGCAACCCAGCTGCTTGCGGTGGGGGCGGGGTAATCCAAAATTCAAGAGAAGATTTGATTCTAGGTTTTTTTGCCTGCCATGGATGGCAAGTTTGGGGGTAAGGATAAGAATTTTGAATTTAAAATATTATTTTTTAGTTATTATTATTTTGAGATTTAAAAAAGTTAAATTATTTATTTTATTTTGTGTAAAAGTTTAAAAAAATTATAAAGATGAAATGGAAATTTTGAGTGTGAGATGAGAATTCTCATTTACCAAATTGTTTGCATAAGGTAGAACCTAAGTAGAGTTGAGGTTGAGATCGACTCCCATATTCTTGTAATAAAAATGTTATGTACAATTATTTTTACGTATTTTTTATACACTTTATTAATGTAATTGATTGTATTTTTTTTAATATAAGAAAACTATTTTAGCCAATCACATTAATAAAATGCATAAAAAATATATAAAAGTAAGTGTATGTAACAAAATTTTTTATATAAATTGGTGAAATGGATATAACCTTCTTAACTAGGATTGATGGATATAACCAAATGCCAATACAATGCAAAAATTGGTTAAAATGTCTGAAAAATACTCTACATTGGCTTAGCCATGCGTAGATCAATCAAGATGAATTGTTGCTATGCTTGTTCAACAAAAATAAAGCTATCGTTAATCGTGTCGCCCTAATGTGATCATTCCATTTGATTATTCATAAATTTTTTTATTTAATGATTACAAAAGTAATTTTTAATATATTAATGTATTTTAAAAAATATTTAAATATATTTTAAAAAATATAAAAAAAATCAAAATTAAAAACTTTAAAATATACTAGCGATCAAATTGATCGGACGGATTAGTAGTACCGCTCGTTCAACAAATATGGTTCTTTCTCGAAACAATTTGGCTACAATTACGAGGGTACGTAGGGAGAGAATCTTATGCCTGTCAAAAGATTTTGTTCGGTTAAGGTGTCTTCAGCTCGTCTCAATTTATTTTTAATTGATTAACAATAAGATTTACTTTTTTTAAAAAAAAATTTTATTAAAAAATTAAATTTATTTTATATAATTTAATTAAAAAAATTAAATTTATCTCAATTTTAAAAAATTAAATTTATCTCAATAAAATCTGTAAATTATTATTACTAATAACTCAACTCACCTCAACGAAACGTACGGTTGTAGAAGTAAACCAAGTTGTTGATGTATTAGCTGAACAGGATGCAAAAGAGACTATAAAAGAGATCTTGTCGGCACACTATAGGAACTCTTAAAATTGAGATAGAGATTGTGTACGGTGTAAATGACAGAGCTAATATACACAGTCCATGTACATGATTTTTTAATTTTTGCTAGTTTTCTTTCCTTTGGATGTTTTGATCTGTTCATTATGAAGTATCAAACAGCAATATTTAAATGAAATATGTAAAGGCGTACCAGGATGGGTGCAGTCCTGGAAAATGGATTCAACCATGGCTGTAACTTCATCTTCCCTAATGGGTCTAAGAGACTCAAGCCTCTTGAGCGAGAAAAGCTCAAGGGTGCACAGCTTCCTGACCTTCACATAATGAGGTCCATAATTCGCCCAGATGAGGTCCTTGCCATCCCTGCTGAACCTAGCCGATGACCTAGTCCTGTACCTATCAGCCAGCTGCTGGTCATGTACCTTCAGCACTTCCTTTGCCAGCTCCGAGTTCGACACGATCACGTTCAAAGTGGACCCGAACCATACGGATATGACGGGGCCGTAGGCCTCTGCCCACTCGGCAAAGCACCGGAATCGCACTGGCGTTATGTTGTAGAGGTTGCCGACGATCGGCCACGGTCGAGGGCCGGGTGGGAGCTTGAATCTAAGCCGTCGGTAGAGCTTGTATGCAAGGAAGAGGATGATAATAAGTGAGATGGGTATTAGGAAGAGAGCCATTAGATGAAGAAGATGAGAAGGTGAAATGGTCGATTGAAAGTAGTCGATATTTATAGCCAGAAAAGAATAGGGTAGTCCACCGCTGGGCGGCCCCACAGCTATATGTAACATTTTATTTTAAAATTTTTTTTAATTTTAAAATAAAATTAATATTAAAAAATTATATTATAATAATATTTTATCTTCGTAAACCAAGATATATTCTTTCATCGTACGGAAAATATTCTGTTTTGACCGTGCAAAACAGGGGAGGACAGAACGAGACAATTAGATGGTCAAGAACGAAAGAATTTACAAATGGGAAATGTCAGGGAGCGCTTTAATTTTACTGCTTAATCTTATCGTTAATGTATTTTAATTTTATTAATTAATTTATTTATTATTTAATATTTAAGAAAGTGATTATTAATAAAATTATGTATTTTTTTAATAATTAAATATGTTAAAAAAATCTTTAAAAAAATAATAAAAAGAAAATCTTTCATATTTGTGCTATACAAATTAGGTAATGTACATTTGGACGAACCAGATATATATATATCAGAAATGATTTGTGCAGTCGGAAAATGCAGTCGGCGTGCAGTCGGTTGTAAAAAAAAAATTAATACAGGACCTACATGAAAAAAAAAAATTATTTTTATAACTTTTTATAATTCATGTAGGTCTCCCTGAATATAAAATAATTTTTTTATAATTTTTTTTATTCATTCCGTACAGCCGACTGCACGCCGACTGCATTTCCCGACTGTATGTAGCAAAGCCCTATATATATATATATATATGGAAAGGAATCTGCTGACTGGGTAGCTTGTCTTTGTCATTTCAATGATGTCTCTCATGTTCATGTCAGACTGCGTAGTTCGCTGTTATTAAGACAACATTCCATCTACGTGGCCGGTTTACTCCCACTCCTTTCCAAACCTACTTTCTGAAGTGGTCCAATACAATTCAGAAAAGAGGTAGCTCCAGAATTATATAAAAATAATTTTATAAATTTATTTATTTTATATAATTAGTTAAATCTATATTTTTATATAATTTTTTTATAATTAAAATATTTTTCTTTTAAAGAAAGAGCAAAAACTATAAATTTTTCTCGACTGAAATAATTACAAATTATAAAATACTAATATGATTATCAAATATATTTATCAAGTATATATATTCATATATTTTTATTTTTTCTTAATAGATAAAGAAAAATAAATTTATATTTATATATATTTTAATAATAATGGATGTTTAAAAAATCATTTTTAAAAAGTAAAAAACACTTATTTATACTAATATACACGTTTAATAGTCACATTGTCCTTACAAATTAATGAGGACTTTCGGGTCTCTTTGGGTGGTGGAGTATTTTTAAGAAATAAAAAGTTTTCTCAGCATACTATACTATTATTTATTATTTTATTATTATTTATTTATTATTTTATATTGTTATTCATTACTATTTAATATTTTATTATTATTTTTTACTATTTTTTCTCCATTATTTATAAACATATATGAAATTATCTAAATATTGCAAGCTAGTTTGGATTCCGAAACCATTTAATCTCATCTTATCTTATCATTATAACTTTCTTAAATTTTCATATAAAATATAATAAATAATTCAACTTTTTAAAATCTCAATCTAATTTTTTCAAATCACAAAACAATAATAATATTAAAAAATTAATATTCTAATAATATTTTATTCAATTTTTATATTTCATCTAAAATCATCTCATTTTATTTATCAATTCAAACCATTAAATAAGAATAAAGCAATGGATCCTGCTGGGAGCTCCCGCTCCCAGTTTTTTTTTTCTTTTTCTTAGTGATTAAGAAAATGTTATTTAATATTATTGTGAATTTTTTATAAAATATTTAGAATTATTAAAAATGATGTAAAATAAATAAATAAATAAGCCTAGCTCCCAGCGGTGGCTCTAGAAGGACCGAGTAAATAATCACACGATAAAGATTGTCTCTGAGCGTATAAATTCCTTGTCTTCCCAATATATCACAAGATAGGACAGAGCTCTGCGTCGTACCCTTCAAAAAATGTAGATTTATTACTAGATCATTGTTTGAACTAATCCCAGTTTTGTCTATGAAATAGTTCCATGGTTAAGATCATTGAGAAAATCTTTTCATTAGCCACTATTTGGCTGAAGTTGGAGCACACCTCACGTGGCATAAGGTGAATTTCCTATTTTCTCCCTACTGCTCATTCCACGTTCCAGTTCCCTTTCTCAAAATCAAGTCATTTCAAATTTCACCCATCCTCTTCCCCTTTCCATGTGTCACTCTCCCCCACCCCCATCCCCCGCGTTTTCTCTCCCCGCATAGCCTACCTCCCAAACCCCAGCCCTAAGTCTCCCAGCCCATCCTCACCCCCACCCCCACCCCTGAATGGCCCATCCCCTACCCTAGTTTCCTCGTTAGCGTCGACCCTCCCTCTGCCTTATTTGGTTTAACCGGTTGGAAAATTCTTACTCAAAACCTGCACCACCATCCTCTACTGAAGAGATCTGCAGCCATCTACTAAGGTATTTATTCATCTTTATCTTTATAAAATTGCTTTAAGCTGACCTGCTTTCATTGTTACCACCATTGTTAAAGAATCATATACATGTTAACCCTCCTAGTTGCTCTTGTCTCGCCCATCCTTTGTGCCGGTTGCCCCTGTTACCAATAGTGTCCCTGTGGAAGTCAATTGAGAATCGGTTTGGTCATACCAGAGCAAGCATGGCTTATATGTTAACCACTTATGCCATTTGGTTCATGTCAATCACTTGGTTGTTTGCACCATTTCTTTTTAATCCTTTTGGTTTCAATTGGGGCAAGATAGTAGATGACTGGAAAGATTGGAACAATTGGATCAGGCAGTAGAGTGGCATAGGAAGTCAACAGGATAAAAGTTGGCAATCATGTTGGGATGATGAACTTGCTCACCTTCGTCGGTCAAGGTTGAGTTCTAGGTTGATTGAAATACTTCTCTCTCTTAGGTTTTTCATTTATTAGTACGGTCTGGTATATCACCTTAACATCTCCCAACAGAGCAAAAACTTTATGGTTTATGTGCTTTCATGGGTTGCGATTCTTGCAGTTTTCCTACTAGTCAAGGTATATTCTTCCTATAACATTCAAGTGGAGGGTTTTTTCCCTATATGCTTTATTTAATCTACTTGCATAATATGCAAATATTTATATGAAATATGACATGTTTATAGGCTCAAACACAATTAAATTATTTGGTTGGAATATTCTTTTGACTTGAGAGATACTACAGCAATTCAGACACAGAATGTCCAAAGTATGATAAAGTAAAACAACTTTATCTTTTTCATATTTGCATATTGATTTTCTGCTTGCCCCCATGTTTATTGGGAGTTCTTATTGTGTGCAGGGAGATGAGAGGTGTGAATTCTTCATTTGGATGGATATATTTCATTTGCTAGATGAAAACATTTGTACAAGAGATAATAAAGTTTGGAAGATGTAGGATAACGTACTACTACGTGAGTATGAAGCTCGGAAAATGGCAGAGAGAGAGAGAGAGAGAGAGAGAGAGAGAGAGAGAGAGATAACTCTTCAAAAGGCATCTCGTATATTATTGTGTTTGTATTAGGTTATCACAATTATAATCGTTTTAGCTTGGTTTGGATAAATTGAATGCAAATTGACATATTCTATGGAGTAGTGAGTTGCTAAATGGCTCTAATTTAATTGTACTCCCTCTATGTTTTGGTTATGATGTACAAAATGGGTACTTGTAGGTTCTTTAAATTACCCTATGTAATGAAAATCTGAGTTTACCAAATAGCCTGTGCACATGGTTTTTTCTCTTAAAATCAAAAGCCATTGAAATTATAACCAAAACTAGAATTGAAATTATAGAATTTAAATTGGGGTCTCTTTTCCCGTTCCACCCAAAAAAAAAAAAAAAAAAAACCCATTAACGTCTTGCATCCTCAAACCAAATACTTTGTTACGTTGATGTGGTGTTTCCATTTACTAGCTAGACCTCATCTGGATTTAAACTTATAACCAGTGTTTTCCACTTACATGTCCTTGTCTCTATCAAGTTTTTCGTTGCATTTATTACCAAAAGATTTGGGAGCAAATTATGGATCGATCATGCTCATATTACTGGTGCAACATTTGTTGTGTGGTTCGGACCCACATTTGCTCTCACCATTTACTCTCAAACCTGATTAAGGATATTTTTACTTCCATAAATAAAACTTCTAAGTAAGTTAATTCAAATACATTTTGTGAATTTATCATGGTCTCTCTCTCTCTCTCTCTCTCTCTCTCTCTCTCTCTCTCTCTCTCAATATATGCAGAGATTACAGCATGCTTAGAAACTACATAGGGTGCTAAAGTTACATAAACTTTATAATCAACTATGGAATTATGCAAATCAGCTGCTTCGCTTCGCTTCCAATCTTGGTAATTCTAGTCAAGCCAAAATTTGCTCCAAAACGCATGTTACCAAACTGATGCTTGGGTGGAATGTCTACCAAAGTGGAAGACTAGATCTGAAAATAGAAGAAGACTAGATCTGAATGTTAATGCAATCTCATTCAAGGTGTTTTGGCAATATGAAAAGCCATTCTACCAAGAAGTAAACTTGGTAAAAATCCTAAAAGATCAAGAATGATAAGATTATGATTGGTCAGAACTAATGCATACCATTCTATTGCCCGAAAGCTCAAAGAGATGGCCATCGTGGACATAATTTTTTCGAAAATGAAGGGACCAATGGGAATCCATCAAAAACCACCCAGTCCCAACAAAGTCAGCAAGACGTGTTTCACTAGAAGCCATGATACCAATTACCTCCTTGCTAAGGATGCAATTTTCTTTTGCCTTGTCCTTCCTTGAGTCTCTGAAGTAGAATGCAAACCAGCAACGGTGGCAATATTCAGAATATTTTATGGCGTTTAAAACTATCAGTGTCCTTATAGATGAGTAGCATTCTCTGTTGAAAATATATTCTAATTATAATTGAGAATTGTACAGAAAAAATGACCTGAAGATGTCAATTCCCTCAACTTCAAAGGGTCACTAATTACAATGGCAAGTTACAACAATGTGCATGTAATATATTAGTTAGCCGAGAATATGTCGAACTCTATTTCAAAATTATCATAAGCAAATTCCATTATTGTTGTGAAATGGTGTAAGTCTAACCTTAATCACCAGCATCAACTTGTAATAACAAAGCATGTATACAATTAACAAAGCATGTAACTTCCGAACGGACCTGACACCCTGTATACTTCTCCCTTACCATTTCTCAGATTCTTAAAATATAGAGGTAGAAGTGGACCCAAAAATATTAAACACAAACCCATTTCAGAACCACGTGTCCCAAGAATTAGATTACAAAAGATCCAAGTTATACAGACTTGGGGCATATATACACCCATTAACTTTTCCAACCAAAACATTATTTGTAGACCATGTTGGCATCGAAATCTCACCCAGTTCAACATTTATGACTAAGCAATGACTCATTGCAAACTCTGTCCTGTTGCTTGATATCTTCAAATTTTTTGTGTGCAAGGAGTGAACTATAATTCTTATTGAATAAAGTGAAGACAAAAGAATTTTCAAAAATTCAGTGCAAAAATGAACCTGTATGGTGAGAGTCATTGTCATCCACATAGGTATGCAAAAAGTATAATTACAAACAAGAGTAGTTCAAGAAATTGGAAAAAGAAAGAAACATTCTTTCAACAGACCTGTATAAGCTAGCTGATGTTGAGATAAGGGTGCAACGTGTAATTGTTTTGGTAGATTGAAAGTGGAATATATACTAATATGGCAATACTTCTTCCGTAAAATGGCTAGCGTCGCACTAATGCAAGCAACTAGTAATCTCTTCCCACCTAAAATGGGGGGAATTACATAAAATTGAGGGATTAATGATGCTACACCACGTTTATCAGCAATAGATAGGTTAGATTCCGGGTATAATAATGTTCTATTTTCATAAAAATTATATATGTAGATGGGGCTAGTCTTCGAGTACTACCTTACAACCAACTTTCTCATATATAGGCTCTACATTAATAAACTAGTTATGGGCTCTACGTTGAACAACGTAGGCATCTATTTCATCTTGGTCTTTTTATAAGCAAATTAAAGAGAATAAAATAAAATTGTAATTTAATCAATCCACTTTAAAGCTAGTGAAAGAAGGGGAATAACCATACCTCCAAATGCAACTCAACAAACAAATTTTCAAGTTAAAGAGACTATATAATTGGAAGAAATTTGACTTTAAATTGAATGAATTACAAAAGAAAAAAAAAAGTATATAAGATTTATCTAACTATAGAAGGAAGTCACCTTGGTCCCTTCACAAAACTTTGAAGATACAGGATCCCTAGAATCAGCAATAGAAAAACACTAAGCCCTTAATTTCTACACAAAAGCACATAGTTTATGACTGCAAAAGCAACCACAAGTATACATGTATTGAAACCATAAACTACACTAGAATTGCACCAACACTAGTCCCAGACTTTTCAAAAGGGAAAAAACAGAGTTGGGACAGATCATTTAACTTAACAGCAAAATACTCCACAAAGTTTAACATTTGAGGTTATCAAAGGATAAACTCCATGCGCATAAAACAACAATCTCACAATTCTTAGAGTCCACTTAACGTTCCATTAATCATGATTATTTATTCGAGAATATAAAGTTAATCCTTTGAAGCCCAGCCTGTGTATGTGAACCCATAAGCTGAAAATAAGAGCATAGCCCCTCCCTCTAATTTTAAAAAAGAAATAAAAATAATTTTCAATCAGATTTGATTCTCGACCAAAATAGGCAGAAAAAAAGAGATTCATATCATCCTGACTAGAGGGATGATTTACAAAATTAGACGTGTTTGTTGCACCATCTAGACCTTTCGTAATACAGGTGATTTGATGTCATACCTGCATTTTATAGGATATTGCTTTGACAACAATGTATCTTATAAACAAAACCATTTGACACTCTTAACGCCATGATCTCGTAAGTTTTGCAGTTCCATGAACTTCTTTGAAAGAAAAACTAACACCAAGAGTCTAAAGTTTCACTCCAGTAGAAGAAAAAAGATGAGGTAAAAAACTTAATGAAAACAGAGCACATCAAAAGCAGAAAGTTTGGTTTTTTCTCCATGCCTTAAGTCTTTCGAAACCCATCTCACAAAACCCTTTTATTGTACCTCTCTCAGTAAACAAGAAGAACGTAATGGAAATCGAAGGAAAACGGTACAACATATACCGTTGAGCAGGGGCAGCGGGAAGACAGAGGAACGTCGTAGGGCTTTTGTACTCGGGGTGTTAGTCTGCTTTGCTCCGTCAGAGGAGCATTCGGGGAGTGGTGGCTCTGTGCAGACGGAGGGACATCGCTCGGTGCCGCTGGACAGAGAGATGACGTCCCCGGGTGGTGCTGGGCAGAGGAAGGTGATGTGATGGGGGCGGGCGAGGAAGGAGCTCTTTCGCAGGACAAATTCTAATGGGGAAGCAAAATGCCAAACACAATTCAACTGACGTACAAGAAAGCAAACAAAACGGTGCATTTTGTTTTAAAAGATAAAGGGGCAACCACGTAGGGTATGCATTGTGTGTAGCGCTATAGTTGCTGCTCTATAGAATTACTCAAAATCATTCACATTAGAAAAATGTTTGGGATCCCAATAATATATTTTGAGCATATTTTTCGATAGTGTTTTTTCATTTTTATTTTTTACTTAATAATTAAGAAAATATTTTTTAATGGTGTTGTGAATTTTTTAAAATATATAAATATATATTTAAGAATACAAAAAAAAAAATTGAAAACAAATCGAAAATTAAAAAAAAATAAAAACATTTTTTGGCCTTTCTCAATAGATCATCTGTAACACTACTCTTCTTATTAGCTTAGTCAAACGCAAATAAGTTAAGATCACATGTTTTATTTTATTTTTTTGTATATTCCATTCAAGAGATATCCTTACATTATATTATTCATCTACTAATCAAAATAACAACAAAACATTATTAATTTCATATTTTTTTTATAATTTTTTTAATCTAATTTATTTTTCTCATATATTGTAATTCAAATTGATTGTAAATTATATGAATCCAAGCACTTATATATATGTATATATAAATAATAATTAGTAGTGTAACTATTATGTACCACAAAATGAGAGAGAAATTAATATAAATTATTCAATGGAGATTTGATAATTACCATACAAAATATATAGAGAATTATTCTGTCTAGCAAGCAAAATATATATAATTTGCCTTTTGCCTCTTTCAATGTAGACCATTTTAAGATATTGTTAGCCAAATTGTAGTTTGTATTTAACTTTGGTCAAACCAATGTGAATGTTCTAACTTACATGTTTCCTTGAATAATTCCATTATTTTTTTTGTTTTACTAGTTGTCAATATATGGCATGAGTCATGAGTCCCTAAACTTGTTAGGAAATAAATAAAGTTGGATATGATATAAATGAATTTGAATCAAAATGAGCTAACCTGATAAGACTTGATTAATAAACATATTAATTATAGGTTAACAAGAATTTACCTGTATAATTCAATAAATTCTATTTTAAAAATTTATAAATACTTAGTTTTATATGTCTTTCTCTATTGTTGTTGTGATATAATATTAATTTTAGTATGACTATTTAAATGAATTATGTCGTGTCACCTATTATTTAAGTAAATTGTGTTAGGATTTTAGGATATGATTTGTTTAGCTAAATGGATTGGGTTGAGATTGATCCGTATAGTTTAATATCCATGACTCGCAAACACGAATTCCCACTCCTATTTTTCCCTTAATGTAGTTTACTTGAACGCTTAAAATTAATGTCCGTAATGACTAGCCTGCATTTTTAGTAGGTAATTTAATCATGACATCTTCTAAATTTCATTCGAAAGAACAACACAGGTTAAAGGCATGGACAATAACAATTATGCATAAAAAGAAACCACATTTTCATTTTTATATAAAAAATCTCAAACAAATTACAATTTCATCACGAAGTTCATATATAGCAACAAACAAAATGAAAAACTACATGTCGACCGCCATACGTTTGTACAAGTGGGATGGCAACCTGGGAGCAGCCATGGCTTGTAATGGGCTCCGCATATAAGTGACCAATCCAGGATTTTCAGACATGTCAATCTCCTCTGGCTTTATCCCCTCTGGTGGTGTCCAAACAAAATGGTGCAGTAGGTGAGCAAGCATGGACGTGACCAAATTGATACCAAGTTGAGCACCGGGGCACACTCGCCGGCCGGCGCCAAATGGAAGTAGTCGGAAGTCATGGCCCTTCATATCAACATCCTCCTCAAGGAACCGCTCCGGCCGGAACTCAAGTGGATTTTTCCACACTGCCGGATCACGTGCAATCGCCCAAACGTTGACATGAACATTTGATCCCTTAGGGATGTCATAGCCACCAACTTTTACATTGGCATTGGCTCGGTGGGGGAGCATTAGTGGGGTTGGAGGGTGCAACCTTAGTGCCTCTTTGGCTACACATTGCAGGTAAGGTAGGTTCGAAAAGTCAGCTTCTGTCACGACGCGTTCCAATCCGATGACACGGTCTAGCTCCTCTTGGGCCTTCTGTTGTACCCTTGGGTTCTTGATGAGCTCCGCCATGCCCCATTCTACAGAGATTGCGGTGGTATCCATGCCTGCAGTGATCATGTCCTGCAGAACGCATAGGATGCAAAAATGTAAATGCATTGCAAACTACCAAAAGAACTTGTGTATGTTCTAATATATCAACCCAAGAGAAGGAAAATGGGATTCTTTTTCTCTTACCCAAAGAAGTCCAATGATGGTGTCCTCGCTGAGGTCGTATTTGTCCGGCAGTGTAAGCAGAGCATCAACGAAATGCTGCTTGGCACCACCACTCTTCTGGCGTGCCTGAGTGTGCTCTTCCATGATAGCCCTAGTGAGTCTATCCCTCCTTGCGCCGTGTTTGGCGAATGCCTCTTCCTCAAGAGGGAACATCCAACGAAGCCATGGAATGTGCTCTGCCATGGCAAGTGATGCACCAAGCTTCAGCCCATTGGCCACGATTGCCTTGAATTCTAACCCTTGCTCGTCCATTACGCCTTCTGAGTTCACAAACCGCTTACCAAATGCCAGTCTTGTAATGTTGTTGAATGCCACTGCTCCCAAATATTTCTTCACCAACAAACTTTTACCCTTATTATCTGCATACAGTAACATGACAATTTATAGCTAGTTTTCCTGAATAGGTTGTATAAAAAAAAAAAAAAAAAAAAAAAAAAGGAAACAAGTAGTCATAAAAACAAGTTTCTGTTGCGTATTTTACAATTTTGTATGTACAAGTTTTATTTTTTTGGGATAGACAGACATGGTTGTGGCATTATCATGTTGCATATTGCAAGATACCATTTTGTGCATTTGGAGTGCATTTTGCACAACCAATGCACAAACCAAAGGTATCTTTGGTTTCTGGCAGCATGCACACCAAATATGACTTCGTCCAGCAGGGTTCTGGCAGCAAATAGGAAAAAGAATTCTTTATAGTATCGCTTGGGAAGAGCCAAGAAAATGGATAAATAATAAATGTTCTGTCGCTGTGTCAAGGCAGGGCCACTCTTTATAAAAATTTGATGTATATCTCATCTTATTTTATTGTATAATCAAACTAGGCCACAGTCAAACCAAACGTATCTTTCAAAAATGGCCGACGAGCACTCTCTAGCTAGCACGTACTTCAAGCACACCACAAGAAAAGAAAAAGACGCCCAATCTTTTCTATTTTTTATTTTATTTTTATTTTTAAAAGCAGGTGGCCAATCCATTAACGCGTGAAACCAACCGTCTACTTGCAAACAATAAAGTTATGCTTGGTATTGGTATTGAGATTTTTTAGATGAAAATTGAGTTTTAAGATTACATATTAAAATATAATATTTTAATATTATTATTATTTTAAAATTTAAAAAAATTAAAAAAAATATTAAATTATTTATTATATTTTATATAAAAATTTAAAAAAATTATAATGATAAAATAAAAATTTTATATTTAATATAAAAAATCTTGATAAGTAAACAGTACCTAAATCGGATTTTCATAAACTTTTTAAGTTGGGAAGCTTCGATAATATATTTTAGCCTTTATATATCAACCGTATAAAAATCCAAGTCAAATATTGCAACTTGCAAAGGCCTTGCGTCACCGTTCCGTGGCATCGACAAAATTGTACTTGACTTTAAGGAGGATACTAATAATAATAATAATTTTAGAATATTTAAATCTAACGTGAAAAACGTAAATAGATATAAAATTCAAATAATTTATTTTAATAATATATCCTATTTTTTTAGTATAATAGGCAAAATTTATATACACTAAAACTTGTTTAGCAATGTTTTAATATTAATAATAATAATAGCAAAGATTTACTCATCATCATTTTTTATTATTATTCTTTTATTATCTTTTCATGATATGGTATTAAATGTTCATGATGTAACATTAAATAATAAATTTATAAGTAAAATATAATAAATAATCTCTAATTATTTAATATTACATAATTAGATATGGAAAGATGATAAAAAAATAAATAATGAATAGCATTACTCATAATAATAAAAGATCTTGTGTGTTAAATATTTAAAAAAAATAAAAAAAAATACATCAATATACTGAAAGTTATTTTTTTAATTATTAAGTAAAAAAAATTAAATATATGAGTAATGACTCAAAACAGCGTAATAACATTTTCCATAATATAAACAGCACAAAAAAAAAAATTCATGCAGCTAACCAAACGAATATAATTTACTGTAGTAAAAGGAGATCATCAATAGGATATCGTTCTTCCCATGTATATATGTAATTCTTTAAAACGAGAAAGGAAGAAAGTTAAACGAAAAGGAGAACAAAAAGAGGCGTACCAGAATTGGTGCAGTCGTTGAAAATGGATTCAACCATGGCTGTAACCTCATCTTCCCTAATGGGTCTAAGAGACTCAAGTCTCTTGGGCGAGAAAAGCTCAAGGGTGCACACTTTCCTGACCTTCACATAGTGAGGACCATAGTCCGCCCAGATAAGATCCTTCCCATCCCTGCTAAACTTTGCTGCCGACCTACTTCTGTGCCTGTCCGCCAGTTGCTGGTCATTTTCCTTGAGCACTTCCTTTGCCAACTCCGAGTTCGACACGATCACGTTTAGCGTCGATCCGAACCACACCGATATAACTGGGCCGTACCCTTGAGCCCACTCGGCAAAGCACCGGAACCTCACTGGCTTTATGTCGTAGAGGTTTCCGACGATCGGCCACGGGCGAGGCCCCGGGGGGAGCTTGAATCTAAGCCGCTGGTAGATGTTGTATGCGAGGAAGAGGGTGACAAGCACGATGGGTATTAGAAGGAAAGGCGCCATTGGAGGAGATCGAGGATGAAGAAAATGTAGAAATTGCTTTGTGACGAGGCCGAAGCCAAAAAAAATGGTTGGAGAGACGTGGATAAATATTAGAGATGGAGTTGGTGAAAGGACTCAGCCCAAGTTGTGTGGCACACGATAGCATGTTTTATCTTTATTTTTTCTCATGATCTTCGAACAGATAGAGATGAGGGAGTACGACATGTGGACCGATCATGGTGGCGGGCTTTGCTCCTGTGGGGGTGTCACTTTGGCGTGGTTGGTAAGGTGAAAATTAGGTTATGAGATTTTTTCTACGAGAATTTTAAGTTTTAAAATTAAATATTAAAATATTATATTTTAATATTATTATTATTTTAAAATTTAAAAAAATTAAGAAAAAATTGAATTATTTATTATATTTTATAAAGAGATTTGAAAAAATTATAATGATAAAATGAGAATTTTATATTTGTGATGAGAAATCTAGATGGTCAAATAGTATTTTAGTGGGTGAGAGAAAACGAAGTTTGTGGAGGAATCGAAGGTTGGTGAAGTAATTGACCCTTGTAATTTGTGGAGGAATCGAAGGTTGTAATTTGTATCTACTTTGAGCTGCTATTTTCCATCTTCCTTCTTTTCTCACAACTTCTCCAATGCCAATTAGTAAAGATTCAGCTATTAATTAAAAAACCACAAGTACTGTTCAAGTAATCTCTTGGATAATGGATATTAATAGGTAGTCCGAATAAGGTCCCTCTAAATGAGACATGTTGCAAGTGAGATCTCATGGGTGCGTTAGCTTCTTATGATGGGTGACATTCTCAGGCGACACTGATAGTTTGAACGACGAAAATATTTACATACAATATTTTTCATAACACTAAACATAATTATATTTTAAACGAAGGGTATTTTTTAAAAATACATTAGAAAAGTAACATAATTTTACGAAGTAATCCATCTTACAACATTATTAGGAAATATATTATGAAACTGTGTTATGTGTATATCATTCATGTTCTTTGAATAAAAATGCCAAAATCTCGATGTGTGCCCATTTCACTGGATAAAATTATGACTTGATAATTATAAACCTAAGCTTACTTTTTTTGACTAGGCCGAGTGAGTGATCCTGACCGGACCAATCAACTTTCCAAACCGCAGAGATATTATATATATAGCAATTATTTTTGATTCATTGATTGATTTCTGTAAATCTATACACTACTTTAAGTTGGTTGTTGTGGTCCTATATATATGGATCAACACACACACGTATATATATATTAAGGTTCATTGATTAGCATATCCAAGAACGGTGATTCTAATAATGCCTTAAATAGTTAATACCAACTAGAACCTGATCTCAATTAAGCCTCCATCCAACTTATTAATTTTTAAAAGCAAAATAAATTATGAACAATTACTCATTACATCAACACCAGAATTTTCCTGAAATCATTGGGTTTGTGCTTTTTTTTTTTTTTTGTTTTTTAATAGGTCTCCTTGTATTTAATTATAGCTGCGTTCGGTAAAATTGGTTTGAGAAGCGGAGTAATTAGAATGGCGGTGGTGTTGGTGGGTCAAAGTTGGCATTAATATAGTTGGAGCAGCCCCTGGGTCCACGGGAGTTGGTGGGTTGGTGAGGCGACGGCAATTCAGCGGGAAACCATCCAATTTTGGGTTCACCTAACATTGCTCAAGAGTGACCAACCACCATGGATTGAATTGTGTTGAAAAGTCAAGCCCCCCACTCACTTGTGTAAGCAATAAAAGCTACAGCCTACTGTAATAGTAAAGCAAACTTGGATTGGATAAGATTTATCTAAGCAACTCTGGAACCTTCGGAAGTAACGATTACTTCTGAATCCTGAATCTTTGGCTTTGCCTACCCAAAAATAAATAAAAGATGGTAAGACTTAAGTTTGGAAAATGATTATACGAATTACGAAATATGAACACCATGGTCCTATATATAACAGTACTCTTAAATTTTAATAAACCCAATCAACCTTGACCCAAATAGCTAATATCTAACTATAATTTTTAGTCCGTTGGGCTGGAAATCGAGACAAAGCTGGCATTTCCTTCATCTGATCTACTAGTTGAGAATATGTTTCGTATCATGAATAGAACAATACAAGGCTAGTACTTAACATACAATGAGCCACCACATGAAACTAGTTGGCGCCAAATGAACGAAAGAAAGTACTCCAATCTGACTCCATCACCAGCGAAGGTTTGTTTCTAATACTAGACAAGATGTCAATAGTTTTAGCTAGCTATCCCATTCTTGAAAGCATTGTGCTGAATATCTCAGCTTGATATCTAGTGTACTCCCTTTGCTTATTTTTTAACTCTTTGCATACGAGCTTCACGTCTCTGTTAATTCAAAATTTATAGAGAAATGAAATAAAAAAGAAAATTTGAAAGAGTATGTAAGCAAAGAAATTGCCGAGTAAGTATCTAGGGGAATAGTTGCCTTATGGTCAATAAAATCAATTTAGCAGAGGAAGAAGAAGCGGAGAGAAAGATGAAAGATGGGCATCACAAGGTTCATACCTATTATTTGGATCAGTGGTTAGAACTCTCTTAATATCAGCCTCAGCTTTCTCTAGCTCAGATATTTTAAGGAATGCTTGGGATCGTCTGTATAGAGCTTTGACATTGTATGGATCACTTTCTAGGACCTGGTACAATGTAAATAAATAAATAAGTATGCATAATTAGAATCCAACAAGAGACATAATTATAGTGAAGTATTCTCCATAAGAAGACCTTTCTGGCCCTCCATCGATTTCCATCCGATGAAGTCATTCCAAGCATCACATGTATCAGTACCAATTGTTGAATTTTGATTTGATTTTCATAATTATCAAATCAATTTTATTTGATATGATGTTGATTCAAAGAATGACAAGAAAAGCACACTTCTTATTGATATGTCGAAGGTGTTTATATAAACAGATTCTTGAGTAATTACAGCAGTTGAGTATGCCATATATTCTGTACAGCCAATCGATCAAACTATAAAAGGAAACAAAGAATTAAATACAATCTTGCTATGTAATGGTGGAATCCTTGACAGCAAGCTGTGAGGATATTGAAGATTGAATATGGCATGAATTATGCCAGTCTGGAGATATGCTTTGACTTGAATTATGATCTTGAGAATTTATAACATTAACACCAGTGTTCTATCCCTAGATCAACTCATCACAGCAATATCACAGACAGATTTGGTGTGTTTATGGGTGGAAGGAGAGAGTAAAAGGAAAGTGGAGGAAGAAAGAACCTTTGTACACAGTTTTGAAGCTTCAAGATACTCCCCCAGCTTAAGTTTACAAGCAGCACTATTCAAATTACATGACAACCATAGGGCATTTGCAGTAGACTTCTCATCATCAGTGAAAGCATGGTCAAACTCAACATACTTTGCAGCCTGCAAATAGAAGTGAAGCAGATACTTCAATTTATGCCAGTCTGCAGAAAAATTGTAACACGATATATTGTCCATCTCTTAAAGTAGATGCATTTTCCTATCAGAGGAGCTACTTTCCTTCTCATACTTCCTAGAGGCACGCCAAAACTTCCCAGCCTCAAACAAAACATTTCCATCATTTTTCTTCCTTTCACATGCTTCTATTTTCTCTTCAGTCTCCATCTTCCAAAATGGTTTATCCTGTTAACAGAACAATGAATCAGAAAATGAAAACACTTCACAGTTAGCGCACACAGCATAGTTGGTCATGCCAGCTAATTCTTATAGTTCCTAATTTATAAAAGAAATGACATATTTAAAATCACAACGGGAGTAGTAAAATATTTTTTGATCGCGACGGGAGTAGTAAAATATATCACGATAATGTACTATCATGAAGCTTATTGCTAATAATGATTTTTTTTTTTTTTAAAGACAGTCTGAGAGAGTGGTCCAGTGATAATGTGAAGTTACAAAACAAGTTTCATTTTCTGTTGCAAAATTGTATTGTATATACTACCATCCTACTTCTATCTTACTATGTTGGTGTGGCACCATCCATAACACTTTGATCAACTCTTTTATTTTTAAGAAAAAAAAACTAAAGGTTAATTACAATGCCACATAAGGTTAGTGGGATAAATATGATATAGGAGTGTAGTATTAGTATAACTCAATCACATCATCTTTGGCCTACATCACAGGCTGTGATAGGAATCTTGCCAACATGTCAGCGAACAGCCATCTGCACACATTGTTAGAATACTGACCAGGGAAATTTTGTGCTTGAAGGAATTAAAAGAATCTGTAGTCAAATTGCAAAAGTGATTTAAACTTCAATTTCCCAGTGGAAGTGGAATAGGAGCTATAAGAACAGAGAACCTTAATGAAGTCGATCAGCTCAACTTCATAAAAGAGCTCCTCTTTTGCAATTCCAGAAACGTCATTGCTATCCACATGTTCTGAGCTGACAGTCACTACCGCTTGTTCTCCTCTTTTCATAGTCATGATTGCTCTGTCCAAACCCTCATTGATTTGTTCTGTAAGCATAAAGCGCAGGTAGCAAGGTTACAACTTACAAGAGATGGTTGATGCTCATTACGAAAAGTGTTGAAGTCGAGAAAAAAAGCACCTTCCAGGGTTGTGAACTCAAAAGGTTCTTCATTTGACCCCTTCCTCTCGAAAATGGTTCCGTCCTTAAGTTTTCCCAAGTATATAACTGGGAAAATTGAAGTATAAGAAATTTCTGGATTATTGAATTATATCTAGCTTTGATAAATTGAAAAACATTGTATGTATTGTTAGCAATATTACCTTTTACCAAGGATCCTTCATTAGGACGGTCAAAACCTTCACCAGCCTTCATGATCTTTTTGAGAACCTTCTTATCTCCAGTGACATCAACAACACTTTTCCAGGACAAAAGCTCAAGTTCGATGGATAAATTAGAATCAGAAGGGACACCGTTGTCAATCTCTGTAGCTTCATTTCTGTTTTGTCTCAAGCCATCTGGAGAGGAATGAATAACTATGATCTCAGTACAAGGTGAATAAAGACAGTCAGCTTAGTGTTGCGTGGTCTTAGGCCTTTCTCAACCTCAAAAGCTAGTTCAAGAGGTGAGGATTTATCTCACACTTATAAACTGACTACCAGCTTCTTCCACAATCGAAGTAGGACAACTCAAACAATCTCCCCTTCACACATCGGGTCCTAGGTCAGAGCAGTGACAACCCATTTCTCCTACAAATTGTTGGGCCGGAGACTGTTGGTAAACTTGAGCTTTGATACCAGTGTTGAGTGGTCTTGAGCCTCTCTCAATTTCAAAAGCTAACTCAAGAAGTGGGGCTTTCACTCACATTTATAAAACTAATCACCAGCCCCTTCCCCAACTGATATGGGACAACCCTAACACTTAGCTTAGGACATAATGCTAAAAAGGAAGCAAGCGCAACTCCAACAACTTACACGAGAACTTCACAGCTAGTTCCGCTTTCTCACCCCTTCTCATTGTCTTTACTGCTTTGCTTAACGCAGGGCAAAGACAATCCGTTTCTGGAATGCAAAAGAATGAAATTAAACCTTCCGGTATCAGAAAAACTCATCGTTTTTCTTAAGGAAAAGAAATTTAAATATAGAATAATTACAGTGCAAGTTCAACTTACCATCACCTACATTAAACTCCACGCCTTTCTCAGATTTGGAGACAACTGTTCCATTCTCAAGTCGTGCCTCATACTTCACTGGAAAGATAGAAAGAAGTTGGTGTAATCAAGCACTTCCAGAATTTTGACAATAACTTGCAAATATCAACACAGACGGTGATCTTGATAGCTAACTTCAGATTTTTCAAACTAAACCCGATTATTATTCATTATCACGTTATAATCATTTCTTAAAGCTTAACGTTATTCTTAAGAAATCCAAGTCCCAACCAGGATCATCCAGTAGCAAATTCTAATTCCAACTTTTCATGAACATTCCATGCATATTTGGATCAAGTTCCAAAGGAGTTAATAGAATCCAACCGGTCAAATAAAATGTCCAAAAGGTTTGAAACTCACACATCAAGCCAAAGACAGACACACACAAAAACAAATTAAATAAAATAAATGACATGTCAAACAGTTCCATAGACAAAATAAAGACCATTAACTCTAAAAATGTAATGAAAAGAGGGCCACATCAAGCCAAGCTCCAGTCTAAAAGCGTTGAAGTTTGCAACACCAAATCTGTCTAATCAGAATTTAACCAAAAGATATTTAATTCTTCTCAACGATAGGTAAAAAAAATAGTTGTAAGGATGTCCAGTAGATTTAGCACTATGTACTGTCAGAATAAATTCTTTGTAAGCTCTCTCTTTTCGATACATTCAGAAATCTCATCGTGTCAGTGAATATCAATGCAAGGACAAAAAAGTTTTAGTACTCCTTTTGGCACGTATAGTTTGATATCTAAAATAATTCTAATTATGAACTTAATTGAAGATTGGCCGGGCCGATGAGAATTCTCATGTGAACTTAGTTGAAGATTGGACTTCTATGGAATTAACACAAGAAATTCCAAAAGCTTCACACTGACATATACAATGAAGATAGGAACTATAGACCATCATCCTTCCAAGCTAAAACAGCAACTTGGGGTTTGTTAACAAGTTAATAGCAAAGCTTAGCAAGATTGTAGTTTGTTCTTATAAAAACAACTTCAATGATGCATTACTGTATTTTAGTTTCTGTTTTTCATGTTTAACAAAAGAAAAACTCTCCTAACACTGTCAATATTACCTAGCACTTGATCAGCTTCTCTTGGAGTAGCCCATCCTTCACCCTCCTTCGTTATCTTCTTCAGTATTCCTCCATCACCAGTTATGTCTCTGATAGTGGTCCAAGACAGCATTTCAATATCAAAAATGAGAGTTGAATTGGGAGGAATCAGGGGTGGAGAGCCGAGTTCCCCATAGGCTAAGTTTGGTGGTATTGTGAAGACTGCTCTCTCACCCTTCTTCATGGTCGCGACCCCTTCATCCCATCCTTTTATAACTTCATCTGAAATTGAAATGTTAAAGAAGCATATTAGCGACACCTAATAAATGCAAACGAGATCTAATCAACTATTGTCTGATCTCCAAATAAAAAGAAATGATAAATCTATTAGTTTTCTTCTTCAATACTACACATAAAAACTAGAGAACGAGAGCAAGTATTGATACAAAAACATCTATTTGTGAAGTTTCTCTTTGGCTTGATACTCCCTCTATTGCATGGTGACACTCTGAATTTGATCGAGCAAATGGGAGACAAAACCAAAGCAATTACAAAAAATTGTCTTTCCAATAAGATTCCATAATTAGATTCCAGTTCATTCAAATTTTCATCCTACATAAACTAAGATAAATATAGGAAAATGAGAAAGTACTAACTAGTTCAACACCATGGATCTTTGAGTGTCAGACCACACTTACTTTGGCCTAATTTAAAACGAAAGGAAGTTCCTTTATCACGACTCGGGTAGAGACATTCCCCGCCCTCAACGCACCCGCTGAAAAGAACTGAAATACGAAAGAGAGTCTTAAACACGCAGATATAACGAATGCTAACTGACTGTTGATACCAGAGTGACATGACCCTAAACGTCAAAGTGAATTCTCGAAGGGTGCCCTGTTTTCACTACCTTCCACGTCATCCCCGGGAAATGGAGTCTGCCATGAGTTTCCTTTCCTGAGAATCTGTTTTCTCAGGCCTTGGGTTCCGATTGCCTTGGTCTCTGGTAATCCAGAATCTTCGATTTTAATGGCAGTTTCTTCCAAGGAGGAAGTTGCAGAAGAGAGTGCCATTGAAACGAGTAATTGTGTGTGAGGGGGAGCGTGTGTGTTTCAAGTAAAAAAAGATAAGCCGTTGTTGGTTTCCCTCCATTTGGAGCATTCAGTTAAGATTTTTCTGTGTGGAGGAGTGGCACTTAATTCGGATAGTGGACTCACTGGTTCACTCGGACGAGGTATCTACCGAGCCCACCGAGTCGTTTTCTATTTGTTTTTTTTTTTTTTTTTTTTTCTTTTTTAGCATTAATCAATTGAAAAATTTTACTTATCACTCCTTACACCACATGTCAATATATAATTCATCATTTTTTCTTTTTTACTAAATATACACATATTAATTTGTAAATATATATATTTAAATAAAATAATAAATTACATATTGATGTATGACGTGAAAATGATAAGTAGCATTTTTCCAATCACATAGAGTTAAAATCAACATCCACAAGTGACAGAAGAAAATTAGGAACTTCCTCAATTAGAATAGGATCAACATTAAGACCTATAGCTGCCTTCGCAAGATAATGAGTAATCTGATTACCTTCGCTCTCGACAAAACTCACATTCCAAGCTGCCATGATTGACAAAACAGATCTAGAGTCTTCCACAAGCTGACCCAAATGTTTTCTATTTGTTTTGAAGGAGCAATGTTATAACCCATGCGGTCGTATTTTTATTCTTTTATGGGATAGAATACAATTTAAATAGTTAAATTTGGGTCACTGTTTTCTATATTGCTTTCGATATGAATTTGGGCCATTTTTCTCCCATCCATTTCCGGCATAAAATCAACACTCGTCTGTAGCATTATTTCTTTCTATTTGGGCTGGCAAAGCGTGTATTAAAGCTTCTTAAGTCAAAGTGCCGAGATTGGGCCGAAATTGGGCCAGTTGTGATTTAGAATATTGCTGACCTTACATATTTAAATTTATAAAAATAAACATTACCTTATTTTTTCAACATGTTTCAGAACATTGTAATAATAAACTTACTATTATTTTACAATTATTTTAGGACCCTCATACAAATGAAGGATAGCTATGTAATTTAGAACTTTATTACAACTATTTTCCACGTAAAATAGCTAGGATGGTGAACTTACACATTAAAATACTTATGCTTGGAGAGAGGGGGGAGTTGGCTGAAATGGTGTTTACTGTTTATGTGGTGATAGATTGCTACTTGAAGATAGTATCAAATAGAAGTGTTATTTGAAGGCCTTTACATTAGACTTGAGTCGACTAGGATCTGAATTTTGGACCCGTCACCGGTTATCCAGGCCTATATTTATTAAAACATATTAAAAATCTATATATATATTTATAAAAGTCCACATTTCAATTTAAAAGCCTAATTTTTTTAAAAATAAAAGCATATATTGTATTATAGGATTTTCAAGAAAAATCCATGTTGAATAGCATAATTTCCTTTATGTAAAAGTCTATATTTATTAAATAGCTGTACTTTTGAATAATAATATTATGCAGGCAACTGAGTTATGCTCATCAAGATTTTGACTTTATTAATAATAATTGTATTTATTATCCAAACATACATGTATTTATGCTATTCAACATGGAAGTACTTGTACGTTTGGATAATAGTGCATAGTAGGGGTGAGATTCGGCTAGTTTGGACCGACAAACCGAATGAGCTCGGTTCGGTCCCGATTCAGGATTTTTCACCCTGGACCAGACCGAACCAAATTGAATAAAATAATAATAAAATATATAATTATTTATATATGTAGATATAAATTAATTATATAATTATTAACTAATAATCTAATATGGTATCAAAAAAATAATAATACTAAAATACTAATAGTCTAATAGTTTGATATAAGCTATTGTAATATTGTTATACTTAGTTTCTATACTAATATAGTTATATTAAATCATTATAAGTAATACTAATAGTCTAATATATAGCTATACTAATAAATTAATAATCTACTATTAATATTTAAAACTATTATATAGTTATACTAATCACTAGAATTAATACTAATATATAGCTATACAATATATTTATACAGTTGTACTAATACTATTAGACTAATAACATAGTATACTATATCAATATGTATATATATTAAATTATTTAATAGTTATTGTAAAAAAGTTAATAGTGTATTATTAGTTTTAGTAAATAAGTTAAATTAGTTAATAACTATTACTATATACATTTACTAATAGACTAATAGTATTATATTTAATATTATATGTAAATATATTAAATTATTTAATATATAAAAAATTCACAATATGATTACATAAATATTAAAAAAAAATGCTCATTAAAAATTAAGTTAGTAACAAAGTAACAATTAACATCATCATTCATCGATATAATTTTAATAAGTTATTTTTTTAATGAGTTAATTAAATAATCCACATTAAATAGTTTAGTTAATTTTAATTTTACTAACTAAAATAATTTTTTTATTAATTAATGTGCCAACTTAATGTAAGAATTGGAAATCAAATTGTACTAATTAGAGGAAACGACACCATTTAGGTCTAGCAGTTGAATCATTTCAAACTCGGTTGCGTGAAATTGCATCATTTAACACAACTCATTTATTTTTTTCACATTAATTTCTATTAAAACAACGCCGTTTAGGATTATTTTAACCCCAAATGGCGTCGTTTCAACAAACATCGTTTATTTCCTACCCCCCTCCCCCTGATTCCCTCTCATTCCCATTTCTCCCTCAATCTCAAACCTCTCTTAAGTACCATCTCTATTTCTCATCAACTCATCGGTCATCCCCTCGAACCCTAGTGGCTAGCCCCTCAAACTCAGACTCCTCAAACCTCTCTCGACTCTTTCTGGTTCTCCTTCGTCGACCGTTGCATCCTGCCATCCCCTCCAAACCCTAAGCCCTTGCAACCCTTACTCTGTCCAGCCCCTCTCTTGCATCCTAGGACCTAGACGAACAACCAACCCCTACGTCGGTTCCTCTCCAGCCCTTCCGTCTGATTTTAGATGTAAGTAAATGCATATTTTTTTTGGTATATACCGTGTATTGTTCTTGTTTTTTTTTTTTTTTTGTTCTTATTCTCTAGAAATAGACATGGTATATAGAACTTTAGAAGCAATATTTTATTCAATCTAGAATGCATACAACGTGTTTGACGAATTCCGATAAATAGAAATCTAGTTATTTTAAAAAACAAATTAGATGAAAGGTGATCAAAGACAAGTAACAATAGCTTCGATAATCCGGTGATTATCACCATTTAAGTAGAGTTTTTATTTTATTTTATTTTTATTAACACCATTTAAGTAGAGTTTTTAAAACAAAATTGTAAGAAATATTTGACTTTGTGAAAACAAAATTGTAACTGGACAATGGACATGGAAGGAAACTTACTAGAAAGGTATACCAAGGGGCAAGGAGTATTCGTGAGAC
Organism: Carya illinoinensis; assembly: GCF_018687715.1. Lineage (NCBI taxonomy): Eukaryota > Viridiplantae > Streptophyta > Magnoliopsida > Fagales > Juglandaceae > Carya > Carya illinoinensis. The sequence goes on along the minus strand of NC_056760.1, from coordinate 5,406,712 downwards.
TCTCTAGTCGTATATGGGAATATTGGAAAGTGCAAAAGAATTTCGAGATACAAACGACTTTAAATTAGTAGGTAGAAGAGGAGCTGAAGTTGAAAAAATTGGAAGCTAGCTAGCTAGATCATTGATACATGTAGAAATTTTTTATATATATTATCCCAAGAGCTAGCTAGCTGGCTGCTTGTTACTCTGTAAATTTAGTGCATGGGTACATAGATTTTGCCTAATTTCCTTGCGATGATCATTTTAAGGTTTGATTAATGTCCAGTTCTAAATCTACTAGCTGCCATACATATATTATGTAAGAGAGAAAAGGGGTCAACGACCAATCTGAGTTGGGATTTTGTATTTTTTATTTAATTTCGCATTATCTCTTAGATTTTAATGTTTTTAATATGACTATCAAATTATCTTATTTTCTAGCCATTTACTTTCTTTTCTCAAGTTCTGCCTATAAAATTATCTCCTCATATATCTTTGTTTAATGATATTAGAACTTATGTTTTAAGTTAAGGGTAAAATAACAGCTTTACAAGTATTACTATAGTCTGTATTATCATGTAGGTAAATAATAACTTAAATGATATTTTATAGTCTACTCAAGTTATTGGCTTGGACTATGGTATTTTAATTTTTTTTATACTAAAGTCACTAAGTGAGATTGAACGTAGCATTTTATTGTTCTCTCGTCTTTTTTTATTTTTTTTTAAGTATTGTTCTATAGTCTTTAAGTGAGATTGAATGGATTTTAATATTTGTTGTTGTATAGAAACTTATTACTATAATTGTTGGTTGTTTATTTTTCTAGATGGATTCTTCAACTTCAACCAATTATATGCAAGAATCATTATAAAGTCCAAATATGCCTCTGCCTCCACCCCCACCCACATCCAACGTAAGTGATAAATCTAACATTGATGGGTCATAAAGTGGTAGAGTTAGGTTAATGGTTTAGAATCACTTTACAAGAATACCAAAAGATGATCCCACTAAACCTAGGGTTTCATGTAATTATTGTAGTGTTTTGTATGCATGTGATATAAAGATCAATGGTACGAAGTCTATGAAGCATCACATTGAGAAGCAATATAAGAAATGTCCGTTTAAGAATACGGATAAGTCACAGACGAATCTAGGTTGGAAGGTGGAGGGAGGTAGTGGTAGTGGGAGACTTCTACCCATTGCATTTAGATATCGCATACTTTCAAAAGTTGCATGCGATGTACTTATATTACCAGTATCTATTGTGGTCTCTAAATCTACATTCAACACCGCGGGTCGTGTATTTGACCATTTCTGAAGTAGTTTAAATCTAATGATGGTTGAGGCTCTCATATGTGTACAAAATTGGCTCTGTTCTTCCTCTACTCCAATAATAGGACTTTAATGGATGAAGTAGAGAAATTTGAGAAGCAGATAGATATAAGTATGTAATAAATTTACTTTTGATTTATTTTGTGGTATATTTTATTTTATCTTCTATATTATTTAACTTTATTTCATTTATTTTGTTTTAAATTTTTAAGGATAGAAGTAGAACTTGTTGGGGAATTCGCTGATTCTGCAGAAAGATCAAATTCAATGCCTACCGGCTCTTAACCCAATGTTGATATAAGACCAAAACGGTGAGACCGTGAGAATTATTGTGCTCATTTAAATCTTTTTTTTTTTTTTGGTTTCAGTTTTCTTTCTTTCTCTTGTCTTTTTTCTGTTTGTAAATATTTTATTTTCTTTGTTGTAGGGTTATTTTTAAGTATATGGGAATATATAAATCCAATATCAATGTAAATGTAAATGTTAGGACTTAGGAGCTTTAACCAGGTTCAACAGAGTTGAGCCAAATTTGTAAGCTTTAAACAGAATTATCACCATTTAAATATGTTTTTTTGTTCCACTTTTCTTTCTTTCTCTTGTTCTTTTTTTTTTTTTTTTCCTGTTTGTAAATACTTTCTTTTCTTTGTTGTAGGGTTATTTTTTAAGTGCATGGAAATATATAAATCCAATGTCAATGTAAATGTAAATGTTAGGTGACATTCTTTTAACTCAACTTCACAGTAACAAGAATATCATATTCATATGTACACACCTTAATTTAATTTAATGTGCTGTCATGACATTCTTTTAGATGATCCCATCTTGTTTTCCTTTTGGGTAAAGTAAATAGGTGCCCATTTTATTTGAAAAAATTCCTAGTGACATGCATTCAAATTGTTGATAATATTGATGTGGCTCGGGACTTTCTTTATCAATCCTAAGTGTCTTTCACTTTCATGTTATTTTAATATGTCACATGACTCACATCCAAATTATATTCACAATTCACTTGATGGGAAATCTCTTAGAGAAAAGTGAGGTTTTTGCAGTTGACTGAGCTCATCTTGATATGTTCAAATCTGAAATAATTACAAAACACATAAGAATAGAAAAGAGTGGATGGTTACTATTCTTATGTGTTTGGTAATGAGAACTTTTGCTAATAATTACTTTGTTTACACTTTACAGGATATTGTGAAAACACTGAAATGTGAAAAGTATGCCAAACCAAAAAGATGTAGGAGCTACAAAGGCTAGGAGGATAATTGTATAATTTGTATTGATGTAATTTTGTTAATGCTTTATGTTACTGTTGGTCATTTTTTTATAAGTAATTTATGCTACTGTTATAGTGCTTTTGATATAAATTATTAAATATGACTTCTAGTTTTCGATAGTTTTTTTTAAGACCTTTTAAATTTTAGTTTTTGAAACTTGTATCATTTTCAGCTTTCATTATCTATGCTTGGAAATGGATTTTTTTCTTTCTTTCTTTTAGAAGGTAGATTTGAATCATTTGATGTATGTAAGATATATGAAGGTAGATTTCAGCTTCTTTTTTTTTTTTTCTCTTTTTTAAAGACCTTTCTTTCTTTTTTTAGATAATGTAAGTTGCAATTAAGTTGCTAGTTTGCTATATGATAAATATTAAATAGTATATATTACGATTTATTGATAACCTTGTTTAAATTGTTTGGATGTATATCGAATTTTTTGTTTTGCAATAAAATATTTTATTTAATTTTTTTTTCTTTCTAAGTATTTTTTTGGTATTTTTGGCTTAAAACTAGATAAATTGTTAGTGAATTTTAATGTTGGGCCAAAAATTATGTAAGAAAAAGATTGGGCCATTGGTCCATTTGGAACACAGTCGGACCAATTGGACTGGCTGGATTTGGGACTGAACCACCCTGGTCCTTATGAAGTTCAGTTTGGTCTAAGGTGGAAAAATCTTGAATCGAATAGATTCGGTCCGGTCTACAAAACCCATTGGGATCAGACAGAACTCCCCCTAGTGCGTAGAAACAAATAAACCAAAGCTATCGCTAATTAGTGGGCATTGTGGCCTGTCCAATCATTTTTTGTTGCCCGACCCGACTTGGCCATCAACTATGACCAAGGAAAAAAACTCGATCCAACCCGAACCATTCGGGTCAGTAAAAATATTGGTGGGTTTGTTTGTTTGTTTGTTTTTTTCACTGTTTGCTCCGCTCCCATTCCCTAGAACCTCTTGCATGATGCCTCCCTTCCTCCTCCCACTCCGCCTGTAGCGGTAGCATGAGAACATAATTAAGTATTAAACCCAAGAAACCCATGACTCTGTTTAATCAAGTAAAACTATTCAGGAAAAAAATCTCAAGAAACCAAGAAGAAAATACATATAAAAAACTCTTTTACCTTTTTTTGATCGGTAGATATGAAAAAATGAGAAAAATGACATTCGAGCAAGAGGAAAGAGGGAGGCAAAGTATGGGTAGGTGATTAAGGAGAGGTTACATAGAAAGGTTCAAAGATAAGAGCCATAGAGTCTTGAAGCTTGAAGGAATATTCTTGTGCAGTGGAAAATCCCTTGCTCCAGATCAAAAGGCAGATTTTGAAGATCTTGGCTGAAAAGTCAAAGACTCAAATCTAAACGAAGGCCGAACATACAAGAGTACAAATCTAAACAATCAACCATGAGCTCGATGGGGGAGCCTAGAAGCCAAGCCAAGCCAAGTCAAGCCAGTAGATTTTGTCTCTGATCCTTAAGATTTTACCGAAGAACTAGGGAGATAAATCAGAAGCAAGGTCCCAGCCACGGTCGTCTTTGATCATATGGTGCACTTGGGCTTCGACCGATTTCCCTCTGGGGGTCACTGAGATGATAAACTAAGCAACAACCACCATCTTCAACATTGTAGCCACTAGTTATCACCCAAAAATAGCTTAATATCCCTCTCTCTAGCTTTAAAAATGCAATGTCGAAAAACATTTAAAACTCTGGGATCACCAAGATGATAAACAGAGTTAGTTTGAAACTATGTGACATCCACGTTCAGAGTACCATCAAAATGCAGAGACGCAGTCAGAGAAGAAATCACTTGCCCACAAAAAAAATTCCCCATATTTGAAATTTATATTACTAGACTAGACGAGTTTAATCGCAACGGAAGTGAGAAATGAGAGAGGGAGGGGCTTCGCTTTTTCACTACAATGAGTTTTGAGTCGGGTTCAAATTTGGTCGGATTTGAGGGTTGTCGAAATCGAAGTTTACTCAACTCGATTTTAGCGGGTTCGACCCAATCAGGTTGTGCCGCCGAGCGGATATTTTGCACAAGCCTGGGTATTCGATCTTAATTGTGTAGTGTACTCTAAATACAATCGATATTAATTAATTAATATGTTTCCCCAGTTCGTATGCCTATCTATATATATGGTTCGGGTGCTACATGAAGGAATAGCAAAACAAACCAAGATGTCAACTTTCTACCTTCCCACAGTTTGCATGAGCCACAGGTCTAGTTACAAAGAGATTACATAAAAATAATATTATAAATTAACATGATTTTATATGAATTATCAAATCTATTTTACAATAAAATGAAGTTTATAATTCAATAAATCATATCAAGTCATGCTAATTTGTGAGATTATTTTTGTATAATCTCTTTATGTCTAAAGTATTTTGCATTTGGTATATATATGATATAAAATCAAAACTTAAGCATCCATCCAGGTACGTACTGTTGTGAAAGCACAATGATGACGAATAAGTGAAAGTAAATATAAGCAAATCAATCACACGATACAAAATTAGTGTGTTTCAATAAAGTAACTATATTTACAGAGTTGCAGATGATTTTATTATGTTAAGGAATCATTAAATATACTTGGGGGGCAAAATCTTACTATTTAGAATACTCGGGACGTATTAAATTGTTCATTAAATACATATTTATAGTGTCACAAGGTGAAAATTCTAACTTTCACTCTTCTACGTTATTTACTAGAGAAGAGTGGTGAGTGCATCTCGAGCGAGATCTCTATCTAATGCTCACTGAAGCTATCTATCGAGTGAGACTCGAGTGAACTTTCTGACCAAACTTCACTAAACTATCTATCACGCGAACTTTTTGCTTGACACTTTTATTTTACTGTAAACAATGCCAAGAATTTATCGGCCCAAGCCTCATTAAAAATCTATAAAAAATCATAACGCATCCTTATCGAGTCGGTTCATCAAATCGGACCGACACACCAATAAAATCAAGACTTTACAAATCCAATACGTACGTACATAGATTTTTTAAAGTACAAGTGATATAACTGACATCAATAGTACATTTCATTTGACATATATATGGCTAACTATCCGAGATTTGTTTTTTTATTTTTAAGGAGGGAAAGTAGTAGTCCATTCGGAGCTTCACTTTGGAAAGGCCACCCATTAGGCAGCCTGCAATTTTTTTTCTTCCTGTCTAGATTTTCAACTTTATATTAAGATCATGATCGATAGTGTTAATGATCTTAGAAGATTAGTGAATATCAACATCCCAACTACCCGATTAAGTACACACACACACACGTGTATATATATATATATATAGAATGACACAACGTCCCACTATATGAGCACAAAAGAATGATGAATTATTAACTCAGTGCGGGCTGATTCTAACATCGACTTTATATAATGTCTAGGACTGTTCATCCAGGTTCCAACCCGGGAACCCGGGTATATCCGGACCGGAATCCGGATTCCAAACCCAGGCCGAAACCCGGACCGCCTTAATCCGGATCAGACTTGGGCCGAAAACCGGATGATTCCGGGTTTTTAAAAACCCGGATTCCGGGTTCCGGGTTTAAATCCGGGTTTTTTTTTTTTTTTAAAGTCTATATGTTATTTTTGCAGGAATATATATTTATAAAAAATCCTATATTTTATTACAACTTTTTCAAGAAATAATGTTGAAAAGTAAAAAATTTTTGTTATATAAAACTCTATATTTCTCATTATCCATAATGATAAAAAATATCAAAATGAAAAACTAGATTTATGTTAAGAATAGCAAAGGCTATAAACAACTAATGAAATTTTATAACTAAATGCATGTAAAAAAAAAAAAAAAAAATCCACTATGTATTACATTGTCTGAACAAATTTTCTTAGAACAAAACAAAACACAATCATTGTTCTAATTAAACTCCAATACACAACAACAAATATGAACTACTTTACTACATCATCGAGGAAGGACTTTGATTTGCTATCATCATGAAAATAGTCCCACATTTTGATCTGTGCCATCCACCTGCAGTTCATCAAAAGAAAAACAGAGAGAAGCCACCACTTTTGATATGATTAGCATAACTACTTCTACTTCTTAACTAAGCATGCATCTTATAATTGATGTAGTTATGTAGATACCATCGTTTAACATAGAAGCTGGTATCTTGAGCAACATGTTTTTATTTAAGAAAAATCTATGGCAAGTCAATTGCAGTAATTATTGATTCTCTCTACCCATTACCAGATAAAGAACTGAAGACATAGAATCAAATAATGAGAAGTTTTTACAATACAGAAAAGAATAGAACAGAAATGAGTATAAGAAATGTAAAAGGAATGAAACATTCCACAACATATCCATTGAGATTTGTATGTATTTATGTATGAAAGAAAAAAGTAAACAGAAAAGAAGAAGAAGAAGAAGGAGGAGAAAGAAAGAATTGGATCGTGATCAACATGAAGTACAATGTCACGATATTCTCGTGGGATCCATATCAATATTCAAGTTTCCATGGGGTTTCAAAACAGAGGTGCATGCAAGTGTCCAACCACTCTGTAAAGCAAATAGCTTCACCCAATTGAGGATTTTACCTAATTTGGACCCTAAAAGACCTTTGCATTGACTAAGTCACTTCTCAACTATGAAACATCCAGAAACAACCACTAAAGTTAATGTTATTACCAGCTGAAAGCTAATCAACGAGTAATACGAGTATGCAGTGCATAAACGAGTAACACTAATCAAGAAAATGAAAGAAGTGTAAACAAGCCCATAAAAGAACAGAAAAAACAAAATCAGTACGCCTCCAAAGATAAAGGGTTTTGGGGAAAAAAAAAAAATCCTAAAAGTCCGCCACCATCTTTTCCTTCAGCTCAAAGCTCTGTTTGTTTCTTTCTCTCCAAATACACCCCAAAAAACAACCTAGGATATCTTCCATGTGCACTCTGTGGACAACAAAAACTCCCTTTCCAATATACCAAAAGCTCCACCACTTTGCAAGGCCTAAACCAATCTAAGCCAACAAAACCAAGAATAGTAGTTGCAAGAGCACTAGACACCTAACAATGCAATAATATTCTGGATACAACGAAGCATAGAATGATTTTACATCCCACACTTTGAGTGGATCCGACAGATATAATCCTCCCTCACCACCCCTTATAAGCCTCTTCAAATTCTCTCATTTGCCTAATGCCAAATTCCTTTTTCCAAGGGGCCTCTGTTAAACCGTAATAAACTTCAGACCCCAAAAAAAAAACCCCCACGTTTAAAAACAAAAAGATCAAATCTAGCAAAAGACTATTCTTTCACAACCCAAAAAATAGCATATGTAACAAAATAGAGAGAGAGACGGAGAAAAAACAGCAGATCTAGCAAAATAAACCCACATTAGATCTGTTCAAAGGCATTGATCATAGTACACTTAGCTACTGGTTTCCAAGTCAGCCACACATTAGATCTGTTCAAAATAAACCCACATTAGATCTGTTCAAAAGCTACACAAGCCGCAACAGAGAACCAAAACTACACAGACCCAAATCGGAATAACGCGCTATACGCTTTATTTCAATTTACTGAGTACCTTCAACCCAACAATAAAGAACCATAACTTAAAAGATGCAGGAATAATATAAGAAAAAAAAATTAGTGAAGATTGTCGAGAAATTTCGGCAAAAAAATAGTTAGAGGAAGGTAAAATACTCACCCCATGGTGGCTGAGTGGCAGTTTCCTCGACTATAGCAAAGGGATCGAGAGCTGGAAGCAGAGAGGAAGTGCCGACTGGTGAAACCCTAATCCTAAAATTCGTTGTGCGTGAGAACAAATCTACATATTGAGAGGAAGTGCCGACTATAGCAATCGATCGTAACAGGTTGAAGAGAGAGAGAGAGAGAGAGAGAGAGAGAGAGAAAAGAAGAAGAAGAAACTGGGGGAGGGAGGTGAAGGAGGTCGCATGGCGAGAGCAGAGACTCTGAGAGAGGGGGGGAAATCTGAAATGGGGGGAGGGGGCCGCGCGGCTAGGGTTTCCTTCTTTAGTTTATAACACCCGGGTACCAGGTTTTAAACTCAGATCCGGATTTAAAATCCGGTACCCGAACCGGTTTAAACCGGTTTTTCGAATCCGGATACCGGCCCGGATTTGAACCGGGCCGAAAACCAAAATCAGAATCCGGTGATTCCGGGCCGGGCCGGATAAAATCCGGCCCGGTTGAACAACCCTAATAATGTCTTTCATAAGTGTCCGATCCTAACAATAGGACAAAACAATTAAATAGTGCGTAGAAATAAATAAACCAAAGCAATCGCAGATTAGTGGGCATTGAAGGTTTACGCGAAGAATCGATGTTGCAAAGCAATAATATAATCATCTTCAGTCTTTAGTGATTTTCATGCAGGCTAGCTAGCAAGTGGCATGCATATCATGTCATAATTAATTTAATTTATAAGTGCATGCATGATGTGTTTTCAACGGTTCAAATATTTGTCTATCCAAAATATTGCGAGAAATATTTAATTACAAAATGATTATATAAAAGTTAATTTATGAAGTGACATAATTTATGTGATATATCTGATTGTAAAATTATTTTTATCATAAAATATTAAATATAATATATTACATATAATTACGTCAATTTATAAATTTATTTTTATATATAATCTACTTATACTGTATATCTACGGGCATAATTTTGTCCACTTTCCTCATGGATTACAATGCATGATTAGAGACGAAGTATAATAGACGGAAAAACTACTGACGTCGGGCATTTTGACTTGATTATTTATTTTTAAATATTTTCTATGGATTTAGTGACAGTGAACGGACAAAGTATGGTGGAAACCTTTTTAGAAGTCGATCCAAAAAAATACTCATTAGGTTGTGTTTGGTCACTTGAAATTTTTATCTCAAATTTAAAATTCTCATTTTATCATTACAATTTTTTTAAATTTTAATACAAAATATAATAAATAATTCAACTTTTTCTTAACTTTTTCAAATCCTAAAACAATAATAATATTAAAATATAATATTTTAATATTTTATCTTAAAACTTAAAATTTTCATCTAAAAATTGTTAATGACCAAGCAGAACTGTCCAAATCATTTCTCAATGCGTAGTTGGTGTTGAGTCACGGTTAATAGACACACATACGTACATATATACATATATACGAGAAATAATATATACAAGTCTCAAATACACAAACCTTCTACAAGCCCTTTATAGAATTTTTGTTATAAAAAGAGTAATGTTACGTACATACAATTACTTTTGTGTACTCTCTGCACATTCTATTGATATGATTGACTGCATTAATATTTTTTTAATATACAACTAATTATAAAAAAATTTACAAAAATAATTATACATAAAATTTTTGTTATAAAAAATAGACTCCATTATGAAAAAGTGTGAAGAACTCACTTTTTTTTATGGGATCTACGTTTTTACAAAAGTCTTATACATTTTAGATTTATACCTAATATTACTATATATATATATATATATATATTCCAATGTTCTGCTACATATTATTGGTCCTTTGCAAACATGGGCAACCACCTATCAAAAACTCCCGAATTTCTTCCTATTGATCTCAAAAGAGACTAGAGAGGGGGTGGAAATGCGTGGTGCCGGGTGTTGTAGGAGTACAAGTTGAAATAAATTAATTAGCAAGGTCAGATCATATATGGCTGATTTAAATTGGATTTGGGATTGACCAAGTGTTTAGAATTAATTATTCCAAGCTACTCAGGCAAAGATTTGTCAAATCAAGTGGCTAGCTAGCTAGCTAGCTTTCTGAAAAGGATGATCTACGTGAGCGCATAATGCATGCATCTAAAATATTTCTTGTTAAAATGATAATGAAAATCATGAGGTTAAAACTTGATCAGTACTTAAAGTTATATATTTATTGAAGATACACATGTGATCTGCTCCACACAGAACGAATCAACTCCAGACCCAACGGTTGCAACACATAAGGGAACATAGACAAGTGTAGTACTCTGCATGTTTGAGAAAATGTCTCACTGACCGTGAGAGATTGTTTGTACAGAATTTACCGTTGTATAACAGCGTTACAAATTAAGGATTTTTTCTTTTGGTTATAATAAAGTAATCTGAGGCAATTATATTCATTTATTTCGATTTAAAAAACGTAAATTCGGTAAATTAGGAGAGGCCAGGCAATTCATGCAAGATGAAATATGAATTATCTAATACAAAAGTACTATACGTGTATGTATAATATATATAATTATATTTATACAGCCAAAGCTATTCTAATTGTAATCTTACGCATATAATATATAATTAAGTGGTTCAGATACAACATTCGGCAACAAGCTGTACGTACACATGGAGTGAAATGAAGAAGAGGCTAGCCGCTAGCTAGAGATCATACAGTCCTTTTCCTTGAACACACACCCAAAAATAAAGGGTCAAGCACCATCAATCTAAGTGGGATCTGCATCAGACGTTAGCACTTCCTCTACGTGTACAATGATGATTGTGGAAAATATTCATGTCGTACGTAACGTACGGAACAACGAAAAAGAAGAAGAAGAAGAAGAAATTTTGCAGTCTGATCATAATTGTTTCATTAAATTTTTTTTTTTTTTTTTTTTTTTTGGCGAAATATAAGCTTACTTGAAAGATACAAGGCCCATACAGACTTGTAACTCAGTGATAAAAACCTAAAAGGAAAAACAAAGAAAAAAAAAAATACTGAAGATTACATAGAGGGACAAAAAAGCCCCGGCCACCCTCCCTCCGGCCTCCTTCCCCTCGTCACCGTGCATGCAACAACGCAATCTTGTCTCTCTATTTCTCACTCTCTCCTTTATGCTGCATGCTTAGGCTTTTGGTGCTTAATTCCACAGCTACCTATATCATGGGGGGCAGCGGGATGGGAACACCAGTGGCTGCAGGCACGGGAACGGTCTCCTTGTTAGCTTCAGTAGTACTCTTCTGTATTTCGATGTCATTTGCTTCCATGTCTTCCATCACGGTTGCCATCCGGCCATTCACTCCTCCAGTTACCTTTACTGGTTCAGGAATTTCTTCAATGGCTTCCTTTTCTTTGTATTCCTTGTACTTTCCCCACAGAACCGAGTATAATCCCATTACGATTAATAAAGAGCCTAGAATACTGAAACCACAGGTGGATATATATATATATTTATCAGTACTTGGCTCCTAGCTAATTAATAGTTGTAATTAAATTGAAAAAAAGAAAAAATGATTTTTTTTAAAAATTTTTTTGGTGAGTTTGGGGGGCTGGATTGGTAAGACTGAAAATTAAATTTTGTTTTTTGGGCAAAGATGGAAATTCAGTTCATTATAATATTAAACAGATTATGTGATTAATTATCTAGCTAGAAAAGGTGTAATTTATGGAATTTGTGATTTTCTTTTTTTCAACAAGAAAGTTCGTGTAGTTAAAGGCCTATATATGATAGGTATGAGATGAAATACAAAAGAAAATTTACCCTCCAAGGTAAATCTTTTCAGCGAGGATGAAAGAGCCCATGATGGCAACAATGATCATCATCAGAGGGCTAAAAGCTGTGACAAAGACAGGCCCTCTTTTCTGCATGACCAACCCTTGGACATAGTAGGCAATGCTGGATGACACTATACCCTGTTCATGAAAATCATGTTTAATTTCTAAAGTAAATTAAATTGGGGGGTTTTGGGTGGGTGGGGTGAGAGACTTACAGCATAGGCAGCTGCAAGAAGGTTCATATCCCAGCCAATGCTCCAAGCAGAGGGCTTGTGCTCCAAAACAAGAGTGACAGCTACAGACTGGAGTGTGCCCATGAAGCACACAAGGGCTGTGAGTGAGAGGTGAGCTGAGTATCTCTTCATTGTAATTGCCTGAAAGACAAGTCAAATAAATTTCATTTTCACAATAATTTCAAAAACCGCCAAATTTCTATCAAATGAAGAGGATAAACGAAAGAGAAAATCGTATCTTTACCTGAATGATGAAGAAAGAAGCCCATGCAAAGGTAGCAATGATGAGAAGCATGGAACCCTTAAACCAGTCCTTGTCAGCAGATCCAGTGGCATCTTCAGGGGTATAGGATTTAGGGTGATGCATGTGCTGAGACCACACAAAATTAAGGACTTGTCCTTTGTAAAGTGTCATCAACATGGCTCCAGCCACCGTCGCTATTGTTCCCACCACCTTTGCTTGGCATCTAACTTTCTTCATGTTCAACTTCTCCATCCTATTCATCCGAAATAGCTTAGGTTAATGTAATATTCCAAACCATTATGGCAAAAAGAAGAGATCGAGATGATGATGATGCTAAATACCTGCAAAGAACTGCCATGACGAAGGTCATTGCTGGGAGCATATTGCTTATGGCACAAGAGTAGGTAGGCGATGTGAATTTCAAGCCGGCGTAGTATAAGTTCTGATCAATCACTGGCCTGTGGAAACAGAGCCAGATAAAACAGAGGAAGAAAACGTTTTAGACCAATTATCTAGTCTTTATAGCATGTTGCATATGTGACAAATATAGATGATCAAATACTAACCCAAGAAGCCCCAGAACAAAAATCTGCATGAATATCGGAAATGTAATCTTTGGCCTCACTTTCCTGGAAGCAAGCAAAGAAACCCGCATGAATAAAAAACATGCCACTACGATCAACCCAGAACGACAATCTTCTCTCCTAATAATGATTTTCCAGTTAATTTAGTTGTTTACCTCTCGAGAACTAGAGCAAAAGGAGCGATAACTGCGGTAGCAAAGGCGTGCCTGTAGACGACCAGGACATAATGGCTCATTCCTCGGTTGAGTGAAACCTTAGAGATGATGTTCATGCCAGCATAGCCAAATTGCAGAGAAATCATGGCTATGTAAGGCTTACATCTCTGAACAAAATTGCCAAAGCATCCTTGTCCCTCCATTTTTTTAGTCTTTTAATCCAGGCTCAAGGATTTTAAAAGACGGAGAGGAGAAAAACTTTCAAGGAAGAAAAGGGAATAAAAGAAGAAAACTAAGAGGAAGAACACTCAAGTTTCTTGTGTCTCCTAAGTGTAAAATGGGGAGCCAGTCCGCTATTTATAGGCGCCCATGGGAGAGGGCTCTACCCAAAGTAATGCTCAAGCGAGTTAGAAGTACATGTCTCTTAGAGTTATATTATTTACACGTTGGTCCATAAACATGCTGATGAAATCATATTATAAAAAGTAAAGAAACTTTAGCTTTAATCTTATCATACCTGATACGCAACAGTTCTGAAAGGATCATTTATTTCAAAAGTTTGAGTAATTTAAAACTTCTGCTCTAATACAATATTAATCGCCATCATAACACATCAGTTGATAGTTTACTTTAATAAAAAAAAAATTATGATTAAAGCATTTCTCATCGTTATTTGTTCAATTTTTTTTTTAATTTTTTTTTTTTAAAAAAGCTACATTCTAACATTGCACCAAGCCTATCAAGTTGAATATTGTAATTATTCATGTAATTATTCATGCACATATCTATTTTCCGCGTGGCAACTTAGTTTTGTTGCGGGGGCTTAATGGTTACATCTGTTTCAGCAAATGTAGTTGCAAGCGATTTGAGAGCTGCCAAGTTAAATAAAGGTAAGACTGGTGCTTGCTGATCATGCCAATTACAGGCTGATATGCTAGTGGTGGCCCGGCACATGATGCCAAAATGGGAACACCCGGCCCGACTCGGTCTAATAGACTCGGATCGACACGGATGTCGGAATAGTTTGTCACCGACTGCATGCCTGCCTATCAAGGCTTACTGCTCTCGTTCAACTCTTTTACTATTTTTTTTCATTCTTTATTTTTTTAATTTATTTAATAGTTAAAGAATTAACTATTAGTAAAATTATATACTTTTTAATTTTTTTTTATGATTAAGCATGTTAAAAAATATTTTTAAAAAATTAAATATACTAAAATAATAAAGAATCATCCATGAATCAAATGTCACTGTAGTGGCTACCATAAAAGTGTGCAAACCGCAATATCTACAACTTTATTGACACAGTCAAATCAGCTCATTCACATGATTCCAATTTGTACAAAATCAACCAAGGAATCGTCATCATAATTTTAGGAATAGTCATTGATTTGTAAATATCAATTCTTTCCTTATATTTGTTTCTTTCCATACTTAGTCTAGCTTCTTGTATCAATTTAACCAGCAATGTATCATTGTAATCGACAAGTGACTAAAATAAAAATTGTTCAGTTTTTACATTCTTGACATGATATCAGCCTAAACACGATCCCTACCCTACCCAAGACCTCCATGGCCTCCGCTTCCTCCTCCACTATCCCCTCTCCAATACCCTCCATCCCTCTAACTGCCCTAGTCTAATTCTTGTTTCTAATCTCCTTAAAGGAGATAATTTTTCAAAATGGCAAAAAACCATTAGCCGAGCACTCAATGCCAAGAACAAACTCAATTTTATTGATGGCTCTCTCCCCACCCCTGATCCTAGCTCTCCAAACTACAAACAATGGAACCAAACCAAGGACATGGTCCTTACTTGGATTTTAAACTCCATTAGTCCATCTATAGCCAACTCCCTTGAATACCACACAGACCCACGGGAAGTTTGGATTGACCTCCAATCTCGTTTCAGCCACGGCAATAATGCCCGTCTCTATCACCTCAAGCGTGAGCTCTTCTCTACAACAAAACACCAACTCTATACATGAATATTACAACCATATCAAACAAATATGGGATGAATTAAGCCATCTTCAAAACCACAATGACCTCAAGGATTTGTAAAAACAAGCAAACGATGAACGTGTCTTCCAATTTCTTCTTGACCTAAATGAGTCATTTGCCCAACTCATAACCCAAATCCTAGCTATGGAACCCATTTCCCCCATCACCAAGGTTTTTTTCTATCTTGTTTCAGGAAGAGTAGCAATGCCTCCTTCACATCTAACCATTGCCAGAAGAATCCATGGCCTTCGTAGCAGCCAACTCTGGCAACACTAGAAGCCACCTTCATTGCACTGAATGTGGCCAAATAGGTCACACCCATGACTGATGCTGGAGGGTTATCGGATACCCACCTAGTCGTGATCCATGCTCCAAGCCGCGCCTCTCCCTTCTCGGCAAACCACTGCCTGGCTTGGCTCTGGTAGCAAATCAGGCCTCTTTCTCCTCAAACTCGTCACTGGTACCAAGATTGACGTCGGAGCTCTACCAAAAATTGCTGGACTTGCTCACTCTGATACCCACTCCCTCCAATTTCGTCAATAACACCACTTCCACTCCCTCCTCCTTTGATCGCCACCACAATTGGGTCGTGGACAGCAAGGCTAGCGCCCACATATGCCACAACAGGCGTGTGTTTTCCTCTAATGATAATAAAAGTTATTTTGCTTTCAATAGAATATTTTGTGATATTTGGGGTGGCTACCATACTCCTTCCATTTGTGGTTCTCATTATTTTCTCACTATAGTCAATGATTTCTCACGCACCACTTGGATCTACCTTATGTGTTATAAATCTGAGGCATATACAAACCTCATGCATTTCTTTGCCCTTGTCAAAAATCAGTTCAATACCACGGTTAAAAAAATTCGTACAAGAATTTCTTTCGCAAAAATTTCAAACCTATCTTCATACTCACAACATTATTTATGAACATACCTGTATTTAAACTCCATAATAAAATGGTATTGCGGAGTGAAACACAGACACCTTCTGAATATTGCTCTCAACCTTCGCTTCCAAGCACACTTACCCCTAAAATTTTAGGGAGAATGTGTACTCACTGCGGCGTATCTAATTGAACGTACACCGAGTCGTATTCTTCAAAATAAATCTCTTTTTGAACTTCTCTTCAACACCATTGCAAACTCTAATCACCTTCGTGTGTTTGGTTGTCCATGTTACACCCAAGCCCTCCATGCTCATCGGATAAATTCTCTCTCCCGTGCTTCAAAATGTATCTTTATTGGCTATCCCAGTAACCACAAAGCATACAAACTTTACAATCTCAACACACAAACCATCTTCTTTTCTCAAGATGTCACCTTCCATGAAGACACGTTTCCCTTTCAAGATATTCTCGATATTTCCCACTCATCTCTCCCTATCCTCCCCTTACCTGCTCCCAAACCTATCCTACCAACCCCATCCCCTCCTCCCCCTACTTACACCTCGAACCCTCCCTCTCTCTCTACTTATCTTCGTCCTCGTCGCACTATTACTCAACTAGCTTACCTTTAGGATTATGTTTGTCCAACTCTACACGTAGGGCCCACACCATCATCACTTGCTGCATCGACCTCAAGTATTGCTCACCCTTTATCTGTTTTTCTTTCATACTCTCATTTTTCACCTTCCCATTTTCATTTTTACATGCCCTCACCACCTCTATTGAAACTTTTTGCTATTCCATTGCCCTTTGTCATTCCCATTGGCGTGAAGCAATGTCTAATGAGCTCTGTGCCCTTGATGCCAATTCCACCTGGATAATTGAACCACTCCCTCCTAGTAAAAAAGCCATCGGTTGCAAACGGATCTTTAAAACCAAGCTCAAAGCAGATGGTTCAATTGAAAGATATAAAACTCACCTAGTTGCAAAAAACTACACTCAAGTTGAAGGCCTCGATTATCATGAGACTTTTGCACTTGTTGCAAAAATGACTACTATCCGATGTTTGCTAGCTGTAGCTGCCACTCAGCAATGGATCATCACCAACTTGACGTCAACAATGCTTTCTTACATGGTGACCATGATGAAGAAATATACATGACACCACCTCCCGGATATTGCCTTAAGGGGGGGAGACCCATGTCTGATGCCTCTACAAATCCCTATACGACTTCAAACAAGCATATTGCAACTAGTTTTTTAAACTAACTATTGTGCTTCTTGATGTAGGTTTTACTCAATCTCAAGCAGATCACTCTTTATTCACCTTCGTCAAAACCACGAGTATCACCATTGTGCTTGTCTATGTTGATCATATTATGGTTGCTGGAAATGATCTCTTCCAAATTAAGGTCTTCAAACGTGCTCTCTCCACCCATTTCAAAACCAAGGATCTTAGTCCTCTCAAATATTTTCTTGGTTTTGAAGTTGCTCATTCACAAAAGATATCTTCCTTAATCAACGAAAATATGCTCTTGATATTCTGAATGACAGTGGCCAACTTGGTGCCCAGATTGCTCCCCTTCCCATGGAACAAAACTTAAAGCTCACAAATCAAGATGGTGCACTTCTTTACAACCCTAGCACCTATCGATGACTCGTGGGACAACTCATCTACCTGACCATCACTCGTCCTGATATTGTCTTCGCAATGAACATCCTCAGTCAGTTTATGCATGCTCCCTATCTTCTTCAGATGCAAGCTGCCACTCGTGTTCTTCAATACATCAAAGGCAGCCCAGGCCAAGGCATTTTCTTTCTATCCTCCAAAACTTTACATGTTACTGCCTATGCTAATTTTGATTGGGCCAGCTATCCCACTACGAGCCGCTTCACCACCGACTATTTCATTCAACTTGGCTCGAGTCCTATTTCATGGCGCACAAAAAAATAAACGACAGTAGTTCGCTCTTCTGCTAAAGTTGAATATCATGTCATGGCCGTCACCACTTACGAGTTTACCTGGTTAAAACAACTCCTCATTGACTTTGGTATTCCTCATCCTGAACCTTTCAACTTACACTGTGATAATCAATCTACTCTGTACATTGCCCATAATCATGTGTTCTATGAACGCACTAATTATATTGAGATTAATTGTCACATTATTCGAAATAAGATCTGGTCTGGTCTCCTCACTGCGGTACATACGTCATCACATGAGCAAATTGTGGACATCTTCACTAAAGCCTTAGGCCAAGAACTTTTTCATTATTTTTTACACAAGTTGGGCATTACGGATCTTCATGCACTAAATTGAGTTGGAGTATTGACACAATCAAATCAGCCCATTCACAGAATTTCAATTTGCACAAAATCAGCCAATGAATCATCACCATAATTTTAGGAATAGTCATTGATTTGTAAATATCAATTCTTTCCTTACATTTGTTTCTTTCCATACATAGTCTAGCTTCTTGTATCTATTTAAGCAGTAATATATCATTGTAATTGACAAGTGACTGAAATAAAAAACTGTTCAGTTTTTACATTCTTGACAAGCTTTCACTGTAAATATTAGGGGCAGCTACAACGTCGTCATGTTTTAGGGGTTAAAAATAAGACGATTTTAATTATATAACACATGCACTTTACGTTAGTTTATCATTTTTCTTTGAGTCCTGTTAGGAACACAAAAGAGTCCCACAAGGAGATCCTACAAACTAACGTGTCACCACATCAATTAATTCTTTTTTCTTTTTTTCCTATTGGCTGTTGTTCTTTTCTCCTTTCCTCAGTCTACCTGTAAACCCATCCCCTACATTTTTTGTGTTTTCCATTTTGTCGTCCCTACATTCAGCCGATAAATAATATTTTTTTTTCATTTTTTTCCCACTTCGTGTCCCCACTTCTGTATACATATATACATCCTTGAAATAATGTTTCCCCATTCCTTTTCTTTACATTGCCGATGACCATTGTTTCATCATCGACGTTGGTATTTTGACTGTTTTTGTTAATGAACAATGGGAAGACAACATTCACATTGGTCCAAGAATCATGAACAATACAAAAAAAGCAGCATCAAAATCAAGATCAAAATCAAAATGAAAAATCAAGATGATAAACGAAGCATCAAAATTAGGAGAGCAAAATGTTCTTTATTACATTTTTTTCATGTTTCTGGTATAGATCACGAACTACTGAAAATGGAGAGACAAGAGTTTGAGAGAGAGGAAGGGAGAGGGAAACAAAAATGGAGAGAAGAGTTTGAGAGTTTGAGAGAGAGGTAGTGAGAGTGAAAAAAAAATGGAGAGATGAGTTTGAGTGTTTGAGAGAGAGAGAGAGAGAGAGAGAGAGAGAGAGAGAGAGAGAGAGAGAGAGAGAGAGAGGGAAACTTTTGTGTGCGGTAATGAAAAGAATAATAAAAATTAAATGACACATCAGTGTGTATAAATTTTTGTGTAGGATTATTTTGTGTCTCTAGTAGCTTTCTTTTTCTTTTGCCAACATTTTGAGTACTAGATTTTTTTTTTTATTCATTCAAGTTCAATTCCTAGACTTGATCAAATTATATGGATATATTTTTATTTTTTTATTTTTTATTTTTGGCTAATTAAGTACTTTCTCAATTTCTCGATCCTGTGGAGGCTATTCAATATATATATATATATATATATATATTGTAGTTTAAACCCTTTTTTGCTTTAAGAATTTCTCTCGATCTTGGGGATTTATACGTACAATATTTTAAACTGGTTCGGCCGGGTTTTCGATTTACCGGTTTAAATTTTCATTTCTAGATTTAGCATACAATTGGGTCACATTATAGTCAGTAGGACTTTCTTGTTCCTGCAAAAAAAAAAAAAAATCTAGATTATAACTTCAATCACAAATTTTGATATGTTAATAGTTAATGGAAGACTAGTATAACATTACCAATTTTTTTTATAGTCGATGAAAAGATCAAGAACCCGTAAGATGGTGTATCATTAAATTTGCTTTATTTGCTTTGTTGATAGCTACAAAAAAAAAAAAAACAATATTATTACTATATTTGTTTAATGCATCTATCATATACCATAAAGAAAGACAGCAGCGAAATTACCTGATATATGAGATCTTCAAACATATCATAAAACTTTTCTCATTCATTTGGTAGCATGTCTTGGAATGCATTTTGACACGCCTCTATTGTGCTACTAAATTTCTGATAGTGTGCATGACATCTACCTTTGTACTTGTGAAATACATTGGACATTAGCAAAAAAAAATCTATTTTAGTGGTATGAAATTCATAGATAATAAGACATTTTTTAGTAATACTGTTTGTTCAAACTACAAAGAAAACTCAACTTCATACTTATTTTCTACATCAGTTACACCATCCAGGCGAAGTAATTGTATATGTTCATTGTACATGTTCAAGTTAACAACTAATTTGGATCAAGTTATATTATATTCTATGACTTTTAATTTATTTTGATACGTACGCACAGATCACTAACCTCAAGTAGTTGTCAATATCTGCATAGTTATTCAATACATACCATCGAGCTTTATCAAACTCTTGTTCACATAGGTCATAGCCCCCCCATGCGCTTATAGGATTTACGGTTTGAGAAAATGCAAAAAATGATGAATTAAATTTCATTTGTCCACCTTCATAATTCAATCAAGTCTCGTGAATCTAATATCAACCCCATGGAAATATATAGAACAAAATATATGTCATTCATTATCAATTGTATGACTCTGCAATTGAACCTTTTGGACAAGCTTATCCCCCACAGATCACTTAAATTTTTTCAAAAACTGTTTAATAGGATACATTCATCTGTATTGGACCAGGCCAACAACTAAAGCCTCAAGAGACAGGTGCACAACCAAATTAACCATTATATCAAATAATGAAGGGGGATACAAATTCTCCACTTTACACAATATTACTGCAATGTCAACTTCCATATTTACTAATGTATCAACTTTCAACGTTCTACTACAAATGTCCCTGAAAAATCCCCCTAATTATGTTAGAGCTGCACGAACATCTCGAGTAAGCTTTCCACGCACATTAACTGGCAACAAACGTTGCAAAAATACTTGACAGTCGTGACTTTTAAAACCAGTTATCTTCCAATCATGAGTTTGCACACATCTTAACAAGTTTGAAGCATAGCCATCAAATAATTTGATTGTCATGAACTAGTCACAAAATTTTTTTCTCTCATCATTTGACAATATATGCCATTCAAATGCAACTCCAATCGTATCTCAACTCCTTTAAATCTTTACGAGAATTAGTTATACATTTTGTCTTCCTTTCTATTGACATCAGAGTGTCCAGTGTATTCTCGCATATATTTTTTTTCAATGTGTATAACATATAGATTATGGGGAAGTGTCAAAGTAGACCAGTATGGCAACTCAAAGAATATGTTTTTTTTTATCCAATTCAACTGCACTACTTATTGTTTCCTCTTTCAAACTCTTGCATCCTTCCCAAATCTATTTTCTGAAACATTCATCAACTGTGTGATAATATCTAGCCCAATCGACAACTTTGATTGTGATGACCTGTGCTTAACCTTTCCATCAAATATCGCTTTATTTGAACGTCATCTATGATCAGATGGTAAATATCAACAATGTCTCATAAAACATAATTTTCTATCATTTTTCAACTATTGAGACTGAATATCTTTATTACAGATAAGACAAGCCATTTTACGTTCTACTATAGTATTATATATGGTATAGTATATAGTACTAGTATATATAGTATTTAGTAGTATAGTATATACTAATATAGTAGTATAGTATATAGTATAGCAATATTAATACACTAGTATTGGTATAGTATTTTGTCTATATGATCATGACTAGCTTGTAAAATAGTTGTTAAAAGAACTACAGTGATTTCGTTTCCAAATTTACTTCCTAATAAGATCAGTAAAATTATATATTTTTTTAATTTTTTTTTAATGGCTAAGGATGTTAAAAAAATACTTAAAAGAAAATGATAAAAAAAAAAAAAAAAAAATCTCTAATACTTTATAAGTAGTAAATGGGTAATAACAGGATAGCAACCCTATCACCATCCAAATATATATAAGCTGTACGTTCATATATAGATCGACGCCACACTCGATCTCCAGATTTCTTGTCTGCTTGGCGTTTAGGGCACAATTCAAGGCACGCTCATGCACGCCTTCACTAATATGCCGATGTCACTTATAATTTGCGGCTGCATGCAGCAATATATATGATCATGTGATCTAGATTTATCTCCGGGACTAGTTGCACTAGGGATCGAGCAGGGAGATCGACCACATGCAATTTCATGACAAAGCGACACTGCCATCCTCTAGGTAGGCCACGAGCTAGAGCTAGCTAGGGCTCCAAGTATGTATGTACACTTCGTGCGTGCGTAGTAGTACCATTCCAGGTCTTTCTTAATAAATATGCCTCAAAAGACCCTAAAAATTTTATTGAATGGCGCAGTATTGCTACTCATGAAAGGGCCGAAATTGCCTTTCTAACATCGATCAGACAAGGATCGCACGCACACTGTCTGGATCCAGACAGTGTGGCAAAGTGGAGCACCAGTAACCAAATGGGCATCTAATCACCCTCCAATCATCACGACTTTGTCGCTTCGTGCCAACCACAATTAATGCCAAAATAAATTTTCTCTTCGAGCAACTAGCTAGAATGGTCTGAGATTTTTTTGAGCCTGAGATAATAGCAATGCAATTATATATATATATATATATATAGCAATACAAACAAATTGTTGGAGGACGGACAAGTTGTGTTGGGGCCCTTTAGAGGGGTCTATAAAAATTTGATATGAAAGTAATTAGATTACTAGCTTGAAATAATGGAGTAGGAGAGTGTACTGCTAGGGCTCTCTAGCTCTCAATGTGCATGCATGGGCCCTCTCAGGTTGAGTGTTGAAATCATTTCGAGGTAATTCCGAGAGATATAAACCAATGATGATCTTTTGTTTTTCTTTGCATCTGTCTCCAACTCCACGGGGATCAAGAGTAGCTAGGGTGCTTGCGTAAGATTCCACAGTTGAAAGCTAGGGTTCCAAGTTGTTGGTGGTGATCATGGTAATGGAGACGAGGTTTCGCATGCAAATTGCCCTCGATCTCGAATTTTTTCGCTTTACTCTGATATTTTGTCTTGCTTCTTTGTCGGTTTCTCTCTCATGAGGAAGTTGGGGATATGTTAATTAATAGGAGTGTTAAGGATGAATGAAAGGTAGCGAAGAAAATACACATTATTAAAGTCGTCTCTCCCAGCTTCCCTCGATCCCCCGAATGGTTGAAGACATGATCATGCAGCTCTATTGATATTCCCTATGATCGATACACGTTAAATAATTATAGTCGGCATACACTTTAAATGTTAATTTGTTGAATAAAAAATTAAGTAGATCAGTTTTCCATTCGTTAAATTATGAAATGTCAAATACGCTAATGATCTGCATGATTATATATCAACCTGCATGCATTACTTCTTGTTTTTTGAGCATCCAAACATGACTTCCAATCCATCGGGATGTCTTTAAAAGACAAAAACAGGAGGAGTACTAGTACTTACCACCGACCACTCCATCAACAAATTAAAGAAGCACTCTACTTTCTGAAATATGCGCCCCACTTGCACTCGTGCATTCAAACAGTACTCAAACTTTGTACCCTTCTTCCCTTTTAGAAATTGTGAATTAAGCTTGATGAGTTTAGATAATTTTCGTTCGTTCTTTCTATATATATATATATATTCAGATTTATCTACTAATTAATTAATTGGAAGCCAAAGACGGGTTCTTTTATCTAATCTTTTTGGCAAACTTTGAAGCTTGATATATATGAATTCTGTTACATTCAGTTATTTTTATGTATTTATTATGCAATATTACACTAATATGATTGACCAAAATAATTTTTCTATATTAAAAAAAAAAATGACGCAACCAGTTACATTTATAAAATATATAAAAAATATAGAAATATGACAACACATAAAAATTATATATATATATATATATATAATTTGTTAAAAACTCAATATTATCTATGCAGCATGCACTTTGTACGTTGTCTTGAAAGATCAAAAAAATTTCTCCCTTTTTATCTATCCAGGAGTCTTTGTCCACCTGTACACGATCTTTAACGTACGTCCTTGACTGAATGTCTCAACTAGCTGGAGAGAATCGACAAATGGTGTTAGCCATATGTGTCGGTCCCTAGCTTGAAGCAAAGCTGTCCATCGATCGGCAGAACATCACAAACTTTTCAACATGCAAAAAACACCCGTTTCTTTAACAAAAGGCCGTCTGTTGATCAATTATTGAAATCAAGTGAAACCAGACGTTGATCCTGGAAGTGCAAGCTGGTCAAAAGTTCTTTATTCCTCCAATTAATCTATACGATCGATGAACCTTTTGTGAACAATAAAAAACCAATCAAAGTACTCGTGCTTTAAGCCTTTTTAGCAGTGATATTTGAGCTAATTAAATACGGAATCGGGCACTGAATGCTTACCCTTTAGAAAAAAATGTATCTCGCACTGGCTTTTCTTCGAAAGCAACAAATCAAATTAAAGAGAAACCCAATCAACGTTGTGATCAAAAGTTTCTCAACCATAGATCGAAGAAGCTGATTGATCATAAATGTAGATCAAATATAGTCATTGTACATGCATATAAATATCTATGTTTGAGTGACCATCCTACCAAGAGATAGCAAGCTTTATCACTCAAAGAAGAGTCGCGCGGTCGACCTTCATCAAAAAGCTATGCATGAGGTCTTTTTGTTGATTTCGAAATCGTTAAAGGATTAACTTAATTGCTTTTTGTGGAGAACTGATCATAATTTATTAATGGTCTAGGACGCCACTACAAGAAAAAGTGTTTAGTAGCAAGATATTATTGATGATCACAATCATCTTTAATTTCTTACGTACGTGCTACACCACCATACCAATCTCGTTCGTTAATTATATATCATGATCATCTTTTCCTGTAGATGAAGAAAGGCAAAAGTTTGATCACCAAACAAAGTATAATTTCTGAGGATAGGTCACTGTATCTTATCTGGATTTAATAATATTGTAGATAGATCGTACGTATGTTATATATAATTTGAGTCCTAATTAAGATAGCAATATGATCCTGCATGCATACTTACATCATGAGTACGTACAATATTTCCAATTCGAACTTCAGCTCTGCCAGAAAACCTCTGATCTGGCCCCTGGGAGGCCGGAAAAAACATCTGGCGTGT
This sequence comes from Carya illinoinensis, assembly GCF_018687715.1. NCBI lineage: Eukaryota > Viridiplantae > Streptophyta > Magnoliopsida > Fagales > Juglandaceae > Carya > Carya illinoinensis. The sequence goes on along the minus strand of NC_056760.1, from coordinate 5,381,219 downwards.
AACAAATGAATCATGCATGCACGATACAATTCATAAATAAAGATGAAAATTTTACTGTTTATATATAATATTGGTTTTGTTTAGTATAGGTCTAAGAAAGATAAGTTTTGACAGTTTCGACTTTGAGTACTGATCATATAGTACTAGAAAAGATATTCACGTCATTTTTGCTGATAAAGGTTTCATGACTTCGCATGGATAAGGATGATCAGTCTTTAAGTTTCTAACTCTAGTTAAGGTGTTCGTGTTGATCTGGAATATGATCACGTACTACGTCTGGTTATGACGAAGCCCATGCGCGCATGCATAAGATCATGAGGTTTAGTTCTTTTCTTGATCATCAACACTAGTACTACTTTGACACGGATCAAACTCTGGTTTATCATTGGTAATGCATGCGAAAATGGCAGCTGATCTATTGACGTTGATTCATGTTCATGCATGCACGCACAGCTAGCTGCATATATACATGTCGATTCTAACTTCTGATCTCTTTCTTAATTAATTTGTTCTTTATTATTATTATTATTATTATGGTAATGTGTATGCATATATGCTACATGATAGTCATAATAAAAGTTTTCCAAAAAATTCACTTGATCGAGGGTGCATCCAATTAAAAAGGTGCATGGGGGAGGGAGGCTTGGATATTATATGCATGTATGCGCTCTAAGCTGTCTACCCTTGAAAAGGAAACTGTAAGAATCATATGTACGTAGGTCCTTTAATGTCCAATCTGGAAAATCAGGAGTACTTGAATTGATCCTTAATTACCAAATCATATATATTCAAGATGATGAAGCACTTAGCACTCTGATCTTCAGCCACCAACTTAACCATGCATGACCATCAATGCAATTTACAGTCTATATATATATATATGATCATCAGAACTTTTGGAATTAATGTTTGAAAGATTAATATAATTTAGACCAACATGCATTAATTATATATATATAATATGTAGTAAATGTTAATTATGAACCGATCGGCAATTAAATTGACGATTGATATATATTGCTATTGTCACATTGCACTCACGACAAAGCTCCCCCCACATATATCCAATAAGACTCGATGCATCATTTTCATGGGTGCATGTTCGTGTGTTGATGAACCGACAATTGTGCGCAGTTCCTTCAAACAAAGAAGCAAGAACACGGCTACAATAAAAGCAAAGTGGAATCCACATATTTATCATGCACCATCCAAATCAATCGCCAGCTAATACTTTAATTAGTTTCCACAAGAGAGATTAAAGAAATCAGATTGTACTTGCTGGTGCGTGTTAGTCACTAGCACAAACATACATACATACACACACATATATATATCATGATATATAGATCATTCTATAATTTTCGTTGAACTTTGTCACAAGTTAGGCTTTGGACGTGGATCCATATGATCCACTACGTACTAATCTTCATATCCTAATCAAGTAGTGCTTCGACCCACAAAGTAATTCCAGTTCAACGTACGGTATTAATTTCTAACATTAGTAGGATTCTCAGGAATCCAGTGAAAATCAGGGAGAAAATAACTAGAAACAATTTTAAAATGATCTGTAAACATAGACCTATGTGGTTTAACGTAAAATAGATTTTGAGCAAAAATCTTTTTGATATAATCAGTTTTTGAAACAGGGTAGTATTGGGTGGAGGTAGTGGGATTAGCATAAGGATTATAAGGTATATATTAGAGTAGATGAAAATGAAGCATATTTAATAGTATGGATACTACCAAGAGTAGTAAATCTCTTAGCAATATCTATATATATACACTAAGAAAACTGCTTATTTATGGTCAATTATTTTCTACAAAAATGATTATTTTTTTACAAAAATTAGTTTATTTTCGTTGTAAATAATCCGTCCATCAGATATGATCGTTTTCCTTGTAGCATGTTGATCATGACATACCCCATAAAATAGAATGACGTCTCTTTCCCTGTCAATGTACTTGTCGTGTACATGATCGATACAATTATGTTTACTATTTCTTTAAATTTTGGAAAATTTGAAGTTTACATTTTTAAAATTTTTTACAATACAAAATATATATTCATAATTAATGTAATAGAAATTTGTAAGTAAATAAAAATAAAGTGCCTAGATTCCACTCGAGATATGTATATATAAACACACGATTCATAATATGGTTTATAAATCATTGTGAACACAGATTCTCATTTAATTCTGACCGTTCTTTATTTATATATTTATTTTATAATCACCAAATCATACGCAGTGGTTGTCATTTAACCCATGGCTGACATAAAGCTGGGCTTGGCCCAACTAACAGAATACCCAATAACCGCTAGCTGCTTCTAACTTTTGGGATTTGTGATCCACGACGTTATTAGAGCTTCAATATCTAATTTAGGATTGGGCCTACACTAAGTAAACTCAAAGGTAATCTTGACCGGGCTTAGCCCAATTCACCAGCAAGCAACATGGTGTGGGCTCAATGTAGGTGGGCTTTCATTTCAAAACTCAGTAATGGGCTAGTCACCAATCCCAGAGATAGATAATCCTTATAGATGCCATAGTATCAGGCCATGATGCCATGATTGCAATCGTTCGGTATCTTTCTTCTTGAATGATTTCTTCTTCTTCTTCTTCTTTTCTTAATAAAAATTTCTTGAATGATTTCTTATGTTTGCATACTGCAGTATACTTTTTTAATTCTTTCTTTTTCTAGCTGAAGAATCATTCAATGACCCTCTTTTCCGATTTGTCTTTTGGTTTGATATACGGAGCTTGCACTAAAAATTGGTGGAAAAAATATGCAAGTTGGGTGTTAAGACACGCTGCGATGAACGTTTTTCTTAGAGTAGATTTTGCCACCTCTAGATTTTAACATGCACTAAATTTGTTGACAATCTATTCCCACTACACAACAATAACATCAACTCCCATTAATCTCTTTTTCGGTGCAAATAAAAGAAGAATCTTTGAACTCAATATAAAATAACCAAAGTCCACAAAAAATAAAAAAAAAATTATCAAATAAAGGAGGAAGTATTTATCTAAATTTCTAAAGAATTCGGACTGTTTAAATTCGTAAGTGTGATTTCCTATATTGAAAGAACATTTATGAAAAGTGACAATTTTTCAATTCACCGTGAACACATTTAACATATGTCAATTATAACCACAAGAGCCGAACCACTGAACCAATGCACTAGCTCGTGACATTGTGCACGTAATAATACTAATTACAGTTAAAAAAAAAAAATTGTGATATTCGGAATTGTTAGAAGGAAGTTAAGTATTGAATGGGAGTATTGCGATGATATTGTATGAAGATAAATGTTTTAGCCCTAATAAGATTTTATAAAATGATATCGTATCGAGATAAATGCTTTAGTCATAAGGAAATTTTATAAAATGAAGATCACAAATTGATATATCTTAATGTAGTATGCCATATTATAAAGTTATTTTTTATTGTAAAATAAATTTAATATATCATATGAAATCACGTCAGTTTATGAGTTGATTTTTATGAAATCTCTTTATAGTTATTGAGAAGATGATTTACCTCCTTCCTTGGGTTGTGTGGGGTTTGGCCCTTCCCTAAGGGTTTAAAATATGACGCTCCTAACTCTCACGTAAGGACGTATATAAATTGAGACATCGAAATAATGACAATCCGGATTATACATTCCAACGACAAGTGCTAGTGTATACACATGCAACACGTGTATCACAAAATACGCAGTAGATAAGTTAAAGTCAATCAACTAAGTACCAGAATTTGTTAAATACAAAATTTCAAAACAAAATGCCTTTAAAAGTTATACAGTTATCTAATATAAATATAATACAAACCAAATAAAATAACCAAAAGCGGGAAATAAATCCCAACCTACGAGAAAGTGATTCCTGGTCACTCTTACGATAGAGCCGCATTCTCAGACTTTGCATCCTCATCTGCATCAAAATTTATAGTACCAAAAAATAGTTCTGTAGGTAAGTAATAAACCAAATAGCTCATGAGATAAAAATACATTAATGCAACCAATAAAATGCGTGATTATAATGAAATATGCATGAAACCCAAAATATCATTTTTCCCTAAAATGAATATTTTTCCACGCACGCCAAAATCTCATTTTGGTCTAAAACATTTCCATTAAAACATCTGTCATTTTTCCAAAAAATGGCCCAACATAAATTCTACCATTTTTTTAGAAAATGGTCCTCATATTCTTTAACCAAATCTCGCAATTTTTTTTTTAGAAAATGACCCACATAGAAAATCTACCATTTTTCCAGAAAATTCACAATTTTTCCAAAAAATGGCCTAAATATCCAATTTTGCTGTATGCACAATGATCTCCCATATGGATCATCTGCACACTCTAGTTCTCATTGTCACACCATAGGTAACGCCCACGCATATGACTTCATAATGAGTGATATCTAGCTTTGCGTTGAGTACGTACCATGACCAGGCATCTTCTAGCTCCCGCCAGCAAAAGGGCCACCAAGCCAGCATAATAGCGTTACCTTATCGTTCAAACTTGTTGTCGCCCAACAACAACCCATGTGACATGACTCAGTATATTCTGCTTTCGAGTGACCAAAGGAGTTCCATCGAAATAATACACCATCTCGACTTGGGATTGTGATACACAAGCATCCGAAAATTCATTTGCACATGAAAACCTAGTTTTCATTTCTAACATATGAACATGCATATAATTATGCAAAAAACTCAATTTTCCTTTACAAACATGATTATGCGTGCACTTATACCATGTATGATAAGACACAAATATCCAACAACCAATAAATCTCAACATCAACTAATCACACAAATAACTCTATTTTCCAATCCAACCGACCCCCGATTCCTTAGACTCAGTCTGGCGCAACTAACAAATTCACAGAATATTTGTTAATACAAAATATATTTAAATCTGCAAAATTAGTCAGAAAATACTTACAATGTTATAAGATAATTTTTGCAAGAGTCGACAGTAAGGCAACATCACAGTGCAAAATGCACTATGGTCATGGGTCTCAAAATATCTAATTTTGAACGGGAACCAATGAAGACTTGAGATGGCTAAAAAAAGGCTTATGGGTTTTGGTAAATCTAAAAGTAGTGGTGGTTGGCCGTCACTCAGGCATGGACAGAAGTTGGAGGTCAAAAGAAGCAAATAGGAGGTGAGCTAGAGGGTATTCAATGGTCGGAGATCGGAGCTGGGGAATGGCGTGTTAGGTAGCTGGAAGGCCAATAGTGAAGTGGCGAAAGAAGGTGGCCAACAACAGCGCGATGGCGGCGGGTGAGCACAAAGAAGCCGTAACTTCCAGTCGTGTGTGGGGGCTAACGGCCACACGGTTGGGTCTAAGAATGGAGGGGAAGGGTCACTAGCCGGTGGAGAACCAGGTGGGAGGGGCAGTGACAGCCACTCTGGCGCAAAACGATAATGGGGAAGGTTGAACCAAACGGAAGGAAAAAATGGGAGAGGGCTAGTCGCACAGGAGGAGAGAAGCAGGGGAGGAAAAAGAAGAAAGAAATAAGAAAAAGAGAGGGAAAAAGAAAAAATGAAAGAAATGAGATCCAATTCTTACAACTTGGATCATCAAAACTAATCTAATAAAAATAAATTTTAAAACGGCTAGTTAAATAAAATAATTTAAATACAGTGACGTAATAAAATAAAATAATAAAATATAATAATAAAGAGCACAAAAAAAAATAAAAGTTAAATAAAAATACTACAACTCAATATTAATAAAATAAAATAGTTAAAACTCAACAATAAAATAATTTAAATTAGAGAGAATTTAAATATAAAATAATTATTAATATCAAGATAACACATTATTTAAATTTTACAACTTAAAAATTATAAAATAATACAATAAAAAATACGTTTAATTTAAAATAAAAAAATCATTACTTATAATAATTTAATTATTTATTTAATAAAAATATACGTAAATATAAAATATTATATGTCATCATCCCAACAATTAGACTTTTAGACGTGGAAGTTTGGGGCGTCATACAAACCGGCTAGTAGATGGACCACTATAAAATCGATAAATGGAATTAGGCTGGACGTGTCTCGAGAAGGCCCATTATATACACTGATTAGTCACGTCTTCTGCTCAAACTACCACCCAAGTCGTTGGAAAGCATTAAATGATCTGGCTCCCAATCTACCACCCAAGTATTAAATGATCTGAAAAGCCAGCATGCAATGCATTAATTAATTTTTTATTACAAAAAATGATGATTTTTTACTAAGCCTTTGTTAATAGTCATGGCCATTAAATATAATAATAAAGGCACATTGATTTAATGTATTGAAAAAAAGCAACATGTAATAATAATGCATTGAAAATAGCAACATGTCATAATTTTTAAAAAAAGATAATAATAATAATAATAATCGGATAATTTTTTTTTTTTAAAGAAAAAAGGACTTCGGTGAATTGGTTAATTTGACGGGTTTAAAAATGTCTACTTTGGAAGTCTATTCATTCAAGACGGGTCGGGTCGGGTGAACAAATCCAGTCTAGTACAACTGGACATGCCTTTAGGTGAAATTTATTTTTTTAATTTTTAATTTTTTTAATTTTTAAATATTTTTAAAAAAATAAAAAAAAATTAATACACTAATAATCACTTCTTTAATTTATAAGTAAAAAAATAATTTAAAAAAATAAATAAATATATAAGTGATTAAAATGAGTAAACAAAATAAAGCAACAAAATAGCAATTATTAAAAACAGATAGGTATTCTGTAAGGGGTGTTCTGGTTGAAGGCTGAAGTGAAAATAACGAAATTAACGGCCAAGCTTTAAACGGTGCGTATCGAGAATAAGGAGGAAGTAATTCGTGGCTTCAATACGGTGCGTATGGCATTAATAAAACGGTGCGTAGTGGGAAGGCATCAAGTCGAGGCTGAGTACACGTAAAGCGACGTCGTGTTCTTCTCTTCTGCAGTTAGTAGTTAGTTGTTATTCTGTTAAGAATGGAAATGGCAGTATAAAACACTGCTTTACTTGAGAGAATGTTATCGGAATTTTTGTAGTCAATTCTGAAGGAACTTGTGGAGCTTAGGGATTGCTCGAAAATCTCTACTAAGGAAATATGATGAATTCTTGATTGTTTGATTGTGTGTTTCTTGCACAGTGTGGTTGTAAGGTGAATTGCATTAATCTGCTGTGTTTCTGTAACCTGCAACATAGATCTTCTTCTGGTGATTCTGCGAACAGGAAGCACGTAACAATTGGTATCAGCTTAGCAGTCGATCCTGACGAATGGCAGAAGGGACACGAGGAGCATTGAAAGGTCAACAGCATGAAGTGGTGCAACAACAATTAGAGCATCACCAGATTGCCATTTCTGGCCTGGCAGAAAGGTTAGATCAAATGTCTGATGTGTTGAAAACTTTGGTTGAAACTGTGAATGTAATTTCTCGTAGAGAAAGGGAGGGACCTCGTGATAGAGATCATGACAATAGGATTCATGATGAAAGGGCTGGGGTTCAAAGGAATGTGAGATTAGATTTTCCACGTTTTAGTGGAACTGAACCTGATGGTTGGGTCTTTAAGGCCAATCAATACTTTGACTGTTTTATGGTTCCATTCCATCAGAAGCTAATGGTTGCTTCACACCACATGGAGGGGGATGCTTTGGTGTGGTACCAAAATGGCATAGACTCGGGCCAATTTAATTCTTGGGAGACCTTGGTGGTAGCTTTACAAACCAGATTTAGGCCATCCTCCTTTGATGACCCTATGGAGGCTCTCACTAGGTTAAGACAAACTTCTTCTGTGAGTTTGTACACTTCTCAATTCGAGGCTTTGACTAATAGGTTGAGAGGCCTATCTGAGAGGCACAAGATGAGCTGTTTCATCAGTGGTTTAAAAGATGACATTAGAATCCCTGTTAAAATGTTTAATCCATTAAACCTGGGGGCTGCATTTGGTTTGGCAAAATTACAGGAAGAATATGTCCTATCTTCTAGGAAATCTTGGCGTCCTGCTAATCATTATGCTGATAAGTGGCCAAGTAATAACACTGGTTTTACTGACTCAGTTTCTAAGGACCACAAAAGCTTGTTGCCTTTCAAGAAGGTAAATCCGTCTCATATTGATGAAAAAAGGAAAAAGGGCTTGTGTTTCCATTGTGAGGAAAAATGGAATCCAAACCATGTGTGTAAGAAGCCGAAAGTTTATTTCATTCAGCTTGATTCTGATATGGAAAACCAACTTGATGTTGAGGAGTCTGAGGTTATTCCTTCTGAGGATCCAATTTCTGAAGAGCTTGATACTGTAGAAATTTCTGTTAATGCCATCTCGGGTTGCCTTGGTGGTAATGCTATGAGATTGCATGGATCTATTGGTTCTTGTGTTGTTGAAATTCTAGTGGATTCAGGAAGCACACACAACTTCTTGGATCCTGTTGTGGTTAAAGCAGCTAAGCTGAAGGTTCAGCAAGATTCCTGTTTGCAAGTTTGTGTGGCTAATGGTGAAAAAATCATAACTCAAGGTAGTGGACAGGAAGTTTTTAAGATTCAGGGTTCTAAGTTTCCTGTTCCCTTTCATGTTCTTTCCTTAGGGGGGTGCGATGTAGTACTTGGGGTCCAATGGTTAAAGACTTTGGGCTCGATTACTTGGAATTTTTTAGAGATGTCAATGAGTTTCAAGTGGGATGGTCAGGCCATTAAACTGCAAGGTTTGAATTCTGCTAGTGTTCAGATGATGGTTGGTGCCAAAGGCTTCAAGTCTGCTTTTGTTAATAAGCAGGCTTGGTTGTTGCAATTGATGCTTATTGACCACGAGCCTACTCAGCTGTGTGTTGAAGGACCAGTGTCTGCATTGCTTGAGGAGTTTGCTGATGTTTTTGAGGAACCTGTTGGACTGCCACCAAGAAGAGAATTTGACCATCCAATTATCTTGAAGGAAGGGGCTTCACCTGTTTCTGTTAGACCTAACAGGTATCCTCATTACCAGAAGTCTGAAATAGAACAGATAGTTCATGAATTGCTGCAGTCTGGTGTGGTGAGACCTAGCCAGAGTCCATTTTCTTCTCCAGTATTGTTGGTTAAGAAAGCTGATGGTACTTGGCGTATGTGTGTTGATTATAGAGCTCTTAATCAGGAAACTATCAAAGACAAGTTTCCAATTCCTGTTATAGATGAATTGTTGGATGAATTGTTTGGGGCACAGATATTTTCAAAACTGGATTTGAGAGCTGGATATCATCAGATTCGAGTAAGGGATGGGGATATTGAAAAGACAGCCTTTAGAACCCATGAAGGCCATTACGAATTCCTGGTCATGCCATTTGGCCTTACCAATGCACCTGCTGTAATAGCCCGCTAGAAATTCAATTGTGAAATTTCTATTAACTTTAGGAATCTCGTGAAAAACCCATAAGTTTTCACAAATCCATTAATCGTATAGGTTTTTGTCTAACTACATAGTTAGTGTTATTATTTACTATGGTATCAGAAGTGTATTTTTGATTATTGGAGATAGTTAGAAGTGCCAAAATGTATTATGGTTTGTGCCATTAGACTCGGAGGGTTATTTAAAGTCTTATGGCGCAATAACTTTTTTTTCATATTTTCGGACAAAACGTCTGTTCAAAACTGTAGATATTATTGGATAAAAAGAAATATTTTGAGGTAATTTTCGTGAACATTATTGGGTAAAAATATTTTGAGTTGATTTTTATAGATATTATTAGATAAAAATATCTTAAGTTGATTTTTGTAGATATTATTGGATAGAATATTATGAGATAATCTTTTATAGATATTTTAGGTAGGAGAAAACCACACTTAACTCTCAACTCCAGCCTTATCACCTCCCTTATCTCGTCCATAAATGTGTCCAGCCAGCACCCATGAACTTATCTTCAATTACTCCTTCTAATAAAAGATTATCAAACACTCTCTCTCGGACAGATTTTAGGAGATCTTTTGCATGCCCATTTCGAAGCTGTTGTAAGTGTTTTATCATAAAGTCTCCTTCATATAAGTTGTTCCTTTTTGAGTCTAGTTTACATGGATATCTTATTTGCCCCATTTGAAGATCATTTGGTCAGTCAAATATTGTGTAAACTATAGAAAGGTCATTCTGGGAGATAAACTGGAGAATATGTTATAGTTTGGAGTTTTTGACCAAGCTAATGGATAGATATTGGTCCGAAATTTTTATGGAGTATTGTTAACATGTATATGTGACTATTGGTTGAGGATTTTTGCATGATTAAAGGTTTTGATGAAAGATGTTCTTAGATTTAGAAACTTAGAAACTGGAAGAAGAAAAACAGTTTCTGTTTTGAGAAAGTTTAACTCTTTGGTGGTCTAAACCTATTCTAATGACTTTGATAATTTTATTGGAAGATCCTAAACATCTTATATACATGTTATATTATTATTTTGAAGATATTTGATGTTAGTTTCAAAGATATGAAATTTTATGCAAAGAGATATTCAAATAAGTCAAAGTGTGGATATTCTTGGCTAAATTTATGTTTTGGTTAATTTCTAACCATATGATCTTGAATTAGAAGCTTATATATGTTTTAGGACATCTTTTTAAACCATGTGATGGTTTGGTTTGAAGATCATATATTTATAAGTCATAGATCAAGAGATTTATCAAAACTAGTTGAAGGAAAAGTTTATGTTTTTGGACTAAGTGTAAAACCAAAAATTCCAAATGTTATTTTGTGATTTTGGTGACTTTAGTTTGATGATTTAAAGCATGGTTGATATTAGGATGATATTATGAATATGTTAGAAGTAAGATTTGATTTTTTGAAATTCTTGGAGATGTTTTGATTTAAGGTCAAAACTTGTGATTCAAGTGCTTGGATCTTTTTACAAAAAAAGTTTGGTGTTGATTATTAGTTTTTTCTAAATGGATGTTTTAAGTATGGTTTTGAACTTAGGATTGGAAGATGTTTGTTGCAAAATTTTGGTTTAAGCATGAGTTTTGAAGTTGGAAGGAATTGCAACAAAAATAAAGGGAAATGGCCTATGGATGGTTCGACCATAGTGTGTTCTTCATAGTTGTGTTTTGTTTTAAATTTTTCTGAGTTGATATTTAAGTTTAGGACAAGATTTACATGAGGAATGTAAATTTTGGAAACTTTTGGAGTTAGTATGCAAAATCCTTAAGTTATGGATAAAACGGTCATTTTCCCACATGTAGAGAGTAAAATGAAAATTTTACTCTCTAAGTTAGTATTTTCCATATTTCAAATTATTAGTGATTTAGTTCTAACTTTTAGAATCACTAATTACAGTTCCTCGTGATCGCACTTGAAGTTTTATAAGAAACGCGGAGATCGAGGTAAGTTAGCTTTTAACTTACTAGCAGTCTACTGTGTATGTGTGCTAAGTAAAAGAATTACAGTGTATGTATGTATGTTATCATATATGTCATGCCATGCCAAGTTATCATGTAATTGTCTATTATACAGAATTTATTCTGTCATCAATTTTTATCTGTTACACAATATATTCTGTCATGTATTACTATACATTACAAATATGTCATGCTAAATATGTTGTCTGTTATATGTTATGCCATGTTACGAAATGTTATTATCTCAAGTTGGTTATGTATTTCAAATTATGTTCAAGTCACGTTATGTTACGTCAGGGCTTCAGTCCTTTCATATTCCAGTCACGTTTCATCTTGAGTATATTCAGTTTATGTAGAATACATGGGGCCACAACAACTGTGGAGTATATATTTAACTGCATAGTGATGTATAGAATACATGGGGCCACAACAACTGTGGAGTATGTATTTTTAATGTTAAGTTAAGTTTGTGTAGAATACATAGGGCCACAACAACTGTGGAGTATGTATTTACACGTAGAATACATGGGGCCACAACAACTGTGGAGTATGTATTTTTCATGTTAATTCAAGTTTCAGAGCAAGTTCATGCTAAGTCAAGTTTCAGATCAAGTTCATGTTAAGTCAAATTCAGTTCATGATTCAATTTAAGCTATGTCAATTATGTTATGTTGTACGCTAAGTTATGCTTTAATTACTTATAAATTTGATTATGCATTTATGCTTTTACTGTCATACATGCATCATTAGTCTGTATGGAAGTTTTTTGTTAACTTGCTGAGATTTGTAATCAAATCTCACTGTGGTAGTCCCAACTACCATTCCCCCCGAATGGTAGATCTTGTTACAGGACCTGAAGGAGGATCAGGAGCTGACCAACTAGATACAGTCGACTGAACGACGGTGCGTCGTTAATGTTAATATAGTAGTTAAATTACTACTTGTACGATGGAGTTGCATCTCCAGTACTTTTGGATCATAACTATTTTGGAATAGTGCTGTGATTTTAGTTATTCAATGGATCTTTATGTATGAAGTATGTTTTAAGTATTGGGATATTTTCAGTTTGGTGCATAGTATTGCTAAAGAAAAAAAAATTATCCGCTGCGAATATTGCATAATGTTAGATGCATGTTAGGATTATTGCATCTTATATGTCATGAACGGGGGCAGGTAACCTTGTGTTGCATGTCTCGACGCTTCAAATGTCCGTCCGATCCCAAACGGAATTTGGGGGCGTCACAGGGTGGTATCAGAGCAATACGTCTCTGGGCAGTAAATCCACATGTCCTTAGGAAATGCACCAAATATTAGGTTTGAAATTTAGTTGTCATTAGGCTTGAATTTCTTAAAGGTATGAGAGGTATTATATGATTGTAATATGTATACTCGTGTGTTACAGGAAGAGACAAATTGCTCATGGTAGAATACCTCAAAACCCTGAAGGTGGTATCAATCAGGAGAATCATGATTCCCCGATGGATGGAGGATTAGCTGAAGCTGTGCGTATGCTGACTGACGTGCTTAGACATCAGCAACAGCAACAAGTGAACACACCTAGACCCGAAGTTAGGGGTTGTCCATATGAGAAGTTTATGCTTTACCGTTACCCAAATTTTTTTGGTAATGAAGGACCACTGAGAGCCGAGAAATGGATTATAGATCTCGAGAGAACGTACGAGATTTGTGGATGTCTTGAGGACCAAAAGGTTCTATATGCTGGATACCGATTCCAAGGAGAAGCTGGAATATGGTGGGATACACGTAGGCAACTTCTAGTTAGGGAACTAGGTAGTATGGCTGCATTGTCTTGGGAGAGGTTCAAGGAAGAGTTTGACAACAGATTCTTCCCAGACTCTGTCAAACAATTGAAAGCCCTGGAATTTGCGTCCTTAAAACAAGGTAGTTTGACTGTAGAGCAGTATGCTACTAAATTCATGGCATTGGGAAGGTTTGCACCACACTTGATTTCAACTCAAAAGATGCAGGCACAAAAGTTTCAAGCAGGACTTCTGCCTAGAATCCGAAGTCAAGTAGCTTGCCTTAGAATAGAGAATTACCAAGAGTTGGTAAATGTAGCGACAATAGCAGAGGCTGAGCAGAAGGAATTGGCAATCCAGAACATGACCGATCGAAAGAGGGCCATGCCATTTACTACAAGCAGTAGTGCTGAGAAAAAGAGGCCTTTTTCTAGTCCGGAGAAAGGCAAGGGAATAATGATTGGAGGACAGAAGCCGTCTTTTTATTCACCATGCCCTAAGTGTGGTAAGCTTCATTCTGGAGAATGTTACAAGGGATATGGAGTCTGTTACCGATGTGGAAAACCAGGACATATGATTAGAGATTGTCCTAACGCCAAACAAGGTAGTGGAGCTGATGATCGCAAGCCAAGGCCCCACATCCCGGCACGAGTGTATGCAGTAACACCCGGTGATTTTGATGTTGACGCACCTGAAACTGATGAAGCTGGCGTCATGACTGGTATTTTTTTTATATTTTTTTTTTCTTTCTTTCCTTTTAGTATTTATGATGTTGCAGGTATTATGAATGTGTTAGAATTAGTATTAATATCGGTGTATATATTTTTTTTTTAAGAAGAGTTAATTTGTTTAGGTTCTCGGCTTGTGCACTATTCGATTCAGGTGCGTCGCAGTCCTTTGTGTCTGCAGCGTTTGCACGAATTTGTAGTTTGCAGGCTGAACTATTACCACGACGGGTTGTAGTATTAATTCCCGATGGGAATACAGTATCTTGTACCCATTTAGTTAATGATTGTCCGTTAGAGCTAGAAGGAAGGACACTGAAGGCTAACTTGTTAGTATTCGGTCAGATGGAATTAGACCTGATTTTGGGGATGGACTGGCTTTTCAAGCACTACGCTAAGATAGACTGTCGGAAACGAGAGGTTGTGTTTGAACCTCCAACTGAAGACAGGATGAGTTACGCAGGAACATCAGTTAAGGCCACCCCACCTTTGATCTCGGCGTTGCAAGCTAGGAAGTGTATCGATGATGGAGCCTCAGCGTTTCTATTGATAACTGTAGAGGAGACAACCAAAACTATAGGAATCCAAGGGATACCTGTGGTTGAAGACTTTCCTGAAGTTTTCGTTGATGAGTTACCTGGTTTACCACCAGATAGAGAAGTAGAATTCCAAATAGAGTTGGAGCCGGCAACAACTCCGACTCACAAGGCGCCATATCGTATGGCCCCTACCGAGTTGAAGGAGCTCAAGCTACAATTGGAAGAACTTTTGGAGAAGGGTTTTATCCGCCCTAGTTCTTCGCCGTGGGGAGCACCTGTGTTATTTGTGAAGAAAAAAGATGGATCTATGAGGATGTGTATAGACTATAGAGAGTTGAATAAGGTGACGATTAAGAATAGATACCCATTACCCAGAATCGATGATTTGTTGGATCAGTTGCAAGGAGCAGCAGTGTTTTCAAAGATTGACCTGAGATCCGGGTATTATCAGCTAAAAGTCAAGGATCAAGATGTGCTGAAAACTGCCTTTAGGACAAGGTATGGCCACTTCGAGTTTTTAGTGATGCCTTTTGGGTTAACCAATGCTCCAGCCGCATTCATGGACATGATGAACAAAATATTCAGACCTTATTTGGATAATTTTGTTGTCGTATTCATTGATGACATCTTAATCTACTCTAAGAACGAGGAGGAACACAGACATCATCTAAGCATGGCTTTAACTATACTTAAAGATCAGAAACTTTATGCCAAACTTAGTAAGTGTGAGTTCTGGCTGGAAGAAGTAAAATTTCTAGGTCATGTGATCTCTAGTAGAGGAGTAGCAGTAGACCCGAGCAAGATTGAAGCTGTAACGAACTGGCAGAGACCGACCAATGTGCATGAGATCCGAAGTTTCTTAGGACTGGCTGGTTACTATAGGAGATTTGTGGAAGGATTCTCCCGTTTGTCTGGACCACTCACCGCCCTGACTAAGAAAAATGTGAAATTTACTTGGAATGATAAGTGCGAAACAAGTTTTCTTGAGTTGAAGAAAAGACTTACCACCGCACCGGTACTTACACTGCCGGAACCTCTTAAATCTTTTGTAGTATATAGCGATGCATCTAAGGCAGGACTCGGATGTGTGCTAATGCAAGAAGGGAAAGTGGTTGCTTATGCTTCACGACAACTGAAGAATCACAAACAGAATTATCCTACTCATGATTTGGAATTAGCTGCAGTAGTTTTTGCTCTTAAAATTTGGAGACATTATTTGTATGGCGAGAAGTGTAAAGTCTTCACAGATCACAAAAGCCTAAAGTACCTGTTTGAGCAGAAGAATCTTAATATGAGGCAAAGAAGATGGCTGGAATTAATCAGCGACTATCAGTGCGACATCAAGTATCATCCTGGAAAGGCCAACGTGGTAGCTGATGCTTTAAGCCGCAAGAGCAGACAAGAAGCTTCATCAGTTCCTTCATCAGAAGTAAATTCCCTCTTATGTAGTATGAGAAAACTGTTGATTAGAAACCGTAGTCAGGAAACCATGTTGACTACAATCCAAGAATTCATTCCATTGGACTGGGAAGAACTGAAAGACCGTCAAAAGAAGGACAGTAAACTTGCGGAAGTTGTAAAAAAGATCGAAAAGTCAAAAGGACCAGTGGACTTTAGCCTCAGAGAAGATGGGACTCTGTATTACAAGGACCGAAGAGTCATTCCAGCAGATGAAGAGTTAAAGGAAAAAGTACTAAAGGAAGCTCATAACACACCTTACACTGCTCATCCTGGTAGTACAAAAATGTATCAGGATTTGAAACAGTCTTTTTGGTGGGAAGGAATGAAGAAGGACGTAGCAGAATTTGTGAACAAATGTTCTGTCTGTAGATTAGTAAAAGCAGAGCACCAAAAGCCAGCCGGTAAATTGCAGTCATTGCCAATCCCAGAATGGAAATGGGAGGATATTTCCATGGATTTTATAGTAGGCTTTCCAAGGACCTCAGCCGGAAATAATACTATCTGGGTAATAGTTGATCGTCTGACAAAAAGTGTTCACTTCATACCCATTAAGAATACAGATTCTCTAGAAAGATTGACGAGAATTTATATAGCATAGATTGTCAGATTGCATGGAGTGCCTAAGACGATCGTATCAGATAGAGACCCTCGTTTTACGTCACGCTTCTGGAAAAGTTTACAAGAATCGATGGGCTCTAGTATGAGGTTTAGTAGTGCATACCACCCACAAACAGATGGACAGACAGAAAGGACGATTCAAACTTTGGAAGATATGCTAAGAGCCTGTGTTTTGGATTACGAAGGGAATTGGGAGAAACAATTACCTTTGGTAGAATTTGCTTATAACAATAGTTTCCAGGCCACTATTCAAATGGCACCATATGAAGCCTTGTATGGTAGAAAGTGTAGATCACCTCTGTATTGGGATGAAGTAGGGGAAAGCAAAGTAGTTGGACCAGAAGTCTTACAAGAGATTAAGGACCAAGTACACTTGATTAAAGAAAGGATGAAAACAGCACAGAGTCGACAGAAGAGCTACGCTGATAATCGAAGGAGGAGCATAGATTTTAAAGTTGGAGATTGGGTCTATGTGAAGGTATCTCCTATGAGAGGAGTAAGTCGTTTCGGAGTGAAAAACAAGTTAAGTCCGAGATATGTGGGACCCTATGAGATAGTGGAGAAAGTGGGAGTAGTTGCATATCGTTTGGAATTGCCAACTGAGTTCCATGGAATTCATAATGTTTTCCACGTGTCTTCTTTGAAAAAGAGTTTTGGGAATCAGACACCAACGATACTGGATCCCGATAGCATACCTTTACAACCAAACTTGACCTATGAAGAGAAGCCAATGCAAATTCTTGACTGGAAAGATAAAGAGTTGCGGAACCGTAAAATCCCATTGGTCAAAGTACTTTGGCAAAATCATAATATTCAAGAGGCGACTTGGGAGAAGGAAGTTGATATGCGAGCCAAGTACCCCCAGTTGTTTGACATCTAAATTCAGTCTTGCATAGTTGTTTTGGGCTTTTGTTTAATTGATACTTTGTGGTTCACGTGTACGGGACTGACAATATCAGACGTTGTATTTCGTTATTCGAATATCAATAAAGTATATGTGTTTCCTTAACTTTTGAATTGTTATTTCTTACTTACTTCGATTTCGAGGACGAAATCTTTTTTTTAGGAGGGGAGATTGTAATAGCCCGCTAGAAATTCAATTGTGAAATTTCTATTAACTTTAGGAATCTCGTGAAAAACCCATAAGTTTTCACAAATCCATTAATCGTATAGGTTTTTGTCTAACTACATAGTTAGTGTTATTATTTACTATGGTATCAGAAGTGTATTTTTGATTATTGGAGATAGTTAGAAGTGTCAAAATGTATTATGGTTTGTGCCATTAGACTCGGAGGGTTATTTAAAGTCTTATGGCGCAATAACTTTTTTTTCATATTTTCGGACAAAACGTCTGTTCAAAACTGTAGATATTATTGGATAAAAAGAAATATTTTGAGGTAATTTTCGTGAACATTATTGGGTAAAAATATTTTGAGTTGATTTTTATAGATATTATTAGATAAAAATATCTTAAGTTGATTTTTGTAGATATTATTGGATAGAATATTATGAGATAATCTTTTATAGATATTTTAAGTAGGAGAAAACCACACTTAACTCTCAACTCCAGCCTTATCACCTCCCTTATCTCGTCCATAAATGTGTCCAGCCAGCACCCATGAACTTATCTTCAATTACTCCTTCTAATAAAAGATTATCAAACACTCTCTCTCGGATAGATTTTAGGAGATCTTTTGTATGCCCATTTCGAAGCTGTTGTAAGTGTTTTATCATAAAGTCTCCTTCATATTGTGTAAACTATAGAAAGGTCATTCTGGGAGATAAACTGGAGAATATGTTATAGTTTGGAGTTTTTGACCAAGCTAATGGATAGATATTGGTCCGAAATTTTTATGGAGTATTGTTAACATGTATATGTGACTATTGGTTGAGGATTTTTGCATGATTAAAGGTTTTGATGAAAGATGTTCTTAGATTTAGAAACTTAGAAACTGGAAGAAGAAAAACAGTTTCTGTTTTGAGAAAGTTTAACTCTTTGGTGGTCTAAACCTATTCTAATGACTTTGATAATTTTATTGGAAGATCCTAAACATCTTATATACATGTTATATTATTATTTTGAAGATATTTGATGTTAGTTTCAAAGATATGAAATTTTATGCAAAGAGATATTCAAATAAGTCAAAGTGTGGATATTCTTGGCTAAATTTATGTTTTGGTTAATTTCTAACCATATGATCTTGAATTAGAAGCTTATATATGTTTTAGGACATCTTTTTAAACCATGTGATGGTTTGGTTTGAAGATCATATATTTATAAGTCATAGATCAAGAGATTTATCAAAACTAGTTGAAGGAAAAGTTTATGTTTTTGGACTAAGTGTAAAACCAAAAATTCCAAATGTTATTTTGTGATTTTGGTGACTTTAGTTTGATGATTTAAAGCATGGTTGATGTTAGGATGATATTATGAATATGTTAGAAGTAAGATTTGATTTTTTGAAATTCTTGGAGATGTTTTGATTTAAGGTCAAAACTTGTGATTCAAGTGCTTGGATCTTTTTACAAAAAAAGTTTGGTGTTGATTATTAGTTTTTTCTAAATGGATGTTTTAAGTATGGTTTTGAACTTATGATTGGAAGATGTTTGTTGCAAAATTTTGGTTTAAGCATGAGTTTTGAAGTTGGAAGGAATTGCAACAAAAATAAAGGGAAATGGCCTATGGATGGTTCGACCATAGTGTGTTCTTCATAGTTGTGTTTTGTTTTAAATTTTTCTGAGTTGATATTTAAGTTTAGGACAAGATTTACATGAGGAATGTAAATTTTGAAAACTTTTGGAGTTAGTATGCAAAATCCTTAAGTTATGGGTAAAACGGTCATTTTCCCACATGTAGAGAGTAAAATGAAAATTTTACTCTTTAAGTTAGTATTTTCCATATTTCAAATTATTAGTGATTTAATTCTAACTTTTAGAATCACTAATTACAGTTCCTCGTGATCGCACTTGAAGTTTTATAAGAAACGCGGAGATCGAGGTAAGTTAGCTTTTAACTTACTAGCAGTCTACTGTGTATGTGTGCTAAGTAAAAGAATTACAATGTATGTATGTATGTTATCATATATGTCATGCCATGCCAAGTTATCATGTAATTGTCTATTATACAGAATTTATTCTGTCATCAATTTTTATCTGTTACACAATATATTCTGTCATGTATTACTATACATTACAAATATGTCATGCTAAATATGTTGTCTGTTATATGTTATGCCATGTTACGAAATGTTATTATCTCAAGTTGGTTATGTATTTCAAATTATGTTCAAGTCACGTTATGTTACGTCAGGGCTTCAGTCCTTTCATATTCCAGTCACGTTTCATCTTGAGTATATTCAGTTTATGTAGAATACATGGGGCCACAACAACTGTGGAGTATGTATTTAACTGCATAGTGATGTATAGAATACATGGGGCCACAACAACTGTGGAGTATGTATTTACACATAGAATACATGGGGCCACAACAACTGTGGAGTATGTATTTTTAATGTTAAGTCAAGTTTGTGTAGAATACATAGGGCCACAACAACTGTGGAGTATGTATTTACACGTAGAATACATGGGGCCACAACAACTGTGGAGTATGTATTTTTCATGTTAATTCAAGTTTCAGAGCAAGTTCATGCTAAGTCAAGTTTCAGATCAAGTTCATGTTAAGTCAAGTTCAGTTCATGATTCAATTTAAGCTATGTCAATTATGTTATGTTGTACGCTAAGTTATGCTTTAATTACTTATAAATTTGATTATGCATTTATGCTTTTACTGTCATACATGCATCATTAGTCTGTATGGAAGTTTTTTGTTAACTTGCTGAGATTTGTAATCAAATCTCACTGTGGTAGTCCCAACTACCATTCCCCCCGAATGGTAGATCTTGTTACAGGACCTGAAGGAGGATCAGGAGCTGACCAATTAGATACAGTCGACTGAACGACGGTGCGTCGTTAATGTTAATATAGTAGTTAAATTACTACTTGTACGATGGAGTTGCATCTCCAGTACTTTTGGATCATAACTATTTTGGAATAGTGCTGTGATTTTAGTTATTCAATGGATCTTTATGTATAAAGTATGTTTTAAGTATTGGGATATTTTCAGTTTGGTGCATAGTATTGCTAAAGAAAAAAAAATTATCCGCTGCGAATATTGCATAATGTTAGATGCATGTTAGGATTATTGCATCTTATATGTCATGAACGGGGGCAGGTAACCTTGTGTTGCATGTCTCGACGCTTCAAATGTCCGTCCGATCCCAAACGGAATTTGGGGGCGTCACACCTGCCACCTTTCAAGGGTTGATGAACCACATTTTCAAACCCTTTTTGAGAAGGTTTGTATTGGTTTTTTTTTATGATATACTCGTTTATAGTAAAACTCTTGAAGATCATTTGAAGCATGTGCACACTGTTTTGAGCATACTAAGACAACATACTCTTTATGCTAAAAGGTCAAAGTGTAAGTTTGGGGTACATGAAATTGAGTACTTGGGACATATTATTTCTGGGAAGGGTGTGCAGACAGATTCTTCCAAAACTGCAGCTATGGTTGAATGGCCTATTCCTAAAACCTTGAAGTCATTAAGGGGGTTTTTAGGGTTGACTGGATATTATAGGAAGTTCATTAAAGGCTATGGTTCGATAGCTGCCCCTCTAACAGAATTGTTGAAAAAAAATTCATTTTGTTGGAATGAACAAGCTGCTGTTGCCTTTGATATGTTAAAAGCAGCTGTGAGCAGTCCTCCTGTGTTGAGATTGCCAGATTTCAATAAACCATTCACCATTGAGTGTGATGCATCTGCTGTGGGTCTTGGTGCAGTTTTAATGCAAGAGGCTCAACCTATAGCATTTTATAGCAAAGCTTTGAAAGGGAAGGCATTGTTTCTGTCGACATATGAAAAAGAATTGCTGGCTTTAGTTTCTGCAGTGCAAAAATGGAGACCTTATCTTCTTGGCCATGCTTTTAAGATTAAGACTGATCAACAAGCACTCAAGTTCTTAGTGGAACAGAAGATTGAGACTGAAGCTCAACATAAATGGGTTTCAAAACTCATAGGTTATGATTTTTCTGTGGATTATAAAAAAGGGAAAGAGAATTTGGTGGCTGATGCTCTCTCAAGAAAGGATGAGGAAGAACAAGTTGTTTTGGCAGTGATCTCTTTTCCCACTCCTTTGTGGATTGATGAGCTAAAAGGAAGCTATCCTTTGTGCCCAAGGATATATGATATTGTTACTAAATTGCAGATGGGAGAACCAGGCCCTAAACACTTTTCCATGCAGCAAGGGTTATTGCTGAGGAAAGGGAAGATGGTGGTTGTTCCTGCATCTTCCATTCAATCCAAAATCCTTGAGTATGTTCATAACAACCCACAGGCTGGCCATGTAGGTTATCACAAGACACTGCATCGTGCTAGAAGGGACTTTTGGTGGGAAGGTATGAGGAAAGATATCAGGAGATTGGTCAAAGAATGTGATGTTTACCAAGTCAGTAAGAATGAGCATGTCTTGTATCCTGGGTTGTTGCAGCCCTTGCCTATACCAGATTCGCCATGGTTGGACATCTCCATGGACTTCATTGAAGGATTGCCACTTTCTAATGGAGTTTCTGTCATTTTTTCTGTTATTGATCGATTAACCAAATTTGCTCATTTCTTTTCTCTCTTACACCCTTATACTGCAGCTAAGGTGGCTCAAGTCTTTTTCACTGGTGTCTTTAAATTACATGGCCTTCCTCGTTCCATTGTTTCAGATAGAGATACAGTTTTTACAAGTGCATTTTGGAGGCAATTATTTCAGTTGCAGGAAGTTTCTTTGGATTTCAGTTCATCTTACCATCCACAGTCAGATGGTCAGACAGAAGCCTTGAACAAATGTGTAGAGGGCTATCTAAGGTGTTATTGCAGTCACAAGCCTAAGGAATGGAATTCATGGCTGCCAATGGCTGAATGGTGTTATAACACCACTATCCATTCGACCACTAACATTACTCCTTTCGAGGCTCTTTATGGTTACCCTCCTCCTCACCTGCTGGCTTATGTGCCAGATACTTCTTCCAATGATGCTGTGGATAAGCAATTAAGGTCCAGAGAGGAAGTGCTGTCCTTGTTAAGAGATAACATCTTCAAAGCTCAACAGAGAATGAAGTGTTTTGCTGACAGGAAAAGGAGTGACAGATCCTTTGAAGTTGGGGATTGGGTCTTTTTGAGACTCCAGCCTTATCGACAAAAGTCAGTAGCTATAAGGCACAATATGAAGTTAGCCCCACGTTTTTATGGCCCTTTCCAGATTCTGCAGAAACTTGGGACAGTGGCATATAAGTTGAATTTACCTGACACTTCCAAAATTCACCCAGTTTTTCATGTCTCATGCCTTAAAAAGAAACTTGGCCAGCACATTGTTCCCTTTCTTACCTTACCTCCTACGGATTCTTCTGGTCAATTACAGCCTGTGTGACGCCCCCAAAATCCCCACGCCCGAACACGGGGAAATTGAGACGTCCGGATGGTGACACCCCGGGTCACCATCCCATCGACGGGTGCCGAGTGTGTGCAAGGCAGCAATTGTGTACAGAGAGGCACGCAGCGGATAAGAAAGTCATAACTAAGTACCAGAATTTTTCTTAACGTAGTACAAGCTGTTTAAAACATACATAGATAAAATATTACATATATCACAAATACAGTTTTAAACAAATAAAAAGACAACATCAGCAACCCGGCGGAGCCGCATCCTCGGGCTCAGCCTCTTCCTCCTCAACCTCATCTCCTGCACCAAAAGCTACGGGACCACGAATGGTACCGCAGGTAAGTAAAACCCAAACACTACCAGATAAAAACACATATAACTCAAACAAGATGCATGAAACATGCCCAATGCACAAACCCGTAAAACACAAGTTTTCCACGCACGCCAAAAGACACATTTGACATCTCAAACCATTATCCAATTTTAACCGTATGCACCATGACCTCCCCTAGGGGTCATCCGCACACCCTGGCTCCAGTGTCACACCGCAGAGTACCGCCACGCATGTGACACCCAACGAGCGATGCCCAGTTCCGCGCCCCGCGCGTGCGTAGCCAAGCATCCTCTAGCCCTCGCCAGCGAAGGGCCACGGAGTCGGTGAGTAGGCCGATGCCCGGTTCCGCGCCCGGCGCGTTCGTAGCCAAGCACCCCCTAGTCCCGCTCCCATTATCGCTTTCGATAACTCAGGGGACATCACTCAGTTTATTCCGCTCCCGAGTGACCAGAGGAGCTCCACCGAGATAATAACCCATCCCGGCTTGGGTTCGTGATACCCACGCACCCGCAACACACTCACGCCAAAACACAGGCTTTTCTCATAAACCCACACACACGTGCATGCACCATGTAATGCCAAATCAATGCACAATAAAATAATCCAACAATCATAAATCAAATAAACAAGCAACTCCGTCCTCCATCCATCCGACCCCCGAAACTCCTCGGATTCAGTCCGGAATCAACAACCAACAACAGTAAAATAAATGAATGAGCAATATATATTTAAATCTGAAAATAGGGTTTGGAAAATACTTACAGCGCTATACGGCAATTTTAGAAAACACGAGGCGTTGCAAACGGCGGAAAAACAGCAACGTCACAGTGAAAATTCACTGTGGCCGTGGGTCCGAAAAACCCACTTTTGAACGGGGACAAACTAGGTCACGAAATTGATAGGGAATGGTCTAGAGGTGGTTGTGAAGCTATTGGAAGTGACGGACGGCCGTGAGTGGCGGCGGAATGGCCGGAAATGGCCGGATTACCCAAAACGGAAACTAAGCTCGTAGGAGCTGTTCCGGTGGTCGTTGGAGGCCGGAAATAGGTGGGTTAGGACGGCAAGGAGTCGGTGATGAAGTGGTGAAGAAATGGTGGCCGGAGGTGGAGCGACGGCGGCGGATCGGAGCAAAATCCGTGCGCCCTTTGGAAGCTTTTTCCGGCCAAATGGCCGGCCGGTTGGGGGTGGGTTTTGGAGGGAAGGTAGACCGGAAGGAGAGGAAGAGAATGGGACCGGTGGGAGGCCGAACGGTGGCCGGACGGCGGCGGTAGGGCTTAGGGAAGGTGACGCCGGCGTAGGGAGAGAGAGAGAAGAGAGAGAGAGCACGGGGGGGGGGGGTATCCGGGTCGAGCGGGAGGGAGGAGAGAGAAAAGAAAGAGAAAAAAGAAAAAGAAGAAAAAAGAAAAGAAGGGAAAAGAAAAAGGAAAAAGAGAAAAAGAAAAGAAAAAAAAAAAGATGTAAAAAGAAATGAGGTCCAGTCCTCACTCCGGGAAAAGAAACAAACCGCCAAAAAGATTAAAACCACAAAAACAACTAAAAGAAATAAAACACAACCTCAAATAAATTAAAATAAATTAAAAACCGACTTTAAAAACGCAATTAAAATAAAATAAAATATCTGATATATTAATTAAAATAAAAACAATTATTTCAGCGAAAATACACTTAAAAGCGGGTCATCACATCCTCCCCTCCTTAAAAACAATTTCGTCCTCGAAATTGCAAGATCACCATCAACTTAAACCAAGCCACACAAACGCACATGAACCAACTGAGACCAAGATTAAAATTACATACCTTCATCATTCAAACAAATATGGATATTGCTCCCTCATGTCCGCTGCTCGCTCCCAAGAGAAGTCTTGAGCTAACGGATCTCCCCAAGCCACTTTAACTAAAGGTATCGTCTTGGACCTCAACTGTTGCTCCTTCCAATCCAAAATCTGCGACGGAACAACCTCGTAAGTGAGATCCGGTTGCAACTGAATACCTGCTGGGTCGACGAAACGTGGCTCTTGCTGTCCAAAGCTCTTCTTCAGGGATGATACATGGAAGACGTCATGAACATCTCCAAAATAATCCGGCAAAGCAACTCTATAGGCGACGGACCCTACTCTCTCCAGAATCTGAAAAGGGCCGACGTACCTCGGATCTAGTTTCTTTTTCTTACCAAAACGCTTAACACCTCTCATGGGAGAGACTTTAAGATAAACCCAATCACCAACTTCAAATGACAATTCTCTCCTCCTGGTATCAGCGTAGCTTTTCTGGCGACTCTGAGCTGCCGCCATTTTTTCTCTGATGATCCGGACTTGGCTTTGCATTTCCTGAATTATTTCGGGTCCAATTACCCTACTCTCCCCAACTTCATCCCAACACAAGGGCGACCTACACTTTCTCCCATAAAGAGCTTCATAGGGAGCCATCTGAATGGTCGCATGGTAGCTGTTATTGTAGGCAAACTCAATGAGCGGCAAATGATTTTCCCAACTCCCTTGGAATTCCAGGGCACATGCTCTCAACATGTCTTCCAAGGTCTGTATGGTGCGCTCTGACTGGCCGTCTGTCTGCGGGTGATAAGCAGTACTGAACTTCAACTTAGTACCCAAAGCTGCCTGCAAACTCTTCCAGAACTGCGATGTAAACCTCGGGTCTCGATCCGACACTATAGTCTTTGGTATGCCATGTAGCCGAACTATCTCTTTGACATACAAACGGGTCAACTTACCCAAAGAGTCGGTGTTGTTAACAGGCAGAAAATGAGCACTCTTCGTTAACCGGTCCACAATCACCCAAACAGAATTCTTCCCACTAGGTGTTCTCGGCAAACCCACAACGAAATCCATCGTGATGTCATCCCACTTCCACTCAGGAATAGGGAGGGGTTGGAGCATACCTGCAGGTCTCTGATGCTCGGCCTTTACCTGACGACACGTGTGGCATTTCTCCACATATAAGGCAACGTCCTTCTTCATTCCATCCCACCAGTAATTTTTCTTCAAGTCTCGATACATCTTTGTACTGCCGGGATGAACTGAATACGGGGCCGCATGAGCTTCCGCCATGATTCGTTCCTTGAAATCTGAGTCCTTTGGGATCACTCTGCGATCTCGGAACCGAAGTATTCCATCACTATCCATGCTATAGTGCAACGGCCCTCGAGATTTTCGGACTCTTTTCCTGATGTTCAGCAGCTTCTGATCCTTTCTTTGGAGAGCTTTCAATTCTTCAAAATCTATTACCCGAATGTCCAGAACCGAAGACAAAATCTCTACTTGCTGCGAACTCTCTATAAGGAGCCTTCTCATCCCATAAAGTAACGAATCCATTTCTGACGGTTCGGCTTCATCCTCCAAATGAGACTTCCGGCTCAAAGCATCAGCAACTATGTTAGCCTTCCCCGGGTGGTACTTGATCTCACACTGATAGTCACTGATTAGCTCTAGCCAACGCCTCTGCCTCATATTCAAATTTTTCTGGGAAAACAAATGCTTCAAGCTCTTATGATCCGTAAATACCTCACAAGCTTCCCCATACAAGAAATGCCGCCAGATCTTGAGTGCAAAAACAATCGCAGCCAACTCTAGATCATGCGTCGGATAATTCTTCTCATGGTCCTTAAGCTGACGAGATGCATAGGCTACAACCCGTCCTTCCTGCATAAGGACACAACCCAAACCGAACTTAGACGCATCACTGAAGACTACAAACGGCTTATGCGGTTCTGGGAGTGCTAACACTGGTGCCGTCGTCAGCCTGTTCTTCAATTCCTGGAAGCTTCTCTCACATTTCTCTGACCAAACAAATTCTGTATTCTTCCGAGTCAAAGCTGTGAGAGGTCCGGATAAACGAGCAAAACCCTCTACAAACCTTCGGTAGTAACCGGCGAGCCCCAAGAAACTCCTGATCTCGCGTACTGTAGTTGGGCGTGGCCATGACAAAATGGCTTCTACCTTACTGGGATCAACTGCCACTCCACCCTGGGAAATTACATGCCCAAGAAATTTAACTTCTTCCAACCAGAACTCACACTTGCTGAGCTTGGCGTACAACTGGTGCTCTCTCAATTTCTCAAGTACCAGACTAAGATGATACACATGCTCTTCAATATCTCGGGAATAAATCAGTATATCATCAATAAATACTACCACGAAGGAATCCAGATAAGGTTGGAACACCCGATTCATCAAATCCATGAAAGCGGCAGGAGCATTAGCTAGCCCAAACGGCATCACCTTAAATTCATAGTGTCCATACCTCGACCTGAAGGCAGTTTTCGGCACATCCTGCTCTCTGATTCTCAGCTGGTAGTATCCTGACCTCAGATCAATTTTTGAGAACACCGCTGCTCCTTGAAGTTGGTCAAACAAGTCATCAATCCGCGGGAGAGGGTATTTATTTTTGATGGTCACCTTGTTCAACTCCCTATAGTCAATGCACATACGAAGGGTTCCATCTTTCTTTTTAACAAATAAAACTGGAGCACCCCACGGCGACGTACTAGGCTGAATAAACCCCTTCTCTACTAATTCTTGCAACTGAGTCTTCAACTCTTTCAATTCAGCTGGTGCCATGCGGTAAGGAGCCTTATGCACAGGAGCCGCTCCAGGTTCCAAGTCTATAACAAACTCCATCTCTCGCACGGGGGGCAGTCCGGGCAAGTCATCCACAAACACATCGGGAAACTCTTCCACAACTGGAATATCTGCCAAGGACTTCCTCTCAGACGGCGTGGATACCATCTGAACCAAGAATGCATCCGCTCCCCATGCAATCTCTCTTCTTGCCTGTATCGCCGATATAATCATCGGCTTTTCTTTTAATCTACTCCCCGCAAATTCCAGACAATCACCATCCGGAAGCTGAAAGCTAATTGTCCGACTTCTGCAATTAATAGTCGCAGAATATCGGTATAGCCAATCCATCCCGAGGATGATATCAAAACCCAACAGCTTGAATACCACCAGATCAGCATCCAAAAATCTTCCCTCAAAATTTAACGGGCATCCCAAAGCAACCTTGGAACACCACACCATCTCGCCGTCGGGCAGCGCCACTACCATAGCCTTCGGCAACGGTTCCGTGACCAAGTTACACACCCGAGCAAATGTGGAAGACACAAACGATCGTGAAGCACCAGAATCAAACAAAGTACAAGCATAAAACTCATACAACCGGACTCTTCCTGTGATTACTCCCGCATCATGGGTCGCTGGTGCCTCATCGTCCACCTCTCCGGGCGTGACAGCATAAACCCGGGCTTGCACTGCTTGTCTCGGGTTGGTTCTTCCACCGTGTCTACCTCCACGGCTTCCTTGAGCTCTGACGGGGCAATCCCGAACTATATGTCCCACTTGACCGCACCGATAACACTGGGGTCCGCTACTCGTGCGACACTCGCCCTCATGAGCTCTATTACAAACCCCACAAACAGGCATACGTCCTCCCATGCGAACACTGGAGGATGCTTGAGATCGGGTTCCAGTCCGCTGAACAAACTTCTGAGGCGAACCCGAGCTGCTTCCTTCACCAGAAAAACTCCGCCTCTTTTGCCCTGAAGGGGATCCCATACACAGATTATTTTCCCGCTCTATAAGGGTGGCCACATCCACTAACTCCTGAAAAGTGGATATCCGATGGCTGACCACCAAACGGCGTATATCAGGGCGTAGTCCCTCCTGAAAACGCTCAGCTCGCAGCTCCTCTGTGGCAACAAGATGAGGAGCAAACCGCTCCAGTTCTATGAACCTCCGGGCGTATTGTTCCACTGTTGCGCCCCCTTGGACCAGATTAGAGAATTCTCTTGCCTTTTGCTTCCTTACCGATGCGGGAAAGAAGCGGTCATTGAATTCCTTCTTGAAACGCTGCCAGGTCACCGCAGCGAAAGATCCCAGTTCAGCTTCCAACATCACCCTCCTGGTATCCCACCAATCAGAAGCGATACCTTGTAAGAGGTAGCTGGCATAGAGTACCTGTTGTGCTTCAGTGCACCCACTCACCTCAAAAGTCTTCTCCAAATCTTTGATCCATTTCCCAGCCTGAAGTGGATCCTCATTCCCATTGAAGTGTGGAGTCCTATGCGCCAAGAAGCGCTCATAGGTGCACCCAGCTTGCACCGTGCTACTGGACCCTCCTTGATACATCCAAGGCCCTCCCTGATATGGCCAGGGACCTCCTGGTTGTGGCCAATACATTCCCTGTGGCGGACAAGGCTCTCCTGACGGTGGATAGGGCCCTCCTGATGGTGGATAAGGTCCTCCTGATGGTGGCCAAGGACCCCCTTGTGGTGGCCAAGGTCCTTGTGGTGGCCAAGGCCCTGCCTGTTGTGGCCTAATATTCTGTTGCATGAACTCCGTCATCTGCCGAATTGCTTCGGCTATGGAGTCATCCCTGGATGTATTGTCTTGCGGTTCCTGAGTATTTTTCCTTGGTCTACCTGGTCTCCCCATAATTCTGTCACAACACCACCCTTGACCCTCCTTTAAGAAAACAAACAAAAACCATCATAAAACCAACAAAACAAAACAGCACCACGCAGCGAGAAACAAAAGAAACCCGCATGCCAAAACATAACTAAATAAAACAAGCAAACAAACATAAACAAATAAAACAAATAAAACAACTATACTTAACATAACTTTAAAACACAACTTTAAAAACATTCTGGTACTACCTACGGGACTTGTGGTTTTACCCAGAGCCAAACCGCTCTGATACCACCTGTGACGCCCCCAAAATCCCCACGCCCGAACACGGGGAAATTGAGACGTCCGGATGGTGACACCCCGGGTCACCATCCCATCGACGGGTGCCGAGTGTGTGCAAGGCAGCAATTGTGTACAGAGAGGCACGCAGCGGATAAGAAAGTCATAACTAAGTACCAGAATTTTTCTTAACGTAGTACAAGCTGTTTAAAACATACATAGATAAAATATTACATATATCACAAATACAGTTTTAAACAAATAAAAAGACAACATCAGCAACCCGGCGGAGCCGCATCCTCGGGCTCAGCCTCTTCCTCCTCAACCTCATCTCCTGCACCAAAAGCTACGGGACCACGAATGGTACCGCAGGTAAGTAAAACCCAAACACTACCAGATAAAAACACATATAACTCAAACAAGATGCATGAAACATGCCCAATGCACAAACCCGTAAAACACAAGTTTTCCACGCACGCCAAAAGACACATTTGACATCTCAAACCATTATCCAATTTTAACCGTATGCACCATGACCTCCCCTAGGGGTCATCCGCACACCCTGGCTCCAGTGTCACACCGCAGAGTACCGCCACGCATGTGACACCCAACGAGCGATGCCCAGTTCCGCGCCCCGCGCGTGCGTAGCCAAGCATCCTCTAGCCCTCGCCAGCGAAGGGCCACGGAGTCGGTGAGTAGGCCGATGCCCGGTTCCGCGCCCGGCGCGTTCGTAGCCAAGCACCCCCTAGTCCCGCTCCCATTATCGCTTTCGATAACTCAGGGGACATCACTCAGTTTATTCCGCTCCCGAGTGACCAGAGGAGCTCCACCGAGATAATAACCCATCCCGGCTTGGGTTCGTGATACCCACGCACCCGCAACACACTCACGCCAAAACACAGGCTTTTCTCATAAACCCACACACACGTGCATGCACCATGTAATGCCAAATCAATGCACAATAAAATAATCCAACAATCATAAATCAAATAAACAAGCAACTCCGTCCTCCATCCATCCGACCCCCGAAACTCCTCGGATTCAGTCCGGAATCAACAACCAACAACAGTAAAATAAATGAATGAGCAATATATATTTAAATCTGAAAATAGGGTTTGGAAAATACTTACAGCGCTATACGGCAATTTTAGAAAACACGAGGCGTTGCAAACGGCGGAAAAACAGCAACGTCACAGTGAAAATTCACTGTGGCCGTGGGTCCGAAAAACCCACTTTTGAACGGGGACAAACTAGGTCACGAAATTGATAGGGAATGGTCTAGAGGTGGTTGTGAAGCTATTGGAAGTGACGGACGGCCGTGAGTGGCGGCGGAATGGCCGGAAATGGCCGGATTACCCAAAACGGAAACTAAGCTCGTAGGAGCTGTTCCGGTGGTCGTTGGAGGCCGGAAATAGGTGGGTTAGGACGGCAAGGAGTCGGTGATGAAGTGGTGAAGAAATGGTGGCCGGAGGTGGAGCGACGGCGGCGGATCGGAGCAAAATCCGTGCGCCCTTTGGAAGCTTTTTCCGGCCAAATGGCCGGCCGGTTGGGGGTGGGTTTTGGAGGGAAGGTAGACCGGAAGGAGAGGAAGAGAATGGGACCGGTGGGAGGCCGAACGGTGGCCGGACGGCGGCGGTAGGGCTTAGGGAAGGTGACGCCGGCGTAGGGAGAGAGAGAGAAGAGAGAGAGAGCACGGGGGGGGGGGGTATCCGGGTCGAGCGGGAGGGAGGAGAGAGAAAAGAAAGAGAAAAAAGAAAAAGAAGAAAAAAGAAAAGAAGGGAAAAGAAAAAGGAAAAAGAGAAAAAGAAAAGAAAAAAAAAAAGATGTAAAAAGAAATGAGGTCCAGTCCTCACTCCGGGAAAAGAAACAAACCGCCAAAAAGATTAAAACCACAAAAACAACTAAAAGAAATAAAACACAACCTCAAATAAATTAAAATAAATTAAAAACCGACTTTAAAAACGCAATTAAAATAAAATAAAATATCTGATATATTAATTAAAATAAAAACAATTATTTCAGCGAAAATACACTTAAAAGCGGGTCATCACAGCCTGAGCCTCAGCAAATTCTTGAGAGAAGGTTACAACAGCAGGGCAATCATGCTGTTACGAAAGTGTTGGTTCGTTGGGTGGGGGCTACTGCTGAAGATGATTCTTGGGAAACTTTGTGGAAACTGCAACAGCTCTATCCCCATTTGGTCGGCACTATACTATGAAGGGGTGTTCTGGTTGAAGGCCTTGTGGGCAAGTCCCTTAAGGGGGGGAGAATGTAAGGGGTGTTCTGGTTGAAGGCTGAAGTGAAAATAATGAAATTAACGGCCAAGCTTTAAACGGTGCGTATCGAGAATAAGGAGGAAGTAATTCGTGGCTTCAATACGGTGCGTATGGCATTAATAAAACGGTGCGTAGTGGGAAGGCATCAAGTCGAGGCTGAGTACACGTAAAGCGACGTCGTGTTCTTCTCTTCTGCAGTTAGTAGTTAGTTGTTATTCTGTTAAGAATGGAAATGACAGTATAAAACACTGCTTTACTTGAGAGAATGTTATCGGAATTTTTGTAGTCAATTCTTAAGGAACTTGTGGAGTTTAGGGATTGCTCGAAAATCTCTACTAAGGAAATATGATGAATTCTTGATTGTTTGATTGTGTGTTTCTTGCACAGTGTGGTTGTAAGGTGAATTGCATTAATCTGCTGTGTTTCTGTAACCTGCAACATAGATCTTCTTCTGGTGATTCTGTGAACAGGAAGCACGTAGCATATTCTTCATTGCGTGATCAAGATTCTCGCTTTGTATTTGTCTTCTATTTAGAAAAAAATAAAAAATAAGGAAAGTATATTCGCATTTTACATCACGGCCGTAAAAACTAAATACTGTGGGACTTTCGAGATTAATTAGGATTTTATTCTATCACACCGAGTACTAATAAAAAGAAAATAAAATATATAGTGTAGCAACTCATGATCTAATTGGTGTTACTTTTAGTGTGATCGATAATATTTAACAGTCATCAATAATTTTACTATAAATGTTTGACGTACGACTGTCTCATCAATCAAAATTTCAAATCAAAATCAAACCATATTGTGATATATATCGGTAATGCGTGTGTCACCCACTCACCACTCAGATAGAATTATTTAATAAGATTTTTTTAAATAAACCTTATATATTATGTTTAGTATTTTCCTATTTAGTATTTCAATGTTTCTTTCTTTTCCGAGGGAGTGCATGAAGAGTTTCGCGAACTCTTGCGCAGGCCAGCCAGCAAATAAAGGACACACACATATATGAAGGAAAAATTTTATTGTCATCTTAATATTTCATATATTATATTTATTTTAATTTTTTTTATAATAAATATGTAGTATATAAATAATAAATAGAATAATTTAATTAATTTAATAAAAATAAATAAATAAAAAATAATATTTTAATATATAAAATATGTGATGTAAGATAATATATAACATTCCTCTTTTTTTTTATATTCGTTACGTGGTGATCAATTTTCTTTCTTTCATTTTTTAAACGAATTCTCTCTCTCTCTCTCTCTCTCTCTGTGTTAATATGTCTTTAATTTCCATCTTTGAAAGAATAAAATTAAGGAAATTAGTATATTTGCATCTAGGACTGTTCATAATCCGGCCCGGACCGGAACCCGGATAACCGGGTTCCCGGTTATGGTTTTCGGCCCGAATTTGATTCGGGCAGAAAACCGCATTTACTAAACCGTATATACCCGGTCCGGACTCGGGTTTCAAACCCGGATTCCGTATTATAACCCGGTTAACCGGGTTTGTATATAAAGTTAAAAAAAAAAAACCCTAATCTCTCGTTGTCTCTGGAGCCGTCTCCCAAGTCCCAACCCGTGTGATCTCTCTCTTCTTCACACACACACACACACACACACACACACACTCTCTCTCTCTCTCTCTCTCTCTCTCTCTCTCTCTCTCTCTCTCTCTCTCTCTCTCTCTCTCTCTCTCTCTCTCTCTCTCTCTCTCTCTCTCTCTCTCTCTCTCTCTCTCTCTCTCGCCGAAAGCCCTTTCTCAGTTTCTCTGAAACCCTAGCCGTCATCTTCATCCGCATACCTGGTCTTCGTCCTCGTGCCGTCGTCTTCCTCACCTCGTGCCATTGTCTTCATCACTTTGCTCGGTCATTTTCATCCTTGCATGCCGTTCGGTCAGTTTTTCTCCTCTCTGGGTCTTGCTTAAATGCTTTTCTACTATGTTACCTTTGCTTTGTTCAAAATCTCTGGTTTTTTTGGGTTTTTTTTTGCATTCGAAATGGAATAAATGGATGATTTTTTTTTAATGTGATTTTTGTCTACTATATTCTGTAGAGAGTTGTCCCGTTTTTTATTTTTTTTAATGTAAATTTGATGCTCGACACTTTTGGGTGTTTGTTTTGTGTCTATATGGGGGGTATTTAGGATGTGTTTTGATCTTGGGTCCTTACCCATAATTTAAAACTGCTCACATTTGTGGCTGAGTTTGATTGGGGATTTCACATTTGTGGGTATGATGGTTGATTTTCATAAGATGTTTAGTGTAAATGTGGGTTTGCAAGATAACAGAACCTTGCTTGAATTCTGAAATCTTGGAGTGTGATTTGGAGTAAGTTAAAATGTGTTTTTCTAAGGGGTTTTCTGAAATCTTGATTTCTTAGCATGATAGATGATGTTTAGGTTGGATGCAAATAGTGTTTTGAATGATATGGAGCTCGGTTTGTTTCATGATGTCAGTTTGAATTTTAATGTTGGTTGTACAGAGGGAACTTGTCTTTGTGACCTTCAGTTGATGTTCTATTAGTCTTTAATAGTGTTTTACATGACTTAGAGATGTGTTTAATTAAGGCTGAGCATAGATATTAAGTATAAAGCTTGAATTGGAAATCCTTGAGGCTCTTGGGTTGCCCTTTGTAGGGTCTTTGGTGCTTGTATTTTTGGTATGAAAAATGGATATTTCCAATACTTGCAATACGGATGTTTTGATTTCATTGTAAATTAGGGGTTTGGCCTGAAGTCATTTTAAAACTTGATGCAACGGGTTAGGAGTAAGTCCCAGTGATATCATATTTCTACAACCTTCTTGTCCTACCCATTGTTTCTGATATCATATTTGTCATTTGGCTACAAGTTGAATTTTTATTTTTATTTTTTATAAATGATGGAGGCGAGACTTACCTATTTAAAATTTCAAATTTATATCTAACGTTACTTTATATAAAAAAGGAGAAGCCATTGAAACAAAAGGGAAGCAATCATAAAACATATTTCCTCATCTCGTGTAAATCACTCATCAAGAGTGCAGTGGTTATTATCAAGAGCAAACATATATTACTTATTCAAGTCGTCTCTTCTTTTAGCTTAAACTAGAAAAGCATGCATGGGTCTCTTAGGAAGAGAAAGATCTACTGAACTTTTAGATCCCACAAGAATTTGGCACCTGGAACTAATGAATTCAATACAGAGAATTTTAAGTTATTTGGAAGATAAACTACTATTCTTTTAGATGGATGCATGCCACATTTTTTTTCCCCGAATGCCACATTTTAACTATAAATTACTTTATTAAGGGATTTTTCTTCTTATATATTGCCTTTTTTTTGTCCTCTGTTTGGGTTTTCTAGAAATAGAGGTGAGTTCAATGATGCCAAGAACTATAAGTGTAATTCTGTTGGTGATTGGGTTTGAGCTTATCTGATATTCGATGGGTAGGATAAAAGTATTGCAACTCTGATGTTTTCCGTATGATTTAGTATATGGCCATCAGGATTGTTGGGCAACTAAGTTCCCACGTGCTATTCATTTGATGCTATCCACAACTCCAGAAAATTAATCTTATTCTCAAAAGCACAATCTTATTTCACCCAAATTTCACGATCTTACCTTTTTTTTAGACTCTGCTTCAAATATTGGTTTTAGTATGATCTGTTTTGACGACTCCTTCCCTGGATTCAGGTAGCTCTAATCGTTTAGCAGCTCCGTCTTGTTCGTCAAAGTTGTCTCCATCGACTACATGAAGTCTGTTTGCCTACAAAATTGGAACGAATAATAATGGAAGATCTTGTTTTTCTTTTGATTCGTCATAATCTTTTTCTATGGACTTGTGCATTTAATGCAATTCATTTGATGCTATTTGGGACAACTTATTCCAAGAACCTTTACTGTTATGTTGGCTGATTACTCAACTCAGTAACAGGAGCACATGCATTGAGAAACATATAGTTTTAAACCAGATTTGTGATGAAATGCAAGCCCACATCTGATGATGTCTGATTATTTTGGAGTTGGCTGCTTGCTCGAAATTGCCATAATCCACTACAAAGCTCTCCTCTTGGACTTTTACTTGTGATTTTTGGGACAATGGTTGAAAGTTCAAATAGAATATAGAAATCTTACCAGTTTTTATATCCTTCAAGTTGTATTATGGATGTGTTTTTCCATATTTATTTTGTTATTTTGTTTGTTAATCAAGTGGGTGCTTGTAATTTTTATAGCATTTTATTATTTTTATGGTTGGTTTGTATCCTGATAATTATTGTAAAAATGGCAAAACCTGATCAATTTATAGTCATAATCAGAGTGGCTACAATGACACTAAAAAAAAAAAAACCGGGTTTGACCCGGAACCCAGAATCCGGTTATTTCAAAACCCGGGTACATCCGGGTTCCGGACCGGGTCTGATCCGGATTAACTCGGGCCGGATTTCGGCCCGGATTTTGAGACCCAGTTCCCGGCCCGGGTTCACCCGGGTTCCCGGGTTGGAACCCGGATGAACAGTCCTATTTGCATCATTATTTAACATGGTGTACAAACTCAGATGTAAGGAATTTTATTTTTAAAATTTTTTAAAATTATTTAAATATTTATCTTAAAATAATATTTTTTTTCTTTAATAAAGGGTCTATTCATGCAGTCTCCAAGTGCAAATAAAATTTCTCTTAATTTTAATAGCTATGAAAAAAAGTTTTATTTCATTTTTTTCATACATTTTGAGTTTTTATTAAAGGAATTTTCCTTTTTTTAAAATCGAAATTAAACATGATATATATATATATATATATATGATATGTCTTTTCTTCCCAATCATAAATTGCTAAAAAAGATTTTATTACTTACTCAAAATTTTAAGGTTTGAAATAAAAATATATTATATGTATATATTATATATAAAATAAATCTTATAATATCAACTATATATTATTCGTATGAATTTCTTAAATGATATTAAATATTTAATAAATATTATATATAAAACAAGATTATATAATTATCTGTCCCATTTAAGATCTTAAACTCAGTAATTAACTACCTCCACCCAAAAAAAAAAAAAAAAAAAAAAAACTTCCATGCATTTTTATCTTCTCCACTATAAAGCCTTCACTGGGGACGTATCCCCGCCATTTTCTTTAATCCATCCATTTCGTTCAACTCTCTCTCTCTCTCTCTCACGACTATGGAGCTCTTCTCTGCCCATTCCTTCCTCCTCTTCTTCCTTCTTTCTCTTTACGTCTATCTCCTCCTTAACAGTACTTCCAAAAAGAAATCCATCAACCAAGGTTTTAAGTTGTATCCTATACTTGGAACGCTGCCAGAATTTTTACAAAACCGACACCGTTTTCTTGACTGGACAACAGAAACTCTTAGTAGCTGTCCCACAAACACAGCTATATTTCGATATCCCGGCAGGAAAGGTGTCATCACCACAAAGCCATCCAACATTGAGCGCATGCTCAAGACCAACTTCGACAACTATCCCAAAGGCGACCGCTTCATAGCTCTTCTGCACGATTTTCTTGGCCGAGGAATCTTCAACTCCGACGGAGAACTCTGGAAGGTCCAGAGAAAAACCGCTAGCTATGAATTCAACACCAAATCCCTACGCCACTTTGTCATGGAAAACGTAACCGTGGAGATCAATTCGAGACTTATTCCGATTCTAACAAGAGCCTCGGAAACAGCAAGCGTCTTGGATTTGCAAGACATTTTGGAGCGCTTTGCATTCGACAACGTTTGCAAACTGGCTTTTAACGTCGACCCAGGCTGTCTCGGCGGTGATGGAACCTCCGGAGCGGAGTTCATGCGGGCTTTCGAGGACGCTACATCGCTTAGTTTCGAAAGGTTCATGTATGCCATCCCAGTTATGGCGAAGATTAACAAGTTTCTAAACATTGGACCAGAGCGAAGGCTAAGAAACGCAATCAAGACTGTCCATGAATTTGCGGATGATATTATTCAGTCGAGAGCGGGACAGAAGGTTGAAAAAGAAGCAGACCTATTGTCCCGGTTTATGGCAAACGAAGAAAACTCGCCCGAATTTCTCCGGGATATCGTCATAAGCTTCATTCTTGCAGGACGGGACACGACCTCTTCGGCTTTGAGCTGGTTCTTTTGGCTCCTGTCGTCGAGACCTGAAGTGGAGCGAAACATATTGCAGGAGTTGGAAAAAATCCGAGTTCAGAATGGAAAAGATATAGGCGATTCGTACAGCTTTGACGAGCTCCGGGAGATGCATTATCTGCATGCGGCAATCACTGAAGCCATGAGACTGTACCCCCCCGTACCGATAGATAGCAAAACTTGTCTAAATGACGATATCATGCCTGACGGCACGTTCGTGAAGAAGGGTTGGTTTGTGACCTACCACACGTACGCGATGGGGAGGATGGAGAGCATATGGGGAGAAAATTGCCGCGAGTTCTTGCCGGAAAGATGGCTAGAAAATGGAGTGTGTCGGCAAGAGAGCCCGTTTAGGTTTCCAGTTTTCCATGCCGGACCGAGCATGTGTCTGGGAAAAGACATGGCGTATATTCAGATGAAATCAATTGTAGCATCAATGATGGAGAGATTTGAGATCGAAGCAAAGAATAAGGACAAGGATCTGGAGCCTTTGTTGTCATTGACTTTGAGGATCAAAGGTGGCTTACCCGTGAATGTGAGGAAGAGAATATTATAAAGAATAAGCATCAAATCAGCAAGGGGGCACTAGCAGATATCTCCAAGTATCAAACCTAGAGTCAAGCATATTGTATATAGTCAGCTGTTATGCATGTTTTACTCCTTTATTGTAGCATTTTTTGTTAATTGCTTTATTTGTGTATAGTTTCCTTATAGAGAAGGTTGTAATTAATTAGGTAGATGACAGCTTGTAAAGCATCTATATATGTGAATAAGATACATCCTCTCTATCTCAACGCGTGAGATAATTTCATCTCAATATTTCTTTAGAGATCAGCATGTGTGGATGCCATCAATTGATCATCTCCACATGAATTATAAGGTTCAAGTTATACAAAACTGATCAGATTTCCTCCCATTATCGATATGAATGCATGAACTATTTTCTATAATTTTTTTTTTTTTGTCTTTTTGTAAATCTTAGACCTAAAAGGCGGAGATAATAAATAGTTAAGAGTCTTATAATATTTATTGTAATTTATGCAAATGTTTTTAAAAAAATATTTTAGCTTTTTTTTCCAGCTCATTGGGAATTAAATAACTGGTGAAACGGGACAGTTCCACGAAGTTGTTGATCACGGAGGACTTGCAAATAAATAAAAATAAAAGGATATAATATATATATATATATATATATCAATCCCAACCTTCTAGTTTCCACCCGACCGAGAGTATGTGTATGTGTGTGTGTGTATATATAAACACATACATGATATGGTAGGTTATATATATACCATGCATATATTTATTTTATAATCACCAAATCATACGCAGCGATTAGTCATTTAACTAGTGATTAGTCATACGCAGCAAAGAAAAAAATAAGTCATTTAACTCGTGGCTGATATGAAGCCGGGCTTGGCCCAATTAAGAGAATACCCAATAACCGCTGCAGCCTGCTTCTGACATATAGAATTTGTGATCCACGACATTATTAGAGCTTCAATATCTAGTTTAGAATTGGACCTATCCTAAGTAAACTCAGTGATCATCTGGGCCATGGTAAGCCCAATTCACCAGCAAGCAAAACTCAATGGTGTGGGCTCAATGTAGGTGGGCTTTTTTCAATATTCATTAATGGGTTGGTGGTCACCAAACCCAGAGATAAAATGATCTGCCATTATATTTGGCATTTTCCCAATTTTTGTTTTGGTAAGAAATATGGAGCTTGAACTAAAAATCTTATGCTTGGAGTTATTGGGGGGTAATCATTAAGTCCCATCCTATCTTTTCCACTATAAAGCCATGCATTATACGTGGAAAAGCCCTCGCCGCCGCTGCGTACTACGTATGCCTTCCCTATCCTTTTTCCTTTTCCTTATATCCAGAAATTTTGTTCATCTCTCTCTCTCTCTTCATTAATCAAACTCCAATTGGGTCTGATGAGACTGGGCCAGAGCCCATTGCACAGCCCACTTTCTCTTCAGCCTGATAGAACAAAACCATTCATTTTCCTCAGGCTGGGTTAGAACTCAGGGCTCAACCACTTTACTCATCTGCTAATGAATTCAAAACAGATAAAAATAATTGATAAAAAAATGGACTGGGCCAAGGCCCACGGCGCACAGCCCAAACCCATTTTCTTATAAACCGTACGCATTATGTATGTCCTTCTTCCTTAGGAAAATTGTTTAGCGCCGCACCAATTAATTTCTTCTTCCCTCAACACGCACACAGCACCACATCTCATGGCAACTCAAGAATGGTCCTCACCGGTAAGGAGGAGAACGGCAAGGCTTCCCTAACCTCGACCTTTTGCCGAGATCCACCTCATCTTTTTTTTTTTTTTTTAATAGTAGGAACTGTGGGCAGTGGGTTTGAAAGCCCTCTACCGCCTTTATAGAGACGCTGGTGAGGAGAATCTCAGCCTTCTCACGGCATTGGCCTCTCCCTCAGTTTTTTTTTTTTTTTTTTCAAAATAAACAAACCCGAGGAAAACTACCATACAACACCCATTCAGTTTCCATCTCAAATACAGTGTAAAACCATATAACACAATAGAGGAAATATAAATTAACACTCAATCAAAGGCAGATGCAAAACACGACAAGGGAGAAAACGATACATTCAAAACCAAAATACATTAAGCAATGTCTGTGTACTACTACGTGGTTCTTTCATAGAAAACACATAGTTGATGTTTCAAAACGTCATCATAATTTTACGTGTCAGATCAAAAGCTAATATTTTTAGTCTTTCTAAATATCATAATACACAAAAGCATATGTATTCACTATATATTTTATCGAGATCATAAAAAATCTATAACTTAAAGTTCTGATACCATATGTTAAATATTTTTACATGAACATTAATTATCGGATCTTTAATTTTATATGATTTATAATAATAATAAATGATAAATAAATGTGTGCCTTTCTCCATCAATTCGATGAAGAATGAGATCTGGCTATGAAAGAAGGATCACCCTAGCAACTTTACCTCTCAAGTATCTCACGATGACAAAAGGCACTCTGATGTTGTAGGTGAGAACTCTTTAACCCCTCAGTGCTATTTATAGATTTCTGACTATCAAGAAATTTCAGATTTTGTGTTTGACTATGATTAGAGATATAGAATTTTAATCTTATCTCTTAGGAGTTTTCTTATCCCATTATAACTCATCTATTAACTGATAAGTTTTGAACTATTTCAAACTCTATTAAGATGCGTGTGTGGGACATAGAATTTAAATAAAATTCTTACACTCTTCTCTGCCCAATCCTTCATCTTCTTCTTCCTTATTTCTCTTTACGTGTATCTCCTATTTAACAATTAGGATATTTCAAGTGTACATATGTCGTTAGATTATTAAATTGGTTTGTTAGTCAGTTAGGATATTTTGGTGTATATAAACACACCCGATTACTGCATTGAATTCAAATTTTTTCGAAAAGGGAAAATTGCTCATTCTTCATCGACTCTGCCTCTCTTTCAGGTATTTCTTCTTCTTGGCTTACCGTGCTCTGGTTGTTGTGCAAGGCCCTTTGTTTTAATTTCTTACATGGTATCAAAAGCTAGTGAGAGGTAATTTCGATGGCCGAATCCAACCCTAA
The DNA here is from genome assembly GCF_018687715.1 of Carya illinoinensis. NCBI lineage: Eukaryota > Viridiplantae > Streptophyta > Magnoliopsida > Fagales > Juglandaceae > Carya > Carya illinoinensis. Next base: position 5,339,212 of record NC_056760.1, on the reverse strand, counting down.
CCTTCAAACTCCACCCAATTCGCCTACAGCCAACCCTCCACCACAATCAACCAACCACAATAACACTCATATCTTGACTCGCTACCTCAATCTCTCTGACCCCTCCAACCCTTTTCGTCTGGACCATGGAGACAGTCCAGCCACTACCCTTGTTCCCAAGCTCCTCACCTCCGATAATTACGCCAAATGGTATCGGGCCATGCACCATGCTCTCTGTGCCAAGAACAAGCTTGGTTTCATCACTGGTTCTTTACAGCAACCTACAGATCTTTTGGACCCCTTACTCGATCTATGGGACCAATGCAATGATATGATGGTCTCATAGATTCAAAATTCCATCAATCCTCTCCCTCGTGATTCTACTCTCTCAGTCTACACTCAACTAGGGATATAAATTTAAACCGCTTAACCGATCCGGATTAACTTACCCAAAGTGAAACAGTTAAGAAACAGAAGCTTTCCATTTGAGTTTCAAAATTATTCGGCTAATTTGGTTAATACCCAATAACCTAATTTAAAGGCCAAACGTCTGTGTTTAATCATTTATTCGAATCTCTTCCTTCCAGACTTCCAGCAGACACTCAATCCTCTCCTTTGTCACAGCACTCTCCTCTCCCTTGGCCCTCGCAAGACTCAGTCGAAGCTTGCTTTCCTTACAGGCTCTTTCTTTGTCTTACAAGCTCAATCCTTGTCGCAGATTATAGACTCAGTCGAAGCTCGCTCTCTCTGTATCTCGGTCTCTCACTCTCTCAATCTCTCTATCTAGTTCTGACTGAAGGTATGGATGATCTAAACCATTAGGGTTCTTGAGTTTGGGTCAATCTTGGTTGTTGAACTTTTGGGTAAGGTTTTTCCGTTTTCAATTCTAAATCCTAGGCTGAAAATGCTTTTCCATTAGTTTGGGTCGATCTTGGTTGTTTTCAATCGCTGCAAATCTGATTTTGGTTGGGTAAAAATGGTTGTTTGATCTATTTTGTACGATGTTTGACTTCCTGACTACATTATGAAGAAAAAGGAAAATAAACTGCTCACTCACTTACACAAGTTGAATCAATCTTTGCTGCTATAAGTTTCATATACACAAATACTTGTATGCTCATAAATAATGAAATTTTTATCAGTTGATGGTTTTCTCATTTTCATTATTGCAATTGTTTCAGTTTCATGTCGATGTTCAGGTGATTAATACTTGCCCATGTAGGTTAATGATGAGATGAGCTTACCAAATGGTGTTACGTAGGGGTGGGCAGCGGGGCCCCGGAACCTGCTGCCCTGCTCCGTTCGCCCCGCCCCCGCATAGGGCGGGGCGGGGCATCCGCACCTTTAGGGTGGGGGGCGGGGCCCCCCGGCCCATATGGTGGATCCCAGCAGAGGCGGGGGACGGAAACGACCTCCCCCCGGTCCGTTTTTCCCCTGCCCTGCCCCGCCCCGGTTATTATATATATAATATATATTATATTATATATATATATATTAATAAGTTTGCTTATATGAAACGGCGCCGTTTCATTTAGTGGGTTAACCCTAAGTCCCCAGTCCCCTCCCCTCCCCGTGTCGTCCCCTCCTCACAGCCGAAACCCAATCTTCTCGAAAGCTCTCTCTCCCTCCCGTCGCCCCCGTGTTCCCTCCTCCCTCTCGCAACCAGTCGGTCCGCCACACGCCGTGTTCCCTCCTCCCTCTCTCTCACACTACGCACGGTACATGGTAAGTTAGCGTGTTCTCCTCCTCTTTTGATTTTCTCTGTTGATTTTTTTTTTATTTTTTATTTTTTGAGTTTTGATCTGAGATTGGAGGAATGATGGGTTGAATCGGAAATGGAGGATGAGATTTGTGACTTGTGTGCTGTGGGTTCGTGAATTGTGTGATTGTTGATTTGTTTCAAATTTCAATTTTTTTGGATTCATTGGATTGTTTTTTCTTTTTAATTTCATTGAAACCCTAACCCCTAAATTGATTTAGGGGTTAGGGTTTCGGATTGGGACCCTAAATTTAATTTAGGGTCCCAATCCGAAACCCTAATTTTTTTTAGGGGTTTCATTGATTGAAATCCCCAAATTGAATTAGGGGTTTCAATCAATAAAACCCCTAAATTGATTTAAGATTTGGTTCCAATCCGAAACCCTAATTTTTTTTTAGAGGTTTTAATCAATGAAACCCCTAAATTGATTTAGGGTTTCGGATTGGAACCCCAAATTAGGGTTCCAATCCGAAACCCTAATTTTTTTAGGGGTTTCATTGATTGAAACCCCCAAATTGAATTAGGGGTTTCATTAAATTGATTTAGAGTTTTGGATTGGAACCCCAAATTGGAGTTCCAATCCGAAACCCAATTATTTTTTTGATGTATGCAATTTTTGATGATTGTGTTGGATTGCATTGAATTTTTTTTTTTTTTTTGGAGAATCAAGAATGTCTTCGGATTTCAGTGATAGCTCGCCTTCCCCAACCAACACCCCTACCCCAGAACCTAACCCTACTCCTACCCCTATAACGAGTACATCTTGCCCTGCCCCGAAGCCCACACAGGGCAAGAAACCTATATCCATAGTTTGGTAACACTTTACCAAACTAGAGGGTGGTGACCCCAACAACCCACAAGCTAAATGTAATCACTGTGAAAAAATGTATAGATGTCACTATAGAAAACATGGTACATCCCAGTTGAAGATCCCATCTAAAGGAACAATGCAAGAAGAGTCCAATTTTAAAATCTTTAGTAGAGAAAGGTCAATTTAGACTAGATTTTAAAATGGTAGATAGGAGTAGTGGGGCTGGGGGGCCAACATTGAAGGGATATACGAAGTATAACCCCGATGAGTGTAGAAGGAAGTTAGCTCGTATGATTATCATGGATGAGCTGCCTTTTCAATTTGTGGAGAGTAAAGGGTTCCAAGAATTTGTCCAAGAGTTGGAACCGAGATTTGTACTTCCTTCTCGTCACACTATGGCAAAGGATATTAAGAAGATGTACATCTGTGATAAAGATGTTTTGAGGGGCCAATTGGCGGATTTGGTAGTTTGCCTCACTATTGATACCGATACTTAGACTTCTATCCAAAATATGAATTACATGTCTTGATTGTACATTTTGTTGATGCTGATTGGGTTCTGCATAAATAGATTATTAAATTTTGTCAAATAACTGATCATAAAGGTGAGACGATTGGGAATGCCTTGGAGGCCGCAATAAAGGATTGGGGGTTGAAAAAGGTTTTGTCTGTGTCAGTTGATAATGCATCGTCTAATGATGTCGCCTTGGGATATCTAAAGAATTATCTTAAATATGCAAATAAGACATTCTTGGGTGGTGAATACCTGCATGTTAGATGTACTGCACATATTTTGAATTTAATTGTGACTGAGGGGTTGAAAGATGTTGATGACTCAGTTGCACGACTTAGAATGGCTGTGAAATGGGTGAGGTCTTCTCCTTCTAGATTGGAGAAATTCAAAATTGCTACAACGGCTGCGGGCATAACATTAAAGAAGGGTCGTTGTACTGATGTTCCTACCGGATGAAACTCAACCTTCTTGATGTTGGAGGCGGCCCAAGAATATAAGGCAGCCTTTCAATTATTGGGTGATGAAAACATCCAATATGTCAAATACTTTGATAAGCACGGGGGATCACGAAAGCCTAATGATGATAATTGGGTGGTATTTTCTACTTTCGTTGATTTTATTGGATTATTTTATGATGTCACATAAAATATATCTGGTTCTTTGTACCCTACATCCCATGGATTTTGTCAACAAATATGTAGGGTAAAAGAAGAATTAGAAGATATGCGTAAGGATTCCAATGAAAGGATGGGGGGGATGACGGTGACCATGATGCTAAAATATGACAAGTATTGAGGACATTTGATTAGAATGAATATTTTCTTATATGTGGCTGTTATTCTTGATCCCCGTCTGAAAGCTTCAGGCTTGTTATATGGGTTGGGACTTGTTCACGATCAGGTATGGACTGAACTTATTAGTGAATTGGCTCGAGATACCCTGAAAAAATTATATGATGAGTTTAATGCAATTAAGGGTGGTACTACATCGAAGACACATACACCGACCCCAACGCCTTCTACAGACATCGTGACCGGGCCTCCTACAAAGAAGCGCAGAATGCCGTGATCTAAGACCCTCGCACAGAATTTCACACTAGTCCATCAATCTATGGAGGTCGTTTCTGAATTAGACAACTATTTATCAGCGGATATGGTCTAAGATGATGATGATAATTTCGATATATTATGATGGTGGAAGAATGTCTCAAAGAAATATCTCATCATTTCTGAGATTGCCCGCTGTATTTTGGTCATCCCTATTAGCACCGTTGTCTCAGAGTCAGCCTTTAGTACCGGAGGTCGTATATTGGATCCTTTCCGTAGTTCATTGTCTCCTACAATTGTAGAGGCATTGATATGCACACAGAGTTAGACGATAGGAAAGGATATTCATGTTTTGGATATTTTAGATTTTACGAAGACCGATGAAGGTGGTGATCAGTTTGGATCTGGACCACCTGGTAATTGTTTTTTATTTTATTATTTTAATTTATTTATATTCATTTCCATTTCATTGTTATTAATTTTAATATTAATTTTTATAGTAACACACGAGACATCTAGCACTTCTGTAACATAAAAATGTGCTCAAGTTCGGGCCGCCCCAACTGTCACACCCATTGACTCAAAGACAAGCCACAGCTGACAAGCCTCTTTAGAATATTCAATTTTTAATTATTTGTTCAAATTTTGTATTCAATGATTTGTAATGTTGATACAATGTCCCTTGGACACTTTTATGTTTGTAATTTTGTAATTGTTTAGCCTTTCAATTTTGTAATAGCTTAGTTATTATTATTAGTTTATTACGTATTAGACTTTTAGAATAGTAACTTTTATTAGCCATAAAATCAATTACCATTCATAACACTTTTTTTTTTAATCTGGTTTTTAAATTTTTTTTTCCTTTTTACTTATAATTTTATGGGCTGAAAAATGAAAATGATCTACAAGCTTTTTTTGGACCAAAAATACAACCTTGTGAGCCATTTTTAATCCATTGCTGAGGTTTCTGGGCCCAAAATGGCCCAGAAATTGCTTCTGGGCCATTTTCGGCCCAGAAAGGGGGTGCGGGGGGCAGACGGATTGCCCCCCCCACATCGTACCCCGTCATACGGGACGGGGTACCCCGCCCCTGCACACCGGGGGCGGGGGACGAGGAAGCATTTCCCCATCCGCCCCATGCAGGGGCCGGGGGGGGTGTCTACCCGCACCGTATGGTGCGATATGGTGCGGGTAGCACCCCTAGTATTACGAGGCTTCAGCCAAGGGCCAGGGACATGACCATCACACTCGGAAGTATGCAATAGAAGTAGGAATAAGATGTGATGTTAAGGAGGAAAAACTGGAACTTTTTTATTATGACGAAACTGAATTGCATGCTCATGAACTTTCATGATTGTAAATGAGGTCGTACTGGCAATAAAGATCAGAAACCTTTGAGAACATCCCAACTCAAATGGATGCAAAGTTCCACCAAATGATTTTATTACACCACGAGTTGAACCATGGAAGTGATTATGTTCTAAATCTACATGTAGATGGGGGAGAATCTACATCAAACCTTGAAACAAGGCTGAAAGCTTTTTACCTGCTAAACTAAAGACATTGCGATTGATACATCACATGGTGATGTTAGGCTACTTTTGCTAAACTGAATTGACTGCCTAGCAAGTCTTGGAAGCCAGCATAAAGGATATAACAAGGTGTTGAGATTGGCAATCTCAGCTTCTTAATTGAGTGACAAATTTGAGCTAAAAAAAAAACTCAGTGATAAATATTTCATTAGCAAAGGGTTACCACATAATATTATTCCTAATCTCAGCTGCTTAATCATATGAGCCACATCTCTAACACAAGGTTTTGCCAATTTCTTTTTCAATTTTTACCTTTAAAACAGAAAAAAGAAGATAAAAAGCAAACCAAGATGGCATACAGACTGATGCATGGCGGCATGTGCACAAAGGGACATGAAATATATATATATATATATATATATATGATGCGAGATCCTATCATGCCCTTTTAAGCTTGATGATAAACAATAAAGAGAACAAAAATATATTAATTGAGATATAATAAGTGGCCAATCAATACTTTATTACAGAAAAAGGATGGTTTTCTGCTAAGCCTTTGTCGATAAATATAAGCCTTTGTTAATTATCTCATTTTTCCAAAAACTTTTCAAAAAATATTTTCACAAAATTCAATTAAAAAAAACATCTTAGAAAGTTCCAAATATGCCTCAAAATTTTCATTAACTAAACATAGGTAAATCTTTTTTGAAAAATCCTTAGAGATACGGATATTTTTTTTTTTTCCTGATCTCCATGGTAAAACGTACTCCCGTCTCTCTATCACGGCCTTTGTTGTTTTTTTTTTTTTTTTTGAAATCATCAATCAAATCTTTATTGAAAGAAACTTAATACAACTTAGCCATTATAGTATTTTTCCTTCTGTATATCCTGTATGATATCTACTGGACATTCTTCTATCCATACCCTTTCATTAGTAAAAGTAAAAGCTAGTTTAGCTAACTTGTGTGCTATACCATTTGATTCCCTATACACAAATTTAACCCCCCAATTTGGTCTTTCAAGCAACACCTTTCGAACATCCTCAATAATATTCCCATACTCAGCCCAAATTTCTTCATCACTGTTTACTGCATTAACAATCACCTGGGAGTCACCTTCAAGTATTACTGAAGAAAAACCCAATTCTACACTTAGAATTGCAGCTCTCCTTAAAGCCAAGGCTTCAGCCACCAATGGGTTCTGTACATGATCACAGATGGAGCAGAGGCAAGCCAATAACTCACCCTCTGAGTCTCTGATAACCACTCCAGCACCCACCCTTCTGTTCTTTGCATCTACAGCAGCATCCCAATTAACCTTAACTGTCCAACCTGCAGGTTTTTCCCATTTTGTTTTCCTTCTATCATTCGACCCCTTCATAACTGCCTTCTGTTGATCCCTTTGAGCAGAGACAAACTCCCTTAATCCACAACTTGCAGCTTTTATAATGCTTCTCGGGTCATCAAACTTTTTTTCAAACAGCAATGAGTTTCTTCTAAGCCAAATCTTCCTCATAATGCAAGCCACCAACTCAACCTCCTCCCCTTTCAACTGTGAATTCAGTTTCTCCCAAACAACCATAAAATCAGTTTCAAGACAACTCCATTTCTGCACAGGACTACCTTCTTCTGCCGAAACATCTGACGTGGCAGGGCAACACCAAATTACATGCATAGTTGTTTCAGGCACCAGTTCACATACAGGACATCATTCTCCACAATATGCTTCTTATACAGATTCTGTCCAGTGGGAAGTAAGTCATGGCTTGCCTTCCACAAGAAATGTTTTACCACACTTGGGACATTCAAACCCCATATCAGATTCCATCCATTACCTGGATTACATCCTACCGAGGATTCCCCTATTCTCCTCTTCATTCTTTCATGTTCTAGATGGTAAGCATTCTTCACAGAAAATTTACCATCTTGTGATCTACCCCATCTACTCAAAGGAATGCCACATATAGCCTCAGCTTCATCTGCATTAAAAGTTTCAGCAATGAGTTCTTTCTTCCATCCCCTGGTATCATTATCAATAAGCTGCTGTACTTTCGCATCACTTGACAGGTTTCTAATTTGAGATTGGACACTGTGAGTAATTCTGGTTGGTAACCACTTGTCTTTCCAGATCTTTATACTATTGCCATCCCCCACTCTCCATAACATCCCTTCTTTAATTAAATCTAGAGAGGACCACAAGCTTCTCCATACAAGAGAAGGACCATACCCCAACTTAGCTTCCAAGAGGCCCTCATTTTTGAAATACTTCTCTTTCAAAACTTTTGTCACCAAAGCATTCGGATCTGTTAACATTCTCCAACATTGCTTATCAAGCATAGCCTTATTAAAACCTTCAAGGTCTCGGAAACCCAGCCCTCCATTCTTTTTTGATTCTCCCATTTTAAACCAACTCCTCCACTGAATTTTCTTATCATCCTGCTTATGTCCCCACCAACATCTAGCCAAAAGAGATGAAATCTCCTTACACAACCGTCTAGGGAGACTGAAAACACTCATAGCAAAGGTAGGAATTGCTTGAGCTACTGCCTTTAATAAAATCTCTTTTCCAGCCTGTGAAAGAAAAGAATTCTTCCAACTATTAATTTTTGACCAGATCCTTTCCTTCAGATTTCTGAATGTAAAGTATCTTGATCTCCCCACAATAGCTAGAAGACCAAGATATTTTTCATAACTCCCACAAACAGGAACTCTAGCAACTCTTAGGATCTGTGTTCTAGTAGCAGCAGCAGTATTTGAGCTAAAGAAGATGGTGGTCTTCTGCAGATTCAGACATTGACCCGAGGCCTCTTCATATACTTTTAATAAACCTTGGATCTTCAACCATTCGGTAATCTTTGCCCTTCCAAAAATCACACAATCATCCGCAAAGAGTAAGTGGTTTATCCTCATTCCTCCTCTGACTATAGCCACCCCCCTTATGTCCCCTTTTGATTCAACTGAGTTAATCAAGGCACTAAGACCTTCTGCACATACAATAAAGAGGTAAGGGGAGATGGGATCCCCTTGCCTGATTCCTCTAGTAGGTTTAATCATCCTTCCAGGTTCCCCATTAACAAGTACTGAGTAAGAAACTGTTGTCACACATCTCATGATTAAAGAGATCCACTTCTCACCAAACCCCAACTTTCTCATCACAGCCTCCAAATAGGACCACTCTAACCTGTCATATGCCTTTGACATATCAAGTTTGAGAGCCATACTTCCAACCTTACTTCTTTGTCTTGTCTTCATTGTGTGCAAGGTTTCATAGGCAATCATAACATTATCAGTTATGAGTCTTCCCGGGATAAATGCACTTTGATTGCTAGAGATAATGGCAGGGAGCACTTTCTTCAACCTGTTTGCAAGTATCTTTGAAACAAGTTTATAAAGCACGTTACAAAGACTAATAGGTCTAAACTCACTAGCAACCAGAGGATTTTTTATCTTAGGAATCAAAGCTACATGAGTACAATTTAAACCCCTTTCTAAATTGCCCTCCCCATTAAGAAAGTTTAGGACAGCCTTACTTACCTCCTCCCCCACGATGCTCCAGTAAGCTTGATAGAAACAAGCTCCATAACCATCCGAGCCTGGAGACTTCAATGGTCCCATCTGTTTCAAAGCTTCCTCCACCTCCCTTCTTGTAAACTCTCTTTGAAGATCTGCATTCATCTCGCTAGACACCCTAGGTTCCACCTCTTTGATTCAAGCTTCTATGGCTGCCCTTGAGGGTTGTGTTGAGCAGAAAATACCATTAAAGTACTCATAAAAGACCTCTTCTATCTCTTTTTTTTTTGTCACCCTGCTTCCCTGAGAGTTCAATAGCTCCTTAATCTGATTTTTTCTTCTTCTCTGGCTAGCACATGAATGAAAGAATTTTGTATTCTTGTCACCTAGCTGATACCAAATCCTCTTTGCACGTTGTCTCCATTTTAAATCTTCTTGCTCTAACAGGAGCCCCATCTCACCTTGTAGCTGCTTGATCAATTCAATATTATGAGGGCCTTCATTATCTAGTTCAAACTTTAACCTTTCAGTTTTTTGCTTCATAGCAGCACCAAAATCCTTATGTCTTCTTGAACTCCATCGAGTCAGGTCCCCTTGACAATTCAACAGCTTTCCTTGTATTCTTTTTAAGAAACTATCACCTGCTACCCATCTCTTCCAAGCTCCATCTACCACAAGCTCTCCTTCTTCATCTCGAATCCACTTTGCTTCAAATCTGAAAACTCTCCTCCTCATTTTTTGCACTATCAGTTCATGCCTCATATAAAGCAGGAGGGCTTTATGGTCAGATTGTGCTACTGGTAAAACCTCAACTTCTCTAAATTTGAAGGATTCAGACCATTGATGGTTTGCAACTGCTCTGTCCAACCTTTCTTTTGTAAAAGTATTATCACCATATTTATTACTCCAAGTATACATACTGCCCTTCCACCCCAAATCAAAAATACAATTTTCTTCCAAAACTTTTCTGAACTCTTCCATTTGGGTTTCTGATCTAGGTTTCCCACCCATCTTCTCTGCTTGACAAACAACTTCATTGAAATCTCCAATGATGCACCAAGGCTGATCTGGTGAAGGCTTTAGTAATGACAAAAGCTTCCATGACCCTTTTCTCTTGCTTGCTTCAGGATGCCCATAGAAACCAGTAAAAATCTATGGTGGTTTATTTTCCTCACTTTTTACAATTGCATTAATATGGTAAAGGGAGAAATTGAGAATCTCCACTTCCACCTCTTGGTTCCACATCAAAACCAATCCCCCTTTTCTACCCAAAGCCTCTACCACAAAACATCCCTCCATATACAACCTCTTCTTTATACCTTCAAATCTGCTTGCACCTAACTTTGTTTCCATTAAAAAGACCATTTTGGGTTTATTTTCATTCACTAATAGGTGAAGGTTTTGAACTGTCCGAAGATTCCCAAGCCCTCGGCAGTTCTAACTTAGTATTTTCATAATGGTTGGCAGGGCTGACAAGCAGCCTCCGCCAATCCCAAAACCACACTTTCATCCCCCTCATTAGTATCCCTTCTACTCTTTTTTGAGATGCCCTCACAACTGTCATCAGAAAAATCACCTCTCAAACTACGTTTTCCCCCAACTGAGGCCTCCTTAACATTACTTCTTCCTACAATACGTGCCCTCCTCTTCCACCTCCCCTTTTCTAACACCTCCTTTCCTCCACACAATCCTTTCTCATTTTGAAGAAGCAATTGAGAATTAGACTCAGATTCAGTATACAAGAGACCCTCCTTAGCAGTTGCCAAAATTTGAGCATCATCCATCCCCTCCCTACTTGCATTATCAACGATCTCATTTCTCTCAGTTTTTTCTACAAACACCTTATCTGCCCCTTCCTTTTTTGCTTCACACGACCCCTTACTTTTTTTTAAAACATCCACCATCTCATCCTCAAAGACCTCATCAACTGGTGTAGTTGAATATCCTGCTTTTGACATCCCTCCCTTACCCATACTACCACGATTAAACTCTCTTTCTTCCTCGGCACATCCTTCTCTGGAACTATACCTATTATTTTCTGTAATATTCCCCCTATCCGTGTGGTAAGTTCGAAGCCAAGTACCATATTGAGATCCACCACCCCTCCCATCCAATCCTACACAACCTTCTGCTCCATGTACTAATCTTCCGCATTTGAAACAAATTTTAGGAAGTTTTTCATAGCTCAAAGGCACCCAAATTTTGGATCCCAGCACGTTCGCAGTTCTTCCCCGTGCTATCGATTTCCTCAGGTCTAATTCAATCTTCACTCTCAAGTACCGTCCCCATCCTATCCCATCTTCACGTACGTCTACTTCTTTTACATTTCCAATAGTTTTTCCAATCTGAGTTCCAACTTCTAGATTCATACAGGCCAATGGTAAATTGTTCAGATGCACCCAAAAGGCTTCGTAGTCAAAATTCATCTTCTGTGGAAGGGTAAAACCATCAAAAGGTTTCAACAATAGTAGTTGATTGTCAAACAACCAAGGTTTTCCGTCCAGAACTCGCTGTTTATCCTTCTGGTTGTCAAACGTTACTACAAATAGATTTGGAAGAATATCATGAAAAGTGAATGATCCTGCCAATCTCCAAATGTTATTCATCGTAGATCTAATCACTTCCTTGTTAACTTTACGATCTGAGATCAGTTTTCCTACAAGACTCTTATCTCCCTTTGCCTTCACCCTCCCCAAGTGTACTGCATTAAGATCAATCACAGCATTCTCCTCCTCTGTTAGTTGCAGTTTATCCCATCTATCCTCTAGATCATCCATCACTACCTGAAGTAGACTCCTCCTCCCCCACTCTAAGAGCAGCCGAGACTAACCCTTCACCCAACCTTTCTCTCCAGAGAAAGCTCATAAAAGACTCGTTACAAAGCATCACGGCCTTTGTTGTTGGACGTTGATATGTTCGCCTCTCCTAGGGGCTACCGTTACTTATTTTATTGTTTTTTATTTTTTTAAAATATTTTTTTAAAAATTTACAACATTATTAAAAAATAATTTTTTTAATTATAAAATTAAAAAAATAGAAAAAAATATCAACGATAGCGAGGTGGGACAATCACATGGATTTTCGTTGTTGGTTCGTTCTTTTACTATTTGAAAAAACTATTATTGAAACTTTCTTGCCAAGCATTGTATATGTTATTCTATAAAATTTGTTTTCAATTAAAGAAAAAATATTCAACTAATTTATAGCTATATTCAACTTTCTCGGACAGTGAAATACATCTGTCATTCGCATGGTATAGTGGTAGCTATATTCAACTTTCTAATCGTATGCTGCTTTTATTCAACTTTCTCGGACAGTGGGATCGATCTGTTACACAATGCCAGAAATATATTCATACACTATACTTGCATGATCCAAAAATAGTGTCAATTATATAATATTTTAAAAATTTTATATATAATCATACGTATTTTTTTATATATTTTATTAATATAATTAATTATTTATTAAAAAAATTAATATAAGTGTGAATAGAATTGAGTTTTAGGTAAATAACAATAGTTGGCAACATCTACTTCAAGTCTTCAAGTATTATTATTATTATTATTATACCATAAATGTTTGACGTACGACTGTCTCACCAATCAAAAGTTCAAATCAAAATCAAACCATATTGTGATATATATTGGTGACTCACCACTCAGATAGAATTACTTAATAAGATTTTTTTAAATAAACCTTATATAGTATGTTTAGTATTTTCCTATTATTATTTCATTCTTTTTTTAAATGAATTCTCTCTCTCTCTCTCTCTTAATATGTCTTTAATTTCCATCTTTGAAAGAATAAAATTAAGGAAATTAGTATATTTGCATCATTATATAACACGGTGTACGAACTCACACCATTGGTGTTACTTTCGTGTTATGCTATGGATTTTATTCCTCACAGCGTTGAAAAAAAAAATTAATAATTATGAATAAAAGTTTTATTTCATTTTTTTTCATACATTTTTTTGTTTTTATTAAAGGATTTTTCATTTTTTTAAATTGAAATTAAACATGATATATACATGATATGTCTTGTCTTCCCAATCATAAATTGCTTAAAAAAGATTTTATTGCTTCGTCAAAAGTTTAAGGTTTGAAATAAAAATATATTATACATATATATTATATATAATATAAATCTTATAATATCTACTATATAATATTTGTATGAATTTCTTAAATGATATTAAATATATAGTAAATATTATATATAAAGCAAGATTATATAATTATCTGTCCCATTTAAGATCTTAAACTCAGTAATTAACTACCTCTACCCAAAAAGAAAAAAAGAAAAAAAAAAAAAAACTTCTATACATATATATCTTGTCCACTATAAAGCCTTCACTGCGGACATATCCCCGTCATTTTCTTTAATCCATCCATTTCGTTCATCTCTCTCTCTCTCCCGACTATGGAGCTCTTCTCTGCCCAATCCTTCCTCCTCTTCTTCCTTCTCTCTCTTTACGTCTATCTCCTCTTTAACGGTACTTCCAAAAAGAAATCCATCAACAAAGGTTTTAAGTCGTACCCCATACTCGGAACGCTGCCTGAATTTTGGCAAAACCGACACCGTTTTCTTGATTGGACAACAGAAACTCTCAGTAGCTGTCCCACAAACACAGCTATATTTCGACGTCCCGGCAAGACAGGTATCATCACCGCAAACCCATCCAACATTGAGCGCATGCTCAAGACCAACTTCGAAAACTATCCCAAAGGCGACCGCTTCATAGCTCTTCTCCAAGATTTTCTTGGCCGAGGAATCTTCAACTCCGACGGAGAACTCTGGAAGGTCCAGAGAAAAACCGCTAGCTATGAATTCAACACCAAATCGCTGCGCAACTTCGTCATGGAAAACGTAACCGTGGAGATCAATACGAGACTTATTCCGATTCTGACAAGAGCCTCCGAAACAGTACGCGTCTTGGATTTGCAGGACATTTTGGAGCGCTTTGCATTCGACAACGTTTGCAAACTGGCGTTTAACGTCGACCCAGGCTGTCTCGGCGGTGATGGAACCTCCGGAGCGGAGTTCATGCGGGCTTTCGAGGACGCTGCATCGCTTAGCTCCGGAAGGTTCATGTATGTCATCCCAGTTATGGCGAAGATTAACAAGTTTCTGAACATTGGACCAGAGCGAAGGTTAAGAAACGCAATCAAGACGGTCCATGAATTTGCGGATGATATTATTCAGTCGAGAGCGGAACAGAAGGTTGAAAAAGAAGCAGACCTGTTGTCCCGGTTCATGGCAAACGAAGAAAACTCGCCCGAATTTCTCCGGGATATCGTCATAAGCTTCATTCTTGCAGGACGGGACACGACCTCTTCGGCTTTGAGCTGGTTCTTTTGGCTCCTGTCGTCGAGACCTGAAGTGGAGCAAAACATATTGCAGGAGTTGGAAAAAATCCGAGTTCAGAATGGAAAAGATATAGGCGATTCGTACAGCTTTGACGAGCTCCGGGAGATGCATTATCTGCATGCGGCAATCACTGAAGCCATGAGACTGTACCCCCCCGTACCGATTGATAGTAAAGCTTGTCTAAATGACGATATCATGCCGGACGGCACGTTCGTGAAGAAGGGATGGTTTGTGTCGTACCACACGTACGCGATGGGGAGGATGGAGAGCATGTGGGGAGAAAATTGCCTTGAGTTTTTGCCGGAAAGATGGCTAGAAAATGGAGTGTGTCGGCAAGAGAGCCCTTTTAGGTTTCCAGTTTTCCATGCCGGACCGAGAATGTGTCTGGGAAAAGACATGGCGTATATTCAGATGAAATCGATTGCAGCATCAGTGATGGAGAGATTTGAGATCGAAGCGGAGGATAAGGACAAGGATCTGGACACTTTGTTGTCATTGACTCTGAGGATCAAAGGTGGCTTACCCGTGAATGTGAGGAAGAGATCAGCATGTGTGGATGCCATCAATTGATCATCTCCACATGAATTATAAGGTCCAGGTTTTACAAAACAGATAAGATTTCCTCCCATTATCGATATGAATGCATGAACTATGTACAAGAGAATTGTCATGTAGGAATCTTAGACCTTTATTTTTTTAATTATGTAGGAATCTTAGACCTAAAAGATTATATGATCTATTTATGAATAATTACTGAAAATGAGAAGCATCTTCAAGTTAATTAGATGGTTGAAGATACTGCCACGAATGCTAATTCTAAAAACAATAATTCTTTTCATTATACATACAAAATGATATTTTCACTACTTTAGGTTATTAGAAACTATGTATAAAGAAAACCCCTCGAGTGCATCCCACTTTATGGTTGAGAAGCTGCCTCCAGCATCCAACCCCATTCCATTTACTTAAATTGATAGGGCATCCCAAAACCAGATTCAAATATTATTTTTCAATCTGTAAATAACAGTGTTATTATAGCACACACCCATTAATGGGTCTGGAATCCATTGTTTCATCTGCCGCCCCGTTTTTAGAAAGGCAGGAGCTGGCATTTGAGGTGGAGCCATTGGACAAATTCAGCAATTCCTTGACACAAACACGCTGTACAGTTTGAAATAAGAATTTTGCTACATACAAACAAAATCGTGTACTAATCTACATACTAATACTAATTCATTCATATTTAAAATTTAAATTAATATTATTTTCAATTAAATCAACTTTTGACCAATCACATTCAATTGATGCACATATTAGTGTGCAGTTGTGCTTGCAACTAGATTTTTCCTTAAAATAAAATAGAAACTATTACAAAGCTCAGAGAGTATTAAATAACAAGAAATCAAATTTGAAAGAAATTATCAGGAAGCCTCTACATAGAGCTGTAATCGATCCATTGAAGAACCCTTACTTCTCATGAGGAAGCCTACATGATGGCCATTTCAACAGAGGAAAAGTGCCAAACTCGCGAATAGAAGGCTGGCACCACAATCATTGAGACTGTGAAAGCAACACAAGTACAAAAAGCAAAGTGCTAACACGTTCTTTCCCGACAATAATGGACTGACTAGAAGTTTCTAGGAAAAATCAAATATAAAAGATGGAAGCAGCAATGCTTTTACATGACCTTAAATTGATTAGGCAAAGGAAATGTGAGCGAATTTTATCATACCAACATAAGTCAAAACGAAAATCAAAGAATCCTACTCATTCTGAACATCAACAAGAAAGATACAAAAGTATATGTTCAAAAGTGGGGAAAAAAGGAGTTCTAATCTAGATGCAAATATATAACTCGAGCTTTTTTTCTGACATGAACACTCGTCAAGGTAGGACTTTTCAAATCCACCCAAGACTCAACTTCAGAAACACGAATCCACCAGCCACAACTGTGTATTAGGTAATCCAAGGGATTTGCTAGTGCAAAATCTAACCTAGGATGACTGAGTCTATAACTCATTCCAAGCCTACCTTCTGAACTTTAGGTTGCACCCTAATGTATATTTCAAGCCTTATTAATTGAAGTCCTTCAGTCTTTTCTTCAGTATATCCATTGATTTCTTCCGTGCACTTTGCTTCGCATTCCTGCTTGAAAGGCTTCCAAAGATCCCATCCGGAGAATCCTTGAATTTCTCATATATACTGGCCACCTTCTTGCAATCCAATGCATTATAGTTTTTCTCCCTTGTCACTGGATTGATGAAGTCATCTGGCTGGCTGCTTAACAAAAGATTTATCAATTGTCGCGCTTGTATTAAAAAGCCTCTAAAACTACCTTCCTTGTATATTTCACTCAGACCAGTGCTATGGAACTTCTCATCTGCAAAAGACTCCAGCATCTTTAGATCATTATCAATACCCATAACAGCATTAGCATTGAACCGCTTGACGCTATCACTGAGAAAAGCTGCCACTATTGAGTTGGATATATGATCAAGAGCTCGACCTCCAACCTTGAAGAGAGCATCTAAAGGTAAAATTTGTTGTGCTGTTGACATAATACTGTCAAGGTAATAGATCAGTTCATTCATATTCTCATTCCCATTCTGAGCTATTTCCTCTGAATTCCAATTGATACTTTCTGTTAGTGTCATAAACTCATCTAACTTGGAGTTCACCAAACTCAGCAAAGAATTGTAGGCTACATCCCTTGAAGCTCTGAGAGTCACCTTGGCATTTAAACTAGCTTGAGGCCTTTCAACTGATCGAGCAGGCATCCCACAAAGTTGGGCCGCATATCGAAGAAAAAAATCACAACTTCTTTCAAGAACAGATATGTTCGCAGCAATCTGCATGGCCTGAGACACGCCAATGGTGCCACTACTAATTGTATTTAGTATTGATTCATTTAAAACATCACTCAATATTTTGTCCAGATACTTCTTCACAACATCATAAACATTAGAATGCACCCCGTGAGACAAGTAATCAACAGACCCTTTAATGAATGATCTTATAATGCGGCAGGCATCAGGTACCATGGAGGAGAATGGCGCAATATAAGGGAAAGCTGGCATTATATTTGAGGTCTGGAGGTTAAATGCCAAAACATTATTCTCATAGTCAGTATCTTTTTTCAATATCATCTGCTCATAGGTGTCACTGGCAATAATATTAACAATTTGTTGACGACACTCTTCCAAAAGAAGCTCATAGTATTTGTCTCGACTCCTATCAAGCACCTCCAGAAGTGGACCAACCTCATACCCAAATTGTCTAAGAGTAGATCCAAGAAGTGTGACGTAATCCTTCACCAGGAGAAGGTGGGTAGCAGAATCCATATGAGAGAACTGTTCCTCCAACACCGATGTCATTTTAGAAATAGCAATTTCCCACATTGTCTTGACCTGATCAGCTGACAACAGCCCCCCAGCAGTCCTCAGGACCCGATCCTCCACTATAAAGTAACCAGCAATTTGAGCCAAAAAGGTCTGATAGGATTCAACAAAAGGTTGTGCAGAAGAAATTTGCAAGTCTGAACTGAGCTGCAATACTCTGTTTTTATAGTAATATTCACGAAACTGCTCTTGGATTCCAAGACAAGTATGAATGTGATATGCCCGGTATAGAGGTATCAGATCAAACTTCAATACAGAATCTTCATCAATTTCCTCAACATCTAACATATATGCAAAATCTCCTAAACCAAATACACTCTGTTCCTCGGCTTTCCTCTGGCATTCCAGCATTTCATCATCCCTCTGGCGAGCTGATGCAGCATGGCCTATTGCTGTCTGTCCAATATTCTTTCCAGAACTCCGTATGTGAACTAACCATTCATTAAACTGACTACGCACTTTCTTTTCAATGTGCAGTCTAATCACTGGAACTGTTTTCTCTATCACCATTCTTAGTGCCTTGACAGGAATATTCTGCAAGTGATTCTTTTCAATCAAATCCAGAGTCTTCAATGCAGGGTAAAACTGGCCTTCAGATATATGATTGTTACATTTAACACAAAGATCCAATACCAGCACACAAAAGTTAGACATTTTAATAGATTCAGTCACATTCTTCTTGATGGAATAAGATTCAAGAAGCTCCTCAAGTTTTATTAAAAGAGCACTGCCAACCTCTTGCAGTTTAAAATTATCACTTGAGAGTTCACCTTTCAACTCTTCAGCATCAACCAGCACACCGCGAAGTTCATCAACTGCCAAAATGAATTCCTCGTAGTGGGTCTTGCAGAGCTCCTCTATTTCAACTTCCTTCTTCTTCACAACAGCTCTTAGCTGGTGAAGGAGCGCTTCAGGCCGCCCCATCTCAAATGCGTGCCGGACAATAGGACCCAGATCATCTCCATTCCCAATCAAAGTTGCATTGACCAATTCCTCTCCCGCATCCCCATTTTCTGCAACAGGTCTCCTCTTTGGTTTTGTATCCATTTTTCTGATCAATCCTAGAAATAAAAAAAGATGAATAAATAAAATGGTAAAATGAAAAATGTCCAAATGGAAAACTTCTTGTTACCTATAAAATATATCTCAGAGACCCACAACTCTGATGTCACCTGTACCAAATCCTTGGAAAACCTTTTTCCATTACTCAAATGGATGTTGTAACCATTTGCGTGCGCATATGTATAGGGTTTAGAAAGTTCATTCATAACAAATATTATAACAGTTTTTTTTTTCCTCAAAAGATATTGACCATTATCGTACCCACAACATGTTGACAGTAAACAGTAATCCCCCAGCGGGGGACGCGACTACGATAAAGAATCAATAAAAATCATACTCATCCTAAGATTCCACAGAAACCCCCCCCCCCCCCCCCCCCCCAAAAAAAAAAAAAAAAAACTTTGGGGGTCCAACTCTTATAAAGAAAATGAAATGATATTCTTCAATTGGAAAACGAACAGGGAAAGAAAAAGAGTAATTAAAGAAATGGGAAGCATGCTTGGAATAGACATTTACAAATGGGCTCCAATCAAACAAATCAGTGAATAATAATAAGCAATCACTAGACGCATACTTAGAATTAGATATCAAGAAGATGGAGATATGTGCTCCTTTTAACCAACCAAACCCACAATCAACGAAGATAACAAAAACAAGAAGCAAAGCACAAATCTGCTCCCACCGAAACGGGTTGAACAAGCAAAACAAGAAAGAAAAAGAAAACAGAAACCACGAGAAGACCAAATACATTCAAGGAAAGGAGAGCTATGATCATGGCACGGACTTACTCACCGTTAGATACAGAAGCTGGTCGAAGTCCTCCTCAAAACTAAAAGGGTTTACAGAGAAATGAAAAATTATCTGCGAAATCGTTCTCCCTTTCTCGTTATTCTCGGGGGATCTTCTTCTCACCTTGTCTGCCGTCTACTTTGTCGCCTTTATTCCCCACTACTGTTTGTGTAGTACCGCAACACTTTTTTTTTTCGAAAGCGGGAATTGCTAATTCCACGCCTTGTTTTACGTTTTCCAGTGTGTGTGCTGGCCATTGTTTTTTTCATTCAACCTCGTTTTTAATGTGGTATTTAAAATTACAGAAAATATACACTTAAAATTAAAACCCCATTCTTGTTATCTCCAAAATTTATAAGATTGTATAGAACAAGCAAGGCTAAGCTGTAAGGATTACATTCCATTATAACAGTCATTTGCAAGCTTATTTATGGAAGCTCACCATCGACTTTTTATAATAATATTTATTAAAAAATTATATTCTCAAATTAATGTGTAAAACATACGTAGTGTTTTGATTTGAGAGATAAATTTAAAAATTTGAATATTATAAATCATTTAAGTGTTGTGTATGGTTAGGAGTGCAAGGACTGGAAAAATCGACCTGACTGGACAAAATCAAACTTTAGACCGGTCGGTCTCGATCCTATAAATTATGGACCGAAACCATTTGGTCCGATCTTGGGGTATATAAATTTTGGACCGGACTGAACTCATATATATATATTTAAAAAATATTTTTAATAATTTAATATATTATTTTTATATAATAATTATATAAGTTAATGATATAATTTTCATTTAATTTATTATTATTGCCCATATAAAATATTTTTTAATGACTTAGTTACATAATCTATATTAATAATTCAATTAATTTTAATTTAGTAATTTTAAGTACTTTTTTTATTAATTTATTTAGAAAAAATTAAAAATTAATTAGATCAGACTGAATGGTTCTTATGGATGTTCAGTCCATTCCAGTTGGGAAAAAGTGATGGCCAAAATTTTCAGTCCATCACCCCCAAACTTGATCGGATCGATTTACACCTCTACGTATTGTGTACTCTTCACACCAACTTGAGAATAGAATAATTATATTTCTTCATTGATTTCTTCTACTTATAGTAGTCTTACACTACACACCTACTAACGTGGATTTGTATTTGTTTTTCCTCGATAAATGTGTGGTGTAAGATTGCTTAATATAATTTTTCTTCGTCATTATATATCTCACCATTCGATAATCTTTATATTTTTATGGTTTTTTAAATAAATATAGAAACTTGAAATGATATTAAATAGAAAAATATAAAAGTAATTAAATAATTGTGTAGTTACTAACAAGATAAATCCAACCATTATATTCATATTAAATAGTTTAGTTTTTCTCGTACTATGATTTAGAATATATATATTGTAAAATATAATAGATATAAAAGTGATAAATATGGTGTTAATATAAATGATAAATATCAGAAGATTAAAACGTCTCAGTAATTTAATTTTAAATAATATAAGTAATAGTGTTTGAGCAAATCATATAAAGAAATAAAAATTAAATGAGCATACATCTTATACAAACGCAATTGTTTCAAGCAACCTCCGCACATCTTCAGCTTGTATCCTGTTCATTGTCTCGTCGCCGAAGTAAACTATGATTCATATCACAAGAATCTTGGATATGCTGCAGCCTTGGCCTCCTTTCCCACCAAGATTTCATGTGTGTTGAATCAAGGAATGAGACTTCTAAGAAACTGCCGACCAAATTAAAGACGGATTAGGAAATATCTCTCTCAACTTATCCAATCCATCATGTGCTTTTTGTGGGTCTGTTCTCCAGAGAAAGCATCTCTATCTTTACGGGTTAACTTTGCAAGAAATATTCTCTCCCCCCCTTCCTGTATAGAAGATTATCCTCTCAACTACACCTTCCTTCAAGGACTCATTCATGACTACAAGAAACCAGTTCCAACAAGTACAACTTTTGCCTAATCCATGTCTCAACTTACCGCATACAATTGAGGGGAAACAAAAGGAGGGCGGTGCCGGTTATTAATCAGGTCGACATTGCTTGGCATCTACTACTTTCAGTTATTTGTTTTCCATAGAATGTTGCATGGCTTAACAATTTGCAGATTGACTTTAGTACATTTCTTAAATTCGATTCTCCCATATAAACAAAAGTGCGACCTTAGGTCCATATATGATCTACAAATGAACCACGATTTGCTCCATCTTCTCAATTAGAATTGCACCATTATGTATCATATGGTGTGTTTGGTCGGAAAGAAATGCACGTTGCTTTGAAAACAAGAAACGCAACATGGAGGAGAACTTCTGTTTTCAAACTTTAATGCTTTGGTTCTCCGCTATTGTACTAAATGGGACAATGTTCATGATTTTTTATCTTTAATTCCTTGAGCATAAAATGTATCTGTGTAACTTATGTATACTTCCTGTACACATGGGTCACGCCTATTATATTCTGAGTAATAATATTTATCTTTTACTTATTAAAAAAAAAAAAGAATTGCACCAAAACGCTTGCCCCTGTATATCAAGTAATATGGCTGCAATCAGTAAATTGCCCGATTGCAAGCCGTGTTGCCTGCCAACTATCGATCTATCTACACCTATGAATGTTACCTCAGGGAACAACAGGCGAGAGAGAGAGACGAGCTAGCTTTTTAAGGTATTGCATCTCAACTGAAGAACATTACAGTATAACTTAACACCCTTAAGTTAGGAAAGTATTGGAAGTTCCGACTACATGCAGTGGTTAAAAATGCTATAGATGCTGCTAATTATTCTGTTATATACAAAAACGGATTAGTGTTCCATATCTCCAAAAACTAAAATCCACCTTCAAGTCATCACTAGATGAGGACCAGATCGTGGAAGCCCACATGAATAAGTCACATACTTCACGCTGTCCAAAAGCACAACAACAAAAATTCGAGAAAGGGACTTTGGTTTGATCATGCCATCAACTTCAATGTCTCCAGCCTCCCTGGGATCTACAAGCACAGAAACAATCATTGGTGAAGAAGATTTATTACCTTGAAAGCCTTTCTTCTGCGATGTTTTTCTAATGTGCTCTTCAGTGATGTTATAATTGGATCCAGCCAGTGAAGCTGGAAGACCATTGAGGATCCTTCTATTCCTCCCCCCCTTGTTAAGACGAGTGGCATTCTGTTGATGTTCTGCAGGAACATTGGAAAATGAGGATGCTGGAACTATAGCTCCAGAAGCAGAAGCTGGAGAGACATCAAACTGGAACACCTCAGTGCACATGCCAGAACTCAACATTGGCCCTGTAAAAGGGAAAAGAACTAAGTATTAAATAAGGTGATGAATGAGTGCCAATCATGACTGACTGCCAATTTCCAAATTCAGTTCAATTAAAAAAACATGCATGGACACCAGAAACATGAGACCAATGGTAAACCATCAATAAAACTCACAGCCCAGCACTGAAACACCAGAAATGAGAACCAAAATGATGAGGTAATTAATTTTTCAACAGTCAGGGTCGTTACAACTAATGATTTACCTGACAAACTAAATTTAGTTAGAAAATGATGGGAAATGTTCTCTTAAACATCTTATATGAAAGTCAGAATGTCGGGAGCCTGAACTCAGAAGTTGGTTTAACACATCAATGCTCAAAGAGAAACTACAAGCATAATACCATGGTGTAAGTATCTTGCCCTTAAGGCAAATGGCAGCTGAAGAACATGCACCACTTAAGTATCTCAATTTGCGTGTTTCAAAGGTTGTTATCCAGTGCACTCACTAGATAAACATTTTGACCCTATATTAAGCTCAAGGTCTGCATTTGTTCTAGTGACTAGGAATGCAAATATAAAACACCATTAATCCCTTCAAATGTACATATAACTATGTGTACAGTTAAAACCTGAATCAAGAAACTTGAACATGGCGATAGTATACATTTCCTCAATTACTGAAGCCCGACAGCAACCCAAATTTCAAAAATATATGGGCGATAGTAGAAAACAAAAGGCAACCTAAACCAAGCCGATCAGGTAAAAAGTTTGTGCCAATTCCTTAAAAATCCCAACTAGATGAATGGGCTAATAAAACAGAACCATAGAGAATACATAGGGCAGTATCAAAATATTGAAACCGGGGAAAAAGTCTACCATTAACAAGTTTACTGCTGAAATAGCCCATAAAACCATCACTGAAAATGTTTATATTTTTGCTGATGGAAATAATTCACAGACCTATTGATAAATGTATCAGTGTCTCTTGTATACGATGCATTGATGAACTTCAAAAAAAATTTCAAAGTCCGAATTCTTAATTTTATTCTACAAATCTTGTCACTTTATGCAATCTAATACACACACACACACATATTTATATATTTAAATATATATATATTTATATTTATCATAAAAGAAGAATCATTGATGAGAAATAGGCATGGCTCAAGTACAAACATACATACAAATATATATATATATTAACTTTGCAGTGAAATAAGAGGACATCCTACAGCATGTAACAGCAAATAACTCCAGCCATGAAGCATGCAAGGGCTGATTTTGCATCTGACATAAAGACTGCATGATAGGTGATTCATTTGCTTGTCGCTACTGGTAAAACTAATTTTACAAAAGTGAAAGATTAAATTTAATACAACCACTTTTAATGGCAAGAACATTCATGATTTCCTTGTACTTGAGCTATGACTACTTTTCTCATCAATAGAGTCTTCTTTAATGATACAAAAAATATAACCACCACAAGGAATACTGAAATCCATTGCAAAACTACCTAAACGAGTATATATATATATATATATATATATCTATTAGTGTATATATGCACTGTCAAAAGTAAGGAATCAAATGCTCCTCTCCAACATATCAGGCATGCGCCACCATCCTAAATGCATACATAAAGAATCTAGGAAAATAGACAAGTTAAGAGCACAATGACTTTATCTTATTTTCGTATAAGTTAAGTTGATAGCACAATTATTACCTGCAAGGCCTTCGCGGAACCATTGGTGTAGTTTACCATCTACCGCAGTCGACTTCAAATGGTCTTTCAAAGTATCGGTAGAACCAGAGGCAAGAGCCTTCTGTCCTCCAGTAGGATTTCTAAACACGTGAGAATGTCTCACTCTATTGCCTCCAACTTCAGGAATTGCCAGTGCTGGAGCTAAATCTCCAGGAATTGCCAAGCCAGTTTCTCTATTAACCTCCTTTACAGGAGTAACTTGAGATGCCATAGCTTTCTCACTGGCCAGGACAGAATGAATAATCAAGTTACCATCAATCTTCACAAGCTTATCATTCCTTGGCACATACAAAGAAGCAACAAGAGGCTCGCTAGCATTTCCTAGATTAACAAATTCATCTGAACCCAGTAAAGGCTGTGTTGCTTGTCTTTTCCGTTCAAAATCCGACTCTTTCGCTCTAACGCGACCTCTCTCATAATTTACCCTGTGAGAAGTATCATATTCACCACTAGAAAATCCAACTCTCACACCTTCTCCAGATCCATTACAATTTCTATCAACGTTCAAAACCCTACCAAGGTGCTGACCGTAGAACTTATCACTGACATAACCCAATCCTCCAGGAACTTTGTCCCCTACTCCTCCATATCTAACATTCACAAAAGGAACTAACCCACCAAAAAGCAAGAAGAAAAACAATAAACCCAGAAAACTAACACTCGCAACCTTCTTAGTTTTCCCCTCACTCTTCTTAGTCTCCGACTTCTTCGCCTTTGGCGCTGATACAGGCTGCTGAGGTTTCAATCTCGGTATCGGTACCAAAGGTACCTGAGACCCTTGCGGTTTCACCACATACGGCGGACATGGCACCCACGGATAACCCACGGGCGCCATCGCAGGATGGGGGAACATTCCCGGATGCGGTGCACACATGCCACCAGCGGCGCCACCGCTCAGTTGCTGACGTAAACTGGCATTCTCGGCCATAATATAAGATATCTTAGTGTTCAATTCGGCAATAGTGGAATGCATGGTCCTCAGTTTATCTTCCAGCTCCTCCACGTAGTGTTTTTTCCTCTGCCTAGACAACTGAGCACTCTCGCGGTTCCTCATCAGCCTCGCCTTCTTCTTCTCTTCCTCTTCGTCTGCCGGGGCATTGAAATTCGCATTCTCTGACGACCTCCTGTACTTAGTGGTCCTCGAATCCGTAGAGGTCCCTTCCCCCTGCTCTTTCTTCCTCTTCGACACGCAATTTTTGGACCCCATCCCCTCCTCCACCTTAATCTTCTGATCGACGACTATAACATTTGACGAATCCGGTGAAGGAGGACGGTACCCTGAACCCTGCGATGACACAGACCCGCCCCCGCCCGAGAACTCGCGGTCGCAACGGCCAGATTCCGGTGACGGAGAATTCAAAGCTCCAGCCACAATCGGGTCCCCGTTGCCGGAATTATCAGAAGAAACCGGTGGACAATACTCGCGGCCGTAGCTATCAGACTCGGAAGCTGGGAAATTAAGAAATTCACCAACGTCCGCGCCCCGATCGCAGGAGACTCCGGAAGCACTCGATTCCTCAGACAAAGAATTTAAGAGCTGAAAAGGTTGATCCGGGGCCGAACAGGGCAGTTGAAGCTCGTGGTGCCCATCGGAGGTGAGAAAGTCTTCAGTTTCGAAGGGAAGGTAGAGATCTCCGAGATAGTCAAAATTGAAGTCGAAATCAACGTTCTCGTCGAACCCTAACACCATGCCAAGATCCGACACAAATGTTTCGGAGCGCATACTGTTGGTACTGTTGTTGACCTCCTCAGAGAAGAATATAGAATCGAGAGGAGGAATTGGGAGCGAATCCAAATCCGTTGCGAAATTGTTAAGGTGTTGGTTAGAGTCCGTTGGTGATGGCTCGGCGACCAGTCGGTCAGCCATTGCTAGGGTTTTTCGAACAAAAAAGAGGGTTCCAGAAGTCAGAAACCCGTTTATAGTCTTTCCCCTCTTTTATTCTCTCTCTATCCGGGTCACGCAACGGAATTTGTAAACGAAAGAATTTGGAAACGGAGCGGATCTACTTTCCCAAGTGCGTGCATCGAGCGTGAACAACGCGCCTAAAGTCAGGCTCCTTGTCCTCCACGTGTCAAAAGCAACGCGAAAACTGGGACCCACGAAAATCATTGGGAACTCCATGGATCCTGACCACACTCGCGGCCCGCCACAGCAGTATATTTAAGAATTCTAATTTTATTTTATTTTTTTATTTTTTATCATGTGATCTTACAATATTCGGTAATTAACTATTTCCATCTTTTTTCTAATTTTTATTTGAATTTTAGATATGATTATATAAGAGACAGAGGCAGATACATGAGCCTTGTTTTTCTATACTATCTTTTAAGTTGTGTGCTTGTGTGTCTACTTCTCTTTAACGTGTTTATTTTTTTCTCTATCTTAAAATTTAAATAAAAACCAGAAAAGTTCTAAATCTAAATTTAATACATTTGCCATGGTCAATGTACTATATTTTTATTTTTTAACAGTATTTATTAATAATGTTACGTTAATACAGTAAAATATGTATAAAATAATAGTATATATAACATATTTTTATTTTAGATTGGTTATTTAAATAGAATAATTACTTAAAAAAACAAATTCAGAAAAAATAATATTTCTTGCTTTAAATCGATTAATATGATAACTAGTAACGATTCAGTCACATTGTGACGCTCTTTTGAAATTATTTTAGTTAAAAAAGAAAAAGTATTTTTTGAGGGGTAACAGCTATTATAGCCTATGGGGCAATGCGGATATGGAAACTTCATTATGTGGCGTTGGTGGAGAATTACCGTTTACGCCACGCATACTCAGTGGTGGGTGTAGCTTCAATTCCATGTCACTTGCTTGTGTTGTTGATGTACTCCGTATTTTAATCATTTTCATATTATTAAATGAAAACCCTTTTTTCTATAAATGTCATTTTTTTTTTCTTTTCTTGATTAAAGGGGTAGAAATTTTGAATTCAAAATCATTTTTCTTATTGTGTTATTTGTATTCAGAGTAATCTTAGCTATAAATTCTAAATAATCAAATTTCACGCAAGCCTTTTATAAAAATGTGAGTCTCACTAAAAAATAAATTATGGTGGAGCTTACTTTTTTTATAAAGGACATACACACGATTTGTCTATTTAAATTTGTACAAATTATTTTGCTTACGTGCATGGTTTATATTGTCGAATAAAATATTTGTATGCAATGATTGGCAGCTAGGACCTCTCTTCTCATTAAGATATCTAGCCAGCAAATTTTGATTATAAGTTTTGAGAAATGTTACTAGTAAACCTTACACCGTATAATTTAAAAAAGTAAATATGTGTGATGTAAGACTTTTATATAGAATTTCTTTTGTCATAAATTATACCACACTTTTTAAAAATATAGAATGAAAAGTAAAAAATAAAAATAAAATTTGGTTGGAACTTCAAGTATACTCAAAGCATGTCTCTTCCTTTCACGACATCCACTTAACACAAATTTCTTTCATTTTGCTGCGTCATTGCGTGTCGAATTTCTACATGCTAAGTCATTAGAAGCTTAACAAGTTGGGTAGTTAAGGATCTGGTCGATATCTCATAAAAAGTTTGATTTAAAATGGAAATGATAGTTACATGAAGTATACAGTATATATAGCATTTATCAGTCTTTAATGTTACCTAAAAACTTTGTAAGAACTCAAACAAATATTCATATTATATTTTATCACCACTTAACTCTCAAATTTAAACAACATAAATTTTTAAATATGTAAAAAATATTTAAAAATAAAATAAAATTTCCACGTCAGCAGTGTATTGAATATGTAAAAAATGAAAATTTTAAATAGATTTTTTATTTTTTTTTCGTGTTTGATATCACAAAAAGGAACAGAACAACGTCAAACAAAGAGCATAAGACTGTTTTTGTAGCCAACCCAAAAACATCAAACATTCACAAATACGTGGGTGGAAAATAGGAAGGGGAAACATGCTGGGCCGTCTTCCTTTATTTATCCTTCAAGGCTTCAAGCTAGGCAATCAGCCTCTTTTTCCTCTACATCCAGAGTAGTAGAGTTGACGACAGAACGTTCCCAACTCGCATGCAAAGGCAAGGCAATGGGCCAGCTTGGCGAGCTTTCGTCGTTAAGTACAGTCGGCCTCCCAATGCTCTTTCAGGGCGGAGCCCAGCGTGGCACGGCGAGGGTAAGGTGTGGTCTATTGGGTTCGTTAAAATGGAATCGGGCCTATATTTTAGACTATTTTTTTTTTATCTTGTAATGTTATTTTAAAATCTTTCAGACTATAGAAAAAAATATATAATTTTTGTGAGCAAACTTTTTTAAAAGACATTGCAGAAATTGTATACCTCAGGACTATTTATAATAGTACTATATAATAAAAAGATAATAAGAATGTAGTAGAACCAACAACTCACATGCTGTTCATGTGACCAATAAGAGTTATGATTGCAACTTACGTTTTATTACGTGGTATGGAACTTCTACATACTACATAGTATGTATGAATCGGGGCAAAACTGCAGAGAAAAAACCAAAATTTAGAAAAATAAAAAATAATAAAGAGGGTGAGAAAATATTGGGCAGACTTTTTTGTCCTAGTAAATAAAGATTTCAACACAACTTTGACGAAGAAAAGTTTCCGGGACCTATAAAAATCTTTTCGTATCCATCTTTAGCTTCTCTATGTTGGTAGGATAAGAAAGGAAGGGTTCCTTCCCCTCCCTGAATGCTTCAAAGGCAATAACCCTTTCCTTCTTCTTTCTTCTTGGCTAAGAAGAAGAAGAAGAGGAATCTTTTAGG
Organism: Carya illinoinensis; assembly: GCF_018687715.1. Classification (NCBI taxonomy): domain Eukaryota; kingdom Viridiplantae; phylum Streptophyta; class Magnoliopsida; order Fagales; family Juglandaceae; genus Carya; species Carya illinoinensis. The sequence continues at coordinate 5,309,593 of NC_056760.1, read as the reverse complement.
GGAGGTTTTAGAGAGAGAAATTACAGGAGACTTCATGGCCATGGACGCCTCTGCTACCAATGATGGCGTTGCTGGGCTCAAAGATAAGGTGTCAATGTTGGACCCCTTCTTGGTAGAGGCTCTCCAGAACCCTCGTCACCGTCTCACCAGTTAGTACTTTTTTCCTTCTAAATTTTATTCATTCAGTCCCAAGTCTCATTTGCTAACCCGAGATTTCATTTAATTTGATCTGGCGCGTATGGGTTCAATTGATGGGTGTTCTGTAATTTCTGGTTTTGTGATTATTTTCTTTTGCTATTTTTTTAGTTTTAGGGTTTATGGGTTTTTATTGAATTGGATTGGGTTTAGGGTTTGGGTGGATAGTTGTGAACTTGTCAGATCTGGGTTTGACCTGGGGTTCAACTTTTGATTGGTTTTCTGTCTGGGAAAAATTGATGCAAACCAATGGAAAACGAGGCTATGAATATGTATATGTATGCTGAATTGATACACCATTTGTGTATTTGTAAGTTCAAGCTCCATTAAGGAAACAGGTGGTATATAAGGCTCATTCCAGTGGAGCTTTGTGCCCAAAATGATTAGAAACCTTGTCTTTTACACATTTGTTGAGTACTTTATCCCAGACTTTAATTCGCTCATGATATGAATTCCCACTTCTTCCAAATAGATGCTTGTACCACCTTTTGTGCTATTTTCACTATCAATGTGGTAAATTAAGGCTGCTAGTATCTTTTAGAAGGATTATGCTTTGTTAACCTGTTCTAATTAAAAGAAATTGAATTTCTGAAATTCATTTCTATCATCATGAGTAGGATGTGAAACATTAGGTATTCTAGCCTCATGACACCTAGTAGGAATGGCCTAGTCACTCATTGTTTTCTGAGGAAGTTGGTGGGCCTTTGGCCCATGTATTGCATTGCCTTGACCAAACCTTGTAGTGAAATGTCAAGCGAACCATTCATTGTCATGGTAACATTGTGTGGCTCAAAATCCGTCTTCACCCCCGACCTGTTGATCTTGGACCGTTGTCCAAGAAAAAAGAAAAAGAAGAAGAAATAGGGTTGGAAAATGAAGTGTAGGATTATGCAGGCTTGAAAGAGAGAGATTTTACCATCTAAATTTTAAGCTGTGGAAATTATATATGTTTCTCAACAAAATTAAGAAAATTATGTACAGATCAATTGCTTTAGATTTGAATGGTCTCAGCTTCCAGATTTCCTTGTAACTGTTTCTAGTTCTTAAATAGGTGTATTCACATGTATTCTTCCGGTGTATCTGGGCTATGCCTATCTTTATATTAATGAAATGACTTATTACTTATAAAAATAAAAATAAAAAATTTAACCAAAAACTTATATTATATACTTGTTCCCATGTAATGTGTGCTTATTTGGTTGTGATGCATATGCCTTAAGTCCTAGTTATCAAAGAGATAAGTTAGATCAAAAGTCCGAAAAAGGTATTTTTGTTGGTTGATTCTCCTTTTGATAGGTAATTAGGATATTTTATTAATAAGGTAATATCAATAGCCCAAGCACATTGGACATATACTCGAGTAACACCTAATTAGGATTTACAACCAAAACAAGTAAAAAATGGGCACTTAGTGTGTTAAATATGAATGCTTAGGTGCTCATGATAAAATTAATACATTTCTATTCAGATGATTAATACATTACTTATCAAAAATAATAATAATTGTATTTTGACTCTTATATTCACTCGATAGAGAACAATCATGGCCATTTGGTTAATAGATGGTGAGTTTTATTCCTTGGAAACATAGTCAAGGCCACCTATTTTTTTTTTTTTTAATATTATAGATAAGATCTAGATAAAAAAACAATATCTTCAGTATTTACATTAGGCTGCAATTTGATTTGAATGTTGTACATTTCTTGAATATTTCCCAATGATATAAAACTGTAGTAATTAAGTATTCATTAAAATTTACAAAAATCTAGTTATATTGTGTTAGAATCTTCTGGCCTCTGTGTCTAACATTTCTTTAGACACGTGTAAAAGGGATGCTCAACACAAATGAAGACATCTTGGATGAGGATTCTGTGTAAAGAATATACTTTTTGAGGATCTGCATATTCCATAGACATATATACCGACATGCATACATGCATATAGATATAACCCTTTTCGTCTTTTCCACGATAGAGATCTGGTCTAAATTTACTTTTGTAAGGCACAACATACGGTAAAATTGACAATTCGACACTGAGAGGGTGTCTTCTCTTCCATTCCTTCCCTCTTCAACTAGACAACAAGAGGGGGGAGCTGGACTCTTCTTCTTTCCCTCTTCAATATCTGCCTTTCCCCTTTCCATCTCTTCTACCAAACATAGGGTTAGTTGCAAGGAGATGTTTTTTCACTGCTCTCATCTGTAGTTGCTGCAGGGGGTGGTGTGTTATTGAATTCCCCAGTTAATATTCTCCTAAGAATGGATGCAAACCATGTTATTCCTTTAGTGGTGCTTCACATGTATTGTGACTGGAGGTTGAGTATTTGATTTCAGCTCTGATGTTTTCTGGATTAAACTTCAGCTAGAACAAAATAGGTTCCAGCTAGAACAAAATAGGTTCCAGGTATATGTCTGATTGGGCTTCATTTCACTCATAGAGTGATGAATCCATGTTGCTCTTGATTGGGTGGCCACATATGTATCATAATTTTTGAGGTTCGAGTATATTTTCGACATTGACAGGATTTTTTAGTCGTAGCTCTGAGTAAGGTGGTGCACAGCAAGAGGTAGGTTGATTTGGGGAGTTCTTCTTTTTTCCTCTGATTTTAAGTTGGAGATTGTATTCAAATTAGCTGAACCTGCCGTTGCCTTTTTTATCTACCAAGGGGGTTTGGTTGTTCTTTTGATAGATTTTTGTTGAGAGCAACTTAGAAGTTGCTTCCTTGATTTTATTTTTGTAATAATTTTTCGCCTTCCTTTCTTTATTTCTTTTTCTTTAAATAGTTGCTAATGTCTTTCTTTCTGTTTCAGTTTTGAGAATGGAACTCGATATCCAGAGGTTTTTGAGCATTCCTGATCAGCAGCAATTTGAGTTCCAACATTTTCCTACTTCCTACCTTCGACTCGCTGCACATCGTGTTGCTCAACACTATGGCCTTCAAACTATGGTTCAGGATATTGGCGTGGATGGTCAGGGAAATAGAATTTTGGTGAGGAAAACAGGAGCAAGTAGACACCCTACTGTGTTTTTATCTGAAATACCTGCAAATCAGCCAGAAAATGATAAACCTGAGAAGATTAAAATTGTCATCAGGCCGAGGCCGAACAGAGCATCTGTAAATGGAGGTAATGATGTTGGTATCAGACGAAATCCTGTGAGAAGTGTGGAGGAGAGGAAGGAGGAGTATGACAGGGCACGGGCTCGCATCTTTTGTAGCCCTAGCAGTCCTGACTCAAATGATACATTTTCTCAGGTCCCAACGGAAAATATTTGTTTGAGCAGGGATGAGACCGAAGGTTTCAGGAACTCTGTGATCAATCAAGAAAATAATACTGAAATCAAGGATGCTGGCACTTCATCTCGAGTTGCCATTTTCAGAGATAGGGAAAAGGATCGTACCGACCCAGATTATGATCGTAGTTATGAGAGGTAGGACTCTGTTGTTTCTATTGAGTTTGGATTATGCAGTTATCAATATTATGGATGTTCATATTTGCATTCCACTTTATACTTCTACATATCAAAAAAGATTGTGGATGTTTTATTTTTCCTTTTTTTATATAAGTAAAAAAAAAAAAAAAGATGGTGGATGTTTGTGTAGCAAGGACACGTCTGTTGTGGCATTTGTGGCATGCTTGCTGCAGACAATTCAGAGCACTGTCCTTGGTATCTGTTTTCAAATTTGATCTGTCTGTTTTTATAAGAATTTTATTTTAGAACTTTTTGCCCTTTCTGTCCAGTGATGTCAGTTCCCCCTTCCCCAAAAAAAAATCTATTTTGGGATTCATCGAATAAGGAATAAATCTGCTTAGTAATTAAGGATTGGGATGTTTTGTCATGGCACCTGTTGTCTTCTTTGATCTAATCCTTACTTTCGTGACACGTATTTTGGTGCTTTCTTTCAGAATTTGTGGTCCAGTACACATTTCTCTATTGTGAAATAAACTCTGTTGTTGATCATATTGAATTACCATCTGCTGCAGGTATGTTAGGAACCTTCCATCCAATCAAAATTATAACTTGGTGCCTTTCAATATGCAAAAGGTACAACACCCATTTGTGCAGTACGACATTGGTTTTTCTCAGTTGGGTCAGATGCAGAGGACGCTCAGCTACAGGCCTCCAACAAGCCCGGCTATGGGCCCTTTTTCTGCCATGGGATTGAATCAGACATCTAGAGATGCTACATACATGCAGTGGCCAAGTGCTGCTATGATGTATGCACATTCGTATGAGCCATTTAGACATGCTGTTTTCCAGGTGGGCCACATTACTCGATGTTCTTACTGATTATGCTTTTGGGAATATAAAGATGTATTACAAATGATTGATTGCTATGCTATTTTATTGTCTTTATGCCAATATCCAGTTATCTCATGTCTTTGTCGTTGGGATCATCTGTTTTTAACTCAAAATGCTTTAGTAATTTTGTAGTAGCAAGAAAGAATTTGATAGAGAATAGTTGGCAAGAATGCAAACACTTATTTTGAGGTTTTTCCCTTTTTTATTAAAAATAATATTTGAGTTAACTTAGCAGCTACTTTGGCAGGGTACCTGAAGGGGTCTTTTGTCACACAAATGTAATTTGAGATAGTAGGTACCTGAAGGAGTCTTGTGTCACACAAATGTAATTTGAGATAGTAGTCGAGGCTTTTGAACTTGATAACATTAATAGTGGGTTTGTTTAAAAAGGTAGATCTGTTCCTGATATTAATCAACCATTGAATGCACAAAGTTATGTTTACCTGTCAATGTCTTGTTTATACTGAGAACGCTGCAAGGTCCTCCTTTTTTCTGCTGATTCACAACTTATATTTGGGAAAGTACATCTCAGATATGGCTGTGTTTGCGATGCTAGGTTTTGGGTTTGTTGATACCATTTTTTTTAATTTAATACGGTGGATCTTCCTTTATTTTGGAGACAGCTTCTAAGGGATTCTGATGATAGCCTTGCTCGCACTGCATTTTTCTCATTTACTTTCCCAATTTTCTTGAAGTTTTTTCTGCTTTTGGATTGGGGGAATCTGTGATTTCACAGTTTCTATGTCAATGTCTTTCACATCTCATTTAATACATTTTTTTAACTTTGCAGGCTCCGCTCTGTCAGCAGCCACTGACCTTTGATTATTCACAGAATCATTAAGTGCCAATTATGTGGGGATCTGGATTACGCTACCGATTCATTAGTAGACCTCGTTATACTTTAGACTGTTTTGCTATTAGGTTTATTGTTTGAGACTCTTATGGACCTCTGTTGCAGTTCTAGTTTGTTTCTTTTTAAATTTGGATACTGACATTAGTAATGGAGTGTAATGCTTTTACTCTTCAAAAACACTTAAAAAAAAAAAATCCTTTTGTCGTGGAATCATGCATTTCATTTCCAGGTCGTGTGTCATTTGTTGGCTGTCTTTCTTAGTTGTGGGAGAGGCATTGCTTAGGAAGTGCCAAATCTTGTCATCAGCTTATGTTCAAATAATCCGCCTAATAGGTTAAGAAAGTATCAAATATTGTAATCAACTTATGCTTGGGTGCATGTCCAAACAGCTCAACTAGAGTTTTGATTCGTTGACTCCTGAAATGAAGGCAATCATCTCACATGGGAACTTTGTATTTAGTTTAAAACAAAGAATGGAACAACTCGATTACATCACTGCCAGCCGAGTTTCCATCGTGCGTTTATTACTGGATATTTAACAACTTAATCTTCTTCTTTAAATTATTCCAAAGTATTCTCCCTTCGTATGATACAGGTTATGTTTATCTTATCTCTGAGCTGTCAAAGCATTCAGACCTAATTTTTTTATTTTATTTTATTTCAAGTTAGCAATGACGGAATTTGTAACGTCATATGGTTCCTAAAAACACATTGGTAAATCGGTGGCATGACCTTAAAATTGTAGACACGTAGGATGCATATCAAAATTCTAAAATGCTGGGGCCTATTTGTTGGAATAACGTGATGTCACAAACGGGATGCTGGAGGCGAGGGACATAGGTTTCGTCCTGTCCTCACCCTAACTGCAACTGTTGAAAGAAAAAGATGATGAAAATCAAGGCTATGGAAATCGTAAGATTCAATTTTTTTGTCTTTCATCATTTGGAATTTGGGAGCTACTTTAATAAGCAAGCACACATGCTTTGTAAGGGAAGCAGATTCTTGAGTATGATTGGAACTCTTCCTCTCGTGATAAGATTTTAGTATTTCTTCAGAGTACACAATTATTAGGTGAGATCCAGGTTGTCTTCCACCTGCTCGCAGCTTGAGGTGTTGGGAATCTTAAATGTCATGTCGGCTCGAGGAGGCATCCGACTTTACTTTTTCTTCGTGGAGGAGGAAGAGGCGGGAGGATGAAAAGGCTCACTTAAAAATTCCTTAACTTTGATGGGGCGCATGTGAGACCAAGCCATCACCCAAGCTTAGAACCAGAGAGAGAGAGAGAGAGAGAGAGAGAGAGAGAGATACTTCCCCAAGAATCATTGCAATTTGCAAATGTAAAACACCTGAGTATGGTGCAAATATTATTTCCATTCGCGAAGCGGAAAAACTTGCATGCATTTGGCACATTCTCATCTGCCCTTCTTCTGGTGAAAAAGGAAAGACCAACAAAACTATTTACTCGCATTTTCTGAGCCCAATGGAAGCAGAAAACGACCGGCTGGGTCATCTTGCGACTATCCAATTTTGCATCGGCTTCAAATATAGAAAACATAGTTTGGAATGACATGATTATTGACCCAAGAGTAAAACTTTAATGATCTTTCTAAAATTTCTTATGCTTTTCTTTGAGTTGGCACCACTTTTTGTAAAAGTGGTACAAAATGGTCTTTCATGAAAATGATCATATGCTTAAAAGAGTATGGAAAAATGACTGCAAACTACAAGGTGGATTGCCTCCATCTAAGGCATGTAACAGCTATGATGACATGGACCAGTGACCAGTCGGAAGGTTGCAGTCAAGCCACGGTGAACAACTTACCATTATATGTAGAAATGCAATCATCCCTGTATGTGGTAGGATATTGTAGGAGGCACATCAACAACTAAAAGGACAGGTTTAATTTATTAATCCAGGGAGGTCAATGGCTTTGACCAAAACATAACAGTGCGCTCTCTGATGACGAAATATAATCTCATTCATTCCCAAATGTACCAACTTAATGCACTATGCCTAGCAGAAGTAATACAAAAAGAAAGAGGAGACTTGAAATGTACAATGATCACTCCAACTGCATGCAACCTACTATGAATGCTAGAAGTTGCCCTTTAATTTCCTAGATTTACTTGGCAAACAAATAGAACATATTGCAATTCCAGGCCAAGTCTCTGTGGAATAAAGATGAAAAACTCAAGCATGTTATACCGAGATGCAGAGCAAATTGATACCCAATATATTAAGGTAGTGCAACAAACTTGTAAGAAATTGTGGCATATTGGGTTTAACTAGAGAAGAAAAATGCAGATTCTCTCAAAGCATAATGGATGTTTCCACATGATCAACATGTTATGCAGGTAAACTAAATGACTAATTAGCTACATCACTAACTGACAATGGGTGCCAAATCTGAATTCTAACTGGGAAGCTAAAACAGCTTAGTTCAGAATTAAAATTTTGCAAGTGATGGAAAAATTCCAAAAATTTGAAAAACACGAAGAAAATTACAATGAAGAACATAGCGCATGACAAGGAGTAACATGTTTCTAAGAATTATAAACTAGAACGGTTAACCTATGTCAATAGTTAAATTGAGTGTTTATAGTAAGGTACTCAGTTTCTTCTTACGAAATTAAATTCCCAATTCAAAAGGACCTATCCGCATTTTATCAATTAGAATTTCAGAACCAATATACTGAAGAGAGTATCTATCTAACTAAGATCAATTAATTATTAACTCAATATAGAATTCTAAAATGATTATAAAAGTTTAAAAATCTCCGTATTTCTTTTGAAATTGATGTATTTTGGTGAAAGCAAGTATTAGTTCATATGCAAATGTATGCCTAAATGATGAACTGCTGGGTGCCCAATTATTATTATTATTATTTTTTTTTTTTTTAACTAAGAAAATTTATTGATCCTCATAATTAGGCACTGCATGCTATGCTACATGAAAGAATATATTGGCAATGCAAAGCAGACTATACATTTTAATAATGATAACTAAGAAGTATTAGAAAATTATACTAATTTAATATTGTTGGAGCATTAAAATAACTCCAACAATGTAATATAAATCAGATTTTTTTTAAGAGGTCTGCTTGCAGCAAGGTTTCAAGTCTTCTATGGAGTCACACAATGTACAACAGGTACAGCTCAGCTCTACATAAAATCAGACTAATAAACATGAGGTCTTACACATGCGAGATTCCAGGGTATTGCTGAGAAATTCAGCACCCGACTTGCCAACTATGGGTACTAGACACATTTTTAGATTTCTAGAGAAACATAATGGTATTTCCCAACATTATTTATCCTCACATGTCATCCCAATGATTCATAAATTTGATGCTTCAGCCATGCACACTTTTAATGCCAATAAGAACCTTTCACCAGTGAGAAGACTGAGGTTTAGAAAACCAGCTGATTCCCAGACTACCATGGGATAAATAAACTTCTAAGACATCCAGATTGACTCCTTCTCAAAACACTAGAGTAGTTGTGGAGGAGCTTAGAAACATAATTGCCGCCCGGAGTGACATCATGATCAATATTCGTCACCAGAAGCTCACAGAAGACAGAGATCGCTAAAAACAATGTAATTATACATGTAGAAGTCCACAGAACTAAAGGACGCAGTGAGGGACACTGCCCACCAATTCTAACCTCATAAAGCATGGTGAAAGACATCCAACTGGCAACAGAAGCTTAATTGACCCAAGTTGTTTGACCCAGAAACGTGCCGATTTCAATAGAAGCCCAACACCACTTACTATGACCAGGATAACTAAGGCCAACTAACACGACAATAAAAACAAAGAGTCTAAGCAAAACAAAAATCTAACAAATACCGCCAGATACCAGTACCACAAAGACCCAGAAACGGAATGAAACGAAAACTAAGACGTTAAAGGAGGCACTAACAATTACCAAAACTCAATCATCCCCAGTTGGAAATAGAGTGAGAACCTTCCTTCCTCCTGTCCCATTAGCCGATTCCAAGTCCTCCACATACCCCGGTACTGGATTGTGCACTGGTGCCCCCATCCTATGCACCGACTGTGACTGCCTACTCAGAAATGGATGCTCAAATTGCCCATTCGGTGGCGACCCGAAATGCCCTACCTGCCTATGATACTGCGGCTGTAGCTGTGGGTGGGCTGCGACCGCCGCAATCTGCTGCTGCTGGTGATGGTGGTGCTGCATTGCAGCCACCGGTACCGGCACAAACGGCAAGAAATGTTCCGAATTGGAGCGACCTGGATGCAGGAAATGCGGCGGCACCGGGGAGCTCGCGAACAAATGGTCAGTAGCAGGATCGACACTGGCTGTCAATCCACCGGCGCCACCACCTCCACCGGCACCGCCGCTACCGCCAAGTCCCTGCATTCGCTTGAGATAAAGGCGATACTTCTGCAAATGGCTGGCGACGTTCTCCCTAGTGAGCCCATCCACACTCATCAGTTGCATTATGGTTTTGGGTACAGCATTTTTGATCCCCAAGTGAGCCACAGCGTCCACAAAACGCTTGTGTAGCTGTGGCGTCCACACGAGGCGCGGCCGCTTGAGAGTACGGGCAGGCTCCTCCCCACCGGCCCCGGAACCCAACTCGGCAGAATCGGCAGCGAATTCCGCGGAGTTTGGGTGGGGAGGAGTGGTGGCTGAAGCGGGCAAAGGATTCGAAGGAGGAGGTTGGGGCTGGGGTTGGGGGGAGGTATGCTGTTGGATAGGGGAAATATTATTATTGCTGTTGTTGGGACTACGTATGTCAAAAGCCAAAGCAAGATCAGGGGTAATTAGGGTTTGAGAGAGGGGCATCAGCTCTTCAGGCGATGGGAGCTCTTCTTCCCATCTCGAGAACCAATTAGAGTCCTCTTCCCTCATGTTACCCCTTCAAATCTGGCTCTTCCCACGCCCAATTCACTATTTCTCGTATCTGGGTTCTTCAGTTCTGAGCTGATTCTTTTCTGGCAGAAATATCAAGGTTTGAATAACAAAGAGAATACAACAACCGAGAGGAAAGCTAGTAAGGGTGGTTTTGAAAGAGAGAGACGGAGACAGAGACACAGACAGAGAACCGAGAGACCCACATAAACGCATACATAGAGATGGGTTTCTTTGAAAAAGCTCTCGCCTGCCTGCCTCCCCTAATTGATTTAAGCATAGAGAGAAACGAAAGGGAGGGAGGGAGGGAGAGAGAGAGAGAGAGAGAGAGAGAGACAGAGAGACAGAGGTGGTGTTGGTGACAGTGGAGGAATTGGGAGGGGGGAGGCAGAGAAGGGGGTGTGTGTGTGGAGAAAGGTTCGAGGTGGATCGTGTTTTCTTGTTTTCAGCTTTTAAATTACACAAGAATGACCGACTAGTGAAGTGTTCGCCTTAATAATGTAATTGAGAAATGATATTTACAGTCGTGGTTGTGTAAGCGGTGTGCAGTTATTTTAAAAAATTAATTAATATAGGACCCACATGAAAAAATAACTTTTTAATCATGAACCTCACTCTTTTTCAAAGCTATTACACAGTATTTATAATTCTACGACTGTATGTAACATTGCTCAATCTGCTTTTCTTCTGATTTTTCTTGTGGTATTTTGTATTTACTTCTTTTTTTCTTTTTTCCTTTTTTTTTTCGGGATTTGGGGGTCTTATTCTTATAAAGATGTTTTTATCTCTTATTTTTATCCCCCATTGGTTTTGGCAGCGCTTGAGAGTCACGCTCCGCTGCTTACTCCCCCGCGTTGGTGGTTATGGTCTGCCTGTGGGTTTTACTTTATTGCACAAATGCCAAGCACCTAGCTTCTAGGAAAGGAAAACAGGGTGCATGAGAGGAAAAAAGTACGCTAGAAATGAAGAGGTGGAGCGTGTGTGGCACACTCTGGGGAGTGGTGTGGATATAATTCATTGGTCCCAAGATGGCCTGTACGGAAATTGGAGTTGGGGATTAGGAAAGGATTAGAGAGAGAGAAAGAGAGATGCAAAGTATGATGACTTTGTGGGATTTCTTTTTTAGGTTGTTGATGGGGGAATGGAATCAACTGAGGTTTGAGTTTAGTTATGAAGATAAGTTTCTATTGTTTTTTGGTGGTTTGGTTCTCTTTTTGGTAGAGCAAAAAAAAAAAAAAACATAATGTGAATATCAAAATGTTTTGTTTCTTAAGTCTTAATGATTGATCTCTCTAATAATCGATCTGGGTTGACCCCAAATTAAGGATTCTTAAACTTTCTATGTAAACCTGTTTTTGTTGTATTTTTTGAGGCTGGACCAGCATATAAAAAAGATAGAAATATAAATTCCAAACTCAAAAGGGACGCAGAGTATCTTCCAGAGGATGAACAGAATCCACAAAGTGCCAAGCAGGGAAGCTTGTCTCCATAGTTTGCTTGTACTTGTTGGGTCCAAAAGTTACACTTGGCGCAATCAAATCTTGCATTTACATACATGGCTCATAGCTGTCTTCCCCTTTTTAGCCATGGAATTGGTTGTGGTTCACCGTCTTCACAAGGGTGATTGCTAGTGAATAGAGCGTAGGGACCAATAAAATCAACGGAACATTGATAAGAGTTGATGGATCAGGTGAGGATCATGTGCCTATGGATAGTTGACCTCCTACTCTTATTTGCATAACCTCCTATCCGACTCCGTATCATCGGATTTGGACTTTTTGTATTGAACTTTTTTTCTTCACCCATTTGAATTTTCAATTTGACAATTTTAGGCTTTCATTAATCGGATTTGAGCTTCCAAATTTCAATTTTTTTTTAAAAAAAAAAATATTAGTTTTTCAATTTCAATTTTATTAAAATATAACAAAAATTGAAAAATAAATCATTGTACAAATTAATATTATCATACATTAGTATTATATGTTATTATATGCTAATGTTTGTATAATAGTATTACATGTTATTATACATTAGTATTACATGGTAGTAATAGTCAATTTATATTATAGTATAAGTATATTATTTTATAATAATTTGCTCATACTAGTATATTATTGAATTTGTTACTTAAAAAGTCATAGTTATACAAAATTATATATAATTAATATATAAAAATGCATATATTTTATATAAAATTTATACAATATCGGAGTCAGGGTTGAAATCGGAGTTGGAGGGAGTGGGTACATCACTACCTCGGAGTGGAGTGGGTACATCGCTGCCTCCGACTCTTCACTTTTTTGGTTAAAAAACTCCGACTTTGACTTATTGGAGGCGGTGCAGAGTTAGATTTTCAAATTGTTGCTCATTTCCACCCCACACAAATCTAAAAATCCAACTTTGCATAACCCCTATTTTATATTTCAGTATTGTACTTTCAGATATTCCTCCAGTGTGTATTAAACCTGAAGAAATTAGCTGTATGCAAATTTGGGATGAAATAGATGTTAGAGTTGAGACAACTCATTTAAAAAAATTGTGGGAACAGGAAAGCTCTCGGTGGGTTTCATGGTTGCTGAGCTGGCACCATCACATGGATCAATTCTCAGAGGTCTAATCATTTATATAGAACATCAACAATCAATATTTTTGGATTTTTCTCTCTCCCAGCGCTACGCTCTCTCCCTGGCCAAAACCCACCTAAAAAACATCCAGCCTTCTCTGCCCAGAGGGGGTGAAGGGGTTGAAGTTTCGGCTCCTCCTTCCCTATTCCCATCTAGCCAGTCTAGATATTGTGCAGCTTTTATTTTTCTAGTGTTTTTTTAAGGTTTTCCATCGAAAGCAAGTAGAATGGCCAATCTGTTGCTTACCAAAGCACAAAGACCATCACGTGCCCCACCACAAGATTTTCTAGCCTCCGATCCTTCAAAGAGTAGAAAAATTTTACCGAACGAAGCGGCGCGTGAGCCATACGCAAGGACCATAGCACACATGAGATCCATGTGCCCCTACAATGGGAAGCTCCTATTGCCGCCACGCACGACCTTTTTGGAACCAGCGACCTCAAATCCTTTAGATTTGACTGACCGCTACACTCATAGCGTAGTGTGTGTCGCTCACGCATTGCCACAGTCCCTATCCGTCATCCTCTGGGGTTTCGATAGCTCTTCTGTTTGCTTTCTGTCTATATTATCGCTTCCCCTAACCAAGGATTGTGGAAAAGAGATAGTGAAAGTCTCTTGCAACTAGTCCAAACTAGCAAAATGCAACACACAAATATCATCACTGCGACTTTCAATCATAGTATCACAATTCGTTTATCGAATTGTATCAAAACCGTTTTAAGCGGCACCCTTTGTGAGATATTGAATTGGGTCAAGTTTTTGACCCCAACTCCTACTTCTCTTCTTTTAAAAAAAAAAATTTTCTCTTGTTGTATTTGCTCGTTTAGGTTAAATGTTGGGACCTCTCACCCTAATGACTACTGTATCTTATAACTGTTTAATATATCTTTAATATGCTTACTTAAATATATATATAGAACAGCGGCAGTTATTTTTGAACCCTCTCTCTCTCTGTGGACTGCTTAATATCAGGTTTTCAAAACCCCACCATAATGCTGTATGAAATCAATTCAAACAAATTATTAAAAAAAATTGGAGACAGATTTTATTCATCTAAGTAAGCTAATCATCCCGTTGAAAATGAAGTTCTTACTCACAAATTTCTCTACAAAATATAAGCCAAAATCTTGAAACTCAGACCACGAAACTCCAAAGTCCTAGTCTTGGGGATACCGAGCGCTTTTCGGCAGAACTTGCTGATTTCTGCCATCATGGCTTCCACAGTAGCTCAAATCCATGGTGAAAATCTCAAGAGTTTTCCATATACGCTTTTGGAGAAAAGTAAAAATAAAAAGGATAAAAACTGCTTGTACAAAGGACTAAAGACGAGGACAAACAATGGTAGTCCCTACATCTCACGGGCTGCTCCCCTCCCTATTGTCCAATAGCAAGGATGTTGATTGCTCAAGTGCAACCAAGAACTCTCCATTGCAAAATATCATCACGCAATCTCTGTGTCCCACCAAAACGGGTTACTTGGCTTAGCTGCAATCGGAGCTTAGAGCACAAACCTCTGATGGACATGTAAGAAGTTAAGAACAAAAAACTCTCTCCTCAAATTGCAATGCCAACCGTTTACAAGATCCCATCCTCCTCAAAATACTATGCTTGTACTCGAGTTCTTCAACATTTTTCTTATTTAAGTCCCAAACACTCCCCAACTTTTCTAGGCCTCAAAAGTCATATCGAAATCAGCAATGTGACATCTTCAATTCATTTCTGGTTGTACTTGCGTACGACATTTCTTCTTTTTGAAGCCCCAAGCACTCCTTAAGAATATACATCTCATATCGAAATCATCAGGTGACATCTTCTATACTTTTTTCTGTGTGAGCTTATGTAAATGAAATCCCGTTACAAAAAGGCCACGAAGATCATATATAGTAAGCTGAAGAAAAGTTGGGCTACACACTTGAAACGGACTTTGGGTGAAAAAGGGATACTGGGAATTGATAGAGGAAGAATGCAACAGATTTTATAAGGTTCCTGCTTCATCGAAAAAAATCAAAGAAAATGAAGAAGAACGTTAAATTAATTTATCTTTTTGAAGGATATAAAAATATAAATGTAACCACAGCTACAGCCACAAAATATTTATTCCAAGTGAAGGAAATTTCTTCATATAAACAAAATACAGAAAGTACCTTTAACCAAGCAAAATCCTAATTCTAACAAATTCTGAATGTATGAGCCTTATAAGATAAATACGCATATTTTGGTAATGCCCCGGATGTTATTATTATTCCCTAAAGGGTGAAACATGCAAAAAATGTTGTTTTTATGCAAACAGTTAAGAATTGCCTTTATAATAAGTTCAGCAGCAAAGCCGTGCTATTTTTATTGGACTATCATTTTCTTTATCCAACTTCTCTGGACGATTCTGAGACATCAGCCAATTTATGTGACCCACTCATCGATTCATATGGTCAAGGACTTCAGTCATTCAAAACATTTATCAAGTTACTTTTGACAATTCTTAGTCTCCCATGATAAAGCCATCTTTAAAAATAATTGATAATATCAGGACTAGAACACCCTTTTTAAACTCACAACATAAAAACATATTGCTGACCCATTTTCACTGTTATTATTGTACAATATTTCTGAACTATATTTTTTTAAGTAATATTGCTGTAATATTATTGGCCACAACAGGCTTGTTCCCTTGGGCAATTGGACCTCAGCACTGAGTTTTCAACGTGTGTGTGTGTGTGTGTGTGTGTGTGTGTGTGAGAGAGAGAGAGAGAGAGAGAGAGAGAGAGAGAGAGAGCATCTCAATTCAGCCGCATATTCAATTCTAGCTTACTGACCAAAATAATAATATTATGTTAGAAAAAAATTAAGTATGAGAAGAAATGTTTTACCAGATAGGAAACCGGTTTGATTTACTAGAATACTGCTGAATTACTAATTCTTTTTCTGTTGCAGCAGAATGAACAAGCCTTTGAAATTTTGCAGACAGCTCTTCATAAGAGTGAATTTCTGATGGCTGCATTTGTCTGATTGCAGTCCTTAAATGTTGCATTGATATTTCTGAAGCATCATGGCACTCCTGGTTGTGAATAAAATGAAAAATTAATCACGATTTCAAAGACAAAGCTATCTAATCATAAATAAACTTAAGATACCTCAATAGCTACAACAGCTGCCTCCCGGCAGGTCAATGATATATCAGCCCCAGTAAATCCTTCTGTGAGACTAGCCAGCACCTTTATGCTGATGTCAGAACTGCATGAAATTTTGCGCAAGTGGATGCGGAATATCTCTTCTCGGTCAGTGTGATTAGGAGGCCCCACATATAGCAGCCGGTCAAAGCGTCCTGTCCAAATCTTTTATCACTATTAGGAATCTTAACAAATTCCTGGGAGAGGGAATAGTAAGCTACTGGCAACACCTCGCTCACTATATGGGCATGGATCAGTGGGCATGTCAGGGGTGGGTGGGTGTGTGTGTGTGTTTTTTTTTTTTGGTGGGGAAGAGAGATGATGTTGGGGGGGGGGGGGGGGGGGGGGGGTGAGAGTGAACCTGGTCTTAAAAGGGCAGAATCAATCTTGTCTGGTCGATTTGTAGCAGCAATTACAGTAACATCAACTCTTTGATGCAAACCTAAATTCAACAAGATATTTGGGTGAGAGAGAAGCAATGCCAATGTCGATATTCAAGATTAAATCTCCCAAATTTTACTTACTACTGTAGAAGCTTAAGAAATAGCAATGTGACTAAAACAGAAGCCATGGTAAAAAAAAAAAAAAATTCAATTGGTGGTATTTATTGCCCAGAATTTATCACTAACCATCCATTTCAACAAGAAGTTGACTCATAACCCTATCAGAAACTGAAACTCCATCACTTTCCTTCCCACGGATGACAGCAAGACTGTCAATTTCATCAAAAAATATAATTGAAGGGGCATTGGCCCTTGCCTTTGCAAATAGTGATCTTACAGCCTTCTCGGATTCGCCAACCCATTTGCTGAAAAGTTCTGGACCCTTCACGGAAAGGAAATTCAGTCCTGCTTCTGAAGCTACTGCACGTGCCATGAGAGTTTTGCTGCAACCGGGAGGACCAAACATCAATATCCCTGTTGGGGGACGAGTCCCAATACGGTTGAAAGCATCCTGGTGTTTTTGAGGCCATTCTATGGCTTCCATTAACTGAGTTTTAACCTCACTTTGGCCACCAACATCTTCCCAATTGACCTTTGGAACCTCAAGTATTACCTAGGAATAAATAAACAAGAAGATAGTTGATTAAGGCTGATTATATATGAGAGTTTTGCTACATACAAACAAAGTCGCGCACTAATCTGCGTACCAATACTGATTCCTTCATACTTAAAATTTAAATTAGCATTGTTTTCAATAAAATCTACTTTTTGACCAATCACAATAAATTGGTGCACGATTGTGCTTGCAACTAGATTTTTTCTATATATGAAGCACTTAAGGCTGCAATAAAGGGAGAAGCTAAGAGCAATAATGGAAGTTGGACTCTGACTGTAGCAATCACTTAGTCATCATCATTTTAATACATGCTTAATATATAGCATATATTGCTCATGCTTTTTTTTAAGCATGCAGCAAAAACCTATTCCCAAATCAATAGGCCACTAACTTTGTAGTCCCACAATCCTTGCCTGCATCTGGCTGCTCATCATTTGGGTACTAATTTAAATACTCATGATAGATCTCTTTCTCACATGCCCATATTTTTTTCTTGTTCTCCCACTTTTGACTTTTGAGCTCATTGTATCTGAGAGATTTTTCCATCGTATTATTGGTTTATATAAAAGAATAATGAGCCAATAGTACTCCCATAAAATAGGTGTAAATTACAGATACCAGACCTCACTGCTGCAATATAACTTAAAACAATAATAATGCAACATAAATGCAGAAACCGTACCTCCCGCATGGCACTGGGCCTCACTTTCATCCTGGCCTTTTCAAAATCTTCAAAAGCTACTCTTAACCCACACTCATCTTCAATGCCATCCAAGATATTTTCTGCATGTTCCAGAACAGTAGCCGTCAAGTGTAAATATGGTCGAATCTCTGAGGAAACGGAAAAATTTGAAGCAGAGGAAGTTGCTGAATTTGCATAATCCCTTGAAATATCTCTTTTCACTTCTAAGCAATCAGATCCGTCCATTATAACGTCAGAGCAGCCTTCACATGCAATAGGTGTTGAACTGATCTCCAAATCATGACAAGAATTTCTAAACTTAACATAATGCCTAAGACAAACCAAAGCTGCCTCGTTGCAAAGGGAAGCTAGATCAGCACCCACAAATCCATGTGTGACTGTGGCCAGGTGTTGAACTTGCAAATCAGAAAGCGAGTGCTCCATTTCACTGAGAAGGGTATGTAATATGTCCAGCCGCTGCTTGGGAGATGGCACACCTATATTTGGATTTTTGACAGAAACAAAATTAACAACACATCCGTCAAACAATGACAAACTCAACTGATTCCAACTCCCTGCTTAATTATTATTATTATTTTTTTTTGACAAATAAGAAAGAATTTTATTCATCGAATGAAATAGGTGCAGCCCATGAATACAGGAAGTATACAAAAGATTTCCCTGCTTAATTTTCCACTTATAACAAATGTACATACCTGATTCCCTAGCACGCCCATCTTGCAAACATAGTTATTACCCAATAATGATTTAACTAGCTCAAGCAAGTCAACTCATCATTTTCTTATTTTTCCTATTAACCATTGAGTAGATGACACATACACAGATGGTACAAATGCATGTATTTCCTTTCAATCCTTTAAGAATACTGAAAGCAAATTGCTAAATTTTAAATGTCCTTGAGTCATATAGAAATTCAAACCTATACCCTAAATTTCAGGGACAATGTGATGTCAATTCATGTTTCTTTTTTTGAATAAGTTTGAAGAAGGACTCACCAAATACATACTATAACTTTCCTAGGAGCACTATCAAAGTAAATCAACTTCATTCCCAGAAAAATCGAAGATGGTAGTTTAAATCACCTACTTTCTTTTGCAATTTCTGAGTTTTGGAGTCATTGAGATATTCCCATAAGGACTCCAATTTACAGAGGAGATATACAGCACAGATGAGGGCAGTCATGATACCGGACCACTACCATATTAGGCAATCATGTCGGTTTCAACATGTCAGATTTGGTGAATTTACACCATCCTTGCTACACTTAATATAATATGAAAACAGTTATTTGATAGGCAGAGTAAGGCAAAAAAACAAAAAAAATCTGGTATAAGGCATAACAGTTTGGCAATGTCGTACAATGCGAATCACCTGAAAGCTTAAGCAGAATGTATCATTCAGAAAGGTTCCTAATATAACACCATATTGTAATCACACAAACACTGAGTAGTACCTATTTCAATTTCCCTGTCAAGTCTTCCAGGTCGTCTCAGCGCAGGCTCAATACTATCAGGTCTATTTGTCGCAGCAATTACAATAATTCCATCAGCTCTGTTAATACCATCCATCAAATTTAACAGCGTAGCAACCATTCTTTGAGAAAGCTCTTCACCTCCATCTTTCCGAGCAGGGGCAATGGCATCAAGTTCATCAATGAATATCTGTAATAATATACAACCCTCAACAAAGCAAGAATATATCATGCCCAAAGGCAAAATCTTGATTTGTTTAATTGAATGACATGGAATTTGTACACTTGTTTTCTTTTTAGTTTAAGTTGAAAAATACAGTTAGAACATGAAGGGAATATTTTTTTATTTAGCTGTCCTACTTGATCATACCTCTATATAAGACGAAAAGTTACAAAATGTAAGTTATTCTTACAAAATTTCTCCAGTACCCAGAAGATTTTCATTTGTATGACAACACAGATATCTTCTCTTAATACAGCTTAGACGGTTTGTTTATTTTCGTATATCAATAAGTTAGTCATTATAGTTCACAAAATGAGTATACAGTTATCTAGAATAGTAAAACCTTGGTGTTGGAGTTTAAGTCTTTCGTTAAGACCCCTTAGCGCCATGGGACAGGAGTGGGGGACTTTCTTAACATCTCGTTATCATTGGACAATGGCCCATTACGGTTCTCCTATTTCTATTTCTGATTTTGTAGCACTTTTTCCTTTTGTTTGTTAAGTGACTTTATGTATACTTCCAATGTACAGGGACCACATCCCTTTCCATCATTAATAGAAATAAATCTTAATCACACATAAAAATCTTATTTTTCCTATCAGTGATGAATCCTTTATTGATGAGAAGGAAAATCTCATGCACGCATCAAGTATAGGAGAGGATTGTAAGAACAGTAAAATTTAGGTGCAGTTTGGTTTCAGAGTTTAGATGGTTTCTTTGTACGGAGAGATACTCTCCTAGCCAAACGCTTTGTTTCACTTTATGAGATTGAAAACCATCTCACTTCACTAACGACAAATGGCCTGTCATCTTGAAGCTTTTGCAGACGAAAGGACAATGGGAGCGAGCCCACACAGCTCCAACCTCTGGGTTTTTTGAACCCCTTCCCCTCATTGAAACCATTAATGCATCTCTCATCCTCCATCTTGGAGCAGTGCCATGGATTGAACCATCGAGCATGGATGCTTGCAATGATGGAGTCCACTGAGCGAGCAAAAAGCTTGCCTACTGTGGTGAGGTGAGAAAATGGTCATGGTGGCAAGTAAGCATGTTGTGAGCGAAGGAGGGTTGCAAGATGGTGTGGCGAGGGCCTTCCATGGCTGAGGAGTGCCTCGGCCACTTTGTGGGTGAAAAGCTTGTGGCCAAGGGAGGGTGGCGAGATTCTCCATCCTTGTGCGAGAAGCTCATGGCCAAGTGACTATCGTTGCCCATCACAGAACTGGACGAGGACCTACTAGGCCAAGGAGGCTTCCTGTCACACCGAGGAGCTTGTGGCGAGGTCCACGGCCGAGCAACTCATTCCGTGGTTGGGATCCGGAGTCCGCTGCTGTGAGACTGGTGGGGAAGGTCTCATAGGCACTTTCTGTTGCCGAGGGCCATCACATCAGCGATTGAAAACGCCAGCACGTCCTATTGTGGCCCCTGCCAACCTCAGTATGTCGTGGGAAGCTGGCAGTGATTGCATGGCCTGAAAAGCCTGGGCGATTGAAGGACACCTTGCCAATGATAGAAAATGCCGATCATCCTGGTGTTGGCCAATGGTGGCCCTGCCTGCCCACGGACGCACGGGGAGGGCCCCTTTGGGTGCACGACAATGTGAACCCACTGCCCGTCGTGAGCCTCACGAATGCACTTTATGTTGTGGCTACCGTGCCTCAGGGCCATGACGAGCACGACCTTCATGGGTCAGTGACCATTCCTACTGTAGCATAAGGCACCAACAGTCCATGAGGACTGAGCTCGTGGTTGGAGGTTGTGAGCCACATGGGTGCAGATTACGTGCACCCGTATTCCATTGTGCATGCCATCAGTGGGTGCATGTGCTACATGCACAATGCAAAAGTTAATTTATAAATTACTAGTACATATTTATAAATTACTACTAATATTACATTACAAACACAATGCAATAATTGGTAGGACCCACATCTATGAAATCTCCAAAAAGTTAAAACCATCTCATCTCACTTCCTAATCCAAACATAAAATTTTCAAAAACCATCTCAACTTAACAATCTCACTACTATTCACAAACCATCTCAACTCATTCCATCTCATCTCACTATCCAAACGGGGTCTTAAAGTTCTAAAAAATAAAGAAAACTCAAAAGAGCTGAGCATGGATACTTTCCATGTCAGTTATCTATTCCTACATTAATCTTAAGAAAAAATATGTGGTTACCTAAACCTCTTGTGGCTCAAGTTGATTCCAGTATCGTTCGCTTTGTTTTCATCATTTCTAATCACATCCCATGTTAATTGTGCTAATTCAGCACCCCCATTCCCCTTCCGTAAAATTTACAAATGGAACTTCTGATACATGAGATAACATGACTTTATGCACACATCGACAACTCCAAATGGAATGACAATATAAATGTTAGAGAGAAAAGGGGGAGAAAGAAGGCAGGACAGAAACAAGGTTGTTAGGTAGAGAATGGAGAGCATTTTGGCGCACAGACATTGCGATCATAACCAATTATTAAGTTCACTGTAAATAAAATGCAAGCAGTTAAAATGTATATTTTACACAAAATTTTCCTGACTCTTTTTTTTTTTTTTTTTTGCTTTTAATCATAAAAACATGAAACTCTAATCCACGTGAAATTGACATGTTCTAAACATTTTTGTTTTTTGGTTTTAAAATCCAAGTATAACACCATATCCATCAGTACTTCAAGCAGGGTGAAGGTCCACGTTTGAAACATAAATCAATCTAGGTAAACAAATCTAACCATTGCTGGTGCTGCTTGGCTTGCTGACTCAAAGACTTCATGCAAAGCTTTCTCACTTTCTCCATAAAAGTTACTGACAACTTCAGGTCCATTCACAGAGAAAAGCTTGACACCAGCATCATGGGCACACAGTCGTGCCAAAGAAGTCTTTCCCGTGCCAGGAGGGCCATGAAGAAGCACACCCTTCGTAGTTCGTAAACCGAAACTAAAATAGTTACATCAGTGATCAACATTTAATTTTGAATATGTGGATGACAAGAAAACCACATCAAGGATGCAATCAAAAGAAGACAAGAACCATCCCCAAAGAGATACGAAGCTCCAAAAGTCTAATATAGAATATAGCATGACCTTAGAAAGGAATTCAATGCTACAAAACTGCACAAATAAGCAAGAAGCAATATCCTATGTGACATACCTCGATAATGTGTCCACTGAGGAGGAGATTATTATATCTTTCAAAATTGCATATTCTTTTGAAAGACCACCCAATTTCAAAGTATTTTCTACCACAGTAGCTTTAACATCCTGATATTCGAGTTCAACACTTGAAAAAACCCCTTTTTGGGAAGTTTCAGATGTCACATTTGAAGAGGCACACAGATGGATTTCCGTATCATGGTTTATCAAAAAAGCACGGATGGCATGGTCCACCAGTTCAGGAGCTTCAGGGAGAAAATTATCACCTTTCTCATTTGTCAAATCATGACTGCTACTCTGTGCTGACAATTCCTTAGCACCTACTACGCGAAAGATGAAAAGCTCTGAAAGTATCGGGATGGAAACAAAATTTCCACAGAGCAGGTAACGAGAAAACAGCCAAGTACTGGCACATGTTTGCAGAAGTTTCTTTGAACTTTTATCTGCTAATACCTCTCTAATGTCAAATGAATCAACAGATGAACTGTTTTGATTTGTCAAACAGGATACTGAATCATCATATATTGGTGAAATTGTGTGAAAACTATTAGATGAGCTAAGTTTCGACTGATACAACGGAGTTTTGGGGGATGAAAGCATTCCACTTTCGAATGGATTTCGAGGCTTTTCTTCAGAGAAGTTCATGGAAGGCAACAAACTACTTCTCACAATTGACCTATTCTCTGAAAGAGCCAGCTCAAGATACAATTCCTTGCAGTTGTATACAGAAAAACACTTAATTCTGGTGCCATTTGGTACTTCACGACCATTTACAAGACCAGATGAAAATTGACTTTGTATGGGGTAAACAAACACAACACTGCCCGAAGTAGGACAACCCAGGGTGTAGGAAAGGTTGGAGGACAGTTGCACTTCATTCTTCATAATCTGGGAAAGGTAAAAACAAAACCAAAGAAAAAAAAAAGTCTCAGTAATAAGATAGACCCAAATCTCTGTTTAATATGATGTATTAAGATCCAATAAGTTTGTGAAAAATTAGGCACACCAGCAATTCCAATATATATATATATATATATATATAAATGCTGAGACATAAAATCAAAAATTGATGCATGGGGAGTATGAAATAACATGTTCTTTAAAACTCGTACACTGCATCTGTCTGTTTTAAAAGCTGCACTGGACCAGATATAGATAGTCCATTCTATTTCTAGAAGCTGCCAACCTCATAGGGCATAAAAAACGTCCAGTCTATCCTTAAAAAGATTATAGTAACTTCCACCCTCCCAAAGGCTGAACACCTTCTTGCAATTAACCAAATCAAAGCGCTAAGCATAAATTATAAATGCAAAATGATTTGATAATTAGATTTTGCAAATCCCACTTGCAGGAATGGCACTGAACTCACTTCAAACCAGCACAACAATTGAAGACCTGAAACTTTTGATGGAAGTGGAAAAATAAATACCACGAAATTACTCTTCCAAATTCTACCCATCAATGCCAAATGTTGCCAACTTTATTCCCTTTTTCTCTGAATCATTTTTTTTTTTGTTCAAATTGTCATTCAAACCTTACTAGAAGGAAAAACAGTTGCGAGAGCGAAGTAGTTCCCAACTTCATTAGCCATTTTCTCTCCATTATCAGTCCCAAAGTATGCTGCACATTCATCTGCCAATGAGCTAAAAGGGAAGCTAGATGAAAATTTCATCCTTGAAGAAGCAAGTGATACCTGTCAACAATTTTAAGATAAAGGATGAGCAGCCGAAAAATAGATAATTATGCAATCACGCATTCCCTTTGGACACACTGTTAAAAGTTAAAGATATATGATTATAGAATGACAAATATAATCAAAAATATATCTTAATGTTTTCTATTTATTTTCTATTTATAGAAGGATACAAATTTCTACAATCGAACTGTTATTACAGAAACAAAAAGACAAAGAAACTGAACGTGAATTAAAACGGCAATGTAGCATATGGCTAATGGAGAAGTGAATTCTTGACAACCGGATAACACAAACGAAAAGGGAAACATTATTTTAAGCTAAGAGCTTCAAAATCAAAGTAACTCTTCATCAACCGTGTACTTGATAATCCTTTTCTTTTTTCATGGTTCAAATTTTTTTTTTTTTTTACAAAAAAAGAAACTCAATCGATTATTATATTTTTTACAAGGATTTTATTAATAGAATCGGCAAAGCCGGAGTACACAGGAAGTATACGAGACACCTAGCTAAGAGGAGAGAGAGAGAGAGAGAGAGAGAGAGAGAGAGAGAGAGAGAGAGAGAGAGAGAGAGAGAGAGAGAGAGAGAGAGAGCCAATCACTTATTTATGAGACACATATAAAACACCAATATGTCCAATTCCAACGGAAATAAAGTTACGTAGTATAAGAATAATGTGAGTTACCGATACGATAGAACCAACGGCAATGGAAGAAGAAACCATGGAACTCTCGGAGAGCCAAATTTTACAGCCTTTGGGCTCACGCACAACACCAGCAACTTTACCAATGATAGCAGATTTACCGATGAGAGCAGGAAATTTGGTCGAAGCCTGTTCAAGAAAGCAGAAAAGGTCCTCCTCACTAGTTCCAAGATCTATAGAAGGCGTCGATGAGGGTGTCGAAGGAGATGCGGAGCAGTCATCAGCTTTCGACAGCCTCGACTGTGCCTTGGAATGCTTCTTCGTCTTGGGCGGCATCTTTTCCCGCTGTAGTCTCCAAATAGGCGTAGTATTTGAAGAAGTGGAGCAACGCAACGCAACGCAAGAGATAGAGAGAGTAAGCGAGCGAACGAGGCAGAGAGTTTTTAGTTCAGAAATTAAACCCACCTTTAGGGTTTAAAGAAAGAAAAGAGAAACCTTGAGAAAAAAGCTCCTGCTTTGCCAAAAAGTATATTTGCACTGATGATTGATGTACTTAATGGGCTGTTAAACCCAATCGATAACCAGAGCCCAGAGCCCAATGCTGCTGTTAAACGTGGGTTTCAAAATATTTATTTTTTTAGCAATATATCAATATTATAAAATAACATAAAAATTTTATATGCAGTATTTTTTTAAAACTATACTGATATAATTAGTTGTATATTAAAAAAATAATCTAATCAATTATATTGGTGGAATATATAAAAAATACACAAAAATAACTGTATGTAACATTACTTTTATTACAAAATTCATGGACGAAATAGAAAGACAACCAAGAAATCTCCCCGGAATGCAACATGTGGAACACAGCCAGCTTCCCCACAGACGATCACGAAGACAAAATATTTCGGTATGGTTTGGGGAGTGAGATGAGAATTTTAAATTTTAGATAAAAGTTTAAAATATTATATTTTAATATTATTATTGTTTTAGGATTTGAAAAAATTAAATTATTTATTATATTTTACATTGAGATTTAAAAAATTTATAATGATGAAATGAAAATTTTATATTTGAGATCAGAATTTTGAAAACTTTAACTTGCCCGAACCGAACAGAAGACTATTACAATTCTTCTCATCTTCTTCGATTTTCTTCTTCTTCGCACGCCTTAAGCCAAAGATATAGAACCCGTGCCAATGTCGGATATGTAGCATCGCAGTAGAATGACTGCCACCACTCCTAGAGGAAACTTGGCACTGAGGAATTGCACGCATTACGAGGGAAACAAATGTGAAGAATGGAAGTTTCAATAAAATGATCAAACCCCACAACTTGAAATGTCCATATCAAATTGCTTGGACCTGATCTCTATAGGCTATAGCGCTGGTCAATACTACATACAATTCCAAAAGATACATAAAAATTAGCCAACTTCGCATGAATTCAACATTAAAGCAAAAATGAAACAAAATTCGTAAAAGATTAAATCCTGGACCATTCACCAGGTTGCTATTAATCCATCCCAATTCCTTATTCCGTTTACCACTTAAACAACACAGTTAACTTTGTTTGATTCTATTTCCACGAAAATGTACCATCCTTCTACTGCAAATAGTCAAATTAGATACGGTTAAAGCAAGGAGAGGTTGGGGTGTTCAGAAAATTTCAGTTTGTTTGCCTGCAAGAATCCTATGGAAAAATAAAATGAAGCCGTAAATAGATACACGAGCAGTCAGAGTGTTCTTACCTGAGAGAAGGGTGGAATAATCAAGAGGAAAGATGAAGACAGCAAGGGAGTGAAGCGCACGAAGCGCACAAATAACTTGGTTGATTTTTTATTTTTGCCTCTTTTTTTTTTTTTAAATAACATATCAACTACCCAAGTTAGCCGATTTCCCAAAGGTATCCAACCCCGGTACCTATAGTAGAATTGTTGCAACAATGGAGAGGTTTTACAGTTGTGTCCAAATTCGAAAAGTGCAAACACGTTCAAATTTGAAACATACCGTTTCGTTATTGTACATGTAAAGAGATGGTACGTGTGAGGTTCACCAACCCCGGGTGCTAAGTAAACTTTTTCATAAAATAAACGAAAACAAATAGTACGCCGTCTGAAGCATACTGCTCCCACTTGACTGCTAATCATTTTTTTTTTTAACTTAATGATTAAGAATGTGATTTTAAGCATTTTAATATATTTTTTTAAATATATTAAAAAATGTGGAAAAAAAATTTGCTGGACAGTACAGTAGCCCAACTTTTGCGTACTCCCTGCGTACTCTACTGATATGATTGGCTGGATTAATTTTTTTTTAATATCCAACCAATCATATCACTGGAGTGCATAAAAGAGTGCACAAAAATAACTGCACATAAAATTTTTGTTTTTATAAAACATACATGATTTGTCATTTTATAATTTACACATGATACATTTTTTATACATGTTAAAAAAACACATGCATTTTTACAAAGGTTGCCAAGGTTTGGTACTTGGTGCATTTGGGGATTGTCCTTATTATCATCATCCGAGCTAGAATTGTTATGTGTAGTTGGAATTGCGGAGACTTCAAATTAGAGAGAGAGGAGAAAAAGAAAGTAGAGAGAGAGAAAAAGGGAAAAAAAACATTGGAAGGAAAAAAATATGGAGATTTTTTTATGTGTGCTCGTTTCGAAGCATTCATTCTATTTAAATTGCTCTCTAATTCAAGCTTCCACATGAAATGTAAACGAATGAATCATCTGGTGGTAATCTAAAAGTTTAACAAATTAGATGTATCCTAATAATACTCTTAAATGTCTCCTCATTGGAGATATTCAAAAGCTGCTGCTGCAGGTGACAAAAAGAATCAAAGAAAAGCAAACTTAAATCAATCCCATGCACATGATATGTCCATTAAGCCGTGGATGCGCGTACACCGCCAGACAAGAGAGCTTTTGCCGGCGAAAGCAGTGCCACGGCTCCCCTTTCAGATTTTGAGTACTTTCTGAACACAGCCTGAAGCCTACTTTTCGCAGCCATCGAGTGGAGGCTCGCCAGCAGTTTTGCACAATCCATGAGTTGTGGTTCGGAGAAGCCGGTATGAAGCTTAAGGGTGGCGTTCCAAGCGGGGATCTTCTTTAGAGTGCAACGAGCGGCATAGACTGCTGAGGCAGCAATCATTGATGGGCAATACATTATGGTTGCATAATGCATCATACCCAACTCACCAAGAAAATACACCAAGTTTTCCAGCTACACAATTTGAACAAAACAACACAGCTTAGCTTCAAACTACACCCGGAAAATAATAACCATAAACAGCTATTATCTGTATAACGCGCAGAGAAAGAATACTGACTTCTTGATCAGGAATCGATGCCTTGATGAAACGAACGAGGAAAACGTATGGTGTTGGCACTGTCAAGGTCCATTCCAGCTTGCCCAATATGATTTTCTCCATGACTAGAATCTGTTCATTGGTGTAAGCTCTGTCTGAAAGGTGTACAAAGTCATTGACCTGCATACAAACACGGTTCATCTTACACTCGAGCTGACTAAAGAACCGATTATGAGATCTGAAATTAGGCCTGAGAATAGCATTGCTACATACCTGAGGGGGCCATATTTCTTCGTACTTAGAGGCCATGAGCATCGCACTGATGCCCACCAACTGCAATTCCCTCCTTGGCACTGTCTTAATTGCGAGGAACCGATCAATTATATTGACTGTCAGATAAAGAGTTTCTAGAGACAGTTCAAACTTCCTATGAACATCTATCAGCCAGTCCACCAGAATCCCTCTCATACTTTCATTGATATCCGGCTGGGAGTCTATATAATCAGAAGGGCGACTCTCATTCTGAATCAAGCACATAATTAATGGGCAATTCATTAGTCAGAGCACGGAAGGGAACTTAAATAGGAAAAGGAAATTTACCTCAAGAAATTGATGAAAAAATATACCTCAACTAGTTTATAGAACTTGTAGATGTCCTCAATGTATTCTACAGCAGCCAAGTCATTACAAGCGTCTGCAGCATCAATATCAACGATCTGCTCCTTTGGTTTGTTAGTTAAACCACAAGAAGCCTGCCAGATTAAGATCAGACTTTTCAGCGAAAGTGCCCCAGATTTCAAGAACAGTCAACACTTAATCTAGGAATAAAAAGGCCACCTTGCTACGAGCAGTTAGGACCGAAGTAAAGGCATGTGCTTTCTTCCTCAACATTTCTTCTCCATCCTTTTTCTTGTTGATAGGATTTTCTTGCTTAGCCTTAGCATCATCGTCCTTCGTATCCAGGCTTATGACAACGGCTTCTTCGGGCTTCGGCTTAACAGCAGCTTTCTTCTGAGGCTTTGGTGCCACGGCTCGTTTACCTGCCGCAACCCCATCAAGAAGAAGAGGAGCTCCATCAACATTCACACAGAGCTGTTTCTGCAAGATTCAGACAGACACGATATGCAAAATCAAGCATATTCTCAATCACAAACTCATAAATTCCAATAAAGAGGCCAAAGAAATTAGACAGATGACTGGAACCTTGTTATTTTCAGCAGCTGCTGCAGCTTGCGCATTTGCGAGCAGTTGAGCACAGAAACTCCTAAAAAGACCATCAGATAAAATTCAATGAGAGGGAAAACAAAATCAAAATCAATAAATAAGAGAGGAGGAGTGTAAGGAGACCTTGTGATGGGACGATTTGGTTTGCCCTCGATTCCTTGGATGGTTCCCAGATTCCCAATATCACCGAGTGCTCTGCGGTTTCTTGCTTCGGCTGCATCATTCTTCTTCTGCTGCTTACCTCCTCCAACTACTGCCTCACCTAAGCAAAATTCAAAAGGAAGTCAAATGATATATATTATAGCGTTTGGTCTGAAATAAAGGATTCCAAGGCATATCAGACTATATGAACAGACGAACAAAACCCGTTCCGGTTCGGTTCCTGGCAAGATGGAAGAAAATAAAATTGCTTTTCCTCGAGTGAAAACTCAAAATAACGCCAATCAATCACAAGTAGGATTTTTTGTGTTTTCCTCCCAGTTTTATCGGCAGCCAAGAGAATAAAGAATATCGACCGATTAAAAAAATCGAAGAAACTGAACCCCTTGTCCTCAAGATCTACACTTTAGAGTAAAAAATCAGTGAAACCAGAGTAATCTGAATAACAAGTAAAAGAAAAAACAAATGTAAAGTCTTATATTACCAAAGAGTAGAGAAGCCCAAACAAATTCAGAAATGAAAAATCAGATTAAAAAATGGAAAGTAATCAAATCCGTACTATCCCATGAGCGTTCTGACTATCAAGCAGTGTATCAAAAACCCAAACAGATTCTCATCTCCACAGATAAAAAGAATATTGATCCTCGAAAGAACACCTCAAGAATCTAGAGAGCGAACAAAATACCTCTGGGCTGTGGCGGAACGATGGGTCTTGACGCCATTTCCTAGTTGCTCGAATGTGTCCAAGAACTACAGCTACAGGCGACCGATTTCCTTACGAGTCTCTTAATCGCCCCCTCCCTGTTTCCCTCTCTCTCTCCCTCTCTCGCATGTACAGAATAAGAACAACGAAGACTGAATGAACCGGTGGCCTTTTGAAGTGGAGCAGCCAACGGTCGAATTTTTGTTAACTTTCTAACCGTTGGATCTGGGGAAATCCAACAGCGGAAGATTGGTCTGGAGAATTTGTAGCCGTTGGGATTAAAGTTAGCGTGCCGGGACCAAAGGTCGTGCGTGACCTGTGGTGAGACTGAAATTCTGTGCAATACGTGTCAATCAATGACACGTGCGTGAAGGGTGGAGCGCTTATTGTTTTTTCCTAAGTTATTACAATTAAAATTAGTCTCCTGCCTGTCCCAAACATTTTTATTAAAATTACTATATATAATAGGAAATGGCGCTCTCATTTTATCATAAAATGTAGTGTTATAATTTATTTAAGTTGTGAGTAATGCTACATACAATCGTGGAGTGTGCAAGAGTTATGTAGTCGCTTTAAAAAAAAGTATGGTCTATTATTAAAAAATTAATTTTTTTTTCATGTAAGTCCCGTATTTATTCACTTTTTTAAAATAATTGTGTAGCGCTTACGCACTCAAAACTGTAACTATCATTTCTCATACCTTTATGAATACCTTTTTCATCCCTCAAATTTTTGTTATCAGATTGAAACGTCTTCATTTCATGTTATATTTAATTCAAGTTAAAAAAGAAAAAATATATTTATTATTTATTTTCTCATTATCCTTTCATTATCCCATAATGTGGTATTACAGGGTAGATTCACAAGAGAAATATAATAATTAATCTCTATTCATTTAATATCACATGATGAGAGGATGATGAAAATTAAAATAATAAATAGCATTACTTAAAAATGGAAAATTTTTATTTGTTAGTTTCCTAGTCGGTACGGATAACACATCTAATAAACTACTTATATGATATATTTGATTTAGAAAATAAATTTTAATCTAAATCTTATAAATCAAATTTTATCATTTAAAGCGATGTAGATGATATGCTTTTTACACCGAATTAAGAATAGAATAACTCTAAAAAAATTTGATAAATAGAAAATTATGTACAAAATCATTTTGTGTAATTTTGCATAATTTGTTCAAATATATCAATTGGTATTACAATCAATTAAGAGTGCTTCCTTGTAGGGGGGAAAAGACGGAGAGTAGAGTCAATAGTTACAGTTATCCCTGAAGATCTCACCGTTTGAAAATTTCACACATAATGTGCCTATTTTGTTTCTTCAATTAGAATATCCATTTTAGGCAAAGAATTGAAGAGAAATTCAATTCGAAAGCATATAGGGAATGAAAATCTTTTTAATAATTAGACCATGTTCTGTTGGGTGAAAATAAATTTGTCAAATCAAGGCACATTGGTGCCATGGAAAATGGGCACGACTCTCCATGGGCATTTTCTTTGTGGGTCAAAGCACTCTCTCAAAACGATTTTTCTCATCAAATATATATAGCATGTCTCCAAATTGATACCGTACTGGAGAATGGCCTCAAGCAGAGATGAAATCTTTGGTATTTATGTCTATGAGATGGCTTTCAAGCCTATTATTGGGCAGACGAGCAGTGCCACAAGGGTAAGTGCTGTTCTTTTATAGGCTTCTGCAGCAACCCCCTCATAAATTGTCTATAGTTTCCATTTTTATTTTATTTTATTTTTTTTTAGCATATTTCATTTGGTAACTTGGAATTTATTTATTTTTTTCTTTTTCTTTTTTTCTGCTTCCCGCTTAGCAAGATTTCAACATAAATAAAAGCAAACCAACTCCACCCTTTCTGTCACCTGATTATGTAATTTATGTCATAAACTGCCATCCCTTGTTGCAAATGTACCAACATATAAACTAGAGTGAATATTTGCAAATCAGCCAAACAGCACAAATGAACCCATTAATATAGAAGTGGTAACTTTGTTACAACAAATGATTAGGCAAACAAAAACCATGCCTAAAATGATTCAACCCTATTAGTGGAATCCCGATTACTATAACAAGCACCAATCTTTTTTGGACAACACAAACGCACACACATTACTCACACTATGAAAACCTGGTTTTACTTACATTTTGTGAAAGATTCAGTCAGTAGGTTAACTTCTATACTTGATCATCTGGTCCAGCAAGCATCACCTGTTATTAAAGGTTTCCAATTTCAAAACTATGTAAATTGAAAACTAAAGCAAGAATGGTAGGGTGCAGGCAGAACTAATTTCCATCAAACAACCCATGTAGCCTTTATAAATAGATTGGTATATGCCCAAAAATAAGCGCTGAGCATAAAGAAATAGTTTTTCAAAGCTATACCAGTGGCTTCAACCAGTATTCAAGATACAGAAGAAACAGAAGCCACATAATCAGAACCCAGAAAATGGAAAATTACAGTAAGCACTTAATCATGGTGATTAAGATCTTCAAATATTATTTCTTTTTATTTTTTATTTTTTTATTTTTTTATGAATAAGATCTCCTAATATTCAAAATAAATGATAACATAAGCTAGATGCGGCAACAATTGCGTATAACTTTTGGGGTAGATGGGGGAGGGAGTGGGGGCTCCTGGGATTAAACTTTCATATGTCCTACCAAATGTCTGGAATAGCGGAAAAGGTACTTACATTGCAATCAAGAGCATATTTCCTGGCGAGCATAATTGCTGCATTCCTGTCTCGTTCCAATTCAAATGTTAAAACAAACGAAAGGCCCTTCCTTGATTGCCAAAACATTGCCTTGGCTGCATTATTACCATCGCCTCTAACTCCACAAAGCTAGAGGTAGAGAAAAAGTTAGTTTAAGAAAATTCTGTCGGTGAAAGTTCTTCAACCATTTTGGTACCAACTTTTAATGTAAAGGCTTAAGTCTCAAGGAAAGATAATTTCAAGTACAGAAAGAATATGGGAGACATCAATGATCAGAGGCCATGACAAAAAAATTAGACTCCAGTTTCTGCATAGCATGACTGACACATTGCCAGAGGAAGTACATATATTTCTGCCAAAAGTACAAGTTCAAAAGGGAGGAAGGGGAAAGAGAAAGGAGGGGGGGGGGGGGGGGGGGTGTCAAATCTTTGAAGCAAAGAATAATAGAAAACTTTCATCTGCCAGAAACCTGTGCCAAAGGCTAATTCAAATTCAAATTAACAGTATGACATGCAATAAAAAATTTCACAAAGAAAATGATCGCACAGTTGGAAGACTTTCCCTGCAAAGAGGCTTAAAAGAAATGGAAAGATGATGGAGTTCACAGCTCTTGAAGGCAACTAAATCTGTATCAGCAATGGAGCCAAGGAAAATATGGAGCTTCAATGACAAACTACAGTTAACAGGTAAAATGATGGGGTCTTGTGAATCTCAACATGCAAAAATGAGCCTTCTTCCCATTAAGAAGATAGTCACTATAAATGCTAAGAATAGTGGAAGGAGACCTGCATTGACGATGAATAATTTTCTCTAGCCTTTGTGATCCATCCTCTACAGAGCTTTATCCTCATCTTTCCCACATGAAATACATGAACTGAGTGTGACGCGTGATCTTGTCCATTCATCTGAGAAATAACTACCTAACAGAGACAAATATCAAAACTTGATAAGAATTAGATGTGCAGACTAGTGTCCTAGTCCATACTACCCCAGTTTACTTTTGTCAACACTTGGAATTAATTAGAACCAGCACAAATAATGAATTCCAAAGCACACAGTTCCAGATATATGTGCAGAATTTATAATATTATGTTTAAGTTCTTATATCCACAGGGTGTAATAGAACCACTTGGTTTCCTGATAAGAACAATATGGTAGTTATATTGATAGATGCTGGTTTAAGACAAGATCTACATAAAATCCGTTTGGACCCGAAGCACAACACATTATCCTAAATGACTTTACATGCTACTGATACTTGTTGCTAAATCTGACATTTATAGAATTCTGCTGTGTAGGTTGCAATGAAGATATTCTTTTTTTCTTCGTAAGACCACTATTCAAACAAAAATGCCAGCCATTAGTTTTTTCATGTGCTTATAACTATTATTTGAGGATCAAGCCAAGAGGCAAATACACATCCATAGTAAATGGGGACAACCCAGCCTGAAGAATCAGCCAGAAATTTGCCAAATTTGACAACAAAACAAAAATTGTCTCTCGTCTACTCATCCCCTTCTTGTTTCTTAGTTTTTAGCAACTAAGAACATAATGGAATAAGATACCATTATCTTTTTATAATATTAGTTTTTGGTAGTTAAGAATAATTCTCACTATTACAGCTTAATAAGAATTACCAAAAAAAAATTTGGGAAGTAAATGAAGAAAATACAATAACATACATTGAATTCGGTGTTAGTCTTTCTTAAAAGTGTCTCTACATAGCTTCCAAGCCCTGCAGCTGTCAGAAGCAATTTAGTCAGCCTCTTTATTTCTCCACATCTCTAAGCATCAATACGATGCATGAAGCTAAAAGCTATAACAGTTTTAACCTGGATCAATGGGACCAGTAGTTGTGACTGTGAGTTTTTGGCCATTTGAAACAATTTCAGCTTGCAAGGTTCGCCCAACATCAAAGGGCTCTGGAGCATAAATTGATTTGTTGGCCCCTGTTGAAGTGGAACTAGTATTAAGAAAGATGGAGTTACATAATAATAACTCGTTAAGTTATTAGTAACAGCATGAAACATTGGTGAGTTTTAACTGTTTGAAGGTATAAGAAAATCCTAGATCTGTTTAACCCTTGAAGCATTTGTCAAAACGTCGAATGAAGTAGGAGCATATACTTTTTATTTTTCCTTTTCCAAATGCACAATTATAGACAGCCTGATTATTCATAAACCTTAAACAAGTCAACATAAATGAATCACAGAAGAAATCGCATACAATTTTTTTGTGACTAAAGCATACAGATGACTGAAGCAGGAACAATAAACAGACAAACAAGATAGAAAATAACAATATGTTCAAGGTGTTACATTTTTAATCATATGAACTGATTCTACAGAGATCAATTGACATTGGCGCACAGGATGTCAATTACAAGTAACAGAAAACTTCTTGAACGAATTACCTGAAATAATTTCCTTCCAGCTGCCTTCAGATGACAAGCGGAACCACTGGATCGAGCTTTTTGAAAGCAGTGGAGCCTTGTCTGAGCAAGGCTGGATTCGTAGATAGGAACCTAGATTTTCAGAACCTTCCAAGGCATATATGCGGTATTTGTTCTCTTCATCTCTCTTGCTCATTGCAAGCTGGTAAAGGATAAGGAAATGAGATATTCCAATAAAACTATCGAGAACAAGCATTCTTGCATTGCTAGTAAATATGTAACAATTAACTAAACTGAAGAAAGATATCAGTTGTCAAACCATAGTCATAATCACGTTAAGATAGCAAAAAGAAATGAGAAGCCAGAACATAGTCCGAAACCATACTCATAGAAACATACATAGCCAGGAAAATTATTTATCCATAATCAAGGGGAAAAAAACAGGCTTTATAAACTTTAGGACATAGGACCTCTCATATATTACTACTTAACAATGCCCAAGAAATATGAACCTATATGTGATTAATTCCAAGCTGATAAAAGCTAGAAGTCCTATATGTTACATATCAGTGACGTACTTGACATTAGCACTAAGCTTAGGTACTACTATTTTGTTTCATTTTCTATATCATATTAAAACCCTCCTTTTCGTGTTGAATATGAGCACCGTTGCCAAGAGCTAATTCTAGTCATTATTGAACCAAGTCCAGACTTCAGGGGTAGCCACTGAAATTGGGTGTGTCAACCATAAGTTCATAAAAAAAATAGTGACAAAATGTTAAAAGAGCAGTAAAGAAACATGTCATTAAACAGGTGTTTGGGAATATACATGTTATATGATATGAAATGAACTGATGCTATCCACCCTGTTTTGGCTTAAGAAGGGAAAGAGGTGTTTAAATTAAGGTCAGACCTCACTGACCAAGCCAGTGACAAAACCAAATATCAGCCGTTCAGCCAAGGTCAGCAAAACTTATTACATAACTTTTATTAAGGCAAAACAAGATATTAAACAAACCTCTTTCTGAAGCTTAATCGAAAACATAGATTTCTCCCGAATTTGATTCCTTAGCGCACGAAGCTCGTGCTCCATATCCATCACCTGCAAAGACAATGCATATATCTTCATAGTTTGGAAAGGGATAAATTTTATATCAACTACCTACTTGAATTTATTTGTTTTTTACTTGGGCTATACCTTTTACTTTGCTTGTACTTATCAAAAAAAAAAATTATTAGTTTTTTGGACCGAGCCCCATAATTTATTGATAGCCTTCTCTTATATCAAAGGAATACCATGGCTACAAATCCATAAGCCTGATTGAATGTACAAACATCTCAGACAGATCGAAAACCAACAAAAAAGGAAAGTCAAAACTCTATACAAAGTAAAAGCCATTTAAAATAATTGAACTTCAAGTTACATATTTTAACTCCCAGTGTATACTAAAAAAGTTGGCAATTATGAAGAGCAAAGCATGCCTTAATATGTGAATAATAATGAAATATGACAGTGAAGAGCCTTTTTAAACAGCACCAATCTAACCCCTAGCACCATATATTGTTGAAGAATATGGCACATACTCTTGAAGATGTAATCGTTTCAATTATTTATTAGACTAGTTATTTTTTTTTTATATGTAAGTATTTATTAGACTAGTTATAAAACTAAGTATTTAAATAAAATGTTGAGCCAATAATTTTTTACTGGAAAAACTAGGAATTAGCAAAAAATAAACTATCAAAGTTTTGTAATACATGTTTGTTATGAAACCAACGGCTAGCCTCAGTAAAATACTAGAGTATGTGTCAAGGATAGGGCAACTCACAAGTATCTTGATTATGGTTTATACTGAAATCTGAGAAAACCTACTGGAAAAAGCAACGCTAAGGAGAAAATAATATTGTACCTTGCTTGGCTGATGCAACAATTTGATTCTTCTAGCCTCTTGAACCTCCTCTACCAGCTCCTCCACATCCTGATGGTATGGAACATTGAAGAAACAAAAACTAGCCTCATGAAATCTGAACAATTTTTTTTTTTTTTTTGTTTCTCATGTTCCATTAATATTTAGATTCCTAAAACATAAGGTAAAAGTATATAAAGCATTAAAACAACCGATTGAAACCTGCTTTTTTGAAGCTTGCGAATTGTTCTCTTGTTCTTCAAGCGCCTCTCCAATTCTCAACACTACAGCCCTTGCACTCTCAATTTCAGCACAAGCAAAAGACTTCTCTTGGCTAACCAACTTTTTAGCATCTTCAGAAGCCTGTACATAAAATAATGCACTCAACTAAAAAACAAATACAAAATAACATGTTGCACCTACATCAAAAAAAAACCCCAACATAAGGAAGATAAACTGTTTGTCAGCCATTCACATGGCAATATATGTCCCCTTTAAATCAGAAAAAGGGGACAAGGCAATATATTCCATCGCACAAACCAAATTACCATCACTAAAGCACCATCATCACCCAGCATACAAACCAACAAATAAATTGACATCATTAGAAACATGTCTTCTAAATCATCCATAAGCAGCAAAAACATGATGCCATCTTCTATTAAATATGGAATCAAATCGTCAATAAACTTTTGTACACTCATAATAGAATTAGAGGATTAACATGAAAATCTATTGGGCATGCAAGTCAAGTATTAGACAGAAGAAATAGTCATCTGAACATCCTACTTTTTTATCAGCTATTTTTTAACATCCTCTTTATAACCACGAAATAGGTGTAAGTGTAAGATATACTTTCACGATGAATATAGGTATTAAAATCAAATA
Organism: Carya illinoinensis; assembly: GCF_018687715.1. NCBI lineage: Eukaryota > Viridiplantae > Streptophyta > Magnoliopsida > Fagales > Juglandaceae > Carya > Carya illinoinensis. Next base: position 5,271,278 of record NC_056760.1, on the reverse strand, counting down.
AAACTAACATTGTGACTATAAAATGTGTCTGTTACTTGCATCCAAGCTTTCAGCCAGTAACATATAGCATATGAACTCTTCATAACTAGCTATTTATCATTTAAGCAAAAGAACCCATTCGTAGTTCAGTCACTTTGAATGAAGAAAAATGAAACTTCCATGCTCATTTCTTTTATAGGCAATTACTTTTACCCATTTGTCAATTTGTATCCTGTTGAAGATTTACTCAATCTTAGCCTTCATGACAATGATGCCGATTATTATTCTTCTCAATGGAGAACATGACCCCAGAAGAGTAAAATGGCACAAATTTCACATATAACAAAGAATCTAGAATAGTTAATTGAGCCAATTAAATATTTTTTATGATCAAATTCAACTTCAAAGAAGAATACTTGGGGGATGTTTGGAAACAATTTCCATCTCATCCCATCCCATTTCATTCACAAACATCATTCAAACATAAACACTTTCAAACTAATCATTACAACGTTTCCAAAATTTCAAACAAAAAACAATTCCACTTTTTCAAATTCCAAAAACAAAAGTAAAATTAAAAAATTATATTCTAACAATATTTTAACTTTATAATATTTTTTATTCAACTTTTTCTCTCTCCTTTCCCAAAACCCGATAAATACTTAATTCAAACTATCTCACTACTGTTCACAAACCATGTTACTACCATCCACAAATGTCTCATCCCATCTCACTTCTAGGGGTGAGCATCGGCCGGTCCGGACCCGCAAAACCGACCGGACCGGCACTGTTTGGACCGTACCGGACCGGACCGAATCTCACTGTTTGGTCCGGTCCGGTCTGGTCCCATTTTTAAGGGACCGAAAAGATTCGGTCCGGTTCCGGTCCGGGAGTTTTTGACCCCGGACCGGACCGGACTGGACCGAATAGAAATAAAAAAAAAAAAAAAATTATTATTTATATAATAGTATTAGCATATTACTAATATATATATAATAGTATACTATATGTATATATATTAAATATATTACAATATAATTACATAAATATTAAAAAAAATGTCATTAAATATTAGCATATTATATAAATATATAGTTATCACTATTACTATTATTACATATAGTTATTAGTTATAGTATAGTTATTATTACATATATTTATTAGTTATAGTATTATTACTAATAGACTAATAGTATTAGCATATTACTAATATATATATAATACTATATGTATATATATTAAATATATTACAATATAATTACATAAATATTAAAAAAAATGTCATTAAATAAAAAATAAAAAAAGTCAACCTTGGACCGAATGGACCAACCGGACCGGACCGGACCGGTCCTGATGGAGTTCGGTCCGGTCCAGGGTGGGAAAACCCTGGACCAAATAGGTCCGGTCCGGTCCACAAAACCTCCCCGGACCGGACCGAACTCACCCCTACTCACTTCCCAAGCATCCCCTTAGTCATCATAAGTAAAATAAGTAGCCAACGAGCTAAGTTGAAAACATTGTATAGTATCAAGGTCTGGTCTGGACCAAGAGCAAACTTGGTTTGCTTGGACCATTGGATCATGGATTGACAATCAACCCAAAGCACTCAAGTAGGACCCATTGTCCACATTCAACAAACCAGCATGTCTGAGTGTAAAGCATATGCATAAAACACAAGCCAGGGACTCAAATGTGATTCATAGATACGTTAAAACTGATGAATAGAATCATAAGAGAGATATAGCATATGAAAAACAAGGGGCTAAGAGATGTATGATTGTATATGCAAATTTAGAATGCCACTAAATGACCTGCTTGAGGAAGTTTGCTAGCTTTTTCACTTCAAACTTCTCTTGAATCAATTCTCCTTCTTTCTGAGTCAACTTAACTGCTAAAGCTTCCACCTGCAGGATGAGATCGCAGTCGAAGAAATTATTATATTTCAACTATGGCATAGACAATAATAAAGGAATCATGTCTTTGCATTCCAAATGCACTAAGGAGTATGTTCCTAGAAAAAGGGACGGAAAATGGAAAGAAAATGAAAACGTAAGTGCATGCTTGGGTAATGAGATGAAATGAGAATTTTGTGAATAATAGTGAAATAATTTGTGAATAGTATTGAAATGGTTTGTGAATAGTAGTTAAATGGTTTGAGTTAAGATGTTTTATTAGGTTTTGGAAAAAGAGAGAAAATGTTAAATAAAAATATTATAAAGTTAAAAGAATGTTTGAATATCATTTTTGTTTCAAAATTTGAGAAAGTTGTATTGTTTTTTGTATTTTGTTTGAAAGATTGGGAAAGTTGTAATGATTAGATGAAAAAGTTGAAGATTTGAAATTTAAAAGTGTTTTGTGTTTAAATGATGTTTGGGAAGAAAATTATGAGAAGTTTTGAGATGAGATGTCATCTCAATTCCCAAACATTTTTTTTTTCCTGCTAATGAGGTATCTAGCTATTTGAGAACCCAACTAATCCCCAAACACATGCAGTGCCCTCATTCCACAACAATTAGACAATTACAATAGTCCATAGTAGAGATTTTTTAAAGATGGCAACTTTTTTGTGAAGTATTTTCTTTTTGGTTGGGCTGGTTTGGCTTGGACTGTGGCTAGAAGATCGTAGACCTTTTTCTAATGTCGAGGAAGCTCAAAGACAGTGCAAACATAACGTGTATTATACCCAGTTAAACACCAGACCTGTGTAATACGTCCCAATCACATGGATTGGGTAAATCATCAGCTTTTTCACCAATGGGGACGTGACCCCCATAAACTATTTGCAACCAAGGAGTTAAAATGATAGGTGGCAGACCACAAATTACAGAAGTGTGTTCCTATTTGTCTCATTTAGTGTATTGGAGAGAGAAATAAATAAAAATTAAAATAAAATAAAATAAAATTGGACAGCTTCTGTTACCTTCAATGGGCTGGATTTACACGATTTTCTCATATTTTGTGTACTTGGGTTTCGCCTTTTGTGCTTTTTAAAGAAACTTTTTACTTGATAAAAAATAATCACTAGGGAAAGTGATTAACAGGTGAATTTATATTTGGGTGATGCTTCCTAAAGTGCAATGACCCCATGTCGAAGAGACACTGTGCTAACCACTTCAGGATTTCAAAGAAAAGGAGTAAAAAATAATGATAGTCAAGACAGAAGCTATAAGTTCAAAATCTATCAGCAAAATCCAAAACCAAACTGAAATAAAACTAAATAAAGAAAAGTATGCAAAACTAACCATAGAGATAGCTTTCTCCACATCCTCCTTGTTTCTTCCTGCCAAACGGCCTCTCAGAAATTCCAATGCATCTCTAAGTTTCTTCAAAAGAACATGTCCCTCCAAAGAAGCCACTTCTCTAAGCTTTGCCTGAATCAAGAAAAATCAGAGCAATTCATTCGGTGATATCAGAACTTCATACCCTTCCCACATCAAGGGAAAGGAGAGCCAAATGGAATAAAGAAATAAACTGGCTTGAGTTGGGAGAGTTAGAAAGGAAAGACAAACAAAACAAAACAGAAAACAGAAAACAGTTCCAAGAAAATAATTACTATTAATTACTCATCCAGCATTACCAGAACCCATACTGCACACAAGGGGGAAAGAAAGCCAAACGGACAGAGACATAATCTAGAGTTGACTTTGCAACTTAAGAAAAGCCAAACGGACAAAGACATAATCTAGAGTTGACTTTGCAACTTGAGAAAAAAAGAGGCGCTTTGTTTCAACTACGGTAAGGCTCAACATATAGCTCAGATGGGCAAATTCACAGTTTCAGGCTGAAATTACTAATATGTCCACACCTGTGAGGAAGAAATTAAAAATAAAATAAAATGAGAAGTGGAAAATTATGTGAACCTCATCAGACAACTTAGCAGCAGCAGTCAAGTTCTTGTCAAATTTACTAGCAAGATCTCGAACTGAGAGACGCTTGTGCTGCTCTGAAAGATTGGCAGATTCCTGTTCAACAACCTCCTTCAAGGATGGGCCCTGGTTGTCCTCCTTTGGCTCTTCCAAAATTTGATTGTCAGCTCCTAACTTATACTTTGGAAACCGATTAGAAGAAAAGCTCACATCAGCTGAAACCTCGAGAACGTCTTCTTCCTCCATCGTCACTTCAAATTCAGGGCTTATCTTTGTCATTGCTTCAGATCAGAATATCTGTTCACCAGGAGCAAATATAACATGCTCAAATCTGGCCTTTAATTAGATAACCAGGCATCAAATCTTCTTCTTATCAGGACATAAATCCATGATCTGAAGTACCAATACACACGTATGTAAAACTTTCTATGACACCGTTGCATTCTGCACCCAAATTTAACCTGAAAATTTGTGCAAAGTGCATTTTGTTTTTATTTTTTCAGGCATAGGGGCAAACAAAATCCCACCACCCATGGTAGGTTGATTTTTGAGTGACCAAGGCTTTCATACCGTTAAAAGGTATAGTTGCCTTTCCATCTCATAGAGATATAACCTGGAATTGCTCTCAATCTCATGATCTATAGAGAAGTAGCACTTCTATGATCCTATGATAACAGAAATTCAACCACGCTGTCCAGTGTCCACAACAAGAAACAACATCAGATGGTTATATGAAAGAAGGCTATCCGAAACTGAACACTGAGCCATATAACGGAGAAGAAGACCGCATATCTCAGCGAACGAGAAACATCACTCAATCTGGCGATGCATGGTTGAAGAGGGAAAAAAAAAAAAAAAAAAAAAAGGAACATCGTGAAGCAGTGACCTGATTGGTATTCAATAGTGCGGTTACCCGCCCCCCACCCCCCCCCCCCAAAAAAAAAAAGAGGAATCCCATTAAAATGTTGTCTGCAATATGGCCAACTAAACTCCATAATTTCAAACAACAATATTAACCGATTCTAAAATGAGAATGTTCATCAGGCATCAGTCTTAACACATTCATATAAAAATCACGCATTTTGATAGGAAAAAATACAAAAAACGAGGGGAAAAAAATTCTGACATTTGAGATTGACAATAGATAAAAATTCCAATTATAAAAATCACGCATTTGATAAGGAAACAAAAAACAGAATAAAAATAAAAATAAAAATAAAAAACTCTGACCTTTGAGATTGACAATAGACAAAAATTCCAAAGACTCTCCAATAAACTATTTATCAGAATCCATTTACTTGTAGACCCAAAAAAAAAAAAAAACCAAACCAAGGTTAAACGTACAAACGAAGCAGTAGAGTTTTCAGTATGAAATTCCAAAAAAGAAAAGAAAAAAACCCTATTTATAAATGAAGAAATCAAACTCCAACTTTCCAACTACATTTCAAGGAAACAACCCGAAATAAAAATTTCTCTACACAAAATTATTAATCCATACATAAAAAAAAATCCAACGAAACAAAATAAAAATGCAGTCAGGAATCTCTGCCAAGGCATTTCTACATATATTTACAGCGACAAGAAGCCAGAAATTAAAACAGCCGAAACTAAAAGTACATGAAAAATCACAAACTGACCCCAAAAGGTTCAAGCTTTCTTGTACTAAACAAATTCAGAAAACCCGTATGAACAAAAATAAAAAACTAAAAATAATGCGGCTAGAGAAAACGTAAAAACACTCACAAGATCAAGAAACAATGCGTCACCGGAACAGATAAACAGGCTAATGCCGGTCCATTGGAAACAGAGATTCCTTCAAGGAGTCGAGTCTGTGTATGAGAGAAGGAGTAAGGAAGAATGGAAAAGGAGAAGAATAAGAAGAAGAATCTAACGGAGTGGGGGGGACTGGTTATATGCTTTTTTGCTTTTCGAAAAGATAAAAAAAGAAAAAGAAAAGCAAACGAAGGCCTTCTTCGCTGGTCGCTCTGACCTCTCTGTCTCCTCTCCCAAGCTCGCAACAACTTGAATGAAATGTTCCTCCTCGTCTCCTCTTTCCTCTTAATTACCTTCAACCTCATCGAACAGCTCTATATCTTCTTCACTCTGTAAAAGAATAAAAATAAAATATCTGACGAAACAGTAAAAAGAAAAAGCCTGCCGTTCCCACGCGCTGGCCCTACCCCTGAAGCCGGTCCCAACTCATGGTTTCGCGGAATGAACACTTTTTCCGTTTTTCGATCCATGAGTGGAGCGTGGAGAGGTGCGCGTGGGCCTAGCCATTTCATTACAGCTTAAAAGCGATTCCGTATATCACAAACCTTAGGAATATGCGTATTTACGAAAATGGGACTGCATAGAAGCGGTATCCTATGAAAGATTCCCGTGAAAATGTCTGTCCTGGACTGTTCTGGAACATTACGTTGTCGTAAATAATATTTTCGGTGCACACCAAATCGGGTGGTGGCAGTGTATGCCTAGTTTTGACCGTTGGGCATGTAAAACCGTTAGGGGGTTTGGTTGAACATGTACCGTACAGAAAAACGCGTCCCATTTCTCTTATATTATATAGGAGAAAAATTTTAAACGTGAGCTTATATATCACATACTAAATATTTTTTATATTAAATATTTAGTATATAAATAATAAATAAAAGAATTTAATTAATTCAAAAATAAATAAATATAAAAAAATTTAAAATTTAAAAAAAAAATTAATGTATAGTGTGTAGACTTATTAGTAGAAAAACATTATATAAGAATGTAAAAACGTTAGGGGGTTTGGTTGAATATGTACGGTACAGAGAAACAAGGATTGGATTTTTCTTAGTTACCAAACAAAACAATGAAAACATTGAAATTTGGGGCAAGTGGGAGGAATAGCCCCGGTCACTGTCAGAAGGAGTCTGGTTTCTCGATTTCTTGGAGTGTCTGAGAATTGACTGTCAAAAGAGACGAGAATTATGGGAATTTTATCCTGCGTGTTTGGAGGATGGCAATTTGACATAATTGTCAACAGTTTATGGTTTCGGGATATTTCGGGCAGGGTGCTGCGTGCTGGAGTTTTATATTTTTAACAGCTGAAACTCATCATTTCCCGACCATTCCACGCCTTTAAATTGCTTTTGGATATTGAGATTAATGAATATTTCTTACATTAATTTCAACTAAGAAGCTAAAAAAGGTAGTTCAAACTAACCAAGAACAAAACTTTCATATTTTTATATTCAAAAAAGATATTTATAACTATAACTGTCATATAATTATTTTAAAAAAATATATAAAATATGAGATACATATAAAAAAATTAATAATAAATTATACTTCTTTTTAAAGCGATTACGTGATATTTACGCACTTCACGATTATATATAAAATTACTCATATTTAAAATATTATCCTTTTGTACTTTTGACTATATTTTCTCCTTTTACATGCTATGAAACATGAATATTTATTTTTGTTGATATAAATAGTAGGGGTGTCAAATTGTATTAACGGATCGTGTTCGTGTCGTGTCAAAGTATGTATATTATACTATATAGCTTAACCCTAACCCGATCCGTTAAACTTATCGTATCAAAATTTCAAACTCTAACACGACTCATTAATATAACGGGTCGTATTGTGTTAACCCATTTTAACATATTAATGAATATTATGAAATAGGTTAACACGATAAAATACAACCCGTTTCAATTTGTTTATGTAAATGAGTTGAATAAATCTGAAATTAATCTATTTGACCTAATTAAATTTAACATAATTTTATATAAATGTTAAAATCATAATATTTATAAAAATTATCAAACTAACTATAAGTCCAAAATTACGATCTAAATAATAAAAATATCGAAATTGAAATTGAAATTCTAATAATTTTACTTTAAGGTCTAAGAGTATAATTGTAATTTTAACTTTCTTAACATGTCATAACAGGTTGACTCATTATCACAATCAGTTAAGTAAATCGTATCTTAACGGGTCAAATCGTTTTGACTCGAACCTGTTAAGACTAAACATTAACCCGCTATTATCGTATCGTATTCATGTTAGGTTAACGGGTCATGTAACATATTGTCACTCTTAATAAATAGCTAGCTAGGCGGGTGACATATATGCAAGAAGGTTAGAGAAGTGTTATTTTCACATATTCATTCATCGCCCACCGTTTTAGAAACGAAGTTTGGCCACCCAACTATGACATTACTCTCATACTATTTCAAACTCGTATAAAGGGATAGGCAATGGGGCCATAATAAATACAATAAATGTTTGATGTAATACATTATATTATAAAATCTATCAATATTAATTTGTTTGTAAGTTTAATTTTATTAAACTTGTTATTAGGGGTGGCAATATGTCACACGACCCGTTAACCCAACACGAACACGACACGATAATAGCGGGTTAGGGTTTAGCCTTAATGGGTTCGAGTCAAAACGGGTTGACCTGTTAAGACACGATTGCTTAACGGGTTGATAACGGGTTAACCCGTTATGACACGTTAAGAAAGTTAAAGTTATAATTATACCCTTATATCTAAAAATAAAATTATTAGAATTTCAATTTCGATATTTTTATTATTTGGATTGTAGTTTTGGACTTATAATTAGTTTTATAATTTTTATAGATATTATAATTTTAACATTTATATAAAATTATGCTAAATTTAATCAGGTAAAAAAGTTAATTTCAAGCCTATTCAACTCATTTATATAAATAATTTAAAATGAGTTGTATTGTGTCGTATTAACATATTTCGTAATATTTTTTTAATTTATTTGTTTACTTATAAAAAAAACTTATTTCGTAATATTTATTAATGGGTCAAAACGGGTTGACACGACACGACACGACCCGTTATGTTAATGGGTCGTGTTAAGGTTTGAGATTTTGACACGATAAGCTTAACGGGTCGGGTTAGGGTTAACCTATATGACCCGTTAACACGATTTGACACGACACAAACACGACCCATTAAAACGATTTGACACCCTTACTTGTTATTGAACGTAGCTCATGATCTCCTAAAACATATTAATAATACCAAAAAGTAGAAGCCGAGCTAAAGGACTGACATGATAGAACAAACAAGAGAAATTGCCTAAGCACGGTCTCCGGATAGGCTTAAATTCATGTAGTACTATCCAGATTATGATTTATGCAAAGCTGATAAAAATAAAACAAGGCTACGAAAAAAATCAAAGAAAGAGAGATTTCTACGATCTTTCGCTTTTCCTTTCATGCTATTAATGTACTACTTAATTCTAGAAGGGGAAATATCGTAAGGAGGTTGATTTTCTTTCTATTTTTTTAATTAAATATCGTAACTAGGCTTGAAAGTAATTGTCCATGCATGCATGCAATAAAAGAATAGTAAAATTACATACAGTCGTAAAGTATGTAAATATAATACTGTAGTCGATTTGAAAAAAAGAACAATTTATTATTAAAAAATTAATTTTTTTATATATTTCGTGTTTATTCATTTTTTTTAAATGATTATGCGGTACTTGCATACTCATGACTATAAATATCATTTATAATAAAAAATCGGTATATTTCATAATCACTAACTTAACAGAGGACCTTAAGTACTCTGGTAGCTCTTCCATTTTTTTCCTTCATATTTTTGTTTTTTTCCCCCTAAAATCCATTGCAGATTTCAACAGGCATGCAGATCAACAGATCACTACTGACCCAGATCTACAAATACCTGATTTTGAAGCATAATTTAGATAGCAGAAGTGGTGTTTCAGTAATTTCGATAAACAAATTAAGTAGAATAATAGTAATAATCATCATCTATATCATCATTTGGTTGGAGCACTTCACAACCACCTCGTAACCAAATAGCCGCTAAACAACATTAACCACTCAATATATGAGCTTTGATTGATTATCGAACAAGACATGAAACCAGCTTGGATGATAGTCTTCTACCAAACATGTGATCCTAGTAGTTTTAATACACATACAAACATATAGAACTTATTAATTCCACTCATGTCCAAAACATAAACTACTGGAGATTAGGAAGCGCGTGGGAGTTGGGAAATAAGGCATCTTAACGAAATGATGGTTCCCATTAAAGTAAAGAAGCGAAAAATGAAATGAGATGCTTTAGAGCTAAGATAGTTTAATAAATAATGTCCTTAACATACATTATATATATATATATATATATATATATAAGTAGTTGTGGTGGCATGGGGGAACATTTGTTAGGTGACTATTACTGTTCATAATGATTGTTTAACACTAGTAGTGCTTTGTAGCCATAATTAACGCCTCCCACCTACATCTGGCCCAGGAGTCCCATGGCCTGAAAATAAGATTGAGATGCCACCTAAGGCCAAAACCCGCCAATTCTTCTCACGGCGGCACGCTAGCTGCACGGGTGGGGGGGTTTCTAACGTTAAATCAACCTGTGTGCAAGTGCAGCCACCTTGTTAACTGTTGCCAATGTATGAACATGTCATTGTTTGAAGTATCCTTTGAATTTCAAGTCATATAATACTATATATATATATATATATCTTGGAGTGGATTTGGTATATTGGAGCTGAACACGTTACTTGAAAGGGTCCCATATTGCTCGCATTTTCTTGGTCTACAATTATGGGTATGGATTTGACAAATTGGGAATGCATTAAGGACATCGGTTTTAAGAAACGACGCAAAATCCATTTGCCAGCTCAAGTCCACGGCAATCTGCAAGTCCTAATCTTCTTTGTTGTTTTTTTCCCCTTTTTATAACGTCCTAAAAACAATGATGGGGGTTAGAAGTCAGTTGGGTTGTAACCCTTTTATTTTTTTTCTGCCTTAACGGGGAATGCTTTATCTATCTTATGATAAAGCTAGGCATTAGGATGTTTGTAAGGTTCAAACAGAGGCAGAGGCACATGGTAGGGCCCATGGGACTAACCCCAAAGCTTGCATTGTTTGAGGTCCCCATCGTAATGCATGTAAATTGTAATGTTGTAACGCAGGCCCCACTTGTTCCCGTGGTGCCTCTCGGTCTGAAAAACAGTGAAATTCCTGGTTGTACTCTATTACTCTCTCTCTCTCTGATGGGGGCAATTTCATTAAGCAAAAGCTGCCGTAACCTTTTTCAAGGAACGTGTCATGTCACATTCACGTATCTATATGGTTACAGACTCTTTAAATACTTGACGTTTACAGCCTCACCGAATCTTAACCCACAATGCATCGAAGTGGACCAATTTTAATCGAAGCAATTAAATGCTCGATCGAGAACCCTATGTGTTAAGCTTTTAATGACTTTGAAAAAAAAACCAAAGTCATTTAAATACTTTCTCATAGTACTTTTTTGATGGATTAAGATTTTCTCCAGAATTTAAAGCTAATACAAAATTAAGAGCAGTGTAGCACCAGCTCCATTCTGAGAAATAATAAAAATTTTATTTATTTTTTGTGATTTTTTTCATTTATTTTTTGATATTCTTAATTTTTTTTAAAAAAAATTCACAATATAACTAAGAAAATACTTCATTAATCACTAAATAAACAAAATTATCGAGACACACAATTGAGACATAAAAGCATTTTTTCAAAAATAAACACACGAGACAAGTCATTTAATATTTAATATTATTCGAAAAATTAACATAATAATACATATTATAAATTATTTTTCTATTTTCAAATTATCTGCATGGAAAGTTGTGACAAACAAATGTTATTTGATAATAGATGAAGTGAAACCATAGTTGCATTTTTTTGTTGCGCGACATGATTATTTTGAAAAAAATAAATAAATATGAAATCTTCCATATAAAAAAAATTTAATTTTTTAATAATTCATCAATTTTTTTCAAAATGACTATACAATACTTACACATTTATATAACAATTACTCATCCATCAATCCCGTGAGCAAGGTGGGACTAGATATTTGTTAATCAAGTATTGAGTAAAGAGCAAGGTGCTAGCCGCGAGCTAGTGACAATGATTTGCAATGGTGAAATTAACAGTATCAAAAGCATGCATGCATGGTATTGAGTAAAAAAAAAAATGTTCATGAAATTGGTTTTCAATGACATTTTATCAGTAGCGAGACCCAATTCTCCGTTGATTGAGGAACGAATTCAGCCCATATGATTGACTAAAATGATTTGGATAAGTAGTTGCCTTCAAGCTAATCTTCATTATTATTAATTATTATTATTATTATTATTATTATTATTAAATTGCTTCTGATTTGGGTTAAGAAGAACGCAATCTTCTGTAATTTATATCCGAGGGCGGTTGGAATGCCTCTGAAGTTTCGGAACGCTGTAGTTTTACTGCAATTGACATGGTAAATGTTACATTACCATGTTTCTCTCCTTTTGCTATTGTAATTATTACCTTACCAATGTTCCCATTTCAAGGCCCATAAGTTTTCCATGTGACTTGGGCCTAGGAAATAAAGAACGTCATTCGACAATATTTATTGAGATCCAGCTATGGCTTGCATTTAACCCAGCCCAAGTACTTCCAAAGCGGGCCACTAACACAACCTAGTCTCCTTCCCCCCACCCCCCATCAGCCCAGTTTCATTTCATTACCCAACTCGAGCATGCACGTGTCAAAATAACTTTGATAATTACTAACGCTAGTAATGCCACGTGTATTTATATTTTTTATTTGTAATCTTATTTACAAAATTCATTCTATTAATTTTTTTATTAAATTCAAATTTTGAATTATAAATTTTATAATTTTCGACATATCAACTAGTTAATTGAGGTTTTATAAATTTTTCTTAAATACATAAATAATACTAATTACAAGTTTCAAAATAGACAAATTGAATTTAAATTTTTTGTAAAAAAATGTCTTTTTTTTTTCCAAGCAATATATGCATTCATTAAAAAAAACTAATACAAAAGAGTAGCGGGTTAATATTACAATAATTAAATAATATTAAAGGAATGGTCTTTTTTATTGAAAGGATCTAGTTTAGGGATATGCTTTCAAAAATTTACTCAGAAACTGTTCATTATACAAGTTGATGCACACATCAATTTTGTGATCAATAAATTTTTTTTGCGGTCCATTGGTCAAAACCTTGTAAATGAATATCATGGTCCAATCTCATTAATAAAGATTAGTTTTTTATTTTTATTTTGGCGGAGTGGTTGAAGCAAATGAAGATGCTTAAACCCAAAGACAAGCAAGCATAAGTTCCCGTTGTAGATCTGATCAGCAACATTAACCACTCACTCTGGTTCAATCCTAACCAGGGATTATATATATATATATATTTATATTTTAAAAGCAAGAGCTCTTCCAGTCTTCCTTCCTAGATATTGGCTGGCAGAGCGGCAGCTCACATGTCAACGAACCTTATCTCATGTGGTCTACCGTAAACTTCTTATACCTGTTTTGTCCCTTTTCTCGGTCCCAGATACGTTACCCCTCACGCGCCCCTACAAAACAACATTACTTGTGTAGTTCCCTGATCAGTAATACTTTGCCACGTTTACGAATTCTAGGTCCGATTGGGTTATCAAGTTATCAGTTCCTTTCCTTAAAAAAAGAACAAAATTATCAGTTCCTTCACGCGCTGTACGATTTGTTATTTGTCCCCCCTTTAGTGACCGGAAAAGAAAATTAAAAAATATAGATATGTTTTTTGGACGGTGCTACAGCCACCAACGGTGGCTCCGGTTAAGAGTTAGAAAAAAAAATTTTGTATTTTTAAATTATTTTTTAATATTTTTAAATATTTTAAAAAAATATAAAAAAATTAATAATAATATTAAAAAAAATTCTTAATCATTAAATAAAAAAATAAAAAAAAAAGGAACGGCGGGATCCCAGCATTTTCCATATTTTTTTTTAGAAAAAATTGAAAAATAATTGAATACGCTGACATATGTCTTTCGGACTACCTGCAATAAAATATGGGACCCGATTTTTGCCCTCTAATATTTCTTGGATTGACCTATATACCCTTCTCACTCTGAATAAAACCTTAAATTTCCACGTTGGTCAGCGAAATGCAAACACGACTTTTTAGTTTTAAGGCTACGTTTGCTAATAAAAGTGTTTTATATCATCATATAATTATTTTTTTTAATATTAAAATAATATTAATATTAAAAAACAACATTTTATCTAATTTTAAATTTTATAAAAAATTATTTTATCTAATCTCATTATTTAAACGGCAACTTAAATATTTAAAGTTGATAAATATGTGATAAAGTATTTTTTTCATACTTATTAATTTAGAACTACACACAATTCATATAACATGAAAAATTTTATATATCATATTAATTATATAAAATATAAAATTTTTATTATTATTAAGTAATTTTTATTATTTAATAATGATAAATATATTACTTTTTATATAATATGATAAAAATAAAATGTAAATGAAAGGACGTTCTAGTCATTTCAGTTAAGGGCATATTTGTCCTACTGTTTCAACCGTAATCAAATTTTTTAAAAACCGCAACCCCTGCTTGATCGCTCCCAATAAACTTCATCCTCACTGTCCATAACCATCATCCAACGGGATCCAATGTACTTACAAATAATGGAGGGAAGCACAATAAGCAGTTGGATCTCTCTCTCTCTCTCGCTTATATATACCTCCGGAGCACTCATTGCCACCCAAATATCTAATCTCTTACTCCTATCTTCTTTCATTTTTCATTTCTTACTCTGATTTTTCCTGATTTCAGATTTCTCGTCTACCACAGGTAAATTTCTCTTGCCAGATCTGGATTTTTCTATCGCATTGTTTTCATTCTCCTCATGCTGTACGAATTTCTTATTCTGTCAGTGCGTATTGCTGTTTTATTTGCTTGAAGATATTCTGGTTTTCGATTCGCATTAGATTTCCGTGTTGCAAGTTTGGGAACTAATTTAGTTCATTTTTAGAGCTTTTTACTCCAATGTTCAGTATTTATTTTTTAATTCTATGTTTTTTCGGTTATCTTCCATTCCATTTTTTTTAGCTTTATCTTCAAGTGTCCGAGATTTCACTGCATTACTTGTATCTTTTTTTTTTTTTTTTTTTTAATGCTGCGATTGCTTGAAATACACGGATTTTGATCGTCTATGTTGGAACTTTGTCATTTATCTTATTTATTATGCTTTTGAAAAGATCCTTATTCGTATAGTATTTTTAAAGGAAAACTGTCTTAGCACATGGAAAACTTTTACGGATCTACTGATTGCCGATAATGCTGAACTCTATTCGCTTTCAGTTAAATTTCTTTTTTTTTAATTCATAACGTTTGTAAGATAATCAATTAATTTTCTTGCTAGAGATTTCTTTGAAATTGCTGAATTCTCATCGTATTTGCTGCGTTGCAAGTTTGATTACTTTACTTTACATTTTGCTTGATTTTTCGATTTTATTTTAGCAAACGTTGTTCCATCATTATGTTACAGCACGATCAAACTTATGCCATTGCTAGATGCCTAGATCGCTCAAAGATTCATTGGATTTGGAGTCACATTTAGTAGTATTCTATGATTTGATTTCTGAACTGATAAATGGCTACTAAGTTGATAAATCGTTGGGTTGTGATGAGTATGAATTACTTGTTGCATTTGAATCCCGGAAAATTGAGGGTCCTTGAGGAGTTTTAATTTGTGTATAGAATTAAATGTATTTCTCTGATTGTGATCTCGGGATTTCTGTTAAGTCAAGTAAATCCTTGGATTTGATTTTCACCTTTGAATTCAGGAAAAATGAGAGAGATCCTTCATGTTCAGGGTGGACAGTGCGGGAACCAGATTGGTTCCAAGTTCTGGGAAGTTGTTTGTGACGAGCATGGCATTGATCCAACTGGAAGGTACGTTGGGACCTCAGATCTGCAGCTGGAGCGTGTCAATGTCTACTATAATGAAGCTTCTTGTGGCCGATTTGTTCCCCGAGCTGTGCTCATGGATTTGGAGCCTGGCACTATGGACAGTGTTCGCACTGGTCCATATGGCCAGATCTTCCGTCCTGATAACTTTGTTTTTGGACAATCTGGTGCTGGAAACAATTGGGCCAAGGGGCACTACACTGAGGGTGCGGAGCTTATTGATGCTGTTCTTGATGTTGTGAGAAAGGAAGCTGAGAACTGTGACTGTCTTCAAGGTACAGCTTCATCTTATCTTCTTATTATTTGTGTCAATGTATCTATACCAGATTTAGTACGTTGATGCTACAATACTTGTGCTATTCTTGCTCTTAACGGTTGCAAGTTGAGCGATTTGACTTCCTGGAAAAGGTGCTCGCAGAAGGATGCTCTAATTCCTTTGCTGCAAAAAGCTTCAAAATGCCCAAAATGCACTGTAAAAGGGAATTACACAATGTTTTAAGTAATTGAGTAGTGCAATAAATTAGGGAATATAGGATTTAATTTATGCTTCTTTGTTATGGAAAATTGAATTACTTTAGCTGCTAAGCTGATCAATTCATAAAAGAAGTTCAGGTAGTACACAAGGTAATTGCCTCATCTGAATATGATGTATGGTTCTGATCATAGGGACTGCAATGTGGTGTTCTTGAATAACCTCTCTTAGAGGTTATTTAAGAGCTCCAAATTTTTACTGATAGTGTAGATTCTGTTAGGTTGCTGATGATATCTTTTTGGCAGGTTTTCAAGTGTGCCATTCCTTGGGAGGAGGAACTGGTTCTGGAATGGGTACCTTGCTTATCTCAAAAGTTCGAGAGGAGTACCCTGACAGGATGATGCTTACATTCTCTGTGTTCCCATCACCAAAGGTTTCAGATACGGTGGTTGAGCCATACAATGCTACACTTTCTGTTCATCAGCTTGTTGAGAATGCAGATGAATGTATGGTGCTGGATAATGAAGCTTTATATGATATCTGCTTCCGGACTCTTAAATTGACTACTCCTAGCTGTAAGTAAACAATGAACGCTCTTGCTATGATGTATTATGTGAATGGTTTGCTTTATCGAGATGGAAAATTATTTGACTTACTAGGTTGTGAAGGTTCTTATTGGACTTGATTAAGTAGAGAAAGAAACATCTGAGTTTGGAAGCAATGTGTAGTTCTTATATCATTTATGTTGCGTTGCTTTGTGTTTTGGTTACTCTAATGTTGTTTAGGGACACCACTAGTTGAATATTTTGCTTTTCTGAACACAGGTTTTTTTTTCACCTTTTAGAGACCCTCTGTTTCTTCTTTGATCATTGTCTTGGTTACTTCAATATTTAATTTTGGCAGTTTAATCATCCAAGCGCAAAACTGTTTTTCTTTCGGTTGATTAGATGTTACATTATAAAGATATCTGCACGTTGGAGACGAATGCTAATTTTGATATCAATATCCTAAGTAATGTTTATCCAGTCAATTATTGTTTTAAATATATAACTTAGTTGTTGTACTTCTCGGTTGCAGTTGGTGACCTGAACCACTTGATCTCTGCAACCATGAGTGGGGTTACTTGCTGCCTCAGGTTCCCTGGTCAACTCAACTCTGACCTCCGAAAACTTGCTGTAAATCTGATTCCCTTTCCTCGTCTCCACTTTTTTATGGTTGGGTTTGCTCCTTTGACCTCCCGTGGG
This sequence comes from Carya illinoinensis, assembly GCF_018687715.1. NCBI lineage: Eukaryota > Viridiplantae > Streptophyta > Magnoliopsida > Fagales > Juglandaceae > Carya > Carya illinoinensis. The sequence continues at coordinate 5,253,871 of NC_056760.1, read as the reverse complement.
TCCCAGCAGTATCGTGCCCTAACTGTACCAGAACTGACCCAACAAATGTGGGATGCCAAGAATATGATGTGCGCTGCTGACCCGAGGCATGGGCGCTACCTCACTGCCTCTGCCATGTTTAGGGGCAAGATGAGCACCAAGGAAGTGGATGAACAAATGATTAATGTTCAGAATAAGAACTCTTCCTACTTTGTGGAGTGGATTCCAAACAATGTGAAATCAAGCGTGTGTGACATTCCACCCAGGGGACTTTCCATGGCATCCACCTTCATTGGCAATTCAACCTCTATCCAAGAAATGTTTAGGAGAGTCAGCGAACAGTTTACTGCCATGTTCAGGAGGAAGGCTTTTTTGCACTGGTATACTGGTGAAGGAATGGATGAAATGGAATTCACGGAAGCCGAGAGCAATATGAATGATCTCGTGTCAGAGTATCAGCAGTACCAGGATGCCACTGCTGATGAAGAAGGGGAGTATGAGGAGGAGGAGGAGGAAGAAGGAGTAGAGCAGATTTGAAGTTGAATGGTATATATGAGGTCAATTTCCCTTGCCACCGCACTATGGTATATGAAGCATCGCTATGTTTTACTCCATTTCTCTATGAAGAATCTTCATTAAATTGTTTTTTATGGGGGATGTTGTTACTTAGTTTTGTGTGGAGAAAGATGGGTCAATGAACATCACATGGAGAGTGTAAAATGTCTAATCTTATCTCTCCAAGGTTACATAGTCTGAATGGTGGTATATGAAGCAGAAAAGGTCTGCCTGATCTTCGCCAGCAGTCGCACTTTACCAATCTGTTTGTTCCATACCAGTATTGTTTTTGCCATATTAGTTGGTTTTTATGATATCATGTAGCTTTGCGGGTTCTCGTTTATATTCTCTTTACTGATTGTCATGTTCAGAGCTGATTTGTTCTCTTGAAAGTTCGTTTCGGGTTATCTATTCTTTTAGAATAAACCGTGACTAATAAACGCATGACTTTGCTCCACTCTCTTCTTCGAAGTAGGATCCTGCAAACTTGCTCCAGCTCGTTCGTTCTTTCTATATAACCCAAGACTCTTAAATAAGATTGTTTGCCCTAGTTTAGAACTTAAACTCAATTGAGATCGATTTAATTCAGTCTAATTTAAAGTTGAGTCTAATATCAAAATACTCAATTTTTAAATTATTAAATTCATCTCAACTCAAAATTTCTTTACATATGAGACTCGTAATATTTTTTAACTCAACACTTCTTTATACGCTGACTCTATAACTTTTTTTAACTTCTAATAAATATATATAAACTCATCTTAACATTCAAACACATTTAAATTCATCTTAAGTGAACCTTATAAAATTTATTCCAACATCTCAACTCATTACTATTTATAAATAACTTAATACATCTCAATTAAGATTAACATCCAAATGATACTTTAATTATAGCCTGTCCTAGGGATTCGTATCTGTAAATCAAATATAGTGTGAGTGTTCCATGTGTCCGTAGTTGTTCCGTTAGAGCTGCCAAAAGTATAGACACTCTATCGTTGTAATTTTACACGAAAATTTACGTCAAAATTGGTTTTTACTGTTTTTTTTTTAAAGGCAACTGATGTACAAGTAAAGGTCGAGTCGTTCGATTATAAATTTATAACTAACCTTTTCCTTTGTCGTTTTTAATTCCAAACATTAGGAAAACTCCTCGTAGAGGCCAGTTATTCTCATAGAACATTAATCTTGTTACATACTCTGTGTCGTGACAATTCTTATGTCGTGCCCATAAGCATATCGTAACAATGTAAATACATATACGTATGTGCGCCCAAAAAAAAAAAAAGGAAGAAGAAGGAGGGAGGGAGAGAGAGAGAGAGGAAATAATGAATTTGATCCCAGTTGGAGACTTTTTTTCAGTGATTTTCCTAGGTCTATTTTGTAAAGAAAAAAAAAAAAAAAAAAAAACGAGTATTAAAGTTGCTGAAAATTTGGCGAAGCGGACAAACGAGTGTGATGTACGAACAAACCCGACTAAAATTCTGTGGGCTTGGGCCCCTCCAATTGAGGGACCCATTTGTGTCGGCAGAACTTAAATTTCGGTGGTGGTCAAGGCCCACCCACTTCACAAAAGTCGGCACCTAATATTATATTGTATTAATTTTTAAAAGATTATTCTATAAAATTCCAAAATTAATGTGATTTAGTATTTATTTATTTATGATTTTTTTCCTTATAATTATTTATTTACAATTCATAAAAAACCAATCGATAATAAAGTGATCAGGAGTACCTACTTTATTGAAATCGGTATACAATGCCTAGAAAAAGATACAATAACTCAAAAGAGTCAAAGACTAAGATACAAAACATTTTTGCTTTTGGTTTCAGCAACATTTTTACCTTAAATTTTCTTATTATAATATCTTTTTATTTTTATTTTTATTTTATTTTAAAAAAATGAGGCTATAGGGAAAGAACATGAGCACCTTTTATAGCTTTAGAATCCTTTTACATCCACCGAGACAAATGGGAAGGAAGAAGTTAAGAGTCAAATATACTGTTGTCCACTAGAGCAAAAGATGGATTGGAAAGGAAGGAGTCAGGACCTTTTGCCTTTCCACTAAATACAGGGGGAAAGATTACCTTGACTTTGACAGCCAACAAATTCAAGAGGTTAAAAAAAAAAAAAAGAAAAAAAAAAAGTGAGAGAGAAGGAGAAAACCAACCAAGACAGAAACCTATCTCTCTGTATTTTTGAACTTTAAAAAAGAAATGGATAAACACATAATATTGGAACTTTTTCTACCATGCTAAATGGAAAATGTTATCTATAATTAATGAAAAATGATTTGTTTTCCACAATTTTCACACCTAGACCTGTGATGGACCAACAAAATGATTTATTCTCCAAGCTAGCCTCAAGTCTTGAGCTTGATTGTTTAGGTCATTTGCACTAAAATGTTGGTTGGTTGTGCAGTTTAGGTGACATTTTGCCTCAATAAAAAGCAATGAAAAAGCATGATGATTCCCTATTTCCCATCCCAATTAGGTGTCCAAAGGGCATGAACAAGACCTCTTTTTCTTTTTTTGGCTTTCTTTATTAACTCGGCGTATTTCCTGGTTCCTTATTCCTTATTCCTTTGCCTAATTTATGAGATGAGTGGGAAGGTGGCATTACTTGCCCTACTCAAACTACAAATATATGTGGACATTATGGGTGAGGAGGCATAGGATAAGAACATATCAATGCCTTTGGCCTACCCAATTTTAGTTTTAAGATCAAAGCAAACAATGCAAAGCACCTGATCTCTTTGCCGCCACCCCCCACTACCAAACAAGTTTTCAAAGAGACTATATTCGCTTTTTTCCTTTGAGAGAAAGATGAGGAATGGTATATATTTATGAATAGCCCAATCTTTTGACTGTTTTAAAAGTAGGAATACTATATGTGTTATGTGGCTTGCGCACAGACAAAGAGGAGAGAAATCTTTTGGATTTTGTCACTTTTCTAAAGATTCCAATCTTAAAAGCAATTTGATGAGGAGGGTTATCATTCATTGCTCAAGCTGAGTTTCCTCATCTCTTCAGTCCCCACACTAAATTCTTGGAAAACTAAAGACTCGCCCACAGAACTTTCATCACAGTTACAAAATCAAAATCAACTACAACAACAGGGCAATATCTCAGCAAGTTGAGCAGGAAGAGGGCAGAAAGATCCAGTACTTGTGTTTTAATTACTTACTTTTTTAAGCAACAACTAGTCATTTCTTTCCAAGTTCTTGCATTTTTGTAATTATGGTCTTTCGTGCTTGCTTAACCCATAGGGTTTTTCTATATATGGACAACAGATATACAGACAACACGTACATATATGGCTTTCCCACTTTTTTTTTTTCCCCTTCCCTTTGGTGTCCTCCTTTGTGCTTTCTTGGTAGATATAAATGCAGCTGTAAATAAAAGGACGGAACAAACACACGCACACACACACACATTGTTCACAGCCTTTTCTTTTGGTGCAAGATAGAAAGTAGTTGGCCGGCTTTGATGCTGAAAGCGTATTCAACGCAGCTATTTAAAAATGATTAGAACTTACATGAATCTCATTTGCGCTGTTCTTGGTGGTTCATGCCCTCTTTTAAGTCTCATTATTGTTTTAAAAAAATATAAAAATATAAATCACTCAACAACCTTTTAATTACTATAGTAAAAGACAAGGGTCGATGCGCTAACTATATGACACATAAAAATATTAGGATCTTTATAGATTTCTTATGACAATTTTATATGTGAAACCCACGAGATTATAATCCTTATATTTTCAAATCAAATGATCTACATTTTCTCATTATATATAAATAATTTTTCTTTTTTTCATTTATCGTTTATCAAAGCTGCTTGCATGTGCTTCCACATGCACTGACTAAAATAATGAGGGTAAGAAGTAAAAATGGCTTTTAGACTATAGAATTGAATGTGTGTTGAACAGTCAAGAAGGGCAGGTGACAAAGACTCGTTCATCAGCTATAGACAGTCGAGACTCAAGACTTAAGACTTTAGGATGGGAGAGTGGTCAAAACGGTGCGTGTGGAACGACGCCATGGCTGAGGTCAGCTGAGGTTCCTAAAAGCCCACGGAATTAGACGAGAAAAAAAAAAAACAAAAATTACAAAAAAGTAGGTGTAGGTCCCGTAATAAAAGGACACCATTCTTTACCAACATTATCATTATATTATTATTATTAGGGCAACTACTAACGTCCCAAATCTTATATATTTTTTTTTTTTTTTGTGTCAAATGAATGCATGTGCTATAACATCTAAACGTTGACTTCTAGGGTTATGATTATCCTGTAGCAGACCTTTTTTTCCTGAAATAAATGTTCTCTGTCGTCCACTGTCCACATTTTCTGTATATATACATATACATATATATATGTATATATATGAACAGAGCTTTATTTCCTCTCATTAACAGCATAAGAAAAAAATAAAAAATAAGCTTGCTCAAGAAAACCACTTGATCCAAAGACTGAAAAGGGAATTTACCAAATGTGCATTTATTATAAAAGTTAGTGCAATCTGCATGAACATACACCCTAATCAATTCCCACAAGTTTACATACGGGAAAGAGTTTGCGAAAATGCACTTATTCTGTGCAAACTAACTACTATGATCCCATGGTGCTAAAGTCTTGATTGGAGGAAAATTTTTTTGACAGGTATGTCAATCAAATAAGCAGATGCAGATAAAGGTTGTCTACAAACATTTATCTCAGGACTCAGTTCAGACTTCATAAGCTATGACCCTCCTCGTTGGACAGAAAAGTCCCTATACCTTAATGTATTCAATTTAGCAAAAAAGTAAACAAATGTTGGTTTCCCTCTCAATCAGAATTGTCTTCTCCAGCAGAAATGGGGAAAGAATTTGTTATTGTCGATGCTCAGATATGTCAAACCAGAGTAGAGGGAGTTGTTTCTGTTCTTCCACCAACTTCATCATGGAAGAACTTGAACAGCTGAGTTTCACTTACGATAAAACAACCTAGCGCCGTCCATGTGCCCAATGCCGATTATGGTTCCCGGGTTTTACATGTGGATTTCTATGGCCAAGCCCCTGCTTCGGGAGATCTTGCAACTCCATAACCTGTATCGTCCGCTGCCTCTTAGCTGTAGAGGAAAAAAAAATTGAATTACAGCCTTAACAGGTTTTCCAAGAATCTAAACTCAAAGCTGACGAATAGGAAGGGAGGACTCCATCGTCAAATTATATTGTTTCCTAAGCTATTCAAAGTTTCCAAAACTCCCACTTTACACATTTTTTTATGATTTCACTAATTTCAGGAAAGACATCTGGCTCCAACTAAAATGACAGAGATTGTTAGGTATTAAATACTGAATTCTCGAAACTCTAGGGGAAGAGACATACCATTCTCAGCTTGTTGGTAACGCTCTTGAAGTTTTCTCTTGGTAGCTTCAAGTTTCACTTGGACTGCAACCTCATCTGAACGCTTGAATTTCTAGTTTAACAAGAAAAAACTGATCAGGAATAGCTTAAAAGCTACAAATTTAGTACCACAAGAGATTCCTACGTACATCTTGCTGATCACCCGCTGGCCTCTTCTGTATAGCAACCTTATCAGATTTTTGCTTGTATTTTGTCTCATTATTGACCATTTGTTCTGCACTTGGTTTGAGAGGTCTTCCAGGCCCATAATCAGTGTTTGATGGCTTACTTGGCTTCAGGAAGACTTCCTGTTTCTTCGCTTGATGACTCTTGTTGTCCTTTGCCAGCACATTCCCCACATTGGGCATCTGCAGTTTCTGCTTTGTACTATTTTGAAACTCTTGTGCTGGTTTTCTTCCATTATCACGGTTCTTGCTGAATTCCCCACTGTCTCGAGGATCTGAAACAACATTCCCCGTTCATAATCATGAATTTAAGAAGTGGGGAATCCAATTTAAGAACCGAGTGGCGAAAGCTATTTAAGATAAGCATAAGAGATTGCAGATTAAACTCACTTCCATCATCATCCATGCCATCAAAGAACTTTTGAGTAGCGCAGTTATCAGACACCCAAAGAAGCAAACTCCAGTCAGTTCCATAAACACTACAACCAGAAGAAGACATGTTTCCCAATGAACTTAAACAAATGCGGAAAAAGGTTATGTACCTGAGAGAGCTCCATTGATGTGGGCTGAGTAGCAAAGAAAACTCCTTCATCCAGTGGAGGAGATGGAAGCCCCTCTTCTTCATCAACTACAGACGGATTTACAGAATCTGAGGTACCTTCTGCACCTACAAAATCATGGATAAAATAAGTCCCTGAAACTAATTTTATAAATAAGATAATAACAGCAGGTCCATCTCAAGGTATAGTAGAATATTGGTAAACAAGTTCTTACCCGCAATAGTCGTCGTTGCACTGACCCACTCATCAACCATGTCTTTCCAACCGCTGAAAGTGACAAAATCAAGATTCGATATATTGTTAAGATTCATTATAAATAAACCAAGACAATTAAAGAACCAAACGAATGTAATAGTGGGTTAAGAACTGTCCCATAGATGTGCGGACAAACAAAAGGAGACAATTGTCGGTAATTCATTCCAACAAAAAAGGATTTTTGCCACCGGGCGGGTATTCACGTGCTTGTGAGAATGAAAGACAGAATGCATAAACACGACAAAAGCGGATGACGGCAACCAGCAACTGGGCATGGATCTCATTTTTCATACTTGATAAATGATGAATATTCGAATGGTAAAAGGCTTGCACAAATCGGTGTCGGTTAGCTTAATTAAGGATACGATGTGATTTCATTACCAAATCAATACCTGGCCTTTAATGCACCCTGAAGAAAATTTGACGACAAACACTGCTTAATGCTAGAAAGTGCAAAAGCAGATATGGCAATTAAGAGGAAGTACGCATAAAAACCATAGTAATGCCAAATGCAGGTTCAATGCCGAAAATCAATGATTAAACTCAATCATGCCAAATAAGCATAAAGGGCTGATGAAGTGCACTTGGCCAGAGAAAATAGTTTCATACTCGATAAGAGTCCGTGCAAGGTGACGAATCTGCTTTGATGCATACTTCCTAAGGCTATTGACAGCCTTTCCAATCTCAGTTGCCTGGCAAAGAAAAATTGTGTCAACCCGATACTGATCAAAATCTTTTGTAAAAACAAAAGCAACCAGACAACAGCTGCTGCCGAGACAAATAGCAAACTAATCCAATGGCCACAGGAAATATTCAAATCAAACCTTCAGAATATCCACAGTCAGAGCCATCAACTGAAGCCTCCTCAACGAGTCAAACAATACTGAATCAGGCTGCCCAACATCAACCAAAGTACCACAAATAAGAAACCAGAAACTCAACCAAGTAAAGGATTCTCAGGGGACCAGTCAAACAAACAATAATTCTTCAAAAATATTCAGAATCAATCTCAAAAACCCTCAGGACTGCAGGATAAAGTACTCTAATTCGTCATCAAGAGCATTTACAAGACCTCCAGCCTCTTTGCCATGCAAGTATCAAAGAACTGAACCAGAAAACATGAATGCTAACCTAAAGCAGATAAACAGACAATTTCAATTGAATTGCCGAAGACACATACCTCTTCTTCACTGTTATAAAGAATCTCTTTGATCCTCAAGACCTCTTCAACAATCTGAGACTCTTCCTCGATTTCATCAGTCAATGCCTCAGCATCTCCATAGCTGTAAGTGCTAACCCGTTTCATGTTCATCTCTCCCTGATCATCTCTACTGCTATTCACCTTGCTCTCCTTGCTACCCCCTGCCTCAAACTCACACCTACCTCTATCAAACCCACTGCTCTTACAACCTCCACCATCATCATCTTCCTCTTCTTCTTCACCACCAGGCACCGCCAACTCGACCCGGTCGCAACCCAAACATCGGGTCAGTCTGCACGAGAAGAGCCTCTCGGCGATTCGATCCCTCCGCAACCTGAACTCCTTGGGGCAGTCCGAAGCCGCCACCATGATCGCATGGTCGATTATGTCGAAAATGTCCGAATTCGCAGTCCTGAAGTAATTCCTCCAGTATTCCAATGACCCTGATTTCTTCGCCATGATTTAGCTCCGGGAATTCAAGATCAGAAAACCGGATTTCGGCGAAGACTCACAAACCAGATCAGATACTCATGTGGTTCTAATCTATCCAGAAAAGAAACTCGATTTTTAGAAATCACCTAGATATCGGACGGTACCTTCCGGTTGGTTTTTGAGAACTATCCAGACTTTTTTCCGTCAAAAAGAAGGATTACTATGGAGATTTGATAGCTCTCCTGGATTCAGAAACTTTTTTTTTTATTGCTTTTTTAGAATTTACCTTATAGTTTGTGAATTTTACGATGGTGCATGTATGATTGGTAAATGGATTGGGTAAAGGAAGGGTTTTGAGAGATGATCATGCACACAGAGATTAAAAAAAAAAAATCAACAAAAAAAGCTAATATCCCACAGAAACAAAGAACACGGTTTTTCTTGAATTATTGTCAGTGTCTATCCCGAACTTTCCCGGAAAATCTCCAAAATTTTCTCGAGAGAAACGCGAAAGACAACAAAGTAAATGGGTCAGCTATCACAGAAATGGAAAATAACAGACTCTCTCAATTCCCGTCTCAGCTTTGCTTTTTCAAACAAAGTACAAGGTGCTGCAAATAAAAAGTCCAATTCCCCCACAGAAAGAAGAAAATAAAAACAAAACAAAAACCACTATCCTTGAATCACTCTCCTTGAATAAAGCGAAAACAAATAATTTTTACTGTTTGGTTGGCTCAGTTTTTATTCTTATTTCTTATTTATTATTATTTATATATATATATATATTTTAAATTCTTAACTCTTTTTCGAGTGACCTTATTGGTTATAAAGTCACAACAAAATGATTTCTGTTATATACATATAGAATCATAGACGGTCTCTTTTTCATTGTTTTATTTTTAAATATTGGATCTATTGGCTGAATATAAGTAGATAGAGATAATGTGGTATTTTTATTTGTAATAAAATATATTATTTCTAAAATTATTTATATAAACAATATTTTTAATAATACGATATTCTATAATCGAGTATGTGTTTATATTTTATGACTATAATGGATAATTATTTAAAAGAGAATATTAATATTTTAAATAATTATTCGAGAATTATTAACAAAAAGTAAATTCAAAAGTTAAGTGATAAGAATGTCTTAGGGCTCTTCAATTTAATTAGTTGTTTCTATTACCCAATCCATTCATGGAAAACAAATTCATAGAAGACACTTGATATCTCATGTGTACATACATTTATGTAGGCTCCATGTGCATTCATTAAAGGATGAGATAAATAGAAAAAATGATGCTTTTTTATGTGAATGGTAAAAATTTGCCATAATAATTCAATCACCATCCTTTGCATATATGAATAGTATATTTGAACAAAAATTCTATGTACAGTCACTTTTATGTATTATTTATATATTTCATTAAAGTGATTTTTTTAATATAAGATAATTATTTTGACCAATCATATTAATTAAATATTTAATAAATATGTAAAAGTGATTGTATATTGTAAAAATTATATTTGAAACTAGCTTACGTTGATATGACGTGGCATCCACTTTAATTTTTTTTTTTAATTGCAAAATAATCGAATGGTGATATTGCCACCTCATAAGTTAGGAAGGTAAGGCAAGATAAAAAGTGTGAAAATGGGAGAATCCAGAAAAAATCTATCTACTTGCTTCGTGAGATTCTCCATATATCCCAATAGAATCATTACCCTTTTGAATCATTGAATGACGAAATGGTAATAAATTCATTTATTATCTTCATTCCCTATTTTCACTCTCCCTCCTCTTATCAATCTAATTAATTTATTAAATGATCTTACTACTCTCAACAGGATTTTTCCCATCAAAAACGGATATGCTCCATGTTATTTGTGGAGGATTTTTTCCATTAAAAAAGGATATACTCCATGTTATTTGTGGGTCCATATAAATACAAACGTAAATACAAGATAATGTATTCGTCGAGTTGTATGGATTTATTTTTTTAAATATTAGTCTCGTTTGATTATACAGTATAGATAAAATAAGATAAGATATTTTGTTAAACATTAAATAAAATATTATTATTATTATAATATCGATTTTGTTTTAAAATTTGAAAAAAATTGAATTATATATTAGATTTTATATGAAAATTTTAAAAATTTATAAATAAGATATTTTAGTTCTTGTTAACCAAACCAGCCTAAATGTTCGATAAATATTGTAACATATATTTGACACTTGTAGCTGCTTTTTATGAATGATATAGAATACTGGTCCTAGAAAATGCTGAATTGCGTACTTGTCCAGTTATACAAGTGATCATAGAATATTAAGGTCCTGTTTGACCATTTGAATTTTTCATTTCAAATACAAAATTTTTATTTTATCATTATAATTTTTTCAAATTTTTATATAAAATATAATAAACAATTCAACTTTTTCTTAACTTTTTCAAATTTTAAAATAATAATAATATTAAAATATTATATTTTAATATTTAATCTTAAAACTCAAAATTCTCATTTGAGAATTCTCAGTGGTCAAGCAGAACAATTATTTGTTTGGTTGTCTCCTTTCAAATTAATTATTGATTAAACTCACTACTTTTTTAATCTTTCATAAAAAAAGTTAAACTAAGCTCAATTTATTTCATATATTTTGATCTAAAAAATTAAATTCATCTCAATGAGATTCATAAAATATTACTATTCACTATTCAAATCATCTTAAAATCCAAACACAACTTAAATAAACTGAATGAACGAATAAGAACAATAAGACATGCACAAGTAGGGGTGTCAAAAAAAATTGGTGAATCTGTAAATTGGATTGGACCAAATCGATGAGATCTGATCAGTTCGTTATCAGTTTATTTTTCTTAAAATCAATCAAAATAGGTCCTGTGACGCCCCCAAATTCCGTTTGGGATCGGACGGACATTTGAAGCGTCAAGACATGCAACACAAGGTTACCTGTCCTCGTTCATGACATATAAGATGCAATATTTCTAACATGTATCTAACATTATGCAATATTCACAGCGAATAATTTTTTTTTTTAGCAATACTATGCACCAAACTGAAAATATTCTAAATACTTAAAACATACTTCATATATAAAGATCCATTGAATAACTAAGATCACAGCACTAGTCCAAAATAGTTATGATCCAAAAAGTACTGGAAATGCAACTCCATCGTACAAGTAGTAATTTAACTACTATATTAATATTAACGACGCACCGTCGTTCAGTCGACTGCGTCTAGTTGGTCAGTTCCTGATCCTCCTTCAGGTCCTGTAACAAGATCTACCATTCAAGAGAATGGTAGTTGGGACTACCACAGTGAGATTTGATTACAAATCTCAGTAAGTTAACAAAACAAACTTCCACACAGGCTAATGATGCATGGATGACAGTAAAATCATGAATGCATAATCAAATTCATAAATAATTGAAGCATAACTTGATGTACAATATAACATAATTGACATAACTTAAATTGAAACGTGAACTGAACTTGATTTGACATGAACTTGATCTGAAACTTGACTTAACATGAAAAATACATACTCCACAGTTGTTGTGGCCCCATGTATTCTACGTGTAAATACATACTTCACAGTTGTTGTGGCCCCATGTATTCTACATGTCACAATTGTTGTGTCTCACGTAGTGTATGTGTCACAATTGTTGTAACCCCATACTTAATGTGCCACAGTTGTTGTGGACCCCACGAAACTGAATGTAACTCAAGATGAAACATGACTGGAATACGGAAGGACTGAAGCCCTGACGTAACATAACGTGACTTGAACATAAATTGAAAGACATAACCAACTTGAGATAGAAACATTTCGTAATATGATATATAATAGACAACATACTTAATATGACATACTTATAACAGTGAATATTACATGACTTAACATACATGCAATAGATGGCATACTTAACATGGCGTACTTGTAATGTATAGCAATACATGACAGAATATATTATGTAACAGATAAAAACTGATGACAGAATAAATTCTATGTAATAGACAATTATGTGATAACTTGGCATGACATGACATATATGATAACACATATATATACATTGTAGTTCATTTACTTAGCACACATACATAATATATTGTTAGTAAGTTAAAAGCTAACTTACCTCGATCTCCGCATTTCTTATAAAACCTTAGGCTCGATTACGAGGAAAAAAGTTTTGAAATGGGCATGCAAAAGAACTCCTAAAAGCTGTCCGAGAGAGAGTGTTTGATATTCTTTTAATGGAAAGAAAGATAAGTTCGTGGGTGGTGGCTGGAAATACTTATGGACGAGATATGGAAGAGGATAAGGCTGGAGTTGAGAGTTGAGTGTAGATTTTTCCTACCCAAAATATCTATAAAAGACCATCTCAAGATATTTATATCCATTAATATCTACAAAAATCAGCTTAAGATATTTTTATCTAATAATATCTATAAAAATCAGTTCAAGATATTTTTACCTAATAATATTCACGAAAATTAACTCAAGATATTTCTTTTTTTTATCTAATAATATCCACAAAATCAGTTTAGGCTATTTTCCAAAAGTGGAGAGTAGACTTGGAAGAGTAAGGTGGCTAAAATCTTTCCATGTGTCCAATTAAAACTTTCTAACTATCTCCAATAATCAAAAACACACTTCTGATACCACAGTGAGTAATAACATTAACTATAAGATTAATAGAATCCTGAAGACTTATCGGGTCTTCAGGAGATTCCTAAAGCCAATACAAATTTTACCGTTAAATTTTTAGCGGGCTGTTACAGGTCCGGTTCTTTTTTTTTTTTTTTTAACCAGACCAGATCGGTTTATATATATTTTTTAATTTTTGTATTGTCTATAATTTTTATATATAATATATAATTATATATAAAATAGTTTAGTATTATATGATAAATTATTAATGAATATAATATTAAATTTTAAAATATTATATCATTTTATTTATTTTATTAATAGTTATACTAATATTATATAGTACGTATTAATAGTTATACTAATACTATATCACTATTATAATATATAATAATATATTACTATAGTTTATAATATAATTATAATATATTACAATGTAATAAATATATTATTACTATAGTATTATATATTATAATATATTATCTTATATAATCTATAATATAGTATATTAAAATTAAAAACCAGACCAAATAGGATAAAAATCGATAAAATTAGAGTACCTGAGAAACTGATGTGTAATTAAGTTTGAAAAATATAAAATTGATATATATCGATTTAGTCTTAAATTTTATTTAAAATCAGATTAGACTGGATTGATTACACACCATATGCACAAGTGATGCAACAATTTTTACAATCATATTTAAAAAATGAACGTATATATATATAGATCAGTGATATTAATTTTTATAAATTATTTTATAAAAATGTATAATTATATCAATGATGTGTATGTCTATAATTTTCCATCAACAAAACGAAATAATATATTACTGCGTTGAGTTTGCCAATTTTGGCGCCGCCGTGGGTTCAGGCGTTGACATTTTGGCTAACTATCGAATTGATGCAATAAGAGCATTCTCACCGTATTAGTCATTTTAAAAATTTATTATACTTTTTTATTATTATATATAAAACACAGCTACAATAAATTATTTATTATCAAAATTTGTAGTTTTTAGTTACAATATCGGTAAAGAAAAATTTAAATTTGGTCTATACTATATATATAGTAAATCTTATTTTTTATTTTTTTATAACACTCTCTCTTCTCTCTTTTTACATATACAAATTTCTACAAATTTTTATAAACTAAATAACAAAATGTGATAAAATAAAATAAACTAATAATTAATAATTAAAATATGATAAAATAAAATAAATTATTAATTAAAAAATTATATATTTTTTAAATTATTAATTACTCATTACTATATAATAAATAAATGGATATCCAATGTGGAGATTTGATGTGAATATTTAAAGTCAAATTTATCTTATATTATTTTATTGTTATATAATGAAAAATAACTATTTCAATATGAAGATTTATGTAAATAGAATAGTCATTATTTAAATTTATCTTACATTTATTAAAAATGTCAATTTACATATAGATAGTCTAACGAGAGTGCTATTAGGAATACCATATCTACAAGTTTTCTTATTATTTGTTAATTGTTTCGCGATCTACATAATTTTATTAACATAACTAATAATAATAATAATAATAATAGTTATTACAGCGAGCAAGTTTGGTTTATATATATTTTTTTTTCAAGTTATGTGTTTGTGATCAACTGACCAAAAAATTATTTTGAAAAATACTATTCTCACATAAAATTTTTATCAAAATTTTCTAACGAACTGCATTTTATTTTATTTTTATTTTTTTACATATTAATAGTTATACTAATACTATATCACTATATATTATAATATACTATAATATATCACTATATTATATACTATAATATATTACTATAGTTTATAATACAATTATAATATATTACAATATATTATTACTATATTATTATATACTATAATATACTATCTTGTATAATATATAATATAGTATATTAAAACTGAAAATCAGACCAAATATGACTAAAAAAGAGAAAAAATTGGAGTACCTATTTAGGATAGGAACAGATGTGTAATTATGTTTAAAAAATACAAAATCGATAAATACCGGTTCGATCTTAAATTTTATCTAAAACTAGATAGGATCGGACCGATTATACACCGTATGCACAAGTGATGCAATAATTTTTACAATCATATTTAAAAAATGAACGTATTTATATATATATCAGTGATATTAATTTTTATAAATTCTTTTATAAAAATGTATAATTATATCAATTATGTGTATGTCTATAATTTTCCATCAACAAAACGAAATAACATATTACTGCGTTGATGATGCCAATTTTGGCTAACTATCGAATTGCTGCATTAAGGAATACCATATCTACAAGTTTTCTTATTATTTGTTAATTGTTTCACGATCGACATAATTTTCTTAACATAAATAAATAATAATAATTACAGCGAGCATGTTTGGTTTATATATATATATATATATATATATTTTCAAGCTATGTGTTTGTGATCACTGACCAAAAAATTATTTTGAAAAATATTATTCTCACGTAAAGTTTTTATTGAAATTTTTTAGCGAATTGCATTTTATTTTATTTTTATTTTTTTTACTTAATGATGAAAAAAGTATTTTTAAATAAATTTGTGTTTCTTTATTTCTAAAAATGTATATAAAAAATGTTTAAAAATAGGAAAAAAATATTGACTGATCGGTAAGGATTATTGATTGTTGAAGTAGCATTGTCCTTTAATTTTTTTTAAATTATAGAAAACGTGTTAAGATTATTTAATCCTGTTAATAAAAATATAAATAAAATTATCCAAATAGATGTTGACCATATTTAGAATTGAAAGCAAGTTATATTAGTCACTCTTTTACTTTTTCTTCAAGAAAAGGAAGAAGGAAAAGAAAGGAAAATGGTGCGATACTTTGTTGAATGAGGAATGTTACATATCATCCCACATCACATATTTTATATATTAAAATATTATTTTTTATTTTTTTATTTCATTTTATTCTTATTAAACTTATTGAATTATTTTATTTATTATCTACATACTACATATTTATTATAAAAAAAATAAAAAAAAATTAAAATAAATATAATGTGTGAAGTGTGAAGATGACAAAAAAAATTTTTCTTATTGAATTGGATGGATTAGGAGCAGAGGACGAGTGCCAACATTGTAAACCCATGCGTGTAATGTATTGACAAAAACGCTTTTCCCGATATGATAAATGGATTATGGGACCCTCAACTCTTCTTTGAGGATGGGATAGGTGCCAATTTCTGTAATGTACACGAGACGTGTGCAATGATGGTTGCCACTCTCCAACTCATGCCTATCCATTCTACTTAAAAAAATAATAATTAAAAAATACTTGTGAATTATATTTTTTATTTTTCTCCTTTCTTTTATCTTGTGTAGTTTATCAGTACGTCACTTATGCGTCACCCATTACAGATGAAACAAAAACATCAAATAAATATTTACGACATTGATTTTTTAGGAAGCCATTATCTCCAAATTTTATAATATTTATTATTATATTGATGATGTGTTATTATTCACATAAAATTAAAATAATATTTTATAAAATATACAAATATCATATAATTATTTTAAAAAAAGTTGAGTCTATTATTAAAAAATTAATTTTTTTTTCATATAAATCTCGTATTTAATTATTTATTTATTTTTAAATAATTATACAGCGTTTACATATTCACGACTATAAATATCATTTTTCTAAAATCTATATTATATTCGACCTTTTCAATGAGTAATGATGGTATAATTTTAAGATAAAAAGAAAATGAAGAATTATCATCTCATATTAGGGTTTCTCAAGTTTTTTTTTTAAATTTATTTTTAATAAGTAATATTAGGGTTTCTCAAGTTTTTAAGCCCGTATTTTCTCCATTCTATCTTATTTTTTTCTCTTAAAATCATCTCATTATTATTTATTAGAAAATTCTATACACTACTATTATCTTACTTTTTTTTTCACTATTAGATAATATTTTATCATTTAATAATAATAAATATACCATATTTTATATAATATGATAAAAGTAAAATGACAGTATTGTATATAACATTACTCTTACCTATCATACTAGGCCGCAATAACATTTTTTACAAGGGAAAACACCACATCACGAGTCATCAATTTATTCATAACAATTAAATTGTAACATTCACTTGATGTCATTTACATTGTACATTTATGCAATGTTACAAGTAGCATTACTTTGTGTCTATCGCATTAATCATAAAAAGATAATTAATTTGATTGTTTGCCACGTCAAATAATATTATACAGATGTTAAATTTAAGATGTTACACTAATTCAGATAAGTTTATTTATATATGAGTAACGTTATAATATTATTAAAATAATAAATTTAGATATTAATAGATAATATATAATATTTTTTTTATAATTCACACTACGATTTATTATAAGAAATAATATTTATAGTTATAAAATGTATAAACATTGTATGTTATTAAAACAATGACTAAATATAAACCATACATTAAATTAATAATAGATATGACTTTTTTTTATAAAAAAAGTATGCAATATTTATATAATTCATGATTATATTTTATATTATTCATTTATCAAATGGCTCTGGTGTATCCCTCTGAAAAAGTTAAGTCCACCGCTCCTAGTTGTCGTTGTCAGAAAATTTTTTTTTTGATTTTTTTAATAAAATATTTTTTAATAATATTGTGATTTTAAAAAATATATATTTTAAAGTGTTAAAAAATACATATAATAAAAAATAAAATAAAAAACACACATTTATATTCTACTCTTATCAATAATTCTACCATTGATTTTTATAGCTGTGATTTTTTTTAATGATTAAATAAGTATTTTTTAATAATATTGTGAATTTTTTTATTTTTTTAAAAATATTTAAATGTGTTAAAATAATCTATGTAAAAAAAACAAAAACAAAATCTCAAAACACATTAGCTAGCAAGAGTCCAGCGAGAGTTTCCAGCGGTGGGAGTAACACCAGGTAACCCGCTGGGAGCGGTGGCTGTAGTGCCACCCATCACTCTCGGTGTCTCACTGTACAAGAATTATGGTTTCGATCGTCGCCAGGCTGCCACCAACGAGTTGTGAAGATTTGTTTTTATCTGCCGTCATAATGTCAAACGTACTCCGTCAGTATAGATCCCAATTCGACACGTGGTCCAAACTCAGTTGTCAAAACGACACGTCATTGAACATTAACGCTACTCTTCAGGATTCGGTGGTGGGTGGCTCGTATTGTACGTAGGAATCCTGTCTTTATCGAGCCTGAACTTGGGTGACTTCTGTTTCTGTCACCGCTTGATGACGTGACGGAAATCCTTTCCGAAAATTTCAGGTTTAATCTGGCCACGTGTACTCTTTACTTCGTTTAATCAACACATGAAAGGACGAGGTGGGTTGCCATTTTGTCTTGGGAATGACAGCTGTTCCAAAGCACTTATGGTGGTGTTGGATAAGAAACATAACGTAGAAGCATACAAAAATAATTTTATTTCTTTTGTTTTCATTTTAGGCTTCGTTGGGTACCTTTAGCAAACAGATTATGGTAATTGAGTTCTCAAATATTATACACATAAATGTTTTTATAATTATTTTATGATTTATTTTTAATTGAATAATACAATTATATTATCCTATTCAAAATAAATTTTAATATTATAAAACTATCATCAATTTCATATAAAGTTATAAAGTAATTATAAGTATATCATTTTCCTTTTTTTTTAAATATTTATTAAAATTCAATATTTTCAAAAAACTTATTCGTAATATTATAAATGTTTTGACCCAAACATCATATATCAATTTCTCTTCTACGTTTTAAACCATGAATATTAATTTTAAAGAATTCAAATTCCTGTTAAATAGATGATGGTATATATAATAGGATGAGAGGAGTAGAGGAATCCCTCTCATAATATAATTTTTAAGAATATATTGTTTATATTTTTTAATCATTATCGTTTTTGTATAATATCAAACAATTAAAATAATTAAAATCAAAGAATTAGCTGTAAGGCTTGGGATGGATTTAGCAGTCTTTGCACGTATATAGTGAGAGTCACAAGTACGATGAGAGATGCATATATAGAGATAGGATGCTACGGTGTTGCCTGCCCATGCAAGGGTGGGGTCGACCCTTTCCTGCACTCCGTACCCCACATAGGTAGAGGGTGGGGTTTTTAACCCCGCCCCGGGATGTGGAATGTAAGGTTTCCAACCCCGATGTTGAGGGAGGGGTGGGGGCGAACCCCTCATTCATCCCGCTTCTCGCTTATTTCAATAGTGTACTGGTTAATTTGGATTCAAAAACTATTCTTGAGTTAAAAAATTATCAAAAATAAATATTTAGACTCAAATTATAAATTTAAATTTGTAAATATGAACACAATTTAAAAACTAATAATGTAACTTTTAAATTTGTCAGTATATATTATGTATAAGTTAATGTAGCCTAATGTGACATTTACAATTAGTGTATAATTGTTTTACAACTCTACTTAAAAATAAGAGTAGTTATGTAAAAGTAAAATTAATTTTTAATGAAGTGACACAATTACATTAATTGATTTAAAGTAAGTTGTAAAAAATTATAAGTGTATCACTACTCATATTTTAAATGGTAAAACTATTGAGGTGAAAAGCTAATCATAAGATTTCATATACTTAAAAATATTGATTTTTTTCAAATATAAAAACACGTGTAATTAATTTTATAAATATGAGTAATGTTATAAACTAGAGAAAAGTGCTATGACCATAAAGAGATTTTATACAAATGAGTAATGCTAAATACAGTCGTGAAGTGTGCAAGTATCGTACAGTCACTTTGAAAAAGAGTAGAGTCCATTATTAAAAATTTAATTTTCTTTTCATGTGAATCTCGTATTTATTCATTTTTTCCAAATAATTACGCGGTATTTGCACACTTATGATTGCAAGTATTATTTCTCAACAACTAATTTTTTAATGGTGGGACCTTAATATTTTTTAAAATGACTTTGCGACGCTTGTATAATTTATGAATGTATCTAACATTACTCATAAAAGTAATCTTAAAACTTGATATACTGCATGGTTTAACCATGTTAGTTTGTTAGATTATTTATAGAAAAATGATATATTTACAGTCATAAAGTGTGTAAACGCTGCGTACTCATTTAAAAAAAAGTGTGTAAATATGAGATACATATAAAAAACTATTTTTTTTAATAGTAAATCATTTTTTTTTCAAAATGAATACGTGATACTTGCATAACCTATAAATATATATAGTATCACTCATACAATTAAAACAATGAAAAAAAAAAGAGAATCCAACGGGACCACATACGAAATCTAAAATGAGTAGTAACGTAAATTTTAGTAGAGAATAACTTCTGACGGATGCCTCATATAATCCAATTTCATCGGAAGCCAACAGATGACAGCCACATAAGAGAACCACTTCCCACCTTATGCGCTGCATTGTAGTAGAACAATCAGATTTTCACCCTTCTCTCTCTCTCTCTCTCTCTCTCTCTCTCTCTCTCTCTCTCTCTCTCTCTCTCTCTCTCTCTCTCTCCCTCAAACTGAAACACACAATTCAATCCCTAACCCTCTCTATATCAAAAATGCAAGAAATTGGGATTTTGAAATTATTTTTACAATATCTGGAGAATTAGATTTTGCGAGAAACAAGAGAGAGGCCGGAGAAAAAAGAAGAGGGTGCTTGGGAATGAAAATAGGGATTGAGAGACAAAGAGAGATTGCTGAAGTTTGTGAAATTTGTACATTAGAAACGGAATAAAAAAATCTATTTGGAGAAAGAGAGGATATGCGAGAAATAGAAGAAAAATATGAATGATACAAATGATTTTATCGTTCGCCATCTGGAGCTCCTCCACCTGGACCGGAGGTCTTACAGTGCAATGATGCGTTTGGTTTTGATTTTGTCAAAGAAATTTTCTGTTGAAGTTATAAGGAATTTTTTGTGAAAGAATTTTAACTTAGTTATTGCTATGGTGCGATACGGCTCAGCTTGAATTTTGAGAATTTTTTTTTGTTTGGCAGCGAGCATATCTAAAATTTGTTTGCATATATATGTTCGTACATAGAATACAAAAAAATTCAATAAAACTTCATCTAATACATAAGATTTAAAATCACAATTTCTTACGATTTTTTAGCGACTAAACAGAACATATAAAGATTTGATTCTAACTTTTTACTATCTAAAACTCAAATTATCGGACCCTAATCACAGACACCCCCAAACGAAAATTCAAAACAAAACCGTGTGTGAAGTTGAGTTCCTCTTGAAATAATGCTTAAAATGTTGGGTTCAAATTCAATACCGTGTATGGAAAAGCCAGCTGGATGCTGGTCTTGAAGTCTTTTGACAAGTAAAGTTGCCGGTCTTGAAATAGTATTTTTTCAAGTAACTCTTACGTGTTATGTCTTTATTGATCTATGATAATTAAGTCTCGTAGGAAACACAGGTTAAAAGCGTTTCTGATTTCAGTAATGTTGAAATTTATTTTGTCGGTGAAACTTAAGATTTGTAGTGGCTGAAATTGTGATGGGCTACGCATGTTGAACTCCCCAGCGCTGCTAAGAGACAAACACCGATGTTGCCATTAATTAGAAAGGTCCTCTTCTGTCCTTGACAAGGTTGTTTTGCATGCAAGACAGTTGGCAGCTTTGTTGGACTTTGTTTATGGAGTCTTAAACGCGTTCCCAGGGGCCGCCAAATCCTTCGTAAAAATACTCTCTCTCTCTAATATAAGAGTTTATGTGCAAGACACGCATTTCTTGTTGAAAGTGTTACTGCATTAATTTTTTTATATGATATATGTGACTTTTAAGAAGCATATGAATTAGCACAAGAAGTATGATAAATGTAAAGAATCTTTACTAAAGATAATCTATTAATCATAAAACTATGCAAGTTGCAACAATTTTTCATAACAAATCAAAGTCTTGAGTCTGAGTCAAAATATTTTTAAAGAAAATATTTTCATTTTTGAACTTAAATATAATTATTATTATTTTTAAATTTAGAATTGCAATATCGATCTTAGAAAATAAAAACATGTACGTTCTTACCAAAATAACTTTTTAAAGGATAAAAAGTGTTATTAATTCTACTTTTAATAATAATTTTAAAAATGCATTCCAAATATATTAATACGAAATGTGTTATCGCAAAAAATAAAATAGTGAATATGATAAATTAAAGACCACTTATAAACTGATTAATAAATAAGAATCTAAAAATAATAATTGCATTTTGTAAAATGAAAATATTATTAGTACAATGACTATGATTTATTTTTATGAATTACTATGAAAAATAATATGAAAATAATTGTTATTTATTTCAAATAATATAAAAAAGTTTAATAAACAAAAATATTGAATTGAGATTATTTGTAAGATATTCATACACGAAGGTAGGTTTTACATGAAAAACAAAATGTACATGCAACGTTTGAGTGCATCATGTACTGTTTATTCTGAATGAAAATCACTTAAAATACATTCATGCATGTATCATGTCGATAGAATAAGTAAGTCTTATTATATTAATTATTGATGTGTACGTATTAAATATCAATAAATACTCAAGGCGCCAACCCACGTGTCTACTCACATCTGATTTGAGTTGCTGTTTATTGCAATGAACAGTAACTCAAATGTGAACTCTAATTTTTAATTTTTTTTTCCATGTATTTTTCAAATACCCTTAAATAATATTTTTAAAAAAATTCACAATATTAATAAAAAAAATACTTATTTAATTATTAAATAAAAAAAAGGTTTCGAGAGAAATACTCAGAACCCATTATTAGAATTCCAAGCATTTTTCTTTTTTCGTGAATTCTATCTATTAATTTATTGTTATTTTTGTAAAAAAAAATACCACTCGCTCTTATATTGGCTATCCAAAAAAAAATCGACCGCCCTTATTTTTTTAATTAATTGTTAAAGTGTTTTTAAATAAGTTTGTAAATTTTTTCTTTTCTTTTTAAATATTTGGAAAAAAAGGAAAAAAAAAATCTGTACTTCTTGGTAAAAAAATTCGGTAGGGCTCTTCGTGGCCCTAGCATCACCCTTTGTTATATATATTGCAAGCGATCAATGTGAAAGAAAATGAAAGATACCATAAACGGAATCTACAATCATGAGAGTCATATATATATATATATATATATAAAACTCTAATTTTTTTATTATTATTTTTTCCAGCGTCAACGTACCGAATATAATTTCTTTTAATAATAATAAAAAAGAGGTTGGCGGTTGAAGTCAACTATGATTTTGGGGTTTTTAATACAAGCTAAATTACTATTATTTTCTATTATATCACATGGGGGTTCTTCCAAAAAAATCAAAGTTTGAAGCAAGTAGAAAGAAATTTTCCAAGTCAACAATGATCATTGAAGGCAGATAGTCGTGCATTGTAGTCGCCTTTATCTCCCAAAAATGATCCCCATGCATTTTGATCAGTCAATTCATGATTGTCGTCACCCCAAGTCTTTTGATATATTATTTATAGATGCTGTGAGTTTGAGAATTGCTGACTGGTATATAGATCAAATGTGAAATACAATGCTGAGTTTGAGAATAGCTGAAAGAATTTCTAGCAATGGAGTTTTCTTTTTTCTCCCATCAGGGAAAAAAGAACACAAAAAGCACTGTCTGAAAGCATTTCTAGCATTGAAACTCTAATCATGAGATGCCACATTTTATACTCAATGGCTTGTAAAAAATTTCAGTAAAGGGTAAGAGGTCTGGTTAAAATGTGCAAGGGTTCAGCTTCATTTTTCATGAAGAATGTTACTTCCTTCTGAAAACTACTTTCGTGCAAATGAAGGTTCATTTGGATTAAGAGGATTTCTACTGATCATGACCTGAAGTTGGTGAAAACAATGCTTCTACGTAATCCAGATTTAGTAGCTGGTTCCTCTGTAGAAGTTCCAACAACCAAGTTATTTTTTCTCGGGAAAACTCAAAATTTTAGGTCACAGAAATTATCAAGTTTATGTTGTGTACCAATGTTGGAACAGAAAGAGAGGCCTTAAAACTAGTTTACAACCAGAGATATAGATAATAGGGTCATTCAAAGAACTCCTCCCATCCCATAGAGACCGGACACTGACAGCAGGTCAGCCTGCATGATGAACAGCAAAACTGCAAAACAT
Source organism: Carya illinoinensis (assembly GCF_018687715.1). Taxonomy (NCBI): domain Eukaryota; kingdom Viridiplantae; phylum Streptophyta; class Magnoliopsida; order Fagales; family Juglandaceae; genus Carya; species Carya illinoinensis. The sequence continues at coordinate 5,229,445 of NC_056760.1, read as the reverse complement.
TTATACCGCAATGCTGATTCAACTGAAAAAAAAAAAACTATGAAAATGTTGTAACAAAGATGAGTAGCAATGGTATGAATATCTGCTCTTTTAACAGGGGTCATTACACGAGTCTTATATGTCTGCATGAAGTGAAGCCTGACAAAGATTTCTTATCTACTAGAAATAATCAAGCAATGCAATCAGGTTCCAACAGGGTAGCTTCTCGGCTACCTCTTAACTGAGCTATCGACCAGTAAAGTTACAGCTTTCTCGGTAAAAGGTACAAGTCAAGTGTTTGCTCTTATTGACTTACACAAGATGATGAAAATAAACATATAGAAACCCAATATGACGAGACCAAGAAGTTAGTGCCTTCCATTAGAGACATTCCGGAAATTATTCTTGTGTTTCAGAAGGCGGTTTCTAGGACCAGGCTCCTGTTTAGGAAGTTCATTGAAATCTATGAATTTCATTGTCCGTTGGTTTCTAGCTGTTGAAGAAGAGGAAAAAATAAAAGAAAAATAGAAGCTTATAGTCAAGTTCAGAAATCAAACTTTTATCCAGAAAGGCTGTAACAAAAAAGGAAATGAAACGATATAAATGCAAACAAACCCTTCTCCGCTTGTTGGTACCCCGTCTTGAATTTTCCTCTTTGTAGCTTTGAATTTTGCTTGGATTTCAACATCATCTAAAGGCTTATGCTGCTTGACGAAAAAGTAAAACGGATAATATAGAGATTAACACGTGAAGTTGAAATCTGTAAAAACTTAATAATCATATGATACTTACATCTTGTTGACTGGCTGGTGATTCAGTTTTACTTGGTTCAGTTAAATTATTGATTGATTCTCGCAGTATCAGCCGGTACTTCTTCTCATTGCAAGGTGCTGTGGTCTTATTGGGAAGCAGTGGCTTCTGCTTGGTATAGTTTTTACTTCCTGGCTGGGGCTTGCTTCCACTTTCTTGATTCTTACCATACTCCATGCTATTTTTAGGATCTTTACAATTTTCATGACTGAAGATTTTAGTCTCTAAGAGAATAACAGAACTAATATATAAATGATAAAACAAATATCTAATAATTTACTTACTTCCATCATCATCAATGCCGTCAAGGAACTTCGCACCAGGCCAATCAAAGAACACAAAGAAGCAGCTTACAATAAGAACATAACAAAAAAAATCCACAACTATACTACCCTTGTTTGGTAAGTACCACAGCCATTACGCCAACCTCAAAAACCTAGCAAATCTATACCTGTGATAGCTCTGTTGGAGTTTGAGTGGCCAAGAAAACCCCTACATCCAATGGAGGAGAAGGGAGACCTTTGAGAACAACAGTGGAAGGGTTAGGGTCTGTAGAACCTTCTGCACAAAAACAATGAGCAAGCAAAGGTATCGTATTTCAGTCTAAATCAAAGGATGGCTAAATGAAAATGAAAAGCTTTTACAAGGTCCTAGATTTATTACCCGCAACAGTTGCTGCTGCAGCATCAAGCCAATCCTTCACCATTATTTTCCAACCACTGCAAGAAACAAAAACAGTTAAATTTTAAGAGATGTTTCTGTAGTACACTTCTCTAGGGTTTGAACACATTTTACCCTCAATAATTAAGCACCACCATCCGACGTAGAAGCTGGAAAGTGTCTAACAAATTCATGTTAATGTAACTCGTGACTGAAGGTGAGGGAAGCTTTCTTTTTATTTTTCTTTTAAGTTTTATCCATATCATTTCATCCATTCCCATTCTAAAATTTATACAATCTTTGCAACTAAATAGCCCTGTATTGGAAGCTCATTAGTGCTTTCTTTAATGTAAAATCATTACTATTATTGACTGGTTAGTGCATATCATAAGAAAAGATTTGTTCAATGGAGTTCTAGTAGTAGAGGCATTATCGTCCCAGAGTCGAAACACAGTTTACTGTGAAGTTTCGAATTTCTTGACTAAAATTTCCAAAATGAATTTAATTCATCACTTGCGCCCAATATCCACCCATCTCCAGGTAACGGGGGAAAATTCAGTATAAAAGTCAGGTAGAGTGGATGTCTAGAATTTAGACCTTAAATCTTAGGAAATAATGACATGATTAGGTGCCTCATATCTTTATGATAAATGTATATGTGAAGCTTTACAATCTGACTTGGCATTTCACCATCCCTCTAAGACAAATGTATCAGAATAAAACTTCACAGAAGGAAGATTGTATTCTTACCTTCTTTCCTTTTTCTACAAGGGACATAATTTTTGGCATGTGTTTAACCAGTTTAGACTGCCCTTACAATCTTTTTCTAACTACGTTGGTGTTTGTGCATTGGTAACTGAAACTAGATATCCATTCAGGAAACCACACTAATGAAAGCTGTCATTGATTAGGAGAAGATCTTGCTTCTAATAAGAGTGGATAATGAGATGGTAGAATGCATTCCGAAAGCTCGAGTCTTCTAATTACTGCCAGACTAGGAAAATGGGTTCCTTTTCCTTATCTTTTAATCATCTAACAATAAAATACAGTCATATGCTGATGTCGAGAAGTGTAAAAAAATCGCCATCATGTTGAAAAGATTTAAGTATTTAAATCAAAGGTAACCTGTGTAAAGTAGCTGAATTTTGTAATCCATAATGTGTGTCTTGATTGACCTTATATATTATGCCTCAAATTGTCTAGCATTGGCTTAAGCACAGTGTTGAGTTTGCAGAGTTATTTGGCTATGGCACAAACCTGATAAATTCTTTGATTTCCGATTCAAGATTTAAAATCGATGCAATGCACTTCAAGAGTATATCATAAATGTTGTATCTATTGAAGGAGCAGGAACACTATCATCAGCCAATAGGCCAGGAGCAAAGGCTCCGGTGCTTAAACGCTTCTTGAGTCCCCTGGAAGGATACAACTAATGAATGTTATGCACCTAATATCAATAACTCTCTGGACACGCCATAAAGATCGGTAGGCCATTAAGAGCTCAAAGACAAAATGGGGCACCTGATGATGTCTGTCGCTAATTTCAGATCAGTAAATTACCAAAGAGATGGGAGAGATAACTCGAAATCCATTCATAAATTACAAAACCAAATTGAGATGTGTATTAACATCAAACAAAGAAGTTGAGTCATGATTAACCTCAGTAGGCAATTGATACAGAAAATATCACTATCAGATACGAAAAGATAAAAACGATAAAAACAGAACCTTAATTATTGGTATTTTCTGAAAGAAATAAAACAAGAGCATTAAATTATAATCAGTTCAAGTCCATGTATGGGAGGATAATTTTGATGTACAGAGTAAATAGCTAAAGGCACCAGAAGATACATACCTAACAAGTATCTGTGCAAGCTGACTAATCTGCTTTGACCTGTGAGCTCGAAGAGCATTAACTGCCCTACCTATCATTGTGGCCTGAAGGGAAAAAAACTCAATCAGTAATCTTCAAACTCAAACACACATGGCATCATAGAAAATTAAGTTGAAAGTACCAAGGTGGGGGATCAAATGCTCCATGGAAATGGGATAGTTTCCCAGTGATTCATTACAGGAAAGATCATATGTATTCTAACGTATGGTCTCATAACTCTGAGTTGACGTCATCTTTTATGTCATTTCACTATATTTGTAAATCGTCATGCACGTGAAGCATTAACCGATTTAAGTGCTATAAGAGACAAAACAGTTGATCAGAAAAGAATGCAACATATAAGGAATGTTTCCTGTTGAAGTGATAACAAACAGGATTCATGACAAAAGAAGCTTAATGGCTTAAGTTCATCTATACATAGAATATGTTTAGTTGTTATAAATTCAGTTTCAAGAATGGATTAACTCCTTGAGAAACCCACAGAATTCTTTGTCCAAGCCGAACTAAAGGAGAGATAACTATGTTTAATATCAATGTGTACATTGTTATAGAGGATGGTAAGACATTGAGACACTGAGTTTTCAAGAAACTTGAAAGCTAACCGGACACCACTAAAATTACTCATGTCCAGAGTTGTAAACAGCAATTTCAGAATTGACTACTTTTAAGTTCTATAGAAGAAATGAACAGAAAAAAAAAAAGTGACTTAAATAAAGACTATATTGAGAGTAATGGTGTTTGGTTTGTTTCAATACAAAGAATAAGCACGCCATTAGAGGTTTGAGTTGTTTGAAAACAGCAAGCTAAGTTAACAATGAAAGATCTAGACGATGAATGATACTCCTTGTAGGTGGAGAAAAATCAACATTGATAACTCGAAGTGGAGTCCATTTTTACCTGCAGAACCTCAACAGAAAGAACCATCAATTGCAGCCTTCTTAAGGACTCAAATAGCACTGTTTCAGACTGCACCGTAAAAGCAATTGTAACAAAACAATGAAACAAACTAATAGAGGCACATCTCAAATGTCTTATCTAAGTATACCCTAGAACTGAATTATGCCTTTAAAGCAACAAATCAAACAAACCTCCTCTTGACTATTATCAAGAACCTCCTTGATTCTTTTAACCTCGCCAATAATCTCATTCTCTTCATCAATCTCATCTGTTAAGGCCTCAGCTTCGCTGTAAGTATTTTTTCTCACTAGTTTCATTTTCATCTCTGCAGGGCTATCTATCTTAGCCTGCTTATCTCCAGCAATGTTCAGATCACCAGCAATGCTGGTCAACCTGCTCTTAGCCCTCCCACATGCACATTCATAATTGAGATTTTCATTGTTGGTCTTTTTGGGCACTGCTACCACACTCTGTTCATGGCTGCAACATTGAGTCCACTGGCATGAGTAGAGTTTCTCGGCGATCTGCCCCCTTTGAAGCATGAACTCCTTTGGGTGATCTGTAGCTGCCACCATGATTGCATGGTCAATAATCTCAAAGATACCAGAATCCACTCCTTGAAAGTAGTTTTTCCAGTATTCCAGATTGTTATCTTTCATGGTGATAACCTGAAACAAAATCTATCATCAAATGGCGAATTCTAGCAGAATAGTTTCAATCAAAACTCAAACATCTCGCTGTTCTTGTAAATAATTAACTTTTCAAACACAGCATCAGTTGATATTGTTTCTTTCATCAAAATCTCACGGTTTAAACCAAAAATGAAAGAGGGTAGTGTGAATTTTCATACCAAAGCCCGTCACATGAAAATCAAGACTGGAAACGGTGGTTTCAAGGATTGAAACTTGAAGTAGCTATATAGGACAAGGTACATTGAATGTACATTGTTTTCTCTTTTTCATTTTTTACATGCACTTGGGGCACAGAAGACGTGGCAATTCTCAGATCAACATGAGAAACCAGACGTGACCAAAAATGTGTTACACTTAACAGATGGAGAAAAAGAGGGTGAAGGAAACGATGGAAATATCTCTTCAGTTTCGGGAGTGACTCAGGAAAAAGACGAAGGTTTGGTGCAAATGAATAAAACAACTGCCGAAGAAGTTAAAGAAGAATCCAGAGAGATGTCAGAACTTTAAGCAGTTTTGAAAAAAAAAAAAAAAGCCTCTAGAGGAATGCAAGCAATGTTTCTTTGCTGTTATCCTTTTACGTACTTCCACATATAATCTCTTACTTGCCTTCCACAGATAATCTCTTACTTGCCTAGATATGGAGAAAATACAAGGCAATTAAAGTTGGTAAAAGGGATATTGCAGGGAAACGTCTCCATTTTGGACCTCAATTCCCCACCTAGTAAATGCATTTCCATTAAATGCTAAGGCCATATATGGACTTACTTTTAGTACTAGCATCAAAGATGACGTTGGCCCAATTTTGTGTAAGACAGTACAGCTGAGAACTGCAGGTATTTGACAACACTATCCATAAATAGCTGAGAACTCCAGGTATTTGACAATACCATCCATAAATGTAGGGGCCTGGCCAGAGAGGGACTGACTACAGTTCTCTTCTCCTTGCAGTTCCTATTACATGCCTTTGTTTCTTTAAAAGTCTTCTCTGAGTGAAACATTTTGACCTCTCCGTTGCCTGCAATTATAAATGTAGCAGGAGCCAATTTCATGGAAAGAAATACTGTCTTCTGCCCAATAGTTAGTAACAGGGGAACTAATTTAATGTGGTAAAAGATGAATCTCTTCAAATATATAGAGGTAGATTCGATTTTGTATTGTATACACTATTCAATATATGGATTAAAGACCATTGGTGTATGTACAGAAACTTAGAAAAAACGGTGACGTACAAAGTACGCTAATTGAAAGAAGCCCATGATATACTTAGTATTGAAATGTTGTGAAATAATGTTTGCTAAAATATGAAATCCAAATTAAACTTGGAATGCTTCCCTACTTCCGTTTACCGTTTGCCCCAAGAAGTGCACGACCCGAGGTTAGGACTAGCCAAAAAAATTACACATTCTTACCAGAAAAGGAAAAAGAAATAGACATTCTTCGATTAATAGATGAGGTTGCCATCGACTACCATGAGAACCCATGCATCAGCCCTCTTGATATATAAACATATATATATATATATATATTTGTAAGTATGAATCAGCCCTCTTGATGAGAATGATTTTCCAGGGATGGGGCATAAGATCCAGGTAACCCATGACGACAAGTTCACAAGGTATTCGAGGCTTGCATGCCGTGAGATAGATACTTCATGAGCGCTGCTCCATGTCTACACATACCAAACTGCAGAGCAGCTATAGAAACTGTAATGGAATTTCGCCTTGCTTTGATAGAATGGATGGATTTCTCACAGAGATCAGAAAAGCTAGTAAGTTCTTCTACATTTCCTGCAATTGGATTCGTTAATGAAGTAATATTGCCATTATTTCCAGTTAAAGTAAAGACAGAGGGCTTTGAACCCTATTCAGCTTTTCACAAATTTTCCCACCAAAGAGCATTTACTACTACCCCAAAATGATCTGGTAGGAAAAGAGAAAGCAGTGATGGAATCTCCAGGCCATGAACAGCAGCCTCACAGCCATCAACGGCATATTCTAAAAACTCATGATCCCTTCCGCTGTCCACGAGAACGACTTCGCTTGAGTCAAGATGCATGCTCAATAACATGAAGGGAAACCATCCTGTAGAGTCCTCAGCGCTACAAAACGTAATAAATATGAGGAATTGGCGATTGGTTTCCAAGACTTTGCATGTTTGGGGTCATCGAGATCACTAGCAAAATGCAGTGAGGCACTTTTCATTAATTTTGAAGAGGAACCTTCATCTTGCTCGCCAGCTTCATGATCAGAGCATTCCCTTTACTGGTTGCATTGGATTCAAGGGTATGCAAATTTCAAAAATGAATTATTTATCCTCTTCGCCACCACTTCAAAGCAAATTAACACTTTCCCCTTCGCCAGAAGGAATGTCTTTATCGACATCATCATCATCATCGTCACCATCCACAACAATGTCTGATGCACCTTTCTACTCCAGATTGCCATTTCTCAAACATTCTTTCACACTTCCCTTCTCCAAATCACACCACAGTAACGATGCCGGTTACCAAGTCCGGCAACGTTCTCATACAGTTAAACGACAGGTTTAAAATACTCCAACAAGATCGGGCACTCAATCTCCTTGGCAAAATACGAGAACTAGCCGAGAGGAGGTATTGGTTCAACGACCTGCGAACAGCGTCGTAAACGCCATGTCGTTGAATTTGGGCGGGAAGTTATATAATTCAAGCTCCATCAATTAGGAAAACCGCAAGTACGTTTAACCCACGCGACGACGATTATTTCGCCTGCAACAGCAGTCAGCAAGTAATCCAACCCTCAAGTAATCAACAATGTCGTTCTCTTCCACAGAGGAAACTTCGAAGGGAACAGAGTCTCGTTGCCGAAGAACTTCAAGTCTTACGCTACAAACCGATCGATTTTGGGATCAAGTTGAGAAAAATTCTGGTTTAGGTTTCACTGTAGAGACGATGTTAATATCGTTTTATTTTTTAAAAATGAGATGTTTCAGTTATATGTTCATTTTGCGCACGTAATATCATCATGAAAATTTTAGTTACAAGAGTGGCTAGAACCATATGATTAAGTTGATAAAGTTTGGATATAATTAAGTAATTAAGATAATAGATTTTATCTTATTTATAATTTTATAATTTGAATGAATATAAAATATTTTAATTTTATTTATAGTTATTTTGATTTTATCTAGAAATTATTAGGAAGTGTTTTAGATAAGTTAACAGTGTAAAAATTGAGTTATAAGGATTTTTTAATTATTGGTCAGGTATCAGCAACCTGTCAAAAGAGTCCTCGAGACAGAGTCGCTTCGTCAGCAGAATCTTATATCAATTCAAATTGTTTATTTAAAGGATTTTACTGGTTATGATATGTAGAGATTTAATTCTAAATATTTTTAAAACACTTTTCAATGCATATTTTGGTGAGATCAAATTGTTTATTTCAAATAATGTGATTATTGATCCAAGATTGAGATTAAGTAATCGTGATTCGGCTACTCGATTTTCAAAAGAAAAGTTAATATTTAAACATCGTTAGAGGTTTTGACTGTTACTGAAGTAGATGACAAACGGATCATTTGTTTGGTCAAGTAAGAATACCAATTGACAAAGATTTTGTAATTGAAACTAACTTATAATTTATTTTCAAATAATGAAATTGATTTATCTAGATTTAGCTAACCTATAGAGTTTTACTTTCGTTACTAATTTTAATGTTATTTAATTGATTTATTTTATGTTAATGCTTTGTTATTGTATAATTGCATGATTGACTACTAATTAATTTATTGAGAGAATTGATAGATGTTTACGTTACTATACTGTATATTCGGGTAATTTAAAAAATGATAATAAAAAAATAGATTTTATTAAAAAAATAAAATTATTAAAAAACACAAAAAAAACAAAAAAAAACAAAAATAGAGGTAACGTGAGATTCAATCTTTTCTTTTATATTTTCGAACGTAATTTTATATTAAATATTTATTTATTTATTTTTTAATAAGTTTCGTAGTAACGTGCCATGTTAATGAAAAAAGTGACCAATGTATAATTGGGACCGCATAGTAACATATGTCTTCCTTATAAACCAAAAAAATTTTGTCTCCATAAACGAAAGATTTTTTCTAGATATTTTTAATTTTTAATAGGCTTATATTTTTTGTAAAAAATTATTACCTCAACAAAGATTTTTTCCGGACATCTTATAAAAATAAAATCATAAAAATTTTTTAGTGTGATATAATTTATTGTGGAACATTATACTATAAAATTTTTTTTAGTATAAAATAGATTTAACGAATCAAATTTAGCCACATTAGTTTTTAATCTTTATTTTTGTAAAATTTCTTCAAAAACTACCACTCCTTAGGGGATGCTTGGAGAATAAAATTAGATGATGATTTTGTAAATAGTAATGAGATAGTTTGAGTTAAGTATTTATTAGATTTAAAAAAAAAAAAAAAGAGAAAAAGTTGAAAAAAATATATTTTAAAGTTATAATATTGTTATAATATAATTTTTGTTTTAAAATTTGAAAAAGTTGAATTATTTTTTATTTTTTATCGGAAAGTTTGAAAAAATTATAATGATTGTTTGAAGGTGTTTGTATTTTAATGATGTTTGAAAAAAAAATGAGATGAAATGAAATAAGATTGATTAGACTTCATTGGATCCTTGAATGAGCTCAACTCATCCTAGTTAGATTATATTTTAGACCTATTCCAACATCCAAACATACAATTTTTAAATCACTAAACATTACTTAACTCAAAATCTATTTGCATGTGGGACCCACAAATTTTTTCAACTCAACACCTCTTTATACGTGGGACCCACAACCATTTTTAACTTTCTATATATACATCTAAATTCATCTTAATATCTAAACACATATAAACTCATCATAGGTGGGTATCATAAAATTTACTACATCATCTCAACTCACTAATATTCATAAAGGACTCAACTCATTTCAACTCAATTCAATATCCAGACAGGTCGAAACTTTTTCCAAACATCCACTTAATCTTTATATATTAGACTAATCCTTTTTTTTTTTGGTTCAACAAATATATTAGGACTAATCTGTTTTCTATTCGAATATGCAAAATTTGGCAAGCCTCTCTTTGGGTCTCACATTTTTTCTCTCATAAGTCCTACATTTTCAAGTTTATTTACCTTTTTCATTTGCATGCGTGTTTTCAATCATCACCGAGAGTGCTTGTCATTACCAATGGCAACTCCGTAAAAAATCTATCCCATATATTAAATATGAGTAATCCAAACTACATTTTTGTTTTTTGAGAAAATCCAAACTAGATTTGGCTCTGTATAAAAGCCAAAATGTAATTAATATATTCCTTACTGCACATACATTGTATGTACATATGCATGCTCACGGCAACACGAGGAAACTGAGATCATATAAAACCAATCTCCCTTCAATTCTTCAAGCCCATTCAAAAAGCCTGGCATATCCCATCTCCAAGAACTCAACTAGAATAGCCCAGGTTCTGCGAAGAGGCACCCAAAAGTTGGGGTTTTCTCATTTCTGGCTGATGTCAACTCTAAAGAGTTCCCTCTAGTCCCAGAACTTTAACATATCAACAGGAAAAACACCGCCTCTATTGCAAGAAGTAGACAACAGAAAACCACGTCCTGAAGGGAATATGAAATCTAGGATGGAGAGACGCAACTGGTAATTGTGTAAGTTGAAAATAAACAGGGAAGGAAAAAAATGAAGTAAATATATTTTTTCCGGTACCTAAAAAACTTGGAAAGAGAGAAATAATTTCATATCTGAAGGGCAAATACAAATCTGTCGAACTTGTAGAAGTAGACTAAGCACAGCTGAGTTATTGTAGCTTCGCCTACCCGCAGCAATATGACTGGAAAACAATCTTAGCTCTCTCTTCAACCTTTTCAGTCCCATCTCTCTTGTTCTCGGCAACAAAATGGTTGCCATTGAAACCCGATTTTAAATGGAAACCTATATAAAGATGAATCAGAAATCATATTCACATTCTGCCCATGCCATGGTTATGTGATAGTTACCATGGCTGGATATGTATCTTGTTCCTTCAATCTCAGTCCAAAGATTTTTTTGTTTCCTAATATTGTTTATTGTTCATGCATCATGAGACTATAGCATGTTCCCCTCTCCCATGAGCTGGAAAATCATTAGTCAGCAATCCCAATTCAACTTAATGATTGGGCTTCTCCCTTCCCTTATTAACTGGTTCTTGTGTATTAGGCATTGCAATGCACGCATGGAGGGTATGGTGGAATCAGGGTCGGCCATTGTCTTCAAGATTAAGAGCTTCCTGGCTGTGCAATTGATGGAAAAGCACGATCTGTCTTTCATAAAACGATCTGATCCATAAGTATAGCAGCAATTAGGAATAACTTCGCTGCCTACTAAAAGACCGAAGTATCTTATTCTGAAGGGGCTAAGACCCACCAGAGGCTATGTTAAGCTGAACATGGATGGGAGCAGTTGTGGGAATCCATACCCGAGTGGAGGAGGAGGGATTATCAGAGAGGGGAATGGAAAGTTTGTGGCTGCTTTCTATAGGCACTAGGGGACTCGGTCCAACTCAGAAGCAAAAGCCTTCGATCTAGTAGATGGTCTGAAACTTTGCAGGCAGCTAAATCTTTATGATGTGGAAGTGGAATCCGACTCCAAGTTGATTTGTTCATGGTGGCAATACGATTCTGAGGTTATCTGGACAGTGAGGGACGCGTGGGATCAAGCAAAGGCCTTTGCCAACCACGTGGTTATTCAGGTACATCATGCATACCATGAAATCAGTCACATGGCAGGTGGATTAGCAAAAATTGGAGATCAGGGGCAATCAATTGATATCTTGGAGATTCATGACTTTCCAGTTTCCTTGCGAATGAAAGGGGGGATGTTGCGACTTGATAAATTCGGCCTTCCATATTTACGTTGTAAATGATGAGGATTGTTAGTTGGGGCTTTGTCATGGTATTTCTCTGCTATTAAGTAAGGGCTAGTAATAAATTGAGGCTCCATCGGTCGTCCTCCTTTAAAAAAAGAAAAAGAAAAAAAAGTCAGCAATCAATATTTATTGAAATCATATCTTTCGGCAGTGTCGAGAATTTGGAGATGAAAATAACCAAATGAAAGAAATGGTCAGAGCTGAAAAGAAAGAATGTTGGGTAAAGGGAGAAAGAGAGAGATGTTTGGAGCAAACCAAGTTTAATAGTGGGCTCCAATAGCGTAACTAATTAGAAAAGCTGAAACAACCCAAGAATTCACAATCTTCAAACAGAGAATGAAAAGACTCCCAACATTTCCCCCTTTAATCCAAGAGAAAAGCATTTAGCCAACGAAACTCTTTCTAATCTATGCAACTGCATCCAACGAGCAACTGCGGTGGGGAAGAGGATCCATAATCAATCAATTAGCAATGCAAAGAAACAAAGAATCAGGCGACAAATATGTTCAGGAATAATTAAAAGCATTTAGCCATAAAGAACCACAAATTTTCAAGTCTAATAGCATGCCTAATTCAATAACGTTGTAACGTTAACGTCCCTTTCACCCATTAGTACTATAAGAACAAGACCTGCAACATGATATTATCTGCAGACGTGAAAGACCCTTTGGGTTTCTCTGATTAAGTGGACGGTGCACCAAGCTTTGCCAATAAGTCTAAACTGAAAATGGCTCAGAGCGCAGGAATGCCATAAAAGAAAACAAATCAAATGAGCCATTAAGAATGGGCATTCCTATAACAACCCACTTCCGCTTGGCCATTAAACTAGCGATGGCTTCACTTTGTTGAGCATCCACGTTCAGTATATTTTGTGCCTCATCCACAACGACTTGCCAACACCCAATCTTCTTCTTCATAGGGTACTCCTCCGCCCAATAATGTTCGGAAACTAGTGTGCTATGGGATGTTAATACAATGTTGTATCTTCGGAGCAGCCCAACATCTCTTGTCCGATTGCCTTCTTACAGGTATGCTTTTAGATTTCTGGGATTAACGGGTTCCCTGAGTTGTCTTTCCCTGGTCGAAAGCCCAGAAGATGGGCAAACGACCAAACTTGTCCTCTCCAAATTTGTATCGATACCACTATTTTTACCTTTTTTCTGCGGCCCTGAACAATTCATCTTGCTGGTTCTTCCCCTCTTACTCTTTCACTACCACCTCCACCTTCCTCCTCACCCATTTCATCTGAAGTTTCCACATCTACACTAGCATCGGCGGAAGCAAGAGCACTACCACATTTATCAAGAGCATTCAAAGGGAGCAAAGTTAGTCTTGCCCAATTCAATATCGTCCCCAAACACCCCACCGCGCAGAGGTTCTGGCCGCACATTCGTATGGTGTTGGTCAAAAGCTTTACACGAAACCCTTCTTTCTCCTGATCCCTAAAGGATGGTAATTCGTCCGAATTCTCCGTATGAACCAACCACCCCAAGTTCCAACCCCTACTTCTGTTGCACAAAGAGCTCCGATTTGATCGCATCTTCAGGCAAACCCAACGCTTCCAGCGGACCCTTCATGCTCATAGTCGAAAACATAATCTTATGTGTTGACTTGGTTCCCATCTCTAATCAAGTTCAACCCACCTCGTGCAATCGCCATTTTAACGGAAGATTTATCCTCTAAATTCGAGAATACCTCAATCTGACAAGGAATGTGGAGAATGTTACTCGCCGCACTCGAGGTAACCGACTAGTTGGGAGCGGATGTTGAGGATCCCGACGGCCAGGTCGTTGAAGGGCTCTGCCTCTCAGACAAGGCCCAGCATTTCGTGATCACTGACGGTGTCGAAGCAGACCTCGTTTTCCATTATATTGGCCATTATAACAGCGACAGAGTCGGGGCATAGGGACTCGGACGCCGAGTCTTGGAGGTTCTATGAGAATTCTTCGTTGCAACCTTCGGGTTCTTGCCAGTTGCCAAGGCTCAAGTCGAGCGCTACTGGGTCTTCGTCTTACTCCATTTTTTTGCAAAGAGGATATATCAGAGAAATGTACGAAGAACAAGATGAAGAGTCGATGTTGCTATAATAATCTTTCAGTGTGCAAAACATAAATAGACTTCTATGTGGAGGGAAAATGTAACGGATTGTTAACCGTATGCAAATCCCACTGCCACTTAATGAGATCCACAGTTAGTTTTATGCCCGTTGACAGTCTCTTTTCGAATGATTTTTTTTTTTTTTTTTTATCATACTAATTCTCGTTACCCTCTCATCGTCTCATTATATAATATTAAATAATTAAAAAATTTTTATTATATTTCACTTATAAATTTATTATTTAATATTATTTTATAGAATAATAAAAAGATAATACGAAAATAAATGATAAATAAATTTTTTTCATTCACGTAAAACAAGAAATAAAAAATAAAATAACGATTGAGAAATAGTTACAAAAAATCAGTCCCATAATTATTCACATGAAGTGAATAAAGTGTCACAACTCGTGGTTTTTAACACAATCCAACGATGTATTGCTATTAATTGCGCTTTGTAAGATATCGGTTGAAACAAATGCTGTAGAATACCAGACCAGGTTGTGAAGCTTCTCGAAAAACAAGACACAAAATACAGCAGAGCTACGACGGAGCTCGATGGGTGGTGAAGCGTGGCGACAATAGTCTCCAGAGGGCACCTAGGCTGTGCTAGGCAACTTTCTGGTGTAGATCTAAGCTCCAAAATTTTATGATAAAAAGTAAAAAAATCAACAAGAACAAAAGAGCCAAAAAAATAATGTAGTTGATAGAAATAAAAACAGCGAGCAGAGGTAGCGGTGGAGCAGAAGTGGCTCTAATTTGGCACAGGTGGTGGCAAATGGAGCCCACACCACCTCCTGTGATTTGGTGATGTGTGAATGGTGATAGATCTAGCAAAACTTGAATATAATCAATGAGGTCATGGAGATGGGTGGAAAAAAAATTGAGTTGTAGGCAAGGAGAGAGAAAGAAATAGTAATAGAGAGGGAAGGATGGCCCCTCCCAGGCGATGTAGAAGACGATGTGCTCCCAGTTTTGATTGAATTCATTTCACCATCTTCTCATTGACCCAAAAATTGTTCCGAGGATCTGGACAAAGAGCACCGATTCCCGCATGGTGAAAAATACACGGGGAGAAAAAAGGAGGCATGAACAGTGATACTGTTCATGCAATTCAAAGCATCCTCGTAATGGCACAATTAAGATAATGCCACCAAATGGCAATATTTTGTAACAGAAACTTGAAGCAAGAGATATTGATTTATTTTCATGGATATCATTTCTAAGATAACAGAAAAGTACATATTACTTTCATCCGATGAAAAAACCCAAAACAGAATGGACCTGCTCAATTGCAGCACAAGGTAAAACCGTAGAACTACATTTTCTTTTTTTTTTTTGGGTGGTTGGTAGAACTACCACTTGCCAGCAAATGACTGGGATCTACCACGATGTCTCATGAACTATTTCAAAGTATCACAGGCCATGTTACCCCTCAATCATGCAGCGTTCCCAATATATCATCATCCCGATACAGATGATACCTGAAATCCATTCAAAAAAGGTATTTAACCACAGAAACCCTGCGTGTCATCATTAGATATTTCAAAATGGATGACATTTGAAACAAAGCATAAACAGCAGAGTCATCAGCCAAGGCTTCTTGCCAAGCATTGGTTGGAGATTACGTTTTTCTCTTGAAAATGTTCCACTAAGAAAAGGTATTCCTATCAGGAATGTTAAGGGCAGCATTCATTCTTCCAACTTTTATATTAAGATCAACATGCAAGTCAAGCCGATTTGAACTTTTTTAGCACGGACAGAATAATAAATAAGTGCTTAGATGCTTTAAAAAAAAAAAACTTAGGTAGCTTTAAGTGTGCATACATTCTCAATACTTTGTGTCATGTTAAGGGAATGGGTTGAATTGCAGCCAACCAATGACTAAACCTTAGGGAGGATAAAATCAAAAAAGGAAGCTCAGGAAGGTTCAGGGGAGGATTCTATCTTATATACAAGTCTAGAGATGCAAAGGCATCGGACACTTGAGAGAGGAGATGAGCCTAAAATCTGCTTCCCAACTTGAAAGCTGATGACAACACGAAGAAAACCTACACGTACTAATGTGACAGGTCACAAAAGTAGCCACGACACCTTTTCCAACTTGGCAGTACCATATCGAGTTGCACTCTTATGACAAGAAATCAAGCTGAAGACATTAAAGATTTCCCCATCATATATGCATTGAAATACTTGCAAAATTTCTTCTTAGGATATGTTTTTTTATTGTTTCTTTTATAGTTATCTCATCTTAGGATGTGCACAATCATGCATTTGAAGACTAAAAGAACAAAAATAAAGAAAATAAATTTTGACGACCCATAAAGTGCTAAAGTGAAACAAACCACAAAACTAGAATGATCATCCGTATCTACGGAGCATTAAAAAAAAAAAAAAACATATCGACTACGAGTTCTAAAATTATGAGGCACAACAGCTGCAAGAAGGGAAAACCCATACTCTTTGTCACCAAGCTTCACTTGAGTTCCTCCATATTCAGGCAAGAGGACAGTATCTCCTTCTTTTACACTGACAGGTATCAATTTCCCCTCTTTATCATGAGTCCCAGCACCCACCGCCACAACTTTTCCAGAGTTAAGCTAAAGTATCAAACGAGAGACATTCTTTATTATGTGAAGAAATCACTAATGAAGCATTTCAATTCTTGTACCAATCGGTAATATAAGGACAAAAGGAAAAACAGAGAAAATGATTTACAAGACTAACCACTGAACAAAGTATATCAAATAGAAAAAACACGTTGACTATATTACAAATTTTGTGTCGCTTTACGTATAATGAAAATTCCCTCAAAATTTATCCACAAACGGGACCCAGAAACAGGAAACCTGTAGTTATCGTTTGGGTGCTGAGAAAATGGGGCAAAAGAAAGAAAAGCAACGAATCTCATAACTCAATACAGCCTATTACACTTAATTTTCATTGTGGGTATTGGGTTCGTTCGGTTTTCTTCAGATTCCAAAATAAACAAACACATTGACCGCGAGAAGCAGAGAAATGAAGAAAAAAGTGGGTGTAGAGTAAGTAAGGGATTTGACCTTGGTGGCTTTCTCGGGAAGCAAAATGCCGGCATGGGTCTTGGACGGAGGGACGATTTTCTCGACCAAAACGCGATTCAGTAGTGGGATCAAACGCTTCGCCATCTGAGAAAGCGAAAAAGAAACCAAAAAACGATAGAGATGGAGAGTCGGAGAGACTCGAGAGCCAGGCCCCTTCACTGAAGTCTGCGGTCTTTTTGCTTTTGCTTAAAACTAGGGTTTAGGAAGGGTTTATCAGTCAGCACCTGAAAGTACTTGGAAACTCTATCCGCGAGAAATTCTCCATCTTTTTCTTCAGGGGTCGTTTTGTAAAAGCCTCCTCTCGTTCCTCCGGAAAGTTGAAAAAAAAATAAATAAATAAAAAGGGGGCGAAACTCAAAACTAACAAGTATGAGAAGACCGCTAGAAATCCAGAACTTGAAGAAATTTATAAAACAAGTATGTGTTATTTGCATGCATGCTAAATTTTCCTTTCATTATTTCTTTGAGGGCAACATACATATGAATCCTTATTCAAATGGGATACACTTATCATGAGTAAACATTTCTTGATTTTACAGTCGCTTCCATGTGCCTCCACCTAGGGGAGGGCCCCACCCCGCCCCACACCACCTAGCCCAGTCCCATCCCACCCTTTGCCCCCGCATGTCTACCCATATTCTAGATATCTACCATATATATAAGTATGAATCCGTTTGCTATAGTATTTTCGTCTTTTTTATTTTTAATTTTGCCCCTTTGCTTTTACTATTTTACGTTTTAATTCCTCATTTTTCCTCTCATCTCCTCACTCTCCCTCTCTCTCCCTCTCTCTTTTCTTCTCTGCTCCTGATTCCCCTCATCCATGCTAACTTTTCCTTCTGTCGAACACCATT
Organism: Carya illinoinensis; assembly: GCF_018687715.1. NCBI lineage: Eukaryota > Viridiplantae > Streptophyta > Magnoliopsida > Fagales > Juglandaceae > Carya > Carya illinoinensis. The sequence continues at coordinate 5,211,540 of NC_056760.1, read as the reverse complement.
GCCGCAGCCCAACCGTCGTACCCATCGGCTCTCCATCTCATCGAAGACTTTTCCTTTCCCACGGACCTCCCTCTCTTCCCACAATAGCCTAGCCCGTACCTTCTCTTCCTGAATTCATCAAGCCCCACCGCATGAACTTACCGAGATGCAGAGTGGTGGCTTAGGGTGGCGTGAGGTGCCCAACGGCACTTTATGTGCAGGTGGCAATGTGGCTCACAGTGGGGAATACTTCCCCTGTTTCGACATGTAAAAATAGAGCCCTCCGCGTCCAAAGCTTATCGATGGTTGGGCACGGAGGTGCAGGGCAACGTTGTGGTGTTTGTCGACATTTAACGGTGGCTTTATGGATGAGGAAAGTAGCGACACCAGTGCTGCACCTCCGCTCGTTAGAGAGAACCTTGAGGCACTGGGTGTGAAACCATGCTTCTTTTTGGCATGGCCTCTCTCTCTCTCTCTCTCTCTCTCTCTCAGGTAACAGCCCAACACTGAAGCCCTATCCTTTCTCCCTTTGATTTCTTGCCTTGCGTCCTTTGATTTTCATTGTTTTATTGTTCTTTTGTTGTTGATCTATGTGATACACTGCAGATTTGGGTACGACGTAGTAGAAGAAGAAGAAAAGAATAAAACCCTAAGGGCAAGCCAAAACGATACAGTATAAGGGAAAGAAAGGGGTTGAATGCAAGCCCACGAGTTGGGCCCAAAACAGAAGTAAACACGTTACAACAAAAACAATCTGGTAAAAAAAAAAACATAAATAAAAAAATAAAAAGACACAATAAAATAGATAAAAGGTAAATAAAAATACTACAACTAAATATTAATAAAAAAATGATAAAAACCAACAATAAAATAATTTAAAATAGAGAGAAATTTAAATAATAGAGAATACTCAATATCAAGAAAAGCACATTAAAATAAAACTTTACAACTTAGTAACTATAAAATAATACAAATAAAGAAAGAAAATGGTCAGCCTTGTGATTGGGCAATTTACTTTATGGGTTAGTAAAACCAAGCTATATAATGAACTAAATAAAAGCCAATGATCAGCATTTGAACGGATTGTCCAAATCTTATGACTTCTTTTAAAATTGTTTTCAAATATTTTATTTTCTTAAATTCCAGAATACCTGAAAAAATTGAAAATACAAAATAAAAGATCTTAAAAATGAATTAATTAAACTGACCGAACTCTGTTTTTATAAAGAATTATTGACATAGTACATGACAACTACCTATAGTGCTATTTGGAGCAATTGAAGAAGAAGTATTGGGTTATTAAGCAATTAATTTTATGAATCATACTAGCGAAGTGACATAATATTACATTTTTTAACTCTTTCAATTCAAATGATAAAATTATAAATCAAAACATGAATTTTTATAATAACTAGATATTCTTATACAAAATCTTCTGGACCTAAGAGCACTCCTAATGATTTATCTATCATATTTTTTAAAATATATCATTAAAATCTACTTTTTTTATTTTATTTTATATACTGACTTTTACAATGTATTATACATCAACTTATTTATTTTTTTCTTTATATTATTTAAATGTTATATTATTTAATAGTTTGTTTGAGAAAATGTACAAAGAGAGAGAAACAAATGTGGAAAACAAAGTACATGAAAAGAGAAAAAATAAATAAAATATTTTTACATTTATATACAGTTCATGCTACATGTAGCTAAACATTATACCAAAATGAAAAATACATTTCCAAATACATGATCCGTTGGAAGAAATTTTAAGCTACTTTTATTCAAATTTTACATAAAAATGGATTTTACAAAACCCATTAGGAGTACTCTTACATTTTATACATTTTATACATTTTACTTTTTTTTTTTTAAGGACCATCTACCATTCTTCGAAAACATGGGCAAAGAAACCTCACAAAAAGAGTGAATAATCCAGCTTGGCACAGAAGTAGACAAGCTAAAATAACAACGCCATAATAAATTTAATATCTTGTCAATTAATTTTACAAAAAAAATATGAAACATGTTCATCAACTAGTAATATTGTATAATTTAAATTCATTTCATTTTCGAAACTTCTATCAAACTACATTTATAAACTTATATCAAATTTCTTCAAATGGGATGGATATATAATGCATGTTGGGCTTTTTTTATTCAATCATATTTTTTTCTTTCATCTTCTTCTAAAGTTTTTTGGTTCTTCTAATAATCCATTGTTTCTATTCTTTTGTTTCTTATAATTCATTATTATTATTTTTCCTTATATTTTGTCATTAATATATGTTTTTCCCAAATTACCATGTATTTAAATATATATTTTCTACACTAGGCGAACCCCACTACTAGTATATATATCTATATATATATATTAATAATAAATACCTATATTTATACTAAAACGGCGTCGTTTTAGGGATACTCCAAAACAACGTTATTTTATTATAACACCCTCTACCACTTCAAGTTTACCCTAAAATCCCTCTCTCTCTCTCTCTTTCTCTTTTATCAGTTTCTCTCTCTTCGTGATTTCTTCTTCTTCTTCTCATCTTCCTCCTCTTCCTATTTTCAGTTTTTTACTTTTCTTCTTAATGTCTTGAAGCGTGGATGTGGAACCACAGCCACAAATGGACGGAGTTCCTTTACTTAGACCGTGGTCTTGCCGTGTGTTGTCATTATCGTGTCAGTGATTTTAATTTTTTTTTTCTCACATGTCATTGTATGTAGTTTGTAATTTGTTAAATTTTTTATTTGATGATACGTCTATTATTTTAGGGATGAATGTGTAGATTTGATATTGGTTCTCAATTATTTTAAATTTTTTTGATTGTTTTCCACCGTGAATGGGTGGTGGACAGAGGGGATAGATGGACCAAGGGGTCAATTCACCTTCCGATATATGGAAGGGGCGCGCACCATGTCCACGAAGTATGGAATTTTAAAAAACATGCACATGATCATCATACTCTCAAACAATATATAAAAAAATGTGATCTGAATGCCAAATTTTGGGCAAGTTTTTTGCTCTACATTTGGTCCAACGTACCCTTTTACAGCTATCTCTTATCTTGACTAAGCTAGACCGAAAAATCGTGTGAAAACTACATAAAAAAGAAATATGTTCGAGTGCATATATACCAAAAGACGATCGAAGAAGAAGCACCCGTTTGAGATTGCAAATAAAAGTTTTCATAATAGATCAGCTTAACCACATGGACTCTACTATAAATTTGGCATAGGGACAAAGTTGAGGACCATTCCTCATATCTGCATTATGAGTTTGTATATATCGTATTGTCTATTTAATATTTTGAATAAATTAGATAATATAATTTTTAAATAAGATAAAAATTACATTGCGTAGATTTTTTAATATTAAGAGTGCTCACAGTGATCTCATATATATAACTTAAAACATAACATAAGTTTCACATAAATATGTTAATAATATGTCTTGTTCTCTCGCCCATAATTAGAGAATAGGTTGACGGATATAATCTTGGGTTGGTGTCGGTGGATTTTTGTCATCATGACGCAATTAAGACGTAGAAAACGTGAATAGGACTAGTTTTATGATAAAAGTATGTAAATCATGTCGAAGGTGGTGATGATGAAGTCCTCGTGTCCTTTTTATGTGGGAGTACTGCCGATCGATCGAGAGTGAGAAACTGTACGTTGCTAAAAATTAGTCATAGACAGCTAGCCTGCATGTAATTATGGCACATTTGACCACCTTAATTAACCAAACCTAACCTAACTACGTACCTAAATCCTACTTTCACATATTATATTTATAATAAGATTATCACTGCAAAATTGCAAATAATGTCATCATATTATTATCTTATTTATATCTTATTATATATAATATAGTATATTTATTATTACTTAATAATAAAAAATATATAATAAATAATTATTTAATAATAATAAATATATTATATTTTACTTAATAAGATATAAATAAGATGATAGTATGATGTATAGAATTTTTTGTATAAAAAATATATAAAAATGACTATATATAACAGAACGCATATATATATATAATCCGTGACCTCTTACTATATAACTATCTATTTTCATTACATACAAATAAACTGCTAGTAGCAGTTGTTGGGTGTTCATAAAAATATAAATAAAACTGTTAATAGATAGTATTAATGTTAGTATTAATGATATTAAGGAATGAGTTATGATATATGTGCAACTATTTTTACAAACTTTCATGCAGTTATATATGTTTTCAAACGAGGATATTTATATATAAAGATATGTTATTTTTATCAATTGGTTAATAAAAATGTCACTTATTTAAAATATAGTTATATAAAAGATTATAAAAATAATTATATGGTATCATTTTCCTTACATCTTGAGATAAGACTAATATTGTATTTAATTAATGCATATCCGTCACGTGGGAACAAATGTGCCTAGCTAGCTGTTCGATGTCAAAATAATCAAGCTAGCCGGAACCAATTAAGTTGTTAATTACGCCAAATTAACTACCAATATTGCGAACGATCAAGAGATTGTTTGGATAATGAGATAAGTTGAATGATTTTAGTTGAAAGTTGAATAAAATATTATTAAAATAATATTATTATTTAAATATTTAAAAAAATTAAATTATTTATTATATTTTATTTAAAATTTTTTAAAAATTATAATAATAAGATAAGATGAGATCAATTCAAATGACCTCTAAATTTACAATTCTTACGATCGGTTCAAGCAGGTTTTTGTGCTGAAGATGATATATAGGTTATAAGTAAATTAAAGTAATGTTATATATAGTCGTGAAGCGTGTAAATGTCGTACAATCGCTTTAAAAAAAGTAAGATCTATAATTAAAAAATTAATTTTTTTTTCATATAAGTCTCGTATTAATTTATTTTTTTTAAAAAAATTGTATAGTATTTATATAATTATGACTATAAATATTATTTTTCATAAGCTATTAGCCATTAAAATTTTTCCTGCTGATCTCTATCTCTCAAAACACAAACACGTACAAACACACGAATTGTCAGGAGCTAAAGACCAAACAAAAAAATAATAATGATAACAGATGAGAAATTAGGGTTTGAAACAAGCAGAGGGGTGAAGAAAGACGACAGATGGGTACTCACAAGATGATTAAGTCCTAACAAATTTGAAGCCCACAATAATGAAAGGTTTCGTGGAGTCGTTATGTCCAAATGATGATAGGACCAGGGACTTTGACTGAGAAAATAGAAAAAGCAAGTGAGAGAAAGGGGAACATGTAATAAAAAGTAAAACCCTAATTGCTTGAAGACCAAAGAATTCTTTGCCATAATCATGCCGCCTGTACTAATAAAGCCGCATTATTGCACATCTAGGAGGGTTTCATCTTTGGAGCTACAGCTAAGCGTTGTTTGAGGACTAATTGGCAAGTATACTTGAGAATTTCACACATTTACCTTTTCTCTTTCTCCAAGTAGTGCGGATCATACGGAACCCTGCATGCAAGCTTTGTCTAGGTTTTTTAAAGGAAAACCATAAGATCTAGCAACTTGTATATGAAGACATTACTTACTGGAAACAAAAATTAAATCAAATCAAACCCAAATGGAATACTCATGATCTCGAGTTTTTCATTGAGTACAATTCATATGTGTGTGTGCACGGGTGTATATATAGGCAAGGGTGGTAATTCGTGTTCTCGGATCAAATTTGTGTCGTGTTAAGTTATAAATATTTGACTATATGATCCAATCAGAACTCAATCTGTTAAGTTCAAATCTTTAAATTCTAACACGTATAACCTATTTAAATAACGAGTCTTGTCGTATTACCCATTTTGACCCATTTAATAATTAATTAAAAAGTGATTAATACGACATAACTCATTTCAATCAGCTTTATATAAATGAGTTGAACTATAATATGTTTAATTCATTTGACATAATTAACATATTTCACATAAAAGTTAAAATCTATATTTATTAGTAACACAATATAAAAATAATAATTAGACTATGTACTAACAAAAAACATCAATATTTTTCATATTTTAACTTATAAGAGAATCAATATTAGAATCCTAATATTGACAAATATAAGTATAGGTTCACAATTACAATCCTAATAATAAAAATATAAGTAGATTGAAAAGTACTAATATTATAATTCAACAATAATAAAATTATAATTGTGAGTAAAAATCTAAACGGGTCATAATATGTTAGTTTCATGTTAAGCAGGTTGACTCATTTATAGACCTGTTTTAACGAGTCAACCCGTTGTGACCCGAACTCATTAACATCAAATCTAAATTAATTAATTGTAAATTATGTTTGTATTAGATTCATGGGTCGTGTCACATATTGACATTCTATATATAAAATGATAGTGAAAACTAAAAGGCAAGATCTAGTCTTACCATACTTAAGTATTTTGTATCCCCTCATGTAAGTCCCTCTCCCTTCCTTATCGTGTTATTTCCCATTTTTATTTTTATTTTTTAATCTTTTTTATGGGAAATCTCCGTTACGTATTATCTCACACACACACATATGCCAATCTAATGCCTAAATATAGGATGGTTTAGTGCTGTTATAAGACTGATTGCATACAAATCTAGGATTAGAAGATATCTAATCACTAGATCCAATTGGTCATATATGTCTCTAAGGGGAAATATAGAAACCAAGCATTAAACAGGCGCAGGGTGGGAAGGCTAAAGTTTAGGATCCTGTTTGAATAGTAAAAATATTTCATATCATCTCATCTTATCATTATAACTTTTTAAAATTTTTATACAAAATATAATAAATAATTCCAATTGAACTTTTTAAAATTTTAAAATAATAATAATATTAAAAAATAATATTCTAATAATATTTTATTCAACTTTTAACTTTCATCTAAAATTATCTTATCTCATCTCACTATTTAAACCTCACCTATATAATATTAATTAATGTGATCATACAATATATATATATATATATATGTATGATGAAATTATATATAAATTAAGCTAGCTAACTAGCTAGGTATGAGGATTTTGGGTTGCTTTATGTTTTTCTTATTTTTTGGGTACTAAATTCATCAAGTGACCATGACTTTCATGACCTGATCATGCTCATCTTTCTTCTAATATAATTAATAAATAAAGGGAAAAAAAATTAAAAGCGACAAAAAACATCATCATTTCTTCTAAGAAAGAAAGAGACCACTACATACATACGTACTGATATTCACCACCCCCCAACCTCTTTACGGCCCACCCTCTTCTGCCTCCAGTTTTCTAATTTCCATTACAAAGCTAGCTCTCTCAATTATTTTCCATCGATTAAACATTTTGTCGATAGCTTTCTTTTATTCCGTTTGTTTGATGAGAAGTTGCATGCATGGTGTGAAAATCTATATATATATATATATATTGATCATCATCTCCAACCTGCTTTCTCACTTTACAATGAGTCTACGTCGATATCATCTGTTCTTGGACACCAGAAATAAGAATTAATTAGATCGATGGCCGCCAATGGTCTAATCATGATACTTTTGATATAAAGACTATATATATATATATATATATTCTTCACAAGTTTTTCAACCCTAGCTAGCTCCATCCCGCATGCACGCTTATCTCTAAACAAATGACATTATATTTCCCTCTTATTACAAAGTAGTACGTCCGTAGATCTATGAAATATTGTATCAATTCCCCATGTTTACTTCTGAAATTCATGACATTATATTATTAATTACTCAATAAAATCATAATTCCTTCCAATTAACTTGTAAATATTTCTCGAGCATGGAATATTCTTTCTTTCGTAAGACTTTTTTGTTTCTTAATTTGTAAGGCTTTGGCTTTTTGTGATCCAGTTTTTGAATGATCCCATATACAGTATTGATACCATTTCCTTTTCCTATTGTTCAGTAAATGTTATTGAGGATCGATCAGTGATGAAAGCTTGTAATCAATGTACATTGTGATTGAGGATTTTTCCTGATAGATTATAGCTTTTTTTTTTTTTTTTTGTTCAGATTTAGGACGAGTTTGCTTTTGACAAATAATTTCCATTTTTGAATTCCAATTTTTTTTTTAGTTTTGCTACATACAAGAAAAGTCGCGTACTAATCTGCGTACCAATACTGATTCTTTCATACTTAAAAGTTAAATTAGCATTATTTTTAATAAAATCTACTTTTTGACCAATCATAACAAATTAGTATACATATTAATACAAATGTGTGATTGCAACTAAACTTTTCTTTTTTCTTTTAATCAGAATTCCAAAATCTTTTGATTCAACGTACTGCTATATCCCACTTACATGATCTAATATAGTCTCATAACTTGAAATTAACTACCCTATTCCCATGATTTTGAAATAGAACTATTTCCGTAAATTCCTCGCTTAAGGTTATATTTGGATGCTAAAGTACTGATTTCAAATAACTTGTGAATAATAGTAAAAAAATAATAAACAATTTATAAATAATAGTGAAATAATCTATACTTATCAAACACAGCCTAAAAGTCCACACGAATAAAGCATTAATTCCCACATAGATGCACAGCCAAACACCACTTTTTTCAGGATTCAAAAGTCCTTTTATATGCCCCTAGACAACTTTTGAGGGAAAGGTAAGTGCCTGCCTTTGTGTATAGAACAGAGAAGACAATATTGTCATTAGGAATAGGCAAGATATGCACATGGCAAAACCCAAGTAAAAACAACTAAAATGATTCTATATATCTCGGATGACCCAAAATCGTGATAACTTAATTAGCTTAGCTAGTGATCAAGCAGAGCTTTTCTTAGGGAAACTGAGAAACCACTCCCTTTTTCTCTCCACCTCTCTTTCTGTCCGACTCAGGTGGAAGGGCTTTCCCAACAGAAATTAGGCTCTGAAATCAGTAGCAAAAGTTGTTTCCAATAACACCCTCTGCACCATATTTTTGTTTATAGAAACAAGGCAGCAAGCCCTATGCATTTTGACTCTCACCCTCTCATTTTGACTTGGCTCTTCTCTTCAAACTCCAAGGTCCCTAAACAAAACAAAAAACCAAAAAGGTTCTTTCAGTATATAATCCTCGGCCATCTGAAAGTACAGCCCCACCTCAAAAAATCAGCCATCTTCGGCCAGTCTTCTAAGAGAAGGAAGAGCAAGACAAAGAGCGCACTACTCCATGCCATGATTTGGGTTCTGTGCAAGAAACGGATGGGTCTGAGAACGAAGTTAGCATGCTTGTCTCTGCTTCTGCTGATGCTATTACAGTTTGAGGCTCCATGTTTTGCCGATGGGGCCGGAAGATTCTACAGATCATTCAAAGGTGGGTCTGGTTCTGAGCACAATTCTGTTAAACCCCATGGCACTGGCTTTAGAGGAAATGCAGACAAAGATGCTGATGAGATTTTTGGTGCTGATAAGAGAAAAGTCTACACAGGCCCGAATCCTCTGCACAATAGATGAGTAATTTAGTAGAGAAATTACCTGCCATCTTCATATTTTCAAGCTATGAAAACTTTTTCGCGATTACTCTCCATATTCTTCTCCTTCCTTATCTTTCTTTCTTTCTTTCTTCATTTCTCTTTTGATTTTTAAGAGCATTTTCATGCTTGAGACCTTTGAATATTTCAAGCAGTCTTACAGATGTATATGAAAGTTTAGGTTTGAGATTTTTGGTGAGGAAATATACCTATTTGTTAATAGTATAAGGGAAGAAGTACTATTTCTTATATAATATTTCGTGAACATTAATGCCATTAATAGGGTTGTTGGTGTGAATGAATATTGTTATGGTTTTGCTCTAGCTGGTTGGTGACTTGTTCTCTGCTGCTGCTCTCCCACTCTTGTATAAACAAAGGGATCTTTCTCAGTAAACTCTTTTCTTGTTCTTGTAATCTCAGATCGTTAGGTTTTCCAAATCTAGCAATGCTTAGAGAAGAATTTCTATATGGCCTATAAGCATGTTCATTATGATCATGCATCTATATACATTTTGTATTTATGTATGTATGTAAGCAAGCATGCACGGATGCATGTATGTATAAGATGCTTTATGTCTGCAGCCTCATATAAGAAGGCGGATTTCATTTCCTTTTCTTTGGCTAAGCTGCTATCACAGATTTAAATGCCCATCAAACATGCATTTGCTGATCTATGCACCAGACGGCCATTTTTGGATACACATGAGATCTCATCACTTCTACATCAAGATAGGATGACTTTCGGCCATAGATTGCATATTTTTCGACAGTTTATTTTTTATTTTTTAAAAAATAACAGCCATGAAGTAAGCTTGAGTAACATTTGAACTGTCAATAGACAGCAATTTTAATTTTTCTGTCTTGAATGATTATGAAGCGGTCCCACTGTAAGTTTGATTGATACTTTGCCAGCCCCACATGTCCACTACTATTGCATAATGGGTTTTCTACCCAAAAAAAAAAAACTATGTTTATGGAACTGGCTCTTTTTCTTGTTCTTTTTTTTCCCAGTTTTCCTTTCGAACACGTTTGAGTAACAAAAAGATAGCTTAATCTTAAGGATTTTCCCAACATTTTAGAACTTTTGTCTATCTTCTTCGATTTATTGATTGCATGATGTTTTGAAAGTACATGATTTTAATGTGAAAATAAAAACTTTCAACCATTTATTCATGTGATTCCTTCTTTTATATATATATATATATGTTTCCTCAAATTTCTGTGACTCAACCCATGTCTTAATTTCTTTAGTTAAATAATGTTAGATATAGTAATGGATTATGTAAGCATCACATATTTCTTCAAGTACTGCTATATCCACAAAGTAATTATACAAATTGAAAAAAAAAAAGTGAGGTCTATTATTATTTATTTATTTTTTTGTGGATCTCATATATATCTATTTACTATTTTCAAAAGAAGTATACGATGATTGTACATTTTATGACTATAAATATCATCTCTCTTTCTTTTATACCCAGCTACAGTATAGGTTTCTCAAACTTGACTTCTTGCTTTAATATGATCATGATCTGGCCAGCAGATTAGTACTGTTACTAATTTAGTTATTAATATCTTCAATCAGTCACTATGTGGCCGTGTAAATAATTAAAAAATAAAAATAAAACATCAATAATATCGAAGAAAACTCTCTTTGGGTTTTAGCTAAGTAACTTCAAAATCGAATGTTACATAACACAGAAAAATAGGATTTAAAGATAAAAGAAGGTTTGCTTTCCAATTTACCTATGAATTTAAAAAGAAAAAAAAAATGAAGAAGAAGAAGAAGAAGAAGAAGAAGCAAGACTTTGCAAATAACACGTTTTTTATGTCTCTCATTTGTAATATAGCGAAACCCCTCCCACCCCCCGAGGGAAAAAAACAACGTCATTTTCCCATGCATGACAAAAGTCATACTCAGCATGTACACTGATGAAAACATTAATTGTTTGCTTTGGAAATTATACATAATTCATAAGAACGCACTAACTTCAACTGCTTTGATATCAAACTTGTATCTATGATCACTTGCTTTTAGTAAGTATACATGCATGGTTTTACGAGTAATCTCCTGCGTTAATCTTATGCATGTCTAGCTAGAAGGAAAGCAGATTTTTGCATTCAGAGGGACAGCACTAAGCAGAGAGAGAGAGAGAGAGAGAGAGAGAGAGAGAGAGAGAGAGAGAGAGAGAGAGACATACATGACGGGTAACTTAATTAAGGGTAGCTGGCCGGGTCCATATCCATTATCCATACACGTTATAAAAGGAAAGGATGCTTTGTCTACACGGCATGGCATTAGCATTCGCTTACAACATTGTTTGCAACGCAAAGACTTTTTGTCCGTTTCCCTGATACCAATGCATCAAGAAAACATAAGAAGTTAGATTTAAGAATTGACTTTCAGGGTGTCATGGATTTGTGTTTTAAGTAGATCGAATATTGCATTTTCAATTTTAAGTATCCCCACCATTCTTACTATTTGTAAATGCTTACGTGGAAACTAGATGGTTTCTCGACCTAAATAGAAAAAAGGTTAGGAAACAGTTCGCATTTTTCTTTTTCTTTTTCTTTTTTTAATAAATAATCGAGAAGCTAGAAGTGATCCACTTAGATAGCTAAATTATACATAATAAATATTTATTTAACTTTATTTGATTCCTCGTAAATTAATAAATATAATATAAATAAATAACGTAAATTTATAAATCTATTTTTATACGATTATTTTGTGATCATTTATTTTTAGAAAATAAAACTGGCATCATTTTGTGGACACACTTCTTAAAAAGTGTTTGTAAACCCATTTAATTGATAACACTTCTCACAGACAACTAGTGAAAAAAAATCAGATTTTTTTTCACAATTAAAATAAGTTTTATAATAATAAATGATGTGTTGACATGCTAACAATTTAAAATAAGAAAAATGATTTACAATAATATTTTGTCATTACATTTGGCATTATTATATTTTAAATAAATAATATTTTTATAAAATAATTTATAAAAATAATATCAATATTAAAAAAAATATTTTTATTTTAAAATAATGTTGTAAAATATGTTATGAAATATGATATGTGTATGATTATTCAATAAATCATTTTTCTAGGTTGTATAGGCGCGTGCCCCTCTTCTCGATCTATGATCTATCCATCGAACGTGGGACAAAACACAACGTACGGAATCACATGCCGTTCCATATTCAGCTCGGGGATTTTTTTTTTTTTGAAATGTGATGTATGAGATCCTGAATAGAATTATTTATTATCTTCTTTCTTCAACAGTTGAGCAAAACCAACGGGGCACCGTCCTTCACCAATAAAGAGCCACAATTGCCTAACTGCTGTACAGCTCAAAAACCAATTTCCAACCCATGCAATAAACCCAGAGGAAAAAGCTCAGAGAAGTAATCAAAGATCAAGATTTCTTTTAGTTGGATCGTATCAGCACACATTTCTCAACTACGATTTTAAATAATAGTTTAATAGTCTATTTATCATATTATTTTAAAATCATTTTAGACGGCATCCCCTTAATAAGATTGAGTGGGAACCAAATTTTTTATTCTAAAACCTATTTTATTTTATTTTATTTAGAATTACTTTTATTTATTTTAGAATGATTGTTGAGAACTCTCATTCTTATAAAATCTTATATCTTGTAACCACATAATTATATATATATAATATCACTTATTTAGAAAAAAAAAATAGACCGTCTGGTCTAATAGGGACAGGGTACTCCAACTGTAATCAAACATATCACCCAATCAATGATTTTTGTGGTTTTTCTTTTCTTCTTTGCTGAGTTGGTCCTTCCCAATTGGGTTTTATTATCCCTGGCCAAATTATTTTTCCTCAAAAAGCCTGAGGAAAAACCCTGAGGGCCGACCAGCCACTCGGTGCATTTAAGGTGGCTTTTAAATGCACACAATTTGTTAGAAGTCCATGGGAAGGCATGACCACCTCCGCTACACTTTATTTTATCCCACCACCGACCCTTCTTTCAACTAGAAAGTGACCGACTGTTTCAAAGCGTGTGACCATCTTTGGAGACGTTTAAAGCTTCTTACACAATATTTCTTCTGATTTTAATGCTTGCTTAGCTCAAACTTTGCCCCTGCTGTGTGTGGTGGGATTCGTGGGAATGTATTTTTCGAAAATTTAAAAATTAAAATTTTGATAGTATTTCTAGCATGACTCCGTAAAGACCAAACTTGACAAGACCTTAAATAACCTCTCGTCTACGCAAACCCTATTCTGGCATTTGAAATGTCCAAGCGGTGCCTTAAATTATTCAAAGGATATTACTAATGTGCCACCCAGTTTTTATCAACGTGTCCACTAATATAAGTTTTATTTTACTTTATTTTTATTTTTATTTTTTTACATTTTTTAAATATTTTTAAAAAATATAAAAATATACTAATACGTTAAAAATCATTTTTTTAACAATTAGATAAAAAAAAATCTTTAAAAATTAAATATATAAACGATCAAAACAAAAAGGACAAATTTATGAAATATACTAGCATTTTTCTTATTCAAAAGGCTTGTCTATCTTTCCTCGTGGGAATCATCAGATCAAGCTAGCCATGCGTGGGGCACATGTTTGAGGTCATTGTGTTATTGCAAATGGTCCGAGGGTACCGAATGCCAAAATGCACTCTTTTCCATGGCATTTGGCAGTTAGTACCCTTATTTCGTGCTTGAAATTTTGAACACCTTTGGATTGACGTGATTATTACAAGCTTTTCACGCTTCAATATGCACTTCTCCATTCTTGCTTCATATGCACTGATTTACTTTTCTTTTTCTTTTTCTTCTCTTCTAGGTGTTTTTGCTTTTCAGGAATGCGCACCGTCCACCTTTCTTTTCTTCTAGGTGTATTTCCTTTTCAGTAATGCGCACCATGGACTGTGTAAGCTGTTAAGGTACTGCACACTCCATTTAAAAACAGTAAAGTTTATTATTAAAAAATTAATTTTTTTTATTGATCTAATATTTATTCATATTTTTCAAAAAGATTACGAAAGAATATTATATCATTATATGACATTATACATCATTTTTCTTTCTTTCTTTGGGTTGTCTGCTAGACATGTAACAGCACGTGTACTAGGAAACCGTAGTGCCAAACATGGTGACGTGGCAATACAATTTATTTATTGGAATCCCCATGGTAGGATGCTTGCTCAGAGACTTGTCTAAGGAATGGGAAGATGCAAGTGTAAATTGGTCTAGAGCTAGTACCTCATAGCTTGGAGGCGCGAGCTGTGACTTTACTCAAGGCAATTGCGGTCTTTGAGCCAGATGGGCGTCCCAGATGCTTAGAGATAAATTCCCCAGCCAACATGAGCTTACCGAGATTCACATTTGTCTTCACACCGAGCCCATCTAGCATGTACACAACATCCTCAGTTGCAACATTTCCAGATGCACCCTTGGCATATGGGCAGCCCCCAAGACCAGAAACTGATGAATCGACTGTGCTGATCCCCATCTGTGAAGGAGATCAACAACCTGAGATTTAAGTTCAAAATATTTTCTAACATAGCTTTTGATTATCATATAACTTTATTCAGTAATAAATAAAACGCAGTCGGCCAGATAACCAAGAATATGAATAGATAAAAAACGGTTCCTTGAATTTATGGAGATTATTCCAGCATGATGCTCTTGGCCATATATCACCCACTTTCTAGGCCCATAAGGCCGCCTTTAGACATTCCACATGAAAACTCACACAGTTTCCCACGTATCTAACTGTTATGTTAATAAATGGGACTGTCTACATATTGCATCCTACTCTTATGAGCACAGCATTGTAAATGATACCACCTTAATGGACAGGCATTTTTCTAAGGTCTTCGTAGCAAACTAGCACAAACTAGCAGTAAAGACAAAAAAATTTTAAAAAAAAAGTACCACAATCAACTTCATAGGGATTTCATGAGCTTAATCCAGTTGTTTCAAGTGTCAGTCAAAACACCAGAATATGATGAGCATCCGCACACATGGTTTTGCTTTAATGAAGAAATCAAGATGAAAAAATTGCTTACCTGGAGGGATACGAGTATATTTGACAGAGCTTGGCCATAAGTGTCATGAAAGTGGACAGCAAGCTTATCAACTGGGACAAAACTCATAACAGCTTCAAGCATTGGAATGACAGTACCTGGAAAGATAAAACACACAAGGCAAAACCACATAAAGTCCCTTTTAATAAAAATACGAAAGAACTCATAAAATGCAAGTTAACATAACTCCAAAATGAATAAGGCGTAGCAATATATGCTCAATTCAAAACGTCCACTATTTTCAAATTCATATCAAGACACCTGACATGTCAGTTGCTTGCTTCAGACAGGACTAAATTTACTTCATGATAACTGCATTTGACTGATAAGCACTATGGAATGAGTCTGCTTGAATTAGTGAATTCCACAGCTTTGATACCATTGTTACATTGTAAGAGCATATCAAAATTGTAAGGATTCAACATGATGGCTCATGAATTTTATCTGCAAGCTAGGTACATCATCAACATTCTTGTAAGGAAAGGTTTAATTTGATGACTTTCCTCCAGCCTAATGGTTGCCAATTTCAATCACCAACCAATTGCTTCAAGCATGAGAGGTGCACAAGGTCTCACAATTCATATTGATGCTCACATTCTCAACATTTTAATGTTTCCATTCTTTGCTCCGCCTCCTTCCCTCGTATATTAAATTTCAATGTTCTCCAATTCCTTGATAAACCACTCAAATTTCAATGGTCTTTGGTCTCTACTAAATCCTTTCAAGCAAGGTAGGTGTTAAAATAGCTAGATTTTCCTGATCAGGTTCTCTAGCTGTTTTCCCTAATATTCTTACCTCTCCTCCCACCTTCCCTCCTTTCCCTCCAACCTAATAATTTTCAGAGCTGCTTCAGCCAATTTCTCCCCTCGCACTCCAAACCTCCACCCTACGTCTTCTTCCTTGGATCTTCAGCTCCATTCATCCACCAAGACATTGAGGTCAGATTTATTGATTTGCACCCAACTCTCATGTATGAACCTTTAATAAAACAAAACAAGTGCATTGTGCATACAAGTCGTAACACCCAAATCTAATATGGAATATGAACACAAACACAAAAAAACTATAAAATGGAAGGCAGTTTTAGAGATTACCTGGGGTACCAACACCGATTGTATCGCCAAGTGATATTTCAGAGCAACCCATATCATAAAGTTCTCTAGCCACATATGCTACTTTAGATGGAGCTACCATTCCTTCCATTGGACACCCCACAACACATGATATATATCTAAAAACATAAGAAGGTATGCCATTTGTCACATTATTAATCAAAGATTTGTTTTGATATTACTTGAATATCTTTATTTAGAAAAACAAAGGCATTGAGAGGAAATCAAGGCATCAAACATTTCTACCATTAAATTGCCGAAGTAAGAAACTTTAAAGAAAACAAAGGACTTAGCTAACAGAAAGTTTGTTTGAAATTGGTAAAGAGAACCACAGAAAGTTTGACATGCTCACGTCTTAAGTCAACCCTGGAAATAACTCAAATAACTGAAAAAAGTGGAGTATCAAACCTTGGTGGGTTTTGAGACTATCCACCTCGAAGACAGGAAAATCTAGGAAATCTAGTGGGCCTATGGTCCAGAAAAATACAATATATGAGAAACAAGTCAGAGAGAGGGTCGGAAAATTTACCCACGAACAGGAAATGAGAGCTTGCCAGCAGCGAGGGCAACATCGCGGTAACGAGTAAGACTCTCTTCAATGCTACAGTTGATATTGGATTTTGAAAAAGATTCAGATGCTGCAGCAAAGATGGCCACTTCCTTGGCTCCTGCTGCAACAGCTGCTTCAAAACCCTAGAAAGAAGCAATACAATGAACAATTCCCTCCACATAAACTTCTTATATGTATAACTGCATGGTTCTGTTCTAAAGAGTGCTTACTTTAACATTAGGAGTTAAGACAGGAAATCTAGCCCCTTCAACATTCTGAATTGCTTCCATTACATCCTTGGCATCTGCTAGCTAAGCCAAACATAAAATATTACAAAAGGGCAGCATTTTAGTTTCTACTGGAGGATAAGTATAACCCCTTTCAAAATTAGCATATCATAATATACCCCAATTTTGAATAAATATCCGCATCGAAGGACTGGGCAGAAGCCAGAAGGTCCATTTGGATTACATAATTCAATCAGAGTTACCTGCACAGCCTCCTCCCTCCCTCACTAGAAGTCTCCTAGCCAGTCAAGAAATGTGATGACTCAGCCATCAATTATGGCAATTATGGCATTACCCTAGAGAACAATTTCGACACCTTCAATGCCACTTTATCTAAATATACTTCTAGAGGCATACACATCCAATGATTGCACTTTAGATTTTAAATAAACCTCAAGCAGATCCAAATGCAGAAGATTCCAACATATCAACAAGTGCGGAAAGACGGAAGCTCTTTTCTTTTCTTCTAAAGGAGAAAATTCAAATTCAAAAGGAATACCAAGGGGAAAAGGAAAAGCAACTCTTAATAGATTGTACCAGAATAAAGAAGCCAATCAATATTTATAAAAGTTAAGAGATAGACTAACGAGTAATATACACCTAGCACAAAGAAGTTCACTACAAGGCAGATTATCTCTTATAAGAAAGTGAAATCATGTTTACCTGTGGTACCCATTTCGGTGAAACAAAACTCGTAGCCTCAATAATGGGCAACCCTGAGGAAACTAGCATTTTTATCAACTCGACCTTTACAGAAGTAGGCACGATTTGCTTTTCATTTTGCAGTCCATCCCTAGGACCAACCTCCACTATCTTTATATATTCTGGAATACTTCTAAGAAACTGCAGTATCATAAATAGTATTAGAGAATAAAACCTCCAATCCTCTATAAGAAGAAAAAAATAACCACAACGAAAATTGTAAATGACTTGATTCTTGGAAAACATCAAATCACACCAGAGTTTATGGCAAGAACAAGTATACATTTGAGATAAACTTGCCCAAGTATCTTATTCGTCTTGGAGGAACTAGAAGAAAATAACTCTACAAGTAGAGAACTTTTGAACTCACATCTTTCCCCTGATAAAATTTTCAGCTACCATAAGTAGAGGTAACAGAAACAGTTAATATAAAATTTGATGCACCTTATTAGAAAGCTCCCCTGTGCACCTATCATTGCAATGGGAGCTATAATGACGATTTACCAAACACCAAGCATTGCGAGCATTACCAAGTGACTGATAATTCCAACTCCGGCTTGCAAGTGCCCCATTTACGGTATCTCCTTGAGATGTGAACCTTTTTTGTTTTCTCCATAAGGATGCTTCTCCTGTGTCCTCGCGCCTAAAAAAAAAACTAGTTCATATAACCTTGTTCTAGCTGTGGATATGCAATCACTAGAGGAATACCTCTCGAGTGCATCAGCTCCAATGCTTGAGGGTTTGGTAACACCTTGTGGTTCCTCCAAATTTGCCATTACCGGAACGAGTTTATGGAAAAAGAACGTGCTCCTCTGCGAAAACTTATCCAAACTCCTCACTGCTAGCATCGCATCAACTGCCTAAATAACTTGTATCTTAAGCAAGCAATTTCAAGTCGTTTATAATAAAAGTTCTCTGACTACAACACGATCAATGAGCACAGATGCTTATGAATAGTCATTGAAATATCTTTACTGATAAATAAATAAATAAAAAATAGACATTGAAATGTCTCAATAATTATCTTTTATATTTCAACATAATATATTTAAAAAACAATAGTAAAAGCAAACAAACATCCGTAGATGTTTAGGCAAAATTGAAACCTACATAGGAAGCATAAATGGCACTATTAGGATTATTTCATAGAAATCTTCATGTACCTCCAGTATCCAACATTAAAGTTAACATTCCAAAAGGTATCAGAATTTGGTTCTTTGGAATAAACAGGTAAAAGAGAAGAGAAGGATTAGGTCCTCCTACAAGACTTACCACGAACTACAGATATTCTGAGGAAAACCCGGTAACGCTCAGATAAGCATGAGGATAGAAAAGAGACAGATACAAGAATCGCAAGAGGCATTTCATCAAACAACAATTGAATTTGTGACGAACACTCAAATATCCAGAACCAAATTAGATTTTAAAATAGAAGACCATACCGACAACAACGAAGATTTGAGCTCGCCTTCTCAATTGAAAAAACCGCGCGGCAGGATCACTGATTCACTGCGGGTCTCCTACGAAAAGTACTAACTACTTCTAGAACGTGAATTCTATGTCTATCCAAATCCCACAACGTGAGCAAGTTCCCATCGGCTTATTATTTCTCAATGTTTGTAAATGCCACAAAAAGGGCCGAAGATAAATGCGGCCCCAAACCTAACTCACCGATTCCCCAAGGGCCATTAATTCTTCAAGCTGGGTTGAGGGCCTGAGGCAACCAAACCTCAGACATGCAATCGGCCCATTTCTGTCCTCTCAATCGTCATGATTCATGAATGAAGTGGTCCACCTTTTAAAAAAATTATTTCTTTATATGAATTTTTTTTTTTGAAAGTACAAGACTTATATAAATTATTTTTTTCTTTATTATGAGGGAAGCCAAAATGTAAAACTCAAACAACGATCACTGCATTCAATGTAAATAACCCTTTTGGAGAGAAGGGCATGAGACAAGCCTTACATACTAAAGTGTGTTGTTATTTATGGTTATACGATATTAGAGTATTACCGTACTTATAATATAATATTTTAGTATATGTATAGTAGGGAACAGGCCGTTACCAATCAGAACCTGCCAAAACTAATGAAAAATCAGTTGGCCGACAATAAAATATTGTTAGAAATTGGAAAAAATTTAATTGTAAGTACAATTACATTAATATGTGTATTAATCTATTGTGATTGGATAAAAAATAGATTTTATTGAAAACAGTATTAATTTAAAATTTAAGTATGAAGAAATCAATATTGATATACAGATTAGTTCACGACTCTACTTGTATGTAGCAAAACTCTAGAAACTGACATCGACTTATTCGACTCTAAGCGAACTGACTAAAATAATATATATTTTTTCTTTTACTCTTATATAAAATGGCACCGTTTAAGTTAAGAGAGTTAAACATCATTGTTTATAGCTATGGTTTAGGAAAAAAAATATTAATATGAAACAACGCTATTTGGTTTAATATGGTGTCGTTTTAGATTTGAGTTTAACTCAATATTTTCTTTGGCTTTTCTTAATTTCATTTCCTCTCAAAATCTCATTTCATGCCGTCTCTCACGCAGCTCCCTCTACCGGTCCATCTATCTTACGTTGCAATCACACGTCGATCTTACTCCACCAGTCTCCATTCGGTC
The DNA here is from genome assembly GCF_018687715.1 of Carya illinoinensis. Classification (NCBI taxonomy): domain Eukaryota; kingdom Viridiplantae; phylum Streptophyta; class Magnoliopsida; order Fagales; family Juglandaceae; genus Carya; species Carya illinoinensis. Next base: position 5,190,692 of record NC_056760.1, on the reverse strand, counting down.
GAGCCATTCAATTCCTCTTTCTCATTGCGTCTCCCTCTCACGTCCTTCCACTCTCGCACTCTCATCGCGCCACCCAAAATTGACTGGAATCTACCGAACCAATTTGAGACCAATTGGAACAGGTCCTGACGATTTCTCCCCCCCCCCCCCCCCCCCTCCCCCAACCGGTTGGTTAGGCCGATTTTATACAAATAAAAAACCAACTAGTTCAGTTTTCACCCATAGTAATATGATTTATTCTATGTTATATTTAGTTTATTGTGTAAATTTGTTAATGTCGTTAATTTTTTGTATTTTCATTCTTTTCTTAATTTCATTTATTTATAAAATAAGAACATGTTATATATTCAACCACAGATAAAAGAAAAATATATATATACATATATATATATATATATAGCATCAAATTCTCTCGCGCATTTCTCCGTGTAAATATCTGTTCGGTAACGAGAAATTTAAATAATTGGACAGGGTTTGAGTCTCCAAAATCCAACGGGCAAAAGTTCTGACAAAACTGAATTTTTGCCCGTCACAATAGTTTTGCAGTGCTGCAATAATAACCATAATATGTCAAAGGCAAGGCTACCTGCAGCTAGCTAGCATGCAGCCAGCTGCGCCCCCACCCCGCCGGCCCGGCCCCTCTCAATTCATCTGTATTCTGTCCTCTGCCAGAATAATATTCCCAGACGTCACCCTTCCGATCCGACTCTTTAGATTGCTTGAAGTCCACTTCAACATTAACGTCGTCTACAGCTGCATCCTCTTCTCCGTATTTGCCACTACTGCAATCTATCTACCTTTATCAGTCTGAGATCTGTTCCTTTTTCATCATTTTATCGCTCTTTTTTTCTTTTCTATATATTCGCTTTTTCTGTCCTCCTTTCCATCGGAAAATAATTATAGAATAAGAATTTCACGAGGGGGGAGAAAATTGGGCCAGAAAGAGATCATGGATCTGTTGAAGCTAGCTTTTGTGACACATTTGCGGTTAAAAATATATTAGCCCAGAAGCTTGTACTAAGCCCTAGTGGCAAACAGCCTCGGCAAGGTGTATAGGGAATAATATATAATATTTAATATTTAAGGACGTGCTATATTCTCTACAGCTTTTTGCCGGAGCATGCAAATGTCTCACCAACAAGCTGTTGCGTTCAGAAAATATTTAAGCACTTTGTGATGATAAGAAGAACGCATTCGCTCTGTTGGAAAACAGTTTTCGTGCCCTCTCGTGATCGAAAAGAAAAAGAAGTGCACACTCACCATGATAACATCAATAGAGAGAGAGAGACAGGGACAGAGACGGAGAGACCAAAAAAGAAAAAAGGTTTTCATGTTTGCAGTTGTTTATTTTCACATGATCATGATCGAGTACGTACGCGTGATGAGTGTCAACTAACCAAAATAAAAGCATTTATAAGAGGAGGCCAAGGGTTTTTGTTGATGACAGAAAAAGATGGAAGAGGGAAGAAACAAAGAAATTATAAAATTTTTAAGTTTTGTCCCCTAATATTGCATCTCTGACTAGAATTAGAGCATCCCATTGGACGCTGAGGCAAAAAGTGATCACTTCAGAAAGATGGGGTAGCCAAGATACTGTACGTGAGTGCAGTTCTAGCAAATACTGATACTCAAAATCTAGCTACCCACTTATCAATACGTTCGGAATTGCGTCCTTCATTGCCAAATTTAAGCTCTGAAAAAGACCTGAAATGAGAAATAAATTGCCTGCGTGTATCGGTCAAATAAAAGTTGCGGCAAAAAAGAACCCACTTCCATTCCAACCAGATACATATATAATCCAACACATGCAATGAATATTGTAGTACATGACCATGATTTTCAACCCAAAAGTAGCCAGATTTTGTTTTTAATTAAAAGTGTACGTTACAGGTCGAGTTTGACTAAATTAAGTCGCTAGCATGAACTTCCCCACAAAAAAAAAAAAAAAAAAAAAAAAAAAAGGAGAGAGAGAGAGAGAGAGAGAGAGACTGGATATGTAGAAAGATCGTATAGATTTAAGTAAGGGAGAAAAAAAAAAGGACGAATGAGTTGTTCAAAAGAGTGAATAAATATAGTCATGTAGTGAGGGACTGATGAAAAACAATGATGGATGTTAGTGGCGACAAATGTTAGTTGTTTGCTGCACTTTGATTTGTTTGCATAGGTTCGCTCATGTATATAAAAGTCTAACCAACTTAATTAATTATGTTTTAGTTGATGCTGGCTAGCTAATATTTTTGTTTTTATTTTGTTTTCTAAACTGTCACCTTTTTCTGAGTACACATATTTAGAAAAATTATATTCTCAACACTACTGACCGCCGAACCAGTAATTATGTTGCGGGGATAACTTTTCTATTATATGATATATTTATGTAAAAAATAATATTAAATACAGAGTATGTAAGTTTAATTCACTCATTTTAAAAAAAAATAGAGTTCACTGTTAAAAAATAATTTTTTTATTATTTCTCATAAATTTAATTTTAATTCTAGAAAAGCCACATCCTTGAAAATAGTTAATATATAGAAATTAAACAAAAATTTGAGACTATAAAAAAAAAAAAAGGAAAATACTTTGGCTACATATAGTTTACACAAAAGTAAACCCACAAACTGATATGATTTGATGTGATACGTTAGATTTTAAAACTACTATTATTATAAAGTAGATCTAACAGATTTTATGAAATTATATTAGTTTGTATATTTATTTTGTGTAATATTTTTGTGTCTGTAGCAATCTTCTAAAAAATTAGAAAGAGACATTTTTAGGTATATTGTAATTTTAAAAACAAAAATTAGATAGCATATAGAGATTATATATATATATATATATATATATTTGATGAGCCAATTTCTATATTTATAGAATTATGCATAAAATCTATGGGGGTAATAAAACATCATATCAAAAAGTTTTGGCCCTTGGTACAGTGTGGCTGTGCCACTTATTCTCAAATAGTTGTGTAAAGTACATATAGTAAAATAAATATATGACATAATTTAATTTAAAAGATAAATTTTAAAATTTAAATCTTACTATTTAAGTGATACAGATAGTATACTGTTTACTAACTTGAGAATAGAATAACTTATATATTTATAAACTAGTTTCCTCGGGCATTAACAGAAACATGATCAAAAAGAAAGTCCCACTAATTGAGATGTTGCAGATAGAACTTGATTCTCATAACGTTGGAAATATAGTTGAGATGTGGAGAATTAGTTCTTAATTATATGCGTACCGATCGTCAAAGGAATTAATTCCTCTTGTAAACATCTAGAACAGAAAATCTAACTTTTAAGTCCTTCTCACCAAAGCGCGGAGACAAAAAAGAAAAAGTCTAGTTATAAGTATATTTGTGTACTATATATTTGTATTAATTTATTGTGATTAGTCAAAAAATAGATTTTATTGAAAACAATACTAATTTAAATTTTAAGTATGAAAAAATCAGTAATGATACGTAAATTAGTACGCGACATTACTTGTATGTAGTAAAACTCGACAAAAAAAGCCAACTCGTAGTTATGAGGAATTAAGCCAATAGTACTGCCCAAGATTTAATAAAATATCACGAGCTTATTATATATTCACTCCATTATTCAAGCATGTAAAATATATAAGTATTGTACAGTCGTTTTAAAAAATAATGAGATTTATTATTAAAAAATTAATTTTAATTTTATATAGATTATATATTTATTTACTTTTTTCAAAATGATCATGCGACGCTTACACACTTATGACTACAAGTATCATTTATTGATTTGATTACTATTTATTATTTTTTAATATATAGATTCTTAACATATTATAGAAATCAAATATTTGGTAGATAAAGTAAAATATATTAGGTAATTTTTTAATTTTTTTAATACTGCATTATCTAATAATTATTCAAAGATGATGAGGTCTAGTTGATTATCGTTTACATTATTTCTTTGGATAATATGAAAGTAATGTCAAATGTTTTTCTATTTTTATAAAGTGATATTAATTTTATAAGATAGTTTACAAAAATATCCCTCTTTTTAAAACATTGTTATATAAAATATTATAAAATGTGACATGTGTTTATCATTTTCTAAGAAACAATACCACAAGTCTTTTAAAATCAAAAATAAAATAATTCTTTTTTAAAATTAACGTCATCTTAAAAATGAAAAATCTTAAAGTAGTCTTGTTATGTACATTTGTGTATCAATATGTATATTAATAATATTGTCTTCATATTTTAAATTCAAATTAACATAATTTTTATTAAAATTTAACTTTCTAATCAACCACATTAGATAAAGAAAAATGATAGGTTTACTATTTCACTATTACACATCTATTACTCTTTTTGTATTTGATTTTTTTTTTTAATTTTACTTAAATGATTAAGGAAGTTGATATTTGTAAAGTTATATATTTTTAAAATTTTTTTAATGATTAAAGATGTTAAAAAAATACGTTAAAAAAGTAAATAAAAAATAAAAACCTTAAAATGCTTTTAAGTTCTAGATAGATAATAATAAGGTATCACTACCCTTAAATAAATGTGTTTTTTTTTTTCTTAGCAAATAAATGTGCTTATTAATACGTAGATCGAAACTTTTACAATCAAAATTTTTTATCTAAGAGCACTAGTAATAGTTTATTCATCTTTATTTTTATTCTCAAATTTGAATAAAATTACCTTAAAATCACCTACATTGACTTATCTATCTTTATAATTTTAAAAAATTATGACCAGTAATTATTTATCTTTAAAGATGTCATTTTTTTTTTTTAAATATTATTTTATTATTTTTTTCTTTCTTCCAACTCTCTCTTTTTTTTTCTTTTTCTCTTCTCTCTTTTTATTATTTTATTATTATTTGATAAAAAATATATAATTTAATGTAAAAATTTTTCTTTATATTTAAAATTAATTTTTAAAATAAGATAAAAAATCTATTATCAATGCTCTAAGAGGGTAATGGCATGGCCGAGTTTCTGTCATTACTCAGCAGCGACAAGTTCGAAGCGTACTCTTAAAAGCAGTTTGTTTGTTTCGTTCTTTCCAACGTGGTTAGGGCACGAAAATTAACAAACGACAGCAATACTTTACAAATAAAATAAAAAGATAATTAAGATGGCAACAAAATGAACTTGTTTTCTCTATAATTATTAAACAATTATTTTATAACTTTTAACCCTTTTTTTAAAATTATTTTTATTAATTTTAAAAATATTATAATTCCTATTGATCTTGCTAGGTTTGAATTTTAAATATATATATCTTATTAGAGGAACTTTACCTAAAAATTATAAAAACAACTATGTATCATATTTATACAATATATAAATGAGAAATATTTTAACTGTAAAAAGGTTTTATAAAATTAAATACATAAACTTGTGATATAATAAGTTAAAAATATGTTAGAAAATCTTTTTATAAGCTATCACTTATATAATCTATGAATAATATTATATATAATTATAGAATGCGTAAGTGTCGTATAATTATTTTAAAAAATAATAAATTTTATAAATAAAAAATTAATTTTTTTTATATAAATCTTATATTTATTATTTTTTAAAAAATAAATATACGATATTTATATATTTATAACTGTAATTATTATTTTTTATAATATATATATATATATATATATATGTTGGAGGCGGCTAGGTCGCAGACATAGAATCATTAGATGAGAAGGTGACACATGCATATATGGTAATGGGTTTGCACATGATAGTCGTGGGGGCCGGGATTCAGATGTTTTTTCAGATTCCCTTTGGGATGCCGCAATCATTCCAGCATTTGATGGTCTTTATGCTTCTACTTTTCTTCTGTTGTGTTGCTGTTAATGTTTCGTGCTTTGTCGATGATGATTCGTTCTTTTCATGCTCCTCTTCCTGTGATGACACAATTACTGAGGCCATTGTCTCTTCCAATTGGAATCATTCTTTCCCATGCGTGAAACCTCTCTCTCTCTTCGTGGCTCTGCACTATGCATGCATGGTCGATCCACATCGCTCTTTACCACAATTCAAAACTACTTACAAAATATGATTTATCTATGCTTAATTTTTTGGATTTTCTGTAAAAAAAAATATCTTATTGACAAGCTAAACATATAAAAAAGAGTAATTATAAGTATAATTGTGAAGTGAATAAACGTCGTATAATCGTTTAAAAAAAAATATGAGTATCATATTTTATTTATTTTTTGAAAAACGATTACTCAGTAATTATATAATTTATAATTGTAAATATATATTTTCTAAAAATACACTAAAAATTAATGATATAAAAATGTTGTAGAGTTGTAATAGTCTAGAATTACATATATAATGATAGATATTCGAAACAATAAATGTGGATATTGATACTTAAATTATCACAAATCTTTTGAAAAATGACATTTTTGTGGTATTATGAATAAAGAAGATGCTTATCAGTACTAAAAGTATATTTTTAATATTTGTGCAATTTCGGTATTGTATATTGCCTGTTAGAAGAGATTCAGAGAGTGATTAGTGTCAAATCTATGATAAAACTTTATAGAAAAAATGTAACTTATGGTTCTATTATAATTTAATATTATTTTTTAATTTAAAACTGTAAATATTATTTTCTAAAATTTATACGTACGAACACGGCCTGTAAACATTGCAGAAAGTGAGAGAGAATCTTTTGAAGCTCTCCTCTGGGCTCTGGCCATGGGCTTTGCTTTTTTATTTTATTTTATTTTCTCACTCTATCCCGAAGCGTTCGGTCTTCCTACGAGTCCGAGTTACTCATTCCCCCCTCTGGTCATAATTTTATATTTTCTTTTTAAAAAGGAAAAAGAAGATACCCCCATTGGGCCATTTCTCTTCTTTATTTTTCTCTCCAATTTTCCTTTCCGGATCCAAAAAGGCTAACGATTAAAAAAACTTCTCTAAAGCCCCTAGCTTTTATTTCTCTGTCTGCCATTAAAATGCCTTAAATATAACCCCTCACTTCCATCCCTTTACCCCACTTGCTAGCCTCTATCTCTCACTGCCCTGAAAGTTCACCTTCTGATCATTTCCGACGTCGGCGCTTCCCCTCTTCTCGCCTAATTCTCTCTGCCATTCTTTATAGCTTAATTTCTTTGAGTTCTTAAGAAAATGGGTTAACTTCCTGTGCTTATTTATCCCGGGTATCTTCTCCTTCCTTCCGTACTTACGATAGTTACTCGCAAGGGACATCACTTTACTTGGGTTTTCACGACGATTTTCGGGCGGGAAAATCTCAAAGAAATTCCGGGAAGGTCACTATTTTTCTATCACAACGCTACCTGGGTGTTCTGACTCGCCTCATTTGCTGTTCTATTTTTGCATCCCTCAATACTAAGCAAAATCCTAACAGAGAAGAAAGCACGAAAAATGATTAGTCTCACGGACCTCTACCACGTTCTCACATCCGTTGTGCCTCTCTATGTGGCCATGATCTTAGCGTACGGCTCTGTCAAATGGTGGAAGATCTTTAGCCCCGACCAATGCTCAGGAATCAACCGATTTGTGGCACTTTTTGCTGTCCCGCTCCTTTCCTTTCACTTCATCTCCACCAATAACCCTTATGAGATGAACTACAGGTTCATAGCCGCTGACACTCTCCAGAAGGTCATTGTCTTAGTGGTCCTAGCCATCTGGTCCAGGACCAGCTCAAGAGGCTCTCTCGAATGGTCCATCACACTCTTCTCACTCTCCTCTCTCCCTAACACACTCGTCATGGGCATCCCTTTGCTCAAGGGCATGTACGGAGACTCATCAGGGACCCTCATGGTCCAAATAGTCGTCCTCCAATGCATCATATGGTACACCTTGATGCTCTTCTTGTTTGAGTACCGGGGAGCCAGGCTCTTGATCGTTGACCAGTTCCCAGACACTGCCGGGTCCATCATTTCCTTCAGAGTTGATTCTGATATCCTTTCCTTGGATGGGAAAGAACCACTGGAAACCCAAGCTGAAGTCGGTGAAGATGGGAAACTCCATGTCACTGTGAGAAAGTCAGCTTCTTCTCGCTCCGAAATATTCTCCCGACGCTCACACGGGCCTAATTCCGGTCTTTCACTCACTCCCCGCCCATCAAATCTAACCAATGCAGAGATTTACTCGCTTCAATCATCAAGAAATCCAACTCCTAGAGGGTCCAGTTTCAACCACACTGATTTCTATTCCATGGTGAATGGTAAGAACGCCAGCAATGTGAGCCCGAGGCAATCCAATTTCGGTAACCTGGGTTTCGACGAGGAGAGCGGAGTCGGCGTGTTCGGGAACCCAGCGAGACCGAATGGGGCTTATCCGGCTCCGCCGAGTGCAGGAATTTTCTCGCCGGGTGCAAAGAAGAAGGCTAATGGGTGTGCTGGTGATGGAGGCAAGGACCTTCACATGTTTGTTTGGAGCTCAAGCGCTTCCCCGGTTTCCGAGGGTGGGATCCATGTTTTCAGGGGTGGGGGCGATTATGCGAATGAGCTTGGTGGGGTTGGTCACCAAAAAGGTTTATACAATAATCTTTGAATTTTTATTTCTTGTTGTGCGGACATTGTGGACTATTGGGCACGATTGATTGAATCTGCGAATGAGTCTCTCTTGGATTCTTTTGATTGTTGATGTTTTCATACTACTGTATTTGTCTGCTTGAATATGAATATTGGATTGATATTTGGGGTTCTTTATGTCTTGGGCGTGGGGTGGGGTTTTGTCGGATTTTGTTTGTTACTCCACGACTTTTCGTTTCCCCTTTCATCCTTGGATGGGATGTGATCTCTCGTTCTTCCTTTTCAGAGCAGATTCGAAACACAATACCCTGTTTTTCTTGGTCCCAAGTTTGTTCTTACTAGGAAGTAGGAACGATTGGTTTTATTCTGTCGTTTTCTGTTACTTTTTTGTTATTTTAATATCACATTTTTGTGTTCGATATCTAGATTATGATGAGTTTGGTCGAGATGAGTTCAGCTTTGGAAACAGAACACTGACGAATGGGGTTGATCGGGAAGGCCCGGTGCTTTCGAAGCTCGGGTCGAGCTCCACAACTGAGCTCCACCCCAAGGCCGGTGCTCACGGTGATTCGAAACCGGTGTCTATGCCGCCAGCTAGTGTAATGAGCAGACTCATCTTGATTATGGTGTGGCGAAAGCTCATTAGGAATCCCAATACCTATTCCAGCCTGATTGGCCTCACCTGGTCTTTAGTCTCATTCAAGTATGTTGAAGTTAAATGATTTCTCGTTTTAAAAGCAATTGGGAATTGTTGATTGCTGTCGTTTAATCGGTCCCTTCAAATTTACAGGTGGAATATCGTTATGCCTGCTATAATTGCACGTTCCATAGCCATTCTATCTGATGCTGGTCTCGGAATGGCCATGTTTAGTCTTGGTACGTTACTGCTTAAACCCTGTTAGTATTTCTTAGCTTTTTTCTGCTAGATGGTGAATCAGAAGCGAAAAGATCGTTTTTTTATTGCTAGATTTTTACATATCATTTTGTACTTTTATGGTGTTGCAGGCTTGTTCATGGCATTGCAGCCGAAAATGATTGCATGTGGAAACTCTGTCGCTTCCTTTGCCATGGCTGTTCGATTCATCACCGGCCCTGCTGTCATGGCTGCTGCCTCAGTTGCAGTTGGACTACGAGGGGTCCTTTTGCACATTGCCATTGTACAGGTGAAGAAATGTATACCGAGCCGTCTGTAATTTTTGGTTATCCAACTCTTTTTTACCAGACACAGCTTGCTCTTTCTTTGTGGATAATGTAAAAAAATCTCTCCTTAAATTTTCAGGCAGCTCTTCCCCAGGGGATTGTCCCCTTCGTCTTTGCAAAGGAATACAATGTTCATGCTGACATTTTGAGCACTGGGTTCGAGCACTATCCTTCTTATTCTCATTTAATTTCCGATTAACTACACCACACCTTTTACGAATGTGTACGTGAACATATCAACAACATACTCCTGTTCATGTTTCGTTCGTGGAGACATGTTAGAATGGTCATTGGTGGTGCAGTACAGATATATACACACATATATATTTTTGTTTTTAATGTTATTAACCTTGGTGGTCCAGTATCTACATATAGATAGATATATACGATAAATGTCATATTTAATTACAGGCATATAGATGTCTTTTTTATTTTTTTTTTCAAAATTTCTAAATGCAAATCTCCATTCTTTCTGCATACACACACATGCTAAGTAGCATTGACTCCGTAATCCATTACACTTCCAATTGGTTTTAATATCAGTTTGGTGGATGTTCATGTTGTTGCAGGGTTATATTTGGGATGCTAATTGCTCTTCCTATTACACTAGTTTACTACATCTTGCTGGGACTTTGAAGCTGAGAGAGACACTGAAGCCATTAGGGAAATAGTTAATATAGCAGTGCTTACCGTTTTCAATTTTTTTTTTTTTTTTTTGGGCTTTCTCTAACCAGACTGAACAAGATAGAATCTGCAGTAATGAAAGGAGAAAGTAGGGAGCAGCAAACAGGATAATTGAAGCACATATCATATTTTGAGCCGTCGGGAGAGCTCTTAACTTTTGTTGTCATTTTTCCCCCTTTTTTTCTTCTTAATGGTTAACCTAACCTTGTGCTCCTACTTTCTGCTCCTTTGAAGACGAAAGTGAAGCTTGTATTTGTGGAGATACCTCTACTTATTGCAACTACTTTTCAAAAAAAGATTTTGATTAGAAAGAATCTCTGCCTCAAAAAGTGCTTTCTTTTCTCTTCTTTTCTCGAGAAAAACGCGGCGAGCCAAACAGTCCTGTCTGGAGCTGGAACCAGCTGTCCCTGCAATCTTATCGTTCTGTGCTCTAGCTTAATTGTGTAAAGAAATTTAGGTTGGGAATTGAAAACATGGCCAGGGCTATCTATAGCTTTGTTAGGTTCAAATGGGAAATGGCCGTCATTAATCTACATAACATTACGATAATATGAGGAAAGCTGTGTAGCCTAGCCATGTCGGTTTTGTTCCATGCATACATATAACTTACTGGGGGGGACCCTATAGCCGAAACTCTAAAAGCCCTAGTTTTTAGAGTGATGACTATCAGAAACTTTTGACCGATTCAAATTTGTCCACATCTCTGGTTAGAATTTTGTCCAACATATCATTATTAAATAGCGTTTAAATCCCTACGGATTGGGAATTTGAATATTTTGAGAATTTTTTTTATTGTTTTTTTATTTTTATTTACATAACATTGAGATCATCTCACTACATTACCAAACATAACTTAAAATGATAATAGAAAGTATGTTCATTCTCGTCCATTCAATTGATAACAAGACATGGTAACTAAGTAGCATGAAACTTGTTCCCAAATCAGTGAATGGTATGAATTTTGAGCCGTAGGATATCAAATTATTACTCAATCTCGAGAGATAAAGTTATGAGTTTAAATTTATAATTGTGTTCAATTACATATACATGATGCATATAAGATACAGACAGTGTACCAGATCCCTCAATTTTCACCAAATTCAATGCTAATTGTTAATAGGACAAAAAAATAAGAAAGAAAGGATGATACCAAATGAATCAGATAAAGAACAGGAATTTCTAGGCAGAGAAGTACCGCAAAAATCTCGAAGGAAGTAAACCAAATGAAAAGAAACCGAAAATTTAGTTACAAGTATGATTCTCATTTAATATATGAACTAATTTAATATAATTGGTAAAAAAATAAATTTTATTAAAATTAATATTAATTTAAATTTTAAATATAAAAAAATTAATATTAATATACAGATTAATAAAACTTTATTTTTATATATATAATAAAACTTAAAAGAAAATACAAACAACCTTGTTTAATAATTCTATTAATCACATCACATATTATAGATATTTATTAAAATTTAAAAAAAAATATAAAATAAAAATAATAAATAACAACATTCAATTAATATAATAAAAAAGAGATTCTATGCATCATTTCACGTCATATTAATTATAAATTTTTATATCAATTTAATTGTTCTATTTATTACTTATATATTGTATATTTATTATAAAGAAATAAAAAAATTAAAATAAATGTATATAATGAAAAAGATAATATGTAGAATTATTTAAAATAAATAATTAAAATTGATGTTTGGCCTGAGATGACGTGTAGCAAAACCATCTCTCATTACACACCCACCCGTAAAGTCTGATTCACGTTCCATCATCTCAATCCATCGAAAAAAAGCCGTATTTTCAGTAAAAAAGCATAGTGAACTTGAAAATTGACAGTCATAAAATAGTAGCGGAGACAGGGAGAGAGAGAGAGAGAGACAGCAAACATTTGGCTCTGGGTTCACTCATGACCTGCACGCAGTTTTTTCTTTCTAAAAAGGTTCTTCTTTTAGTGTAAAAAAATTCCAGGAATCTAAATCAAAGCAGACAACCCTTGCTGTTCTGTCAATTTATTAACAGTACCATTTCCTTCTTTTCCCATGTTATCACTTCGGAAAATTCTAAAGCGAAGAACATGAGACTATCCCAGTGAACAAAATGATGAAGCGGGCCCTTCTTTATTAATATTTTTCGTCATTTTCACATATTTTAAATTATTATTATATTTATCAATTATTCAGCTATAAAGTTATCTAAAAATAGATTAAGATTGAAAACTATAAAAAATAAATACAGAATAAACATGCATGCACATGATGTTCCCACGCATGTTTCGTTCCTTAAGAATAATATTAGAAGTTGTAAAGTCATATGAAAACTGGTTTCTCGTGGTTTGAACATGGAAGACTGGTTTCAGTGCCAACATAAACTGTACGTTTTCGCTCAAAGAATATAAAGATTAAAAGGCAAACCCTACTTTGTTAGTCCAAAAGCAAAAGCTGCTACAGTGGCGATTGAGGTATAATTAATGTAATTCAAGTCTTCATTTTTTAGCATGCCCCTGACAATATAATGTACCCTTTTCGTATATATCTAAACATTGTCTAACTCTTATAGATATACGAAGATTATATAAAATAAAATTATAAACTGTTGTGATTTTGTAAAAGATATTAGATTTATTTTATGATAAAAATAATTTTATAATCAGATGTACTACATAAGTCACATCAATTTGTGAGTTTATTTTTATATAATTATTTTGTTGTTAAAGTATTTTTTATTTGATAATAATTTTCATATGACATAAATATTTTTTAAATTTTGTTACGTACAAGTAAAGTCGCGTATTAATTTACGTATCAATACTGATTTCTTCATATTTAAAATTTAAATTAATATTATTTTTAATAAAATCTATTTTTTAACTAATTATATTAAATTAGTATATATATTAATTCATAATTATACGTTATATTTTTCCATACTTTTTAGAAAAACAGGAGAAGTAAACTTTACTAATTGTTTTTTTTAAAAGATTTCTGGTCAGTCTTGACAGGGAAAGTGATACACGCATTATTTAATTTTTGTTAATTTTTATTAACAAGAATCTCAATGATATTACCTCATGGCCTGGGCCTGGCTTTCTCAAAGTCAGAACCATATATATCGAATAGCACGTCCTATTATGCATGTCAGAGGCCTTTTTCCAGCTCATGTTCGCAAGTTTTGGGCCATCAAAAGAGCTTTAAGCAGGCCTAGCTAGCCTCCCCGTGAAATCAAGGGTACGTAGGGCTGGTTAGGGTGGCGTTTGAACAGTAATTTTAAATGAAATAAATTGAAATAAAAATTAATAAAATATTATTTTTTAATATTATTTTTATTTTAAAATTTAAAAAATTGAATTATTTATTATATTTTATATGATAATTTAGAAAAATTATAATGATTAGATAAAATGAGTTAAAATTAACTCTAAATCTAAATAAAATTATGTTCATTAATATCTTAACTCCGAAAGACTTAAAGAATAATGGTATAAATTTTAAATATATAAGCTGTCGCGCAAATGTATTTTCATTAAAAATTTGGTTTTATTGTAAAAAGTATGAATAATTCAGTCTTTTTTTTTTTAATTCAAAAAGTTTGTTTATGTCCTAACATTACTCATTAGATCTACTTTAAATAAAAAATGATTTTACAATTTTATATAATGCAACAATATATATTAATTTTTTATTTTATTTTTATATTTTTGTGAACCAACTTGTAATTGAAAAGTGAGATTTGGGGAACTACGACACATTTTGGTAACACTATCATGATCACATGTTTCAGCTCATGATCAGCCGATGTCATCATCTTGTAAAAACAGGTAGAAGTTCAAGTACTCGCATATATAATCCCATTGGCTAACATATATATTCGATCATTAACCTGTCATAACGGCAAAAGTAATTTAAGTTGGAACTAAATAATAATAAGAGTTATATAATTACAATTTTATTTATAAGACTCGATTATTTTATTTGTTTTTTTTTAATTCAAATTTTGAAATTTAAATTTCATGATATTTAGTCTATCAATAATTGATATGTAGAGAAATAAATTTTTTATAAATTTTTCTTAAATATATTTAATATTTTTAATAATAATAATTTTATATTGCATGCAGTAGGATTGAGAATCATGATAACAATTAGCATATATATATTATTAATTTAATTTGAAGAGTCAAGTCTTCGAAACTTTGGTCCAAAAACATGGCTACTAGGTTTTTCATGACCCACATGATATATATATATATATGTCGCCGAACGATCGAATTTGTGGACCTCCGAAATAAAGTGGCCTACCAAATTATTGTATCATGCAATATTGAATAATTTGGTCAAAGATCGGACGTTTAATGAACAACGTTATAATGAAAGGTCGGAATCCGATAATGGGAAATAGTACTTGTAACCTAACCCAGAGGCAGAGGTACTACGTACGTGGTGGATGTTGTACAACATGCAGGACAAGAGTTGGCCTAATTAAGCTAGCTATCACATGATGACCTGACTAGCTGCTACTTCAATTAAATATATATACACATTAACTTACCACCATTAATTTGTTCGTAAAAGCAGCTATATATATATATCATTAAGGAAAATACATATATAAGAGTAGAGTAGAGTATGCACCCATTTAATTAATTAATTAAAACAGGAAAACGATTTTGCGACAGCCTGTAAGTCACTAATTTAATTAATTAAGACGTGACTCTGTACCATGAGTAGCTTTTTAGCCGGATTGGGGGGATATATATATATATATATATAAATATATATATGCACAAACCATAAAAAAAAAAAAAGTTTGTTATTTTAATTGAGAAAAGATTATAAATAAGCATTTTTCTTGCAAGCGGTGACACATAGCTGCCGATCATTTCATATTTACGTATTGATATATATATTAATTTAATTTAATTGGTTAAAAATAAATTTTATTAAAAATAATATTAATTTAAATTTAAAATATGAATGAATCAATATTAATATACAGATTAATACGTGATTTTACTCGTACATAACAAAACTCCTGACCAAATATTTGTACTGGCGACACATAACTGTAGCTACAAACCAAAGCCTCGCTGCAATTAATTAGGATCGTTATATAACGGCGATTTTATGTTCGTGTTAAAAATACTTTTTATGGTGCGTTTAATAGAACCAAACACATGAATGCAACATGAAGAATATTGTGGTGACACTGCCTTGCAGCAAAAATATTTACTTACGGTGATTCCATAAACCGTCATCATATAAATATCGCCTCTTATTTGTAGCGTTTACCTTTGCTGCGACGAAAACTTCCCGCAAAAGATAGGGAATGTTGAGCGATTCAAATACTCAACGTGAAGAGTGAAAATCAAAGGCAGCTTCTGATTCTTACCGGCTGATGACTGTCGCCGCACCAAAAATAAAATAAAAAATTTGCTGCCTAATGATGTAGTGTTGTAATAAACAATCTTTCAACTAGATTACAAGATAAATGGGGATGAATATGGATAATTTTATTAGAGTCAAGACCTAGCTATTTGCATGCATTAATTATATATAATGTGATGTTTGTTGGGATCCTCGATCACTCCACTATTATCAGTTGCTTAGCGAAAAGGGGTTTGTTTCTTTAAAATAACTTATCTCAAGCTAGCTGCTAGCTATGGGATAGAACAAGGATCTGTCGATCGATCTAACAATATTATCATGCAGTACTTTGATGCAAACAGCTAGAGCTCACTGCATGCATGCTTAAATTAGGTACAACACATGACTCTGATCTGTCATCCTCTCTTTTCTAATTTGGGAGTCACTGTACTCTCACGTGAACAAAGCAAAAACAAAACGTATTAAGCGGATTATGAAACCAAAATTCCATTGATGTACGACGTTACACAGTAGTACTACTAGTAGTAGTGCTGATTATGATCAGTGAAATGTTCCTAAAAATAATGCATCGATCACGTGAGTGTGAGTACTTATCAATCAACGTCTTATATATCTGCAGTTTGATCCCTCAGATTTTTCTTTAGTACTACACCTACTACGTTTGAAATTGTAATAATAGAGATGCTCATGAGGTCCTTTTCATGTATTCGAGCGCTAGCTTTTATATCGGATGGAAAAATTAATGACAAAATTGAAAGGATAGTGCACTTAAATCTTGATTTCTTAGAAGATAAAATTAGATTTTATAATAATTTCAAGAGATTTTAATCATATTATATATTAGTTAATCCATTTAGAGTATAATTATTAGAAGTTACAATATCCTTAAATATTATCTCTGAGCATATCTAACAGCTACATTCGTTGGTCCGAGAAATTTGATCTACTTTTTGCACGACAACATTATTAAATCAACGCACAAAAGGTCCCAAAGGAGCCAAGAACCAGAAAATTCTCATATTATATAACCCTAAAGACAAAACGCCACCGAAAGCTTCCTGCACTTTCTTATTTCACACAGTGATCAGTCAAGGATCCAAATCATAAGCACAAAGGGGAGCCCAGCATGCATCAGCCTGCCGAAAACCAAGACCTCTACCGCTTCATCACCGGCAACGGCGTTATCAACGTCGGAACATATGGTTTCCCGGCCAACTGTGAGTTTCCGGGGATGCAAAGCTTCTCATGTAGTTCCTCATACTATCCCTTGGGGGTGTCGGGTTTAGCGGATACGCCACCGCAGGATAGAGCACTTGCCGCTTTAAAGAATCATAAAGAGGCTGAGAAGAGGAGGAGAGAGAGAATCAACTCCCATCTCGATAAACTCAGGAGTCTTCTTCCTTGTAATTCTAAGGTAATTAATTGGCATATTATCTTAACTTACATGCACGGGTGCGCATGTGTGTAAATTCTTTCTATATATGTGGGGGTTAGGTACTTTACTGACTTTGATGTTTGAGAAGGACGTTCTTTTCCAGGTGAAGGGTTAGCGTCTGCGAACGAGAAAGAAATTGTTTTTTTTACTCAACATGTGTTTTCGATTTGATTTTTGAATGGTCGTCGTAAAAACTATTACAGCCTTGAAGGGTCACAGACTCACAAATATACCTTGCTCCACATAAGATTCTCGTGTTCGTTGTGTTTTTTGTTTTCATGTTGACTGTTTGGTTACTAAGAAAAGTACACAAGGAAATGAGAGAGATAGAGATACGTTGAATCTTGTACTTTCCACTATTTATGTCCGAGTAAGGCGGCTTCTCTTTGGAAAAGAGTACTCTCATGGCCGGTTTACTTGCTCAAACTTAATTTTTTTCATGAACTAATGCTTTGATTTTATTTTCGTTTTGGTCTGTGTGGCGGGCCGAAGTGTATTTTGAAAGAAAGGACTCAGAGTTTCAGTTTTTGTTGTTTCTATTTCTAGGAAGATTAATTAATTAGGATGTTCTGCTACAAGAGAAGAAGAAGAATGGAGTACTTAAGAACTAGCTTTATGAATTTAGATGATCTGAAATCTCGGGTTCACAAAATTCTTTTGAGACTTTAGAATGTTCAAACTGCATACACAGAATCTGAAAAGAGATAAGGGGTCAAGGCCTTTTTATCTTCTATGGCTACTCGTCACTTTAATTGGGAAAGTTGCCCCAGCTTTTCAAAATACGGTTTTCTGATCCCCCAACTCTATCCCTTCTGATCATCTTTACTTTTTCTGCATCTTCTCAGACAGACAAAGCTTCACTATTGGCAAAAGTGGTTCAACGTGTTAAAGAGCTGAAGGAACAAACGTCAGAAATCACTGAACTGGAAACCTTCCCGTCTGAAACTGATGAAATCACCGTACTCTCGGGCGACCACAGTGATGGCAGATTAATATTCAAGGCGTCATTGTGCTGCGAGGACCGCACCGATCTGATACCAGACCTAATCGAAATTCTAAAGTCTCTCCATTTGACAACTCTAAGAGCAGAAATGGCCACACTCGGCGGAAGAATTCGCAATGTTCTTATTGTCGCTGCGGATAAAGATCACAGCATTGAGTCAGTACATTTCTTGCAAAATGCCTTGAAATCTTTACTCGAACGTTCAAGTTCTAGTGAGCGGTCCAAAAGGCGACGCATATTAGATCGAAAAATGATTATGTAACCGTACGTACGTGATTGCTTGTTTCGATTTCCAAAATTATCGTTAGCTTTTGCATTTCATATCTTCCGAACATCGAGAGCTAGTTTACAATATGCAGTGTGATATGGGGGTTTGTTTGTTTCAACCCATATAATATGACAAGAAGAACAATTTATGTGTGAGCTTGTTGATATATAATTGGCTATTAGGTCAAGACTTCAGAATCTACAGCTTAATTAGTACTTGACATATATAGTTTTTCCAAGAAAAGTGCAAGAGTCTATAATTTAAGTATGAGCTGATTTGTTTATATATATATATGCATGTATGCAAGTGATTTTGTTTCATGCAATGGTGTGATCGTTGAAAATTAATCATGAATAAAGATAAGGAATTTGGAACAGGTTTTCTCTTCCTTTTTTTCTGGTTTTTTTTGGGGGGGGGGGGGGGGGGGGGGGGGGGGGGGGGGGGGGGGGGTTGTGTGCTCCATTAATATTTGGCTTGAGTTCTGTAAGTTGGTGATCAGAATTGCTGAGAAGTGAGCTGGTGATCAGCTGGTTAGATCATGATAGATAGTATGCATTTAACGTGCCGTCTTCTAAAAACAATGGAACTCTACGAAGTTGCATGGATTTTTCTGACAAGAACAATTTGATTGAATTGCTGCTAATTAATTCGTGTACGTAGTCTTCGAACGAAATGCATGCTCTGTATTTCTTGTAAAGACTCATGATTTATTGAAACTACCAATGTAATTAAGTTTTAAGGACTTTCAGTAATTTATAAGCTGTGCTGTATGAGAAAATTACATTTGATATTATCTCCACTTTGGATTTTGAATGCGAGATGTTCCCTCCAAATACGTTTCTGTCTTCCCTAGATCCAGGGGTACTGTTCCTTCGGGCCATATTTCAAATCGTTCTGGTCTCGGACCACGCACTACTAAGCTTTGTTTGGATTATATAATATAGTTCATTATTACCTTTTACATTCATTTTTGCAAGATTATGTTTTTTTTTTAAAGAAACTAGCTTTGGTTTTTTCCAACATTACCGAGTTTTCAACGTTGCCAATTGGATATAATATTATATATACTTGGGTCAAAAGTAGTAGCAACAGCAGTTGGATTGGCATTATATAGCTAATCACTGCTACATGTTTTACGGGAGCGATTTCTAAAAATTAAAAATATGATTTTTGTAGTACTCATGTCTCCTTCCTACTTATCAATTTCCCGTTGCAAGAAGAATAAAATCAGACAATCTCCTTTCAGATCAAGTACTGCGTGGACAGTATATTCAGGGACTATCTGCAACCTTTCGATGGAGGTAACAAATTTTGCAGCTTCTCATGAATTTAGGTTTGGAGGAACGTTTGAAATGTTTAGGTTATTTAATTTGGGGTTATGAAACTAAGTTCTGAATTATGGATGGTAGAAGTTTTCGTTGTTTGGTCCAATTTTTGAGGATCTTTGATCAATAATGAGAGATTGACCAAGTGAACTGATCATGATCGAAAGCATGCAGTGTTATACATAATGGCCAAATGAACGAGAGAGAGAGAGAGAGAGGGGCGAAGGCGTGCGTAAAGGGAGCTGGCAAAAAGCAGTAATCATGGGGGCAGTGACAAGAAGACAAGAGAGACCCATAGGAAGTGTGGTGTTATGTGTGATGTTGGGGGGGGGGGGGGGGGGGGGGGGGGGCTCTTTTTCTTTTTCTTTTCATTTCATGAGTGGAGACAATGTGCATTGCGGATCGGACAACCCTGTCGGGGACGTGCTTTCAATCTCTGCAAAGTGCAAACCTCTCTGTGTGGCCCTGGCGTGCATCCTTTTCTTATACGATAGAATTGGTCCTCTGTGCTAACCTAGCTATGATCTCTGTCTGTCTCTCTTTGACCAATCATAACTCCCACTGGATTCAATCAGCTTTCTCCACTGTACGTTTGCAGATGCAGCATGATCTGCATCATCTCGTGCATCCTAAAATCTACATAACTATTACTGCTCGCTTTGTAATCTGGATATACATAACTACGGTACGTATTTAACTAGGAGATCGATTGAGCACTTTCCCATAAAATCACTGTACAACTACAACCTAGCACTGTTCCTTCCTGCGTTTTTCAGTCATCTTCCTTTGGAAGATGGTGATAACAGTTGTTTCGATGCTTTGGAGCAAATTTGAATATCTATGAAAGCTCTGGACATTTGGCCCTGACAGTTCGAATTCTGGAAGTTTTTACATGGATCCATATATATTTCTCAAGGGCTTTCAGAAGTACTCTCGCACGGATTTTGCATTGAGCACTTGGAATTCATGGAATGAGGTTCTAATCTGAAATTTTTGACCTCAAACACCCGATGGGTCCTAATTTTGTCATGATCTTGGAGTTGGTGAGTAAAAGATGTTATACAGTGCTTAGAGAAGTCATTGCAGTAGTCATGATCCGTTCCAAAATAATAATGGGAAAAAAGAGGTCAAGAAGAAAGAAACAGTCCCTACACAATTATTGGAACTTGGAAGAGACATAGATGATAGATCCTCAAGCAAGAAGCTAGTCATGTAGTACTGTCAGAATGACGATCGATCGAGGACTCCAAATTTGGAAACGCCAACGGATCCATTTCCCTCGTCGTCGGATGATCAGTTCAAATTCTGAGGACGTGATGATCAATACCTGTACCAAACATCTTCCACTTCACCCCTCCTTTTGATGAACTTAAGAAAAACCGTAGTTTCAAAACGAAAGAATTTGGTGAAATTATCTACAAATTATATTCTGTGTTAAGTATTAAAAAGTTGATCGCGATTTAAAAAAGAAGAAATGAAAAGTGAAAAAAATCGTCTGTGAGTTATTGTATGAATTTTAGGACCTCGAAAAGAAATTATTAAACTACACGAAGTCGGTCCTATAATATTTATTATTAGTAGTGTTACATATACTTATAGTTTTACTTATATCACTCATTTTATTAGTTTTATTTTAAATTTTATATTTTCATACTATCAATAACTGATATGTGAGGAAAGTAAATTTTTTCAAATACATTTATCATTTTTTATTTATTATTATTCGACTGAATTTTTCGAAATCACTAGGGTCATGATCCATTGCCAACTTGGGTGCAATTGTAGAGATCACTGTCCAACCTTCCAAAGGGTTAGAAGCAATTGGTGCAAGAGTCGAATAATTGATAGAAAAAGTCTCTCATATGGCAACTGTTAACACGAGCAACTGGTACAAGACATTCCTTTGACAGGAGTAAGCTAGCCCAACATATGCATGGGTCTTGATGTGTCGAGCTTGTTATTAACAGCCCATGCTGGTGTTTTATCCAGAGGCCCAAATCGGCAACTGGGCTAGTTAGCATGAGAAGGCAGCTCCACCTTACTCTATTCATGTTCTCAGCATATTCACTGATCGATAAAACTTTAAGAAATGTTATTATTTTGAGGAGATACTTGACTCTTAGATTCAGTTTGGCAATTAAAAATTTTTATTTTAAATTTAAAATTCTCATTTTATTATTATAATTTTTTCAAATTTTCATATAAAATATAATAAATAATTTTATTTTTTTAACTTTTTTAAATATTAAAACAATAACAATAAAATATATCTTAAAATTCAGAATTTTCATATCAAAATTATTAATGGCCAAACTGAACCTAGGCATATTACGGTATTTACGGCGATCTTAAAAATTGTAGATTGGATTTGGGTTTGGGCTTATATAAGTAGGTTGGGCTTCATATATATATATATATTTATATTTTCTTCTCGTACACAGTGAATGGGTTCAATAAATATAACTTGAGGTGTTGGGATGTTGGAAGGTTACGTAGATTCTTTTATATAACTTGACATTGTCAAATTCGACAACAATAGAGGACAATCTCTTTCATTATTGTTGCTTAAAACAGACAGTTACCCACTTTAAAGCATCGAGGTGCCTTAAGCAATCAGGTATATATATCCTTTATCCTTCCCGCTTGTCTTGGCATCAAAGCTCGCTCGTGACAAAAAATAAAACAAAACATAAAAACTAATGGACTACTAAGATAAGGAGTAATGCTACCTATAATTTGCAATGCATGTATAAATAATTTTATCTTTAAAATTTTTTTAAATTATTAAAATATCTCTCTTAAAATGATATTTTTTCTCCTTTAATAAAAGGTTTGCACATGTAATCTCTACTTGAAGATTGTAAATAGAATTTTTCTAAAATAAGTGACTGGTTGCGTGCTTTGGGTTGTTTAATTTCTACCAGGTATCAACCAGTTTATTGCTTGTATTTAAACCTTCCAAGCTGAGCATCTGTTAATACAAACGGGGATGTACTTGTTATCCCATACAACATATTTTATATATTTTAAAAATGATTTATTTTATTTTATTCTTGTTAAATTAATTAATTTGTTCTACTTATTATCCATACACCACATACTTATTAAAAAAAAATAAAAAAAAAAATAAAATAAACGTGTTGTGTGTTGTGTATAAGGGATGAATATTCAATACAAAATGGAAAATGATAAATTTATAATTAGTCTACAATTATTTTACAACTCCACTTAAAATGAATGGTAGTTATGTATAATTAAAATTATTTTTTTAAATTAAAGTGACATAATTATATTATAAAAGAATCATAAAATTTGATTGTTTCCGTTAAATTAATACGCAATAATATTGTCTTGTTTTGTGATGTGTCATAGAAATTAGAATAAGCATTTGCTTGGACCATAAGTTATTAAATCTAGTTCTTTATTGGCTTGAAAATTTTGCAATTAACTTAAACTCCTTACGGCCTTCACGTCTTACCCACTCGTGGACGGAAAACTTTTATATATATATATATATATATATGATAAATGATATTTGCAGTCGTAGTTGTGCAAGCGATATGCAGTCACTTTAAAAAAAATAAATTAATATGGAATCCACATTAAAAAAACTATCTTTTTAATCGTAGACCTTACTATTTTTTAAAATAATTATGCGACATTTATAATTTTGCGACTGTAAATAATATTGCTATATATATATATATAATAACCTGCATGCGTAGAGAGTGAAGCGTTCTTTCGGGGTTCTTAACCACCACCCTGTTGTTGGTTAGCAAAGAGCAGCTTTTAGGAACTGCCTTAAAACAATTAACAAGACAATATGATATACACACACAAGTAATATAATGTACATATTCTTTAGGAGTAATATTATATACAATTATTTTTACGTATTTTACTAATATGATTGACTGGATTTATATTTTGTTAATATACAACCAATCATATTAATGAAATGCGTAAAAGAATATACAAAAATGACTACACATAAAATTTTTATATTCTTTACAAGGGTAATGATATGTGTTCATGGGTGTATTTGTATCGTGTGAAGTTATAAGCATTAGATTATATAAGCCAATTCAAACTTGACCTGTTTAATTAACAGATGACACGACATGACTTGTTTAACTCGTTTAGTAATTAATTTTCAACAAGTTAATTTAGACACGATCTATTTTACTTGCTTCAATTCGTATATTTATTTTTTAACCTAATTAATATAATTTATTATATAATACAAAAATAACTATATAAATAATTCACAAATTATTTATAAAATAGTTTATTATCAATATCCAAATTAATAACATATAAGACAACTAATATTTTCATAAAATAAAAATTACATATTAAAAAAAAGTTTATATATAATGTAGTCAAATACTAATATTAATATCACATATTCTCAACATCAGAAAAAGACATATAAGATCATCAAAATATTTATAAAATTTAGAAAAAGAATTTATTTGTGTTATACGGGTTGATTGTGGGTTTTGTGGATTGACTTGAAATTGACTCGTTTATTAATTATGTCTTATCAATTCAATTTGTTATAACCTAAACTCATTTATATTAAATTCAAATTTACTAATGTCGTATTTATACGTCTATCATATATTGCTACTCTTACAGGCAACATGGGGATATACTTATATCACATCAAATTTATCAATTTATAAGATTATGTTTATATAATTACTTTGTGAGTAGGGTATTAATATGATTCCAAGTAAAATCAAGTTTTGTAATTTGTACAGCCATTTTCAATTGCAAGGCACAGCTTTTAAAACCAGTTACTAGCGCAGTTAAAAAGATTGAAACAGCTTTAATTTGTCTATTACTCGTTGTCCTTTCGAATATCAAAGCATGCAGTAGTCCAGAGTCCTGATGATATCACAGTGCAGCCAAGCAAAACCCCCTGCCTCTCCTCCACAAGTTGAAAAAGAACAAAAAATACTGGATGAACCCCTCGACAATAAAGAACGCTCGGCTGCCTTGGGCAGCAAATTAATTAGAAAAAGGTATTTCTTTCCCGCCAGATTAATGACTGGCCTGGGCCTCGACTCTCTTCGATCCCCACCTTCACGGCTCTAGAATCCAGTGGGATGGGTTCAATACATAGTGTAGTTTGTCTTATTTTGTGTTGGAGTTTCTTGCTGCTTTTCAGTGGTTCTCTTTGTTTTCTTTTGTATAGTTGCAATCTAATTCAGACCCTGCCCCCAACAGAAGTACTACTGCAGATAAAATAACAGTTTTCTATCTTTAAAAAATGTCTGCAATTTTAGAAGGAAAGGTGTCAGGAGAATAAAATTAATCAAGTGAGCAAGAAAGTTGCATTTTGGGGAGGTGGACTGTTGGAGAATATATCTCTGATCCCTATGAAAGTCCAACAAAGCATATTAATCTTTTGAACACGGAACCATCACAGAAACAACTGCCTTACCGCGATGTTTGACATGTGTCTTAGATGATTGCTCCCACCTAAAAAGAAAAGAAAAAAGAATGAAAAGAAAACATCGGATCAGAACAGCATAAACTGCCGTAGTTTGCTCGAAGTGCTACAAGGGACCATGTTGTGGCCAATTCAATGATCAAAGAACCTCAAATGGCTGTACGTCTGTCATTTTCCCCATTCCTTCTCTCTGGTCAGAGCATTTTAACGAAATGGAAACTGGGTTTCTGTTGGGTCACCTAACAAAATCATAATGAAGATAAAGTGGGGGCTACCAAACTACGATTATGCACGTAATGATGACATTTCTCAAGGCGTTCCTGTGCTCAAAACGGGTTCTAAATAATGACATATCTCAAGGCATTACAGTCCTCCCTCCCTCCCAAAAAAAAATATTTAACTCCAACTTTAGACTTTCTGGCAGCCATTTGGGAAGAGATTAAAAGAAGCTAATTTTCGTGATTAGCGCCTGAATATTACCATTGGATTCTCCTTATCAACTGAGTTTTAACAAACATTTGACCTAGATGGCTAATAGTGTCTTATTAGTCAAGCAATTCCTTGCTGTGGCGTGGAAACATCTGTACCCCATGTTATTCCATGTTCATAGGCAATTTTTAATCCGCACGTACCAACTCTCTCTCTCTCTCTCTCTCTCTCTCTCTCTCTCTCTCGTGGAGGAACATATATACAACTTTCATTGTCTATCATCTGTAACAGCTTTATTCTATAGAAAAAGAAGGGTCGGAGAGGATGGCATCAAGGAATCAGAATTCTTTTTTTGCTATTTGCACAAAGCTCCACTACGCAATAAAGTAGCATGATTGTAGTCCTTATTTACCTTTCCCTAAATTTAGGGTATCATCTACATATAGTGGACAGAAAAAGAGCTTACCAAATCTAATTCATATTCTTTTGTTCAGAGATCCCTTTTTTTTTCAGGGACTTTGTCAGCAATAGTGAGAGGGTCACAAAAAGGTTCGCATTTTGATCAATCTTAGTTCAATGTATTCATTTGTCACCAAGTTACAGCCTTATTTTGCTTAAATTGTTTCTTTATAACAAGGATTGGAACCATGAGTACTTTGCTTTACCGCTTCCTCGCTAATTACTTAACAATTAATGCACTGAAAGATGGGAAGCATTTGTGATGCTTAAATTCCACTCTACAATCACATCATCGTGTGTATGAAGAATCGAAAGTGATAGGATTAAATATCATTTTTTTGTTGGTTTCTCTTTCTGAGCAGGTTCGTATCACATGTTAATTGCATGAAAATTTGTCTCTAAGTCACGGTTTTCGGCTAAGAAGCATTCAAAGTCAGCCTGCATTAATATAAAAATGCTTCGGTGGTCGCATCATATTAAGGATTTAGCAATAAAAACAAAACAAAACTCCAGCTGCATGGTTGCAATAAAAGGGCAGGGAAAAAAAGCATGAGAAAGGAGGAATTCCTCTCGGTTGGGGCTGAGGATCGGAGCTAGATTGGGTAAGACTGAACACGAGGGAGCGATGTAAGACAAAATGATTCAAAATTGTCAAAAGTTACAACCTGAAATATTTGGCAAGCTCCATGCAAGTGACGTTCCTTAATTTTCACGAGCGCACGTACAAGACCAGCGACTAATTAAAGCCCAGCTAGAGGTTGTTGGTGGATCAATTAAATTTCAACATGATTAGAGATTACAAAATTTTCCATTATTTATTTATTTTTTTATAAAAAAAATCCACGTTTCCATGCATGATCTAGATGCTTAATTATATAAAACATCGATAAACACATGTTTGTATTAATGTTTTCTTATTGGTAGAGAAAGTTCTATGATTTAAAATAAGGTAACAACTAGCCAGCATGTATTCCGAACAACAAAGAGGTATATGAAAGCAGGTTTTGATTGTTTCGGATCACCTGTATCCATGCATTATTCTGAAAAACAAATTACTTGCCAGAAAAATGATAGTTCGTGGTATAATTTAATGTTTTCTTTGCTTTTCTCAGGGCATAGTGTGCTGAAATGTTCAGGAGGTGGGAAATGAATCCAATCATTCCTTATTATCTTAAGCAGATCAAATGAAAGAAGAAAGAGTGGTAACCCAGATGGATTATTGATCATGCGTGTGGTTTTAATTTAATTATAGAGAAGTTTTTCTACTTTGAAAGCTTCTCAATTCATGGTTGGTTTTGGAGGAGGGTCCATTAATATATTAATGTGACCACCGGATGCCAACCTGATCTCAGCTCATTAATCATGATGCTCCAAATATTGCACACCTCATATCATATCAACATTATGATTTACATATACCTCTTAGAAACATGAAGTATATTATATTATACCCATAAAATAAATAATGATATCATGTATTTCTTTTCTAATTTTACTGATCTTTGAAGCAAATGCTATGTGCATGACACATGCCCTGTGCCCTAGTCTTTTCTTAGGGTTTTCCTTGATTTTTCTTCTCTGCTTTTTTTTTGGACACATTTTCAGAATGAAAGTTAAACTGCAGCAGCCTGCATAGGTCACCTACCAAACATGTTTAGCCCATTCATAGTCACTGACCATGGTCATGCCCTTGGCCTTGGTTTTGTTAAAAACACACACAAACACATATATGCATACATACACGCTTCATATTATGTTAATCAGTATACCATTCAAGTGGCAATGATGTAGATATGAATCCGATTGGTGGGGGTGGGAGTGTATTTACTCCCTTGATTAGGAATAAAGCTATACTTAATGCTTGTCAATGACATCTGACTCTTTATTTAGGAACAAGAAAGTAGCTGCACCTACTTTCGAGCAAAAGCCCACAGAAATGAATGGCATCTTACCCTACCAATTAAGGGTACATGATGGGTACATCTCAGGGTAGATTTCCATGAGATCTGCTGAACTTTTTACTACTTTATGCTGTCTTATTTCGCAAAAGAAAACTAAAATCTGGATTTAGGTAAGATACTAAGTTGATTATTTAAACCCAATTTGAAGCTTTTTAAGTCCTGCAGAGAACAGATATGCTACTTTTAAGTACCTTGCAAATTGTGAAGGCTTGAAAAGCTCTGGTTCAAGATGGGTACCTCCAATTACAGGGTCTATTATTACTGTTCAATTATTATTGAAGTTAAAGAGGTAAGAGATGATTGGGTTTTCCTAGAAAAGACTCCCCGTGTAGGAAACCGAAAAAGAAAAAGAAATTAATGATAAAACAATTAAAAAGGCAGAGCCTTTCAAAGCCCAACGAAAGCTGGTCAAAGCTCAAATAAACACACACGCAGACAATGGTAGCTCAATCGGTTTAACTTCTTACAATGTTCACAAATAATGGAAATGCAAATGCATCTATCCTTTGCTCTTAGTTTTTTGGGATCAATAACGACAGGCTGGAAGGATCCAAACCAAACCCCACTTCCATGGTTCCATTATTATTAGAGAAGAACGGACTCTTCAGTCTCTAATAAAGTTTCATATTTTCCGCACAAACAGAACCGGTAGCAAGAAAGAAAAGCTTACATAAAGTGAGAAAAAGGAGGCTTGGGGTTTCTTTTCTTTTCTTCTTTCCTTGCAGCCTCTGCCAAGCATCTTTGTTCACTTTTTTCCCCTTCCTTTTCCAACGTTCTCTCTCATTCTTTCCCTCTTGGAGAAGTTTTACTGGGTTTTCTGCCATCATTTCCTCTGTTTTAGCTAGAACTTACTTCTTGTTGAGGTGAGTCTTTATTGGCTTTCCTCTCCGGCATTGCACTGTTTATTTAAGAAGAAAAAAAAAGTTAATTTGCCTTTCTTATTAATTTTCCTTCCTGAAATTACCTTTTGTCCTCAGGAATTTGATTTTCTGGAAATTCAGCTGCTGAACCTTTCTAGGTCTTATGATCATATCCAGTAGTTTCAATATAAGTTTGAGCTTCAAATTCCTGAATTTTAGTTTCCCATACCTTCGCTTCTATCGGTCTAAACTTCATTACTTTCTACTGTTCATTTCGTGGTCGCAAACGTTGAAGTTTTGTTGATTGCTTGGCAATTCTCTTTCTCTATTTTATTGGTTTTCGGATTCCATGGGACTCTGTCATGGAAAACCCATTGACCACCCAGAAACCAAACCCGAGAAACCGATAATTCCTGGCGAGAACGAGCCGGTACCTCATTCCAAGACTGGCAAGCCCTCAAATTTCCCATTCTACAGCCCAAGTCCCCTGCCAAGTCTCTTCAGGAACTCCCCCGCCATTTCGAGTGTTAGTTCGACTCCTTTGCGCATTTTCAAGCGTCCATTTCCGCCTCCTTCTCCGGCAAAGCACATTCGGGCATTGCTAGCCCGAAGGCACGGCTCGGTTAAGCCGAATGAGGCCTCAATCCCGGAAGGAAGTGAGTGTGAGATTGCGTTGGATAAGAATTTCGGATTCTCGAAACAGTTTGTAGCTCATTATGAGCTTGGAGAAGAGGTGGGGCGCGGGCATTTCGGTTATACTTGCTCGGCCAAGGCTAAGAAAGGGAGCTTGAAGGGGCAGGATGTGGCTGTCAAGGTTATCCCGAAATCAAAGGTTTGGTTTCTATTTCTTTGTTCTTGTTTGACCTTTCTTTGTGACTCTGTTCATTTGTTTAAATAGTTATGTTATATGAATGTCATTATAGAACTCCTCTTGCTTTTGTGTTGCACTGTTGCTTATGTTTATCTGCAGAAGAAGTTTGTTGTGGATTGTTTGAAATTAATATCCCATTGGGAACTTGGGACCTTTTTAGTTCTTTACTCATTCAAAATGGCTTCTTTAGGTTGTTTTTGTTGTTCCGGTGAAATTACAGGGGAACCTTGTTACTGATTGGAAGCAAATCTCGGGATTGCTGGGAGAGTATAGAATGCAATATCAAGTTATCAACCGCTATTTATATATTATCTTTAAGGGGGTTATTGTTTACTCCCAAGCTGTATGTTGCGTACATGGTACTGGTTGCGTTCATAATATATTTTTCTCTTTTTCATAGCGACAAGACCATTTATGTGTACATTTTTATGTATTCTTCATTTGAAAGTAATCTGCTATTGAGACAAATATGGAGTTCAATGATCTATGATTGTTGAAGACCATTGGATACATTGTTTGTTTCGAATAAGCATAATGAAAAGTTGTCTTTTACTGTTGTGAAATCACCACTTGTCCCAAAAGCGTATGCTGATTGGAAGAGATAGATTTAATTATTTGTATTATATCCTTACCACTCCCCTCATGTGTGGGCCAGACTCCCCCTCAATAGGTGGGCCTAATGTGTGGAATATTTAATTAAATGGGGTCTAGTATAGAGTCAAGGTTCAAATTTAGGACATTTGCTCTAATACCCTGTGAAATCACCAATTGTTCCAAAAGCTTAAACTAATGGAAAGAGGTAGATTAATTATTTGAATTATATTCGTAAAAACTGTTATACAAAATCATTGTATTTTGATATTTTAGCTTATATTACCGCACAAAAATAATATGAAATTTTCTCTAGGGTTGGTAAGATCACTTTTATTGGTCCTCTTGGCTATGGACTGGGGAAACAAATGAATAACTGTTACATCTCATGAAAATGGTGATGTTTTGGCAGATGACCACAGCAATTGCCATAGAGGATGTACGAAGAGAAGTGAAGATACTACGGGCACTAACGGGACATGAGAATCTAGTGCAATTCTATGATGCCTATGAAGATGAAGACAATGTTTATGTAGTTATGGAGTAAGTTTAGGTTGCATCAAATTTTCTTATAATTTTGTTACAATGCCTTTCATGGCCTGATGAAATGAAATGATTGATAGTTCCATATGATTGCCATATTAGTGCTTGAAAGAATTTATTTTATTTTTCTCTATCCAAAGTTGATGCCAAATTGGTACTTGTGACAACTGTGCATAGATGTAAATGCCAGTAAATAATTCATACTTCCTAGTGTGCCTTCTGGTAATCCACCAAACTATTGGGATATGATGCCAATTTTAGCATGTTGTGTGCGCTGATAAACTTATTTAGCATGGCTGAGTCATCAATACAATCGGCTTACAGATGATTTCGATGAAAATAGTGATGCACTGTTGCACCGGTGGAATATTCTGATACTTTAGAGGTTTGACTTTTCTGTTGTGTGATATTAACCAGATAAATCAAGATTTCTGGGGATGCATGTTTATTTTATTTTTTATCAGTGTGCATGCTCATTAGCTTTTTCTCCTTTCACTTTTCCTGCTGTACATTTGCTGGATATCATTTACTCCCAAGTAACGATTTCAATTCAATAATTATTTTTAATTTTTAAATTGGTCTTGATGAAAGCTACAATTGAGCTTTGAAAATTTTTAAGGTTATCATCTTCTTTTATGTGTTATGTTTTGCAGATTGTGCACAGGAGGTGAGCTGTTAGATAGGATACTTTCAAGGTACCCATAGTCAACAAGCTTTTTATTATTATTTTTTCATTTATACATGAAGAAGGAAAAGGCATGCCATCTCTGCCTGGTTTTTGAAAATTTGACCAGCTAATTTTCCATTTGTGTTCACTAGGGGTGGAAAATACTCAGAAGAAGATGCAAAGGCAGTTATGGTTCAGATTTTAAGTGTAGTTGCCTACTGTCACCTCCAAGGTGTGGTCCACCGAGACCTCAAGCCAGAGGTAATTTATCAAAAAGTTTATTGAGGAATATTCTTTTGGAAATTCGGCGCCAAAACTTCCTGATAAATTTACTCTGGGAGTTATTTGGAGAGAGAGTTCTCATTTTGGGAGTGTTCTCCACAACATATGCTTTAACTTCTTTCTTTCATTTTTAGTGACACTGGGTGATATAACACTGAACAATTTCTTCGATTGCATTATAGCTTTTGGACGTTTCATTTATTTTTATGGTGGCTTTCATTTAGTGTATCAAAGTAAGAACTGGATGTGTGCCAATTATAGTGTTTTCATCAATTGGGAAAAATATCTGGTTAATCTTTTGGCCAATATCTATATTTGTTGCTGGGAGAAGGGCCCTTTCAAGAAGGCTGGTTTAGAATCTTTCGGAGGAAATAGTATGAAGTTGTGAAATGACCTAAGAGAATGGTTCTTGCTTAAGCACTTCTGTGCATTTGTTTTAGTTTTCTTCAAAATTTCTTCGATCTGAATGGTGTGGAATAGAATAATGTTTCTGTGAGACAACGTGAAAGATTTGGGAAATGGGAAACATATGACACTACACATACTTCGTGAATAAACTAAGTAATGATGCGAAAGTTGGGGAACTACCAGCAGTGGTATTTGGCATGGTAATGATTTAAGAACTTTTAAATTGGCGGAAGAAGTAGCTTTTAATGATTTCCCTTCAAAATTTCTGGCATGTCCCTTTTTGCTGTATCAATGACTTGACCAACTAATTTGCATGGGTCTGCAAACTATTTATTACTGATATAACGATGCATTAGAGGAGTATTTTTCCACATAATATACTTATTCTCCCATTATTGTGCATGCACTTTTCTGAATGTGTTTCTTTCTACTTCAGAATTTTCTTTTTGTTACTAAGGATGAAAATTCTCCACTCAAAGCCATTGATTTTGGACTCTCCGACTATGTAAAGCCAGGTCAGGACTACTACCTGAGATTTATCTCTGATTATTTTTAAAAGGCGAGTTGTGGTTCGATAATCAGAAGTTTCTGCAGATGAGAGGTTGAACGATATCGTAGGAAGTGCTTATTATGTGGCTCCTGAAGTTCTACATAGATCATATGGAACAGAAGCTGACATGTGGAGTATTGGTGTAATTGCTTATATTCTTTTGTGTGGAAGTCGTCCCTTTTGGGCCCGGACAGAATCCGGCATTTTCCGAGCTGTCCTCAAGGCGGATCCAAGCTTTGATGAAGTCCCTTGGCCTTCTTTGTCCTATGATGCAATAGACTTTGTGAAGAGGTTGTTGAACAAGGATTATCGTAAAAGATTAACGGCTGCTCAGGCTCTAAGTAAGTTACTAAAAGCTATCTAATCTGTTACCATGACTTGCTTATCTATCAAGGAATTATATAGCGTTGGAATTACGCACATACATTTACTCTGTGTAAACAAGCTAAATGGGAGGGGTGTAAGGATAAAAACACACATGTTAGAATGGTTGAGCCACTTCCATCCTCTCATAAAATATAAAGATTCCCAGGGTTGCCTATGTTAAGAGGAGTGGCTGCTTGTAACTTCAGTGGTGAATAGCAATAATCTACAGGCTACCTTATTATGATAGGGACGGAAACTGAATGTTTTTATACATAATTTTCTTCTAATGGTTTTTTGTTGAATCTTATGCTCTTCATTTCTTCTAAGTAGGTTCTAGTATGGAACTTTGATAAGCTCCAGTCTAATGCTTTCTGTCCGTCATGAGGTTAACAATCGTCACAGTGAATTTCTACTGGGTTTTATTCTAACATAATGAAAAAAGTAGTCTAATAGTTGTTATTTGAGATTATCATGTTTGCACAAGTCTTGTTTGGGGAAAGAATGAATATGAGATGCATTTGTTTATGAGTGCTGGGTTCTATCACTGGTATATGAAAAATAAAACCATATCGAAAGCCGCCTTCATGTTTTCCCTTTCAAGTTTCTCCCTAGTGAAAAAATGGTAATAAGAGACATGGGAAGCAGTTATCTTGAGCCTACTTCTTTCACATTCATCCGTTTCTAGCGTTTAGGTGAAGATACTCTTATTCCATGGTATTGTTTAAATGTTCTATTGGTCATCGCAAATTTTTGTCTAGGTCATCCATGGCTGGTCAATCACCCCAATATAAAGATACCATTGGATATGATAGTGTACAAGCTTGTTAAAGCTTATGTATGCTCATCTTCTCTGCGCAAATCAGCTTTGGCGGTATGTATCCTATATAGTTTATGTTTTTCCCCCTTTTTTTCCTTTATCCTATTTTTCTGCATTGTATATCTTAAATTTGCCCGTGGACAATTATTTGAAATCTAGTAATGTAGTGGTTTCAATTTTTAGAGTGTGATTAGCATGCTTTACAGTTCTCTGTTTGGTCAAAAGCTTACAAGTGAAGCCAACCTATTTGGAATAGGTACAAAAAAGAAGACTTAAAGTACTGGTATGTTTTGGCTGATTAAAATGAATGTACGAGACTATAAAGTTATGCTAAAACTATTGAAATTAAAGGTTTTGTACATCTAATTTAAACCTACCTCGTTAACTATATGGTAGGTTGGGGTTAGTCCATCTTGGAAACCCTGTTTTGCCAACCTGATTACACTTGGGTTTGACAGCATCTCAGATTTTGGTCTACTGCCAAAACTACCCAACCAGCAACTCTCAAATCAGTTAAAGAATCCCAAACTTCATTTGATAGTTTCAGGACTGGCCTAGAGTGAGCCTGCCAACCTGTTTATTTATAAGCTTGAAGCTTCTAAGACTCTTCAAAATAGAAACGCAAATATTATTTAGACCTTACAAATTTATTACAATGTTGGACCGACCACCTAAAATATTGCTTTGTTATTCAAACACGTTACTAATGAATAGGCCTAACAAATTTATTACAATGTTGCGCATACAATGTTGGACAGGACGTCCTAAAATACAACTCAATAATCCAAACATGTTACTTTTTTGTGCAAGACAGGCCACGCCCTGCCCTTCTTTCAGGAAAAGTAAAAGAAATACAGCCCAAAAGATAATGAAAAAAAAAAAAGAAAATTTCTTGCACAGAGAATTGAGTAGACTTCATATGGAGTTTGTAATTAGATTACCTACTTACACCCCTGGAGCAACGAGTAGAGATAGTACTGCCTGCTAAGTTGGCTTAATATTTGTATAACATCCTCGATTTGAATATCAGATACTTGGGCAGTAAATTTGTGAAGTTTTGCCTTTGTGACAGGCCCTTGCAAAGACATTAACTGGAGCTCAGCTAACTCATTTGCGGGAACAATTTACGCTGTTAGGCCCAAACAAAAGTGGATTTATCTCTATTCAGAACTTTAAGATGGTCAGCACCTTTTCTGATCTTATATTTTCGTTTTTTAAAGTTCCACTGGATGCATTATGATATGGGTGGACTTAGCAGGGTGTCATAAAGAACTCCACCGACGCAATGAAGGATTCACGAGCCCTAGATTTCGCCAACATGGTAATGCGGCCAGATGCATAATTCTATATGTTATAGCTGAGTTCTTATTAAAGAAATCAGCATAAAAGAACATAATTACAAGAGTGGAAGCTGATTGTACTATTTTATGTTGCAGGTCGGTTCTATTCAGTACAGAAAATTGGACTTCGAAGAATTTTGTGCAGCTGCCATAAGTGTGCATCAGCTGGAAGGAATGGAGTGCTGGGAACAACATGCAAGGCTTGCATATGAACTGTTCGAGAAGGACGGGAATAGACCAATTATGATAGAGGAACTTGCCTCTGTACTCTCTCTCTCTCTCTCAACAGCAACTCTACCCCCGTTTCCATTTGGACTTTTTTCAACTTCTCAGCTACTATCTAACTTATAAAAAGTAAGAAACATATTTTCCTTCCTATGGATTGCAGTACTAACTTTGTCCAACTATTTTCCCAGGAACTTGGACTTAGCCCATCAGTACCAGTTCACGTGGTTCTCCAGGACTGGATAAGACACTCAGATGGGAAGCTTAGTTTCTTGGGGTTTGTCAGACTTCTCCATGGGGCTTCTACCCGCACATTTCAGAAGGCTTGAATTCGTTACCAGACTACACAAGGAACTTTTATCATCCATCTCACTCTTGTTGACCTGAAATGTCGGGAAGAAACTATCTACAATTCAAGAGCTGTCCTATACGAGCCAGTGTTGTCTTGGTCGAGTTGGGAGAATGCTGCAAACGATGAAGCATATATAGCAGCTGTTGCATTTGGAGCTGGTGAAACCATAGGCAGCAATGCATGTTCTCAAATCATTTATTTTCCAACTCATATAAGGCTCTTTTTTCGTATTTCTAAATATGATTGGTGCTGTTGAAATCTAGAGAAGTTGTACAGATGAGGGTAGATTAAAGAATGTAAGTAGGATTAGCAGACTGAAGTTTTTTTTTTTTTTTTTTTTTCTCCCTTGCCTTCAATGTTTATCTGCCTTGTACCAGCTGCACTCAGTTTCCTAATAAATTATTCCTGTGATTCACTTGCAACTTTTAGACTAATCATTGCCATTTTTCATGCTTCCTTCCTTCACAGCAATTGAAGTGCTTAAAAGAAAATGAATCTAAGATTATCCTACTACAATAATTATTTGTGTGGTGCCAGCGTGCCGCCTAGTATTGACTTTTCAGTCGGACGTGTCGATTAGTACAAATTTTTCTTTTTGTTTTTTCTTTTTTTTTTTATACTTTTTTAACATATTTAAATATTTTTAAAAAATAAAAAAATATATCAATATGTTGAAAGTTACTTCTTTAATTATTAAATAAAAAAAATAAAAAAAAATTAAATACATGAGCGACTAAAATAAGGGCAAATTTAATAGGCATAATAGTATTTTCCTAATTATTTTACATATATATAAAAACAGTAACACACATAGGCGATGCTCTTATATATGTTCCGTATACTCTGGATTTGCCTTGAAAAGACCCTCATTTTGCAATAAAATCTTGTCTTGTAAATTTAAAGATTTTTAGTTTGCACTTCACAATATTGACATGGTGAGATTTCTTTGTAAAAAATAATAATAATAATAATAATAATAATTTTTTATTTTTATAAATTAAAGACCATCTTACATCATGCTAGTGATATGTACCTTATTAATAAATAAAAAGAATTGAGTAAAATTAAAAGAAGAGAAGAAGATTATGGTAGGGTTTTTAGACGTAGCATCTTATCCAAAAGTTACTGGTTAGATTTTAGTCTTAATTTAGACACAGATCAGACCTCACTGCACAAGTCCGTCATTGTGTTTCGACATTAGTGGTCCCACGTGGTTTAGGAGCTTAAGGATTTCTTCTGTTACTAATCTGAGTTTTTTGAAATTTAGTATATAATTAGAATATCAGCGACATTAGTCTTTGAAAAGGAGAAAAAAATTAAAGAATGTCGGCCACGTCAGGATGACCCATATGCCGATCTGGCAAAATCTGAATGAAGAGAGCACTGAACTAAAAAGCTTTTAAGCTTCTCAGTTCATTTACTTCCCACTTCACACTTCCTTGTCCCTCTGCAACTTCCATGGCATTCCACAGAGTCCCGAAGCCCAAACCAAAACCGAGATCCAGACTACTGTTTTTCCCCCTCGCCATTGCCGCCATTGCACTCTTGTTCCTCCTTTCTTCCCTCATTTCCACAAATGGGTACTCTCTGTCTTCCTCTGGAACCCGGGAAATCGTTCTCAAACCCAAGAACTGGAACCCGCAAAAAATAATCCGCACGGGACACGAGAAATACTTGTACTGGGGTAACAGAATTGACTGCCCTGGAAAGCATTGCGACTCCTGTGAGGGTCTGGGTCACCAGGAGTCCAGCCTCAGGTGTGCCCTTGAGGAAGCCATGTTTCTCCAGAGGTATATATATATATACACACGAGTCTTTGGGTTCTTTGGTTTGCCTTTGTTTTGTGTTTTGTTGCTTGGGTTGGAGCTTATGGTCTCTTTGGTTGCTGAGTAAGTGTAAGAAAAAGATGCGCTAACAAGCACAATCGGTATGAGGGAAAACAGAATTTTCGTCAGTTATGATGGTCAGTGGAATTCACAGAAACATGTGTTTCAGAATCCAAAGAGATGATCAAAACTAGTTATCCTTTGTAATTTGGTTCGGCTCAAGGTGTTTTGAATAGGTTTTAAAATGACTCGAATGTGTTTGTCTGTCGCATGCAAATGAATCGATTTTACCGTCCATATTGAATTTCATAAGACTTTTTCTTTCTTGGTTTTCCAAAATTTGGGGTCCATTTTATTTGAGTCCATAAGATTTTCTTGCTTGGAGTTTGATAGTTGAAGTATTCTATAAAGGGCATCATACATTACGGTAGTTCTCATTCTGTTTTGTTTGCTACGAATTTTGAGTTCCTATGCTATGTAATACTTCTTGAACTGATTCATTTCCTCTGGAATTCGTACTCACGTAACATTTATTTTGTACTGATATAGTAACTCTATTCGATGTTGCCTAGTCTTTCACTACTCTCTCTTCGTGCAGAACTCTTGTCATGCCTTCTAGGATGTGTATCAATCCATTACATAACAAGAAAGGAATTCTGCATCATTCTGATAATGCAAGTTTAGAGGACAGGTGAGTTCATTGAGGCTTTCCTTGTTGGTCTGTCCCAGAAGAAGATGAGTTGTTATTGAAATGTTAATTCTTGCTTTCTTTTCAAAGTTATTATTTACTTGGTCTGCTCTAAATTTTGAATGTGCCAGGAAGATAACTTCTACTTTAGGTTTTACACTTGCAGTTTGAATTTATTTCCTATTAATGTATATGTTAATTTTCAATCACGAAAGTAGAGTGTTTTACAATCTGAACTCCCATCCTTTGATTTGGTAGGTGGGCTGCAAGCTCATGTGCCATGGACTCTTTGTACGATATGGATCTCATATCTGATACTGTACCTGTAATTTTAGACAATTCAGAACTGTGGTATCAGATCCTCTCTACAAGTATGAAGCTGGGAGCAAGGGAAATTGCCCACGTGGAAGGAGTCAGTCGTGTTGCTCTTAACGAGAACAATCTGTACTCAAATCTCGTGCTCATAAACCGAACTGCAAGCCCCCTTTCATGGTAAGTTGGTTTTTTCTGCCCCTTTCTTTTTTTGTTTTTGTTTATCTTACTCCTTCTTTCTTTGCTGGGATTTCTTTTCCTGTTCTTTCCAAGTATCGGTGCAAGTACTTGAACTTGCTGGGTCACCCCTTCTCTGCACCCCACCCCGGCCGCACATGCGAGGGGTGGGTTTTCCAACCCTGCACCCCACCTCCGGGAGGCAGGGGTGGAGCAACCCGCCCCAGTGCTGGGGGGCAGGGGCGGACATCCCATTCGCCCCGCCCCCGGCACACTTCTAGGATATCAATACCCCATTGGGTCTAAAAAATATTTTTGGGTCTAAAAATATTTGGACCCAAATTATTATATAATTTAAATTATAAATTAAAATTTATATATATAACAATAATTTAAAAACTAATAACATAAAACTATGTTATCAGATTTTAAATTTTGTTAGACTTGTTCAAAAGAGTGTTAGACTTGTGAGCAAGAGTGTGCAATGAATTGGCATAGGAGGCCAACCATATAAAAACCCGCTAGGGAGCTAGATGTGGTGCCGCCACCCACACTTGGCGGATGGGCCCGCCCCGCCCATGCGGAGGCAGGGCAGACGGGGGTGGGTTAGCGGGGTACGGGGGCCCGCTGCCCACCCCTACACTTGACCAATAATTTACTTGAAGAAAAGTTGATTGAAATAACCATTGAGTAAGAAGAGATAGGGTTTGATTTCTTTTATGCAATTCAATATCGTTACTGGTGAGAGTTTTGAAAAATCACTGTCTTGTTTAACTAGATTTCATATATACTCTCAATTCCTTGCAAATCAATGTGGATCAGTTAGGAATTATATTAAGGATATGAGTTTCTGATAATGACTGCTCTTCAGGTTTATGGAGTGCAAGGACCGAAATAACCGAAGTGCTATAATGTTACCATATTCTTTTCTCCCCTCAATGGCGGCAAAGAAATTAAGAGATGTAGCTGACAAGGTCTGAATTATCTGACATCCTGTTAAGGTTTCATTTTGTGCACTTCTTTTTCTTTTGTTTGCTACTTAGGAAAATGGTTTTTGCGACATTACTTGGTATAGTTTTCAAGATGTTGTTTTCTTTCTTACTTTTATATTTCATACCTGTGGGCTGTGGGTACCACTGAACATGAATATGTCTGTTCTCTATGGTTTCATTGTTCCTTGGTTTTGGATAGAATGAATTCTTCTTCATTAAAAAAGAAGAAGAAGATACAATAATTATGCAGTTTAGAACTGGATGAGATTTAACCCAATTTGAACCCCGTCTCTATCCCTTAATTGGCACTCAAACTTTTGATTGTGGAAGTCTTAACACTGTTCTAAAGTGATTGTAGATATTTCTGAAGATTCTAGACTCTATACTTTTGGCAATATATATCTCTCCATCCAGTACATGCTTCTGAGCGTAATTCGGGCTATTTGATAATGTTGATCTCTATCTTCAATATGAAGTGTTGGAACTTGGAACAGAAACGATGAATTTTTTACCATGGTATTGCTCAATATGTGTCTATCCGTGCCTTTTTACTGCATATTACTTGATTCACAGTTCTTGACAATTATCATGGAAATATGTCATAAACCCAGCAATGATGGAGCTTGATAAGAATGCGCTGGGAATTTAAGATTCCTCTTGCAGCCAGTCAGTAGTTACGACATAAAAAAGTCGCATACCCTTGGTACATTTTTGGAATTATTGTTCTCTAAATGTGGGCTATAATCTGCATCAAATCTTCAGTGAGAAAATTTTGATCAATCTCTAACCAAATTCATGTCCACAGGTTAAGGCAGTCCTTGGTGATTATGATGCCATCCATGTTCGTCGTGGCGATAAGATGAAGACGAGGAAGGACAAATTCGGGGTTGAGAGGACCCTGCATCCCCATCTGGATAGGGATACACGTCCTGAATTTATCCTCCGAAGGATCGAAAAGTGGGTTCCACCTGGACGAACTATTTTCATTGCTTCAAATGAGAGGACACCTGGATTTTTTTCACTTCTCTCTGTCAGGTAACCCCCCATCCCCCCTGGCTCTACTCCCAAGAAAATTAAGGTCTCAATGAGTTTTAACTGCAGGGTGTATATTTTGTCTAAAACATTAATCCAAACATTTCTGTGTTAGTATGTGAGAGCTACCTGGCAGTCCATCTGGAACTGGAAGGATCTAGCATAATGGTGCAGTGAAACTAGATGACACTGTCGGCTAACTTGATAAGGGTTTTCCTTTTATAGGATGAAACATTCTAGGGGGGTTTTGGCATGCTCTTACTGTTCACTGTTAGTCAGAAATTGCATTTTGTGGTACTTTTTGGCTCACAATCAGGTGTCTTT
This sequence comes from Carya illinoinensis, assembly GCF_018687715.1. Classification (NCBI taxonomy): domain Eukaryota; kingdom Viridiplantae; phylum Streptophyta; class Magnoliopsida; order Fagales; family Juglandaceae; genus Carya; species Carya illinoinensis. The sequence goes on along the minus strand of NC_056760.1, from coordinate 5,149,332 downwards.
GGGGAGTAATTTGTCATGTGAAGACCTGCTGACCTTGATTTGTGGTGATATCCATGTTTGCAGGTACAAGTTGGCATACTCATCAAATTATAGTCAGATTCTGGATCCCTTGATTGAGAACAACTACCAGTTGTTCATGATTGAGAGGCTTATCATGATGGGTGCAAAAACATTCATTAAAACATTCAAGCTAGATGAAACAGATCTCTACCTTACAGATGATCCTAAGAAGAACAACAAGATGTGGCAAATACCTGTCTATACCATGGATGAAGAGGGAAGCTGACACGGCTTGCACAAGTGTTTATCTGTTTCATCCATAACTCATCTCATTCTTCCCACTCATTCCCTTATTTAGGTAGATACTTAAGTTGCATATCAGACAGCTTCATATAGAAAAATCAAGATAATGGGAGGAAATGAGAAGCTGACCGCTTAGATTTGATGTTGTAAATTGCGATCCTAGTTATATACAAGCCCAATCGATATGCCTCCTTTTTATTTTTTTATTTTTTATTTTTGGTTTCCCTTCTGCAGAGATATGTGCCTTTCCAAGTCTTGATACAGCAAAATGTTAATCTCAGCACTCTGTGAGACGTTTTGCTCGAAAATTGACTTGGTGATGATGTGCGGAAAGGCCTCGAATCTATAAGCCCAGTTCATACCTTGTCATTATTGGTCATGGCCCATTAAGATGTTGGCCGCTGGCCCAAATTAGCCCATGGAACTTGGACCAATTTCAGGACCTCGAGCTAAAAATAAAAAATAAAAAATGACAACATTGAGGGCAAAATGCAAATCACTCACGGTATTTTTAAAGATTATAAAAGGATTGATGAGCATAAAGCTTTTTATTTGCTTGGATGATTGGCAATGGTTTCACGGGCATCAAGGTTATAAAATCCCACGTTTGTAGGGGGTACAGATTCCTTGCCCGCATTCCTGGCCTCTGGGACAAAATTCTTTGCCATGTTTCCCGCACGGTTTTATTCTCTCGTGGATGAGAGAGAGAGAGAGAGAGAGAGAGAGAGAGAGAGTAGATCTCATCCCCCTTAGGGTCTTCTGAAGTTAACTTTTTGTTTGAGATTCTCATCAAAATTTTCATGTGTAGTTCTTTTTTTATATTTTTTACATATTTTATTGATATAATTAGTTGGATATTTTTTTTTAAATATAAAATAAATATCAAGTTCTGTTATATTATTGGTGCGTTAAGAATAGGTAAAAATAATTGTACTTAACATAATTATTCGGATATATATGGTAGAAGAGAGAGAGTCTTGCAACACTTGATACTATTTATGTATGTCTCACGTGCAATATTATGTAGTTTTTGTTACAGAAAAACTTGGGGTCATATGGGTGTTAAAAGGTATTTTCGTACTAGTCAATAATAAGATGCCACGTAAACACTTCAGGAAGACTAATTTTAAAACTGCATACACCCGATTAGTCTTTTCATTTCCAGCTTTCCCCCTCCTCTGTTTCATTTCCTGGGTCTTCTCTCCACCCATTCTCTCCACCCGATTAGTATTTTCACACCAGCCAATGATAGGTCGCAAGCTTTTCTCTTGTTCGTAATAGCAAGACTTTTGATCATTAGTTAATCGGCCTCACGACACCTCTCAACATTGCCATCGGACCCATCAAATTTGTCTCCTAAACAACACTTGGAAAGGGACATGGCATTGTGCCGCTGTCAAAACGACGTAGTAATATTTTGTAGCTTTTGTGCCATACATGATAACTTTCAACAAAGTTGGACACTTCCCCCACCACTCACTCACTCTCTTCCTATCCTACGTATATTGGGAATTATGACATCGCCTGGATTAAAAAATAAAAACAGAATACTTTCCATCATTTCCATTGTTTAGAACAAAGAGTTATTATATTATAAAATGGATGTGTATGACACATTATTTATATTATTTAAATAATAATATTTAATTTTATAAATAAAATTGCCTCAATTGCAAAAAAATATAAATGTTGCGTCATGTATAATCATTGTTTCCTATCTGATAACTTTAATTTAGGACAATGTTTCTGTATAAGTTACATACTATCTATGATAATATCTTTTATCAATTGGATTTCTTTGAAATTTCGGCCATCATTTTTAATTTAATAATGTGATTTTTCTCATATTAATATTTACCACTTTTAGAGTCAAAATGTTTACCAACTTAGTATTTATAATATTGCAAAATTCTGCGAGAATTTTTTTAAGGCTAATACGTTTGTCCAACCAAGAAGGAAGAGAGAATCTAAAATAGCAAACGGGCAATTTTTTTTTTTAAAAAAAAAAAAACCATAAAAAGCTCTCTCTCTTTCTTCCCAAAACTTCACCCATCTCTTAAACCTCCTCCTATCTCCTTCTAAAGGGGTTGGAGCGTCAACTCTTCTTTCCCTCTTACTCTTTGATCCTTCTAGGAGCAGTCCAATGGATGGGTCGACTACTACTTTTTGGCCACTTACGACCGTCGCGTGCCATGCCACAGTTCTTAGCTTTTGATCCTTCAATTTTTAGAAGAATATCGTCTAAATGAGTAACATGTGAGTCTCAACCACAACCTAAGCCTTGTATGATTAGGTCGTGTGTGAGATCCACACACCACTTTAAGTTTTTTGCCACCATGCGTAGCAGTAGTGGGATCAATCGCTTCAGATCTACATTTTGCCACCATGCATGGCAGTAGTGAGATCAATTGACTTGGATCTTGCATATCCAACCAACATTTTATTTCCAATAATAGAGCGTAATTGGTAATCCTTATGCGCCTACACAGTTATTACGATTGTTTACCAGCTTATCATATACTATTTTTTTATGTTTTTGCTTCTCCCAACCAATGATCGTGAGAAAGATAAAGTGAAAGTTTCTTTCAACCAAATCGGACCAACAAAGTATAACATAGAATAATCTCCTGTAGCTTTTGGTTGTAGTATTACAATTTGATTTTTTAACTGCAATAAAACCGTTTCAAGCAACTTCTCCTCATGAAAAATAGGTGAAAGCCAAGTCATTGACCTAAATTCCTCATTTTTTTTCCTTACGTTGTATTAGTTAGTTTGTAATCATTGTTAGGATTTTCCACCCATTCAACTCTTATACGTTGTTTAAAGTTGCATTTAAATATTAAGGTGATTTCAAATGATTTAGAGTGATCTCAATTGATTTATGAATATTAGTATTTATGGATCTTATTAAAATATGTTTGAATATAAATAAGTCGATATATATATATTTGAATGTGAAATAAATTGAGATGAGTTTAAACTTTTTAAAAGAAGTTGAAAAAATAGCGAGTCTCATCAATGATTAATATGAAATGAATCGAGATGATTTGCACGTCCAAACATAACCTAATATATATAATAAAGTTTTGTTATTCATCATCTCCATATATTATGCACCATATTTATTTTTATTTTTATAATTTTTATAATTTTTTTTTCAATTTTATTATTTTTAAACTGATTGATTTATTCTACTTATTATCTAAAAAATAAAAAAATAAAATTATATAATATATAGTATGAGAATAATAAATATAATTTTTCTATATAATATCTAAGGAAAAAAGAAGAAGAAGCAAACGCAAACACCAATCTAATCGTCCAGCTGGAACACATCGGTCATCGAGTCATCACTACTTTTGGTAGGCAAACTCCGAGTGTAGGGCCTTGATCTTTCCACGGCCTGACTTTGACTTCACCTCTTAACCGAAAGTACTCGGCTCGGTGGGGTCCACTCCCCACATGGCAGTTGCTCCCACGTACCGAGCACTACATAACCACAATGTAATTGAATAAATAGGAGACGATAAGCGCAGACAGAGAGTGAGAGAGAGAGAGTGACCGGAATATTCCGAGATTTCAGGTTTGAGATTTTTATTTTTATTTTTTTAAAAAAATTTAAGTTTCAACGGGAAATGAAATAATTTTACTTCGCAATTTAAACCTAAAATTAGATTTTCTTTAATATTATTCCTTTTCCATTTTTTATTCAAAGAAGCTACTTTTTTAAAAAGAAAAAAGAAAAATCGTCTTGATTTTTTTTTTTGCTGAGAAGCCCTATGTTTACCCGGAAAATTGATTGACTGCGATTCTTTCGCATGAAATCTGTTTGGTTGGGAAGGAAACGAGGGAAAATTGAGAGAAGAAGAAATTCGAACTGTATGTTTTAGCGTTTATGTTATGACGGTTTCTGAAGATATTGAGCTTCGTCTTCCCTGAGTTAGCATTCCAATTTTCAAAACTAGTTGCTTTCCAACATTTTCTCAGCAGCCAAAAATCACGCAGAGATTTGTTTATCTGAATTTCTTCCGACGCTTTGATTGCTTATTATCCTCGATTGATAAATATTAATTCATTCGAAAAGTAGGATGAACTGAATCGTGTAGCTTTTGATTAAGAAGAAAATGTTAGGTGTTAATAATGTGGCGCTTTTTTCATTTTTAGTTCCCTTCATTTTCTCTGCAACCATACATAACATTACTTTTTAAGGGAAAAGTTTAGTTTCCAGCTCGGTTAGTACTACTAGACGATCAGTTTATATGACATAACAAACCGCATCTTTTGGTAGGAAAAGGTTTTCCAAGGGTTCGGGCGGAATCTTTTGTGTGTTGTCATGCCGTACCGTGTTCGCGAAAATCTATTCATCGGCAACATCAGCGACGCGGCGGAGGTTCTCCAAAAGGGTAGCGCTGAGATCACACACATATTATCCGTACTCAGCTCGGTCTCGATATCGTTTTTCTCTGAATGGCGTAGCAGTCTCGTTATTCCCACAAAGGAAATCAAGAAGGTTTATGTTGGTGGGTCCGATAGAAGCGGTGTTGGTTCGGGTTCTGAGGATGCTTCGGGTCGTGACGGAGGGTTGAAGAGTTCCTTGTCGCCTGAAAAGCTTTTGTACTCGTTGGAATATGCAGGCAAGGATTTGAAGATGGTGAGGATGGCTGTGCCACTGAGAGATATGGAAAGTGAAGATTTGTTGGATTATTTGGATGTTTGTTTTGATTTCATTGATCAGAGTCGAAAAGAAGGGTCCGTTTTGGTCCATTGCTTTGCCGGCGTGTCACGAAGGTATAAATTGTTTTATTTTTAGTGATAAATATTGTTGTTTGTAATGGTTTTAGGTTGATCGATATAGGTATAGCTGTAATTTGGAAACGAAGATACTGCTAAGCGCTTGCCCTCTTGGGCTTTTGGTGGTGGTAGATTGAGATCTAAGATGGTTGTAGTTGGTATTATATAGGGATCAAACTCTGGGATTTGCAGTATTCCGTAGACAGATGAGTCGTTATGGTATAATGCTTAACATTCAATCAAGATCATGAAGAAGTATAAAAATTTGCAAATGTCATAAATATCATTTACAATATTTCTTTTGAGAGGTAGAAATATCATTTACAATATTTATAACTAAATGTCAGAAATTGTTTGAGGATTAGCTAAAACAATATTTACTACTAAACATGTAATCAAATGTTATATGTCAGTATACTAATAAATGTCAGAAATTGTTTGGAAGAGGTTTTCGATTGGCTGAGTTTTCAAGTCTCAAGGACTTACATTTCTTTGCTTGTTTTGTTGCAGTGCAGCTATCATTACGGCATATCTCATGAGAACAGAACATCTATCTCAAGAAGGTGCGAGCAAGTCCCTTTTTTGTATGAAGTTAGTATAGGTCTAGAAATTGGTATATGCCTGGTTTCTATTCTTGTTTCCAATATTTTCAATGACCCCTTCCCCTTGTCTGATGAGATCAAGAATATCTACATTCCTCCAGATGCACTTGAATCCTTACGGCAAAGCTGTGAGTTTGTTTGCCCCAATGATGGTTTTCTAGATCAGGTAATGCAACAAAATTCTCTATCACATGGTTGGCGTGATTTCATGTGTGTACATTATCATAAATCTATGCTTTTCTTTTTCCCATATCAGTTAAAAATGTTTGAGGAGATGGGCTTCAAGGTTGACCATGCAAGCCCCATATACAAGCGCTTTCGACTGAAAGTATTGGGTAAACCCCCCCTTCTTTTCTTTGCCTAATCGTCTATTTAGCTTATGCCTTTGTAGCCTAGTGATGCTTTTACTTCTGAATTGGGAGGAGCTCTGAGGCTTAATCCAATAGAGGTCTGAAATTTGTTAGTATTTATGAATCGGGAACAATCATATATATATTTGTTAAAAAGTTTTTTCTTTTTTTGTAAGTTACATGCACCTAGTGGATCTTTTTTTTTTTTTTTGGGGGACCGAGTGTTCAGAAATAGCGTCCCGACTAATCCTGAGGATACATATGCCCTTGGCATTGAGTTTCTCGCAAGTGTACTTTGGGTAATTCAAGAGAAAAATCCTCTAGTCTGATGGTCCCTAAAGATTGTTTGCACCAAAAGGGATTTGAACCTTAGATTATTCTCCCCCCAAGCCCAAGGCCTTTACCACTTGAGCTAACCCCTAGGGGTTACATGCACCTAGTGGATCTTAAACCAATGACTTTAGAAAGAAAAATAAATGTTTATTTGCTTGATAAGTGATGCATTTAATTGTCGTATTTTCAGTTTTTCATTCCTTGTTATCCCTTCGGTGTCCATTCTCCAAATTAATTAACAAAGAATTTTTAAATTTTGTTGTCAACCTATTTGTCACTGGTCCACATGGCCTTTCAGTGTTAGATCCATAGCATCTTTTTTACTACTGGGTGTTCTATTAGCTGCCAGCTTCCTGCCATGAGTCTGATATCTTTCTCTTATTATGTACTAGATATATCACTTAAATATGGTCTCTATTTGCTTTCTTTACTCTTTTTTTTGTTTGCCTCTTTTAAATATCAGGCTCTATAATCAACTTCAGATGCAATTTTGTCCTTAAATTATTTTACTTGTGATAACTATAATAGTTCTAAGTTAATCTAAAGCTTGGTATTTCCCAATTGCATTTATCAGTTTGTTGTTGTTTCTTTCCACTGTTATGAGCTTGAGAATGAAAAGAGAGAGTTTTCTCCTGTTCATAAATGGCATTCTTTAAAAAGGTATATTCGTTCATGGTCTCAGGTGAGTTGTACAACCGTGGGGAGAAAATAGAGAGTTCTAGATTTGGGGCAGATCCTGGCTTGTCTACAGAAATTTCCTCAGAAGTGGAAGTAGCTTCAAATGTAGGAAATATTTGCACTCCTGCATACCGCTGCAGGAAATGCCGAAGAGTTGTTGCTGTGCAAGAGAATGTTGTAGATCACATTCCAGGTGAGGGTGAAACATCCTTCGATTGGCACAAGCGTAAAAGCGGAAACCCATTTATCAAGTCTGATGAGACTGAGTGTTCATCCATTTTTGTTGAGCCTCTGCGATGGATGACAGCAGGTAAATTTCTGATTTTTGGATTACTCTTGAGGTGTACATGGAGATGAATAGCGAGGTTTGAGCTGTAACTGTATTACAAGCTCTAACTATGACAGACAAGTAGGGTTTTCATGGGGCTTACATCTGTTTGAAATCTCTTGTAAATTGATTGCATTAAAGAATTACATCCACCGTTCTGGTTATTTACTGCCGGGTAGATAAAAGCTACCTTGTATCTTGAATATAGATCCAACTGCTGTTAAAATGATCCGAGGCTGCTCTTGTCCAAATTAGTCTGTTTGACTAACTGCAATTGGATCATCTTGATTAGTGCTGTAATCTAGATCAAATCAAGCGATTCCTTATACTGCAACTATAATTTGAACTCATTATTGTTGATGGCATCTTAGCATGTAATCTGTTGTGTGCATGGGCATGCATGAAATAATTAAAGGTTTTTATAGTGATTTATATGTTGTCACCCAGTTGAAGAAGGTGCAATGGAGGGCAAATTGTCGTGTGCCCATTGTGAAGCCCGATTGGGTTACTTCAATTGGTCAGGCATCCAATGCAGTTGTGGGAGCTGGATCACCCCAGCCTTTCAGCTCCATAAAAGCCGAGTTGACATCAGCAGTGTCTGATATTTGCAAGGCAAATGAGCTAATCCTCCAGCCATAAAGTGCTCGGTATCTTACCAATACCATAGTCTTCTCAAATATGGCTCAAAGAAGGTATACTTTCAAAGCGAACCTGAAATTCTAGAACTGAGGCCTCTCCAAGCTTTTTGTATTTTACCAATTTGATTACGCTGGATCTACAGTGAGAGTGAAGTATGAGTAAACGCTGTCGCACTTTTCGGGTATACAGTTTAACATATGATTTCGCCTGGGATTTGACCAATATGCTGGCTTGTTTGATTGATTGTTCGAACTTAGAATATCATATTGTCAAGAGAGTTCGTGGTTTAGGCATTATTTTTTTGGCACGAAAATATGAGGGACATTACGAGATAAATTGCTGGGTAGGACTCCTCTTTCCAATTATTCATTATGCCAATTGCATTTCTTTCTTTGCTTCCTTCTCTCTCGGAAATTAGTGTTTTTACATGTTCAAAAAGTGCAGTCCGCTGTTTGGTTCATAACTTCATACAAAGTGCTTCAAATACTTAGAAATATTTTATTCTACAGCTATGATTATAGGAATATCTATGGATGATACCAAACAAAAGTCCATCCCTAATAAGTGATTTTTATACTTTTTATATAAGGAAATAATGGAAAAACGTAGACATAGATTGTAAATTAAACACAAATGTGTTTTTAATTAAAATAGGTCTAGTTCCACAACGGACTTTACCATGATAAGAATTAGCTTGTCAGAGAGAGAGAGAGAGAGAACCCTATCAAAGGTAAGCATATCATTTATGGATCGCACATAGAATCTGCATGTTCACACCTATCAAAGTAAGCATGGCATACATGGGCATAGAATCAAGTTCACAAGTTAGTGCGAAAAATTGGACATGTTCCTAATTGTCTGTTAGTGGCGTATAAATATTTATCTTGTTACAACCAAAATGACAGGGACTACAAAAGAAACTAAAAATTACAAGGAAAAAAATAAAAGGAAGAGGAAAAGGAGAGACCCTTTCCTTTAGAGTGATACTGCAAAAACCTTGACGGGGTTTCTCTAGGTATATCAATCTTGTCACTCATTCGTGCAAATTTGCTTGGCCAGCATGTCTGTGTCGGATAAGATTCCATCTCTGAATTTGAAACAATATAGGTTTCATTTTATGGAAGTGTTGATGGAACTAGTGAGACTGTGCTTCGAGAAGGATGTTACTAGCCACATTGACATCATTTCTAGCCTGCACAAGTGCCTGCCGGGCTGAGTTCCTGTCAAAGCCCATAGAAACCAGGGTAGCTATGGAGTCCTCTGATGGATCTATGGCAGATGGCATGGAGGACGGGTAGTTTCTCTGAAACAAAAAGGGGGAAGAAGTTATTCTAGAGCAACAATGTTGCAAATAAAATAATAAAAAAAAAATTGTACCCATGAAAGTACTTCCACATACTTTTAGCTTATATTTTACACCAGTTTTAAGAGAGATTTTCTTTTAGAATCTTAGTTTCAAAAGAAAATATGCAAGCCAGCCGCACCATACCTGACCATCTAAGCTGTGTTGTTTAGGCTTTTACAAAGAGTATATATGACCATATGAGTTTTGATACTTCCTCAGTGAAACTTCCACAGACCAGAATTTGGAGATACTCCTTTTCATTTGAGGAAATAAATAATTAAAAAAGTCAAGAAATTATCAAAATCTGAAAGAAGTTACAGTTCAACACCCAAGGTAACAGGATGCCTGCAGCCTGTCAAATATGTCATATCAACGTGGTTTCCCTCCTAATGGTTCGAAGCCAAAAGTTGTCATAAGATGCATTATCTTGCAGAAGAAAACTAGTATTTTCACAAGGAACTTTACAATCAAAATTGAGTTGGTTTTGACTTGCAATAGCCAGCTGTGGGTGATTATAAACCTGGCTGGCCCACTATGATACTCCCTGCCATTCTCCTATAATTTATATCCATGAAAGCAAACCCATGACACTTATTTATGCATAGTTTGGAAAACCTAAACTATGCAAAACATGCCAAAAGCACATGCTGGGTTCGCTAAAAGTTAATATCTCCAGCCTCATCTTGGTTCCTAAGCTTTATTTGACAGCTTGGAATCAAACCTCAGACATAAGATAAATGACTTTCAAGCGTGTTCATTTGAGTTACTGCAATTACAAATTGTCAAAATATTCTTTAAGGAAATAGAAGATTGATTGAAAGCATTAAGCAAAACACTTGCCTCCACTTGGCGACTTGCATAGGATGGTATGTTCCCTACAATACTCCTAGCTGGTGCTGAAGGTGGACTCCCCGTGGTTGGCCAAGAAATCCACGAAAAGAATGAAATAACGAACTCTGGTAACTGCATGAGAAAAGACATGCACAATCACATGTTACTTCAATTAACTTCTACCTGAGCTGTAGCAGTTGTAACATTTGTAAATGAGAGAAGACTCAAACAATCTGAATAATTCTTTCTTGAATATGAGAAAAAAAGTTCTCCAACAAAGAGATGGCAAAGGCTTTTCCAAATCTAGCACTATTAAGTAAAATGTGTCTGGGGAGTTCCATCTAAGTGACTACTACATATAATTTCAAACTCACAATTCACTCGCTCTCTTAAGATGTAAGCTTCACTAATATACCTCAGAGGAGCTCAAGGTGGTAAGAATTTATAGAGATTTGAATAGGATGACAAGTTATCATCTAAAACGGACAAAAAGGGATAAGAAAAAATAAGCATCATTCTTTCCAAAGGTAACAGTGCCAAGTTACCTTTGTCTTGCGGATATGAAAGACATTCAAACGGTATAAAGAACCAGCTAGGATGCCGCATAACCCTGGTAAGATGGATCTTTTCCAGGATGATAAAAGCAGCTGCAAGACAGAAACTAAAAATTAGATTATAGTGGTGGGAGAGAGATGGGGATGCCAAATATGCTAAATGAAATTCAAATCTGGTCTATCTTGTGCCATAAACTGTATATATAAACTATCTGTCATCTTTTACCTGCAGACCAGCCAGATATATGAAAGACTTATTAGAGAAGCGCAGTCCAAATACACGAAACCATGTTGAAACTGGAATATCAAAGAAAAAAGGGACAAATGAAGCAAATATAAGACCATAAGGTCCTGTTGCGACCAGGTTCACTGCAGAATCTGCCAAAAAAGAAGAAGCCATTTTAGCACTAAAAGTATAACTGCAGTATGCCAGCAGAGTCCTGGGGAAAAGAGCAAAGAAAATGCAGGAAAACGTAAGATTTTAACAGCAATCTGTTCAGTGAACTAACAGCTCTTTTTTATTCTCCTCATTAAGCATTTCATCAAAGACCTTTACTATGTTCATTTTTGCTTTTGCAGTAAGGAAGACAAGCCTACCATGACTGCTAATATATGAGGTGAATATCATTTATGCTTTTGCCATAATCAAGTTACTAGAGAAATGCTTGATCCACAAAGAGAATTACAAAAAATTGTTTTACAATATGGCATGGCTTGATGAGGTAGGTTAAATTTTAAAGCTTTCTTATTGTAAGGTAGATCTAATGTGCCTCATCAAGCCACATCATGTCAATTTGTAGTTTTTTTTTTTGGTAGTTCTCTTTGTAAACCTAGCACTTCTCTTTTTTTTGAGATTATGTACTAATTATTTGATAAAGGGTCTGTCTTTTGAAAATAGTGAAAGAAACTTGCCACATGGCAAATGTAGAAGCAGGAAAATAGATATAACTAAGAACCAAGAGAACATAAATTCAAAAAGAAATGAAGTAGAAGACATAAATAACACAGAAGAAATAGAAGACATAGTCCCACAAGTAACACAGAAATGAAATAGATAAACTACAAAAAGCATAATTGGGAGCCATACCTTTAAGGAGTGTTAGTGTGAGGAACTCAAAGAGTAATGCAACGATTATAGAGAACAAGATAAAGACCTGCAGAATGGGGCAGACTGGTTTTAAAACCAAATAGGTGAAAAAATAATCTCTCTCTCTCTCTCTCTCTCTCTCTCTCTCTCTCTCTCTCTCTCTCTCTCTCTCTCCATGTTTGATAACTGATCAATTATACACATCAATTATACAAGAATAATTATGATTTCACCAATCAAACTAAGATATACCAAATATCAAAATATGTAAGAATAAATAATTAAAGCAAAGAAACCTGCCTTTATATTTATTACCATTTCCTTAAGCTTTGATTCTCAGATTACAATAACACACCCCTGTAGGATTAAAGAAAGGGGGGCACCGAATCTCTAACCACAACATAACCAATAAAGTTAACCCCATTGATGTTAAGCTCAATCTTGTGTCTCCAAAGCACGATAAGGAAAGCCAAAGCTAGACTGCAATTATAAATTCTAAAAAAGAAAAGAAAACACTTCAAGGAAACAACCAAATGACAGAACAGTGTCCATGCAGCTGACCATAGTATTAGTGGGCACCTTTTCCACATATAATTTCATTTCAAGCAAGGGTTAGGTTTTTGCCTCAATTCTAACAGAAAAACTAGTCATGGTCTGAAGTCTCAGTATGGTTGTACCTAGGGGTGGCAATATGTGATACAACTCGTTTAACCCAATACGAACACGACACGAAATTAGCGGGTTTGGATTTGATGTTAATAGGTTCGGATCAAAACATGTTGACTTGTTAATACACAATTCATTAACGGGTCAACCAGCTTAACCCATTTAGACCCATTAAAATTTTTACTCAAAATTACAATTATATCATTTTAAACCTAAAAACAAAAATATCCTAAACCTATTTTGTATTTCCTAACTCTCTCTTCGTTCTCAGTCACAAGTCACGACCACCTCCCACACTTCTTCTAGATTGTAATTTTGGTGTTTTTATTATTTGGATTGTAAATTTAGACTTATGTAGTTAGTTTTATATTTTTGGGAGATATTGTGATTTTAACATTTATGTGAAATTATGTTAATCAGGTCAAATGGATTATCTGGGTCAATTTAACCTCTTTACATAAACAAGTTGAAACAAGTCGTGTCATGTCGATATATTTTTAATTTAATTCATCATAGGTCAAAACAGGTTGTGTCGTGTCAACCTGTTATTTTAACAGGTCATGTTCGGGTTGACCCATATCATATAATACACACAGCATGTTAACACAATTTGCCACCCCTAGTTGTAGGCATGTAGACTCATGGCCCAAGAGAATATTTATATTTCAAGCTTTTAATGTCAACTAGCTTGGCCAGGTACAAGAAAAGTAACCACATAAAAATTGGTGAGCTTCACAAAGATGCTTTAAAATTCTCTCTCCTTGCTTATATCTTAGATATTTGCATCACTGAGGCAATTTAGTACGTTCCATTAATCCCATGGATCTACAATAGGTATATCTGATTTATATAAGACATCAAAGTCAAAATCATGAGTTTAAGCTAGATGATTACTCACCGAGTACTTATTGGAACCTATCTGTCTCTCAAAGACCCTGAAGTAGTATAGTAAGTAGAGTCCAAACATCAATTCTGGTATGGAAGAAAAGGCAAAAGCTGACACAATTAGCTTCCAAAGTCGAAGCTTCCCAAAAACATCCTGTCACAATAATAAAACGCTTTCAAATGAATGGACGCTAGTTGCAAATTTGAACAGTTCATACCACCTTTCAAGAAGACAAAAAGGAAGATGCAAGAATTTTCATCTTAGGTTATCAACAATGACATACAGTCCCACCCTTCAGCTTCTTAGAGTAGGTTATAGGAACTTAACTTCATGAGAGTTACTGTTGACTATAACTTCAAGGGAGTTACCATGTCAAAACATATTTAAAGAAGCATGGGAAATGCCTCTCCATATATTGTCTACAATAAAATTTTTAACATCTCTAAGTTTTCACGAAAAAAATAAAATCGATAAAAATATCTCATCAAATAGAAATCTATCCTGGGGAAGAAACTTCAATTTCTAACACCAAAGAGGAGCATATGTACACCAACTCCACAATGTAAAAAAAAGCACAATTATAACTGCATACTGAAGCTCCACCATGCAATGGTTCACCATTATATTTCTATACTGAGCAGACCTCCCTTTGCAATGGCAATCCTCAACTGCCATCTAAGGCATTAATTGTTGAGCCCCAAGAAGAGAATACTATCAACTACACTTGCCGCCATTGCAGAATGCAGCGAGACATGATTATCTATCCCACATCTGGTCTTGCGCATGCAACACCAATCTTGACACTTGACGAGGTTTTCAACAATCAAGATCTAAATCAAAGCAACTATTCCAAAAAGAAAAAAGAAAAAAAAATATATGCTTTTGTAGGACCTCTGCACATTAGGCACTCTTCGAACAAAACATAGCATTTAGCAGATCCTCTGAAAGTCTCAACAAAATAGGAACCACCAAAGTTTCCACTACTTAACCAGTGAGGTACTATATCCTCTCCTCTGCTTGAATGTGATTCTATAGAAAATCAAGTACAGGAGTAATTGACTCTAATTATCAATCTTGGAGCCAGTGGGCTATGGACCAAGTAACGCGCTCACACCAATCTGACTTAGTGTGGGTACTTTCTAGCCAGGATCCTTAGGCAGCATATGCTTACTAATGATATGATTTTGGTGGGTGAGCTAGGGTGTTCTAGGTCCTGCTGGGTGCATGAGTTAATTGCCAAGGCACAATAATTCTTAACTTACAAATATCTAGGATAGTGTTAAACACTCATCACGTACCCAAAAGCGAAGCTACAGGAACTTTCATTTCCTCAAAGAACCGAAAATCTTGAAGAAACAAAACCTTCAAAATCAATCTGTCCACAGCATGCCATACAAAAAACAAACCCACCTACAATCCCTGAACACAAACTTAACATGGCCTTACTCAGCCCGCCCACCCATGCACATGCACCACAAAATTCTCTACTCGTAACAGCCTATAATGCATTATCTGAAAGGCAACAGTGCATGTCAAAATGGATCCAAATAATAAAGGAAAAGCACCAGTGAAGCCAAGCTATGCGTACACAACAGCAGAAACCCGTCTTTAATTACATGTCAAGAGCAGCAGTACACCAGTCAAAGGTGGTCTCTAATAATGATGATGGAAATTAACCACAAATCAAATTATAAATAAGTTAAAAAACAAGATTAAAACAGCAAGTCGACTGCAATTCAGCTATTTACACAGAAAACCAGAAAAGCTATTTGCAATAATTTCACTTGAAAAGCAATAGTACATTAGTAAAAATCATTTCTTCAGATGGTGATGAAAGATAGAAACGCCCCCACATCGAAAACGAACTCAAAAGTAAGATTAAACTATACCTTTAATAATCAAAACAAAAATTAATGGATCCATAATTTCTATTCTACAATTTGAGCTCTATTTATTATAAGTAAACAATTTGCTAGTACCAGTAGGCGCGGTCCAAGCACACTGGATGTATACAAGAGAAAGCATCTAGCTAGGAAGAACTCTACAATTCTAGCTCTTACTAAAAGGAATACAAAGTAACGAAAATAAATAAAAACCCAACCTTGGATTACATCTAAAAGATTCAAATAAACTGATCAGAATTTACATGCACCAAATTAAATCACCAAAACAAGTTCAATGTCGAAATGATTAAAAAAAAAAAAAAAAAGGTGTACCAGATATGACAATCCGAGTTTACTTGAACGGCCTTGGATCCCAAAGAACACGGTGAAGAGAGCAGAGGCAATAATGAAAGCTCTTGTAACAGGAGCATTGTCTGTCAAAGGAAAGAACAGAGATGTCGGGAAAATTGGAGAGAAATAGAGAAAAGGGAACGAAATATAACATAGAAAGACTATGGGATAATTTTAAGCGAGAAAGACTACTCTACGTACTGAAGCCAGTTGGACCACCGTTCATCTTCTACTCAGTGAACGAGAGGAGAAGGACGAAGTTCGAGCACCCGTTTTTCCTTTGATCTCTTCGTGTGGAAGTCTCTACTCTCTTTCTTCCTACTTTTCTCCCTATTACCTTTCTTTCCAATTCCCCCTACTCTAACGAGTTGGTCCGTTTTATTTTGAGTATTATTTTTATAAAACAATTATATAAATTAATTTTATAAATTTATATAATTTCAGTTAGATTTATTTTATAATTAAAATAATTTTATAATTTAATATATCACATCAAATCATATCAATTTATAAAATTAATTTTATATAATTAAATTATTTTGTTTTTATTTATATTTCTTTTTTATAAAAAATATGGCTAACATAAAATTTAATCTTTCACATTTTATCCTCTAAGCTCTTTTTTATCTTCCAAAATTTTAAAAACTTTCATTTCCATTTTAAATAATATATTTTTTTAATTTACATTATTTGTTTTTATATTTTTTAGTAATAAATAAATAATAGATAATATCAAACTACGTTAGTAGTATGATATAAATCAGATGTAGTATATAACATTTTTATAAAATTAATAAAAAAAAATTATGCTTAAAAAAAAGAGTTTTGCTATATACAAATACAGTTGCGCACTAATCTGTGTACAAATACTGATTTATTCATATTTAAAATTTAAATTAACACTGGTTTTAATAAAATCTACTTTTTGATCAATCACATCACATTAGTGTACAGATTAGTGTACAATTATACTTGCAACTATATTTTTTCCAAAATCAATAAAAAAATTATATTTATAAATAGAATTAGATTTGTACTGTTAATTGCGTTCTACAACAATGAAAAAGATCCGGTAAATTCCCTTTTTTATTGGTTTATCCGAAGACATCGACCATTAGCAAATATACATGTTGCTTCCGAATAAGAACATAATTAGAAAAGGGTTTTGTTACGTACAAATAAAATTGTGTATTAATCTGTATATCAATACTGATTCCTTCATATTCAAAATTTAAATTAGCATTATTTTTAATAAAATCTATTTTTTAACCAATCATATTAGATTGGTGCACATATTATGACACAATTGTACTTGCAACTAGATTTTTTCATTAGAAAAATGTGGCACTGATTCGGTCATTTTGTTCTTTAGAAAAACGATTATTTATTTACCATAAAATCAAAAATAAAAAGAAATGGCAAATTTTTGAATTGTTTGGTTTGTTATAATTATACTTAACCATGGCAATTAAATTTGTCTAATTTTTCGTTTATAAGTAAACGATTGTATCAATAAAAATAGGCTTAGTCTAAGTACACAAGATGACACACACATGAGGTAATGCCTATCTAGGAAGAATGGGAAAAAAAAAAGTCATGAATACCTAGGCCATTAAAATCAACAACTATGACCCATAGACTTAAAGTTCTAACAGAGTAATCTAATATTCTCTAGAGAGCATGCCTTGTCTTCGAATGCCCGGTCATTTTGCTCATGCCATAAGCACTGCAAAATGCATATATGACAATTTTTCACATTGCTTTGATTTGTGGAGCACCTCTTAGATTTGTCCAATTAGCCAAGAATGCAGCTACTGTGGTGGTCATTACCCAAGCTAGCTCTAGTATAGAACACATTATTTCATATCTCTCTAGCAACCTCACAATGCAGTAAAGATGATTCACAGTCTCACTACTCTTCTTGCACATACAGAACCAATCTACTGTAATGACCTCACGTTTCCATAGGTTATTCACTATCAAAATCTTCTCCAGAGAAGCCGACTAAGCAAAATATGCCGCTTTAGGAGGCATCCTATTTTTCCAAATCCTCTTCCATGAGAATTGATTGTCCAAAGAATGTGTGAGAGATTTATAAAACGAGTGAATCAAAAATGTGCCTTTACATGTGGATATTCACCACATCTTATCAACTCCTTGATTATTCAGTCTCATGGAGTATAGAAGACCCAAAAAATAAAAAAAAAATCCTCAAGGCTAGCAACTTCCCAATCTTGGACAACCCTACTAAAGTTCATGTTCCACTGTACTTGTTGTAACAGCCCGCTAGAAATTCAATTGTGGAATTTCTTTTGACCTTAAGAACCTCGTGAAAATTCCGTAAGTTTACACAAATCGACTAATCGCATAGGTTTTAGCCTGTCAACATAGTTAGTGTTATCACTCACTATGGTGCCAGAAATGCGATTTTAATTATTTGAGATAGTTAGAAGTGTCAAAATGTATTATGGTTTGTGTCATTAGACTCGGAGGGTTATTTAAAGTCTTATGGCGCAATAACATTTTTTCATATTTTCGGACAAAACGTCTGTTCAAAACTGTAGATATTATTAGATAAAAAGAAATATCTTGAGGTAATTTTCGTGAATATTATTGGGTAAAAATATTTTGAGTTGATAGATATTATTAGATAAAAATATCTTAAGTTGATTTTTTTTAGATATTATTGGATAGAATATTATAAGATAATCATTTATAGATTTTTTTTGGGTAGGAGAAAACTACACTTAACTCTCACTCCAGCCTCATCTCTTCCATATCTTATCCACAAGTATCTCCAGCCACCCCTCCCCACGAAATTATCTTCATTTATGCTTTCCATTGAAAGAATATCAAACACTCTCTCTCGGACAGCTTTTAGGAGTTCTTTTGCACACCCATTTCGAAGCTTTTGTAAGTGTTTTATCGTAAAGTCTCCTTCATATAAATTGTTCCTCTTTGAGTCTAGTTTCCGTAGATGTATTTTTCGTATCATTCCATGGTCATTTGGTCAGTCAAAAGTATTTTTAACCATGGAAAGGTCATTCTGGGCGTGAATCTGGAGAGTATGTTATAGTTTGGAGTTTTTGACCAAGCTAATGGATAGATATTGGTCCGAAATTTTTATGGAGTATTGTTAACATGTATATATGACTATTGGTTGAGGATTTTTGCATGATTAAAAGTTTTGATGAAAGATTTTCTTAGATTTAGAAACTTAGAAACTGGAAGAGGAAAAACAGTTTCTGTTTTGAGAAAGTTTAACTCTTTGGTGGTCTAAACCTATTCTAATGACTTTAATAATTTTATTGGAGGATACTAAGTATCTTATATACATGTTATATTATTATTTTGAAGATATTTGATGTTAGTTTCAAAGATATGAAATTTTATGCAAAGAGATATTCAAATAAGCCAAAGTGTGGATATTCTTGGCTAAATTTATGTTTTGGTTAATTTCTAACCATGTGATCTTGAATTAGAAGCTTATATATGTTTTAGGACATCTTTTTAAACCATGTGATGGTTTGGTTTGAAGATCATATAATTATAAGTCATAGATCAAGAGATTTATCAAAACTAGTTGAGGAAAAAGTTTATGTTTTTGGACTAAGTGTAAAACCAAAAACTCCAAATGTTATTTTGTGATTTTGGTGACTTTAGTTCGATGATTTAAAGCATGGTTGATGTTAGGATGATATTATTAATATGTTAGAAGTAAGATTTGATTTTTGAAATTCTTGGAGATGTTTTGATTTAAGGTCAAAACTTGTGATTCAAGTGCTTGGATCTTTTTACAAAAAAGTTTGGTGTTAATTATTAGCTTTTTCTAAATGGATGTTTTAAGTATGGTTTTGAACTTAGGATTGGAAGATGTTTGTTGCAAAATTTTGGTTTAAGCATGAGTTTTGAAGTTGGAAGGAATTGCAACAAAAATAAAGGGAAATGGCCTATGGATGTTTCGACCATAGTGTGTTCTTCATAGTTGTGTTTTGTTTTAAATTTTTCTGAGTTGATATTTAAGTTTAGGACAAGATTTACATGAGGAATGTAAATTTTGGAAACTTTTGGAGTTAGTATGCAAAATCCTTAAGTTATGGGTAAAACGGTCATTTTCCCACATGTAGAGAGTAAAATGAAAATTTTACTCTTTAAGTTAGTATTTTCCATATTTCAAATTATTAGTGATTTAGTTCTAACTTTTAGAATCACTAATTACAGTTCCTCGTGATCACACTTGAAGTTTTATAAGAAACGCGGAGATCGAGGTAAGTTAGCTTTTAACTTACTAGCAGTCTACTGTGTATGTGTGCTAAATAAAGGAACTACAGTATATGTATATGTGTTATTATATATGTCATGCCATGCTAAGTTATCACGTAATTGTCTGTTATACAGAATTTATTCAGTCATCAGTTTTTATCTGTTACATAATATATTCTGTCATATATTATTGTACGTTACAAGTACGTCATGCTAAGTATGCCATCTATTACATGTATGTCAAGTCATGTAATATTCATTGTTGCAAGTATGTCATGTTAAATATGTTGTTTATTATATGTTATGCCATGTTACGAAATGTTTCTCTCTCAAGTTGGTCATGTATTTCAAGTTATGTTCAAGTCAACTTTATGTAGAATACATGGGGTCACAATAACTGTGGAGTATGTATTTAACTGCATTGAGTTTGTGTAGAATACATGGGGCCACAACAACTGTGGAGTATGTATTTACACGTAGAATACATGGGGCCACAACAACTGTGGAGTATGTATTTTTCATGTTAAGTCAAGTTTATGTAGAATACATGGGGCCACAACAACTGTGGAGTATGTATTTAACTGCATAGTGATGTGTAGAATACATGGGGCCACAACAACTGTGGAGTATGTATTTTTAATGTTAAGTCAAGTTTGTGTAGAATACATGGGACCACAACAACTGTGGAATATGTATTTACACGTATAATACATGGGGCCACAACAACTGTGGAGTATGTATTTTTTTATGTTAATTCAAGTTTCAGAGCAAGTTCATGCTAAGTCAAGTTCAGTTCATGATTCAATTTAAGCTATGTCAATTATGCTATGTTGTACACTAAGTTATGCTTTAATTACTTATGAATTTGATTATGCATTTATGCTTTTACTGTCATACATGCATCATTAGTCTGTATGGAAGTTTTTTGTTAACTTGCTGAGATTTGTAATCAAATCTCACTGTGTAGTCCCAACTACCATTCCCCCTGAATGGTAGATCTTGTTACAGGACCTGAAGGAAGATCAGGAGCTGACCAACTAGACACAGTCGACTGAAGGATGGTGCGTCGTTAATGTTAATATAGTAGTTAAATTACTACTTGTACGATGGAGTTGCATCTCCAGTACTTTGGGATATTTTCAGTTTGGTGCATAGTATTACTAAAGAAAAAAAAAATTATCCGCTGCGAATATTGCATAATGTTAGATGCATGTTAGGATTATTGCATCTTATATGTCATGAACGGGGGCAGGTAACCTTGTGTTGCATGTCTCGACGCTTCAAATGTCCGTCCAATCCCAAACGGAATTTGGGGGCGTCACACTTGTTCTTGGATATCACCATAACATCATCCACATAAACTTTTTTTTTTCACATGCAATCTTGAAAATTGATGGGAATGAATTCTTAAAGACATTATCTCCACACCATAGGTCACTCCAAAAACTAATTCTAGAGCCATCTCCCAACACAAGTCTAGTGTCTCGAGTGAATACCTCCCATCCTCGTCTAATATGCTAGAGTCCCACTCCATAGGCCCCACTCACCTCTCCAGTGCTCCAATCCCCCCCCCCCCCCCCCCCAAAACACACACACGCACCTTCATATTTGGAATCAATCACCAACTTTCATAAAGTTTCTGATTTATTAGTATATCTCCACAACTATTTTTCAAGTAAGACCCTATTAAAAATTCTTAAATTTCTAATTCCTAATCTACTAGAAGAGATAGGAGAGCATACCTTATCCTAGTTAACCAGTAAAATTTGAATTCCTTCCCTATATATACCACTCCACAAGACAAAGTGCTTTTGATTAATGTGATCCTATCACCTTTTGAAAAGTACAATCTCTTAAAACCAACCAATCTACATTTAATCTTCTCAATCATTGTATCCCATATTGATTTAACCCCTGACGTTGCTTCCAACAGGAGACCAAGGTAACTCATGGGAAGAGAGAAAAAAACCTTACATCTAAAAATATTAGCCAATTGCTGAGTGTTGTGCACATTAACAACTAGCACCAACTCTAATTTGTCGAAATTTACTTTCAAGCTTGATGTCGCTTCAAAGCAGAGTAAGAGAGCACTCAATGCCCGCATATAGTTTTGTTCCGTCTCACAAAAAATAGTAGGCCATCTACAAAAAATAAATAAGAAATGTTTAGAATACCCCTATTGGGGTTACCAAGAGAATCTAGCCACAAAACCATTGTTAACTAAAGTCGAGATCATTTGCTAAGCGCCTCCATAACAATGAAAAACAAAAGTGGGGACAGGGAATTCCCTTGTCCTAGGCCTTGTGAGCTATTAAAGAAACCAATTGGACTGTCATTTACCGACACTGAAAACTTCACCGTTAAGATGCACGATCTGATCTAAGAACGCCATCCAGGAAATGGCCTTCCAAAGATGTAATCGAACGTCTGCAGAATTATCATTGGATTAGGGCTGCTATATATAATTACGCAGATTGAGAACTGAGCTACTAAAAATAATCTTTTCACGGCATATTATGAAGGCCATCTTTTCACTTCTTTGCAGATTATCCACACTGAAGATGAAAAAGTGTCACTTAACTAAGAAAACCACTG
Source organism: Carya illinoinensis (assembly GCF_018687715.1). Lineage (NCBI taxonomy): Eukaryota > Viridiplantae > Streptophyta > Magnoliopsida > Fagales > Juglandaceae > Carya > Carya illinoinensis. Next base: position 5,126,847 of record NC_056760.1, on the reverse strand, counting down.
AGATTCTCAAACCTAAGTTCTTGTCCAAACAGAAGCAATCGTGGTTTTCCGCAAGGATGTGTAAAACAAAAATAACAACGAAACTAGTCAGCGAGTTATTTGAGTAAAACTTTCTTTGGGAAATTATAATGTTATGGTAATATAAGGTACACTGAATTTGCATCTGTTCAAGGCTTCTCTGTGCAGAACCAAAATAATCAAGCCTAATCTTCATCCTCTGTGAATGACTTCTACGACTATGAGCTCTTTTTAACACAACTCTAGAGAAAAAACAAGAGGGAGCTTATTTACAAAGTAGTCCTTAGTAAGGGTGGACATTCCTTATTCTATCCCAAGATTTGAGCTGGCCAAAGACGCTTCCACTTTGCAATCTCCTCCTTGTCGTAAAGCTTCCTAATTCCACCATAAAATCCATCTGCTTCATTGCCTTCCTCCTGATGCTCCTTCCTGTTTATCACCATCCGTCTCCATCGTGAGCCAGGAGTATACTGGTTGAACTCCAATATCACATTGTCTGTCAACAACAGTTCCCCATGAGAAACTTACAGGAAGTTGTCAACAAAAACTTAAAAAAGAAAAATAGAAAAGTAAAGGATCCAATTATGCTACTATTGCCATGCTTGAAAAATAACCACAGATTAAGGCATGAACATTTTAGAAGAAATTCGTCAGACAAATGCTTACACTTGTCAGTGAATTAGCAACTTGCTTAACTACTCAAGGGAAGTAAAAACAATGAAACACACAGCCCAGAGGTGCCTAAAGATGGCTGTTACAGAAATAGTACCATAAACTCCAAGGTGTATGGTGGAAATTTATATGCATATATTTAGCCAAAAATGAATACCTGATGGGGATAAAATTGATTTGATTGAAAAGCAGCGCAAGCATAAGGATAAAATACCTTTTGATAGAAACTATTATCACTCAGACAACTCAGATTAAACCGACGGTTCATACATTAAACCAAGATAATGATTAAAAAAAAAAATTAAAAAGAAGCAATATAAACAGTAATAATAGGTGAACCCTAAACAGCAACCTGAACATTAATAATTGGTGTACCCTACACAAAAAGGTGTACTCTCGGCCGTACTGATTATTATTTGGATCATGGACATCTGCATCAGACGCCCCTACCAATGCTGGTGACTGACATATATAATATTTTGGCCTTTGATACCGTGACAGACAAATTCTATTGAACAATCACACTGCTGTGTTTTAAATTGTAAGAAGGAAGATTTAAATCTCAACTCCTCTAAATTCCTCTATCTTATCCTTCATTTTAAGTCCCCAACTCCCTGAACCCCTCTTCTAGAGCGAGAAATAGACAAGCAAAAACTATAAATGTAGTTTAATAAATACTTGTATACATGTTTGAATTTATCTGACGACATCATATAACATTCTATGGCTCAAAATGCATTATATCTTAACTTGATCAGCAAAGTAATACGTTCACAATAGGCACATTAGAAGAAGCTACAAAGTTGCTTTCTTTTTTTCTCAGTTGTGCAATAAAATAGAGTGAACTATTAGTCTCCATGCTTGTGTGAGAGATATGTGAATGCTGGTTCATGCAGAAGATGTTGGACACAACTATGTGTTGATAGGAAAAGAGTCCTGCATAGTCTAACAAGGAAAACTCATACCAAATAGTTTTCTACTTGATAAAACTGATGTATCCTACATATACCCTCCTCCGTATAATACAAACTCATAAAAGAAAACTTCATTTTTTGATAGAATAAAAGAAAACTTCATAACAAGTACAGAATCTAAGACGATCTTCTCACCATTATGATGACAGCGGCAGCGATCCTCATTCCCGTCGCAGTGTTCCAAATGACCAATAAGAGCATACCACCAACCTGAAATTGATTCAGAACAAGCTATTACATTGTTATCTACAGGTGACGGATTAGATCATGACAATTCTGTTGTGCATTTATTAATTCTTTTAGAGAAATAGTTTAACAGACATTAACAATAAATACATGTGGATTTCAAACCAACAGGGAAATTTGCAAGAAATTAGACCTAATGCTGCATAACAAGCTGTTGAAATCAAAGGCAGAAACCTCATAGAAGCATACTGGTTCAGAAACACACCATGTGGGAATTCTTTCTTTCTTCTCCACTGGATCTCAATATGATCTCCGGGCTTCAAGTCATTCAAACAATCAGAGGCATGAAGAACATGCGGGGGAGTATCAACTGGTGGTGCTCTTAGCCTATCCCACTGTATATTTTCCTCTGTTGTCCGCCGCCCATGAGGTGAGTATCTGAAATAAAACATCCGTTTTGACTTTTGAGTTACAGTGCTCTGCAGTAAAGATGAGCTTAGCACATGCAAATTCAATTTCGATGTTGATCACTATCATTTGCAAAGTCAAAAATCTATATCAAATATTTAGCACAACAAAAAATACATAAGGAAAGGTTTCCATCAGTTTTCGTTTTGAAGATTTGAGATTTCATATAATTGCATAAAATTATGTACTTCTCTCAAACCGATAGACACCAGTGAATTGACCAAAGTTCATGGAGTCATTTTTGAAGAAAGCCTATTTTCCTATACCTTGCCTGAAAAGTGTCAGTCCGCGAATCATATCTGAGTTGGGCATCATAACATGACAGCATAAAACCAACATGACCATTCTGCAATGAAAATCCAAAGGATTTTATTGAATTGTTCAACATTCCAAGAAGCAATGGTATTGTCACTGACTAATATGGATAAAGAGTAGAAACTAAAGTACAAGACTACAAGGACCTATTGTTAGAAGAATAAGCAGAGTTACAACCGGAATAATTTAGCTGGCTCGTTGCAGCCACTTACCTCGCGATTATAGACCTGAGCCGGAAACCATAGCTTGCCACTTTCAAGAGAGAGATACCAAGCCATGATCGAATCAACCTGGAAATAACTCCTTGAGTGGCTGCTGCTTTTTAACTCGGGTCTAAACCAAGAAAAAGCCCATACCCCTGAGAGGGATTCGAGAAACCTTTTTTTCTTGCTTTGATCCAAGAGGGTTGGGCTTGTGGCTACATGCCATTGCCATTCTCGATAAGCAGCATCACCAATCAATTTACCCCATTTGTGTTTCATGTGTTTCTCCCACAAATGGTCTGTTCTGCATCTATCCCTCAAATAACTACAGACTACTGCCATATTACACAACGCAGCAGGCGAAAGCCGGTCAAGAATGCTTTCCAAGGCCAGGTCAGGCAAATCCAAGAGAGAACTATCATCTTCCTCTGCATTCTCTACCTTTGAACTGAGACCCATCTTTTTAAATGGCGTGAACATAGGTACTTGAAAGGAAATATTAGCAAGCCTTCTTTTCTTGATCCAGGACACAAGAAAACTTAACTCCCCCCAAAACCAAGGTAACAACAGCTTCATCTCACCCTGCCATGGAGGGAGTGGCTTGTGAGTGAAAGACTTGGAGAGGAGGATGAATGATACACAAGAAATTATGAAGTAGAGCATGGTTTTGAGTTTTAAGTTATCAAATGGGTCTATCTGATTTTCGGCACCGAATGAAAAAGAAGAGAATTAGGAGGAGCCAATCGCAAACGAAACAATGGTGACTGCTACCATCATATATGAGCAAAAGCGCCAAATTGAAAAACAATTTTTATGGTTCGCTTCCTTGTTTCCACGAAGAAGCATCCACCAATGAAAGGAAAGTGTGTTCTAGGTCGGAGTTATCTAGCAGACCTCAATTAATGCGTTTTAAATGAGGGGCACCTGTAGACACCGCAACCGACAAGGAGCTGGAACTGTTGTTAGTTAAATAGCGCAAAAGTTAAACAAAAGAACAAACGAGAAAGCTGCTTCTTCAGTTCCCTTTGGCATCCGCATACAGCGAATTACCATCACGCGGAGAACAAACAGTGTAAAGCCAGTGTGGGGGCAGCCACGGCAGCTGTCATATAGAGATTGAGGATGTCTTTTTCCTTTTCGAGGCAAATAAGAATAATATCTGGGGAGCCCCCACATCCAAATCTCTGAGTTTTGCCAAATTTTAAGGAAATAGTATCCAGAATATATATGGTTGGGTTGGTTTTGAACAAGAGTTAGGTGAATTCACCATAGAGTTTTAGGCTGCCAAGAAATCTGAAATTTAATCAGAAAAGAAAACCAAGTTTGAAGCATAAGCTTGATGATTGACAGAGATGAGGATAAATGTGAAGTGGGGTCCAGGTCCTTCACAGTTTCTCCCGCCACCCGATCCTCTGCCTAACTCCCACCAAACTCCAACACCCTCTTACCAGATACCACAACCACACAAATTGCTGGACAAATCCATGCCCAGCCAAGGAACGAGAATGCCACGATTGCATGTGGAACCTGATTCGTGATTAGAAAAGACGCAATCCGTGAGTTCACTCTGCTAAGATAAACCGGTTATCAAAAATTAATTTAAAGTATAATAGCGTAAGCAAATAAAAGAAATAAAGATAATCGCACAAAAAAATTAAGACTTAGTAATTTTGCTCTATATGAGCCTATGTCTACTGGTGAGATTAGTCTCAATAAATTCATTATCAACAAAGGTGGTGTATAAGAATCAATCACAAAATCCTTAATCTCAAAACCCCAATACATCTAATGAACACTTAAGATTCTTCACAAAATGATTCTCTCTAAAATGTTAGGCTGCTAATGAGTTGAAAAATACATGAGAAAAACATGTATTTATAATCTACGGTGCGAGAACCCCAATTTTAGAACATTCGCTTAAGCAGAGTGTTAAGCAAATGTTTAGGGTAGCACTCGCTCGAGCTTTTACTATTGAGCAGGTGTCAAGCAAATTCTTTGTCTGAAGTGTCGAGCAGAATATCGAACGAAGTGTCGAGCCAAGTTTGCTTGAATTAGAGTCGAGTCAGGGTCGAGCAACAGTCAAACCAAGCTTCTGAATTGGTATTTTTAACAAGAAATCAAGTCAAACTCAATACACTCGACTATCACTCAGCTTGGCATTTGAGCAAAGCTCAACCCATAAGTTCGCTCAAGTTTTATGCGAGTGAACTCGAGTGAGATACAAATCTTAGCGTTTGCTCAAACTGTACTCAACGCACAACTTAAGCCAATGTTTATTGGTTATCCGCTCGAGCAAATGACGTATTTTTTGTCAATTAGGGTTTCTAGCATCGTTTTTTATAAATATGTAATATTTTGACCTCTTGCGGGTTCTCAGCATTTTCTGAGTTAATAAATAAAGACAAAGTATGAATGCATATTATGAAAAAGAAAGTTATAAAATAAGTAAGATAAGATTATGTAATTGTAATCTATTTTAAATTAATAAAATCTCTGTAACTTTATAGATATAAGTACGTCGAATTACATAAATTTATATAGTATAATTTTGATCATTGCTGTTTTATTTATTTGCAATCATTGGTGTGTGTTTCCACGACACCACCATTTTTGTGTCTTGTCTGGAAAGCAGTCAAGCATCCACTGGTCATCACAAGTGATTCGACTCCGCCTTGTTTTTGACGTAGATGGTACCGAGGTTCTCTCTCCCAAGTTGTTTTTTTACCCCCTTTCACTATGCTCTTCAGCCCAACACGTCCTTTTCTTTAACGGTGGGGATGAAGTTGAGGATTGGATGTTCAGGGCATTGTTTCATGTATTCCATTATCATGCAAGTTTTTTGAAAGGGGAAAGGGTAGTATTTATGTAGACGTCCTGAGCATTGTTTCACGGATAATATTATAAAACGAACATGTTGAACAAGCAGAGACAGGGCCGAAAAGATAAAGCAATGTCAAGCCTCAAAAGGCATGAACAAATATACTATACTAAATTGATTTAAAACCTACCTAGGTTTTGACGATGCGCTAAATTCTCGTACAAAGCTCGAGTTTTTTTTTTTTTACTGGTAACCAAGATGTTTCAGAGAAGTGGATACCCTCATCAGTTCCTTTATGTAGCTTTTGTTGGGATTTTTTATTCCTTTCTTCTAGACTCCAAAACCCACAAAAGTAAATTCAGGTTAGATGAGAATTTTAAATTTTAAGATGTAATATTATTTTAATATTATTATTATTTTGAGATTTATAAAAATTAAGAAAAAATTAAATTATTTATTATATTTTATATAGAGATTTGAAAAAATTGTAATGATGAAATGAAAATTTTAAATTTAAGATAAAAATTTTAAAGTGCCAAACCGAAAAATGAGTTACGACTTCGAGACTCTACACGCCACTGCAACATCTTAGCTAGATTTTATGTAAATTTTTTTGGAAAATATTAAATATTTGATACATGCAATATGACATGTTTTATACATTTAATCACTTTTTTTTATTTGATATTCCCAAATCTTCTATATATAAAAAGTGCCTATGAAATGGAATTTGTTGTTTTAACGGAAGTTCTCAAACGGAAGTGATGGTTTTTAACGAAAATTCTTAACGCAGTTAAATTTAATTTACATTGAAATTTTCATTCAATTATGGACGTCCGTCTGTATTCTGTGAAAGAAGAAGCTGTCGATTAATTATGCACGGTACTCAGAGAGTGAGAGAGAAATGATGAGAGGGAGAGAGTGTGAAAACAAGAGTGGAAGAGAAAGGCTTAATGTGCTCTGTTTTTGTTGTATAGAAACAGAGCTTGCCGTGTGGGTTGGAAGAATATGTCACCAGGGTTGGCGAGCTGTACCCGATCAACCTGCTTCATTCGTTGTTTTGTAACCCGATAAAAGTCAAGAATATGCTCTGTTTGTTGTATAAAAACATAGCAATGCAAGATGACCATGCTCTATTTTTTTTTTTCTCCGGAGTAGTTGCTGACAGAGATGGAGGGATTGGAGTAGAGTTTGATGCAGTCGGACTGGCAGAGTTCGATTTGTTGCAGTGGCAGAAAAGCCTTTGGCATAGCAACCGTCGGAATTTCTCTCCCTCTTGTTTGCGGCATCAGCGTTGCCTTTGTCCTGCGAAAAACTGTCAACGGAGCAGATAAAGTCGGTTACATTTGTCAACGGAGCAGAGGTTTCATTTGTTAATATGTAAGGGAAATTATCTCAACTGATCAAGGATTCTAATTAATTTTCTTAATTCTTATTTTGGATTATCTCATTTGTTAATATGTTTAAATTTAATTATACGAATATATATATATATATATGACACGGTAATTTAATCTTACAGTAAAATATTATGTCATTAATTTTTTTTATATTGGCATTTATTTGTAATACTAATTTAAATCTCAATTCTATTTTTTATCATTCGCATATTTAAAAAAAAAAAAAGAGTAAATACAAAATTTACATTAAAAACTTTTATTTAATAATAAACTCTATTATTTTTAAAAAAATATATATATAAGACTTGCACACTTTAATATTATATCTAATATTATTTTTTTAAATTAGTATCGGTGCTAATCACTTAAATAAATATTGCTTATGAACATATACAGTAGGTCATATAAGAAAGCTGTCAATGCTAAGAACCTACTTCATCAACGGGAGAAGTTGATTAGTAATAAATTATATAACATGCAAATTATAATATAACATATAAGTTATAATTTATATATAAATTTATATATGTGATTTAAAATTTCTATTCATTCTTTATATAAAAAAAGATAAATGTAAAATAATTAAGTTTAAATCTATTTGCCAACTACATTTACGAATACAATTATTCAAATAAAATATTATTATTTTATCAATTTAAATTCATTATGAAACATTAAAATCAAATAATAATATCTTATAAAAATTTTAGTGTTTTATTTTTTTTATAAAAATTATATCACTTTTTAAAAATAATCGTTTTATTAAATTAAAAAAACATACTTTGCACGTTGTGGTGGGTAGGTTTGTTTCTAATGATTTGCTAACTACATTAATATTTTGAATGCTAATAAAAGAACTTCGTTCTCCAAGAAAAATAGGCACTTATAAAGGGTGTTAAAAATGCACATCATAAAGGCTGGCTAAAAATACATTGATTTTTACATCTATTAAAGATGATAATTATGAATCCCTTTAATGAGAATGACAATTCCTATTTAAAAGTTTTCTTTTAATACTTTTCTTTAAGCCTAAATATTTTTTTTTTTTTTGTACTTTGCACTAATTACTATTTTTATTTTATAAATGATATATACAATCTCAATAGTAATCTTATTATTTGTTTAATTCACAAAAAATGTTACTCATAATTTTATATCATATATTTTAATATTATTTAATATTATTTATTATTTTATTTTATTTTTATTAAACTATTAAGTTGTTCTACTTATCATCTATACACTACATATTTATTATAAATAAATAAATAAGTATGGTATGTAAAAATGATAAGTAGAAATTATCATTGATTAATCTACTATTCAAAATTTATTTTATAGGAGCATCGACTATATGTTAAAAGTGTTATGGAGAAATTATCAAAAAAAAAAAAAAATTAGAGGATTCAAGTTTATATAGATCCACAGAAATTGAAGGAGAAAAAATATAGGCATTTTAATATCCTCTCTATTGAAGTAATGCAAGATGAGAAAAATGCTGAATCGTCATCTTAGAATTAAAATTATTTCAAATAACTTTCATAAAACTATAGGCAATAGTTATTTATAGGATCATATTATAGATTCTATTAATGTTCTTCTTTTATAATGTATCACAACATGTAATTATTTATTAATTATATAAACATTACATCGTTAGTTATTTAATTAACAAAAACTATTACATTTTTATTAATAAAAAATTAGTTCTTAACAAAAAATATTTAAATATAAACTAAGCAAACATGCATTGCACTTGCTTTGATCTAGTTTGAATAAAATTTTAAAAAAATTAGATTAATTGTAGAAAAGTTTTGAGGTGTGGTGTCACTAATTCGTGGACCATTCAATTATCGATGATGGCCTACTATTTTTAAGTGGGCCTATGATGGGTTTACTATCTGCTTATTAACAACATTTTTTATGTATAGGAAAAGAGTAATGTAATGTATAGTTGTGAAGTACGTAAATAATGTATAATTGATTTAAAAAAAAATGAGATCTACTATTAAAAAATTAATTTCTTTTCATATAGGTCCCGTATATATTTGTTTTTTTAAAATGATTACACGACCCTTACACACCTACGACTGCAACTATCATTTCTCACAGAAAAAAATATCCTTAATGTTAGAAGAATTTATGCTCCTTATATATATATATATATATATATATATATAGACAATATTAGGATGATTATCAAATATTTTTTATATGTACATTAGTATAAAAGAATTTTTTTATTTTTTATTTTTCTTTAATCATTTTTTAAATATCCTTAACCATTAAGAAAAAAAATATAAAAATTTACTAATAGTCATTTCCTTAAACATTAATATATATATATATATAGACACATTTGGTGAACGTATTTCGTAATCATATGTCATTTTCCTCTATATATATATTTCCAACTCTTTCCTCTTAAGGCTACAAAGATCAGAACGACTTTCACCCTCCTTTTAAGTAGTCTTTTTACCGTCCTTTCTCATTTAAAAATAAAAATTAAAAAATAAAAATAAAAAATAAAAAATAAAAAAGAGTTTTTTTGCCACTTAAACCTTACGTTATGTCCCAACAATTGACAATAGAGAGACAAAAACTCATTTCTTCATAAGCTTTCATTTTTCGCATCCAAATTACTTATAGATGAGAAGTAATGACCCAATAATTGCAAAATGTTAATTAGGTCGAGTTCCTTTTTACACGATAATCGGATTCAACTCGTCTCAAAATTTGTTCTTTAATACTAGAATCACATGTACAATATACCTACCAGCAGTAGATACTTTGATCAAGCACATGAGGGCTCAACAGAAACCATAAATTTCATTACTTTTCATTTAGTTCCCTCAAAGTGCTGGTTTGGGAGGTGACTGGGGACCCTTAAAATGGAATCGCCAATGAAAAGAAAAGCCATTTTTTTTTTCCTTCAATTGATGCTCAAAATCATAGATTCACGAGTAGACCACCATCTTATATTAAGGAACCCTACCATCCATTATTATTTTCACTGTTTCAAGCTCAAGATGGGTGTGATGTCAGTGCAACTACAATGGAATCCACAAAAAAAGGAAGAAAGTGACACTTCAAAAAGTGAAGACCCAAAATGGACGGTTTCTTCTCAAGACACTTAAGTAGACACTTGGATTGGAATCAATCAATGGGATTGGTTTTAAGTAGACATCAAAGAAACGTGTGGTTGAATGAGATAAATTGCCCAAGCAATGAGATTTTTAGTTTGGGGATTGTGAATGATTTTTTATGAATTTTTTTGGGCTCTTACACGGTATCAATAATGTGGATGTCTGTGGAGCATATGGTTCAATTCCCGAATATCCTTGCACACGTTTGCTTCAGCCCCCCTCTCCAATCAGTTTCAGTTTTGTAACTATTTGTTCCAACTTATGAAATTTTCAATCTGTTCCTAGATGTCCTGTTGGACAGAGAAATTCCAGGGTTGTTGGGTAAGAAAGCAATGGATTCCTGATCTAGCAAAAAGTGTTTATGTAATTATCCCCCAAATCTCTAACCCACTTAAGAGTGCCAAGAACCTCACCAATTCTAAAAGAAAGCACCTACCACTATTGGTGCAGGAGGAGGGAGGGATAGGCATGACATCAAGGGGGTGCCTCTTTTTGTGCTTGTCTATTATGTATGGTGGGGGACTGCTAAAGGGAGCAATGCCTTGGGATCCAGTGGTTTTCTTAGATTCTAACAGTGCGAACAGGCAATATAAGTGGTCCAGGTTGGATCAAAACCTTTTTGGTTCACTTTACTTTTCCTATCCTTTCGATTCCTTCTTCTATTGGGTGGAAAATTATTGGCATTAGCATAATCGAAATAAAAGACTTCAGTTGGATCGTGGAAATATGCTTCACAATATAAAAGATACTAAGCCATTTTGACGTAACATTCTAAGTGCACAACTGATTCTTGGGGTTCCTAAACCACACAACCCCCTTAACTTTTCTTCAGATCCATTTTCTGACCTTTTAGGAAGACGGAAAATTATTGGCATTGAGATCCATTTGCACAGAGCTGATCTACATCATTCTTCTTCCCGGGGACTATCGATCACATCAACCCGCTAATCTTCTTCTTTTGGCAATTGGAACTCCTCTTTCCAGGTCTCAAATCAGGATAATTTGCATTCATTGCACGTTTATTCACTTAAAGAACCTGATGTTAGCACATGCAATAACCCCTTGACGGACATGTCTCAAAGTTTGTTCCCAAATCAGTTTCACCATATCCCGGCTACAAATCGCCAGGGAAATTTGAATTAGGACTTCCAAATTCAAACAGCTGTAGTAGTCAGAAATCCAAATTAAGCATGGGAACGCATATGTAAAAACACGTATTGTGCAGGTCTACCCACCATATTTCGAAGTTGAAGGTGTAACTGCCACCCGAAATGAGAAATGTAGGTAAAAATGTCACAGAACAACGATCTTTTGCGAAAATCTGAACAGTTCCAACAACAGCAGAGCATATCCTCCCAAACATTCCGTAGGCATGAAACTACAAGAAAAATAACTCTTCCGCAAGAGTACAACAAAATGTTGCAAAGCATTTTAGAACTGCAACACATTCGAGTGCAGAAAAATCCATAGCAAATAGTTAAAGACCTAATCCAACAGTACGGCCATCCCTTCGTCGTAGTCCGGCAGTGTACTGCTTTTCTAAATCCAACTGGAGTTCTTTCTGCTTCTCGGCTCGAAGAAGGTTGCCCCCATCTTGGTCTTCGGCTTTCTGCTCCAACTTCAAGTCGCCCTTCACACCCTACAATTGGCCATAGGCACCAATGCAACCTCAGACTCTAAAAATGTGTTAGTAGGTGAAGAAACTCCAATGGAATGAGTGAGCCATTCAGGACCAGGAAATGAAAGTTTCCTTATGTTGTTAACAATGTCAACCAAAAAGCAATGGAACAAGTAGGAGCAATGGAGATTTACCATGAGTTTGTTGAATTTTTCTTGTCGTTCACGATCAGAAAACAGTGATGTATCCCAAAGGTGTCCAGACTGTAGAAGAAGAATATTTTCAAAAGAAAACCCAAGGCGAGAGTAAACATAAATAATTATTTTTTATAGGTAAAATAAGAGTAAACATAAATAATTTAACAGCTCTGGCATAAAATAAAGCAGCAGTTTCTTTCTGAGCCTCGCACTACTTAAGTTTCAGGCAGTACTAAGATACATAAAAGGTGGAAGGCACAATCATAGAACTGCCATTGCATTCTGGGCCATATGGTTTCAAACCCTTCTCCAACATTGCAACAACAAAAATTGTGCAATTTTAAAGAGGTTTTTTAAAATTCTAAACTAAGTAAAAACTTACAAAAGATCTTCTAAAAATCTTGGATAACCCAACATTTATTCGGTTTCTAGGGTGCTGAGGGCATGAGTACCATAATCATAAAATTCAAAATGTGTTAAATGGATGAAATGGAAGCAATCGTCAGACATACTTCTTCGGTAGTTGTGTTCTTTTTGTTTCCCCACAGCAGCTTCTTCTTTTGGTCGGCAGTCATGCAACTTCCAACTCCAAAAAGATTCCTATTTACTGTTGTACGCCAAAAAGCTTCGAAATGAGTATAGATAAAGTTCAAAACTATTACAATCCAGTATTGGGTAGCAATAATGTCCAATATCTAATTATTTGGACATATCAGATCTCTAGTGGCACCTTCCACTTTAACATTGAAATTCTCTTTGCATTTAATTGCAAGCATGTTAATAAATAAAAATCCAGTTGGCAACAAGTAGAAAATACACCATTTAAAATTTTGTGAAACCACCGAAAGTTCTATTGAGTTCTCTATTCTTCTTTCTTTCTTTCTTTCTTTCTTTCTTTCTATTTTTTTTTTTTAAATTTTTATTTTTAATATCCTTCTTAGATAATCAAAATTATGCTTTCAAAATGAGAACCCCAAACCACATAATTTTGTGATAAGCAGGTTGGCATTTGCTTCGAGGATACAAGGACTTAAGATTTCAACACATGGTTGAGAGAAAGTTCCATTAGTGACAACATATCAAATACCTAATTCAGCGGCTTTCATTGCAGCAACTTTCGCAGCATTTAGATCATTAGCAGCATCGGAGTCACTGGCCTGGCCCTGTCCTGGAGTCATTTTAGTATCCTCAGCTACAGATGAGAACTTCGAAACAGGTTTAACTGTGATGTGATCGTAAATTGTATCAAGCTATCAGAAACAGCATAGGAAAATATTATGAAATAAAAGAATATAGGAAGGAACTTAAAGCAAAGGTACCATCTTTCCTATAGTCACTGTCCTTGTCCAAACTATACGGCTTTGATTTTTTGGCTGGAGACTCATGATTTTCAGTCACAAAACCAAACTTATCTTCAACATGCTCCCCTGGTTCTCTATTGTAGCGCTCCTTACCTCTGTCAGTTTCACGGTCATCCTTTTTCTTCTTTTCTTCTTTAGATAGCCTCTGACTATCCAGTTCCACTGGGTCACTCTTATAAGCATCTTTCAGGCGATGCTTACCACTATCCCCTCCGGAAGTTGAGCCACTTCGGTGCCCCCAGGTCTCTTCATGGGAACGTCTGTCACCTTTGTAATCTCCTGAACTCCTACGATAATCTCGCTTCACCTCTCGACCATCACTGTCCCTAGTATACCTACCCTTCTCAACATCTTCAGAAAGAGCATGTCTCTTACCATATCCAACTCTATCAGATGACAAATCCTTCTCTCTATATTTCTGTTGTTCTAAAAATGGGGCTTCTATGTCCTTATCCTTGCTTCTAGGCGCATCATATTTATCACGGGAATACTTGTCCACATTTCGTGAATATTCTCTTGGCCTACTCTGTTCACTTTCTTTTCGTGTATGCTCAGAATGACTGCCACCCTTGGACTCTCGACCAGAACGAGAGGATAGCCTCTTATAATTTCTCTCCTCTTCCTCCACATGCTTGTCATGCATGTAGTCCTCATGCCTAGAGTAACCATGTGAACCCCGGGAGGACTGTCGATCAGAATGTCTATAATAATCACCACTTCTACCATAATGGCTTCTGCTCAAATCCCTTTCTAATTCCCTCCCATCATCCTTCCTTCTTGGTTGCTGTTCTGAGACTTTCACAGCGCCATCCCTCAAGATATTTGGGCTACGGCTTTGGCCCCGAGTAGGAATTTCTGCATGCATAAAGGTAATCATAATCAGCAAAATAAGCAAATAGAAAACTGACTAACCGAGTGACATGTAAACTACTCTGAGATCTTGTACAGCATTGTTAACACCATCATATTCAGAAGCAAATATATACATATATATATATATTGTTTTGTAAGTAAGAAGATACTTCATTGATATAAAGATAGGCATAGCCCAAGTACACAGGTGGTATACATATGATTACACCTATTTAGGAACTAGAAATGGTTACAAGGAAATCATGAAGACTAAGACCATTTAAATCTAAAACGATGGCCCATAAATCTCATAAAAGGAGCGTACAGAAAAGTTGCCTTTCCTGGAAGGCCGCCACTCCAGTTTATCCTCCGCTTTAACAGCAGGACTAATGTTGTACAGCAAGTTAAAAAACTCCACCATGACTCCTACTTCCCAATCATGGGCCTCCCGAATAAAACTAACATTCCATTGCTGCACCCCATTATTAATATCCCTCAATTCAGCCACCATGGCATCTTGTCCCCTTGCAATTCTGAAAATAGCAGAGTAAGCATCCTTAAGAGCCATATCTCCAACCCAAACACCATGCCAAAAACTGATTCTATGGCCTCCCCCATACACAGCCTAATGTTGCGAGAGAAAGACCATGAACCTTTCCGAAAATGCTTCCATAACCCCACCCCGTACACCACCCTTACTTCTGAAAATAGCAGAGTAAGCATCCTTAAGAGCCATACCTCCAACCCAAACGTCATGCCAAAAACTGATTCTATGGCCTCCCCCATACACAGCCTAATGTTGCGAGAGAAAGACCATGAACCTTTCCGAAAATGCTTCCATAACCCCACCCCGTACACCCCCCTAACTTCATTAGAGCACCAACCCCCCCTTACACTCCCATACTTACTATCAATCACCATCTTCCCTAAGGCTTCCCTCTCGTAATAATATCTCCATAGCCACTTCCCAAGAAGAGCCTCTATTGAAGGCCCTCACATTACGAACCCCCAATCCACCACCCCTCAAGGGAGAATACACCTTGTCCCACCCAACTAAATGGAGCTTAAACTCATCTCCAAGTCCACCCCACAAAAAATCTTGTAGAAGCTTCTCAATCCGCAAGGCAACACTAGCGGGAAGAGGAAATAATGACAAGAAATAGGTGGGAAGGTTGGAAAGGGTACTCTTTATCAATGTAATCCGACCCCCTATAGACAAATACACCTATTTCCACCCAGCCAACCTACGCTCTATTTTATCCAACACCCCATCCCAAATAGTCTTAGCTTTGAATGATGCTCCCAACGGCAGGCCAAGGTACTTTATAGGCAACGAAGAGACCGCACATCCCAATATATTAGCCAGCCCCCTGACATTAAGCACATTACCCATAGCAACCATCTTCGTTTTCAAGAGATTTATTTTTAACCCGGATACTGTTTCAAAACACAGCAGAATAGCCTTTAAAAATTGAAGGTGACCTGAATTTGCCTCACAAAATAATAGTGTATCATTTGCAAACAAAAGATGCAATATAATGGTAGCACCATGATTAGTATCCCCCACTAAATAACTTGAGAAAAAGCCAACCTCCACTGAAGCTGACAACATTCTGCTTAATGCCTCCATGACAACAACAAATAAAAGGGGTGGTAGTAGATCTCCTTGGCGCAACCCCTTGAGTTGTTAAAAAAACCCCGGGATCACCGTTTACCAAGACCGATAAGCATATTGTTGTCACAAAATGTCTCATCCACCCCCTCCATTGCTCCCCAAAACCACATCTCCTCGACAAATAAAAAAGGAATTCCCAATTGATGTAATCATAGGCCTTCTCCATGTCTAATTTGCATAAGATACTAGGGACGTTTGACTTGATCCTGCTGTCCAAGCATTTATTGGTGATGAGGACCAAGTCCAATATCTACCCCTATCAAATGCATTTTGAGACTTAGATATGATTTTATCCATAACCGTGCTCATCCTATTAGCAAAAACTTTGATATTATCTTGTACATACTGCCCACAAGACTAACAGGCCGAAAATCATGAACCTCTATTGCACCAACATTTTTAGGGATAAGTGCAATAAATGTTGCATTTAAACTCTTCTCAAATTTTCCAAAGGTGAAAAATTAATGAAAAACCTGCATGACATCCCCTTTCACCACCTCCCAACACTTCTTAAAAAATGCCATAGTAAAACCATTAGAGCCTGGAGCTTTGTCTTTGTTCATTTTTCTGACTACTTGGTGTACCTCTTCCTCTTCAAATGGTCTCTCCAACCAAGCCATACACTATTCTAATCAATGACCTCAAAAGCAAGACCATCTAATCTAGGCCTCCATTCAAAGGGTCCCAAAAGCAAATCTTCAAGATGTCCAATAATGTAGCCCTTTATCACTGATGGGTCAGCAGAATCGCAGCCATCTATAATCATGGTTTCAATGGCATTATTCCTCCCATGTGAGTCGGCAACCCAATGGAAAAACTGTGCATTTATCCCCCTCCCTAAGCCATGGCCCACAATGCCCTTGATTTTTGCCTCCAAGAAATCTCCTCCATTAGAGTCACCTTTTTTAATTCGGAAATGACTTGGTCCTTTCTAGTGCTTTCTACTTCTACAGCCTCCAATCTTTGTAGCTCTTGTAATAAGGACTTCTTTTGAAATTCTACGTTATCAAATACTTGTTCATTCCATGCCTTCAAATCCTTCTTCAAAACTTTCATCTTACCAGCCAATATGACGCTCAGAGTGCCCTGTAATTGATACGAACTTCACCATTGTCCAATCAATTCCACAAACCCATTACTTTTCAACTACATATTCTCAAATTTAAAGGGCCTTCTTCCCCCTTTGATGCCTCCACAATCCAACACTCTAGGAAAATGATCTGAACATATCTATGGTAGTCTTTTTTGGCATACATCTGGATAATGCAACTCCCAAGTTGGGGATATAAGAAATCTGTACAGTCTAGACCAAGCATGGTTATTAGACTATGAATATGAACTCCCAATAAGAGGGATGTCCATGAGATGCAACTCAAATATGAAATCAAAAAATACGACCATAGCATGATTTTGTCTTCCTTCCCTCGATCTCTCACTCCGAAATCTGTCACATTGAAATCCCCCCAATACACCACGGAATATCCCACCAAGAACACCATCCTGTTAGCTCTTCCCATAGAAACCACCTCTTGCTATCCAAATTAGGACCATATACCCTAGCAAATGCCCATAAAAAATCATCTTCAATATTTTTAAAAGAACACCCCATTGAGTATTTCCCCTACAAACTCTTCAAGATTCTCCGCCACCCTTTTATCCCACATTACCAACACTCCACTTGATGCCCCATTCGAGGGTAGATACGTCCACCCTTCATGCTGGCAGCCCCAAATACTCTAAATGATACTTCTTGTGATAAACTTCAGCTTAGTCTCCATCAAGCATAAAATGTCCACCTTTCATTGTCTTAACAAATTTCTTATTTGGAGGCATTTGTCTATCTCATTCAGCCCCCACATTCCAAATTAGATTGTGGGCTTTATTTATCTGCTACAACAGCCCTCCCTTTGTTTCTTCCTCTACTTGCACTCCCTACACATCTCTGAATTTCCTCCGCTTTCTGTATGACCCAATCTGAAGATATACGAGGAAGAATAGTAGAGATTGGAATGAGATCATCCCTAGTTGCCTCTGGCCCAAACTGATGTATCTCCTCGCCCATAGATGGAATCGAGTTGGACCCAAATAAGATCATTGTTCCTTCCCCTTCTGCCTTCTCATGTATCTGTAGTCCTTGCTCCTACTCGACCCTCTCTAGCAGCCCTTTCTGTGGTGTTTCCCCTTGATTCTGATCAATCTCGTAGTTTAAGACTTTTTTGGCACCAAAATATCCCTCAACATTGCACTGAGGCTGAGCTCCTGCCTAAAGGCCTCCTTCAAAATTTTCTGTAATTTCCCCATGTTCCTGAGCCCCCGACACCACCCTTTGTTGCATATGCTCTACTGCCGATGACGACGCCCTTAACTCCGCGGTGTCGGAAGGTTTCCCAGACAACGCCAGCTCACAAGTCTGTGGCAACCCACAGAACTATGGCCCACTAGAGGTTGTCGTCCGCGAGTTGTCCTCTTTTTTCGTACGTTGGCAACTCTGGCACATGGGTTGCCTGAGACTGCCCTAGACAATGCTGGCGGAAGTGTTAGTGACAACATGTGATGACGTGACCTCAGGCCCATAGTTCGACGTCGAGCCCACTTCATACTAGGAAGTGGGACGAGGTGGACCTGAATGGGCTTGAATGGGCATAAGCCTGTTTCCTTTTAGGTGCCATCCTCATTTGGGACGTGGTGGGCCTATCTAGCCCAAGCCCAACCCCTGCTTAGTTTTGCCCTTTTCAGGCCTCCCAAAATTTCCTTGTCCCAAGCCTAGGCCCAGGCCCAAGCCCTGGCTAGATATTACTCTACCTAGCATCTCTTTGACAAACTTCTTCAAACAAGGCAGCAACTACTTCACGCCAGCCAACTCCTCCTTTAGCCCAAACAGGACGCTCTGCACCTCACTTTCCACTATGTAGGTATGGATAGACCATCTCTACCTTTTCCAGGTACTAAGTTGCAACCTTCCCTTTATGCGTGTGAACACTCCCCTGCCACCCTTTGCTTTTTTTTCCTTTTCTCCATGTTGTGACGGATGGCCTGTACCTTTGTGCACTGCCACCCTACTTTCTGCTCTTCCTCCCATCGCAGCCTCAGCGTATGTCCTAGCATGCATTCCCAACTCCTTCCCTTCTCCATCACCCTGACTCACCATTGGAGCCTTGGAAGAAGTAACACATCATCTCCATGAAGAGGCTTCTCCACCCTCTACCTTCCATCCCCTTTGGGAACACAAGCATACCTCGACACCCATTGCCACCATACTCAATGACTTCTAAGAAGCATCCGTAAGTATTGGAACATCTAATGGCAACCAGTGATACAAAACCAGTACAAAAAGTCTTGAAGAACTACTTCCTACCCTCAGAATGATAGCACTCCTCTACCATGACTACCAACCAACAAGCACTAGCATGGCTGAAGACCATCTCCTTCATGACCTTCCTACTTCTTTCAGTAATACAAAAGTAGCTTCCCCCCCCTCCAACAATAATACAAAAACCTTGGTTTCAACTAATAAATTAATAATCGTTTCCTAAAACCCATCATACACCAAAACTATTACAAACCCAGAGAATGCTAATGTGATTCCAATGTAACTCAGCAGAAAAAATCTTACATGATGAAAGTGTACGGAGAGAAAAAGAGCAGAAGCAAATATATATAAATATATATATTACTTTTGTTGTTAATCTACACCCGACCCCAAGATAAAGGGTATCTTAGGCAATGAACAGAAATATGCAGAAGAATTGGTTCAGTCAAAAATAACTTCAAACTAACAAAAATAATTCATGAGTTCACATATAAGAATCTTGAACAATAATTTTCTTCCTAGTTTAATACTTCATCGTTGTTACTTTGTTTTCTTCATTTTGTAATGACTAAACTTCCTATTGCAAAGATGGACATTTACTGATAAATTTAAAAAAAAAAATAAATAAATAAAATAAAATCTTGAGAAGATAAAAGCCTTCTAAAACTCTTTTAGAATATAATAACCATAAGGGAGAAAAATTCAACTAGCCTAAATGCCCAATTGTAGGAACACTTTGTAATTAAGTACATATCAATCTTGATTATTTCATGCAGGGCATTTCCAATAGGATATTGTTTTAGCTCATTCTTTAAGTCTGAAAATATATTAGATACAGCACGGGAAATATTTGCGTTTTCTATTATTATTTTCCCATATCTTTTACAGTAAGTGTTGGGACCAGAGAAGGATCATATTAGAAAAAAATGTCTAAAAGCAAAGTGTCATAGTGATGACACTATCTCCTTGAAAATTATGGGAAAGAAGAAAAAACAGGGTCCAGG
Source organism: Carya illinoinensis (assembly GCF_018687715.1). Classification (NCBI taxonomy): domain Eukaryota; kingdom Viridiplantae; phylum Streptophyta; class Magnoliopsida; order Fagales; family Juglandaceae; genus Carya; species Carya illinoinensis. Next base: position 5,106,630 of record NC_056760.1, on the reverse strand, counting down.
AATACCGATCGTTGAGCCCATTTGGTGTACATCCCATATACAATGCTCCTCAAGACACTCCTTATACAATGCTAGAAGTTAACTTCACTTTCAATAGAAGCAACAATTATAAAAATAAATGTAACACCCCGTACTTCTTTAGATGAGCATACAAGTGGTACGTTTGCTTCTAGGTTTCTCTTTCAATGGATAATGGTACCCAATGCAAGTTTGTTTTTCCTTTTTTTTTATTGTTTTCGGGATATAATTTATCTGTAAAAAATTCAAAGAGATATTTGCCACTCTCTTTACAAAACTAAAGCACGGGCAAGAACCAAAGAGTAATGGGATATGAATGGTGAAAACCAGAAGGCAAACAAAAAGGATTAGATGAGAATAAATCTATATTTTTTTAATTAGTGAATAGATGAGGCTAGATATTTCCAAATCTTTATTGCATCACAACAGAGTGCCTTTAGAGTTGAAATCTTCAAAAATGTATGGAAATAAAAAAGCCTAAACTCCTCCAGATGCAAACAGAGTCAAATAGTTCCCATAGTCCACCTATAATGAACCTTTAAAAGTTCCAGCATGAAGCAATCAGAACTGGACCCACATTCTACAAAGAATTCCAAAATCCGTGATATAAGGAACCACCAGATTAGGATATCCCAACAATTGCATTTTAGAATAGTGCCTTGTAAAACCGATTAAAAAAAAAAATAGTGCCTTGTCAGGTTATCTCACATTCATCTGGACCAAAAAAGTTCAAATTCCAAATTCCAAATAAGTGAACTAGTGAAGCTGTTTCATGGACACCTAAACTTGCCTTTCACTTGTCAGTTCTCTTCTCTGACGAATATTTCATACAGTCTCTTAATTTCTTCAAGTGATGCTATGTTTTTTCACAAACTATAACCCCCTTTCCTCACCTTATTATTCCTGTGGACTCTAGCTATAGACTTTAATGGTTTAAATGTACATGAGTTCCTTGCAACTTCTATAGCGACCTAGATATGTCTTATCTCTTGTATACCATCTTGTGTACTTGGGCTATGCCTTTTATTATTAATACTACCGTTTTACTTATCAAAAAAAAAATATTCAATTTATCTCATACATACCATACTACGCAAACAATTTTTTTTAATAAAGTTTTTCTTTTATGACAGGGGAACCACCCAATGGCAGAGCCCGTAGGACTCACCCATGGAACCTAAACTCTCGGGGAGACTAGCAAAACAACCCACCGCCACGTCCTCCCACTTAAATCGAAGTTTGATCCAAGGGGGAATCAAGCCTGTGACATGGGATTCATGCACAAAAGTTCACCCTTATCACTTGGGATACCCATGGGTGGGTATTTTAATAAATACTACACAAAAAAATTGTCAAATGGTACTATGTTATAACTTCCCATCTAACAGAAGAAATCAACATCACATAAAGAAAAGAAACTACAATCAACCTGACTACCCATTAAGCCAGTTGCATACATCTTTTTTTTTTTTTGGTAAGGCCAATAGCATAAATCATATAATCACATTTTAGCAATGATAAAAAAATGAAGACAGACTGTCAACTTTATTATGAGACTCTAGCCACAAATATTATGTTAAATCTCCGCTCAAGGAGCATTGTATCCCCTGAAAACCAAACCAAGTTAAAAAACTAACCATCAGATGAAGATGACCCACTAACTGGAGTATGGCGCCGATACTTCCTGTTTGTTGCATCTGTAGATGGCTTGCGAAATTGTGTCTTTGCATCTGCACCATCTGAGGGTGGAGACTGCAAGTTTGAATCCATAATGCCTGGCACAGTAAGAGCACCAACACCATAAGAAGAGGCATACAATAGAACACTACTAGAGCTGATAATTTATGGTTTAAACATCCTCCAGAGATCCAAGACACACACACGTATATTTGAGAAACAATAAAACCGCATAGATAGTAAATTAATAAATCATAAAGATGAAATAAAAAATGAGACATTCGTAACAACAAAATGATTAATGAATGTTTTCAATATATGGTTTACAAATTCACCTAACATTGTCTACCCTATGTATGCTTGATTTCGGTCTTTAAAATCAAACAAAATTTTCTAAAAAAATAAGCTCAAACTAGAAGGGAAGAAATTAAATGGTGTCCCGATCTGCATTCCCATCCCTGCATTTACTTGCTGAGGAAAAAATTTGTAGCCAAAGGAATACAAAACACAGACGTGCATATTCATTTACGCATACAATCAGCTAATACATAGTTTTATGAATCTCATAAATGGCAATCCCTAGAGGTTGACTCGAGTGGTAAAAGCCTTGGGTTTGAGGGTATGCTCCCCCAGCTCTGAGATTTAAATCCCCTTGGTGCAAACAATCTCTAAGGGCCATTGGACGGGTTACGGAGGGCCTGTACCCCTGAGATTAGTTGGGATGCTGTTGCCAGACCTGCCAAAAAATTAATCTCATAAATGGCATTTTTGTGTATTCGTCAATTCTCGTCAATCAGGATCGGGCTGGGGTTACCCATGTACAATCTCCTCCGATTAAAAAACGGAAGGGGAACTCACGGTACAAATGGAGGGAAAGGGGATCGAAGAGTAGTCAGCTCCGGACTTTTTTTTCCGAAGAACTCCTCACATGGTCTGTGCAGTATTACCACCCAAGTGGATATACCTATCCAACCAGTCAATAGTTATCTTAAATTCAAAAGAGAACAAATTTAGGGTTTCCAATGCCGAATTGGAGCAAAGCAAATACCGAATCTAGGGTTTCCAAAGTGAATCGTGCTAAAAGTTAAATCACAAATTTTCGATTGAAAAAAAGAACAATCGGATTGGAGGACTCGCACCTGAGTGGTTATGGAATTCACTTGTAGAAGAATCGATTCATTTTCCGGGAGATAATTCCGTATACAGCTTTGAGTAATTCGTGATTATGGTCTGTTTCTCGGGCTGTTGGGCTCGGGGCTTTAAGGTTAAGCCGGAGGGAAAAGAGAGAGTATGATCGTATGAACTCGAGAACACAGTACGCTCTCTAGTGTTTTAGCCAATTTAAAAGGGTTCTGTTAATTATAATTTATACTAATTTACGTATTAATATTAATATTAATTTATTTATGTTTAAAATTTAAATTAATATTATTTTTAATTAAATTTAACTTTTTATCAATTATATTAAATTAATACATATATTAATATATAATTATACTTATAATTAGATTTTTTTCATTTTAAATAATAAATAAGGATCATACTCTCTCGTTTGTTAGTGTGTTATTTTTTTTTTTAGCTTTACTTAAGCACTTGTGTGTTTTTATACGGAATAAAATTTTTAGGACCGGATTAGTTAACTAAAACTAAACAATCTCATCTTATCTTATATCATATAATCATTACAATGTATTCAAATTTTCATACAAAATATAATAAATAATTTAATTTTTTTAAATCTCAATGTAAAACTAATATTAAAAAAATTATATTATAATAATATTTTATTCATTACTATTTAAAACATCTTATTTTAACTGTATAGCTAAATCGAATAGTCACTACACTCTCTCCTAACAAAAACTAATAAATTTGGAATCCAAATCAAAATATTAATTTATTAATTGAATACCTGAGATTTATATACCCTATAATTATATATTATATTACTCGTTGTTATTTAATCTTTACTTCTTTTGATAGTGACGGGATATTATACTACGAATATGACTATATCCAGCACTTATGCAAAATGGGAAAAGCTCTCAATCGGTTGGCTGTGAATCTAATTTTATCGCCAATCGATACAAATCTATCATATACCAAACCAAGATTTACACTCACGAGTCACATACACGTGATTTCATTTTATTTTGCCATCGATTCCCCTCCCTCCCCCCATCCCCACGTTAGCAACCTTGACCTCTCTCTCAAGGATAGATCTTTTTTTTTTTTTTTTTTTTTTTTATATATAAGTAAACACAATCTTATTAATAATAATAGACATAACCTAAGTACACAAGATGATATACAAGAGATAAGACCTATTTAAGTGGTTATAGTAGTTACTAAAAAGTCATGTACATTTTATCTATTGAAGTCTATAGCTAGAGATCACAAGAACAAAGTACTGAAAAATAAGATACGAATCTCCTCCATAGTCTGCTCCTTATCCCTCAATGATATATCTACAATGATAATTTCCTGCCATAAAACATTTATTTGAGATTGTCCAGCAATTTTATACCTTCGCAAGGAAAATAGTCAATTCAAACAGCTTTCTAATTGCAATTAGAAAGAACAGGAGAACCAAATACCAATTACGCCCTCATAACAATGCAAACAAATTGCAAACTCTCTCATCAAAGTCTCACTCTCCTCGCTTTGTGAGAAATTAAGTCGAAATAAATGAAATTCATCAAGATGGAGTTGAATTTGTTGATGATGATTACTGAGGCTTTATTATTAGGTGGCTGGGTATTTGTGTTCTGGTTTGTGAAGAGAGTGAACAAGTAGTATTATATGGGTAGATAGGGAGAAATGGCATCTCTTTTCCTCCTGGTGATTTGGTTTTCTTCAACTTTCCAAGTAATTTGGATTTGTCTTAATAAGAAAAAGAGCGTAATTTAGAGAGAGCTAGGGGGGTTTGTAGGCATCGGGGATGATGGTGGGAGAGAGAGAGCAAAGGGGGAAGAGATGAAAAATAAAATAAAATCGTGTATATGTGGGTGTAAATTTTAGTTTAGTATACACGTCCTATGTGGCAGATTTGTATGAAAAATTATAAACATAAACTTATATACCACGCATCATATTTTTAAAAATATATTTTTAGGTCTAATTTGGTTACATATATAATATAAAATGAGATGAAAAATATGTGAATAATAGTAAAATAAATTGTGAATGGTAGTGAATAATTTGAGTTAAGATTTTTTGAAGTTTTGGAAATGGAGAGATAAAAAGTTGAATAAAAAACTATAAAAAATGATTAGAATATAAATTTTTAATATTACTTTGTTTTAAGATTTGAAAAAGTTGAATTATTTTTTATATTTTATTTATAGGTTTGAGAATGTTATAATGATTGGTTTGGTTTCACAAATTTTTCAAACCATATCATTCATCTTATCTTAACATTAAAATGACAAATATCATTTAAATATAAATATTTTTTAATTTTCAATTTTAAAATTTTTTTGTATGATCATTACTTAATAAATACAGTTTTTCAAAATTAAAAAATAATAATAATTCAATTTTTTTAAATCTCATAACAAAAATAACATTAAAAAATTATAGTATAATTCTCTTTTAACTTTATAAATTTTTTATTTATTATTTGCTAAAATTCTATAAAATGTTTAATTAAAACAAATTTGGTATTATTCACAAATTATTTTAATATGATTTATAAATTCCTAATCTTTTCTCATTTAGATAATCAAACTATAAATAATGAGATGAGATAGTTTTATATGAAAATTAAAAGTTAAATAAATTATTATTTTAAAATTTAAATTATTTATTATATTTTATATAAAAAATTTAAAAAATTATAATAATAAAATAAGATAAGATAAAGAATTTTGCTACATACAAGCATAGTTGCGCACTAATCTGTATACCAATACTGATTTATTCATACTTAAAATTTAAATTAACACTATTTTTAATAAAATCTACTTTTTAACCAATCACATTATATTAATACACAGATTAGTACGCAATTATGCTTGCAACTATATTTTTCGTAAAATTAAATACTTTATCGATCAAACGGATGTAATATAATCCGATGGAACTTCTGAAATTAGAAAATCATATAATCAGCGCCCCAAGTCCAGGTAAATTACCAGAAGGCCCTGGATAGGGTTTTTAGGGTTTAAGAGCCTGCATTTGTTTTAGTACTCTCCTCTCAAGCAGTCATCTCACCATTTGGTTCTCGGATTTCCTTGCAAATACATTTCATTTCACAATGTGGGCTCTTCGTCGTGCTTCTATTCCTCTCAGGTAAGCCTGTGTCTGTATATGTAAGTAAGTGGATGGGAATTTGTATCTGTTTAAATACTGAGAAATTTGTGGAAATCGACGTCAAGTTGGAATTTGGTTGGTTTCTTCTTTATAACGAAAAGTATGCTTCTTTGGGTTTTTAGCATCCGATCCCTCTGGTTTGTTACCGAGAAAACTAAGGAAAATGACACGGAAGTTGGATGTTAAGATGTTTAGGATTGATGGCTTCGTTGGCTGGTTGGTTTGTTCTTACCGCGTATATGTGTACTTATTTGTTGTTACGGTGGAAAGGGAAGGATGGTGGGAGCTTTTAATGGTTCCTGTCGTTTTTGTTTATTATTGAAAAACGTTCGTCCTCTGGTTCATATTTTCCAATAACGTTCGGTTCTTTTTGAGAGTGAAAAAGAATAGAAGTGGAATTTTGGTTTTAAAAGTTTATGCGTTTCTTGTATTTTCTCATTTCCTGTCATGTCGTGGTGATAAAACGCAAATTTTATACTAGCGGGAATCAAATTCTCGCCATCGTATAATTTTTTTTTTTATTCTGATTAGTTCTTCCGCCAACTTCGTTTCCATTATTCATCACCTGCTTAACCAAACGCGTATTGTCTAAATTGTTGTTTATCAAAACATAACTTTCAATTTATTACAAACACAAGCGAGTTTAGCTTTTTGAGAAGTTGCCGGAACTGCTGCCTTGTTTTGAAACTTGAAAACATGAGAAGTTGAAAAAAAGATCTGGTATCCTATCTTATATTGTTTCAATCATTAGAACATCACTCCTAGGTGTTGCTCTTGTATATGACCCATGTACTTGGGCTTTTTCCTATTTCTACGATCAATAAAATCTTATTTACCGCTGATAAAAAAAATATTAGTTTCAAACTGTGTAAGTTTTGTGTTGCACATTATTCTCGAGTTAGCATTTCTTCCTTCTGATTAAGTTGTTTATACGGGATAGGCATCTTGTCAAATTTATTTATTTTTTCATGGTTCATATACACAATTACACAGTCCAGGTGTTACACTGTTGATATTAAAAAGTGGCAAGGGAGGGTTCGGCATGGGAACTTGAATGCACCACAGCAGCAAAGAAGAATTCCATTATTTCTGTAGCTGCTATCCCTTAAGTTTTGTTATCCCATTTTTTGTCCAAACCTTCCAACCCTTTGCTGGATTCTGCGTGTGAAAACTTTCTCCCATAACTCTCTTCTTATAACACTCCAATAGAAGGCCCAAGCTACATAACCTAATACTCCAAAAGAACTAGTCAATGATATAATTGAAACCTCACTGACTTTTTATAAAGAGCAAGAACTTCTCATTCCCTACTCTTATGTGGGATCCCATATATCATCTACTCTTATCCTTATCCTTATCCTTATCATATGGGGTATTACAATCTCCCCCCTCCCCCCCCCCCCCCCAAAAAAAAAAAATAAAAATATTCCAGGCGTTCTCGTTGGGTCAATTCATCGTAGGTAGCACGGCTCAAGTCCCACATTTCAGGTTGAGATAGGCTCTGATACCATTTGTAACGCTCCAATGGAAAGCTCAAGCCACATGACCTATACTCCAAATGGACTAGCCAATGATACAATTGGAGCCCTGTTAGAATCTTATAAAAAGCAATAACTTCTCATTCTCAAGCGATGTGGGATCCCATACACCACCTACCCTCATCCTTATCATATGGGGTACCACACTTCCATATTTAATGATATCTACTCTCTTAATTATTATCATATATTTTAAAAACTCTTTAACAACAAACCCTGAAATTGAATACAATTACTATTATTCATGCTTCTCTTGTTGATATTGTGCGATTTGATGGATTATTTATTTGTTTCTTCCTGTTTTCAGGAGCCGAGGGTTCAGCATAGGAACTTCTCATGTTTCTTGTGTTAAACTAGAAATGCCAAGTACTTATATAGAGGATGACAAGATTGGTACCCTTGAGTCTCCTCGAGAGCCATATGATAGATTTCAACCTTTGAAAAGATTTTGCCACCCAACATATGATTCTTTAAAGTTCTTTGTTGGTAGACACAGTTTTTCTTCGCAAGCTGGTGCAAAAAGCAGTGGAGAGGATGACTTGGAAGATGGTTTCTCTGAACTTGAGACACCTTCTAGTGTTGAGGTAAATCAAGACGTAGAGGATGAAAGTGATGATGAATCATCTTCCGAACCAGAACTTGCTGATGATGATGTTGAAGAGGCTTCTCAAATTGAGCTGGAGTTATCAGACACTGAGACTGACCCGAGGGAGAAAAAGACACCTAGGAAAAGGGCTCAGTCAGCACTGTTCAAAGCCATATTGGCTGCTTCAGGTTCATCTTTTCATAATGTGCTTGATAAGTGGGTTGAGGAAGGGAATGAATTGAGCCGAGCAGAGATCTCACTTGCCATGCTTAATCTTCGTAGACGCCGGATGTATGGGAGGGCATTGCAGGTAAATTTATGTCCATTTTTATTCACTGAAAATTAGCTAGCACTTGGAATTGTTTTACCTCGTTCTCATACCTCATATTAATGGACTTAAATGGTCAAACTTGCAGGTCATTATACTGATTAGGGAAAAAAATAGCAGCAGTTAATTGTACTAATAATTTTTTCTAAATATGAATTTGTATTGTCTTAGATATTAAATATAGTATGCAGAAAATAAGGTGTCAACTTTAGTAGTTAGATCTTTCTTCAAAGAGTTTAGTTTAGTTTTTTTTTTGTTTTGTTTTTTGTTTTTTTTATATGTTCTCAAAGTTTTTAGAACTTTTGGTAGTTGGTTTTCATTTGAAGTATTTGAAAAGTTAGAGCGCCATTTAGTGGCATTTCTTATTTGGAGAGGAACGCTAGGGAGGATTTTAATGATGGTCAATTTGAGGAAGCGCTCAATAACAGTAAAGGTTTGGTATTATGCTATTGGCTACTTTTTTCAATAAGTTACTTGCAGAAAATGATTGAGAGCTAAATAGTTACTCTCAATGACTTACTTTAGGGCCAATATCATGCTGCAGGATTCTTTATAGTTTCTCTCCCTTGTTTATCAAACTATGTTGTGGCATCAGATCAGCAGGATTGATGAGATTGCTTCCACTATCCATTTTCTAGGCCAGGGTTTAATCGAACTTGGAGTGATTTGAGTTATACACCGATGTGTCTTCGAACCATCTCCTGGAGCATGTGGTCATGGGTCTATTCCCATATGAGTGTCTAAGTGATATGTTTACTTTAATTTGACCCATAGGGGTTAGCCCAAGTGGTAATAAGGGCTTTGGTCTTAGGGATATGCTCCCCCTATGGCTAAGTTTTGAACTCCTTAGGTGCAAACAATATCTAGGGATCACATCTCATAGGTGAAAAAGCCGATGATTTATCCGATCCACGTGATGTTGGGGTGTTACATGGGTCTAGGGTTTAACTGAGTACAAGACCTATTGCGGTTGCATGGTCTATGGCGTTTAACTGGGCAAAAGATGTGTGAATGCCTTCTGTTTCTGTACTCAGTATCAACTGTTATTATGTCAGTCTGAAAGCACCATTTTGGGGAGAGTTTTTTTTTTTTTTGGGGGGGGGGGGGGGGGGGGGGGGGAGACATAGATTTATGGTTGCTATATTGCACTTTGCTTGTCATTAAGAAAAGTCATGCACTTATCAAAAAACAAAAGCCATGTGTGACACTATCAAAAAAGTAAAAGCCATGTGTGAGTACACTATCAAAAAAGAAAAGCCACTAGTTTTGACTTGACTGATCACTTATGAGAAAAAAAGTTTTGGCTTGACAGACTATCAAGTTCTTATTGTTTACCATTTGTTAAGGTCTTGTTTAGATGTTAAGATGAGATAAAATGAGATGAAGAATATGTGAATAGTAGTGAGATTGTTTGTGAATAATAATAAAATGATTTGAGTTTAGATGTTTTATGGGGTTTTGGGAAAGGAGAGATAAAAAGTTAAATTAGGGCTTGTTTGGAAATAGATCTCATTCCAATATTTCCATTTCATCTCATTCCATCTCTTTCTCAAACATAATTCAAATACAAAATTTTCAAACTAATTATTACAACTTTTTCAAACTAATTATTACAATTTTCCCAAACTTTCAAACAAAAAATAAAAAGCAATTCAATTTTTTCAAATTTTCAAGCAAAAATAATATTAGAAAACTATATTCTAACAATATTTTAATTTTATAATATTTTTTATTCAATTTTTTCTCTCTCATTTCCCAAAACTCAAAAAATACTTAACTCAAACTATCTCACTACCATTCACAACCTAACTTATTACTATTCACAAAATTCTTATATGATCTCACTCTCCAAACGAGCCCTAAAAATATTAGAAAGTTAAAATATTGTTAAAATAAGATTTTTAATATTATTTTTGTTTTGAGATTTGAAAAGTTAAATTGTTTTTTGTATTTTATTTAGAACTTTGATAAAGTTGTAAAGATTAAATGATGATAAAATGAAAAAGTTAAATATTTGAAATTGAAAAATATTTGTGTTTGAGTGATGTTTGAATGATGAGATGAGATGTTTCAACAGCCAAACTAGCCCTATATCTGCACAATAGAAAGATTGGGCATTGAAGTGATAGATATGAATTTGAGGATGAATTAAGCGACTAGAACATCTATAGGAACCTTGGCTCTCCTCTATCCATGTTTTAGTTCGACTGCTAATTTTGTTTCAGTTTTGTTCTACCATTAAGGAGATGCTTGGAGAATGAGATGAGATAAGAATTCTATGAATTGATGTGAAATGATTTGTGAATAGTAGTAAAATGGTTTGACTTAAAATATTTTATTGGGTTTTGGGAAATGAGAGAGAAAAAAGTTGAATAAAAATATTATAAAATTAAATATTGTTAAAATATAAATTGCTGATATAATTTTTGTTTTGAAATTTGAAAAAGTAGTATTATTTTTTGTGTTTTGTTTGAGAGATTGGAAAAACTGTAATGAGTAGATGAAAAACTTGAAAATTTGAAATTAAAAGTATTTGTATTTGAGTAATGTTTGGAAATAAAATTATGAGAAATTTTGAAATAAGATGAGATGAAATTCTTTCCCAAAAAACCATTAAATGTCCTAAAGAATTTTAATATTCTATTGGTAGTACTTATCAAGAGACAACTATCCAGTTTCCATGAAGAAAGCTATGGAGACATAAGGCGCCACCCAAAGCAGCATTCTTTGTGTGGAGAATATCTTTGGGTAAGATTCTCACAACTAATAATTTGAGGAATCGTAGGGTAATCATTGCATATTAGTGTTGCATGTGTAGGAAGGGGGGTGAATCGGTGGACCATCTCTTAATACATTGTGAGATAGCGAGAGGGTTATGGAATGAGGTTCTTGGCATAATTGACTTGGCTTGGGTTATGCCTGAGAATGTGGTAGGGGTTTTGGCCAGTTGGACAAATTTGAGAGGCAATCAACAGATAAAAGAGGTTTGGAAGATGATCCCCATATGCATCATGTGGTGTTTATGGCAAAAGGGCAATGAAAGGACGTTTGAGGACAAAGAGAGATTGATGGAGGAATTGAAATCTTTCTTTATTAGAACTCTTTGTAATTGGACCATAGCAGTTGATTTCAATGGCTTAGAGTTACAAGATTTTCTTATTTCCATTGCTCATACCTGGCTATGGCAACTATACATTGTATCGGGCTTTTGCCTATTCTTTGATGATTATAATTTATTTACTTATAAAAAAAAAAGTACTTATCAAAACACAAAAATTCTATTGGTAGTATCTACTGGCACACCTATGGCGTATGTTAGTTTTGATTTCTAGTTCTATAATGGCATTAGTTGTGGACTTGAGGCAATTCTTCATTGGTTTTGCAGCTTTCAGAGTGGCTGGAAACAAATAAGCATCTTGACTTTGCTGAGAGAGATTATGCTTCTCGCCTTGATTTGATTGCCAAGGTACGTGGCCTCCAGCAGGCAGAGAACTACATTGGCAAGATCCCAAAATCCTTCAGAGGGGAGGTAATCTACCGAACCCTGCTGGCAAACTGTGCCACTGCTAACAATGCTAGGAAAGCCGAAGAGATATTCAATAAAATGAAGGACCTAAACTTCCCAATCACAGCATTTGCTTGCAACCAGTTGCTTCTACTCTACAAGAGGCTTGACAAGAAGAAAATAGCCGATGTATTATTATTAATGGAGAAAGAAAATGTCAAGCCCACTCTGTTCACTTATAAGATCTTAATAGACGCCAAAGGCCAGTCCAATGACATAACTGGTATGGATCAAATTGTCGAGACAATGAAGGCTGAAGGCTTGGAACCTGACATTCATATACAGTCCATCTTGGCTAAGCATTATGTCTCAAGCGGACTTGAAGAAAAAGCTGAGGCAATGTTAAAGGAGATGGAAGGGGACAACTTAAAAAATGGTTGGGTTTGCCAAGTGTTACTTCCTCTTTATGCGCAGCTGGGAAAGGCTGATGAGGTGAGTAGAGTTTGGAAGGCATGCGAGTCAAATCCTCGGCTGGAGGAGTGCATGGCTGCTGTTGATGCATTCGGAAGATTGAAGAAGATTGAAGAAGCAGAGGCAGTTTTTGAAAGGGTGTTGAAAACATGGAAGACAGTTACGTCGAAGCATTACTCTGTGCTTCTGAGGGTGTATGCAAATCATAAGATGCTAGCCAAGGGCAAGGATCTTATCAAGCGAATGTCGGATAGTGGGTGTAGGATTGGCCCATTGACTTGGGATGCACTTGTAAAGCTCTATGTGCAGGCAGGGGAGGTGGAAAAGGCTGCCTCCATCTTGCAGAAGGCAACCCAACAGAACCAGATGATCCCAATGTTCAGCTCTTATATGGCTATTATGGATCAGTATGCTAAGAGGGGTGATATCCATAATTCAGAAAAAATGTTTCATAGGATGAGACAAGCTGGTTATGTGTCTCGGATGCGGCAGTTCCAAGCTCTATTACAGGCCTATGTAAATGCTAAGGTGCCTGCTTACGGATTTAGGGAGAGGATGAAAGCAGATAATATATTCCCAAACAAATCTTTGGCATCCCAATTGGCACAGGTTGATGCGTTTAGGAAGACAGCTGTGTCAGATTTGCTTGACTGATGAACTTGTTTATTTGTTGTTCCTTTCAGGTCGCTCTAGCTACTATAGTGTCAACTTTTTATATACTAATACAGTTGGCAACAATATTAATTTGTAGGTTGATAATTTTGGATTATTATGTTCTTACTATTATACTGTTGTGCTTGGAAATTTCCACATCTTAAGATCGTATGTACCATGGGAAGTTTATTGCTACCCTCTAAGTTTGAGGGATGCTAACTGCTAAGATCTTGTCAGTATTGTGCCATTATTTTGTAGTCTGTATTGTTGACTTTGTTAGCCCGTGCAAGGACTCAGCTTATAGCCATCAATAACTCCATGTCCACTCGTTGGAATTACACTATGCTATGGGTTTAGTTTACAACAAATCCAACTCCCACTCCGCGAGGCACAAGATGTGAGGCCAAGTTTTTGGTTGAAAGAGCAATCATGCATTTATAATCACTTTCATAAATTTTGTTTTAAATTAAAATTAATTATGTAAAATTAGCAACCTAAATAAAAAATTTAGTATTTTTAATGAAAAGACAATATTACATTAGTTAATTGTAAAATAAATTTATAAAATAGTTGTAAAAATATTATTATTCTCGATTTCAAAACAAGATGATATTCTTATTTCTGTTTGCAAAATAAAAATATATCAAGTAATTTCTAATTAATAAAAGGTAATAATAATATTCATACAAATTAATTACATCATTGTGGTACGGTACATATACAGTCAAAACAATCCCACAAACTGATATAATTTTATTTGATCTGTAAGATCTACTTTATAATAAAAATAATTTTATAATATGACAAATTACATCAAGTCACATTAATTTATAAGATTATTTTTATATAATTTTTTTGTGGTTAGAGTATTTTTCACAATGTTTTAAAGTAAGTTGTCATTTGTGCAGCCCAACTCGTTGCTTTGCATAGGGTCAGTGATTCCTTGCAGGATGCCGGGTTACGTTACTGGTGTAACTTGTCCTTATTGAAGGGGAATTTCTTGCCTTTTAAGGTTTCTCCTTGTCACTGAGCAATTTGAGAAGAAAGCAGGACTGGTGCGATGACACAATTTAATCCTATCCAAGTCATCTCTCTCTCTCTCTCTCTCTCTCTCTCTCTCTCTCTCGCACATATTATGTATGTATGTGTGTGTGTATATTATATATATATATATATATGACTGTAAAAGAGTATGCGTTTGGCACAAGAGATCTTGATTTAGTAAGAACAGCACAGCAAATGGGGGATAGAATCATAGATCCCTCGTACCTAATGGGAGAAAGGTAAGGAAGTGTTCATGCAAATCATGACAGCGTACCAAACCTTTTTGGGCACCTACCAAGAAAGTGGATCCTGCAACTTTTTAATATAAGAGTGGCTCAACAACAACCGAGACGGAACCTAAATTTGGTCTCGATAAATGTATTTCACTTCTTTTATTTATTTTTTATTTTTTTATATGTATTTTTTAATATATTTAAATATTTTTTTTTTTAAAAAAATTCACAAAATTATTAAAAATTTTTTATTAATCACTAAGTAAAAAAATTGCATCGGGACATACTATTTAGACCCAAATTCGGTGAATTTAGCATTTCTGTTTCAATACCAGTTGGAATGAATTTTTGTAGACAGACAGCCAAGTCTTCAATATATATTGTGAAATCTATTTCTTGCGTTTATTTCTCTCTCACTTTAAACTTAAAAATAAGAGACTCTAAAAAAATTTTAAAGTCAAAATTATCGTTTATCCATTCGAAACAGGAAATTCGTAACGCTTTGTCTAAGTTGTCTTTTATAATTGAAGGGGACATAAAGTGCCAAATTAAAGGCCAAGAAAAAGGGCGATGAGAGGCGAATATGCAAAGTAAAGAAAAGAGACAGAAGAGGTTATCATGATAGCGAAAGGGGAATCCCAACGGATATCTGAAACTGTAACCTTTCATTAAGTTGGGAAGAAGTTGGTTCCTACCGTTCTATCTGAAAGCGACTCCGACTCTACCTTGTTTGAAATTGATTCAATACGTTCAGCTGATGCCCATAGATTTACATAAAATGGTCAAATATATCTATGAAGAAGTCAAAAGATGCCGACAAGTGTACGAAGCTAAAATAAAAGTTTTTAATTTCAGATAAAATAAAGGCGTTTGCAAGGGATAGTGGGAATTTGTGTGGTAGAAAAAGCAAAATATTTGAATTGATGGGGGGCTTAAGTGCAATAGAACAGATCGAACATCATAAATAATAAATATCAGTAAATGAGGGCAGCTGAGTCAGTACGCAGATTCATTTCATCAAAGATTTGGAGCCCATCTTGATCTATCCCTCAAAAGCAAATTGTTACGAACTTCGAGTCTTTTGATTCACAGAGAGACACAGGGTTTTCGTCATCTTTCAGGAAAAAGGATCTTACATAAAAAAAAAAATTTCAGGTTCAGAAGATATAAATAAAGATTGCATGGTCAGCTCTCTCGTTGATCTAACATGGCAGCCCTTAAAATCACCAAAAAGCACCACAAACGCCTTAATAACCCTTTCCCGTCGACCCCAACAGGCCTACCTTCCATCCGAGGAACTCTGTTTTTCAATTCCCAAAGAGTGCCTTCACGCCAAATCTTCTCGATCGGAGAGGACTTCCAGATTCTTTGGAGCTCCAACCATGGTGGTTATATCTCAATTTATCATCAATCCAGTCCTTCTAGATCCATATGGTCTACCATACCGGGCCAAGCCTTCGTGTCTGCTGCATTGGCCGAAACAGAGGTGGAGGAAAGCAGGGGATCTTTTGTTGTGAAAGAGGGAGATGTTCATTTGGTTTGTAATGATCAAACCATAGAGGACATAAGAGTGATGGATCAGTTTGATCGTTCTGTAGAGGGTAAATATCAAGATTCTCCATCTGGGTATCCGGGGTTTGAGCAGATAAAAGGTACGAATGGTACCAAATTCCCTATTTTGCTAATAACTGGTTGGATTTTCAACATGAAGAAAAATAAAAGGCAGTTTTGGAAAGACGGAACTGCTGCAGAAATACAATTCGAGGACAAGGATCCTTCAACTTCTGCGAGGTATTGGGTTTTGTTTGAGCAGAAGAACAGTAATCAGATTGGTTTCCAAGTGATGCTTGGGCAATCAAACTTTAAGCTATACCCAAAAGCCTCCTCAACAGCTTCAGGAAGATACCGGAGGTTTAGGCGGAGGCTGGGGCTGATAAAGAAACGGATGCTTGGTTTCTGTTGGTACATTTCAAGGCCGAGAGGGTATGTCCCAGTTTGCTCAGCAGAGGAGGAAATAGAAGAGTTGCGAGTTTCAGAATCCGCGCAATTCAACAGGGTCTGCTTGACATATTCAAGTGAAGCAAATGAAAGATTCTTTGGTTTTGGGGAGCAGTTCTCACACGTAAATTTCAAAGGCAAACGGGTACCTATTTTCGTTCAAGAACAAGGCATCGGAAGAGGGGATCAACCAATTACTTTTGCAGCTAACTTGGTTAGCTATAGGTAGATGAAAAAAATAGCTTTTTCACCACCTTATGCTTGACCTGTATAGCACGTGTAAAATCGATACAGTTTTTCCTTATTGCAGGGCTGGCGGTGATTATAGTACAACTTATGCTCCTTCTCCATTCTATATGACGTCCAAAATGAGGTCTCTTTACCTTGAAGGATATGATTATTCCATGTTCGATCTAACGAGGCATGATAGAGTTCAAATTCAGGTATAGTGGATCTTACAGCCATAATGAAAACTTAAAATTGTATATTTGTTTGAGCCAAAGGATTCAGATAATCTTTTCTATTGGCTAGAGCAATTCGGATATCAATCAGGAGAATGCTGTAAAATTTTTTGGAAGGGCATTGGAAAAGTAAAAATTTCAATTGTAAGCAGAAACTGAACCTTTTGGTTTGGAAGAAGCAATGCTTTTTATTAAGGAAGACGCATACTTACATTATGCCATACTAAAAACCATATTGCACTCGTACATTGGTTCACTACCAAATCAATGAATAAAAAGATGGCCTTAAAATGCACGACTGTAATGTTTTCCAGGCGGTAAATTAGAAGAGTTGACAAGGAACTGGATTGTTTTCTCAATACATAATGGGCTCATTCAAGATCTTAAACCTGCAGTTTCCCATTTTCTGTATGCTGGAGATTGCAGATACACGGGTCTTCCGTTCAGGGACGGATTTTGCATGGGAATTCACCTTCCGAGCTCATTGAACATTTTACTGAAACCATTGGGAGGCCTCCTGAGCTTCCTGAGTGGATAATATCTGGTGCCGTGGTTGGATTACAAGGTGGCACAGAAACTGTTCGCCATACATGGGATGAGCTGAGGACCTACAATGTTCCCATTTCAGCATTTTGGCTCCAGGTAATGCCAGCCTTATGCAGGTCTCTTAACATGCTTAAATCACTTGAAACTGTTACGGTATTTTTTTCTGTTTTTTAAAATTTCATTTCAACAACTACTTGGAAAATTTCGACACCCACATCAGTAAGGAGACAGGACTTTTGAAACATCTAAATTAGGCTTTCACCACTGAAGATTTTCAGTATTCGAACAGATTGTGTAAAACAATATACGGTTATATTTGCAAGCATCCATTTGAATCGATTTATATTATGTAGAATCTGTTGAATAGGATTGGGTGGGGCAGAGGGAGACATTGATTGGATCACAACTCTGGTGGAATTGGGAAGTGGATACAAAAAGGTACTGGGGATGGCAACAACTAGTCCAAGACCTAAGTGCTCGGCATATCAAAGTGATGACATACTGCAATCCTTGTCTAGCTCCGGTGAAGACCTTTCTCACTTATGCTATTCATAATAAATCCTATCGTAACTCCTGCAATTAGTTGTAGTGCATTCCATCACTGTACGAAGGGTAATGCCATTAGAAACATGAAAAATCCAAATTGATTGCTTGATATCATTAATCACATTTCTATCCTGGAGGTAAAATGATGGCAGTACCCCTTGTACAGAAAAATGCTGTGCTGCAATTGGTGCTAGATTGAGAGTTTTCCACTTTATCTGACAGGTTCATGAGAAGTCAAACAGAAGGAGAAACCTTTTTGAGGAGGCAAAGAGGTTGGACATCTTGGTAAAAGATAAGCATGGACAGCCATACATGGTTCCAAATACAGCTTTTGATGTTGGGATGTTGGATTTGACACACCCAAATACTGCTAGTTGGTTCAAACAAATTTTACAAGAAATGGTGGATGATGGAGTCCGAGGATGGATGGCTGATTTTGGTGAAGGCCTTCCTGTGGATGCCACACTCTATTCAGGTCTTAAATTTGAAATTATATTTGAAAAAATTCAATATAAGGTCACTAATTCATGGGTTCTTGTGATTCCAAGTGATATAACAAATGAATGAAGTAAATTCATTTTCTCAAGAATCCCATAGCCCACTTATTCTCATGTAACGAGATCCAAGAGGTCAATGCCAAGTGGCAAGCTTCTACTTGCTGGCTCCTGCTTTTAGCTCCTTACAATATAGAATGATTATGTTCTTCATCCTAGGTCTTCATAGCTGATTTTTGTTTTTGTCTGAGAAGTAATGCAATTTTACTGCACAGAGGAGCACAGCCCTCGTACACAGGAAGTATATAGTACAAGTAGGATACACCCAACTAGGAGAACACGAAAAATAGCCAAATTATTTTAAATCTAAAAACTTAAAAAGGTGGAGAATTGGGAACTGTTGTGAGCAGCCATCCAAAGATAGAGAGTGCTAAATATTGTGCCTTTTAACTCTGTCAGGGTCCTCTCTTGGTCTTTAAACGTCTGGCCATTGCATTCTCACCAAAATGAACCACATTAAGCACAGCTGATTTTGGCATCTTGTAATTAGGGAGAAAAGATATCTGCTACTTTCAACACCCAAAGCTGAAACGACAATATAGTGACCCTTTGGTATTTTTCCTCTTCTAAACTTTTTTTTGGTGGGAGGAGTTTTTTTTTTTAATGTTTCTTATGCATCTCTTGAAAATGATAGTCTTCAGGCATTTAACGTTGCTAGGGAAACATTCTTCCGCATCTGATTTTTCCACAAAAAGGAATGTATTAGGTATTAACTTTCCAAATACCTCGTTTGGTTACATAGATGAGATGAGATAAAAGTTGAAAGTTGAATGCAATACTGTTAGAATATAATTTTTGTTTTGAGATTTGAAAAAGTTGAATTATTTATTATATTTTTTGTGAAAATTTGAAAAAATTTTAATGATTATATGAGATCTCATCTTGGTAACCAAACTAGGCCGTCTATCATGTTTTGTTCATAGCTTTTGATAAGGGTTCAAAACTTCAAATGCTAATTCTTCCCATCACGCTTTCCATACCCCATACATTTCCCTACATACACTTGACAAACTAGTAAACTACATCTACATGATATAATATTATCATGCAAGACTTACAAGTCATGAAGGCAATCCAAAAGTGGGTTTTTCAACAAAGTGCCCATGACCTTAATATCAACATTTTCAACTTACATGGTTCTGAGGCTGTCAGCATCCCAACCCCAAAAGAATGAAAAAGATAATTATCACTTCTTTGAAATGGTAAGAAAATACATCATGTCCCAATCCAAAGGGAGGGTTAGTATATAGGTAAATTGGTGTGCAATGGTTTAAGTGGTAATAACCAATATTCTTGGTGTATTTTTCCTTGCATGATTATTCTTTATGAATTCAAATATACTGATAATTTATCAGACTCACCATTTCAGGTGAAGATCCTATTTCAGCGCATAATAGGTACCCTGAGCTATGGGCCCAAATAAACAGAGAGTTTGTGGAAGAATGGAAAAGCAACAGTGCGGGTAAGGTGAAAGAAGACCCAAAAGAAGCCCTAGTTTTCTTCATGAGAGCTGGTTTCAGAAATAGTCCCAAATGGGGGATGCTATTTTGGGAAGGAGACCAAATGGTAAGTTGGCAGGCCAATGATGGAATAAAGAGTGCTGTTACTGGTCTATTGAGCAGCGGACTTTCAGGGTATGCTTTTAACCACAGTGATATTGGAGGCTACTGTGCAGTAAACTTTCCGTTTATCAGGTATAGAAGAAGTGAAGAGTTGCTTTTACGTTGGATGGAGCTAAGTGCTTTCACCACTGTCTTCCGGACCCATGAAGTAAGCTCAAAACCCTGACACATTATTACACAACATACGTAAGTTTTGTCTTTTTGACCTCATTATATACATGCGTAAAAATGAAAAATGGAATACAAAAACGATGTAGGTTTTACCGAAGGTTGAAATTCAATTCTGAGGCTTGTGCATACAAAAAAGCACATTCCCAAAGGTAATCCTTTTAAGAATGTTAAAACTGCAAATAGTCTATATTTGATTTCTTTCCCCAATCCTTTTTCTTTTTTCTTTTTTTTTTCTCCAATCCTTTTTCTTTTTTCTTTTTTCTTTTTCCTTTCTTAACATTAGGAATTGTTTATACCTATGAAACTCAGCTTTAACATGACATAGGAGCTAAAATTAAAAAAAGTTACTCAGCTCAAGTATAAGATTTTAGTTAAAGCCCTTCTATATAAAATTAAAAAATGTGGCTCCCATGGTTTTAAACCATCATCTTTGATTATTTCACCTGAAGACCATAAGTGGTAGAATCTCATGAATAACTGCCATCTACCTGTTTTTTCTGAGCAGGGTAACAAGCCAACCTGCAATAGTCAATTCTACTCAAACCACCATACCTTATCACAATTTGCTCGTTTTGCTCAAGTATACAGAGCATGGAAGTTTTACAGAATTCATCTTGTAGAGGTATTACCAGAACTCAATAGATACTATTTCCTTTTCCAATTGGGGGAGTGAATTTAGCCAAATATCCCGACGGGTAATATTTTTTTGATTACAGGAAGCTGCTCAAAAAGGTCTGCCAGTTTGCCGCCACCTATTTCTCCACTACCCGGAAGATGATCATGTTCATAGCTTGATTTACCAACAATTCTTGGTCGGTACTGAGATCCTAGTGGTGCCTGTCCTAGACAAAGGCAAGAAGAACGTTAAGGTCTATTTTCCAGTGGGAGAACGTTGTGATTGGCAACATATCTGGACCGGAAAACTATTTAGAGAACAAGGTTGTGAAGCTTCCGTAGAAGCTGCAATCGGTTATCCTGCTGTATTTGTAAAGACTGGCTCCACCATTGGAGAGACCTTCATTAAAAATCTGAGAGATCTTAACATTCTTTAACCAAAAGTCTCTCAAACAAGGGGATGTTGTAATCACTCATAATTGGCTGTTCTTCCAATTTCATGCATTCTCAGTTCGTTGGCAAATAACATATATTTTACGTACCTTAAGTTTATTGAAATGTTGGTGGAAGGTTACCTTCGATCAATTGTGATTTTGCTTCCTAGTTGGGAAGCCATTGGAGTTCCCAGAAGTGTCAATGAACTAACGCATAACCTCTCAAAATGGCTTACATCCGATCTATATAGAAAGGGTGATTTCCAACATTTCATATTCCAACTGCGTCAGACAGATCTTCCCGTTGGCCAACGATGTAAAGTGTCCATAGACCCAAGTATCAAAGCATAATTCCTTGATTATAAACTTCGTCACACCAGCTTCGTGCTTCAGAAACTCAACCCAGCCTGGTCCCTGATCTTGGACATACTGCTATGTACAAATCATAGTTTCAAGTTTCAACCATAGAATGTAACATTGTTGAAACTTGTTTCAGCACAATTATGATTCTGACAAGAAGAAAACAATATACTGCAGCACAGACCAAAAAAAGAAAAACAAGAAGAAGAAGAAGAAGAAGAAGAAAGGTGGCGTATTTCTGTTCAGTTTATAGATATCCACAAAATTCATTGCATTTAACAGATCACAGCAGGAGACTTCAGATAAACGTTAGACAAAATACAAAAAATTAAAAAAAAAAAAAAAAAAAAAGCTTTTCGAGGGATTTAGGGAAGGAGCTTACATAAGTGCTGCATGCTTTGTAAATTGTGATCCATTCACAAAGAAGCTCTTACTGAAATTTGGACACAGTTTGATCATTGATGGCATTTGTCAGCCATTTTCAGGTCTTTGATATTATTAAGTTCACGCTCTTCTTCCAACTTCCAAAAATAGCAACGTGAACAAAAACCCTCTACTTTAACCGAATTTTGGTATGCTCTCACGCTCTCTCTCTGCTAGAGGCTAGAGGATACGGATATTTTAATGGAACATCCCATTTCTCATCATGACCTTAATCCTACACCAGCCTTGCTCATATATTAATAATACCACTGCCTAGTGTATAATCATACCACAGCCCTATCAAAAGGATCCTTCCAAGTTTTGGATAAATTGCTCGAATTTGATTATCTCAGCCTCTAATGTTTGTGCTATAGAATTTTTTAACAAAAATGTAATTATCTGTTGGATAAGATGTCGAATATAATAAACTACTGAATTAGGCACATTAGTCGGTCTTGTTTGCTCTCTAGCTAATCCAACTTGGAAAAAGTAACGTCAAAATAGTACAACGTTCGAATAAAAACCATAGCATGTGGACAACAGTATGTTTACACACTTAAGGCAAAAATTCCCTTCCATCCACCTATTTATATTTCCCTCCCACGCTCAAAAAAAGAGCAATCAATTATCACGAATTTTGGCCCAAAGATCAAGAAAACTGAATGCCTTCGTAAATGGTGTTGACCACAATTAGAAGCTGCACCACAATCCATTTTTGCGTTACCACTGTTAACACAGTAAACGAGTTTCCATCATCTCTCCATCTTATCGCATGCAGTATTGACGCTAGTACACAAGCCACCTTCAAATATCCAGCTGGTCAAGATTAATCATGCTTGCAGATTTCTGTATTAGTTCCTTCCGGCCATCCACCTATGACAAAAGTAGAACAATTAACTTCCACAAGATAGAACAGGAATCAGTGGAGTGGAGAAAATTAACAACCTTTGAGCTAGCGGGTGATACAAAATCGCAAGTCATGTCATTTAATCAAACATATCCTCTCATAATTAGTGTGCAAGTCGATAGAAGTCAATTAATTCAAATTTTGTATTTCAGAGAGAAACTGACAGACACAGAACTGCAAGCATCTCGAAAATTACAGAAGGTCAAAATCCATATTAATTTACACTTTTTAAATGAGTAAAATGTACAAAGTTGGCCATTTAACTGAGAGCTTCACAAGCCATAAACAGCTAAACATCTTCCCTTTATCATAAAAAACTAAAACATACCCATATGTGAGATCTACTTACCCGGGAACCCATAAGGGAGGAAAATACAACATTTGCCTCAGCAGCATCTTCAACCACTAACTGCTTTAGCAGCCTTTGCTCTGGATCCATTGTTGTATTCCATAATTGTACAGGCATCATCTCTCCCAGGCCTGCATTACACCCATATTCTTAAGTTTTTTTTTTGCCCTCCCATGACCTGGCCTTTCGCTGCCAGCAGATTTAACTATTTCTTAATGTTCCTATACATCATGCTTCATTCATTTTTCCTCGTATGGAAAATCCTAAAAAATTGCAAACTCAAAATAGATAAAATAAGCATGATATATTAATTTGAGTTCGGTCCGGTCCCGGGAGGTTTTGTGGATCGGACTAAAACTATTCAGTCCAGGGTTTTCCCACCCTAGACCGGACCGAACTCCCTAAGGACCGGGCCAGTCCGTCCACCCTAAACTTTTTTTTTTCAAAAAAAAAAAAAACAATCCAATGACATTTTGTTTAATACTTATGTAATTATATTGTGATATATTTAATATATATACATATAGTATACTATTATACATATAATAGTAATACGCTAATACTATTAGTCTATTAGTAATAGTTATTAACTTACTAGTACCAAAGCTATAACTAATAACTATATGTAATAATAGTAATACCATATGTAATATACTAGTTTTACTATATCTCTTCAAACTCCACACATTTATTAATACTCTATGTAATACTATATTAAATAATAGTAGTACTCTTACTACTAATACTCTATGTAGTTATAGTGATTTAAGTCAATGTATTTTTTTTTTTTTTATAAGTGATTTAATACTAACATATTACAATTTTTTTTTTATAAGTAATAAGATATTTTATTGATAAAAAGATAGGCATAACCCAGGTACACTAGAAGTATACATGTGAATACACCTATTTAGGAACTAGTAACTAACACCATATTACATATTAAGTTAACTATACTAATACTATTATAAATTTATACATATAATAATATATTATAATTGATACTATAACTCTTATAATATATTAATATATTAATATATACTAGTACTATATATTATAGTTAATAGTTATAGATTAAAGAATATAATAATACATTGATACTAAATATATATAGTTATAGACTTATAATGATTTAGTTATTATGAATTTATGATTAGTATAACTATATAATTGTATTAATATTAGATTATTAGTAATTTAGTATAGCTATATTATATTAGTAATATTAGTTATGTTGAGTCAGCCAGTTAGTATAACTATAAACTATATTCTACATTATTAGTATTAATATAAATATTAGTATTAGTTATAGCTATATTGCCTATATTAGAATTGAGAATCTTAGACTATATAATAGACTAATAGTATTAGTACAACTATATAAGTATACTGTATAGCTATATATTAGTGTTAATTATAGTGATTAGTATAACTATATAATAGTATTAATAGTAGACTATTAGTATAGCTATATATTAGTATTAGTTATATTGTTATAGTGATTTAGTATATTATAATTTCTATATTATAATTTATACTATAACTCTTATAATATATTAATATATACTAATACTATATATTATAGTTATACATTAAAGAATATAATAATACATTCATACTAAATATATATAATTATATTTATAGTGATTTAATTATTAACTTATTATGATTAGTATAACTATATAAGTTATAATAGTATTAGACCATTAATTTTTTTTTGATAAGTAAGAAGAAATATATTAGAAATGAAAAGGGCAAGGCCCAAGTACAAAGGGGGTATACAAAGAGCCTTGCTACAGGCTAAGAGCTGCAAAGAGCAGCGTAAAGTTCAGAAAAAGAAGTGTCATTCAGTACAATAGAGGATGCCCATAAAACTAAAGTTTGGTAAAAGAAAGCCCTAAAGCCTTCCGGAGATCGCTCCTTATCCTCGAAACAGCGACTATTCCTCTCGGTCCACGTGCACCACATTAGGCAAAGTGGCACCATTTTCCAAATATCTGCGATCTGCCCCTTGCCCCGGATTCCTCTCCAACAAGCCAAAAGATCAACCACCTTTCTAGGCATTACCCATGCCAAGCCTAGTCTTGTAAAGATGTCATCCTATAATGCCGTGACAGCTTCACAATGAAGAAGTAAATGGTCCGCTGTCTCACTGTTGTGTTTGCACATAAAGCACCAATCCATTAGGTAGAGACCACGTCTTCTCAATTTATCGATAGTCAGTATACTCCCGTGGGATGCTAGCCATACGAAGAATGCCACTTTTAAAGGTGCCTTAGTCCTCCAAATGCTCTTCCAAGGGAATGCAGTGGAGGGGTGTGCCGAGAGTACCTTGTAAAAGGAACGTACTGAGAAACGCGCATTTCCCGTGGGCGACCAAAGGAGATGATCTTCCCTATCAGCATGTAGCTTCAATGCTTGTAACACGCTGTAGAAATTAGCAATGTCTCCCAATTCCCAATCTTGTGCCGCTCGGGTGAATCTTACTGACCAATGCGTGAAGGTAGAAGAGCTGTCATAGTTATCAGCAACTGTGGCCTCCTTATCAGACGCAATCCTGTACAGGGAAGGAAAAGTGATCTTCAAAGCAAACTCGCCACACCAAGTGTCATGCCAAAAACTAATTTGATTGCCCCTTCCCACCACCAATCTGCAATTAGCAAAAAAAGCTTCCCAGCCATTGCGTATGAATTTCCACACATCTACGCCATAAGCCCCTCTTACTGTGTTGGAACACCAACCACCTCTCAAGCTCCCATATTTGTTGTCGATAATTTCTCTCCAAAGGGCGTCTCGTTCCCTATGGTATCTCCATAGCCATTTACCAAGTAGTGCCTTGTTGAGAATTCTTAAGTTTCGAAGCCCCAATCCGCCATTTGCCATGGGTGTGCATACTTTTTCCCATTTGATCAAATGGAATTTTTTCACATCTTCCAAACTACCCCATAGGAAATCGCGAAAGGTCTTCTCCAATCTATGTGCCACACCTGCAGGCAAGGGGAAAAGAGAGAGGAAATATGTGGGAAGATTAGATAGAGTGCTCTTAATAAGAGTGACTCTGCCACCTTTGGATAGATAAAGTCGTTTCCATCCCGCAAGTTTACGTTCAATTTTCTCGACCACCCCATCCCACAGACTTGGATTTGTGGGAGGCCCCCAAAGGGAGACCTAGATATTTCATAGGCAAGGATGAAACCTTGCATCCCAGAAAAACAGCCAACTCACTGAGATTGTCGACCTCACCAACTTGAACCATTTCAGATTTTGCAAGATTGACCTTGAGTCCGGAGACGGCTTCGAAACAGAGCAATAGAGCCCTAAGAGAGCGGATCTGATCAGGGTCTGGCTCGCAAAAGATCAATGTGTCGTCGGCAAAGAGAAGATGAGAAATAAAGAGATTACCGCCGCCCATTGAGAAACCCGAGATGTGACCACCCTCCACCATTCTATGTAACATTTTGCTTAAAACATCCATTATTAAGATGAAAAGGAGAGGTGATAAAGGGTCTCCTTGCCGCAGGCCCCGGGAGCTATTGAAGAAGCCTTCGGGAGTGCCGTTCACCAAAACGGAGAATCTGACAGTTGAGATACAATGTTTCATCCATTGACACCACCTTTCCCCATAACCGTACCTGCCAAGTATGTGTATCAAAAAATCCCAGTTTACATGATCAAAAGCTTTCTCCATATCCAACTTGCACAGAATACCTGGGATGCCAGATTTGACCCGACTTTCTAAACATTCGTTGGCAATTAAGACGGAGTCAAGAATTTGCCTCCCTTTCACAAAGGCATTTTGAGACTTCGATATGATCTTTCCCATAACGGTGCTCATCCGCTGGGCTAGCACTTTGGAAATAATTTTGTAAACCCCACTCACCAAGCTAATGGGGCGAAAGTCCTGCACCTCTACCGAGCTTGCCTTTTTTGGAATAAGGGCGATAAAGGAGGCGTTGAGACTTTTCTCAAATTTCAGGAAAGAGTGAAATTCGAAAAAAACCTTCATAATGTCCTATTTGACGATGTCCCAGCTAGCTTGAAAGAAAGCCACGGTGAAACCGTCGGGGCCTGGGGCCTTGTCTTTTTCCATCCCTTTTAAAACTTTAAGCACTTCCTCTTCTTCAAACTGCCTTTCTAACCACGCTGCACTTGATGCATCAATAGAGTCAAAAGTTAACCCATCTACCTTAGGCCGCCAGGAATGTTGCTCTTTAAGCAACTGGTCGTAAAAGTGCACGATGTGTTCCTTGATGGTTGCCCTGTTGGAGATAATCCTCCCGTCGGAATGTAAAACCTCAATGGCGTTGGTTCGTCTATGAGAATTGGCGACACTATGAAAGAATTTAGTGCACTTGTCCCCTTCTTTCAACCAAATGGCTCGTGATTTTTGTCTCCAGGATATCTCCTCCAAAAGCGTGATTTTTTCCAATTCGGCTATCACCACCGTTTTCCTTTCCTTCTCCTCAGCTGTGAGAGCCACAGATGCTTCTTTGTCCTCCAAGTGCTGCAGTTCCTGAAAAAAAGTGTCTTTGGTTATTTAGATTCCCAAAGGTTTCCAAATTCCATGTTCTTAGGTCATTTTTCAAGATTTTAAGTTTTCCGACTAAAACAAAACTGGGGGTGCCCGAAATCTGATAAGAGGACCACCAAGATCTGATTTTGTCCACAAATCCCTCCACCTTCAGCCACATATTCTCAAATTTGAAGTATCTCCGCCCCTCGTGAATACCTCCACAATCCAACATAAGTGGAAAGTGATCTGAGCAAAGCCTGGGAAGGCGCTTCTGACAAAGGGTGGGGAAATGTGTCTCCCAAGACGAAGAGACAATAAATCTGTCCAGGCGAGACCATGTCCTCCCGTTTGACCAAGTATAGTCACCCCCCCTAGGGGAAGATCAAGCAAGTCCAGTTCGAAGATTAAAGCTGAGAAATCAGCCATGGCTGCTCCCGAGTTAGAGTCCCCCGACCTTTCACTCGAGAACAGAGTGGTGTTGAAATCGCCCCCAATGCACCAAGGACCCTCCCCACCAACTACACAAGCCAGCGATCTCGTCCCAAAGAAGCTTCCTGCTATTATCATTATTCGGGCCATAAACACCTGCAAAGCCCCACGCGAACCCATCCTCCAAAGATTTAAAGGAACATGCAACCACAAACTCCCCAATGGATTCTTCCACCAAATCAACAACTCTCTTATCCCACATCACGATAATGCCCCCTGAAGCGCCCTTGGAAGGCAAGCTAGTCCATCCCGCATAAGCGCAATTCCATAAACTTCTAACAATATTCCTGTCTACGTACTTCAATTTGGTCTCCTGTAAACAAATGATGTCCACCTTCCAATCCCGGATTAGGTTCTTCACCCTAAGGCGTTTGTTCGGGTTGTTTAAACCCCGAACATTCCATGAAAGGATTTTGGGCTTCATGGATCACCTAAGGTCACCCTATCAGTAATTCTTTCCTGGCTAGCGCTACCTTCTCGATCATAATTTACAGAACATGAAAGTCTCTTTAATTCCCTTTCTCTTTTGCTGGCGGATCGGAGGTGGTGAGACTGCTCTGCTGCAATGGCTGTGAACAATGCTGTCAACTGGTCTTCGAATCCGACGCAAGAAATCCCCGCGCAATGCCAAATGTCCTCTACCTTTTTCAGCACCCAATCTGTATGTGGGTCAAACCACGACAATGCTGGGGGCAACGAGCAAAGTGGGCTGGGATCATCCCCTTCATTCCCCACAACATCCCCTTCAATCCCCATATCAGTGAAAGGTACTAAAATGCTTGACCCTAAATCTGCCTCCCCTTCTTCCCCCTCTTCCAAACCAAGTTCAACCTCTTCCTCAAGCGTACAAAGAACCCTGGAGGTAAACTCAGAGGAATCCATCAAGGAAGGAGCAAACCGAACTGCTGGGGAGGAGTGATCTTCATCCCCGGTGGAGAAATGGCCCTCGGAAGTGAACCCAGTAGCTTCCAAAGGACAGATCGGAAGTTTCTGTGCTAGATTCGGGCCCACGAAGGCGAGAGGATCGAAGGTGACGTCGTTTTCCTCCATGGGCAACTCTGTCGGAGGCGTACTTGCCACCTTAGAGGGTTTAGCCTGTGCTTCGACTACACCGGTAGGGTCGCCGGAGCTAGTCGGAAGTTTCTACGATGCCGGCGGGGTTTGGTTGAGGGAGCCTGAAAGCGGGTCACGGGACCGAGATCCATGTGTTGAAGGTTCCTTCCGGGTCACGGGCTCGACCCGAGAGGGGGAACCCGTCTAGGGACCGAACTGAGGGGTCGGGCTTAAAGCCCGAGTGAGTGGGGTCGAGGCCCGTGTAGAAGGGGCCTGCTGGGAACCGAGTGGGGGAACTGGCCTTGAGGCCCGGATGTGGGAACCGGCCTGCTGGGGGTTTAAAACTTTTTTTGCCCTCTGTGGGCTTTGAGGCCCGTTCAGCCCAGAGGCAAACAAAGGCCCGAGAGGCCGAGTGCTTATCAGAGCCCCACAGCTTTCTGTTATCTCTGCACATGCAGAGGCCTCCCCTCCCATAATGGGAAAACAATTTTCTGAGATTGGCTGGAGCGAGACAGACGTGCGCACCTTACTCCGTCCCATCACCATGCCGAGTCCCATGTCTACTTTATTCACCAGAGTAGCAATCTCTTGAAGTACACCCGAAAGTTTGGATTTAACATCCCAGAATACTCCTTCTATTTCACCTAATGTTGTACCACTGTCAGAAATCCCCTCCACAACCGCTGGGCAAAAACCAGATTTATCTTCCTGCAACTCCTACACAGCGCTGCACTCTCTCGTTGCACCAGATAAGGCCGCCGCATAAGAGGTCGGCGTGGCCAATGGCCTAAATCCAAGCTCCCCAACCCGACTTGGAGCCTCACATTCAGCCACCTTTCTAAGGTTGTAGGCAAACCCCTCCCATCCACAACTCTTGGTGCCTTCAGGGATGATTAGGGAGCCTCTTCTTCTGCCATTGACGAATTCCTCCAGGTGGAGATAGCAGCCCCTAGCATTTCTGAGTAGATGAAGGGTGAGAAACCCATTGCCGATCCTCATTTTTTTAAAGAAATTCTCACGCCACCTGGTCTCGGCAACTTCCACCACCATTTTCACCACCCATGAAGCTGCCGCCCCATTGATAAGCAAATAAAGAGCCATGCGTCTGTTTTTCTCTAGAATACGAAAACAATTTGCACCCACCTTCGAGAAAACAAAAGTTTTGGACTCCACAGAAAAATGTCTAATGTTCTCCATTGCAGAAAAAACAGGGGAGAAAGAGAGAGGGTGGGAGAAAAAAGAGATAAGGAAAAAGGTGAGGAAGGGAGGAGGAGGATTATAGAGATGGAAGAGGGAAATCAGCTCCGGCGAGGGGCGCCGGAGTGAGAGTAGGTTGCATGCATGCAGGCACGAAGGGAGTGTACGGAGAGAAAAAAAACTTCTATTAATAGCTATATATTAGACCATTAATATAGCTATATATTAATAATATTAGTTATAGTGAATAAGTGATTTAGTTAACTATATAAGTATTAATTATAGTGATTAGTATAACTATATAAATTATAGTATAGTGATAATTATATTAATTAAATATATTTTTTTATAAGTATATTTATATTAATTAAATATAAGCATAGTGATAATTAAATTATATTAATTATAGTGATAAGTATACTATATAGCTATACATAGTATTAATTATAGTGATTAGTATAACTATATAAATTATATAATAGTATATTAGTATTAATAGTAGACTATTAGTATAGCTATTGTTGAAGTATATGGCTTATACGCTATATATTAGTATTAGTTATAGTGATTTAGTATAACTATATTAGTATAAGTATAACTCCAGTCTATATTAGACTATTAGAATTTTTTTTATACCATATACAATTATATAATTAATTATTATATACAACTATTATATAAATAATAATTTTTTTAAAAAAATTTCCATTCGGTCCAGTAAACCCCTGGACCGGGACATCCCTTGAAAATTGGACCAGACCAAACCGGACCCAAAAATGGCCGGTCTAGTTGGTTTATCCGGTCCGGACCGCCTGATTCTCAGCCCTAACTTTGACATTGCAGAAAACGGGGCTCCCTTACACTACCTTCCCCATTTTCAGAGGGTGCAGAGCACAACAAAAAAGATACACTTCAATAACATCGCAATCAAGATAATAGGTACTCAACATCACCTAAAAAGTCATTTTCCAGACTTCCCATCAAGAAAACGAAGCATGAATTGCATCTCTCTCTCTCTCTCTCTCTCTCTCTAAATTCAACTCTACGGTTGTATAAGAAAAATAGTTAAGGGCAATATTATGTCAAACTTGAGCACATACCAAGTTAGAAGGTAACTAATGGCAGATCCTAAACACTGCCTATCAGAGGGAAAGACTTCCCTCTAATGCAATCACCATACAAAATATGGACTTTAATTACCTTTGAACCTCTGAATGTTGTATGATGCATTTGAAGGGAAAGATTTCTGAAGCTTTCTCAGTTCAGAATCATCATAGCAGTAGTATGCTTGCTTCCCCCTTTCAACCTGCTCATTTCAGAAAAAGGCAACGGAAACTTAACTTGATTATTCAAAATAGATGCACTCTGGTTCCAGCATAGTGGAAGGCAAACCTTGTAAAGGGGTGGAACACCAACATATATGAAACCTTCATCAAATAAGGCTCTCTGCATGCAAGAACTACACATCAAGTTCATATAGATTGAATTATCGAGCATTTGGAGGTAATGTTTCTTCTTTTCTTTTCCTTTCTTATAACCAAAAAAAATGCAGTAAATTATCACATTTTGTACCTGATATCTGAAGAAAAATGTCAACAGCAATGTTCGGATGTGTGCACCATCTACATCAGCATCTGTTAAGATGATAATCTTATGATATCGAAGAGCCTCCTTTTTGAAGTCTTCCCCCTGAAATGAGGAAAAAAAAAAATTATGTACAGGATGCCTGGCTAATCAGTTCATCAATTTTGTAACATCATGTTCAGTTCATCCTCAAAGAGAGAAGTTGTTTCATTTTATTTACCAGATCTGGGTGTGTATATGAGGATAAAGTAACAAAGTAAGGAGAATATTGAGGCCTGACAAGAATCTCTTTGTAGTTGGAAGAGTTTTGGAGAATGAGCTTTTAATGAAAGACACTAAAATCTCATTCTCTTTATATTTCCCTCCATTTTCTCTTTATAATGAAAAGATAAAAAATATATTTTCTATATTGTCTTCTCGTGATTTTTTTTAATTGTGAAATGTGAAGTAAATGAAGTATTGAGGCAAAGAAAGACATAAAAAATAAAAATAAATAAAAAAAATAAAAATAAAAAAAGAATTGTAACCTTTACTCCAAGTCCAAGACCAAGAATGAGATTTTGAATCTCTTCGTTTTTGTACATTGCCGCCTCATCCTTTCTTTCAATGTTCAGAATCTTACCCCTCAAAGGAAGAATAGCCTGCACCAATAATTCGTTGTGATATTATTGGAAGAAAATATTAAAAAAATTAGAAAATAAATCGAAGTACAGTCCAATACTCCATCCCCCACAGGGCGTGAGGACTACAGGTGATGGCAATGGCAGCACTTTGTGAAAAAAGAAGTGATAGGTTTCGTGGTCTAGTAGGTGGTGGAGGAGGCAACAGTTGTAGAGCAGCTGAAATGGTAGGAATAAGCTCTGTGATAAATGGTTTCTTTCAAGAAGACTAATGTTTGCTTCCACTAATAGCGTTGTCTTTCAGCGCCTTCAATCTTTAGGAACTTTTCTTTTCACATCATTTTACTTTCATAACAGTGTTCTACGAAGAAAAAACAGAATGCCAAAATTATAAAAATCTTAATTGTGAAATTCTTCTTAATTTCTTTCCAAGGGAAAGAATATGAACTTTCTAAGTGATTGTCATTAACAAGCTTGAAGCCTTGAACAATAGCTCCTAGATTGAATGATACGAAGATTGCCAAACTAGCAACTAGGAGTAGCTAAACTTGACCTGAAAGCGCCTATCACGACCTTGCTTTGCACTTCCGCCAGCTGAATCTCCTTCAACTATAAAGATCTCTGCAGAGATACAATAACTAAGATTGAATTTTTTTATAAGGACCACGATTGAGTTTTAAATGCTAAAACTACACAAAAAGTTTTCCTAGCAAGTTCAATCTCTCGGAAGAAACTAAAAGTAGGAAAAAAGAAAGACTGATGCAAGTACCAAAGCAGATTTTCAAACAATTCTACAGAAGCAAAGATGTGATTCACATGCAAGTCAACAAACAAGTTAAATCATTAAAAAGAAAATGAGAGCAAAGGAAAAGAAAACCTGAAGAACTGGAGAAGAGAGAAATGATGAAACATTATTGAGTTCAATATCAGAATATTCAGAATAACTATAGACATTATGTTGCTGAGATTAAAAAGATATAGCTCTTTGAACAGATGTCTAGTCACTCAACCTAGATATTGCCATTTTTTATAAGAAACACGAATGCGCTGACATTCATTACTGAATTTTTTATAAGATAAGACTGGTTAAAATAAAGTAAGAAACACTAGTTGAAATGGAAAATTACAATTAGAAAGCCCTTAACAACAATCTCATAATCATTAATATCAGATTGATTCCAAGGAAAAAAACCATACCTGATTCTTCAGGATTTGTGGATGAGCAATCGGCTAGCTTTCCAGGAAGAGATGACGATCGTAATACACTCTTTTGTCTCACCAATTCCCTTGCCCTCTTTGCCGCCAGAGCTGCCTACAAAAGAAAACGATAGACACAAGTTTGAGTTTCAAGATATGTCAATTGTGAATTTATAGAGTAACAGAACATTTTGGTTAGTAAAATTGCAACCAAATCAAAGTAATGTTTTGACTTGCAAAAACGGTACCTTTAGAGCATTTAGAGACTTGGAAAGTATCGAATCAAGTACGTCTGGATGTAACTCTAAGTATTCAGTAAGATACTCTTGAACAGATTGATCAACCACTTTTCGCACCTCTGGATTTCCCAACCTTGTCTTTTGGAAACACACAGAACCACTAGTGTAGTAAGACAAGAGTAACCATGGGAAAATAAAGGAATGATACAAACATCAAGGTGTCCAAAACAACAATATAAGCCATCAGTACTCAATTTAGATAATTATAAGATACCTTTGTTTGTCCTTCAAATTCTGGATTTGGAACCTTGACCGAGACCACACACGTTAAACCCTCCCTTACATGTTCACCGCTTAAAGTAATATCCTTCTCCTGGAAGGAAACAGACAATGTTTCAGTACTGAAACTTTTAGCTAGTTTCAATATAGCATCTACTTGTGTTTATATGAATGGTTCACTTGAGCAATGACATTAAAATCTTATATTTGCAATATACTGAAACTTGTCTAAGGGACAAGCATTTCCTAGATGATACTAGCAGAATAGCTTTTTCAATAGGTCACTTCAACTTATTAAATAAATTGAATAAACCAGAACAGGATTGAGCCTAGGATCCCACCCTCCATCTTTTACTTCTTCTTTTTTTAAGTAAAATAAAGTTTTTTTGAATCAAGTATATAAGCGAAGCCCAAGTACACAGGAAGTAGGGGTGAGATTCGGCCAGTCCGGACCGGAGAAACCTACTGGACCGACCATTTTTGGACCGGACCGGACCCAATTCGGTCCAATTTTTATAGGACCAAATTCATTCGGTCCAGTCCCAATCTAGGGGTTTTTCACCCTGGACCAGAGCGAATGAAAATAATATATATTATTATTTATATAAATAATTCTATATAATTAATTATTAATATATCATAATATTACATAAGTATTATATTCTTTAATGTATAACTATAATATATAGTACTAGTATATATTAATAATTGTACAATTTATTATGTAACGTTCATCTAATAAGTAACTTAATTTTAATTTAGTATTTAAATATTTTTTTTATTAATCAATTTTTTAAAAAAAAAGGAAAAAAAAAGTTGGTCCGAATGGACTAGACCAGACTGATAGCTACTGGTCCCATCCCACCCCTAGGGATGTCTGGTTCGGTCCGGTATGGGGAAAATGATGGACCGAAAATTTTCGATCCATCAACCCCCCCCCCCCCCGGGCGGGGGACCGGACCAAACTGTTCTCACCCCTAACAGGAACTAAACAAATGAGAACACCTAGTTACATTTAGGAGCTAGAAAATGCACCCTCCATCTCTAAATTTCGAGAGGAGACGCACTTTTGTCCAACAGCCGGCATGATACAAGCAGAACAGTTTTTTTCTACAGTGACAACTGACCATTGTTAGTTTGTACAAGCCATTGTGTATTTTCACATATTGCAGAAGAAGGGAATTTAGGAATTTTTATTAGATGAAGGGCAGGAGAAATACTTGCAGAAAAAAAAAAAAAAAAAAAAAAAAAAAAAAAACAGGAGAAAATCTTTAGAAGTTCATACATAACATGAGAAGTCCTTCAAGTATACAGTTAGAACGCAATCCATCTGATTTACCAGAGTATTTTTTTAAAGCAGAGCTGATGTCAAACTATCTGACCCGACAAGTGCAACAGAAATGCCAGTCTCTACTCTCTCAACTCCTCAATGGATCAATGATTGATGGGGTCCGATAGGAACCCCCCCCCCCCCCCCCCCCCCCCCCCCAAAAAAAAAAAAAACCGGCATAGGGGCAATAGAAAGATTGGGACTTTCCAAAAGAATAATAAAAAAGGATGAAACAATTAGAGCTCGTTGGTATGGCTGGAGACAACTCCTTGACAGTAATATAGAAAATATGCACCTTGATAATCTTTGACTTCTTCCCAAGGTTATTTAGAGTTCTTGTTAAAGAAGCCTTTGTACCATCTATATGGGTGCCTCCATCAACTGTACGAATACTGTTAGCATATCCCAGCATCGTATCTGAATACGCATCGGAACACCTTGTAGAATAGATTAGCCGAATCATATCACAGGATCAATATAGGCAATGATTATAAACAATTTACATAATATGATCCCAATATCACTTGTACTCCTATATGGATCGCTTTGACATATAAATAAGCACTCTTAAATTCAAAACTTCCTGTTAATTCCATTTAACAGAAAGACTAGAGGTTAACCCCCCACCCCACAATAAAAGGAAAAAGATTGAAAGAGGTAGTCTTTTATCTCTTTTTAATCCTTACTGAAAAAAGGAACACCACTACATACAAATGCATGCGGATAAGGAGTTAAATGATTTACCATTGGAGAGCTACATCAATTGTGATGCCATCACTTTCTTTTCTGAAACCCACGACATCATGAAGCGGTTTCTAAAGCAAATAATCGTCAGTCAACCATCTTCACAAAAAAGTGCACATCAACAAACCACAGATATCACAATTTCATAACAACCAATTGAATAGATAAAAACAGAGTAACAATACACTTACCAGATTATCCTAATTACCAAAGACCTTATGAGCTGCAATCTAGTGGTAACCAAAAGCTACCTTGTTAAGGAGGGCCACACTTGAACGTTTAGACACACTGGTAGCTAAAAAATTACATTCTTGACATAAATATTCTCAGTGTAATTATATGTATGTTAAATCATAATTAACTGACGCATAAATTGGAACTTTGCAATGTCAGCGGGGATCTGGTGAAATTCTGGTATTCCAACACATCTGCTCCACTCATTTGGGTTTCCATGAAACACAAGTTGCCATACAAATATACATATAGCCTATACGAATGATAAGGATAGTTTTATATAAGGGGTTCAAAAAATTGAATGTGTGTGTGTTTATTATAGGAGGTTCAATTTGTACCTCCACAGATGGAGTCCAACACCAAAACAATGGCTAAGGGCCCACTGCAAGAGAAATAGTGGTAGTAAGAGGTAAAAGCATACCTTATCAGCATTTAGCCATCTCACATATTCAACCAACCCCCCAGCATAGTAGTACTCATTATACTGGTTCTTCTCGGAATCATTATCCTCTTTTTTAAGAGTGATGGTAAGCTGCAAAGGTCAAGCCGCAGGAGATGGTAAGCTGTGAGGAATGAAGAAACAGAGAAACTTCATATTGCCACCAGTATACCACATGGCCCACATAAAGATCCATGAATAAATCTAAATCACTTCAGATGAAAAAAATAATAATTTTATGTAGGAAACATCGATTCACCAAATTAAAAGCTATGATTTTACCATTGGGTTGAGAAAAGCTAGCTCCCTAATTCTTCCAGCTATTGTGTTGTAGTCAAACTGAATAGCAGTAGTGAATACTGTCATGAGTAGTCCAGGGTCAAACAAAGCATATGTAAATCACTGTCATAATTATAATGAAGTCTAAATTACAATATTGTAACCACTAAATACATATGGGCTCAGAGGGTCAAGGAAAACCTTCTTTGTCTGGCCAAAATCTGATGCGTGTTCCTAGATGATCTTTCAATTCAGGTGGAAGTACTTGAGCTGTTAGAGTTGTCACAGGCTTCCCGCGAGAATATTTTTGCTGGTAGTCCATTCCATCACGCCAAATGGTAACTTCTAGTGCCTGTAAAGTAAGACATCATAATTGAGTGTCCTGCATACTGATAGCCACAGCTGAAAACCCCAAACATAGACAATGGAAGACATAAAAAGTGATGAGAACTCAATTAAAGGAGAGAGCCTGAAATCTTCATCATCACCATGAGAACATGTCAAGGTGAGAAAAAATGATTGCTCACCTGCATCCCTTTCAGTTTGAACATTGTTTTATGTTTATTTTCCTTTTATGTTTACAAAGTATAATCTGAAAACACTTGAAAGCTGAATTCAGCATTATGTGAAAATAACACAAAGCTTTGATTCATATTTTTAAGTTGTAAACCGCCTTAACTGGATGTAGTGAATTAACAATTATTTTTTTCAGAGATCAGAAGTGTTTTTCCCCTTGGATGGTCAAAAGAAAAGGAAGATATTTGAAAACTTGACCCATTGCTTTAAGGTAATTAACTGTCCTCAAGACAACTTAAATGATGAATCAAATATATATACTTTAAGAGAAAATAGCAACTAAAAGAAGTTAGAAGAGAAGACAATGCAGACCTCAGACAAGGCATTAACGACAGATAAACCCACACCGTGCAAACCACCTGACACAGAATATCCACTACTGGAACCACCAAATTTGCCACCTGCATGAAGTACCTGCAAATTTGATATTTATGCAGATTTTGCATCACAATCAGAACTTTTAAAAGAAAAAAGATCATGGTAAAAACGGCTCAAAAAACACAATGAAGCAAATTTTATTAGAACTATTATTAGAGTTTGAAATCGAAATATAATAAACATTCATGAAACCTAAAATTATGATACTCTAACACTCCAAATACACTCCCTTACATTTGTCAAATGTATTCAGCTCCTTGAAAGTTGGCTTGAAAGTCCAACAAAATAGGTTGATTTTTCAGAATTGTATCAACAAATAGAAGAACATCCGAAGCTATCAAACACAAGTACCTCGCTGGATAATTTTCTAATATACTATTGGAAGTTTAGCAAGAAAAAAATGGAAGTGAGAGTTTATTTGTTTGGTATATTCAAGATAATGCCCATAAATTAGAATAACAAAGTACAAGTGGAAATATAGCACGCCGTGTAAAATGAAAAATTATGATTGACTCTTTCCCAGCAATGTGCAGGATAGCACATGAGCAGAAAACTTCGGTGGCAGAGTTATTGGGAATTTCTAAAGGTTCTTTGCAGTGGAATCTCGGTTTTATTAGAGCAACCCACGAATGGGAAATTGGTGTATTCTCTGCTTTCTTTGATTTGTTATATTCTATAGGAGCTAGGGATGGAGGAAGCGATAAGATTGTTTGGATCCCTTTCTGAAAAGGAAAATTCTCTGCCCGCTCATTCTATGAGGTCATTACTAATCAGCAACACAATCTGTTTCCTCAGAGGAGTAAGGTGCCTCTTAAGGCCACTTTCTTTTTGGAGAAGATTCTGACAATGGACAACC
The DNA here is from genome assembly GCF_018687715.1 of Carya illinoinensis. NCBI lineage: Eukaryota > Viridiplantae > Streptophyta > Magnoliopsida > Fagales > Juglandaceae > Carya > Carya illinoinensis. The sequence continues at coordinate 5,067,269 of NC_056760.1, read as the reverse complement.
CGAGGAAAAGATGGATCGTAATAATTGACTTGTGTTGCATGTGTAGGAGAAGTGGAGAGATAGTGGATCATTTGTTTCTTCATTATGAGGTGGCTAGAGATCTATGGGATGATATCTTCAGTAGAGTGGAGCTAGCATGGAGAGATCTATATGGCATTCTCCAAATTGCAGCATATGGAAGATGGTCCCCATATGTCTACTGTGGCATAGTCGGAGGGAAAGGAATGATCAGAACTTGGAGGAGAAGGAACACTCAGTGGATGAACTTAGATGCCTCTTCTTCAACACACTAATGCCATGGGCTTTGCTTTAGATCTCAATGGATTTAGCTTTAAGGAACTTCTTATATGTATTTCTAGTTCTTGATGAGGTGTCTTCTCTTGTATATGTCCTGTGTACTTGGGCTATGCCTATTTCCTATTATATTAATACAATTTCTTTTACCTATAAAAAAATATTATTTGAACAATCAACTAAAACATGGCTTATGAAGCTATGCAGTCCAATGGAAAAGGTGATGCATAACAATAAATATTAAACTTTACATGCAGACAAGCAGTGGACTAGAATGGATCTTTCTTCATTTATTTTAAGTGCATATGTGCATTTGGCCTTTTTGCGCCTTTTCATAAGGTTTTATTACTTTTCAAAAAATTTAAGTTGTATATAGAACATCATGCCAACTTTCTTTCCTTTTTTTGTAATGTGTAGAACATGATCCTGACTTTCTAGTTTCAGATTGCTAACAACATAAGTTATTTATGAACATATATAATTAATTTAAAAAAAGATTACAAACAGTGGAGGAGGACCTCCACAGGCACCCCAATACGGCTAATAAAGAGCAAAGAAATAAACAGACATTAATCAGAAAATGACTCCTCAAGCTGATCCTCGCCACAAGGACAATTCTTAAGGCAGTCAAAAATAGGACCGCAGGACAATCATTAACATAGGTTCTAGAATCTCATATGATATAATACAAGGGCAAAATGGATAAATATACGAAAAAGAGTGGCATATTGTATATGCTGAAAAAAGTGACATAATCATAACAATGTCATCACCACATCAAAGCACATACATTCTTTTAACTGGTAATTAAAATAATTTGAAATTTGAAACTAGTTGGTATGAAGCAGATTACACACTAAGCTGAAAATAGAAGTCTCATGTAAAAATTGTCAATATATTCTAAAATACCGTCAACACAGTCTCTAATGCAGATTTCTTTGTAACTGGATGCAAATCAGTAGGAATCTGCAGTGTACACATCAAACAATAAAGCAAGTGAAATCAGTAGCAAAACATAGTAAAACCTGGCATAAATACGGCATAATTCTTATGAAGATTATTGGAAAGCCATTTTTTCAAACAATGTATAATCATTGGGAAAACGCTAAGAACCATTAGCTTATCCTAAACCAGGGATAGATTTACATGTAATCGGGGGGAAAATGGACCCACCAAGCCCCAGTTTCAGGTTAACGCTACAAATTTATTCTAATCCAGTTCTAAAAGGTAATGCATTCTTATGTCATGCCAATCATAAATAGAGCAACATAAATAGTCAGAGCAACAAAAATGGCAGGGTATTCGCACTTAGTCAAAATATTATGGGGCACATTAAGCCATTACAGAGGGAACCAATATGATAGTTACAGAGGGAACAATTTGGTCCTCTTGCAAAATCTTCGAATCTTAATAAAGTTTTTCTGACTTGGACATAGGGAAAACACCTTAATAAAGTTCTTTTCATGAAAACTTATTACTCCCAAGATGCCTTGAAATCTATATATAGACTCTTCACATGTTGGTTAGACCATATCATGGTTTGAATTTGCTCTCTTTCTAGTTAGGCATTTCTCTTGTATACCTCCAATGTGCTCTGGCTAAACCTTTTGGATTTCTTAACAAAATCTTATATTTTTTTATGTGATATAAAATCTTATATTATTTATCAAAAAAAAATTATTTACACTACAAATCATATCATGCTTCGTGTAGAAAACAAGATAGCCCACAAGTTCGCATTTCTTGGTTCTAAATTAGTTACCTTAAAAGCAAACGCTCAAACTGATACTGATTTATATCATATATTATTTATCAAAAAAAAAATTATGTACCATTACAAATCATATCATGCTTCGTATAGAAAACAAGATTGCCCACAAGTTTGCATTTCTTGGTTCTAAACTAGTTACCTTAAAAGCAAACGCTCAAACTGATACTGATTTATATCATATATTATTTATCAAAAAAAATTTATTTACCATTACAAATCATATCATGCTTCGTATAGAAAACAAGATAGCCAGTTCACATTTCTTGGTTCTAAATTAGTTACCTTAAAAGCAAACGCTCAAACTGATACTGATCAGTGTCATGGATAAATAGATACGAGTCCAGCAGACATAATGCACACATTATACTGGACAAGAAAAGTAATTCTAAGAGACAAACTAATCCAAGATAAAACATACCCCGCGACCATTGTCAGTGATGCTCACAGAATCATCTGCATGCAGAACAACATCTATCTTTGAAGCAAATCCCGCTTGAGCCTCATCAACAGCATTATCTAATATTTCATAAACCTGAACAAGAACACCCAATGAACATGGAAACCTCTATTTCTTTTTTGTAGTACAGGTGCTACAAAAACGAAAGTGTGAAAAGAGATACCAGGTGGTGTAAACCACGAGGTCCTGTGCTTCCAATATACATCCCTGGCCTTTTTCTAACAGGGTCTAAGCCTTGCAGTACCTATATTCATCAGACAACAAGCATAAGCCAAAACCAGCACTTTTTGATGTGAAAGTCAAAGCCTCCCAACAACAAAATTATATCATCAAGCTAATATTCAAAGACCATTTCCAACAACAAGAAGCGCCCAAGTGTACAATATTTAATTTTTAAAAAAAAAACTTAAATTTCAGAACCCAATAAAATTACCTGAATTTGATCAGACCCGTAAGCTTTTGAGTTGGCACTTTCTTGTAGAGCGTCAGCTGTACTCGTCGACATGAAAGCTCTCGGAGACGCCGCATTTCGCGTAACAAAGCGAATCGAAATCCTTCTCAATGGAAAATTCGTCCTGTCACAACAATAACAAAAAATATCACAGATGGTGAGTAGAATGAAGCCACTATCTAACCCCCCCCCCCCCCCCCCCCCCCCCCCGCGCGCGAAAAACCTCTGTTGTCTTGCTGAGTAAACAAAATTACTTTCAACTAAAGCTGAGCCTAATACAGCAGCCATTTTCACTCGGTTAAACCAAGCCCCTTCGAGTGCTTCTAAAAACGCTAAAATAGACCACAACAGCAGACGAGGAGAGGGAGAGAGAATGAGATGGGTAGAGCAGCAATATTTATACCTTGAAGGCTTGAAGAAGGGGGGCGGAGAAGAGAAAACGACAGAAGAAGAAGAAGACAACTGAGAAGGACAAGAAGAATAATGGAAAGAAGAGAGGGAGCGAGACGCCATGAAGCGTAGTCGGAGAGAGTAGAAGAGGTGATAAGGAGACGAGGGCCTGAGGAAAACAAGCGCCATCGTAATACTTCCACAAGTTTCTTCCTTCTATTTTCCACAATCTCCGCGCTTCTCCTTTTCTCTCGTCCTTGAGGATTATAGATTAAGGTACGGTTAGGCAGTAATATCATTATTTTAAGTTTTAAGATAAAATATTATTATTATTTTAAAATTTAAAAAAATTTAAAAAAATTAAATTATTTATTAGATTTTATATAAGATTTATAAAAATTATAATGATAAAATAAAAATTTTAAATTATAAATAAAAAATTTGAGGGCCAAACAGAAATTTGTAAATACAAACCAAAACCCTAGGTCCCTAATTGCTATAGCGTCGTTATTCCCACAAAATTTTTCATTTCACCTATTAATTCTATTTATTATAATTTTTTTAAATTTTAATATAAAAATAATATATTTTAATAATATTTTATTTAATTTTTAATTAAACTAAATATGATTAAATATGACTTAAGAGAAGTAATTAAGTCTTCATTTGTGTTAAAGATAGATGAGATAAATTAAATTAAGTCATAATTACTTCTCCTAAGTCATATTTAATCATATTTAGTTTAATTGAAAATTAAATAAATATTAGTAAAATATAATTTTTTATTTTATTTTATTTTTTAAATTATTTATTATTAAAAAAGCTGTGCAGGTAGGTGACTTCTCAATTTTTACACCAAATAAGTTGAAATAACATCTCAATAAATGAGACTCATGTGATTTATGGTGCGGGTGAGTGTATTGAATCAACCCTCTTTTCTCTCCCCTCTTTCCCGCGCACTCTCTCCTATCTCCTCTTTCCTCTTTCCCTTTCTTTCTCTCTCTTTTTTCTTTCCCTTTCTCTGCAATTTAGTGTTAGGGGTTGATTTATTCAATAAGAATCTAGCAGTTTGCAAAGTGTTTGAGTTCGATTTATTCTGGATTATCTTTTTGCTTCCGTGAGCGCTGCTTTCCTTTCTCTAATTTTCTTGCCGAGCTGCCCAAGAGACTTGTTCTGAGAAGGTCGAGAAGATGGGTTGCCTTTTTTACTTTCTCCTGATTCTCTAGTTTGTTCTTGGGTCGATTACTGATTCATTAGTACCATATTTTGGTTTCTTAATGAATTCATCAATCGATAATTCATTAGTATATTTGCATCATCCTAACCACCTAACTTTATTTAGCTTTAATAATGCCCAATAATTGATGCTGGATAAAACGTAATTGAAGCAAGGACCAATTAGTTTACTGGGTTGTGTTTTTATGTTGTCTCAATGGGTTGTTTGTGACGGCTCCAAATCTCCACATACGGATACGGAAAAATTGAGACGTCCAAATGATGACAACACGGGTCACCACCCTACCGACGAGTGCTAAGTGTGTGTATAAGTATAAATGTGCAAAAAGAAACACGCAGTGGGTAACAAAAGTCTCATAACTAAATACCATAAATTTTTTCTTAATTTGATACAAAGCTGTTCAAAACATACATATTAAAATATTACAAATCATAAATATAGTTTTAAAACTAACTACAAAACATAACTCCAACTCAGAATTCCGACGAAGCCGCATCCTTGGGCTCAGCCTCCTCCTCCTCCTCGAACTCTGCATCAAAATCTACGGTACTAAAAATAATGCCGCAGGTAAGTAAGATACAAACACCACTAGATAAAAACATATTAAAACTTAAACAATATGCATGAAATAAAAGCCAATACACATGACCCGTAAGACCATATTTTTTCACACACGTCAAAAAATCATTTGGCCCAAAAACATAACTTTTAAAACCAGTCATCGCCATTATCCCGGATAATGGCCTAAATCAAAACCACCATTTTTTCCAGAAAATGGATCACATAGTCTCAATCATACCTCGCCATTTTCCCAGAAAATGGCCCACAACCAAAATCATAAAACCGATCCAATTATTGCATGCACCATGATCTCCCATAGGGATCATCTGCACACTTTGGCTCATGTGCTACACCACAGGTAACGTCTACGCGTGTGACACCTAAACGAACGATGTCCAGTACTCGCGCCCAGTGCATCCCTGGACTAGGCCATCCTCTAGTCCCCACCACTCTAGGGACCGCGGAGTCGACACGACAGCATTACCGTATCGTGCGATCCGGTCATCGCCCAGCAACAACTCAGGAGATATTACTTAGTATTATCCACTCCAAAGTGACCAGAAGAGCTCTACCGAGATAATACTCCATCCCGGCTTGAGGTCGTGATACACACGCATTCGGAAATCTATTTACGCCAACAAAACATGATTTTCTCAATTTAAATAAAATGCACGTGCATGCACCATGTAAATGCAACCTCAAGGCACAAAACAACCAACCAATCACAAATCAATAAACCAAGCAACTCCGTCATCGATCCATCCGACCCCCGAACTCTTCAGATTCAGTCCGGAATCAACCAACCAACCAGATAATTTATTGTAAGAGCAAAATATATTTAAATCTAAAAGTAGAATTTGGAAAATACTTACAGCGCTATACGGTATTTTTTGAAAGCTCGCGGCGTTGCAAACGGTGGAGAAAAAACAACGTAACAGTGTATTTTACACTGTGGCCGTGGGTATGAAATTACCCACTTTCAAACGGGGATAAACTAAGATACGAAATTGATTGGGAATGGTCTTGAAATATTTATGAAGTTAAAGGAAGTGAGTTTTAGGCGTGAGTAGCGATGGAAGAGCTTAAAGGGGCTGAACGAAGTTGAGCTCGTGGGAGCTACTCAGGTAACGGATTGGGGCCGGAATTGGGTGGGTTAGGTCGGCAAAAGGTAGGGGAAGAAGTTGTGAATAGGTAGTGGCCGGAAGTGGAGCGACAGCGCCAGAATCGGCAAAAAGCCGTGCGAAAAGAAATGGCTGTAGGAGGATAACGGCGGCTCGGATGGAGGAAATTTTTGGTGGAGGTGTTCACTGGCCGGAGGGGGTTTGAATGGTGGGGGTGGTGTTGACCACGACGGGAGGAGAAAGAAACATCTAGGCGTACACGGGAGAGAAGAGAAAAAGAAAAAGAAAAAAGAAAGAAAGAAAGAAGGAAAGAAAAGGAAAAAGGAAAAAGAAAATAAAATAAATGAGGTCAAACCCTCACTCCGGAATTCAAAAACTGATATGCAGAAAACGATTTTAAAAAACGTAAAACGACTAAAATAAATTAAACGCTACATCAAATAAAATAAAACTAATTTAAAATATAATAATTTAAAATAAAATAACCAATATATTAATTGAATTAAAAATACCCCTTCAATAAAAATACACGTAAAAACAGGTCCACACATTGTTTCTTTTGGCAGGGTTTTTTGGTTGTAAATTTGTGTTGTTTTTTATTCTTTGGTTCGAGTCTTGCTGTAGTGATGGAACAGACTCTTACCTTAAGCTCAAAGTTTAAATTTTTCTTTTCCGTAAACTATATTCTCTGTAAATTTCTCAGAGCACAATTTGAGCAGCAAATACAATTTTTTTCGTTTGTTATACTGCTAGCCAAATTTTTCTACTTCTCTTTGCTCCCATGCGAAGAAATATAAGCACTTTAATTTTCTTCCCTAGTGTAGTTTAGCAGATTTCCTGCAAAAGCCATAGGTTTCTCTCTCCGAGGTCCAAGCACCTACCATAAACAGGATAAGAACGAGGCTTTGCTTCGGAAAAATTCTCTATTGGAAGAGATTCATGCTGTGATATGTTCGGAGACAATCAGAGTCAGATTTTGGCAGAGGAGAGAGGAACTTGCAGAAGATGTGGTGGAGAGAGAGAGAGAGAGAGAGAGAGAGCGACCCCCGAACACCTCGGACTCAGTCCGGAATCAACCAACCAACCAGATAATTTATTGTAAGAGCAAAATATATTTAAATCTAAAAGTAGAATTTGAAAAATACTTACAGCGCTATACGATATTTTTTGAAAGCTCGCAGCGTTGCAAACGGCGGAGAAAAAACAACGTAACAGTGTATTTTACACTATGGGCGCGGGTATGAAATTACCCACTTTCAAACGGGGATAAACCAAAACACGAAATTGATTGGGAATGGTCTTGAAATGTTTATGAAGTTAAAGGAAGTGAGTTTTAGGCGTGAGTAGCGGTGGAAACGGCGGTGGAAGAGCTTAAAGGGGCTGAACGAAGTTGAGCTTGTGGGAGCTACTCCGGCAATGGATTGGGGCCGGAATTGGGTGGGTTAGGTCGGCAAGAGGTAGGAGAAGAAGTTGTGAATAGGTAGTGGGCGGAAGTGGAGCGACAGCGCCAAAATCGGCAAAAAGCCGTGCGGAAAGAAAGGGCTGTAGGAGGATAACGGCGGCTCGGATGGAGGAGATTTTTGGTGGAGGTGTTCACTGGCCGGAGGGGGTTTGAATGGTGGGGGTGGTGTTGACCACGACGGGAGGAGAAAGAAGCATTTAGGCGTACACGGGAGAGAAGAGAAAAAGAAGAAGAAAAAAGAAAAAAAGAAGAAGGAAAGAAAAGGGAAAAGGAAAAAGGAAAAAGAAAAAAGAAAAAAGAAAATAAAATAAATGAGGTCAAATCCTCACTCTATAATTCAAAAACTGATCTGCCGAAAACGATTTTAAAAAACGTAAAACGACTAAAATAAATTAAACACTACATCAAATAAAAAAAAACTAATTTAAAATATAATAATTTAAAATAAAATAACCAATATATTAATTAAATTAAAAATACCCATCCAATAAAAATACACGTAAAAACAGGTCCACACATTGTTTCTTTTGGCAGGGTTTTTTGGTTGTAAATTTGTGTTGTTTTTTATTCTTTGGTTCGAGTCTTGCTGTAGTGATGGAACAGACTCTTACCTGAAGCTCAAAGTTTAAATTTTTCTTCTTCGTAAACTATTTTCTCCGTAAATTTCTCAGAGCACAATTTGAGCAGCAAATACAATTTTTTTCGTTTGTTATATTGCTAGCCAAATTTTTCTGCTTCTCTTTGCTCCCATGCGAAGAAATAGAAACACTTTAATTTTCTTCCCTAGTGTAGTTTAGCAGATTTCCTGCAAAAGCCATAGGTTTCTCTCTCCGAGGTCCAAGCACCTACCATAAACAGGATAAGAACGAGGCTTTGCTTCGGAAAAATTCTCTATTGGAAGAGATTCATGCTGTGATATGTTCGGAGAGAATTGGAGTCTGATTTTGGCAGAGGAGAGAGGAACTTGCAGAAGATGGGGTGGAGAGAGAGAGAGAGAGAGGGGGGGAAGATATTTAAAAAAGGTATAATCTATCGCATTTAGGTGTAAAGTCTAATTTATTGCAGTTCTTACGTGACAGATCGTTATTGACTCGTATAAAAATGGAGAAGCCACCCGACCGGCTGGGAGCTTTACCCGTGTTTTATTTACACTACTGAAAATCCAAATCCCCCCTCCAAATTATAATTAGAATCTCCCCAAAATAATTTTCTAATATCACCTCCAAACTAAAGAAATTATCACTTAAATTTCCAATTCGAAAAATAAAATGTGGGTTTTCCTATCTTTTAAAATTGACAGTTTAAATTGTCTGTTTTTTTTTTTTTTTTGTAAGCTTTAATGATTAAAGTTTAATGAGTGAGCAAATATATTTTTAAAGAAATGTTACTATATCCCTCTATTTATATGGCTCACTTTGCCTCAATGATATGACATGACTATTTAGCGTCACATAAATTATAAATTATAAATATAACCATAAAAGGAATAAAAGAAACTTAAATACTAAAATTTCAGTTTTCATCTTTTTTATGTTTTCAGATTATTTTATTTTGAATATATAATTTTTTACTTTTTTTAACATACCAAATAGTACCACATGATCATGCCACGTGAAAGGGAAAAAGTGAGAGATATAACTAAGACGGTACAGTAACATTACTCTATTTCATATAATAGTGAGGCACCCAAAATTAGAAATTTGGTTTTTTCACCTAAGTTTAAGATTTATTCACTTTTATTTAAAAAAAGAAAGAAATCGAGGAGACGAAAACCAAAGTGTATCTTACAAACGAAACAGTTCCATTCGGACCATTCCAATAAACAACTTGGCGTACGTAAAAGTTTCAAAGTACAATAAGATCAATGCCCTGAGGGAGTAAAAAGTGTATCTGACAAAAACCTTTACGGGAGATTTCACGGCACCCTTGAACTTAATTATATATTACTTCAGAATAACATTAGTAGTAGAGCACATATACAGGGCAGGATGAATTCCTGGAAAATCTACTGTCAGTTCTTTACATCTTGGCCACTCGGCTGATACAGTATAAATATATGGGAGTGGTAGAAGGACAAAAAATAAAGACAAAACCATACAAAATATATATATAATAGACTGCAGGGCCCCGGAACTTAAAGGATTCCTTTTCTGGTCAATTTCGTCACGAACTCGATTCAGTTGCCTATTGAGTTTCCAGCATTCCTGAAATATAAGTATAGCTGTTAAAGAAATGGTTGTAATTTTATGTTGGAAGTTACCCATGTTGTAATTGCTTTTAACAATTTGTGAGAATCTCCTTGACAAACGCTGTGCCAAATCACAAACCTCTTAACTACGGCCATGGACGCGCAACACGGATTCAATGTAATAACATCATGAAAACATCATATTACATAGCTTAAATGTACAGAAGACACATTTCCTGTTCCCCAAGATGCATTAAAGAATCTTTATCTCAGGAAGTCAGTAATACCATGAGAGTTCCTCAATTTGTGACGATGAAAACATTGTTATGGATGAGCATTCTTTACGATTTCTGTATTTTCTCACACAAGTGAAAGAGTAGCATACCCAATGATGTGAGAAAATCCTGACAATATGTTTGATACCTCATTTCTCATATCAAGTATTGTGCTACAGCTTTTGATGTGTTATGGTCTGCTTGGGGCTTCACAAAGCTCTCTAAAAAGCTCCTCTATCGTACCATCAGTTCCCATAGTTCTAACAAAAACTACTGCATGGATCTCTTCACAGAAACATATAATCGCGTGTCCGTAGACTATCATTAGAAAATTTTGGCCTAGTGTAAGGGAATATCATTTTCTTTAACTCTTTTCTATTGAGAAAAACTAAAAAGTGCAGGACACAGGTCAGAGAAGTGTTGGTATCAGACAAGCGCTGGACAAGCACATGGCACCTACATAGAGAAGTCATGCTGCATTGCCTTAAACCCAACCTTTTTATGAACCAAATGATCTACGGAAGTTAAAAACTTATGTCCAATAATCACCCATTGTGAGCAGAAATAAACAAATAAATAAAGCACCAGCAGTTATGGGGCATCAAAATGACAGGGTCACACATTTCATAATACTAATACTACCAGCATTTGTATTCAAGTCCTGACCTATATTTGTAGAATTTGAAGAGGCTTACCAAACAGAAGGATATGCTCCTGAGCGTGTCTGTCACACATTCACACAGAAGAGGGAACTACACTAACAGACTTAATTTTCCACATGTAAGAACTTTACCTCGCAGAAGTTAAATGAGAACTATTTACAGCTCCACCTCTGGGACCAATTACGCGCCGAGCTCTCATATCATGCTCCTTGCTGACACGCATAGCAGAAACTTCCTTTTCCATGGCAGCTACTTCTCTTCGCATCTTTTTGGCCTCAATTTCCATTGCTTTGTTCAATGTATCAACCTTCTTTGCCAACATCTGCTTAGTTTTAGATTACAAACAACAGATTACATCAAGAGTATGGGGGGTCAGAGAGGCTCCAAAATAAAACGAACTGGTAGACCATCTAACCTCAATTGCATCGTCCTTGTCCTTGAGTGTCTGATCTTTCTCATGGCAAGCTTTTCTCAGAGATATGACCTCTTTCTGTAACATATCATACAGTATTCCAGAAACGTAATCTTCATGTTCTGGGTTGGTTTTCTCAATTGGAGTCCCATTTGCACTCTCCTCATAAGTACCATTCGTTTCACTAATTAGGGTCTCATCACTGATATTGGTGGGCACATTATCATTCACACCTGCAACTGGCATCAACTTATCTCTATCCAGGGATCTACTACCACCATCAAACGATCTAGATGAGATCTTAACATGCTTTAATAATGTGCTCGCATGATTAGATCTGAGAGTCCCATATTGTGAATTTGGTGTTCTCTTTGATAAAAACCCATTGGAGGATGATCTAGAGAAATTCTCTGCTCCACCTAGAGACTGACGCCTTGAAGACCCATTGCTTGTGCTTCTTCCTTCGGAAGCAATGCGGGAATTACCATTGGATGCTTTAAGCCTTTCCTCTAAAACTTTAAATCGCACTTGGTATTTTTCCTAAGAAATCAAGTGATAGATCAAAAGTTGAGAAGTGCTTCACAGCAAGTAATGTGAACAGGTTAATTAGTTTACTCACTTTAAGTTGCGCTTCTGCTTTTGCAGTCCGCTCAGCTACTGCCAATTTATCTCGGAGCTGTTGCATTTCTCCCTGCAAAATATATTCAGCGCTCAAATCACCCTCATATTTAGTCCTTGTCTTGAAATTCAAAAGTTTTATATCACACAAGTGACATCTGCAACTAGCATTTCACGTAGTCTATCTACTCGTTACCCAGAGTCTTATTCCAATGAACTGTTTCAACATCCTGGTTATTTATAATTACACAAACTAGACAAGAATAGCTTCTCTCTCTCTCTCTCTCTCTCTCTCTCTCTCTCCTCCACGTGTCATGAAAGAATCCCAAGTCACCTAGGGTTATATAACTAAGCACGTCATTTTTTATGAGAGGATTAAGCCAATAAGAATAAAAGTTTGGATGTCAGTTCAAACGACTCCTTTTCCAGGATTATTCAATCAATCAATACAATAAAAGTACAAGCTAACAGCAGAACATAGTGTCTTAAGAATATTCAAAGCTGAGGAAAAAAATAGCTATGTGAGTTATAGGAGTAGGATGCTCTAACAATTATTGGAAAGTATCTTAGAATAATGATATTTGCACAGCATTTAGGTAATTGAAAGGGTTAATTCGAGGAACATGGTAAGCTGGCATCGAACACATATTACTTGCCTGGAAAAATCTTCTTTCCTCAAGCCATTGCTTAACTGGCATCAATTTGTCATTGGCATCTTTCCACTCATTTGCAACCACAGTGGCAACACGATTTGCAGTAACCTTTGCACGAGCTACCTCCCGTTCCAAAGTTTTTCTCTCCTCCTAAGTGCAAGCCTGAAGGTTAGACTCAATTTGGAGCACTTCTAACACACTCAAAACAACTACCAGCTGTCTTTTGGAAGAACTGAAAATTCCAAGAGTAACAGTCATTACATTCATCTCTTGCACTTTTCGTTGATAATCGCGCACAGCATTAGCAGCAGCACCACCAGCCAAAACAGCCTCCTCAAGCTCGCGAACAGTTTGGGTTAGCTTTTCAACCTCCGCAACCTTCTGCCGATGCATTTTGTCGAGGATTTTGTTCTCCTCCTGATATGTGAGCAAGACACATTAAATCAAGCTGTAAGTTTATGCCTTGCTTTACACGGATATTCCGAAATAGACTGTTATTGAATGAGAGAAAAACCTGGCATATTTCAATCTGCTTCATTAGCTCCTGGTTTTTGTTTTGCAGATCATCAACCAAAGATGCTTTAGCCATAGCAATCTGAACAGTTCTCTCAGCCTCGAGAAGAGCAGCCTCTTTGGATTTGGTAAGCCGATCAAGCGCTCTATTGTCATCTTGCAACTTTGCTACCTAAAGATAAAGCATCGTGCAGAGGCAGAAAATTCCAAATTACTCTCTCTAAGATGCTGATATATGCAAATGCATGAAACTTGGTGGTTTTAAGTAAAACATCAAGACCACAAACAACCAAATGAAGTCACAAAATTACGAGGTCAAAATATAAATTAGACCTCCAGCCTGGCCAGCTTAAGCTCTGCCTCTAGTGGAGTTATAATGGCCTCAATGGGAGGCATTTCATCATCCTTCTGTGCAGCATGCACTCTTCGAAGTGTGGCTTCAGCAGCAAATTGTGCAGCCAATGCAGCTTTTTTCTCGTCATTTATCTTCTTGATCTCAAGGTTCTGCAAATAAAGATATACTCATTGTAATGAGGACAAAAATAACCTTTTCTTTTTGTTGTAAAATATAAAACTTTAAATTAAGAGACTACAAGAGACATAAGCACTACCTTGCCCTCCAAAAGAGCTTCGGTTGCTTTCAGCTTCTCATCCACTTTCTTCAGCTCATCTGTAAGCTGAAATTCAAAGATAATACTGAGAATCTTATAGATACGAATGGTTACATGTGCATTACTGTTCAACTGTCATATTTTGTAGGAGTCTGGTGAAGGTTTAATTTTGGTTTTGGTGTAAATTTGTCTACAAGACTCAACCGTTTCCACTGTTTTTCCTAATTCTCTCCATAGGGTATTATTCATTGTGGATATATCAAATGTATTGATGGTACTTCAAACAACAATGACCGATAAAAGTGTCTTTACCATATGCTTATTGGATAAGTTTGAGATTTATGCACCAGCTCTTCATTTATATATATATATATTATGTTATTACTAAGCTATGTGATTAAAGAAGGCTAATAAAATCACTTTGATGTCCTCTGCTCACTTATCTAATATATATCATTACCCACTAATGCATATTTGGAGCATTGGAAGTCGGCAACAATATGCATCTCAGAGAAAATAGCTCCATCTGCCGTGATGTTGTATGCAAAATTGATTCAGATTGATATCCGTGATATACAAACTTTGAAATCCATATTAATATAATAGCACCTCTTCAACGGCCTTCTCTTTGAGGCGCTCCGAGTTCTTCAAGGACTTGACTTCTGCAAGTGCATCTCCCAATTCCCGATCTTTATCTGTAAATTTATTCAAATGAACCATGCATCTAATTTTACATTTGATTTTATAAAGACCTAGGAGCATGAATTCCAGTAGCATTCAATCTCAATCAAGCACCAAACAAAGAATTCCAAAAACAAAAAGTAAAGGCAAAGAAGAGGAAATGGTGCTCCATGGTTTTAATCAACTGCAGTTTATTCAAATAATACTTGAATGACCAACAAAACTTTATTTAGGCAGTGCTGGGAACACACAAATTTACATTTGCACGTTAACATGATTTTTCCATGTAGCAAAAGAACTTAGTGGCTGCCTAAACAATCATAAGCAACATATAGAGACATGAAAATAGTTAAAATGAATGCTTGGAGGAGCAAATTTTGGCCAAAAAACAGATTTCATAATTCTACCTGGCTATGCAGCTGATGTTCCAAAAAACAGATTTCCATTCAATGGGACTCAGCACATGCCTGTTTAATGCTTTTACATTCCAAGTCATCAGCATGTAAAGTTTGAAATGGGTAATTTACATGGGAAATTAAGTTGTGAATAGTTCTTTAGGGTATCATGCACATCTGATTTGTGCATCCTTGTTCAAGAGAGATGGTATCAGAACCAACCTGATAATAGCGGGTGGCTCAAGGTCAGTATGACATTATTGGTTTTCCTGACAAGGATACAAGGATCTGAAGGGGAAATTGTGGTACCCCAAAAGTGCTTTGAAGGAGCTTTTGTGATGACAAATATTTTTAAGGTATCATATGTAGACTAACACATTCTGAGGTCATGAAAAAATATCCGGTACATACTAAATTGCACTGGACTATAGTCAATTATGGATGCCTTAATTATGATTAGTCCTTTTAGAATATCATGCAGATGTTGCTAGTACCTCTAAAGTCATCGCATGAGTCCTCTTTAGTAAGTAGAAACAAGGTTGGTTTCAAACGAAATTTCCAATTCTTGTAGTTACAGTTTGTGGATCAGTTTTCATTTGAAGAGTATGATACCATCAAAAGTAACTCAGAAAGAAATTATTTTTCTGCCATCATATCTATAAGCCTTATCTACATGTACATAGCATCAATGTTCCATTTGTTTTGAATGCATTATTGTTTTAGAAAAAGGTCCTTGGAGAACCTTGTTTTTATGAAGCTTGATGAATCCGAGTCATGCAGATTGCATTCCAGTAATCTTTTTTCAATGATATCTCTTTACCACAATTCCATAAAATTGATGCCCGCATCAACCTCTGAGCAACCAGGGAAAAGAAAAAAGAGAGAACAGAGAGGAGAGGGTTGACATTTTCCAACAATGTAATGCCTGATGGTTGTTAAGATATAAACTAAATAATAAAATCTACCTCTTCCCATCAGTTTAAACTTTTGGGACAAATGGTTATTTCACATTGTATCAAAGCAAAGGTCCTAAATTCGAATCCTAACTCTACACTCTACCCCATTTAATTAAATATTCTACATGTTGGGCCACTCATTGAGGAGGAGTCTGTCCACACGTGAGGAGGGTCTTAAAATATAAAATAAATAATAAAATCTACGTCTTTACATTAGCTTAAGCTTTTAGAACAAGTGGTGATTTTACAATAATTTACTTACCAGGCCACCTCAACCATCACTAGATATACAAAGGCGCTTTTTTGTTTTGTTTTACCAATACTAATTTATAATGAAAGCAGATATGCAAAAGACACAAAATTACAAAACAAAAAATATTATATAAATTTACTCTATCATTGGACAAGATATTAATCAGAGAGGAAGGAGAAAGAATCTTCCCCGTTCTTTCATTAATGAAAGTTTTATTTTTAAGACAGGTCCAATTTAGACCCAATCTCTCTCCTTTTTTTTCCTCCAGATAAAGTTTTCCAGGAAAAGTGTTTTTATCTGTTGCCAAAGAAGGAAAAATCTAGCCACCTGATCAAACAATTAGAAATAAATTCTGTAACCAAAACGAAAAAATGCAAGGCTTCCTAACTCCATTAAATGCTTCCACACCATTCTAGTGTTATTGAGCTCTAGAAGAGTGCAGCCTTTATCTTCAGCTAGCCGCTTAATGTGCATGCAAACAAATTTTACCGGGAAAAATAACAGATATAATTCTGAGCCGGACAAACAAGGGAGAGAGAGAGAGACGGGAACCTCGAAGTTCGTTCTCGAGGCGGTTGAGCTCGACGCGGACGGGATCGGAGCCATGAAAGAAGGTGATGATGTCATCAGCGTCGGAGCCAGCTCTTGACAAGACACCGGCGGCGGCGGCGGCGTTGGGCTTCTTGGTTCGAGCCCTGAACGAAGAGGACGAGGTCAGCACCGGCGCTGCCACTGCTTCCCCGTTCCAACCAATGTGATTGCTCGACATCAGAGATCCGCAGCAAAAACCAGAGAAAGAGGTCTGAGCGTGAAAGCGTTTATCTCAGCACATGTATTATCTTTATTCTCCGAAGAGAGAGAGTGAAGAGAGATATATGGTTGCATTAAGGGGGGTTTAAAACTTTAAACGCTAAGGATAGAGACAGTGAGAGGTTGATTACAGAGAGAGAGAGAGAGAGAGAGGTGAGTCTGCTAGTATGCGTCGACTGTGTACGTTTTATAGAGTACACCCGCATTTCAATTTTTGATTTTATGGGATGCTTTGGAGTGAAGAACGGTGCTTCTCATGGATTATCGTATAATTATATTAATATGATCCATAAATATTTGTAGAAAATATAATAAAATAAAAATTCTTATTATTTTTTATTATTTATTTTAAGTATTTTTTAATATTTTTAATCATTAAAAAAGCTTTTTAAAAATATATAACTTTATTAATAATCACTTTTTTAATTATTAAATAAAATTAAAAAAATAATAAACCTGTCATTATCTATAAAATAAAGCATTGCGACTAGAATTTATACGCTGGAGTCAACTTCGTATAACTTGAGATATGATAAACAACATTAATTAGCATTCAAGCTTGAAGAGTACTCGAGGGAAGTTAGTTGAAGTTGGGATGGGACTTCATCCCAATGTTTTAAGCTCATCCAATTCAATTTTTTATTTATTTATTTTTATCTGTATATTAAAGTAAAAAGCGATTGATCGTGAAGTAAATTTTGAGATATTTATTGTTAAACGTTTTGAAAATATTAAATATTAAAAAAATTAATAATTTAATTTTTTATTATTAGAGACCGTAATATAAAACTCTAGAGAATTTGACCCGACCTGCTCTTTAATTCATCCAAAGTTCAACAAAATCTAAAAACTCTAATGCACTAATTAATTTTGATAAGGTGGAATGCATTCTAAGTGCCTGTTTAGGTTAAAGTTTGGTGGTTTAAAAAAGAAAAAAGCTACTCTTTCATATAGGGGCTCTCGAGAGTTATTTTTTTATAATTTAATAATTAAAAAGTATTTTTAATAATATTGTATTTTTTTAAATATTTAAAAGCGTTAAAAATGCATGAAAAAAAAAACACTATCAAGATCCCCTGTCGGGATCTACCATGTGTGGTTATAGCGCCGCTCTTTAAAAATTACTTTTAACAATTTAAAAACTCTTTTCATAAAAAAAATAAAAATAAAAATAAAAACAAAAAGTCTATATTTAGTAAATTTGTAAAAGAAAATATTTGAAGTAGTTAAAAAATAATTGAGAGTCTAATATTTTGAAAAATATTTTAAAAATTACGGTAACTAGCGTGCATGTTTTTTAAATAGTAAAAGAACTTTTTAATAATAGAAAGAAAATGCTAAATGTACTAAAAAAAATTTATGCAAAATTTACTTATCCGCATATTAGTTATTGATATGTTAAAAATCATACAATTTAAAATTCAAAATTTAAATTTAAATTCAAAAGTTCAACAAAATCTAAAAACTCTAATGCACTAATTAATTTTGATAAGGTGGAATGCATTCCGCTGTCGGGATTTCCCATGTGTGGTTATAGTTATTAAATAGTAAAAGAACTTAATAATAGAAAGAAAATGCTAAATGTACTAAAAAAATTATAAAAAATTTACTTATCCGCATGTTAATTATTAATATGTTGAAAATTATGAAATTTTAAATTTTAAAAAAAATCTAATAAAATGAGTCTTGTAAATAAAAATATAAATACATACAGCAATACTCATAATATAATTATTTTAACAAAATTAGAAGATGTATGATAAGATATTATATGTCCTACCTATATTTAAGCAGACACTATAAATGAAAGGGCGATGCTACACCCATAAACACTCTCCATCAATAAGGTTAAACTCTATAAAAAAAAATATTTTTTAAAAATATTTAAATATTTTTTGAATAATTATAAATTTATTAATTATTAAAAAAATAAATTAAAAAAAAAGAGAGAGAGAGAGAGAGAAACCAATAGACAACTTTTGGGTGTTAGTTTTGTTTGGAAGATTATCATTTCCCTAAATGAAATCCGAGTTACCTTAGCTTTTGTTGGGTTAATTAAGCATCAATCATGTATTCCCCTCTCTTGCCATAAAAAAATTGGTAATTCAAGAAAGAAAAATGTTATTTGCACACGGCGTGGCGTATCATTCGCATACACGCGTCCACGTGGCTTAGTTAATGAAACGGTACGTTGCGTTTCATTAAGCCCTTTCTATGCAAATAGCATTTTTGAACCGCATCGAGGATTCCCCCTTCTTCGTTCTACCTCCCCTCTTCCTTCACGTATAGAAGCTGAATGAAATTAGGGTTAGATGACGGCTGACTAAGGTAAACGATTGTTCAACGACGACTACCTCCACACTTCTCTAGTCGTCAATTCCAGAAGCTTTGCGAAACCCATTTGAAAACCAAAAATTTTTTGCACCTTCACGCTGCAGAAAACACCCATTTGAAGAGCGGTGGTGCGAAACCGATTGTTCAGCTACAGAAGAAATTCCCTGCACCTTCGCACTTCCTCCATGGAACCCTCAATCACTTCAACCACATCTTCGAAGTTATTTGCTTTTATAAGTACACGTGCGTGTTCTGACGTTTTAGTTGCTTCGATTGCATAAACCTTCCTTGCACCTGCTTGTGCCAACCAAATAGCAAGAATACCACTGCCAGTTCTCACATCCAACACAGTCTTCTCCACAAATTCACCAAATTAATCAAAAATATATCCCAAAGGCAACATCATGCTACAATTAAAAGAAGTAATACTTAAAAAAAAAAAAGGACCATTACTCCCGATAAAAGCCAAGAACCCAAACTTCTTTTTTATCCTTTTAAAGGTATGATTCCCATGGGTTCTGTTATAAAACAATAAGAGGGCACACACACATTTACAAATGAAGACCATTGTGACGCCCCCAAATTCCGTTTGGGATTGGACGGACATTTGAAGCGTCGAGACATGCAACACAAGGTTACCTGCCCCCGTTCATGACATATAAGATGCAATAATCCTAACATGCATCTAACATTATGCAATATTCGCAGCGGATAATTTTTTTCTTTAGTAATACTATGCACCAAACTGAAAATATCCCAATACTTAAAACATACTTCATACATAAAGATCTATTGAATAACTAAGATCACAGCACTATTCCAAAATAGTTATGATCCAATAGTACTGGAGATGCAACTCCATCGTACAAGTAGTAATTTAACTACTATATTAATATTAACGATGCACCGTCGTTCAGTCGACTGTGTCTAGTTGGTCAGCTCCTGATCCTCCTTCAGGTCCTGTAACAAGATCTACCATTCGGGGGGAATGGTAGTTGGGACTACCACAGTGAGATTTGATTACAAATCTCAGCAAGTTAACAAAAAACTTCCATACAGACTAATGATGCATGGATGACAGTAAAAGCATAAATGCATAATCAAATTCATAAGTAATTTAAAGCATAACTTAGTGTACAACATAGCATAATTGACATAGCTTAAATTGAATCATGAAGTGAACTTGACTTAGCATGAACTTGCTCTGAAACTTGAATTAACATGAAAAATACATACTCCACAGTTGTTGTGGCCCCATGTATTCTACGTGTAAATACATACTCCACAGTTGTTGTGGCCCCATGTATTCTTCACAAACTTGACTTAACATTAAAAATACATACTCCACAGTTGTTGTGGCCCCATATATTCTACACAAACTTAATTTAACATGAAAAATACATACTCCACAGTTGTTGTGGCCCCATGTATTCTACACAACTTGACTTAACATTTAAAAATACATACTCCACAATTGTTGTGGCCCCATGTATTCTACACAAACTTGACTTAACATGAAAAATACATACTCCACAGTTGTTGTGGCCCCATGTATTTTACATATCACAATTGTAGTTAAATACATACTCCACAGTTGTTGTAGCCCCATGTATTCTATACATCACTATGCAGTTAAATACATACTCCACAGTTGTTGTGGCCCCATGTATTCTACATAAACTGAATATACTCAAGATGAAACGTGACTGGAATATGAAAGGACTGAAGCCCTGACGTAACATAACGTGACTTGAACATAATTTGAAATACATAACCAACTTGAGATAGTAACATTTCGTAACATGGCATAACATATAACAAACAACATATTTAGCATGATATATTTGTAATGTATAGTAATACATGACAGAATATATTGTGTAACAGATAAAAATTGATGACAGAATAAATTATGTATAATAGACAATTACATGATAACTTGGCATGTCATGACATATATGATAACATACATACATACACTAAAATTCTTTTACTTAGCACACATACACAGTAGACTATTAGTAAGTTAAAAGCTAACTTACCTCGATCTCCGCGTTTCTTATAAAACCTCAAGCGCGATCACGAGGAACTGTAATTAGTGATTCTAAAAGTTAGTACTAAATCACTAATAATTTGAAATATGGAAAAATACTAACTTAAAGAGTAAAATTTCCATTTTACTTTCTACATGTAGGAAAATGACCGTTTTACCCATAATTTAAGGATTTTGCATACTAACTCCAAAAGTCACCAAAATTTACATGCCTCATGTAAATTTTATCCTCAACTCAAATATCAATTTAGAAAAATTTAAAACTAATCACAACTATTAAAACTCCATAGGGCCGAAATTCTCATATGCTATTTCTATTGATTTTTGTTTCCAACTTGTTTTGATCAACCTTTTGATCTATGACTTATAAATATGTGATCTTCAAACCAAACCATCACATGGTTTAAAAAGATGTCCTAAAACATATATAAGCTTCTAATTCAATATCACATGGTTAAAAATTAACCAAAACATAAATTGAGCCAAGAACATCCACACTTTGGCTTATCTGAATATCTCTTTGCATAAAATTTCATATCTTTGAAACTAACATCAAATATCTTCAAAATAATAATATAACATGTATATAAGATGCTTAGGATCCTCCAATAAAATTATCAAAGTCATTAGAATAGGTTTAGACCATCAAAGAGTTAAACTTTCTCAAAATAGAAACTGTTTTTCTTCTTCCAGTTTCTAAGTTTCTAAATCTAAGCAAATATTTCATCAAAACCTTTAATCATGCAAAAATCCTCAACCAATAGTCATATATACATGTTAACAATACTCCATAAAAATTTCGGACCAATATCTATCCATTAGCTTGGTCAAAAACTCCAAACTATAACATATTCTCCAGTTTATCTCCCAGAATAACCTTTCTATAGTTTACACAATATTTTACTGACCAAATGATCTTCAAATGGGGCAAATAAGATATCCATGTAAACTAGACTCAAAAAGGAACAACTTATATGAATGAGACTTTATGATAAAACACTTACAACAGCTTCGAAATGGGCATGCAAAAGAACTCCTAAAAGCTGTCCGAGAGAGAATGTTTGATATTCTTTTAAAGAAACGTGTAAATGAAGATAAGTTCGTGGGTGATGGCTGGAGATGCTTATGGAAGAGATAAAGGAGATGATAAGGCTGGAGTTGAGAGTTGAGTGTGGTTTTCTCCTACCCAAAATATCTATAAAATATTATCTCAAAATATTCTATCCAATAATATCTATAAAAATCAGCTCAATATATTTTCCAAATGTGGAGTAGACTTGGAAGAGTAAGGTGGCTAAAATATTTATATGTGTATTTTAAATCTCTATTCTTAAGATATTTTCCAAATGTGTATTTTGCTTAGGTGTCATGATCTCACACCTTGATTTCATTCATAATTCCATCTAATGGTTTCTCTTTGTGCCAAGTATCTAATACTATTCATTATGTATGGTTAAGATCTTGCCAAGTGTCCAAATAAAATATTGCTAACCTAATTTGGACATTTCACACTATGATTTTGAAAACACTGCGCTCAGTACATTTACCGAGGTTACTATTCACTCCAAAAATAAACGTAATAAACTTAGTACTGAAAAATTCTAAATATTCAATTAAGCCTAGTGGTGTAGACTATAATGTATTCTGACACTTTTAACTATCTCAAATAATTAAAATCGCATTTCTGGCACCATAGTGAGTGATAACACTAACTATGTTGACAGGCTAAAATTTATGCGATTAGTCGATTCGTGTAAACTTACAGAGTTTTCACGAGGTTTCTAAAGTCAATAGAAATTCCTTAATTAAATTTCTAGCGGGCTGTTACAACCATCCTAATTAAGGGTTGAGTTTTATGCAGAGTGAAATTGCAGTTTCATATGATTGCATTCAACTAGAGAACGGAGTTGAAGTTAGCGTCCATGCGGACCCGATCAAAGAGCATCTCCTTCTGGTGGTAGAGAAAGGCGTAGGTGCAGAAATATTGGGCAAAATCCATGCCCTTGTCCACCGCAGTGGCGCTACGATCCCCGCCCACGATACCGTTTTGGAAGCTACCCATGTCTGACACTCACACTACCTTCTTCTTCAGAGAGAGAGAGAGAGCGTGTGTTTTTTTTTTTTTTAATATATTGGCTGACGTGTCATCAAACCACTTCAGTGGTTCTGCAACGGGTATCCAGCGGCAGGTACCTGTAGCAGAACTGTTCAAGAAAATTCCAACGAAAATGTTGGTAATCAGACATCTACCTTAATACGAGGCTTGATTCCAAGCAACCCAACACAAAAGTAAAAACCCAATAATTGAGCTGCATTTTCTGGTGGTCAAAAAAGTTAAAAGTACATAGAGCTACTCATAATAATATAATAATATTGCTTTCCTTTAAAATAATAAAAAAATAATAATAATATAATAATAATAACAATAATAATCGTAATGGTGAATACAAGATTACGAGTTGGGGGTTGGGTTAGACATCTCCCTCTCACCCCCCTACAATCCAACGGTCAGGACAGAAAAAGTGGAAAATCGCAAATTACTTGTACAAAGACGGATACAATGATTATGGCTGGCAGTCACGAGGGAACAGAACAAGGATGAGGCGGCGAAGCAGGGGAAGATGCGAAGAGAGAGAGGCAGGCGCGAAGAGGGAGGGAAGGAAGGGACAAGAGCACATGCGAGTGGGAAAAAGCTAGCGTAGATAAGAGAGGAGAGCACGCACGTGATGTGACACGAGCAAGCGTGCACTAGTTTAGAAGGAAACCAAACCTCCGACTCTTCAACATCATCAACCGCACGCGCCACCGCACGAGGTTGCATTCTGTTTCCCTTTCCTTTTCTAATTCCCCACGTGCTGTCGTTTATAGGTTTCCTGACACATGGCTCCTCTGTACGGAATTAAACTTGGCAATAATGAGGAGCAGATCGGGTCGAGTTTGATCATCCGGTTGGTACGAACATGATCCGT
Organism: Carya illinoinensis; assembly: GCF_018687715.1. Taxonomy (NCBI): domain Eukaryota; kingdom Viridiplantae; phylum Streptophyta; class Magnoliopsida; order Fagales; family Juglandaceae; genus Carya; species Carya illinoinensis. The sequence continues at coordinate 5,043,142 of NC_056760.1, read as the reverse complement.
TTATTTTTAATTGATTTTGTTGGGGGTGGTTTTCAAATTTAGGGTCCCACCCACACATTATTGTGCACACACACCTTAGCACCTAAAATGTAGGAAGTGAGTGGTGGGTCACGTACTTGTTGAAATCTATATCCATATGCGTGGCCTCTTCATTATTTATTCGGATTTATTTTTCATCTTCTAGCTATAGCCACTGTTAGTTACGAGGTCGGTCAATAGGTTTATTTCAATTTAATAATGTTAAAATTGGTAAATATGTATTTTGTTTTTACATACAGTTATTTTTATATATTTTTTATATATTTTATTGATGTGATTGACTATATTATTTTTTTAATACAGAACCAATTACACCAACAAAGTATGCAAGAGAATACTAAAAAATGACTACACATAAAATTTTTGTTATATAATAATTTTAATTAGCTCTAATTATGGTATTGAGTGGGCATTTTAAAATATGAGTTTATATATGACTTGGACTTTAAGTGGTTTGACCCAAACATAAAGCATGATCATCTGGAGCTTTAGGTGGAAGCCAAGATGAAATTTACGCAATATACAAGTATTGGTAATTTAGGATTGTAGGTGATGCAATCCCATATGTATTAAAGTCAGGTGTAGGCGCATCGAATTAAGAAAGTGACAGAATTTAGTTAGATACCTGAAAGGAAGAAGAAGGAAAGAAATGGAAGGTAGCACTAGCAATAGTGTCTACCAAAATGAATGAGCATTTAGAGACTCGTATCATCAAAAGTAGGTCTCTCTCACCATCCTACGATAAGGACACAGTTGATGTGCATCACGAGCAATGCACCTGGAATCAAACCCAAAACTAAGGTGAGCACTAGGGGCAGAGATATTATTTTATTTCATTTTTTTTTATAAAATCAAGGATGCTTGTTTGAGTTAAGCAAAACCGTCACTTTCAACCAATCACAAATGCTCTAAATATGTGCCCCACACAAAGTCCATATTCATTTAATGTCGGAAGTTGAATCCACAAGTTTTGTTTTTGTAAAGAGAAACAGTTGGTGTTTAGAACGCATTATAGCATTCTACGATCATCTTCTCTTTTACTTAAATAAAGGTGGGTGGCTAACCGTGAGTGCAATGGGATGTGTGGATTTTTCTTTTGGGTAGGAGCCATGAGGGGGAGCCTTCCTAACTGTATTGAACGTAAATTAAGGCTTTTCTAATGGAAGAGAAAAATTGAATTATAAGTCAATGAGATTGAATTATTTAAGTTCCCTGCATCTTTCAACTATCTGAGAAAGTTTTAACCATATTCAGAGGATGACTTTTCCCACACAGTTCATCATTTGAGGGCAGAAATTCGATCAAAGGCTAGTATTGCAATGCCTAGATAGATCACAGAGAACTATTTTGGTAGAGACAGATCAACCATGATTTCTCTAAATGATTGGTGTCCTATCGCACGTATATACCCAGCAGTGAAATATACTGAATATAGGCACCAAATATATCTTTATATATATAAAGTGGCTATCTAACAGAATTTTATTGGTTTAACGGTTTTTGTTGTTTTACCGTTAAAATTAACGCCGTTAGTTACATGAATAAATTAAAGTGGCTCTCTCTTCTTAAAAATTCTTAATTTTTTAATCTCTCTCCCCAATCACTTATGAATAAATTCATAATTATTAAACTTCATGCAGCATGCATGATCCTGTAACCTATGCATTGATGATCATTTATTTATGAGGTATATTAGATATCTATATATATATATATTCTATTAAATATATCTATATAAATTATATAAATATATATTCTATATTCTATTATATATATATGATCTTTTATATAAATTATAATTTATATATCAATTTATTTATGTGATTTAAAATTTTTATTCATTCCTTATATAAACAAAGAGAAATGTAAAATAATTAAGTTTAAATATATTTACCAACTACATTTACGAATACAATTATCCTAATAAAATATTATTTATTTATCAATTTAAATTCATTATGAAACATTAAAATCAAATAATAATATCTTATAAAAACCTTAGTATTTTATTTCTTTATAAAAATTATGTTACTTTTTAAAAATAATCGCTTTATTAAATTAAGAAAACGTGCCTTTACTGTTAACAGTTTATCTCCTGTGCTGCACATGTTTGTTTCAAGATTCTTTTTTTTTTTTTTTTTTTTAAATTCTAAATGCTTTAAAACTGATTTAAGTCTATCTTACTATTTGATGTTAGAATTCATATATTTTTTTTCTAAAAATATTACATTATTATTCAAAATTTTTTCCTTAATAAAAATAATATTTCTATACACTGGACGAACGTCCCTTGGACGTTGCCCAACTACTAGTATATATATAAACAAGAAAATCAATAGATACTCATGCAAAGCTTCTTTGTCATTTTTCTTTTTTCCCTCTCTCTCTCTCTCTCCCTGAACAAGCTCCTCTGTCATCTGATCTTGACTTCCTTCAACCTTGCAGAACCTTTTGTGTTGATTCGGATCTCTTTGCCGAAGCAAGTTCACGCTCTTGACGACGTTGTTCTCTCTGTAAAAGGTGAAAAAATATGAACATGGATAGTCCTATATTGACCAAATTCCCATACACATTTAAATTGGCTCGTGGTTTTTCTATCATTCAAAAGTGCCAACAAAACAGACGGGTATCCAACTACTTAAAAGCCACAATAATATTCTTACACGTGTTAACATGATCATTATATTAAGTAATATTTGAAGTAAACAGGCAGACAGACTCCTGGTTTAGAGCAATTCTAAAACTTGCAATCTCAAGCTTATCACAACCAACCAAAACCTGGTCTATTGCTAACACCACCACTTATTTATCAATGGCACATTTTTTTTTATCGGTATCAATGACACATCACAAAGCATTGCCTAATGTGTTGGTCATACTTTCAACTTCATGTGTTTGGTCAAACAAGAAGTCCGTGTGAGATCTTAACAAAATCATCTACGTTTTAGAGTATACAAAGACCTTTGGTTTGTTATCCTCCCACTAGGCTGGGAGTGCATTTAACTCATTTTTTTTATAAGTAACATTTGACTCATAATTGCACCCCTCACCCGTGCAGCCCTTAATTCTTAAGAAATATGCTTATGGTTGGCAGATCACAGGATTTAATCAATTTGGATTAATTATTATCAACAGTAATCAAAATTCAGACCTAAGGAAGGGCTTTATCACACCTTATGGGTCTGAAGTTCCTTAATCACATTTGATTAACAAAGCTATTTGAAAGCTATTGTTTGACCTCTTACTAAAAGAAAGCTCATGTTAAGGACAGCTTATGGGCATTCCGCTCTCAAGAGTTCCAAAATCAACTAATGCAACTGCTCTGCCAATGGTGAACTTTACCTTATACAACTTCTACATTGTCTTCGGTTCTCATAAATTTGTTGGCCAGCCCCAATTAATTGGTCCAAACCTCAACACATTTTTAGACGTTTGCAAATGCCTTAAAAATCTCTCTTCTAGTATACGTGACATAATTATTATTTATTAACACTATCATGCCCTTCACAAACCTATCAGCATGGGTGTCATATTTTTGCACAAGTAGTCATCTAAGATTTGTTTTTAATGACATGGAATCTCACCAAGGTAGGAGTTCCCCTGGATTACCCGCTCTTTAATCACTAGGCTGCACCTTGACGGGTAACCAGTCTCGTACAAATAGTGAGGTTTCACAAAATTTTGCACCAACACCCCAAACATGTGCCAAACACCCCCACCCCACTCCCTACACAACACACAAGAAAAAAAAAAGACGTTCCTCAAGAATTGCATTCTGTAATTCACAAAGAAGTTGTTTAGCCGCCATAAGTTTAAACAACAATACACCAAACCAGATTAGGCAGTTGAACCAGGAAATAATGTCTGGGTTGGTCTAATGCATCCAACTGGTCAGAAAATCAGACATACATCCAAACAGCCATGTCATGATAATTAAATAAATAAATATTGTCATAGACAAAAATTCCTAAAAGTTGAGTGTTGGGACACATTTTATCCGCATGCATGTATTATTAAAGTCTTTGTCCATGTTAAAAGAAGTTATCCATTTCATAATTTTATAAATGTAGGGTAAGTCAGAGACATGGCATGATACATGAAAAACATTGTCCCGAGATGGACAATGAAAGTATGTCACTCAACTAAAAATCATTCCATCTCTGTTCAGAGAAGAAAAAAAGTGTGGTTTAGAATATAACACTAATTTGAGCAGGGAAGAAGTATGTAACACAATAATGAATAGATAACGATAATAAAGACATACCCTTCTTTCCCAATAAGGATGGAAGCACGCGAAATCATAGACAGGAGTAATGGTTGACACTAGAACAACATTGAGTCCAGTAAACAACAAAAGGGCTGCCATAGGCCGAGTTCTATGCGGCATCTTTTTTAACTATCTAGCCTGCAATCACAAGTTCAAGGTTGAGAAACCTTTGCCATATGTATACAAATGAAAAGCAAAAAGGAAAGCACAATAGCAACGGCCCACAATTAAACAGAAGAAAAATGACACTTCACAAGCTTCAATGGTTCTGACATGATCATTTCATCTCAAATAATAGGTTGCCTGCAACTAAGATACCTCAACTACAGGCCAAAAAAAAAGTAGCATTTGAGTTGAGTGATATCTCAAATAATAGGTTTCCTGAAAAAGGTTGTGGGTCCCACGTGTAAAGAGGTCTTGAGTTGAGTTATGTTTAGTAATTTGGGAGTTGTGCATTTGGATGTTGGGTTAGGCTTAAATTTGAGCTCAACTTAGATGAGCTGAAATGAGTCCATGTTCCAAACGAAGCTAGGGCTAGTTTGGTTATTGGACTGCACTGAGATCAACTCAATTTAGTCTAATTTAAGTTGAGTCTAACATCTAAATACACAACTCTCAAATTACTAAACTCATCTCAATTCAAAATCTCCTTATACTCGGGATCTATAACCTTTTTCAACTCAACACCTCCTTACACGTGGAACCCACAACCTTTTTCAACTTTCCATAAATAATACTAAACTCATTTTAGATGGGCCCCACAGAATTCACTCCACCATCTCAACTCACTACTATTCATAAATAACTTAGTTCAGCTCAACATTCAAACACAGCCTCAGTCTACAGAGAAGCCGTAAAGCTCTTCACACCACACACTCATTGATGCAGTTGAATAATTTTTTTTTCTCCTAAACTAAAACGCACGTTTTTCTTCTTTACCCTTTTTTTGAAAGATTTACCCAGTTTATTTTGAAAATGGATGTTTTTCTTCTTCATTTCGAATATGCACGTTTTTCTTCTTTACCCAGTTCTAATTGAATTTCGTCTCCCTCCCCGCCAGCCATCCAGCCAGCCACCACATTCTCCCCACCACCACTCTCTAAAGTCATAGCTCTTGAAGGACACTAGTTCTAGATTCAAGATCTGGATCGAAAACGTCTTTGCATCCTCTCCAGAGCTTTTTTTTGGTCAAATTTGTTTAGCTTTCAAAAGCTCCTTTGCTTGAGACATCCATACCATCATTCTTGTTTGAGAGATCTACATTCTTTACCTGTCATTTTATTTTCCAGTTTTTGTTTTACTAATTTTTTTCTGTAATTTTTTTTTACGGCATGGAAAAATCCATTATCCGTGTGATATCTCTGACTCGGACTGTGTTGACTGTTTTAAAATGGAAAAATCCAAGCCTTGAACTACTTTAGATTATTTTCTTAGTTAGGAAAGATGATTACCATGCCTCAACAGCATAGCCTCAGCAACCAAAAATTACATACAAACTGGTTTCCAAAAAAAATCAGCAACCACGCCTCACCATTAATGGGTCCTCAACAACAGATAAATTACATAGTAGTGATGGAATTCCTTCTATGGTTCCACATGAGAAACCAGTGTAGAAAGAACTTGATAAATAACAAAAAATAGAACTTTGATAAAAACGCTAATTTTGTTTTGGAATATGCTTTTCAGGAAAAAGGAAATTCAAACGTTTTGCCAAGCCAAGGAATACAACAACAATATATGAGCTATAGAACAGAGAATCTAAACTCATATGCTTCTGAAACAGAAACTTACTGTGACGGTGGCTGCAGATCTGGACACAGGGGTGATTTCCCTTCGATGAATGATGATGAACGACCCCAATTTTTGCGAGAGAGGTCTGGATGAAATGAAGGGGAAGAGAAAACGGAGGGGTTTCCTGGAGATAAAAGATTTCGAACGGGAGAAAGAAGCAACGAAGGGGTAGAGAATGCCTGTAGATTTCAGACGGGACAAGAATCAGAGTACGGGAGGATGCTCAAATATGAGAAAGAGCCCAGACGATTTCGGTACGTTTGGATACCAAGCTCATATCAACTCATTTAATTTAATCATTATAATTTTTTTAATTTTTAATATAAAATATAATAACTAATTTAATTTTTTAAAATTTTAAAATAATAATATTAAAAAATAATATTTTATTCAATTTTTATCTCAATTCAACTCACTAACCAAACTAGAGAAATTCTAATTTTACCACTAGAGGATTTACTTTTTCCAGATCCTTTAATCCTAAGAGGAGAATTTTCACATACATTATAAAGGTGGTGATTCAATGAAGAAGTGTCATTCCTATAATGACAACTATACTGCTTACCACAATGATTGCACTTAGCTTTCGAGTTATTGGAGTCAATAGGTAGCACTTTCTCAAAATGTTCCCAAACCACAGATTGGTTAGTAGGTATTTTCTTAGATTTTTTGAGTAAAGGTGGGATGAAATAGGTAGGCTGTTGTGTATATGTGGATGAAGGAGTTGGAATATTCCCATGCTCCTCCACATCAACTGAAAGAGAAAAGGAGTCACTACCAACCCTTTGAGTTATACCGACATTACAACTCACAGAATCTTCTTCCATCTGTTATTGAGTAACAAACACAGTAGAATAAACAATCAAACACAGAAAGAAATAACCGAATTTGAAATTACTGATAAACAATCAAACACAGCAAAAAAATAACTGAATTTGAAATTACTAATAAACAATCAAACACAGCAACAAGCTGTAGTGTATTTACAGTTTTATAGACATGACTGATCAAACACAGCAACAATCTGGTCTTTTTGCTTTACTGTGTGGTAATGGCTATATAATAGGCATCAATCAGATATACGATATTGGAATTGACAAGTAAGCTCTGAATATGTATGCGGATTTTTATGTGAATTATATATTGGACAAAAGCACCAATTTACGTAGCTGGCCCCTCACAATAGACTCAAGTACAAAGAAACTCAAGGGCGTTGCTTAAAGTTTGAAGTTCCCAAATTAATGCCACCATAAAAGTTTAATTGTAAAGGCTTAATCACAAAACCCAAAACAGCAAATGAAAGCATAAAAAATGGTCTATTACTAACTCTTGAAAACACTTAACATTTACAGATTATATGAGAAAAATAATTATCTACATAATACTATTTTCATTAAATTGGGGAGGGAAGCAAGTTGTCATGGGAAGTACTGGGCAAGAGAATGTAACACAAGTACCATTAACGGCTCTTTGAGACTAGCATCATCATCACTACCAAACCATTGTCTCGGGCAACCCCCCAGCTCCAGCCCCCCAGCTCTTTGTATTTCCAATTTTAAGCAGCTACAGCCCCCCAGCTCCAGCAACCTTAGTATACCAACTTATAGAAAATTGGCAAAGCCAGAGCCTGGCGACAAGGAATTTTGCACGTAACCAAAGAGAAGCTGTCTATGGTATCTGCCTAAGGATGATTCCCTAGATGTTCTCCTTATTATTTTTATTTTCCTGCTTTATTCTTTTTCATGGGAGTTCCTGAAATTAAAAAGTCTGGCAAAGACCTGAAATACCCAGCTCAAGGAACTCCCCTCCCCCCTTAAAATAATAACACTGAAATGAAAAATAAAAGATATCCCCAAAAAACTCAGTTAGCAAGAGGAAAGATACTGTTGTGAATTCTACTATCAAATTTCCCACGCATGATGTAACAGATCTTACATTGTGAAATGCAGAATCGTAAGCAAAAAAGAAAATAATGAAAAATAAGAGTGCAGAATGTTCTTAAGATTTCAAAATTTCTAAAACCACGTTCACCTGTCTTGAAATGGTTCTTATACACATCTATTCTATCCTTTCCATGGTACCATTCTTTCTGAAACCCACACTGCACTTTCTTGATATCCTATTTTTCAAAAGTAACAATACATGTCTCAAATTGGGTTTAGTGATTTCTACCCAAACATGCAATATGAAAATTTTGATGAAAATATAACCCAAACATAAAAGTTCATGCAATAACCCAAACATCCATCAAATATCAATATGAAGCATCGACCCGGCTACCAGTAGTGGATATATCAAGATAGAATGAAAAGCAAGACCCAAAGAGAAAGAGAAGGAGAAAAACTGACTTCGATTGGCGCACAAGGCTGAAGACGACGGAGCGAAACTTCGATCGGCAGAGGAGGCTACGGTTTCGGACCTTCGGTGTGGGTGAGAGCGTGAGAGAGAGCGAGAGGGGAGAACGAGTGTAGCCGGCGGCGTCTATATTAGGTTAGGTTAGTTTTCATTTGGAAGAAACACGGGTACCGGGTTTTAAACCCGGGTTCCAAGTTTAAAACCCGGTACCTGGCTCGGTTACACCCGGGTTTCGGCCCGGATTTGATCCGGGCCAAAAACCATAATCGGGAACCCAGTTATCCGGGTTCCGATCCGGACCTTTACCCGGTCCAGATGAACAGCCCTGAGATGAAGGGGGTGTACGGTATAATAGGATGTCTTGGTCAAATAATGTAGCCATGGTAGGGGTAGAAAGGTGACAGATAAATTATAAATGGGACCATTTATCAGATGTCCGGTGTCCCCGAAGGAGGGCTCGTAGCTGCTTTATTCATTTGTGATACGTTTTGTTCATTATTCTTCATTTTTGCACGCATATACAGAGAGCATAAAAATCTGAGATGTATTTTACCACAGATCAATTTAAGCATTAAAACTGAAACTCTTTCATCCTTGTACTCTTTTAACTGCTGTCGTTTTGATCTTTCCTGTATAGATCAGATAGACGGGGGGTAAAATAGATATTCCATGTTCACGTGGAAGAAAAGATTCCCAAACACCCAAAACAGAACTCCTGCACAGATATATATATACATATATATATAAATATATTCTGGTATAGAAATTGAGAGCTGTAACCTAGATTATATTACAACTACTGTGCTATTTTTCTCATTGGTTCTACTATTTAACATCTAACATAATAAGATTATCACCATAGTTTTGAGCATAATCAATAAGAACAAAAGACCTAGGCGAACATATGTTACACTAGAACTACAGATGGAGACAATATCAACAACAAACAAACGTGAACCCCTACACTAGAACTACAGATGGAGGCTTATATCACAAATGTGACCTTACGGCACCACATCCAGGTCCCGAAAGGAATTGGAAATTCATATGCTGCTGTAGTTGACTTAATGGTGAATCATATGTTGACTCTTCACAAACTTTGAAGCTTAACTCGAAAGGATAGGGGGCTCGGGAGAAGATCAACCTTCGGGATAACAACTTCATTGAGGATTTCTGTGCTTCTCATTCTCGTGGCCGGGCAAGCCAGAGAGAACTGAGTGCTCGTAGTCGAGAGAAGTAGTCATTTTTTGCAAGAAGAGCACGAGCTGATTGCCTGGTCGTCAATATCCGGTGCATTTGTTGGAGTGTTTGTTGGCGCAGATTATCAGCCTGGTAATTATTGCCAGAGGACCGCACAAAGAATGAGATTATTTGTAGCCTCAAATCATTTCTCCTTCAGAAAAGTACTTTACCATGAATCACTTTCATTCTAAACCTACTGTCCAATCATTAATACGAATCATGGTGCAAAATAAATTCTCAGAACAAACGAGAGGGACAGAAACCAAAAAAGAAAGTACCTGGCGAAGGAAACCTTCAAGAGTTCCAAGCTTTCCCATGGCCATAGCCATTTGACCCATATAGTTCGCCACATTCCCAGATGATCCCGATGGGCTAGGTGACCCATTGGCCAATGTCTCGGCCAGGGATTGCTGCAATGCCTCCATGCCCTGTGAGAGAGCATCTTCAGCCTGCTGGGATGATTGCTGCAAGTTGTAGATGCCCACCAATTGTTGCTCAGTTAACGGCTCCAACTGATTCACAAGAAGCTGCACTATTCACAGTATAGTTAATACCTTCTGAAATGATTCAAAAAATGAATACATCAAAAATTCTGACAAGAAGCTGCACTAGTTGCGATCTCCAGCTACCTCACATTCTTATCTACAGCAGATGCGAGAGAAGAGAGCATGAAAAATAAACTGACCTTGAGTAGTTCAGATGATCGGAAGCCACCAATCCACATAAAACATCGTTCTGCTGGTGTCTGCCACATTCCTGCCAAGACGTGGAAAACATCCGCTTTCGCCGCAATGCCTTTTAGCCTAAAAATGTCATCAAAGTGTGCCGTAACATTGTCAACAATGATCCGAAGCTCAGCATCAGCAGCATGTGAATTGACTGCAGCCCTCAGCTCATTTATCTGCTTGTTGTGCTCTTCTAGCCACCGTGCATACTCTACGTCAAATGCCAAGGCACCTATATACCAATGCAATCAACATGGAAAACCTTTAACCATTGAAGATCTGTTATATGGAAAAGGAAAGTTTGCCCCCCTAGCACCAAGAAAGCAAGAAAACATACAGGAAGAATGAGGCGTGAAGCTACATGCAATCTAGCTTGTTGCTAATGGCATCCAAATTCAAGGAACATACTAAGAAATCTCACAATGAGGATCACACAACGATACAACAATTTAAGCTGCAACCCAGTAATCATAACATGCAGAGATCCAACTTTACTTTATTTTTATATTTTTAGGGAAAATAAAATGCAAAAAGGCAGGACATATATTCCTCTTCTTTTTCAGTTACCTTTTCAGGCTTTGCAATCAGGATCTTTCTCTGGATCTTCATAACCATTTGTTTCATCCTTTTTCAACTCATCAAGGCATTTGTAGTTGAATCAGTATGGGTCAGATGATGCGTTTTTTGGTGGAATCAAAGGCTTTTAAGTTTTTGCCAGAAACTTGGAGGTCTTCATTAAAAATAGTGGAGAGGAGCATAAGGGTTTGGAGATCTATAGTGATGGGTCGTAGTGGTATAGAATGACCGGTAGCTATGGTGGGGGCAATATTAAAGGCAGGGAGAAATTCAGATTTTACAAAACACTTGCACAAAGGTAACAGAGCATTCATGGCTCAACAATGCTCCAACAAGCATGGTTGGTATTTAACTGTCACAGAATATGGTGGAGGCCAGCGGAGTGTCATAGTAATTCTTGAAGGGTATGAAGGAAAGGGTTGGGAGAAGTTTACAGCAGAATTACGCAGAGCCACGGATTTTCTCTTTGATGAGGAGTCAAGCAAGGAAAACCAAAACAAGAATGAGAATATCAATTTGGAGGTGAATCATAAACAACCAAGCAAATCCAGCGTGGCGAGGCGATCATATGCGGCAGCTCTGAAGATGGGTCATGCTTCAGTGGCTCAGAGTGAGGGGAATAGTAAAAGTGGTCTGCAGATCACGCACGCTTAGAACCAACTTGAAGAGATGCAAAATTCTCTAAAGGATATGGAAATCCAACTTGTCGAGTTGAAGGCAGTGATAGCATTCTTGTCTACGAAAATAGACACGCTGTCAACTGGAGGCAACAGGGTTGTTAGAAACAAGACTAAGATAGGCCCGAATCCTTTAAATTTGGATAACGGAAAATGGAAAATCAGATTCAGCCCTATCCCTATAACCAAATCCAGGAGAGCATGGCGAGTCAAGGAAATCTAGGTTATTTGAGGTAGATTCTGCATCAGGTGTTGGTGTAGAGAATGCAGTAATGGAAAGTCATTCGCTTCAGGTAACACAAGATAAACCGATAGGCGGTGCTACACCCTTGCCCGAGGAAAATGGTAAAGGAGATGTAAGATCTGCTGAAATTGCATGTATAGAGTCACCAGAGGTGAAGAGACTTGTTGTCACCCCAAAAGCTCCAATGGGGATGGAAAGAAACAATGGATTTGATGAGGAATGGGACTTGTCGTTGGTGCCTTGCGTGGAGGAAAGTCTAGAATCAAGAATGCAATTCGATAATGTGTCTGGGGATAATGTTGCTCCCCTAGTCTATTCTTTCGATAGCGAATTAGATTCTGCCTAAAGTAACGAGATTCTACCTTTCATGAGGATTTCACATGGAGGATGCGAAGACCAGTTCAAAGAACTAATCACCGCAGTCGAGGCTAGCCATGCGCTTGAAACCAAAAGTTTCAAGAAAAATAGAGAGTTACAGTGTCTTTCTTGGACAATCAACTACGATGCTAAGGGAGGTAGCTCAAGTAGAGGAAAGTCTAAAGTGAGGGCAGTGTGAAGCCGAGAAACACAAGGGGTTGGGACTGGGGCTGGGCTTGGGTATTAGTTCTATTGGATACAAGGGCTTTGGCATGGGTTGTTTTGGGAGTATAGTCCAAATGTGGCTTGAGCTTTCCTTTGATTGTGAGAAATGGTATCAGACCAATTCTAACAAAGTGGGACTTGAGTTGTGCCACCCACGATGAAATGGTCGAACGACATCAGGAATTTAAAGGAGAGATTATAGTAACCCCAGATTGAGTATAGGAAAGTGGTAAATGAAATCCCAATTCTCGAGAACAAGAAGTTTTTCCCCTATATAATGATTGTAAGGAACTCTACTTGAAACATAGACTAGTCATTTTAGAGTACGCTCATGTGGCTTGGACTCTCTCTTCTTGAGGCCACTAAACTGAAAATTCACAACTTGAAAAAGAAAACTACTTCACAAAGACCAGCACTAAATTACTCATTAAGGTCGTGAATGTTGAACCGACTGAAATCAACATAGATGCTTGGAGAATAATTGCATATAATATGGTTTGGTCAATGATAGAATAAGGTTGCCAACTTTGCGCCTTTGGAGGAACCCAATAAGGCAAAACCAAGTATAAATGAACATACATGTAAACCTTATTTCAAGTGGGCAAGCCAACAACCTGTTTGAGAACTCTTTTAGAAATAAAGCTGCAATTAGGCTTGAGTTCATCTCATGTAGTCTGCCAAAGCAAATTGAATGAGCTATAAATGAAATAAGCAGGGACAGCTTGGCATACTTTTTTAATAAGTAACAAAAATTTCATTAAGAAGCTCAAAATGTGTACTCCGCGTCGCATTATATGGGAGAGAGTTAAGATAAGCAACCACTTGAAGCGCCCAAGTAAAATTGGGCCTCAGTAAATATTTTAAACGCAATGCAAAATACGATAAGATTCTCTTATCAATTTTCAACTCCAGGCACACAAACCATACATATCAAAACGGGGAAATAAGGTAAATACCATTTCCATTCATTGAATGGGATTGGTCTCCAGAGCTTGAAATAAATATGCCCTACATAAGTAAATATCAATGAAACCATAAGAAAGACAACATCTAAAATCTTCATATTGAAAAGGAAAAAGATAAAAGTAGAGAATAGATTATGCATATAGTAGAATGATCATATTCAAACCTGCTGGCGGGCTCGCTGCAGCTCTTGCTCTAGTTGAGTTAGCTTTAGTCGGCTACTCTCAAGCTGTTGTACATATGCCTATAAAAAGGAGAAGGCGGCAAGCATTATAAACAGTATACTATAAGAGCAAGCTGCATTCCAGCATATGCAGACTTGTTAAAAAAAAAAAAAACACAGTAGCATGAAAATGAAACAATATTCAAGAAAAAATAACATTAGGGCCTACTTTTTTCCTTAATCGGCTCTTTCTGGCAGCTTCACGATTTTGAGCAAGCCGGCGTAATGTCTATAAGATTTTCATTTCAACCACAATAGTAAATATAAAATTATGTCGAACTGATATTATCTGACTAAATATTATTCGAATCATGTTACCTTCTGATCCCCTGATTTCTCTTTCGATTTGTCACTGGAATCAGAAACTACAACAGCAGTCAATTGACCCCTTTCATGCTGCACAAGGAAAACACAAAGCTTAACTCCACTGCTAAAGAGCATCCAAGCTTTCCAATGAGAAAGAAGATGTTCCTATGGATTTCGGGTTCTGTTCATCGGGCGGCGCCAATCGCAATGATAATTACCAATACAGATTTATCATATGATATCACTGACAGTACATATTACTGTTAGCATTTAATTAAAACATAGTAGCAGCACTAATAAGTATTATTAGATCTGATCCCAAAACAGAAGAAAAAGATTAAGAGACGTCACCCCATGATTCTTGTCATCGGTGTCATCTGTTGAGGTATCAGTCCTTGGGCTTGCTTCTGCCATAGTGGACTCCCCCCAGTTTTCACGATGGCCACCAAATGTAGAAACCAGATTTGCTTGTGGTTCTGTCTGTAGTTGTAATGTCTGAGAACACAAAATAGGAGCAGATAGATTTATATCTGAGAATACAAAGTGAATAAATTCCATAAAACAGGGGAGAGAGAGAGAGAGAGAGAGAGAGAGAGAGAGAGCTGAGTTTAGCACAAATTTTTTTTGAACTTGAAGGAAGCAACCATAAACAAACATAAAGATTACCTTATTTACAGTGGCAAACTGAATATCTGTACCAAGTGCCTGGCTATTCGACTTCATCTGGTAATATACAGGAACTAAACGACATAATATTATCAAAAAGGACAAAATGGGTTGAGATGCATGAGACATACAAGAACAGAAATATGCATCCTAAAAATGCGTAAACCGTATTATTACATATTTCGCAAGTTCTTTAAAATCTATGACACTTCATATCACATGCATTACCAAAATAGAATTTTGGCAAACCATATTATTACATATTTTGCAAGTTCTTTAAAATCTATGACACTTCATATCACATGCATTACCAAAATAGAATTTTGGCAACTCTGAAACAACATCATTATAATATTGGCAATGGCAATTCCTACACCCTGAATTATTACATGAATTTGAAGATCATTCTTCCGGAAAGAATTTTAGTAAAGGTAAAAAAAGTTTACCCAACATACAAAAAATCAACAATCAAGGGTATTTTTGAGCCTACAAAAGAATAAATGCAGAACACAAGGACCACAATAACCATACTACAACACCTGGATGTAAGGCCCTAAGAATTAGCATGAATATTGGACTATCACAGATTCATGAGGAACGTTACCAGGCAACTCATATCTGCATGCTTATTTACATACAATATGGATAATGAACGAAAATACTTCAGTGCCCAGTCTACACAGCAAAGAATCTAGATATTGGTATTGGACACAATACTTCTACTCAATACTTCAGATAAAGACTCAAATTGTTGGAACATACTTAGGTCAGCAGCATCCTCTATGCGAAATCCAAGGGACTGCTCAAATGTTCCAAAGTCTGAAATTTGAGAAGGTCGAATGGTGTTTCCTTCTGTGCCACTAAAAGCCACAAGATTCAGTACTATCACCAAAAAAACTAAGAAATAAATTAAAATCCCAGAACACCAAGGAATCCGTATACCCCCCCCGCCAGGTCTCAAAGCTAAAATTATGCTAACAATACAGATATCCATCCATAGAAATATGTATTGATTATGTAAAACATCTACATTCTTAATAATAACTGAACAATAGAGATAAATTTTAGACTTATAACATCACCATAGTTTTGACGTTCGGTATTAAATCATCATTTGTGACTGAGTTCATCCATTGAATGGAAAATATCCACATCAAACGAACTTTATTAGAAAAGATATATATGCATTCTGGTATCAATTGTGAAAAATCAATGAACCTTCACGGCAAAAGAAATTTAACAGTAGAATTCAAATCAAAGGTGAACTTCTAACTGGGAGGAATAGAAGGAAATTTACAGAGAATTGGAATTGGGTATTGCAGGAACCAAACTCGGCATCCCTGTCATAACGTTATTACCATATTCTGCACCAATCTCCACTGTTCTAGTGCCCATGAAATCACCATCACCATCACCATCATCACATCTGCCACGTTATGCCCCAAAACAAAACCCAGAATCTTAAATCTGCTCACCAACAGAAATAACTAGAAACCCGAATCCCAGTATACATGTAGCTTTTCTAGCTAAGCTAAACTACTACTTCATCAACTTCATATTCCGTACAATCAGATAAAAGATCCTCTAAACCTTTACAAAACCCTTTTTTTATTGGCAACGGGTGTCAGAGAACAACATTCTAAACCTTTACAAAACCCTATGAATACCAAATTCACCAAAACCACCAACTTTTCTTTAAAGCTCTAAAACCACCACAAACTGCATAGATAATCCCAAACTTGAAGCAGAAAACACTGTTTACCGACACATACAGCAGAAGACAGTGCTAAAAACACTGATTTATTACTGTCTAAGCAATACTCAGAAGCTGAAGATTATAGAGGAGCTAAGGGAGAAAAACTGAAACACCTACGCAGTGAGCCCATCTTGCAGATATATACCACTACGTTGCTTTGACTTTTATATCGCATACTTTGGCATACAGTATTTTGTACTACAAACTGTCTATGTATAACTAGTGCGAGGCACATGCTTGATTACTCTTATATGAGGAACTACAGAGGTTGAATATTAATATATTTCAATACAAAAACTTGCTTGTACAGCTAGTTTTGTAAACTCAAAAAAACGCCTGCTTTTGCACAACTTTCTAATAGAATTCTTGCAATCAATGTTCAGGCCTAAAAATCATTTGATAGTTTTCCTTGCAAGTAAATTAAATCAAAGGCATATCCATACAAGCTAATTGCATCCATCTTCGTTAGCTCCAACACACCCCCCCTCCCCCCGGGGCCGGTCCACTAATACTTGTTCCTGCAAAAAAAAAAACAAGCCCGATATAAATCATGAGTATAAACATAAGACTAATACGGAGCAAACAGGTATCACAAGAGAAGTGAAAATAAAGTAAATAGTTTACATCCAGGTTGGGGACGTGAAACATCCCTAAGCGTCAAGAAAAACACTAGCGGCATCTATAGACATTAAAACTTTAATGTAAATGATTCAAAAAAGAATTGGTCATATAAATGTAATACAAAGTAAAGAATTTACTCGTTAATTAATAGCGGCAGTCCAGCATCACGAAAATCACAAAGAAATACGTGAGCCGTTTTTTTTTTTTTGTCCGTGGCAAGAGTTGATCAAGATGTGATGCTAGGTGAAGGGGAAAAGGATATAAAACTCAATGAAGGAAAAGGAAGCTTACCGAAGGACTTTTGTGCGACGGCAATTGCAGGCGACAAAACAGGGCGACGCAACCGACTGAGAGAGAGTGAGTGAGAGGAGAGTAGCTGAAGACTTCAGTAACTCTCTGTCGGGAGCGAGAAACCAAGCACTAAGATTATCCAGGGACGGCTTTGCTTGTTTTGGCATAAAATGACAAGGCCCTCCTTTCCAAGGCCTGAGCTCGACGAGTAGGATAACCCTAAGACAAGAAAGTTATGGATGAAAATAAGCCCCGAGAAACCCCAAAGACACGAAAGCTCTGAGATGAAAAGAACGAAGCAGGCGTCTGGACGAAAATTAAAAAGAGAGGAGCGGGCTGAGAAGAAAGCAGACGTCTGGGAAGAGGAAAATGTCGCAGGGCTCGAAGGTACCGATGACAGGTAGATTGAAGTTCCATAATTAACCCGGTAACACCGAAACATAGGCCATGAATAAGGGTATTTACGTAATTTCATCATCCCATACCCGTCTGATAGAATCAAGTCACCAGTAAACTGTCAGCCATGAAATCGCAGGTCCGGCGTTCGAAGCAAATAGATTTCTTTCAAAGGCACATAGAGGTTAGACGAAGCGTGACGTCCAGACCATTCCAAGCTCCTCCATGCGTCCCTTTCCTCTGCCACCCTTTTTCTCATTTTTCAAAGTCACCCGTATTTTTTTATGTACTTTTCTTTTCTCACCGCAGTCAAGAAGGGATCTTTCTCCGCTGTCCTTACTTCTTCAGCTAAAAGATCTCTATGCTCGGATCACGTAAACTACTAGATTTTGTTCTTCTTAACGAAGTTGAGGAAGAAGATCAAGAGTTAATACCTGTTATTTGAACGTGATCAAAGCAAAGCAGTATTTTATATCCGTTCAGAGTCTTTCAAGTTTCAAGAAAGTTCTGGATGATAAAAACTGCAGACATCCACATAGAGATGAATTTGAACAGTACCCTTAACACCATTAGAGTAAAGGTATACTGAATTGATAAACGAGAATAATGATACGAATCTCTTTTTATTTTGGATTTAAAAGTTGGGACTTCACTTTCTAAGCCTCGAGGCTCAAAGAATAGGGGAATAACGTGCCAATTTTGGAATAGTAAACTTATCTGTGTCGGTAAGGACTCGGAGAAATATTCAAATATCAAGGGAACTTATGAAAATATTTCGCAACCCTCTCTGTCAAATGAAAGTAACTGTAAGTAGATAAATTTTATTTATCATCTTTATATTACTTATTTATCATCTTTATATTACAGATTATACATCTTTTTTTTTTCTTTTTATCAAATATTATGTATAGATGATAATAGAATAATTCAATTAATTTAAAAAAATTAAAAAATTTTAAAATAAAAATAATTAAATGTAATATATAGTGTGTGAGGATAATAAATAAATAAAACTATGATAAATAATGAGAAATGATTTGTGCAGTCGGGAAATGCAGTCGGCGTGCAGTCGGCTGTAAAAAAAATTAATACAGGACCTACATGAAAAAAAAAAAATTATTTTTATAACTTTTTATAATTCATGCAGGTCTCCCTGAATATAAAATAATTTTTTTATAATTTTTTTTTATTCATTCCGTACAGCCGACTGCACGCCGACTGCGTTTCCCGACTGCGTGTAGCAAAGCCCTAAATAATACACATTTCGTGCGGCTGACACTAAAAGATTTTATTTATAAGATAATTGTATTTGAAATTATTTTTGAAGATTTTATTTATGAGATAATTGTATTTGAAATTATTTTTGTAAATTAATACTAGGTTTTGGAAGTGAGATGATACTTTTTTATTTTAGATGAAAGTTTAAAATATTATATTTTAATATTATTATTATTTTAAATTTTAAAAAAATTAAATTAAGATTTGAAAAAGTTAAATTATTTATTATATTTTATATAAAAATTTATAATAATTAAGTCTATCCAATGTCTCAAACCCAACTTAAATCTCTACATATCAATGATGTGAAATATGTCTTCGTGTATGTTTATATAAATGAATAATTGTTACCTAGATGACTAACACAAGAGGGATAAATTGAGTTATATTTAAAAAAATAACAATTATAAATCAAATATACAATATAAAATATAAACAAAATACGAAACAACAATTAATATAAAAAGTAAGGATAAGAGAGAAGCAAACTCAGTATGTTAAAGAGATTCGATCTCGCTGCCTACATCCTAGCCTCAAACTACCCCTTAAGAATTTTCAAATTCACTATTCAACCTTATTCAGGTGAACATAGAAACATATTATACCTTTAAACAACACCGCTACAAATGATCCGTATAGAACATCATTTATACTTGCAATTACCTTATACATGGTGATTCAACTATTCTCTATGTAGAACACTTTCTACACGCACAAAGGTTATACACATCATTTTACTTAAAACACTCATCAATGAGTAAAATAGGAACAATACAGCGCAAATTATATATCTCTCAAAATGAACAATAATTAAAGCTCAATGTTTAGAGAATAGAGAATGAAAGTTTTGAATGAATGTTATATGCTCTTAATGTTGTAAATGTGAAACTCTCAAATGATCTATTTATATGCATATGAGACTTCATATTCAAATTTAAAAAGATTCACATGTCAAAAACAACATCATTCACTTTTTCAAAAAATTCAAATAAAATGTTCTTATTTTTCAATTGTCAAAGACAACATCATTCATTTTTTAAAAATTTCAAATATAATCTTTTACTTCTAGCATATGACAAAATGAGCACACTTTACTTTTCAAAAAATTTAAACTTAATCTTTTTACTTTTTACATATGACAAAAGGAGCACACTTTACTTTTCAAAAAATTCAAATATAATCTTTTTACTTTTTGTATATGACAAAATGAGTACACTTTACTTTTCAAACAAAAACATCTACATTTTGCATAAGTAAAAAAAAAACATCAATCATTTTTAAAAATATTCAAATAAAATATATACATGTGAAAGATAACAATCAATCATATTTAATATTTCAAAGTTTAAACCTTTAATCATGTTATGCACATATGAAAAATGACAATCAATCATCTTTCAAAATTTTTAAATATAGTTTTCAAAATATTCATACACATGTGGAAAATATATTTTAATGTTTGATGATAAAATATTAATTTTGAGCCTTAATCTTAATTTCAAATTTTAAGAGATTTACAACATTATTCTATGATTTTAATGTAAATTTATTTCCTTATTGCTCATGTTTATTTCCTTGATGTGCTTGACTCTATTATATAGACAACTTGAGTTTGAAACTCATTTATTATTTGAATTTATTTATTATCATCAAAATCTATGTGTAGATATATAATTAAATAAAACTTGAAATTTTAGGTTCAACAATAACGTATACCTAAAATTATATTATAATTGTCACTTTTATTGAAAATAATATTTCGACTGTAAAATAATTACAAGGGGATGGTACGTTTATCACGTTAGAATAAGATATCTGTAAAAAGATACCCACTTAATTTTATTTACTCGTTGAATATATCATGTTTAAAACTAGATAGACGAATTAGTTTAGTGGTAAGATACAAGTTTAAGGGGCTACGTTTGAATAACGATATAATTTTTGATGATTTGTAAATAATAATAAAAAAATAATAAATAGTAGTGAACTAATCTTAAAATACTTCACTTACGAACACAAAATTATAATATTTCAAAAAATTTATGAAATGAATGAGATGATTTACGAATGGTAACCAAATAGTTTGAATTAAAAAATTTTATTGAGTTTTGATAAATGAGTGATAAAAAGTTAAATAAAAATATTATAAAATTATTTAAAAAATATTATTTTTATTTTGAAATATGAAATTTGAAAAAATTATATAATTTTGTATATTTTGTTTGGAAGTTTAAAAAAATTATAATGATTAGATTATAATCAGATGAAAAAGTTATTTGAAATTAAAAATTATTTTATATTTGAGTAATATTTAAGAAGAAAATATCTGAAAATAATTTATTTATTTTTATATACAAGGGAGTGTAAGATTTCAAACCCAAGTTTTTTATTAGAAAAATCGGATCATAATCATATGTCATCAAGCTCTTGATAAACTAATCATAAGATATGCAAATAATTAAAAAAATGTGAAACCCGTCGTAAATAGTGATTTTATTTCACGTGGATCTCAATTTTTTTAAAAGAACTTGCATGTCTTGGTTTTGCACAAATATTTTTCTTTGGAATTTTTTTTATTCACAAGCCAATACAAAGGACACAACTTTCATGTCACTAATATGGTATGGTTTAACTTACTAAAAAGATTTAAAATTTGAATATTATAAGTTTCTATTTAATTTTATATATGATCTCAACTTATTTTAATATTTAAATACCATTTAAATATAATTATTTTTTAATTTCAAATTTTTTAATTTTCAAAATTTTTCATTTAATCGTTATCTAATTATTATAATTTTTTCAAATGTTTAAATAAAATATAAAAAATAATTTAATTTTTTCAAATTTTAAAATAAAAATAATATTATAAATTGATATTCCAACATTATTGTAATTATATAATATTTTTATTTATTTTTTTCTCTTATTTTTTAAAATTTCATAAAATATCTAAATTCAAATAATTTTATTATTATTTATAAATTTGTCATCTTCTTCCATGTTAATGGATAATCAAACATTGGAAGAAAAAAAAAAAAAAAAGGATAACCAAACGAGGGTAAAGAAAATTTTGCCACCTGAATGTTTTATTTTTCAAACATGCTTGCAAGTAAAATAACTATATTCCTTTAGTAAAATATATCACTTCAAAACGAGCCCTTTGATTCCTTCAAATTATAAGATGACCCCCAAAAGCGGGGGAGATCGAGACAGCTCAGACAGGTGGCATGCACCGAAGGTCCGAATCACCGAACCTGCAAGGCTGCTATAGCCTATAATGCTATTCTTTGTCTTATGTAATGGCAGTTCCGTGATTTACGTCAATCAGCGGGTGCTTTGCGTATCATGGGAACAGGTGCGATTGTTAACGTGCAATTTTATCGTCATTGAACCAATAGCCAGCTTCAATTGACCTGCGCCGCCCTCCTAGAAGCTTGCAGAAGTTCCTTTTTACTGACGAAATGACTTTTATGCTCTTCAGAGCTAAAGGTCCAAATTTGGTAGCTTTGGGTCCAAGAAATTTATATTTGCAACCACCCCCAAAATTTTAAAATTTAAAATAGAGGCATCAGGCAGGGTCAATCATGAAAATGACATGTTATCAACGATTTGGTTTAATTACATAATTTAGATGATACGAGATATTTTAAACAATTCTTCTAAATCCAGTCGGTTGTAGGAATCTGGATGCAGTCGATTAATGTGACGTGTTGTTACGTCAAAATTAAAAAATAAAATAAAAGAAAGCAACATTTTAGTAGATAAAGAAGACTCATCGGAGTATCAAGTCGTGCGACACGAGTCTTACTCACCAAGATAGTAAATCGCAACAACGGATTTGGGTGGCTAGGTTGAGATTGACAATGGCAAGTATGATGGTAGAAAAATAATGCGAGAAGATGAGAAAAATAAGGTAGAAATAGAGAGACCGTGGGGGGCGAGAGAATCCATTATTATTAACGGGTGGCTCCGCTATTTCTTATGAGCACAGACATCCCAGGTAATTCAATATTACGGTTCTTCATTATTTGCATATGGTCTTTTGTTCCTAGGTGCTCATTTTGTATGGACTTTTAGTTTAATGTTTCTATTCAGCAAGCGTGGTTATTGGCGAGAACTTATTAAATCCATCGTTTGGGCTCATAATAAATGAAAAGTTGCTCCTGCTACTCAGCCTAGAGCATTGAGCATTGTACAAGGATGTGCTATAGGAGTAACCCATTACCTTCTGGGTGGAATTGCCACAACATGGACGTTAGTCTTCACAATGTTGGCATGCTTGGAAGGTTACACGTGCAACAATTTGGTGGCTTACAATGCGAGGCGAGATAGAGTATTCAAATATGGAGGTTTGAAGGGATTGCGCTTGGTAGGACCACAGTAGTTATTGGCTGAGACGTGAAAACAATTATTTTCGGGACTGCTTTGTTTTGGTGGTGTAAAAACAGAGATACTTCATGGATTTTTCCTTTTTATTGAGTTTTCTCCATTTTTTATGAAAATTTTGTCAAATGGAATTTCCATATCAATGGGTTTTTTCTTTTATTTTTTTCCTTCAAATGGGATTTTTATGGTAGTGAATTTCTTTGGTTTTTAGAAAACTATAAATGCAGTATTCTTCAACCTTCACTTTTTTTCCCTTTAGATGGGATTTCTATAGTAGTGGATTTATAGTTTTTCTTCAAATTGGATCTCCTTCTATTTTTTTTTTCCTGTTTCTTTACTTTGCCGCTTGGTTTCAGCGTTCCAAATTAAATAAAACGAATCGTTTCACTATAGATCCACATAGATGACTGTAAGATGTCTGCACAAGCCGACTGCATTTAGAGTTTTTTTTTTCAAAATGACAAGTTATTAATGCCCAAAAACAAATAATTGAACAATGGGAGAGGATTTGGATTTGCCTAGAAAAACAATAGTAGGTAGGTAGGAGTATTACTCCCATTGGCAGTTGGTGAAGAATATGTCTTGTAAACATGTCAAGCATATCTTAATATATTTTGGCACTCATTTTAGGTTGTTTTTGTGTGTTTTTTCTTTTGTATCTTAATAGATGTCATGCAGCCAACAACTTTGTCGCCGTGCTTGAACCATTCCATTTTTTTTTAAAGTATATTTTTAGGTTTACCCTTTTTTTTGGCTCAAGCCTAGTGGAAAATAAATTAATAAGCAAAGAACGAGTTAAGTGTTCCCAAATTAAGAATGGGTGGGAAATTACCCAGGAAAAAAAAAAGAATAAAAAAGAAAAAGAAGAAGATTGAGGCAGGAAGGAGTGAAGGAGAGCAGTCCTCTCTCTGATTCAGCCAGTCCGTTTAAATATTAAACTAAACTGAATTGAGTTGAATTCTTTAAGGATAGTATTGAATTGAAATAATAGAATGAGTTTTATAAACTCCGTCTAAGATAAGTCTATATATATTTATATCAAATTAAAAAAAATTATAAATTTTATGTGTAAAAATATATTGAATTAAAAAAAATTATAAATTTCACATGTGATTAATAATAAATAATATTAAAATACAATATTACCAAAACCTCCACTCTTTAACACTTCCAAAAAGTTTTTGAATTGAACTTAGAACTCAGCCTGTACGGATATAGCCGAACGACCTTGTAGGTTTATTCCGGCCTGTCTAGCTATGTTTTATATCTTGGACTTTCCGAATGATTCAAATGAAGGCCCGGCCTAGCTAGCTAGCTTGACCCAGCTTTCTGTTTTTTCAGCTTTTCCTTTCTAGGTATTTTGCCTTTTATCTTTTTTGGCAGATATATTCCAGTGGCCATGGGGAGGACATCAAATCTGAGTTGTAAGGGAAATGTACACTCTGCAACTATCAAAACTTTTACATTTTGCATTAAAAATGGCGCATTATATCTTCAAATTATTAAATAAATAAATAAATAAATAACATTTTGCACCCTACTTCAATTATTATTGTTAAGATAAATTAAAAGTAATTAAATGGCACGATCGAATTTTAATAGTCTACGTAAAGTGTGATTGTTAAGTAGTTTGATGGTGCATGTATTAACCTTAATAATCAGGGATTCGAAATTTAAAATCTTTTATAATTACTGATGATGCAAAGTACTATATCTATTTTTAATTCCTCGTTTATTTTTAAATATAAGATATGATAAAATGAGATAAATTGAGATTAAAGTAAACAGTTAAATAAAATATTATTATAAAATATTATTTTTATATTGAGATTTGGAACAATTGAATTGTTTATTTTATTTTATATGAAAATTTGAAAAAATGATAATAATTAAATAAGATGAGATTAAATATTTTGTGAAAGTGAACAAGCTGGCAAAGTGATGGGGAAACAAACAAATCATTGGATAAAAGAGAAATGATATTTGCAATTATGAGTGTCTAAGTACCATGTAATCACTTTGGAAATAATGAATAAATACGGAACTCACAAGAAAAAAAAAATTTAATAATAAATCTCACTATTTTTTAACGCGGCTATACAACACTTTCATATTTCACGACTGTAGGTAACATTACTATAAATATAATAGATAATACTAGGCATTGAAGACCCACATCCAGGGCGGAATTGTAGTAATCAAAGTGGATTGAAAATAGCTAGGAATTTGATACATTATAAATATATATTGAAATTTGGGAAATTGATTCCTAATTTTGTTAAATCCTTCATAAAATGAGAGAGTGGAAGTTTTATACACTTAAACTGGTATAATACATATATATATATATATATTAAATAAATTATTTTTTTATAACGAGTCTTTCTTTTGTTTTTTGTTTTTTTTTTTAAAAGGCTTGCACTTGTGATGAATTTGTATATAGCATTCCTGGACTCACCTTCACTGTCTATGGTACATCATTGAACTATTCTATAACTATATATGTACGTAGATATCAATAATAGAGTATGGACCATTGAGTTATAGTGGCAAACAGTGGGGAGACACAGTGCAGTACTGGAGAAAAGGTAACGATTCGGCTTCTCCACAGGAATGGTGGCAATAAATGAAACCCCACCAAAACGCAATTGGCGCACTAATCTCGATCTCTTTATTGGCGTGTCATTGAATTGCCGCTAGCTAGCTCTATCATGTACATGCGATCCTCTACGTACTCTCCTGTCGAAATGTTATAGGCTATAGCTAGGACAACGCTACTTGGATCGATATTTTTAATCAAGAAAGCTAGCTCACAAGTGTAAATGTTTTTTTTTTTAAACTACTTTTTATATATTTTTTAAAATTATAAAATATAAAAAATATCAATTCATTAATAACCACTTATTAAGTTAAAAAAATAAAAATAAAAAAATTGTAGTCACAATCGATTAATTTTTGGATCTAAGTAGCATTTCCTATAGCTAGAGAACGTGTGTATATATGATATACATATATAATATATATACGAATATCCGCATTGATCTTTATTATTGTCCGATCACATAATTTATAAGTTGTTCTTGATTTCTCAATTAGTTATAATAAGAATAGATGAGCAAATATTTGCATTTACGGGTATAATTGGTCTGATCTATTGTATATTAAATAATTCTATTATATATATGATCGGTGGTGATCTTTTAAATGAAAGTTGAATAATTAATTTATATAATTATTATATAAAATAATATATTATATATATAATATTTAAATATATATATATACATTCAGTGGATCTCAATAGGGTCGGTCGATCTTTCCAGTCTGGTCGATTTTTCATATGATTTTAAAAGTGTCAAGTGGGATTTTAGTTTTTGTATTTTCTGGTGGCTGGCTGCTGGGAGTCACTTTCCGGCCTGCAAGTGGCACACATGCGAAGCAAGTAAGGGAAAGGTATATATATAGGAAGTGGAGAAAAGTTAGCAGAAAATAGTCATTTCTATAAAAAATAAATAATAAATGACAATAAATATCCAACTTTTTATAGGGTACAGCATTACTACAACTTGATATATAGCAGCATTAATTCTTCTGCTGATAGAACCTAACCCACAGGTCGTGTATATATATATATATAGCCCCACATTCAGCGTATGTACGTAGTTTGGGCATGTCATTTGAATGGTAGAAATATTCTAGGCTTACTATCCTAGTCCAACAAACAAGGGTGACAAGAAAAAAAACAAGTTTTCATGATCTCATCTGTGAAACATATCAACCATGAACGTGAACAACACGAGTACATCTGTGATCTGAGGTTCACAAACATTACATTAGAAAAATGCTCTTTAAACTTATAATTTTGACCGATAAAAATTATCGATTGATTTTTTTTTATATATATTTTTTACTTAATAATTAAAAAAATGATTATTAATGAATTGATATTTTTTAAAATATATTTAAATATATAAAAAATGATTGAAATAAAAAGAAAAAAATTATAAAAAGTGCATTTGCACTCGTCGATCAGATTTTATCGATTTTTTATTGGTTTCTCTATTAGTAGTGTCCATTATATTATAGAAAAATTTAATTATAAGTATAATTATGTATTAATATATATATTAATTTATTATAATTAATCAAAAAATATATTTTATTAAAAAAAATACTAATTTAAATTTTAAATATAATAAAATTAATATTAATATAACGTAATTTTATTTATAATTAACAAAACCCTTCCATTACAGGTTTTTGCTTTTGAGCTTGATCAACTTCCACGTACTAGCTCCTGTCAACGTCTAATTTATAAGGGAAATACATCAGTTTGTATCCGATCTGGCATGATGGCATCCATCAGTTTGTGGGCAATAGTAATATATATATATATATATAATATGGCTCTGTTTTAGGACGTCGTCCTTGACGTTCCGTACTCGCTTTTGCAAATAATGCTTCGTCGGCATGCATAACTCGTCGAAAACAAAGAAAGTACGTATTGAATGAAACAAATTAACAAAGGAGGAAGAGGAAACCAGAAAAAATGAAAATTAAGCTACCAGTACTACTGCCGGCCCAGCATTCAGGACGTCCAGCGAGCGAGCTTGACTAATCGTGGGACAAAGGTGTGCAGCGTTATATGCATGCTGGGCCATAAAAAAAGATTAGTACGCATGGTCCACTTGGCTGCTTCCAGCACTCTCTGCCAGCCAAACTGCAGTACTGCGACGCTGGAATTGGACAAGTTTGTACGGAACAACGAAAAAAATTAATTCGTGCAAGTTACAAACTAAATCCAAAAATATTGCTGGCACTGGAGCAGGTTAATTGGTTCGTACGTTTCCCTGTCCAATTCATAAAAATATGAATAAAAATAAAATAAAATAACTCAACCAATTCGTCATAAAACATGTACTCTCTTAATTGTCTTATTTTATGTCGAATTTGTCTTGAATTATTCTAATTAATTTGTGTCCATTTTAAATGGTTGTTAATTCTTTTGAACTGTCTGATTGATTAATCATTGTATATATATATAATAATGTCTGTCGACCTAATTCTCTACAATATCATAAAATGTACTACATATAATAATTAGAAATTAATGTTTCATTGGCCATATGGTTTAATTATGACTTATTTGAGTAGTGAGATGAGATAAAATAATTATAAATAAAAGTTTAAAATTGAGTAAAATATTATTTTTTAATATTATTATTATTTTAAAATTTAAAAAATTTAAATTATTCATTATATTTTATACGATAATTTTAAAAAATTATAATGATAATATTAAATAAAATAGTTTCTAAATCCATACGACCCCTTAATGTAATCTCAACATATTATTATAGATCTAATTTATAGTTTAATTCAAAAGTCATCTTAATTTAACACTGAGTAATATTATACATCATACTTAATCTTATTCTATTTTTATCATTATCATTATTGAATTATAAATGACATATAATAGATGATAATTTAATAATAATAAATATATGATATTTTATTTAATAAAATAAAAATAAAAGAATAATACGGCATATAATAGTTTTCAGATATTAATCATATCAGTGGCCGGTATTCGTGCGTGAAGACCACACAAATTATCCTTTTTTCTCATATTTCCTGTTTATATATCAACTTTCTACCAGAACGAGCTAGCTATTAATGCAGCCAAATTTTTTGTTTTTCTTTTCATTTCGAACGATTTATCTCTCCATTAAATAGTGTCGCTAAAAGCGGGCACTCGTGCAGTGGCCCTACAGCTTATAATCATGAAAAGCCTCCTTTTCTTTTTGAACATTGCCTTTACTATTTGGATACGTACACACATGGGCGCGTGCGCGAGTACATACATATATATTAGATAAATAAATAAATCAAAAGTGAGGTGAATTATGAAATTACTAACGAGTCCTGCTACGTACAAGCGGGTTGCGCACCCAACCCGCGTACTAATTGTTATTTTAATATTTTATTAGATGTTGTTTCTTCATCTATCCAACCATTCTGTAGCACACTTTAAGCTCTAACTTTCTGAAGCCAAGCCAACCATTTTGTGGGTCTGAATAAAGAATCAACTAGGAAGACTAGGCAGAAAAATATATTCTTACCTGCAGTAGCGACAATCAAGAACACTACTTCTATAAGATGATTCTCGCCATTTTCCTTACAATAGGGGCATTGACTTTAGTCTCAACTAGACCTAGACCCGCTCTAAAAAACATGATTGCTTGAATGGAAAGAACAAAGGGGAAAGACAACCATACGAAACCTCTAACAGCAGAAGGCAGTATCTATATTATATACAGTAGAGCTTGAAGGAATCAACCTTAACCACTGCTCAGCTTTCATCTCGCAGCTCTTCTACCCTCAAGCAATATGGTTTGTTCCATCACTACCTACTCACTGTATAGCACCCTAAGCCTCTGTTTTAGCTTCCTGAAACAGAGCATCCACCATCCACTTTTTTTCCGCAACTTCTCCCTCAAGCCGAGCGTAGCCAACCTCGAAGCACCTTTCGCCGTCGTGCATCATCCTCCCGAGGTTAGCACTTCGACAGTTTTTTTTCCCTTCTCTCGGTCTGCACTCTCGTTAACTTTCTCCGTCTCTCATTCTAAAATCATGCTCTCTATCTCTTTTTCTTCTGCCACACTAATATGCTGTAGCCGAGCCACCCTTTGTTCCATCGCCGTTGTACTCCAACCAGCCCAGCTCAGTCGCACAGTATTCATCTTTCTCTGTGCCTTCATCTTCGAATGGGTGGGCTGCCGACACCTTCATTTTTCCTCTGTGAGTTGCTGTGCAAATTATAGAATTTTTGAGTTTGGATCGTAGCTTTTCCCCGTTTGACTACTGCATCCCTTCACTCGAACTTTTTGGTCCCTTCTCGAAGATTTTTTTCCCTATAGACAGAGCATGCAAATCCTTTATATCTGATAGGGGGAGGAGTCTTCGAGCGTCTCATTCTTCAGCGAGAGTGAGTGTGGGAGGAAATTTTGATGGGGGAGGAGTTTCAGATGGGGGGAGTCTTCGAGCAACCCAGTCTGAAGAAAAAAGAAGGAAAAATCAAAATCACTCTCTTCCCGCTCCAGACAAAACGAAATCACTTGAAACGCACCGTTTCATTTTTCCACGTCAGTATTGGTCCGCGATTGGGTGCGCCGCGCGCCTGCAAGAAGAGTTTTCCGTTACTAATACTTGAATTTGATTGAGAATAAAAATAAAACAAAGAAAAAAGAAATTACTTGTGTAAGTACATGTACAACAGGCCAGAGATCTAATGTCACTCAGTTTGCCACGTACGTACTCAAGACAAAGCTGAAGCTACCAGTCATGCATATACAGTAATGATCATTTAATATTGATTTGATTCATCATGCACGTGATGTTGGTATCTTATTGCAAATTAAGCTGAAACGAAAGAGAACCATCTGATGAAATTAAGGTCTAACGATCCCCTTTGCTTCGCAAACCTATGCACTTCTTGAGGCTTTAGCACACCCGCAGTTGGGTATAACCGTATAAGCTACATTAGGATATTAATTAAAAGTGTTTAAGATAAGTTTAAAATAATAGTGAAAATAGTAGTAAAATAAAATATTAATTAATAATTTATAAATAATAATAAAATTTTATTGTCCAATATACCCTAAATATCTTCAAATTAGTCACCGGAAAGTCAAACCACGTGCATGCGAGTCCTACCTCACAATTCCCCTTTATTCTTTTAAAGGTAGGCTCCACATAATTACAGATTTTGTCTAAGGTGTAAAGCCGATGACAGGACGAGTCATGATTTCAAGTTGTTTGACATTTACCTAGTTCTTGCTGGATAAATGGTACATTGGACTTTTCCATTAGGACGATGCTACACTTATCGCTGGAGCCATAGTTAAGCTTAAAGAGAGCTTTTTTTTTTTTTTTTAAAAATCATTTTTTAATAGTTTTAAATATTTTAAAAAGATATAAAATTTTATATTAATATTGAACAATTTTTTTAATCATTAAAAAAAAATGACCAATAGTGTCATTAGTATTTTCCTTTTCATTAATACTCAAACGTTCAAAACTATACAAAGTGAAAAAGTAACTTGAAAACTTTTTATTTTTTATTTTTAAAGACTTACGATCTAGTCTGATCTAATTATTATATTTTTTAAAAATTTATGTATAAAATACAATAAACAACTTCAACTTTAATATTTATAAATTCATAAAATACATAAATTCATACAAAAATAATATTTTATTCAATTTTTAATTTTAATCTAATTTCATCTCGTATCATCTGTATAATTAAATGAGACCTAAATCACTCAAATATCATTATACTTGCTCTAGGGGTGCCATTCGGGATGGAGTCGCTCCCTTCCCGTACCTCGCCTCGCATGGGTGAAGGAGGGGGTGGGTTGCAAAGTTTTGAAATCCGTTCCGAAGACCATTTCGGTTGAGGTACTGGAGCGGAATATTTCGATACCGATACATTTCGGTGTACCGTTTCAGGATTAATTATATATTATATATGAATATTTATATGTATATATAAACTAACAATTAATAAAATAAATATATATATACGTAAGTGTGTATCATGTATATATGTATATATATATAAAAGAATTAAAGATTTATAAGATGAATATATATTGAAAAAAATCATAAACTTGAGTTGAGATACAAAAATAAAGGAAAAAATTAAAAAATAGACAGATTATTAAAAGTAATAATACTTTTAGTGCATGGAAATGGGTATTTGAATTCTAAAAGTACAATTTTATCCATTATTTTTCAACTTATTTACAATAGAACCATTTTTTTTAATTTGAATTTTAATTTCAGATCGAAATTACTATTCCGGCCAGAATTGACCGGAACGGCCGGAATTTGACCCGAAACGGAATAGATACCTACCCCATTCCGGTCACTGTTCAGGTACGAAAAATTCCGACCATTCCAACTAGAACAGAATGGTTTTTAAAACTTTGGTGGGTTGCCCTCAAAATCTACCATCGCATCTTGTCTGTATGCTAGGGTGCGAGAAGGACCCCTGGTACATTTGCCCATACCCACCCACTCACAATTGTCACAATTGGAGAAAAAAATGTCAAGAAAATAGAAAATCCACAATAGAATACAAATCCATGACACAATAAATAATAAATTGGGAAAAAAACCTAAACTAGTTAAAACGATTTCACAAAACTGCGGCCATGGGTCCACGATGATTATAAGAGGAAGAGATGGTCTAAGAAGAATAGGAGCCGAGGAAGAAGACGAGGATAATAAGATGATGCAGACCATGTTGTCGCAGTGATTGCGAGAGGGAGAGAGGATAACATTGCATAGAGGAAAAAGAAAGTGGGGAAATAGAGATGGTGGGAAGTCAGGGGTAGAACGATGTTGTTTTCCTTAAAAAAACAAATAAATTCGTTACCAAAACTATGTCCTTTTGATAACAAGTTTACTATATGATATGGGCTTAAACTTATGCCTAGAGGTGCAGATTCGGGTACGAGGTGCAGAGGTGGCATGCTTGGGCCCATACACCCTCCGCCCTTGTTAGGTGTTTTGCTTGCAAGAGGGGTTGCCGGCGGCACCCAAGCAGGGTTGAGGTAATGGACGCAAGGACCCTTTTGCATGCTCGTTAAAATAAGTGGCATGAATGATTGCAGACTCACAAATATTCATGCTTAGACACAAACTATTGTACCAAATTTGGGTTTTATACTAGATTAGTGTTCTTATTTGTCTTCTATCAACAAAGATCCATGAATACATGGAGTTGCATCTATGAGACGAATAATTTAAGGAAATGAGATGATATTGGTTATGGTGGGACAATGATACTTATAATTCGAATAAGATAGACATAATATATAAATCTTTTGGTACTAAATTAGTAAATTTTAAGATATCAATGTTTTAATATTACATATTATAAAATGGGCAACGCTAACCCTACTCCAAAACAACTTACATATTAACACAACTTTTTCATTTGTACACCACTTTTATTAAGTATATATATAATTGTAAAAGGCCACGTGGATATGTAAGTTTTTTGTGAATACATACAACAATTTTCTTATAAACTTCAGAACATGTTGTTGCCAATGAATAAATACGGGATTGATATAGAAAATTTAATATTTTTATAATAGATTTCACTTATTTTCAAAAGGTGTGTGCGAAATTTGTACAATTTATGACTATATCTAATATTATTCTTAATAAATATAATTAAAAAATATAAGATAGAGAGAAGCCTTATACCACACATTGCCACTTAATCAACATATGATTTATTATTTTTGTCATTATATTTTAATGTTTAAATAGGTATATTTAGATAAAATGACAAATATCATGTTCTATCTTAATGTTTAAATATGTGTGTATTTAAATAAGATGGTCAAAATGACAGATCACATGTTGATTAAGGAATGTGTGTTGTGTAAGACTTATGAAAGGTTTGGATAGCGAGTTGAGATGAGATGAAATAATAGTTGAAAGTGAATAAAATTTTGTTAAAATATTTTTTTTTAAGATTAAAAAAAGTTGAATTGTTTATAGTATTTTATATGAAAGTTTTTAAAAATCATAATGATTAGATGAGTCGAGATGATATGAGATAAGATAAAAATTAAAAGTTAAATAAAATATTGTTAAAATATTATTTTTGAATATTATTAGTGTTTTGAGATTTTAAAAAATTGAATTATTTATTATATTTTGTGTGAGAGTTTGAAACATTTGTAATGATTAGATAAGATGAGATTAAATGAGTTGAGAGGCTTCTTGTATCCAATCCGTTTGGTTTCACATACTATCTCAACCTATCTCATCTCATCTTAACATCAAAATATAAACACTTTTAAATTTTCAAATTTCTTATCTAATTATTATCAAATCATTATAATTTTTTCAAACTTCCAAACAAAATATAAAAGATAATTCATTTTTTTACAATTACAAAACCAAAATGATATTATAATAATATTTTAACTTTATAATATTTTTATTCAATTTTCTCTCTCTCATTTTTTAAAATTTCAAAAAACAATTTAATTCAAACTTTTAGGCCTGGGTTTAATTACCAAATATTAAATTATTTAATCTCATCTAATCATTACAAATTTTTTAAATTTATAAACAAAATATAATAAATAATTTAATTTTTTTAAATTTTTAAATAAAATGAATATTAAAAAATAAAAATATAATAATATTTTATTTAATTTTTAATAAAAACTCATATCATTTTATTTAAAATGTGTAATCAAACGAATGCTCAGTCTCATTTTATTTCATCCGGATAAACAAAGGATTATAGTATTTATGTAAGATATATGGTGCGGCTGATGTTCCTGAGATTTTACCCGCGAGGCAAATCGGATGAGTATCGAATCCAAGTCAAGCCAGCTCATCCCAGTGACCGCTTTCGAGTACTACGACGTCATTATG
The DNA here is from genome assembly GCF_018687715.1 of Carya illinoinensis. NCBI lineage: Eukaryota > Viridiplantae > Streptophyta > Magnoliopsida > Fagales > Juglandaceae > Carya > Carya illinoinensis. Next base: position 5,008,277 of record NC_056760.1, on the reverse strand, counting down.
ATGGCGTGCGATGACGTCACAAAATCTATCCGGATTTCCGAGATGACCACTTCGAAAAATTGAGTTATAATCATAATTGATTGAGTACTAATATATAATTATTATTATATATTAATTAAAAAATAAATTTTATTAAAAATAATATTAATTTAAAATTTAAATATAAAAAAATTAATATTAATATATAAATTAATACTTAATTTTATTTGTACGTATTAAAATTCGCGCTAGAATTATCATCTGCATACGAAGGCTTCGATAGATGCACTGCTGACGACACGGAAATCAGCTACAGCAGCGAGCACTCCTTGCTTCCAGTACTCTCACCTTTAAGCGCGTGGAAAACCAATCAAATCTTATAATACATCTTGTCGGTTCACGCGCTGTCGTGGTTGGATCTCTCTTGGGAATAGCAACTAATCCAACCACTTTCTAACTTCTCTCTACCCTTTCGTTAATTTCCCATCAATTATCTTTCGCACGAGTCTCACCATTTTCTTTCTCCGAAACCTGCTTATGCTCTGAGAGACTGAGAGAGAGAGAGAGAGAGAGTAGAGCCTCCTAGCTAGCTCTCAAATTATAACCAGTCGTTATTTCATGCAAAAAAAATATATTATCCTTTTGAGCCTCGAGCGCTAGTCGTTTGTTTTTTTAATCCCCACCTGCAATCAACAATGGACAATAATCTACCAATCAGCGTGCACCAGAGAAAAGCTGTCAAAAAGACCAAATCCAAGAAGAATATGCCTATCAAGGTGGTGTATATCTCCAATCCCATGAAGGTCAAGACTAGTGCCTCCGAATTTAGGGCCTTGGTCCAACAGCTCACTGGCCAGGACGCCGAGTATCCGGTCCCCGCCAAGTTTTTATGCACAGATAACGATGTCGGCGGTGTTCAAACGGTTCCTGGTCCGGTCATGAAGGCCGGCGGCGATGATTATTCGCCGGAGGCTCCAGTAGTTGACCTCGGTCCAGAGCAGACGGAGAGTTCGGGTTACCAGTTCAATCCGTACGATGATGATGATGATGTTTTCACGCCCCTGCAGATGATAGAGAACCTGCCGGCCGCCGGGGGGTCTTTCTTTCCCTCAAGTGTGTTCTATGAATCCCCTCAAGTTGATGTGGTTTGAAGGCTGGATCCAGATGTGTGAATTGAGTAAGCTCCCTGAGACCCAGCCACAATAATAATTATATATATGTGTTCTCTTGTATGTTGTACGTACGTAATTGGAGGCCGTATGTGTTTGAATCTTTGTATTTAACCTTGTTTGGGTAAAAATATCTAATAACCCAGAGCTACATGAAGCTGTACTGTCGGCCATCCGGTTTGCTTCGGTAGCTTTAATTCTGTCTTCCTAATTCAAGGTTTTAAGTGCTAATCCGGGAGTAATACTACTGTAGATCAGATCATAAAGAACTAATTGATGGGAGCTGAAACTTAAGCTAAAAGTTGTGGTGAAAGTGCAAGAGGCGAATTTGGGACCCGGTTTACTTGAAATTGCTAGCTAAGACAAGTACAAGGCATTCAGTCATAGGAGCAGCTGTTCTTGCAGGGAAAAAAGACAAAAAAAACCTAGTCATGAATCCAAAACATGACTAATTAACGTACTAATCTTTATGCTTTGATATGAAATAGTTTAGTCCGGTCGTTTATCAGAGGTGGTACCATATATACTAGCTAGTACGTGCAAAATCTGGGTGGAAAAGGAAAGCGAAAATTAGCAGTTTGAATTTATTTTCTAGCTAGATGGTTTCATAAAGGAATTAAGGTTAATTTTTTGATGACAAAGTTAAACTTTGTACAACTTTTAATTAGCATGCATCTCATGAAAATGGATGTACGGTTGCGCACCTTTAGAGCATTCTCATATGATTTCTTACAATTTTTTTTCTAAATTTTAACTAAAAATTTTCTCTTAAATTTTATTTATCTTAAAAAACTTCTTATATCACATTATTCTTTATCATTTATCTATTTTATTCAAATAATTTTTTAATACTTTTTGTTATTATTATTTCTATATCTTTAACAATTCCTTATAAAATATATATATAAAAAGTGCTTTAGAAGATGAACAGTAACCATTTCTAAATATAGAGAGTTACTGTTTACGTCCTAAAACTTTTATTTAAAATAGAGAACCGGATAGAAAGGTAGTTTTATCATAAAGTTAAGTTTATTTCTTAAAATTTAGAGATTTTGAGAGTTTTAAATAACCGGATGTGAATGATATTGATCCTTACTAGGATAAAGAAACACAACAGTTATTCCTTGCAATGGAACTTTATATCACAGAACACTAATCCCAAATTCCCATGAAAATCACGAGGAAAGAAAATAATTATATATACCAAAACTATTGCTTTTTTACACGCGTCATGTGTGTTGGGAGTCGAAGGTCTCAAATGCTGTTAGAAACTTAGAAGGTAGCAAGCAGCTGGCCGATGTGTGTCGCATTTTCTGTGAAGCATGCACAGGAAAATTAACTGGCTCATGTTCAATTAAAGTCCGAATGTGACAATACCAGATGGTGAAATGCATGTTTTAATTTATTGTTCCCGACTCCCCTATATATCTAGCTGTATGAAGACGTAAGAGGCTACGTAACGCATGCATCATGTATGTATGTACGTACGTAATTAGTGTCTGCTTCCGCTTTCCGGCGTCAGCTAGTACGTACTATATATCTATATATATTGGCCTGATTTGCAGATTGTGGTACATATTATAGGATAAAATTAAAGAGAGTTTTTTTTTTTTTTTTGTATTTATAAGGTTTTGTCGTTTGAATAGTTTCTAGGTTCATTTTCCAAACTTAGTTTTGGCTTGTTGTGGTGATGATAATATTGATTGTTTGAAAAAGATGCTTTCCTTTCCTTCACAGGGAGGGCGATGGACATAACCTGCCAGGCCAGCGCTGTTAGTCTTGTTAGATCATGTTTCTATCTCTGACATAGTCATCCAGCCTGATCAATTAGGATTGCTAGCTATTCAGTATTAATTCACTATTCAGATTAATTTCGCGTGTGTGCGTGTGTATATATGAGAGCTAGCTAGAGAGAGATCTATATTAATTAATTCGATCGGGTATCGTCCAAATCCTAGCCTAGAGAGAGAGGGTGCAAGTAACCTGCATGTATTCGTCTTCCTTCTGAGAGATCTAATTTGCAGCATCATCTGATCCTTTGGAGCAGGCCGTATATATATCATATATGAGATCGGTAGGAGAGTTATTAGTCGTTTGATCCAATGCATTCATATATTATATATATATATATATATATCTAATGTGTATATATGCATGTGCAGAGAATTAAGAATAATTTTATGGATCGACGATTCCCCCCCCCCCCCCCCCCCCCCCCCCCCCCGCGCCGCCCACCTCACCCAAACGTTTTGGATTGGTAAACTCTCATGTTGCATGGGTTGAATTATGATAGAGGTTAATAAGAATAATGAGTTTTGACTTTTTAATGATCTTAAGTAGAGTGTTACGAGAAACTCTACTACTATTTATAATTTTATTATTATTTTTTACATATTTTTTATTACTATTTACTATTATATAATATTCTATCATTACTTTTTTATTACTATTTAAAGAATATTTAAGATCACCTCACTACTAAAATGCAACATAAAGCCATGATCATAATCCTCTCCACAAAAAATATGTACTCTTTGAATACAAAAGCAATTGTACTTACATTGATCATAATTTTTTATCTTCTAATTAACGATATAATATTATAAGTTGTAAAAGGCGTTTCTCGAAATTTAAATTGAAGGAAAATGCTTGCACATATGATCTGCATGACTAATTATTCTTCAAAATAAAAACGGAGCCATGCATGCATTTGGGGAAACTGGCCTAGCTAGTCCGTGTAACAGTACTTTTCTTCCACCAGGATTTTGTGATATCACTAACAATTAAGTAGTATCCCGTGCATCTGTGAATTTGATAAAGATAACTGGGATGGAAAATATCTTTCAATCTTTGCACGGTAGATATATATATATATTTATAGAGAGAGATCATGCATGCTCTAGATCATATGCATTTACAATATTGGGAGTTTTTTAAAACTTTGGATGGCAAGGCAAATTAAGTAATTACCTGCAGCTAAGATATAGGGATCGAGAAGTACTAATGGAGATCGAAAATTTAGTACTTTTGTGTGATCTTGATCATCCAATTCAATTCCAATTAGAGATTTGTTTTGACGTGAGTTTAACATATAAGAAGTGTTACAACTATAAAGAGATCCAACAAAAGTAATTTTATAAACTTATAAAATCACCACTTACCTCAAAAACTTAAACTTTTAGGATAAATGGTGATTTTACACATATGGTATTAAAGTAAAGGTCCTGAATTTGAACCCGAACTTTATATTTTATTCTATTGAATTAAATATTTCATATATTGGACCTACTCATTGAGGAAAAATTTGGCCCATACACGAAGAAGTTAATAATATAATATTAATAATTCAATATTTAAATCTACTTAATCTTTCCCTCAGCTCAAGCTTTTGAGACAAGTGATGATTTCACCAAACTGACATAGCTTCATATAATATATTAGATTTACTTTACAATAGAAATAACTTTACAATTTACAATCTAATGTACCACATTAAGTCATGTCAGTTTGGAGATTTACTTTTGTGAAATTCTTTCGTGGCTAAAACATTTTTCTTAATATATATTTATATATTGTACAAGTGCTGGCATGCAATGCATAGTTATACATGTATGTACCCGTTCGGAATGTAGGGTTAAAATGAAGACTAATGCTATATACCATACTTTTATTCCATTATGTAAGATATGATACATTTATCACTATTGAATAATAAAAAATTATTTAATAAAAGATTATCTAATAGTGATAAATATGCACATCTTATATATAGTAGACTGAAAATGGAGTCGTGATTTAGTGTATAGAATTTTTCTCAAATTAAATCCCTTGAGATTCGATGATCATCAAGACTTAAGGCAGAAAAACTTTCGTGTGGTTTGGGGCGGTTTGTCGTGGCAAGAAATCAAAGCAATTAAAGACAAGTTCTCTTTTTCTAGCTTGTAAGTTTGTGTTTGGAGAAAGCATCTCGAGGAAATTTTCCCGTTACCAAGTTAATTTGAAGAAGTTCAAGATGCGTGAAAGTGAAACTATCATGACGATCGAAGAGTGACAGCAGAACTTGATCAGGAGCTGCCACTACTAACCTAGCTATATATATATATATACAAAAATTTTATGTGTATTTATTTTTATGTATTCTTTTATATACTTTAGTGATATGATTGGTTAGATATTAAAAAAAAATTAATTCAGCCAATCATATTAATAGAATGTACAAAAAATATATAAAAGTGACTATACGTAACATTACTCTTTTATATATATATATCGAGTTTTCTTGCTAATTTTTTCGGGCTGTCGCATTCAAAGATGACTGTTTTGCAAACAGTTTTTCCAACTCGTGGCAGGACATTTGGACAGATATATGAGTTTGGATTAGTGGCTGCATGCTGCTGATTGACCTCCCAAGACTTCTTTTGGATTTAATGTTTTTTCTCTATTCTTTTTACGTGGCCTTCAATGATTGAGCAAAGCTAGGGACCAAGCTAGCTAGCTATTGCATTAGATATTGGAAAGTTTAGCCATCATGCTTGGGCTTCATCAAGATCAAGAACAGCTGTTTAATGTAACTCTCTCTCTCTCTCTCTCTCCCCAAATGATAAGAAAGAAGATAATTAAATGACAAGATAGCTAGCTCGGATGAGTTTGGTAACCATCCTTTCATTTAGGAAATGGTGGGAACCCATTGTACCAGTACGGACGCATGTTGCATCGTTCTACTTCCCCTATTGATCAAGAAGGCATCTCTCTTGTTAATAAAATAAACGAATGATTTTTCGAAATAGGTCACGTGGGATGCAAAACTAGAGGCCCGTATTTACTCCGGCTTCTCTCAATGAAATTGTTAGGATGCTCAGTATTAAATGTTTAACTAAATTAGGATATAATAATTTTAAGACTTTTGAATCAATAATGAGTCTTTAACAATTAATATTAGAGTAAATAATACATAATGAGTTAAAGTCACAAAAGATGTTATTTATAGATTGGATTAAAATATTTTAATAATATATATAGACATAATATTAAGTCATTAAATATTAATAAATAAGTGAGTTTATCAAAAGAAAAAGACTATCATCAGTTCAGTATTGATATAATAGGTTGACGTGAACTTTGGATTAAAAAATGTGGGAGAATGTTATGATTATGAAGGTTAAATATATAATCAAATTAATATCTAACAGTCATAAGATTTTTTGATCAATGTTTAGTTCAGTAACAAAAATATCATAATGTATTTGTTTTGGCCTGTCCCTGCAGAGATCCTAATGCAAAATTAAATGGAGCAAACGAGATTATTAATTAGGGTAATTTAACATACTACAGCTTTCGAGAGATTTATACCAACTTTGTCAACTTAGGATATATGACAAGAAAAATTTTACACATCATTTTCACACCACATACTACACATAATTTTTTAATTTTTAATTTTTTTCTCTTATCAAATATGTAGTATATGAATAATAAGTAGAATAATTTAATTAATTTAGAAAGAATAAAATCACTTTTAAAAAAAAAAAAAGTGTTAAAGTGTAGTGATGATAAGTAGCAAAACTCAATAGCTTATATGACAAATATCATTTGGTTAGACACCAGAAGATCCAAGGAAAAAAGAAAAAAAAAAAAAAGGGACAGAAAATATCATTTACTTATTTTATAAAACTTTGATTATGCTACACACATACAAACTCTTAAAAAAAAGGCTGGTTTCTGTATATAAGCCAGTTATTTTATTTTTAAAGCTAAGATCGCAGAGTACAATGGCCCAAGCCAGTATTTACCATTTATAGAAACATGACGGCCTATGAACATGCGCGGCTGAGTTGCACATTTCACCTTGACGGACCTTTCGGATGCCAATGCTATAGATGGTGTGCATGAAACTATCAACTTGCGAGGAGTTACAAAGAGAGAACAATTATGGCTCCAATATAATTAAAAAAAAGAAAAAGAAAATTCCTGTTTAAGTTTGGAGCATCAACATGTAGGAAGCCTGAAATTTAAAACCACTGAGGCTTCTCTGTATGCCATTGCCTAATCGATTCTTGGGTCTCTTTAAAATGACTGCCTAAATCCTTTATACACCAAGAAGTCAGTAGAATGAGAATTCCTGAGATGAAGATCCAGATAAAAAAAAGGCGAAAAGTATTTAAAAAGAGAAGGAAAAAAGAAGAAGAAAGGAACTCAGAATTTCCAGATAAACAAGGCTATACCTCAATTTGAAGCGGAAAAAAAAAATGCACCAATTTAGACAGGTGCCTTCTTCATCAATTCTGATTCAGAATCAGGCGAAACTACATGGTTCTCTTTTTTCAAATTGCTTGATATTCGATCTGCAAGCCACTTTGAGAAACCTTCCTCAAGGGTTTCTCGCATCCACTGATACTGGCAGCGCTTCTTTGCTTCAGGGATTGTTAGCCAATGTCTCTGGCGAGTGCTCTGTTCTGGCCAAGACTGCAGCTCCTCTGTCACAAGCAAAGCATACATGGCAGCTTTGCACATACCTTCCGGACTAAATTCATCTAGTAGGGTTTTGCTCTTGAACACGTAGTAGCCGAGAAAATGCTGACATAAAGACATTATTTTTTATTACTTTTTTAGGCCAAAAATTGCAGGAAAGGAAATCAATCAATGTTTTTCAAAAATTTTAGAAACTCCCTCTTTTTTGATTGCAGGGTATTTGAACAAAGAGAGAAGCACTTGATTGATTTCAAAACTTACTTTTAGCAGTAGGAAAGAGCAGGAAAAACATTCAAGAAATCAACAAGGTCATTTATTATTTATGTAATCAGAAGGCCAGGTTCTTTTCATTATTTAGAAAAAATAAAAAAATTCCCAAGTACAGGTAGACTTGTTATTGTAACATATGCACATTAAAAGACCCACAACTATGATTGAAATCCACCTCATTCAATTAACATCACTTGAAATGCTGAAGTGTTCGGCCTATAACTCATATTCAACTTAAGGCAATGGGATATTAGTAAATATTTAAAAAAAATAAAATTTTACAATTTGACATAAGTAAAACAATCATCAATATCTACTGTAACAATAAAAAACTACCAAATAACATGAACCAGATCAAGAAGAAGGTAGATTTGGTCGGGTCCTACCCCACCAGATATTTCAGCAGCAGAAGAAGAATAAATAAGAAAAGGATACAAAGATGAAGGAGAACAAAATTGAGAGTCTAAAAGAAAGCAATTGCACTGTTAACAGGCAATCTCAACAAACTAAATATAAGACTAGAAGGTTTATGCAACATCTAAATACTGAAGGTATTTGCTCCACCCTTGGATAACAATTCCACCTCCCATTGGGTAACATGAGGGTCAACTTAAAATATACAACCAAGAATCAGGGAGGGGCAATCACAACAGAGCAGGTGTGACATTGAGAAACCACAAAGCAGACAAGAAAATGTCAGTGTCAGGACATGTCAGGCAAGAAAAGTAACATTGCATGAGTTTTATCTTCTAATGCTACTACCAACATCAACTCATTTACACTAACAGATGTGTGCACAATCATGCATACCCACGCACATGATCATCTTAATAAATTAGAATGGCTTTTGCCCCCCTAAATAGCAAGGACATTTATACAGCAAAAGAAAACAAAGCAATTTATCCATACCATTAAATCCCCTCGAACTCCAGCCTCTTCTAAAGCTTCACGTTTTGCTGCCTCCTCAACCGTCTCATCGTTCTCCCAGCCACCCTACAAGAAGCAAATAACAGCACTTAAAATACTGGGTCTGTTACAAACCATCAATCACCACTCAGGTCCACATTTTACTGTGGATTACACATATTACTGCTTGAATTTTGATTATATAAAATTTGATAAAGAAATATCAATTAAACAGTTAAGACTTGGCAATCTTCAAAGCATAAAAAACTATTTGGCATTCAGATGAGAGAGATGCTCCTGCATAAGGATGGGAAAGAATAATTTCCTAGTTTGAGATCCCTCTTAATAAAGGGACAAAGCATTATGCAAAACTAGGTCCAGGTAAGTGCTACACACAAAGGACAAAGAAAAGCAATACCATAAAAGGCATACAGTAAATTTGGTGAAGGCCGGGAATGATGTGAATGAGGAGGCTGAAGAAGGTTTGGATGATGTGGCACTTACCTATGAAGAGGGAGAGATAACCGGAGAGGATAAAAGAGAAATTTCTTGTGCAATCATTGGATCTTAGGAGACTATTGATAGCACTTAGGAAAAAGGAATGCCCATGGGGACGAAATGTCTTCAAACTGAAATATATGTGATGTGATAATAGACAATGATAATAGCAAAACTATTATGCAAAATGATGGTTGTGAATCTAAGGTCGAAGACAAAGAAGTGCCCAATGCCTTGCAAGATCGGTTGGAGCAAGCGAGGTGCAAAACTGGAGGTAACATAAATCTATCTAGTCTTTTCTCTAATGGAAAATATTTTGTAGATAGGGTACTATCTTACGTAATAAACATGAATCCTTGCATATGTTATTGGATACGAATATGAGGTGAGATAACGTCTATATATTCATAAAAGGAATCTGGAAGATTAAGGCCCAAGGAAAGAGGTAGGCATGCATGTTCAAAACCAAAAGTAGAGATAAACCTTTTCTCTGAATTCATAGTGAAGATGTAGTCAAATAGATTCTTCCAATCATAAATCTCGAGAAAGAGTTAATTTTGAACAGTGGAGACTGATGAAAAATGGGATGCACTCAATCACATCATCACATGAAGCAGTTTAAAAGAAACAAGGCTCAAAAGAAAAGATGCAAGGGTCGTGTTTAATAGGTGCAGCATGGACGTTTGATCATAACTTGTCTAGGAAGTTCCCAGACCATTTAAAGTTTATGTTCCATTGATCGAAGTTCCCAGACCATATAAATACAAATAGAATGCACCGACGTTCTATTTAGACAACAACAACAACTAGAATATACATACATGTATATAAACTAGGGAACAGCCCCGGGTGCGTTAGCCCCGAGGTGCATCTGACATAATGATTTAACTAAAAAAAAATGAAAAAGTCAGCATCTTATTTATCTGGAAAAAGAAAATACAAGGTTAAAGAAAGGCAAAAAATAAAGGAAAAAAATCTAATGTTCAGTAAAGTATGAGTATTGGTCTGCATCTATATTGAATTATCTATTTACTCTATATAATAATAAAATATGGTTAATTTAATAATTTTTTAATTTTAATTTTTATCACATTTTATAGTTCTACTAATTAAAATATTTATAATAATTATATTCTAATTAAATTAATACTTAATATTATATATTGAGTGTTGTAAGTATTTTATTAGTTAAATTTACTTAAAGTTGAATTTTACAATGAGAATGCTTTAAAGCGTTTCTATTCTAAAGAGTATAGTCATTTTAATTTTTATATTTAAAAAAATTGAAATAAAAAAGAAAGGAAAATGAGAACAATGTCAGAACAAAAAGGACATGAAAAAGAGATATCAATTCATGTGCGTTGTAAAGCTATTAAGGGTCTTTTTGGTAAAACATGATTCTTTATTAATTTCTACAAGAAAACTATATGTCAAATGATCAAGTGTCTTAAGGGCCTTTTGGTAAAATAAGATTTAACAGAAAATAACAAAAGTTAATAGAAAAATAATAAAAATTACTATTTATAATTAAATAGCCATTTATTATAATAGAATAGATATATACACATATATATCGACAACCTAGAAGACAATAGTAACTTAGCGATGAAGGCCCAAAAACCCCTAGTATTTTTTTATTAAAAAAAAGGCTTGGTAGACTAAATATAATAGAGCAAGATACTGATGAAAAGATAATCTATGATCATGAAAATAATCACCAAAAAACAAAAGTGTTCATTAAATACCTTCGGAAATAGAAGACCAGGTCCACTAGTTGAGTTGATCATTAGTACCTCCACATCCTTCTCAGACGTTCCATCAATACTTCCAATACCATTGGTATCCTTGAAAGGAATACACCTGCCAATCCAATCACTCTTCCGCTCAACAACTTGTCGAAACACTCCAAAAACTAATTCTTAGCTAAAAAAAAAATAGCTCATTATCCCCAAAGGTAACGATTTTCTCCAGATTGACATTGGGCATTTACTGATTTTGGGATTTGGCATTCCGCAAAAAATAGTGGATTAAGAAAAAGAAAGAGAGCGACACAGAGACAGAGAATAAATACCCGGCGACGAGGCGGCAACCTTCGTCGTAGCGCTGTTGATGGCGACCGGTGCGAGCCACCAATTCTGACATTTTGCGGAATATTGGCGCCGGTGGGTCCGCTTTCCTTTGCCTCTTAGTTACTGCAACGACAACCCTCCATTTCCCATTGCGATTCCAAAACCGGAATACGCATGGCTAGTCAATCAGTACACAACCACGCCAGTACTGCTACTGCACATTCAATACCAGCGCCTCTTTTATTTCTCCTTTCTTTCCTTCCGAAATGAATTCCCTCTTTCCCTGGGAATTGAAATTTGAATTCCTAAAGAAATGGAACTGTATTTATAGTGTGCTTTTCAACCGACACAAACGGTGGCCGGTCACAAAACTTACTTTTAGATAATTGTTGATTAAAAGTTTAATTTTAGTTAAAGTCAAAATTAACAGAGATATTAATTCATATTAGATTATTTATCTTAAATTTAAAATAATAATATAATATTATATATTATAATAATAAATTTTTTTAATTTATTTTTATATTTTATAAATACACTCTATATATTAATTAATAATTTAATTTTTACTTAAAATAATTATTTTCTAATTATTTTTTTCTCAACCTAATTATCTAACAAACACATTTAAAAATATTTTTAGAGTAAAATATTATTTTGGATATGAATAATAGTTGACCAAATTTAGAGAAAAGATAAATTTATTGCAGTTAAAAAGTTAAGCAATGAAGTTTTAACTACTCTAATATAGACGACTTTTACTCAGTTAGCCAAAATTTGACTAGATAATGACATTTGGCTGGGTTAATGTCAATGCTCTTAGTAGTAGGAAAGGACCGGAAAATCAGTCAAGAAATCAACAATGAAGACCAATTTTAGTTCGTGGAAGTTTCACTTTTTAAAAAAAAAAACAGAAAAAAGTTGTACCTATTATTAAAAAATAAGTTTTTATATGTAAATTTTAGATTTATCTATTTTTTTAAAGAAGTGCACATAGTAGATTACAAATATCATTTATCATTAATATTTAGAAAAATTTTATCTTCAAGCCGGCGTGAAGAGAATCTAGTTAAATATTTACATAACATAATTTGATTTGAAATATAAATTTTAAAATGTAAATTTTACAAATAAAATATTATCAATTAAATGTTGTAAATGATATATTCTACTTACCAAGTTAAAAATAGAATAATTATAGTATTTATAGGCCGGCGTGGGGACACACTCCTATAAATCACTTTCATTTCTTAATTATAAAGAGAGAGTGAGGGAAAAAAAAAGGAAGTTCAAACCAAATTTGTTTGAGCTCTTTTATTGGCTTTACATTATTTTTTAAATTTATTATTAAAAAATTAATTTATTTTTATATAAATTTTATATTTATTTATTTTTTAAAAATGACGGCACTTCCTCACTCACGAGAATAACTATCATTTCTAATATCATTTATAATGTGAAGATTTTAATAGACCTAAACAAAGAATAATGAAGTTATTAGATTCTCAAACTCCCTAGTGTGGTAGTCTTATCATATAATAAGATATCATGCTAATTAAAATTAATTTTTTTTCCGAGTAATTGGATAAAAATACAACATTATTTATACTTTGAGAGTATCTAATAACTTTACAAAATTTTCATAAAAAAAAAAATTATTTATCATCATTTTTCTTATCATCACATAATTTGTTATTTGATAATAGATTTATAAATGAAATATAAAAATTAATTTCTAATTAATTAATATTAAATTATAAAATAATAAAAAAATAATAAAAATTAAAATAACGAGTAGCATCACTTATTTTATAATATATATTTGAGTGGAAATGGTGCGTGCTGTGTCATTTGTCACAAACAGAGCATATTCCACCTTTAAAAAATTAGTAAGGCGACTTTATGTTCATATGGGTGGCTTCTTCGATCCAGCAATTGATAATGGCCATTGCCAATTTAAAAGGGCTTTTTGTACGGTGTGCCTGCAATCTAATGCGAGATAATGCCCTCAGGGTAGACTTCATCTTTGCTCCAGTGTCATCAATTATGCTACAGCTCAGCACCAAATAATATAATGTAAATGATAGTCTGTTGGAGCACCCAATTGATAATTACATTTAACAATAGTCAATATAATTAAAAAATAATAATTTCTTAGATAAAACTGACTTTTCATTTACCAAATTTGATTATTTTAAAAAAATATATTATCTTTTTTAGTTGGTAGGACTAAAAAATAAAAGACTTCAGACTGCAGATTTCATAAGGAGGATTGAAGACAACAGGTACCAGAAATACTCACACTGATCTTCTTGAATATTAAGGTTTCATGCCAGCCATTATATTAATGTGAGATGGTAACTTGTGGCATGAAATTGCCATCAGATTCTCACTGCCAAATGTATAAAATAATTTTCTTATACAAAGAATACGTCAGGTTAAAGACTGCTTAATTGAGTCATTGGTAGCTTTTCTTCCCCACAATTTTAAGGAAACATAAAGCCGGCATTATCATTGCCTGGATTAAAGCAAAATCCAACACATAAAATGTTAGAAATTATCTTTATTCTATTCCTAAAACAGAGTTCAAATAAAGATATTAAGCAAGATTTAACAAGAATATATTCACGTACATGAACCAACCAGATCCAACACTAATAACAGATTAGACCTAACAGCAATATCATGTTATATACAGATTCGGACTACTAACAGATTCAGTCTAACAAATATTCAACCTAACAGATAACAGATAGATTAAGAATATTTTCAGATTGTAACAGAACAATATTAACAAGAAACAAAACCGTAGCAAGATCAATAATCAAAGAATAACAGAAATGACAGAAAGTAAACAAGAAAATAAGCAAGAAAAGAGCAACACAATCAATTTACGTGGTTCGACCCTAATGGTCTACGTCCACGGCAGGAATGGCCTCAGATCTTTATTGATAAGCAATGTCCTTCACAGAGAAGCCTCAGAAACACTCAAAGATTTACAAATCTCTCATCTCACTGTAAGAATCACACAGATTTCCTTCACAACAGTGAAAACCCTAGTTTCCCTCTTTGCTCTCTCTCTCGAAGAAGCTTTCACTCAATCGGCTGAAACATGTAAAATGAAGATTAGGTTTTCTGAAAGACCCATAGCGATACATATATATGGTGGCACAGATGGCACCACGTGTACAGATCCTGCGGCTGAAGATTAACTCCTCTTGATGCTGCTTACGAGTCACGTGCAGAACACGTGATCACCAACTCAGGCTTTTAACTTCAGCATTCCAGAATCTTCTACTCATTTAACACGGTAAAAGTCACAAAGACAAAAGGGGTCAGATCACATATAACAATAGCAAATAAAATTAATTGCCATAACACTACAAATCTCCACCTTGGCAAAAGATTTATTTGCCAAAATTATCAATTATCATCATTGGCTCATTCCTGCACTTATCCCCCTAATGGGGACTGACTCCAGACTCCATATTAATTAAGTTCAGACAGTGTCTGAACTTAGACCTTGGGAGTGACTTGGTCATCATATCAGAGGGGTTATCCTCAGTTGAGACCTTCTCCACACCTACAATCTTAGACTCTATAACATCCCGGACAAAATGAAGCCTTATATCAATATGCTTAGACCTTTCATGGTAAACTTGGTTTTTAGCTAAGTGAAGTGCACTTTGATTGTCACAGTGCACAGAAATATTGCCATTAAAAATACTTAACTCATTTGCAATGCCCTTTAGCCAAATGGCCTCTTTTATTGCTTCAGTCAATGCTATATACTCAGCCTCTGTTGTGGACAAGGCCACAACAGATTGTAAGTGTGACTTCCAACTAACAGCCCCTCCAAAAGCAGTAAACACATACCCAGTTAAGGATTTTCTAGTGTCTATATTTCCTGCAAAATCAGAGTCTACATAACCTACTAACTCACATCCTTTCTCAACACCCTTTCCATAACTCAGTCCTAGATTAGTAGTGCCAACTAGGTACCTTAGTAACCATTTGATAGCCTGCCAATGGGGTTTCCCTGGATTCCCCATAAACCTACTAACTATACTCACTGCATAAGTTAGATCAGGTCTAGAACAGACCATTGCATACATTATGCTCCCCACCATGCTAGCATAGGGGATTTGTTTCATAAAATCAATATCAGAATCTGTTTTAGCAACCTGATCTACAGAAAGTTTGAAATGTTGACCTAAAGGTGTGTTAACAGATTTCAAAAAGGTTCATACCAAATCTCTTTAGGACTTTAGAAATATAAGTTTTCTGGGACAGATATAAAACCTTTGCATTTCTGTCCCTTACTATTTCCATTCCTAATATTTTCCTAGCAGGGCCCAGTTCTTTCATTTCAAACTCAGATTTCAACATGCATTTAACTTCATCAATTAGATCATGGTCTTTACAAGCTATAAGCATATCATCTACATAAAGTAAAAGATATATCATTATTCCTTTTTCTTCCTTGTAATATACACAGCTGTCATAGCAACTCCTATTAAACTTATTACTAATCATGTGTGTGTCAAATCTCTTATACCATTGTCTAGGAGATTGTTTAAGACCATATAGAGATTTTTTAAGAAAGCACACAAGATTATTATTTATTTTATCAGTAAAGCCTTCAGGAGGTTGCATATAAAGTTCTTCTTCAATTTCACCATGTAGAAAAGCTGTTTTGACATCTAATTGTTCTAAATGCAAGTTTTCAAAAGCTGTATAGGCTAGCAGTAGCCTGATTGAGCTATGTTTCACCACAGGTGAGAAAATCTCATTAAAGTCGATTCCCTCTCTCTGTGTAAATCCTTTTGCTACAAGTCTAGCCTTGTACCTGGTCCCTTCTATCCCTGGTATACCATCCTTTCTTTTAAAGATCCACTTGGATCCAATGAGTCTGACTCCTTTAGGTTTAGGCACCAGAACCCAAGTTTGGTTCTTATTTAGTGACTCCATCTCCTCATGCATGGCTAAGAGCCATTTAGATGAGTCTTTACTAGATATAGCCTCTTTATAAGACCTAGGTTCTTGGTAAACAACATCATCAGCCACTGTCAAGGCAAAAGCTGTAAGGTCAGCCTGTCCAAACCTTTGAGGAGGTTTAATTACCCTCCTTTGTCTGTCTCTAGCCAGATTCCAAGATCTGGCTCCACCTTGACCTGTGTCCTCTGAGGTTTGATCCTCAGAGTCACTGTCATCACCATTTCCAGGTTCAGGTTGAGTGTCATCCTGCTCCACCTCAATCTGAGATCCTTCTAATTGTTTGTCAGTATTATTGATTGGCTGTGTTTCTTGTACCCGAGCCATATGTGACTCATTAAAAGTCACATCTCGGCTAACAATACACTTATGTCTACCAGGTCCATCTACCCAAAGTTTGTATCCCTTTACCCCTTCAGGATATCCTATAAAAATGCACTTAAGTGCCCTAGGTTCCAACTTATCAGTTTTTGAATGTGCATAAGCTACACATCCAAAAACTCTTAGGTAGTCATATCTGGGGGGTTTTCCAGACCATAACTCCTGTGGGGTTTTAAACCCTATAGCAGAGGATGGACATCTATTTATTAGGTGAACTGCAGTGGTGGCAGCTTCTGCCCAAAAGGTTTTGGGCAGTCCTGAATTAGACAGCAAACACCTAACTCTTTCTAAAATTGTCCTATTCATTCTCTCAGCTAAACCATTCTGTTGGGGGGTTTCCCTCACAGTCTTATGCCTAAGAATTCATTCTTTTTGACAAAAGAGATTAAATTCATTTGACAGGAATTCTAAACCATTATCTGTCCTTAGGGTTTTCAGCTTCCTACCCACTTGATTTTCCACTAAAGATTTCCACTCTTTGAACTTTTCAAAGGTGTCACTCTTGTTCCTCAGAATATAAATCCAGACTTTCCTAGAGTAGTCATCCACTAAGGAGAGAAAATAACTCCCTCCACTATGTGAATTTACTCTTGCAGGTCCCCATAGATCTGAGTGGACATAGTCTAAGGTTTGCTTAGTATTATGGGTTGCTGACTTGAAACTGACCCTCTTTGCCTTTCCAAAGATACAATCCTCACAGAAAGGTAAATTTCCTAGGTTCTGTTCAGTCAGTAATCCTTGTTTTTGTAACTCTATAAGCCCCCTTTGGCTTACATGACCAAGCCTCCTATGCCATAAGACAGACTTATTCTCTAAAGTGTTCTGTATAGAGGAAGCTTCCCCAACTACAGTTTCTCCAAGCAGTGTATATAACCCATTCTTAATAACCCCTTTCATAATTAGTAAGGAACCTTTAGTAACCCTAAGAACCCCTGCTTCAGACTTGAAGGTACAGCCTGATAAATCAAGCATACCAAGAGAAATTAAATTTCTCTTCAACTCAGGTATAAATCTGACTTCCTTCAAGGTTCTTTCAGTACCATCATGTAATTTTAGTCTAACTGACCCTATACCCATGATTTTACAGGACTTATTATTTCCTAGGATTACATGTCCCCCTTTTAATTCAGAAAAGGTTTCAAACCACTCTTTCACTGGACACATGTGGAAAGAGCAACCAGAGTCCATTATCCACTCTGTCTTAGAATCAACTTCACTTACTGTGAGTACCTCAGCACTCTCATAACCTTCCAGCACCACAGAGGCATCCCCTGCCTCTTTGATCTTATTCCCTATATTGTTTTTCTTATCAGGGCAATTCCTTTTGAAATGCCCTTCCTTATGACAATGAAAACATTTAAAATGTTTTCCCTTAGATTTAGACCTAGATTTCTTGATGTCACTCTTGCCTTTCTTTTCTCTTTTTTCTGTTCTGCCCCTAACAGATAACCCTTCCCCATGTTCCTGTTTGGTATCACCTTTGTTTTGTAATTCCCTAGTATGAAGTACAGATTGTACTTCATCTAAAGTCAAAGAATCCCTACCATACATCATGGTTTCTTTAAGGTTCTGATATGATGAGTCCAAGGAACTCATCAAGAGGATTGCTTGATCCTCATCCTCCACCTTAATATCTATATTAGCTAGATCTAGAATGATTTTGTTAAATTCATCGAGATGCTGTCCTATTTGAGTCCCAGGGTTCATTTTAAAGGTATAAAGTTTGGTTTTCTTGTGGAGCCTGTTGGCTAGAGATTTTGTCATATACAAATTCTCTAGTTTCAACCATATTCCTGCAGCAGTGTCCTCAGTGGCCACCTCTCTCAGGACTTTATCCCCGAGAGAGAGGATTAGGGCACTGTGGGCTTTCTGGAGAATGTCTTCTTTGACAGTCTCCCTATCTTCCCCTTTCAAGGAAGAACCCTTCTTCCTTTCACCCAAGAGGGCATCCTGAAGTCCATGTTGGACTAGGAGTGCCCTCATCTTTATTCTCCATAACCCAAAGTCATTATCCCCTGTGAATTTTTCTATGTCAAACCTCATTGTCCCCATCGACCTAGGCTCTAGATACCACTTGTTAGAAATTATCTTTATTCTATTCCTAAAACAGAGTTCAAATAAAGATATTAAGCAAGATTTAACAAGAATATATTCACGTACATGAACCAACCAGATCCAACACTAATAACAGATTAGACCTAACAGCAATATCATGTTATATACAGATTCGGACTACTAACAGATTCAGTCTAACAAATATTCAACCTAACAGATAACAGATAGATTAAGAATATTTTCAGATTGTAACAGAACAATATTAACAAGAAACAAAACCGTAGCAAGATCAATAATCAAAGAATAACAGAAATGACAGAAAGTAAACAAGAAAATAAGCAAGAAAAGAGCAACACAATCAATTTACGTGGTTCGACCCTAATGGTCTACGTCCACGGCAGGAATGGCCTCAGATCTTTATTGATAAGCAATGTCCTTCACAGAGAAGCCTCAGAAACACTCAAAGATTTACAAATCTCTCATCTCACTGTAAGAATCACACAGATTTCCTTCACAACAGTGAAAACCCTAGTTTCCCTCTTTGCTCTCTCTCTCGAAGAAGCTTTCACTCAATCGGCTGAAACATGTAAAATGAAGATTAGGTTTTCTGAAAGACCCATAGCGATACATATATATGGTGGCACAGATGGCACCACGTGTACAGATCCTGCGGCTGAAGATTAACTCCTCTTGATGCTGCTTACGAGTCACGTGCAGAACACGTGATCACCAACTCAGGCTTTTAACTTCAGCATTCCAGAATCTTCTACTCATTTAACACGGTAAAAGTCACAAAGACAAAAGGGGTCAGATCACATATAACAATAGCAAATAAAATTAATTGCCATAACACTACATAAAACGTATTAGTTTTATGTCATGCTGCATTAGGAAGCTAAAATATTCTTATGTCATGTTGTCCACAAAACTCTTTTTTAATGAAGTCAACTACAAAGTTTGGTATGGAAACTGCAACTATGTATTTATCGAACTTAGTTGTATGCTTACCTCAACTATACTAAGGAGAGAACCCATTAAAGCCATCAGAAGACCTGCAACCAAAACAAAATGATCTCCTTATAAATATGTTCTAATGAGTTATGCTACATACAGTTCGTTTTGTGTATTCCTTACACACTTAACTGATGTGATTAGTCAAGATAGTTATTTTATATTAAAAAAAATAACGCAGCCAATCACATTAGTGGAGTGTATAATGGAGTACGCAAAAATGACTGCACATTAAATTTTTGAAAAAGTTATTGTCAAGAGTTCACTGGAATATCACAAGCATTGGGCATGTTGTATGCACATCACCCTCACACCTCTATCACATTGCAACTTGTAGTTGACTTTGGAATGACGTGGTCAAAATGTAAAACTGATCTAAAGGGCTATTCCATAGTTTTATATAGCCAACCGTCAGGCAAATGAGTTATTTAGAGAAAATCATATAACATTAATTTATGTCCAGAAGCGTATGATTTTGCAGATGATGTTTTGATAACTTTTTTAACCAAATATAAGATGAAACTGAAAAAACTGAAGTATTTTCTTTAAGTCGAAGTACAAATATTTACCAAAAAAGGGAAGAAGATCAAAAGCTGCACAAACCGAAAAAACAAGCTGTTCTTAGAAGAACGAAACACCACACTCTTAACTGGCAGCAGCACCTCTATACTCCTTGCCAGAGGGTTCATGATGAACCGTTCATCAACAGAGAATATTTGTTCAATGTTAAGGAATCAAATTTAGCCAAAACAAAAAATGCAGAAATAGCTAAAGAAATACACCTTTGATTTCAATCAAAGGATAGTATTTGTGAAAAGGATATTTAGTGCAAGGGTTAATAACCTGCCAGATTGAAAAAAATCTAAGTTTAGAAACCCCACATAAATGTCCACCAACACATGTACATGGATGAAAATCCCACTTCAAAGAATCCCAGACTTGGGTTGTCTAAATTGCAACTTTGGAAACAAAAGCATGTGGTGGCATGTTCAAAGTTATCTGGGACAATGTATGCTCACCAAACATGAGATATCCCATGACTGCAACACCCCCATATATAACTACACGCAACAGGAACCTGCACAGAAATGAGAAGATAAGTTGCAAGTAATAGAGAGGCAAGTAGGTGTGCGCCCAAGGGGAACCACAAAGTTATTTCACCATATTATGAGTGCTTTGCTAAATTTTGTCTTGTCCGCCATTGACTGGTAGATATTTGGAAACACACAATTGATAAATGGAATGAAATGGAATGCCACCCCAGTTCATAACTTGAGCATTTGATGGAACCCAATGCCATCTATTGTACCAAGGAAACATGCACATAGCCCATAGGGTTATCAAAACTGTGGCGAAGACCTCACCAGCTATAAAATAGATCACAAGAATTCAGCTATATACACAATCTCAGGAACCTCTCACAGAAAAAGTTTACAACACTTGAAAGATATGAGGTCACGTGGAGATCCCTCATCCAAACAGTTGGCAGAACAATCAGGGCACTTAAGAATTCCAAACCAATGAGAGTCCAGATGAACACCAGCCCAGTCCAATGATGTTCCAGGGGATAGTTTGGTAAGATTATCTCCTGCCAAAATTATAAACTCTACACAATAGGAATGCACACATGGGAAAAAATCTTACTAAAATCTGACAAAGCACCAAGTACATCCGGTTCAAGCAATCAGGATCAGAGTGCCACTTACATATAATTCAGTATACAAAAGAATCTGCACAAAGATCCATAAATACACTAACATCAGAGATTTTGGAAATGAGAAAACCGAGATGTAAGTAAAATAGACTATAAATACATATGTGCACTCTTTTTCAAATCCCAATATTCCCAATTTAAAAATTCTGAAGAAAATAGAGCTCAACCATATAATTCAGAACGAATTTAATGCAGTCAAATCATCGTGTCTTAAAATGTGCTATGAACCGACCAAATATGATCAACTATAATGTGTTAATATGACAGTAGAGCAGCAAAGATTTGCCATCAATCACTGTAAAGAACTATCCTCGAGCAACTTATAAACAAGATATCGTGCTTCTGTTTAAAGTTATAAGCAACTCATAGATATGACAAGACGTCCAAATCTTCCAAAGGCAGCTTCTCCTAAATCTGGGTAGGTTATGATACCTTTATTGCTCTCAAAACAGTATCTCATGAGGGAGGCAGTGTAACAACATAACTGCAAAAAGAACTAGCACCACCAAACTAGCCCAGCCACCTTCTTTCACCGTGTAAGGTGTAGAAAGACGGCGACACCAGCCAGTACATCAACTCCTGCCACAAAACAATGCAATGTGACGAATTCATTCCAAAGAGAGCCGCCGAAAGTAGAAGTTCAAATCGAAGAGCATAAACAGATGACAAAAGCCCGATTCACAAGATTTTCGATAAGGTGAGCTATTACTCAAAGTTGAACCTTTGATTTCCTTAGTATGAGAAACATCAAAGTTGAACCTTTGATTTCTACCACATTAGACATTCTCTTTCAGTAATGAATATTATTTCTTGACAATTTTTTCACAGATATCAGGAATCTCAGCATCAGTACTGGTAGAGTGTAACATATATCAAAAGGAAGCTCGGATATGTTAATTATACAGTAACAGAACACCATTAACGAGGCTTACCATTGAAGACAGTCTGAGTAAAGCTACAACCATGACCAATGGGTAACTCCCCAGTCAGCTGCTTTTTAAATGAGGCCTTCTCTGGTAACGATGACTGACCTCTTGAGATCCTATTCAAGTTTTCCTTCCGATGAATTCTTTCCTGATCAGAAAGTAAAGGAGGCTTTCCATCCAGGTCTGAACTGCTTTTACTACGATCATCAAAGCTTGAATATATGGCACTTGAACCAACTCTAAGAAATCCAAAGCTTGGTGATGCTGTGATGGTATAAGAATCAGTAGTCACTTTGCCACAAAATGAGAAAAAGACCGACGAGAGTCTAAAATCACTGCTTGTTAAACAAATATCCGTTTGGGCATGATAACTATTCGCATTTCCCAAGTCTCAAATGTTAGGGGTTCAATATGCCTTATCATATACACACTGGACTACTGCAAACCAATAAGCATGATAACTATTTGTTGGCACCGAGGTCATTAAATGCTACAATTGAATTGGAAGACCGGGATTTCCCAAACCAATCCTGCATAATTCTCAAGGGCTGCCGAAAAAATCACACATTATTGAAATAGGGACATAAGCGGCAACAGTTTTTTTCAAAATACTCATCAAGCTAGATAGTGAGTGATCTCTCAAATCTCATAATCCAAACAAATTTAGCATAAACGTTAATAGGGGAAAGGGTCCCTAAACTGGCAAAGGAAAATTGATTTGTCAAATCATGGAAAAATAACTATAAGACACTGTGTAGAGCGGGTCTCCTCCCACACGCTTCCCTTGACATCGAAGGCTCCATAAGTTTGGGAATTATATACTAATACCATCCCAGTCAATGATCATTTGATAATGACCTTACATATATATATATATATATATATATATAAAAGTTAGCTAGATTTTCTGTTTAACTAGATGAAACAAAAACAAAAAAAAATCCATAGGAGTTGGAATGTGATTCCTTGAGCAAGCATCAAGTACTTGAATGGATTCTCCAAGTTGTCTTCTAGCTTGCACGATAAGGCTTCCCTAATTAAGAGTCTGCTTCTTGCCTAAGAAATGAACATATATATTCTTTCCGGCCAACTGCAGGCAAGTCTTCCTGTTTCTTGGATCGGATAAAACACACACACACACACATATATATATGAAATTCATTTCTTGTCGATCCCTAGGACTCATAATATTACTTGTCACAAAACCATTTCAAAGGATCGAGAAGCTAGAGAAAGATGGGCACAGCTATGACGAAATTTTCTTCCGGTATATATAGATACTATCGATTTTTGAATATCTCCTCTATCTTTCTCTTGCCATTTCTGATCCGTCCTTAATTTTTTTTTTTTTTTTTCTGAATTAAGAATATATATATATCCCTGTTGTATATAGCTGGTGAACGGATAGATATAATATATATAGAGAGACAGAGAGAGTTCATTTTCAAAATGAATGCAATTTTGGGATGTCCTTGATCATGGTGGTCTTTGAACCATCCTACCCTGTGATTCTTCTATATACGCATTCTCTACTGCATTTTCTTAATTACCTTAATTCTTTATTATATTATTGGCTCCTTAGTGATCCTATTGTTATTTTAATTACAACACTAAAATTTCCACTTCACCCATGTTGATCATCCACAAATCCATCTATTGCACCCGATGATCCCTTCTATTTAAATGGCCATTTCTTGAATGAAAGACGCTTCGATTTTCAATTCCTACTAGCTAGGCACATCTCGATTTTCACTTCCCAATAAACCTTTTGTATTCCACTTCAATCGTAGTTACCATATAAAAAATCAAGTCTTTATTTTTTTCCTTATTTTCCTATTAGAATGAGTAACCCTTTTTAAGTATTATACAGGAAATGAAGAAAAGAAGGGCAAAGAAATCGGTCCGATATTAGACGATTGCTACGATAAGCTTTTTCAAAATTCCAGCCACAAGAAGTGGGAGTTAGCTGACTTCTACAGGGCAGTATGCGAAACGGTCGAGTAATGATCATCAACCTTTAATTTGCTTCCATATATATATATATAGATATATCAGATATTTGTTCAGATATAAACACATTAATTAATTCGTGTACAATATTGATCATAATTTTCTAACAAGTTTTCGGTCTGTGACAACATGCATTGGCGTATTTTGACAGGCAAGTCAATGTAAAACTTGGTTACACACAAATTCGTGTACCAGAGGCTGGGAAACTCCGGCTCGCCTTTGACGTAAGCCCTTGCCACAAATTATTAAAGCTTATCGTAATAAATGCTATATAAGTCCATAAAAGTTTTAACGACCGCTAACAAGCACATGAATGCATGCATGCATGTTTAATTAAAAATTATGCATTATATATGGTTAATGCTGCCTGCAGAATCACCACCGAGCTGAAGGAAAGTTGACGAAGGATGAGTTTCAACAGATCTTCCGAGAAGTGGTTTTGGGCACAGGGTTTACTGGCATTGGAATAAAGGATTCACTCTACATCTTTGGTGTCCCATTAACTGCATTGATGGTCAAGCAAGGAGTACTGCCACGGGCAATTCCTAATGAAATTTTCATCCCAGCCATCACTTCTGTCACTGTCTTGATTCTGGCAACACTTAACAAGTTATGAAATTAAGATCATATTACAATATTGGAACTACTGGGTTTTCTTCAGTTGATTTCATAATTTATTGGCGCGCCCTGAGTACTGATTGAAATATATTACATAATGCCTCGCTGAGCAGCATGAGCGAGGGTCTTAGTCGACTGTAATACATGATAATCTCTGCTAAGAAGTGCTTGTTATATTTACGATCTCATGGATTGGATATATGGCAATATGTGTGTGCTTCTCTTATTCATGGCTAAATGATCAATAGTTTTTCATTCCCATGTAGAATAAAGCGTACGACGTCCAAGGTGTGACCTCTAACTAGGGCATTCTCATTCATCAGGTCAAATGAGATGTTTGGTCAAATTTTACATAATTTGATTAAAAAATCATTCATATTAAATTGGATAAATCTAAAATAATTTGAACTTTTGCTACAATAATTGACTAAATATGAAAAACTACTATTCATTCATCAAATATTAAAATATTAATTTCTCATTTCAAATAAATAAATTAAATTAATTAAAATATAATTAACATTTAACATTTAGAATATAATTATTATTAACATTTAATAATATTTTTTTAATATTAATTTAATTAGAATATAATTATTATTAACATTTAATAATACTTTTTTAATATTAATTTAATTAGATAATAATTATTATTAACATTTAATTGGTAGAATTACAAAATGTGATAAAAGAAATTAAATTAAAAAATTATTAATTTAATAATATTTTATTATATAAAGAATGAATGGCTAATCCAATGTGGAGATTGAATTAAGATGTAATAGAAAAATACAAAAAAGTGTTGATATTAGCCAAATTTAAAGATGAATTTGACCAAACCGATACCAATACTCTAAGCATGCAAACTATCCCAACAACTAGCAGCCACATGTAGCCGGCAAAACTTATCTATTAACAACTGAGATAGAGTTTTACTGCTCATCATCTCACGCTACACACTAAACTTTTTTTTATTTTATTTTTTGTTTTATTCCTACTAAATTAATTGAATTCTTTTAACTATCATTCATGCACCATATATTTGGTAAGAGAAAAAAATAAAAAATAAATAAAAAGTTATGCGTGGTATGTGGTGCAGGGACGATGAGTATAATTTTTCATTAAAAAATGATATTGCAATTTTAGGTTGTGTAAGTCTCGAATACTCATTTTTTAAAAATTTTGATAAATTTGATTCACTTAAAAAATTTTAAAAATTATTTTTTTTAATAGTGAGTCCTATTTTTTCAAATAGAATACGTGAGACTATATACCTTAAAATTATATTTAATATTAGTCTAACAATGACATAGAAATACACGTTTAGAAACTTGGGTTTGGCTGAATGATTTATTCACTAACATGGCCATACAGAAATCACTTTAGGGGGAAAAAGAATATAAAGGTAGTAACCCAACTCACTCTTTATTGCAATATTGGTACTCTGTTATATATTTATTGGAGGTAAGCTAAACTCGATCGGTTTGTGTTCATGCTCACGTTTATCTATCTACTGATCTATATCAAATGAACTCTTTGTAACACTTAATTCGATCTGGCCCCATTTTATTATTGGTATATATCTATCTTAGAGACCGTTTTGTTATCCATAGGAACATTCTGATGAGTGTGCGGGTTGATTTTTAATTTGAAAAACAAAAAGAAAGGAAAGGACTCTTTTTGGTTTGGTTTTAACTTCTCTCGAGTCTTATCCTAATTTAGCAAATCAAAGTTCCCCTATTTTTGTAAGGGAGCGAACCCCAAGAACAGTAAACATCAGCTGGCTTTTCGCGCTTCTCTCCAACTGTCACGGTTTGTAGAGGTTGTAGGAGATGAACGAGTCTCAGTCTCTCTGAATCACAAAGACCGGGGGGTGGGGGGGAGGCGTTTCGTGGGCTCTGAGTCAAAAGTCATCACAGAGAAACTTAAAGAAGTAGGACACGCGAATCTTAGTTTTGAACTTTTGAACAAGTTCAATCCGACACAGCTTTAGAAAATAAAGCAAGAATTCGATCCGGCACAGCAACGTCGATCTTGCCCACTTCATTAGTGACAAGTGTCCAGATCTAGACATTACATTGTACGAATACTAGGTATACCAGCTGTGACAATATCGTTACCCCAACCAATTGAAAATTTTGGAGACCAAAAATTAACGCCTCCATGACCCGTTGTTCTGGTTCAGAAAGAAAAGGCACTCTTTGGTTCAATCGCTCTTTTCGCTTCCTTTAGAAAAACAGAGAAACATAGATAAAGAGATGACATTGAAAGATTCAACATTTTCTGATCCTTCTCTGTCGATGCATTGTTGCACAATACACTTCTGATATATATTTTTTTCATCTGGGTCTTCATGATTTCGCTCGAACAAGTATCATCCAATACCATTTCGTGTTTGCGTCGAAAAATCGCTCTCTAAAGAGAGTGGGAATGTGAATAAAAACAAATAGAAGGAAGAAAAGCATAGCAAAATGAGCAAGGAAAGCGGTGTTCTAAAGGCATGGGAGGCCACGCTGCGCAAGACACAGGCTGCAAAAAAACGTGCCAACAGCCTCTTCGGCACGATATCGGTAGCCCATGCAGACGATGACGACGACAACAACAATGATGACAATGACAACAGTGGAAGTGGCACCGGCGAAATATATCATGCAGACAAGGTTCTCCCCAATGGTGACTACTATACAGGCCAATGGTCCGACAGCTTTCCCCATGGACAGGGGAAGTACCTTTGGACCGACGGGTGCATGTACGTGGGAGAGTGGTTCAGAGGCAAAACTATGGGGAAAGGTAGGTTTAGCTGGCCTTCCGGTGCTACCTATGAGGGCGAGTTCAAGAGCGGTTATATGGATGGGACCGGTACTTATACGGGGTCCAACGGGGATACCTATAAGGGACAATGGATCATGAATTTAAAGCATGGCCATGGCGTGAAGAACTGTGTCAATGGGGATTGTTACGAAGGAGAATGGCGGCGAGGTTTGCAAGAAGGTGTAGGGAGGTATCAATGGAAGAGTGGGAACCATTACGTAGGAGAATGGAGGAACGGAGAGATTTGTGGTAAGGGTACATTTATTTGGACTAATGGGAACAGATATGATGGGTATTGGGAAGATGGGCTGCCTAAAGGGAATGGAACTTTCAAATGGCCAGATGGGAGTTTTTATGTGGGGAACTGGAGTAAGGATCCAAGTGAGCGAAATGGGACTTATTATCCATCAGGGTCATCCCCAGAAGCGAATCTTGAATGGGATCCTCAAGATGTGTACAATTTTGATTTGAGTGAATGCAGGATTTGTCCTGGAGAGAAGGTTTCCATTTTGCCATCACAAAAGAAGCTTGCAGTGTGGAGGTCATCGAAGTCCGGGGATGGTTTTAGGCCTAGGAGAATGTCAGTTGATGGAAGGGTAAGCGTAGGCGTGGAGAGCAGAATGAAAATGTGGGATGGTGATAGGGATGAATCTAGTGGTTTTGCTCGTAGGAATTCAATGGCGAGCAGAGATTTGGAGGATGATTTGTTGGGTCTTCATATCGATGATGCAAGGGGAAACCCCGGATTATCAATGAAAGTACCCAGGAAAGCAAAGCGACAAGGAGAGACAATAAGCAAAGGGCACAAGAATTATGAGCTCATGCTCAATTTGCAGTTGGGAATCAGGTATTTATTACTCATATTTTTACTCTGTTTTCATTTGATCTTCTCACTCAAATTCTAGAATTATGAGAAGTTGTTCAATCCATTATAATTTTGCTTGCTGCAATGGTATATCATATATGCATGTTTTCTTATGTTAAGGAAACTTTATTTCTTATTCACTTGTTAATGAACAAAAGTGACTGCTCTAAAGATACAAAATTTATGAACTGGAAAAAAATAGGCTCATACCTTTTTTTTTCCTTTTCCTACTTCAATTTCACAGGTAAAAAGCTTAAAATTTCCCTTCTATGAGTTTTAGTTTATATATGACTGCATATTATTATTTTTCGCTCACTATGGGATTGATGGACAGGCATTCTGTTGGAAGACCCGCTCCAGCTGCATCCCTTGATTTGAAGCCTTCAGCTTTTGACCCCAAGGAAAAAGTATGGACGAGATTTCCTCCTGAAGGATCCAAGTACACCCCACCACACCAGTCCTGTGAATTTAGATGGAAGGATTACTGCCCATTAGTGTTCAGGTATTACATATTGTTTCTGCTGTCTGTTTTCTAGTGCACATATGCAATTAATGCTTGGTTACCACTGTCGAAAATTAGCAGTAGAGCCTTCCAAACTGGATCATGGGTTATCGAGTATTGCTGAGCATCATGTGGGAGCAGGACTTGAATCAGAGGACTGTCTTGAGAAGAGGAGGGGGATCCAATAAAAGACTTTGATAGGATGATGATTGGATCATATCAACCTTTAGTCTACATGATAAAGACTATAAAAAGGCAGAAGCAGATGATTTTTTTTTTTGTTATTATAATCTTTAAATGTTTATCATTTCTCATCTTTAGGACTTTAAGGAAGTTGTTCAATGTGGACCCTGCTGATTACATGATATCGATCTGTGGAAATGATGCTCTTCGGGAACTCTCCTCTCCTGGTAAAAGTGGTAGCTTCTTTTACTTGACCAACGATGACCGCTACATGATAAAGACTATAAAAAAGGCAGAAGCAAAAGTGAGTCGTACAGAGTTTTACCCACATATTTGTCGTTTGAAACACTATTTTCCGGTTTTAATCCGGTGATTGATTTGCACAGGTGCTTTTAAGGATGCTTCCAGCTTATTATAACCATTTCCGGGCCTTTGAGAACACTCTAGTTACCAAATTTTATGGTCTGCATTGTGTTAAGTTAACCGGGCCCATCCAGAAGAAGGTAAAACTGCTATTAGTCCCATAGCAACCTGTGCAAGAAATTTGCATGAATGTGACAAGGCCATCAATTCCCATTTTTTCTTTCGATATCAAGTAATATGAGTGTATGAACACTATCATACTATCAACTTAGTAGCTGCATCAACTCGTATGTGTTTGGTTCTGCATAACAAGCAATAAAAAGTACTTTTGAGTCCACCACCACTTACATGCGCACAACTAATGTGATTGATTATATAGGTACGGTTCATAATCATGGGGAATCTCACGTGTACTGAATATTCCATCCATAGACGCTATGACTTGAAGGGATCTTCCCTTGGCCGCACAACAGATAAGTCTGAGACAGAGATTGATGACACCACTATCCTTAAAGACCTTGATCTAAACTTCATATTCCGACTGCAGAAGTCATGGTTTCAGGAGTTTTGCAGGTGATGTAGTTTAAGGCCCTTCAATCTCTAATTGCTTTATTCAGTTCCCATCATGTCAACAACAACCATTGCCAACACATGGGGCACAATTTCCTTTCCTTTTCTTCTCTTTCATTTTCTTTGTTGGCCTTCTTAAATGTACATTTGTTCTTGTAGGCAAATTGATAGGGATTGTGAATTTCTCGAGCAGGAGAGAATCATGGACTATAGTCTTTTGGTGGGTCTTCACTTCAGAGAAATATCACCTGCTGGTGACCTGATTCCTTCCCAATCCCGGACTCCAACTATTGGTCATTTTTCACTCTTTCATATGATTATCCTCTATATATTCATAATCTCACACATATGCTTTTCGCTTACAACAATGGAATGTTGTCCTTCTTGCAGGTGACTCCCAGGATGAAGGAGCTCCAGCTCGTCTTTCACGAGCAGACATGGACCAGATTCTTCTTGATCCATCCAGGTGAAATTTCTATGTTAAATCATTACTAATAGTCAATGTGTGAGATCTTCACGATGTACAAGTATATTTCTACATGTCCATGATCTACTTTCGATCAGAAAACATACGATACAGATCTATCACGGACTGTAACAGGAGTACAAAATGAGAACAAAACTCTTACCACGGAGAATAAAATGAACTGGTTTTTGAAGGATAGGCCTCGTATGTACCAACAATGACGACTTTGATACAACTAAAAGACATTAAAACAGCTCTAGATCGTTGTCCTCCAAACTACAGATAGATGTTTTGATATAATGGTGTATCTGAGTATTGCAGATGGGCTAGTATTAAGCTTGGCTTGAACATGCCTGCACGGGTGGAAAAGACTGTGAGACAAAGTGGTTATGAATATCAGATCCTCGGAGAACCAACCGGGGAGTATTACGAGGTTGTAATGTTTTTTGGAATAATTGACATACTTCAAGACTACGACATCAGCAAGAAGATCGAACATGCATACAAATCCATCCAATACGACCCCACCTCCATATCTGCTGTTGATCCAAGGCAATATTCAAGGCGCTTCCGGGATTTCATATTTCACATATTTGCCGAAGACACTTGAAACAGATCTTTCAAGTAGTTTTGATTGGCTCTTTTTGTCCATTATATGCTTTACTTCGTTTTATATACATCTACAGATAATATAATTATATGTTTCGGCTAATTACAGATATGCTATAAACAGGAGCGCCACAACTCACAAGTGTATCATCTAGTTGTAAAACTGCAACAGAATTTATTATGTTGATCAATTCTTTGGTCTAATGAGATAAACACGTGTATGTGATTTGTATTTTCTGCTTTCAATTGAGAATTGTATATGGGGAAGATGAACTTATTAATTATTTGTTCCATTGACATTGGTCCTCTCCTTTATTATTATTTTTTCTTTCTCCCTTTTTTGGTGATAAAGATGAGCATGATAGAAAATAAATTAGTGCAGTAGTAAAGAGTACACAAAAATAACTATATATATAGAATTTTTGGAAAATAAAACTGCAGACAAAGCCGTAAACACGCCAATACCATCACATGAAATAGAAATCACTAGGAGATGGAACAAAAAGGATTAAAAAAAAAACTATCTATTGTGTTATTACTTGGTTATAAGTCAATGACAATATAATAATTCAAATAAATAACATTTTTGGAGAAACCATAGCTAGTTTCTCCGCTGGTTGAGTTTTATGTGAACAGCATTCAAGGAGGGAGATGTTTCAAAAGGTACTCTCTCTCTCTCTCTAAAAAAGCATCTTGAGTAATACTATTTATCATTCTTTTTATCATCATCCTCTCATTATTATATGATGTTATATTAAATGATTGAAGACTATATATTATATTTATCATCATCCTCTCATCATTCTATGATTTGGTATTAAATGATTGAAGATTATATATTATGTTTTATGTGTGAGCCTATCATTTATGTCACATCAAGAAATGCTGAAAAGATGATGATAAATAATTTTTTCCTATCGTGTAAGCATGTTTGGGGAAGAAATGAAAAGCATGTTTTTTGCCTCACTCGAATCTCTTGTCCAAACGGAGACCGTTCTAACTGCTAAGACATTGCTGAATTTAAGCTTGGATTCGTTTTCTTGTTTTATTTTTAGAAATCAGACAGAATTTTCCTGCAAGTTGCTTTAGGTCAGAGCTTTTGAGATTACGAGGATCTTGCTTCGGCAAGACCTGCAATGTTAAATATTGTTAAGTTCCTAGAAAGGGGAAAATTCGGAAAACTTTATGCATTTCTGTTCGATCGTAATTTGGAAGGATTTTATACGGTTGATGAAATTCCTACACGAGGCAGTAAGTTATTGAACAATGAAACCTAGACATCAACAGAAATACCAAAAACCACGTATTGCCATTAACAAATGCTCCGATTGATCAAAGCATTCACCGACAAACATAAACGCTCTAAAAACCAAACAGCTAAAAACCCCAAAATGCGTCTCTGCTCGCATAACATACTTTATTTTCACCTAACGGCTAACATCCCAAATCCAACTACATATTTAGCCAAACGCTATTTTCCACAAACCTTTTTGAATCTGATAGCTGGAAGTTTTCAAGTAGCTCATTCAAAATTGCCTCCATAGCTTTCTATCAATCGCTTGCCTGCTACAGCAGTGATGCACTGACTAGTAGCATTCCTCCTGAACGAACTTTTTCCTTGAAATAGTACGTGGGATAAACTCATGCTTTCTTATTTTATGTCAATCCAAACATTGGGCAGTCCCAACCAGTGCCGGGGTACAAATTTTTGTGACCAACATCCAACCATCAGCTTTCTTCTGTAAACTTCCCATTTTTCCCAACTTGCACCCTTTTCATCACCACCTATCCAGTTTGGGAGCTCAGCACAAGCTGATAAAAAGACAGAAAATTTATTTAGGACATGGATTAATAAGAGCATTAGCAAAGTAATCTACTGCAATTCTCCAACCCCCTGATATGGGGAGTGGGTTGACTTGTGGCACAAAAAATTTTACATTCTGACCAAAATTTCACCTTAGTTTCAATTGTCACTATACCTACATCCCATGACAGATATGTACATCGTGGGCACGGCAGGCAAATTACTACCTCATACAGAACATGTAAGTATATGTAATGCACCTGCACTGGGGAAAAAAAATTATGCAATTGCACATGGTAGAGAGGGAGAAAGAGACCTGTTCAAAGGCAGGCACTTGCAAAACTCCACGACATGCTCTCCAACAAAGCTTAATAAAAATGGCAGCAGGACTGCAAAAAGGTGACGCTGAATTAGTGTTGTGCCAGCCCACAGGATTGATCACAACAGTAGATTCTTCAAAACCTGAAAAAAGGAAAGGAATTAGCAAATTCTGCCCGGTAAAATATTTACAAATGAAATAGTGACACTGATTTTTTTGAGAGTATAGAAACTCGGAAGCAAAAAGCTACAAAAAAAAAATTCTGATTAACAATTTACCATATATGTTCTCATAATGACCTCACACAAAGAAATGGCCATCCCACAAAGTTTGTCCTTCATGCTGCTTTGGCATAGGAATAAAGTCCTGATTTATTTTACTAAGTTGCTGCTGTTGCTGCCACCTCTGGTATACGTTTAGATGATCAGGAGCCTCATATCCCTGCCAGTTTTTCTGGTTTTCCATTTGGACTTGCAAATTTGGGACTTGTTTTCCAGGAAATGGAAAACGTATCATACCCGTATTGCCCTTACTTGCTTGATGATACGATTGTGCAGTGTGAGTGATAGGCTTGTCAAACACAGTGTCCTTAGTTGGCAATGGCAACTGATATCCATCTAGCCAGCTATAATCATCCAGCTTCAAAGTCTCTTTCTCCAAAGTAGTCTCAGACAAGGACTCGCTCGCTCGTTTTGGAGGAACAGGGCCAAATCCAGGTGGAGGACCAAAGTGCCTCAGTGGCCTGCTCATTCGATTCTTTCTTAAACTTGTTGGCAAGGTCATTGATGAGTTGAGAGAGAGACTATCAAAGCTGGCTCCAGTAGACATAGTTGAATCAAACTTGGATGGTATCCTGTAGTCAGAAACCTGAGCAAAAAGCTCATTGCCAGCACTGATATCCAGAGCCTGTGGGAGGGCAACTGAGACTGCAGCAGGCTGCAAAACTTCAAAATGTTCTTGCAAACTAGGTTTTCTGACAAGCCTATTCTCTGTTAAGTAAAAACTGTTCAATCCATTGGCAAGACAAACTTGTTGCTCCAGCAGCCACTTTGAATTACATGGTTGTATTGATTGCAGATGCGGGGGCAGAATGGTAGTAAGAGATATTGGAGCATTTGGGGCAATTGAATCAGTATCTAAAGTGCTCTCTGATATTTTACCACCAAGTGGGGCTGAAACAGATTCAATACAACATCCCTTATCACCCAGGGAAGCATTGCCACCAGGGGCATGAAAATTGTAAGAAAACTTGGGATCAAGGACATCTGCATGATTATCAGTCACAGATGGTTGGAAAACAATAATCTCATCCTCTTCTTCTCCTTCTAAATATGGCTGTGCCTCTGGCTGCAAATTTCCCACATTCACTTTCTTTACCGGTGAATGTCCCATGCCATTCGAAACAGGCATCTCCAAAGAACTAGTAAGCACAAAATCATCACATATATGAGATTCATTGCCAATCGCAAACTTCTTCAGCATTGGATCAAAAAATACATATTCTTGCTCAACCCGAACTATGCTAACAAGAGACTTTCCAGCTGCTATAATCCTTTGAAAGCGAGCTTTTCTCTCCTTATCACTATTATCACTTCCCAAAGATTGCTTCCTTGAAAAATCAAGAATCATATGTGCAGGAACGAGAGGGAGAAAACCTCTCAATTCGTAATCCTCCCACAGTGCAAGCCGATTGGCAGTTTCACCTTCATCATACCTTGTCATATTAACAAAACAAGTTTCATCTTCATCCTCAATAGCAGAAATTAAGCCACTCAACAAGAGCTTGTTCAAGAATGAAACGCAATTACTCCAGAAAAATGACCTAGCAGCAGCTTCTTTCTCCTCAACTTCACTGCCAGCTGCAATTTCAGTATGACAGGCTAACCACTCCATAAAAATCAGCACTCCAGGCAGTAAATAGCTTTTCAATGGATCAAACAGTTGCATGCATCTCTCAAGTATAAGCCCCATAAACTCAAAGATGGCAGTATATGCATTCTGAAGCAAAACTGAACGTTGTAACATTTTAGCACACGACTGATTCTCATCTTCCCTACTAACATTGTGAGCTGTGGCTATAAGAATGGTTATAAGCCTAAGAATAATCATTCCACTGTCTGCAGCATTTGAACCAAAATTGTATGCATCTTCCGGCCCAGAAGAAAGAAGCTCAAGCAAATCAAATCTAACCATAGAGAAAACATCACCAAATGTTTCCAGACTGTAGAATATATTATATATCAGAAAGCATTCATTTCATAGGTATATCTTAAATACACCAGAAATATAAATGTTGATGGCAAATACCTTGTACGAGTGAAAAGAATACCATTAAGTCGAACAAACTTAATGCTGAAAGCTTTAGAAATATCAGATATACTGGATGCACTCTCCTTAGCAGATCTCACATCTGTTTTATCATGTTTCAAGAGAGGCATTGTTCCACCTCTTCCTCTTCTTTTCCCATGTATTCGCACACGTGCAGTCCTGATTGAGGAAGCTTTTCCATCATCAAGCAGCTGGGAAAAGCTTTGCCGATTCTGAGGAAAAGCAATGTATGATGTAATTTGGCACCAATAAATATAAAAAAGCCATACACCTGACCCCCATCCTTTTTCTCCATTTTTATTAAATGTTTTCCAGCCATAAAATAATTCTTAGGTACGTATCAGTTTGTATAATGAGAATAGGTCTTGTAACCCTATAATAACAAAATAAACACATATTTTCCGCCGTACTTCTTCATGCATGAGAGAAAACCTCATTTTGGCTAAAGAAACAATACCTTCTCAAATGCAATAATCAAATTATCTCTTGCATTTGAAAATGGGTTATCAACTGCCAGACTTCGGAAATAGCGAAAGATTGTCACCAATTCATCCCCGGAATATGAAGCCAATAATGCAAGCTGAAATAAGCAGAGTACAAATTAGCATGATAAGAAAATCAAATATGAAAAATATGGGACAGGTAAGATAAAATCATGATAACAATGGTTTAGAAGCAAAACCTGATGATGAGGGTTGCCACTTGAAGGCCAGATTGAAGAAGCTTGCATATAATAACTTGATGCCGCGGCGTAATCTCTACTTTTGGAATCAGCATCCCCATATAACCCTTTATAACGCGATAGGTCACCCAGATAAATCAGACAACGATGACAAGAAATCAAGCCTTTCTTCATCTCAGCAGATTTATTTCCTTCTTTATACACTATGAACTCATTCTCTGGATCACCTGGAAAATAATTTAGGGGTAGACCATACTTTCCTCTGATTTTCAACATCAGATCATGATAAAATCCAGTTGCTTCAGAAAGGAATGTTTTAAACTGAGAGCGTATTTTTGAGATTCGATCAGGTCTTGAAGAAGATTTCCCATCGTGGATTGTGGCTGAACCATTTGAATCCAGAGAATCATTGAGGTGTGAACGAAGCTCCTCAATTCGCCTGTAATGCAACTGCCACAGACCAAACTCAATATCATGTTGTTCAGAGAAAGTATGATCCTCAAGTATAATTCCTTCGAAATTGTCTCGCATCCGATGCCAAGCAATGGGATCTGATGGAATTCTCGCCCGGGCCAGTCCCGTGCGTTTGTTCTCCAAGTTGACATTCTACAGCACAGTACATGTCAGTAAAAAGATGTTCATAATTCTTACTCAAAAAGGACAAATAATTGATGGTAAAAGTTGCTCATATTAAGCAACCAGCTAGAACAGCCTAACCAATTAGCTACCAAAAGCTTAATAACAGATGCCTTATGATAAATAACTGAGATGCTTAATTATAATGCCTCACAAACAAAACATGATAAACTTAGTCTACTATACTTCCTTTCCTCTTTCCTTACTATCACCATCTTGCCAATAATAATTAGCATTTTGTCCATGAAAGATGGCTAGGTTGTCAAGTGACAAACACCAAAATGTTGTATTACAAAAGAATAAAAAGAAAAGGAATACATATATATATAGAGAGAGAGATAGAGAGCGAAAGTTTTTTTTTTTTTTTTTGATGTCGGGGAACCTCTCCAAGGCAGGGCCATTTGGACCCACCCCTGCAGAATAAACCCCGGTCCCGTGCACCGCACCCTCGGAAGTTTCCCTACACGGACCTGGTTAAATCGCTGGCTTTTCACCAGGGGGTGTGGCCCCAAAGGATTGTTTGCACCCATGAGGTGTTGAACCTTGGACCTTGAAGGGAATGAGACCCCAAGACCAAGGCCTTCACCACTTGGGCCAACCCCTTGGGGTTGAGATAGAGAGCGAAAGTGATGAAGCAAAAACATGTGGACTAGAATATATCTACGAATGACTATGTAGACACTGTCATAAATATGAAAAGAAAGAAAGTCCAAAATTTAACATTTATAAACAAATTTAAAATAATAAATTATCAACGAAAGAAATGGCATACCAATTTGTAAAGACGTTGAGCACGCTCCCTTGATGAAAGATCCAAAGAATTATCCATCAGGACCACCATCATACATCAAAAAAGTTTCACGAAATTCACCTCGGAAAAATGCAGTTTTAGTTGCAATATACAACATCTAACCTGCAAAGAAGCTACAAGTCGGTCAAAAAACAAATCTCGAAATGAAACCAAAAGGGGACTCAAACTTGATGAATAAACAACCAGACGGCAATTATAATCTTTAATATATGACATGCCACACCACATGAACAACTTCAGACACGATATTTATGAAAATGGATATACAAATGGAAAGCGTGTCAAATCTTTTGAGCAATATCCAATTCTTTCATATTATATGTTGACTCTTTATACAAGTATAAATAGTCGTCAATTTGCAATTGCTATTTTTTTTTTTTTTTGATAAGTAACAATTGCTATTTTTTAGTTGTCTAATAATAATGTGAATGAGGTTACATGCAAAGGAAAGTGAATAAACATCTAGCAGGTCATTCGAATGTGGTATTTTGGCACAAGAAAGTCCTCCCAGTCACACAATTACAATTGATTCACCAAAGCTTTTACCTCAAACTCTTATTTTGAGATCGGTAAAAGAAAATTTTATTGATAAAAATAAAAGGCATAACCCAGGTACACAGGACACTTTTACATCAAAATTCTTATCATTTGCACATATAGCTTTTGGTTCTTCCATCATTATTATAATTTTATCCGAATCATATATAGAAACATAGTAATAGACGACCTTTCTTTTATAACTTTCCCACTGCCAATATATATATATATATATAACTTTCCCACGAGGACCGACATCAAAATCAGATAAACTTCCCCTCTAATAAATTAAATGTATCATATGCAATGTCTAAGAAGCAACTTTAAGTTTTAGGCCGCAAGGACCATCAGTACTGATGTCTACAAGACATAATGTTCCGGTCTTGCCAGTAATAGAACGTCAAGGAAGAGATCGTGTACAATTTTCTCTCAAGAGGGAAACAGCAATGTTCCCTTAAAATAAAAGCAAAACTGGTTAATAAGCACACTCCATCTCAGCCCACAAAACACCGTAAAAAGGCATCCAATCTTTTTACAAAACAATAAAAATTGTCCAGAAACGATTGCTCACCAACTTCACCTTAAATGTTGCAAGTTCCCAAAATTATCGACGTAATATTTAAAGTTCTGATACATACGTTGATACGCAGGAATACATACATAATGTATATAACCACCATCATAGTTTCAAAATAAAATACTAAGAAAATCTGCAAGTCCTCGAACATAAAATCGATACCAGAAAATATTTCGAACCCTAACCCATCAAAATTGGGAAAATAGCCTGATGATCGCATCCAACAGACGGGAACAAATCCCTTTAAATCAAACAATTCCACCCAGCATGCATTCAATTGAACGATTTAATTGGCTATAAATAAATGGACCAAAAAGAAATCGAGTTTAACGTTAACCTCTTTCTTGAAATCAGATCTGCGGAGATATCGTCTTCCGTACACGAATCGCCGTCAATGATTTCAATTCAGCGATCGTGAGGGACGCATGCGCCAGAACAATGTAAATTTGGGGAAGAACAATCTAGGTTTCTGTTATTTGGTGGAGGTTCTGAAACGTTAGAAGTCTTTCTTTTATTTTCTTTCTTTTCTTTCAAGCTACTGTTGCTGCTTTCTCGGCGCTGCACCGAGTATTAATAGGTTTTCCAGGTCGGCGGGGAGTTTGTTCTTGTTTCTTTTTTTAAATTGTTACCTTAATTCATTTTATTAAGAAAAAATATAATTATATAATTAATAATTATATAATTATATAATTATTAATAAAAAATATAATTATTAAGAAAAAATATAATTATATAATTATATAATTAATATAATTATATAATTATTTTTCTTAATAATTATATAATTATTAAGAAAAAATATAATTACAAGAATAATTATAAATTAATTAATGTAATATAATTGATTAAAAAATAAATTTTATTAAAAATAATATTAATTTAAATTTTAAATATAAATAAATCAATATTAATATATAAATTAATATGGGACTGTATTTATATATAACAAAATTTTTTTATTATTTTTTCATTTTCTTAACCACTTTTTATTCGGTATTTTAATTTTAAAAATATTCCTCAGATAAATATCTTTCTATTAAAGTTTCATGTCCTCTGTTTAAAAAAATCAAACATAACATTTGACAAATAAACAAGCATACTTCGCTTTAACAAAATTTTTTATTTTATTTTATTATTATAATTTTTTAAAATTTTTAAATAAAATAAAATAAAATTTTAAATTTTAAAATAAAAATAATATTAAAAAATATTTTTTAATAATATTTTATTTAATTTTTATCTTTCATCTCAATTTATTTATAAAAACAAACGAAACATTAATTACTTAATAAAAAATATATTTTATATTTTTAAAATTTCTCATTCATTTTTTTCAACGTTATTTTATTTAAAAAATAAAAACTGATTAAGTTGTCAAATAATATGTATTAATTTTCTAATTTTTTTTTCTCGGATTTCGAAATAGCCTTGGCGGTGTCGTACGTCCCAGCGGTCAGAGAAAGATAAGCCTACGAGTCCAAGATCACACCGCCTACACGGCTACAAATTTCAAATAAATTTTTTATAAAAAGATAGTTTTTTTTTTTTTAAGTGGCATCTATTTTTTTATAAAAGCGTATATGGGATTTATTTGGAGTTTATATAAATTATTTTTTATTTATTTTATTTCATCTTATTTAATAATTATAAATTTTTTAAATTTTTATATAAAATATAATAAATAATTTTATTTTTTAAAATTTAAAAATAAAAAAATATTATAAAATAATATTTTAAAAATATTTTATTTAATATTTTATTTTTATTTATCTCAACTTACTATACAAACTTAATTATTTTCTCATGATTATTTTATTCACATTAATATTTAATGACAATCTAACGTATGTGTCTTCTATCATAATCAAATTTTTTGTTTAGATTATGATAAAACATATTAACATGTCTTAATCAATATTGGATTGCCAACGAACAATATTAATACCATGTGATCCAGATATTATATTTGACTCTTAAGGATCATATAGTGCACAAAAAATCAGTGGAGATTTTTCATATGACCCAATTTTAGAAGATAACGTAAGAGTATTGATATTGGTGTAGCCTACTGTAAAAGATGAAATCACTTGTTTTGCTTTATACCTTTGCTATTCAATAAAAACTCCCGCATATGATTCTTCATCTATTAGCTACAAATTTTTTCCCTAAAATTATTATTATTTTTAATATATTTTGTAATTAAAACCCACCAACATAATAACCTTTGCTATCTTAAAATTGAAATCATAAAATAAATTTATAGCCAATCTAAAGAAATTTATAGCCGTTGGTAGATAGAGAAAGTTGGAGGAGAGAGGGAAAAAAATATGAATGTTGAACATTACATCTGAAAATATATAGAAATACTGTTCGTAGTAAGCAAAAAAATTTGCATGTAGCTAATTCAATCCAGTAAAAAAAATGAGACAGTTGGGTAAATATGTATTTCATTTGCATACTACACCAAAGTTGGGCTTTAAATCACCCAAAATTGGCATGTTGCGTTGATCTTGCAGTATGACTAATTAATAATTGAATATTTCCAAACTATTTACTCTAGTGTACTCGTAACTATTTGTGCAAGAACAACAAAACCCAACGTTAAAAAAAAAAAAAAAAGAGTCCCTGTTTAAAAATATAATTATTTTTATATATTTTCAAAAAATTTATTATTATTTATTACTATTTATAAATTATTTTAATATTATTAACATATATTTAAAAATATTTTTAATATCCAAACGGTACTTTAAACACGTAATGGCTCTTCTTGAAACATGATATACTACTCTCTAAGCCAATTCCTAGGTTGGTCTTTTTTTCTGGATTGCTGTTTCCAACATACTTCTTAAGGAAAAACGTTATTTATTATTTTCTAAAATTATCATATTTTCCCCATTTTTAAGCGTAACATGGAATACATGACAAGAATAAAATGGGGCATGGAATGACTTCTCACTGTTTCACTTTTCGTATTTATGTTTATAAATTATTGAGCATAGAAATGATTTTGGTAGCAAAATCTTATATCAATTAACATTTCCTATAATTACCAATCGTCATAGAGACATTTATAACAGGGAAAATGCTAGATTGCCTTTGGGTTTCTCTCCTGGATTTGAGTGATAGTGCATTTTAATTTCGTTTAATGTTTTAAAAAATTATTACTAATAAAATTGTGTATTTCTTTAAATATTTGAAAAAAATATGAGATTACTAAATATTTACTCTAGCATACTCATAAATATTCGTGCAATAATAACGTGAAGAAAAGTTTAGTCTCGTTTAGATATAATAAGTGTTTTATCTTATCTCGTCAATATAATTTTTTCTTATTTCTATAAAAAAAATACACTAAACAATTCAAATTTGTCAAAGTTTAAAATAATAATAATATTAAAAATTAATATTTTATTTAATTTTTAACCTTTATCTTAATTCTCATATCATTTTAATTCCTCAAACGATGGACGTAATGAATTTTGAAATAAAAATGATATTTGCACACGCTGAATGGGACATGCCACGTACATGGGTCCCACGTGGACAAATGAAACGCTATGTTTCATATGCAAGCAGATTCACTTCCCTTCATCGCAGACACAAAGCCACGAAAACAAGTCAGCCGATTCTCAACTTCATCTTCGCATCTTCTTCTTCGTTTTTCGTCTTCACATTCGTGGATTCAACCGCATACCTCGTTGCCATCGTTCCAAGATACTATGAATTGCTATAATAGACTAATAAACTTGAATGGAGAATATGAGGATCTAGCTTTATACCCATACTTTCTTCATGCTATGAGGATCTTTACACCCATATCCATGCAACATTTGTTTCATATGCAAATTAAAATACAAACGAGCTAGTTTTTGAAGAGCAAATTCACATAAAATATAAAAAAGTTGCACAATTTTTAAATCTAAAAATAAATCACTTACAACGCCTAATTTTGTATTTCTATGAACAACTAATTCAGACCAATCATACAAAGACCTCTTTGGCTACCCACAGCGATGACCACCAGTTGGGGTAGATTTGGTGGCTATCTTTGACTGGGTTTGGATCATCTTTTTCGAGCGAGGACCTCTGTCCTGGATTTCTTGAATCAGTTCGGTACAATCTCCTTATATTGCTGTAAGTGTTGATCCCTGGGTTTGCTTTCTTGGGTCAGTTCTTCGATTTGGCTGGATGTGGTTTCTAGATTTCATTTTGACATTTCTCTCTCATCTTTTTTTTTTTCTTTTTAAATTTTTTATTTTAATAATACATGTCGGTCGATTCCCCTGGGTGTACCCAATCCCGTGTACCTGTAGAAGAACTCATTTTGAAATATAATTTACTATTCTTTAATCAAATTATTAGGTCGATCCATTTCACGAGCAGTAAGCAATTTCTAATATATTTTTTAGGAAGAAATATTATTTTGATTATTTTCTAAATCGGCATATTTATTTTTGTCGTGACACAGAAAAAAATAAATATGACAAATTATGATAAACAAATGGTGATTTAAATGATATAAAATAATATATATTTTTTCTAAACCCAGATTTAACTACCATAATTATACAGAAAGATTTCCATGTCATTGTTGTTCATCTATTCACTTTATTTCAAACTCTTTATTTTCACGAGAAAATACAGATAAATAAGTAGAAATAAAAAACAAAATGAAAGAATTTGAGTTGTAAAGTCAAAGTGGAATAGGAATGACTTCTCATTGTTTTACTATTTTTTTTTGCTCCAAAGAGTGGGAGAGGCGGTAAGTGTAGCTTCTACTTCATTGTGTGATCATAGGGCTTTCATTTGATACCACAAATTTGAATTCAGTCATAACTAATAATCTCAGGAAGGGCAGTCCACCACCACAATCTCGCCAAAGTACCAACATGCAAAGACCTCCGAGACATTAATTCACACGTTTTACTAAAGTAAATTATTTTGAATATATTATCTCGGATAAGGGAGGAAATAACGACCTCTTAGCTTTTACCAACTAGATTACTATCTTGATTTCTTATAATTTTACTTAGAAATGACTTTGGTAGCAAAAATATTAAAGTAATGATATCTAGACAACACATTTGACATATAATATATTTCATAATATATGGTTTAAAATGAGTATGTCCGACCATGCACATCATTACGAATTTTCATATTCTTCAAACTAAAAGGTCCTTACTTTCCCATCAGAAACTGAAAGGACACTCCAAGATAGGCCAAGCAATGCTAGTATAAGCACTTGTAATAAATTAATAAAATTTTTATACTCTATACTATTATATTACTCATATTTTGTTAAATAATATATAATATATTTATCACCATTAAATGATTATTTATT
This sequence comes from Carya illinoinensis, assembly GCF_018687715.1. Taxonomy (NCBI): domain Eukaryota; kingdom Viridiplantae; phylum Streptophyta; class Magnoliopsida; order Fagales; family Juglandaceae; genus Carya; species Carya illinoinensis. The sequence continues at coordinate 4,963,795 of NC_056760.1, read as the reverse complement.
AAATATTTTATTATTATCAAATAATGATAAATACGTCATATTATATATAGTAAAATACAAGTAAAATAATTGTGTGATATATAACATAATTATATATTATTAAGAAGGACAAATGATATTTAAAGATAGAGTGAGCAAGTATACTAAAAAAATAAAAATATAATATTTATATAAAAATAAATAATTTATTAATAATAAACTCTAAGAAAAATTTTACATTTTATATCTGTATTTAATATTAGCCTAAAATATAAGAATTCAGTTAGAGACGCAGACTTTATTCCCTTCAAACCATTACAAATTTCCAAGTGTTTTTCTTCCATCCATGCCAGTCAACTATAGTATCTACTACTTCAGTCAGGCAAAACCGGCATCCCACTCGCACGAGAAAGGACATTCTGCGTGGTGACCGACAGATGCCTAGAAAACACCGGTCATTGTCCCGCTAAAGAACATATCGTCCTGAAAACGACTCGATGCTGCGTTGAAATATATCTTGCAAAATAAAGCTAACGACTCAATTTTCCCAAGCAGCAGTCCTCAGCTCGATTCCCCTGCAGACCAACATACAGATTTCACTTCCATTGCATTATGAAAAAATATAGTTATAAATATAATTGTGTACTAATCTATACACTAATATAATATAATTAGTCAAAAAGTAAATTTTATTAAAAATAGTATTAATTTAAATTTTAAATATGAATAAATCAATATTGATACACAGATTAATGCGAGACTGTATTTGTATGTAGTAAAACTCTTGCATTATTAAGCTCTACAAAAACAATCTTAACTCTCAACTTAAAAGTTCGTAAGTATACAAATGTCATATTATTATTTTGAAAAAAAATTAAATAAATACGATATTTATATAAAAAGAATTTAATTTTTTAATAATAGATTATTTTTTTTAAAATAATTACATGATACTTTACACTATATAACTATATGTAGCATTATTTAAAATGATAACAATGCAATTTAATAAAAAGTGTCAATTTAAGAGTGTAATATCAAAAAGTGACCGGATATAAAATGAACAATTATTTTAAGAAGTGCATAATATATTTTATTTCCTTGGACTTTCGGAAAATAAAAACATATCATTTTCCTATTTTATCTAATAATTTTGTTATATTGTAGAAGTGACATATGGAAATCGTATGAGGTCGACCATCTTATTAGTAGAGTATATAAATTAATTACACAATATAATTTCCACAAATAAGGGTAATTATACACATACCTAATATACACAAATTTCAATTTATTACGTTTCTAGGTATGAATTAGATATAATTAAAATGAGAGTATATTAAAATTAAAAATGATAATATGTTTATTTGAAATAAAATATAATTTAAATTATTTTTAAGAGTAATTTTATTTACAATCGTGAACTGTGTAAATGATGTATAATTCTTTAAAAAATAATAGAGTCTATTATTAAAAAATAATTTTTTTTAATGTAGGTTTTATGTATATTTATTTTTTTTAAAATAATTGCATGGATGTTACATAATTTACTATTATAAATATATTTTCTCTATTTTTGATGAATCATCATAATTATTATTTGATTGTAAAATGAGTTGTAAAAAGAGTGTAGTTGTAAGCATATCGAAAGGTAACAAACCATCAGCCACATGGTAGAAGCGTGGGCCGCGACGCGGTTGAGAGAAACTCCAAACTGAGAGGCAACATCAAGAAAGAAAACGGAGGCGAGACGAGAGGAGTAGAAGCCAGAGGTGTGTGTGAGGCTGGTAGCTCCGGACTTCTCTCACCCTTTTATCTTCTACCACATCCCCACATTCCCTTCGCAACTACGACCACACGCCTCTCTCTCTCTCTCTCTCTCTCTCTCTCTCTCTCTCTCTCTCTCTCTATGGCTCTCCGGTCAGTCCCTCCCGTTGGTCAGCTTTTCCACTCTAATTCTCGGTCCTTCTCTCGGCCGCCTCCCATTCTCCAGTCAAATGATGGACGCTTGTTCGTTGATTTCGTCGGATTGTATTGCAAATCGAAGCGTACGAGGCGGAAATTCGTATCGTCTTCGGGCGCGAGGAGCTTCCCGCATTTTGTGGCGACGAGGTCGTCGACTGCCAAAGCCGTCCTCGATCTTGGACGTGCAAGTACCGCCTTGCATGATCAACCGGATGCTGCTTCTGATTTAAAACCGAAGGTGCGGTTTTGAATGAGACTGAGTTCTGAACGTTTGCTTTGATTGCTGCTTTTATTTAAGCGCTTGGATTGTTGCATGTATGAGTATTGCAAGTGATGACTCGGAGAACCGTGTTTGGGCTTCATTTCCACAAATGAGTGTTTTCAATGCTAAAAAAAAAAACTAAGATTCTCTTTTAATTTTTTGGTGAAATGGAGTGATGGAATCAAGATTCACATATCAATTATCAACCACTTGAATAACTTTTTTTTTATCATTTATGTGTCCGCAAAACATGTCGTTTTGAGGTGAGTTTCAGAGAGAAGTTCCGCGTCGTTTTCATTTGTTAGTTCTCGGAACTAAAAACTTGACTGCAGTAATATAATTCACAATTTCTTTCGTATTGGATATAGATTGTCTCTTGAGATGCACTAAAACCGCTGCATACTTGATTTAGGTAACATATGTAATATTTTGAAAGTTCTTTTATTGCTTTCTTAGGAGCTAAACTCAAGAGCGAGAACATTTGTGTTGACACATACAGCTCAATTCTTTAGATAAATACGGTCAATTTTTGGATGCTTATCGACTAACTGGGAATGAGGATCAGTTATATGCAATCTGGGAGTAACTCAGTCATACAGTAGCAGCAAAAACACTTAAAAAAAAAAAAACTTTCCAAAGAGTATCATCGATGTTAATCACGATCCTAGGACACCGAGAAAATAGTTATAAGGCACTCAGAAACTTCTAGACTTACCAAAACACCCTTAATTTGCAGGAGATGTAAAAATTATAGATCTATCTGTAATATCTTCATTGAGTATAGGAAGTTAGTGAATGAAATCCCTACCTGGTAAGGAGGAAGAAGTTATTGCCCTTCATAACGATTCCAAGAGACTAATTATAATATTGACTAGTCCTTTTGGAGTATGAGTCCATATGTGTGGCTTGGACCTTCCTTGAATTGTTACATTACTAATTATAAAATTAACCACCACTCATAAAAAGAAAAACCAAATGGAAAGTTATTTAACTCCACAATCCTAATGACTTCAAAATCATGTAATACACGTCTAAATCCAATGTTACACACGAATCATACACATGGAAAGCTTCCTATGTTTGAGGACCTCATAATAGATAAAGATGCAATGATCTTGATATGCTAGAGGTTCTACACAGATTTTGTGTTATCTGTCAATTGTTTCAGTCAACCTTGGAGTTGGCATTGCATTTTGACGTGCTGTGATATTACTTTGTTTTTCTTGTGAGATGAACTGCTGCATGTGGTTAAATCTGTCTACATGACCTAGTTTCATGCTGGGCAGGTTGCAAAGTTGGATGATATAATATCAGAAAGAGGAGCTTGTGGAGTTGGATTCATTGCCAATTTGGACAATAAAGAATCCCATGGGATAATCAAGGATGCTCTCACAGCTCTTAGCTGCATGGAGCATCGTGGGGGATGTGGAGCAGATAATGACTCTGGTGATGGTTCAGGATTGATGACTTCCATTCCCTGGGATCTATTTAACAACTGGGCTAACGAGCAAGGGATTGCTTCCTTTGATAAGTTGCATACTGGTGTTGGAATGGTTTTCCTTCCCAAAGATGATGACCTATTGAAAGAAGCCAAGAAAGGTGTGTTTAAACAGTTTGATCCAAGGCATTTTTTTTAATAGTTTGGATCAAGTGTGCTTGACTTAGTTCATTTTGTTTTCTGATACAAACGTGTGTTTCTTCATGAATGTTGTTTATGGCTCTCTTTGCCTTTATATTTTCATATATACAAATAATAAGATAATATAATTGGAATTTGGTTGATTGATGAGGATTACATATATATTAGTCAATGGTTCTGGAGCCTCCGACATGCCATGCAAGGATTGGTATGGGACAGATTCACTTTACTTGAAACAAGAAGGGTGAGAGTTAAAAATATCATGTTCTGCAACTTAGGAGTGGTCATTCTGAGTACACCACATAGTTAAGAGTCTTGCAATATAGCCTCTGCAGGTTTTGCAGTTTCCAGGTGCTTTATTTGAGTCAAATAAAGCGATTTGTTAAGAGTGCAGAGGGGCAAACTGATAGGGTCCTTGGTCGAGATCCTAAACACCAAGCTGCCGCCGCCCCTTCTTGCTCCTCGATGACCGATGTGAACTGCCACTTGCTTGACCATGATGGTTATGGGTGGTGTTGGCTGAGTTCGTATGATTGATCAGTGGCTGATGGTGGGCGTGATTCTAGTGACTGGGCGTGCATGCATGCATGCATGCATGTGCAGTAGCTGAATGGGCTAAAACGGTTGTGAGTGGGATCAGGCGATTAAGTGGCTGACTGACTAAGTCAGGCACACGTAGCTCCTGCTGGTGGGCTAAACAAGTCAGGCACACAAGTGTCTCCTGATGGTGGCTGACCAAGTCAAGCACAGGTGTCGCTTGCTTGGGGGCTGACCAAGTCACACATAGGTATCTTCTGATGATGAAGCACACGTGGCTAAGGGTGGTTTCAGTGGGTTGGCCGAGTGGGTGATGGCTGAGTGGTTTAAAGGATGGTTGGTTACTACCTACAAAGTAGGGGAGCGGTTATGGCTAGATAGGTGGCAAGGGCTGGGCATGTGGCTTGGCTGGTGGGTGGCCTGATGCAGACCAGATGCCCTTCGATGGCAACTCGTGGCTGCCTTAAGCGATGCCCCACTCGAACAGTTCAAAATGATCAGCAAGCAAGTACGAATGTGATGCAATAGACACAATCCAAAATGCTGAAATATCTCAACAATGCATTAATCAAAGGAAAACAATGAAATTAATAGGTTACCCTGATTCATGAATTGCACAGGGTGAGCCTTCTCCTTTGGGATTCACGGATTGCACCCAATGGAGCCTAAGTAACAAAACACCAATGTGTCTATGGGGGCTTACAAGCCAAATTTGTCCAAATGTTCAAAGATAAAAACATAAGTGATGGCATATTGCCTAACTTATACTAGAAAGCAATTAAAATGATTACAAAGGGAAAATGGTTTTGGGTCCACGCCTCCTGCTTAAGGCCTCATGCTGTCAGTGGCCCATGGGTGGCCAGGATGACTCACAGCATAGGTTGCATGCTTGCACATGTGGGTCTTCAGGTTGGCCTGCCGGGTTAGCCTTGGCTGGTCCATGGTCCTTGCACGTGTGGCCTAGGTTGTGTGGGCTGGGCGCCATTGGTGAGTCGCTGGGTTGGACCGTGGTTGGCTTGAGCATGGTAGGTTGCTGCATGGCCCAGGCTAGTGGGGCTTGGGCGTTGGTCTGCATGGCCCAGGTTGTGGTGCCTGGGCATTGGTCAACAAGACCTTGACCAAAGCAAGGGTGTTGATCAGCAAGGCCCTGGTCAAGACCGGGGCGTTGAGCAACATGGCCCTGGCCAAGGCTAGGGCATTGAGCGGCATGCCAGCATGCGTGGGCCTGCTGGGTAGCCGAACCGTCAATTCCAAGGTGGGCCTGCAGGGCATGCACGTGATGTGTGCGTATAGCCCATGCGTGCCCGCTGCGCACGCGCACTAGGCGTGCGTGTAGTCTAGCCATGCGCTGAGCGTGGTGTGACAACCTCGCTTGCGCGCGCGCGCTGACTGTTCGTTGCCTGATGGAGGGTGACCGTGGCCTAGCATTCACCAAGGGTTTGGTCTGTGGGCAATCAAGTGATGCCAACAGTGCTGCTGGCGTGCTGTCCTGGCATGGGCGGGTGCTAGTCAAAGCATGGCTGGTGGCCTCCTGCCTTGGGGTTTTAACCAAAGTTTTAAAAATTGTTCTGTCTGGCCGGAATTTTTTGTGCCGGAACAGTGACCGGAATGAGATAGGTATCTATTCCGTTTTGGGTCAAATTCCGGCTGGATTCCAGTATTCTGGCCGGAATAGTAATTCCGGTCCGAAATTAAAATTCAAATTAAAAAAAATAAAAAATAGCTCTCTTGTAAATAAGTTGAAAAATAATGGATAAAATTGTACTTTTAGAATTCAAATACCCATTTCTGTGCACTAAAAGTATTGTTACTTTTAATAATCTGTCTTTTCTTAAATTTTTTTCCTTTATTTTTGTGTCTTAACTCAAGTTTGTGATTTTTTTCAATATATATTCATTTTATAAATTTTTAATTCTTCTATATATACACATATACATGATACATACTTACATATATATGTATTTATTTTATTAATTGTTAGTTTATATATACATATAAATATTTATATATAATATATAATTAATTCCGAAACGGTACACCGAAACATACCGGTACCGAAATATTTCGTTCTAGTGCCTCAACCGGAATGGTCTCCGGAACGGATTTCAAAACTTTGGTTTTGACACAAACACAAGTATGCAAAATGATATACTCAACCATATCCAAAAGATCATAATTCAATTTCCATATATGCCATTTTGTTAATTTTATACAATATGTGTCTTTTAATACATTCATTCCCTAGTTTTCTGTGAAACATTCGTTGCTCATTTCCATTTATTTTAATATCTACTTATATAACACCATCTGCTTGCCTATCTATTGTCTATGTGCCAGTACACAAATGAAAAAATATGTGTTTTTATTTGTCAGTTTGTAGATGTAATCTGTTGATTGATGGTTAATCCTTATTGCTTCTGTAGTTATTGTAAATACTTTTAGACAAGAGGGTCTTGAGGTGCTTGGATGGAGACCTGTCCCTGTGAATACTTCTGTAGTTGGTTACTATGCAAAAGAAACCATGCCCAACATACAGCAGGTATTTGTTAAAGTTGTGAAAGAAGAGAATGTTGATGACATTGAACGCGAACTGTACATCTGCCGAAAATTGATTGAAAGAGCAGTGGGCTCAGAAAGTTGGGGAAATGAGCTTTATTTTTGTTCTTTGTCCAATCAGACAATAGTTTACAAGGGAATGCTTCGCTCAGAAGTTCTTGGGTCATTTTATTATGACCTTCGAAATGATCTTTATGCATCTCCTTTTGCTATTTATCATCGAAGGTACAGCACAAATACTAGTCCCAGATGGCCTCTTGCACAACCAATGAGATTACTTGGACACAATGGAGAAATCAATACCATACAGGTTAAAATTTCTTATTTGTGGGAGTTTTCTTTCTGTAATATTATGCTGCAAATGCCATATATGAGTTAGAATCAAGTTTCTTTATTTTGACACTGGAATTTTTGTTTAGGGGAACTTAAACTGGATGCAATCCCGAGAATCCTCATTGAAGTCACCTGTATGGCATGGACGTGAAAATGAAATTTGTCCATATGGAAACTCAAAGGCGTCAGACTCTGCAAATCTTGATAGTACAGCAGAAGTACGAGCCATCAAATTTATCATCATTTTAATAATGTCATAGGAGCTCTTGTTGATTGTGACTAATTTAAAATTAAATTATTTAAAAGACAAAAGTACGAGAAGTTGAATTTTGTTTCAGAGGATATTTTTTCTTGGTGGAGCTTAAAATACAATGGAAGATGTTTTGAAAATGGTGAACGCTTGTTGGAGGGGATTAGAGACTCATTTTTCCAAACTCTGTTACTTTGGGCTAAGACTATTGTATTAGATGGGGGTAATTTTAGTGACCTGCATCTAACGTTTTATCTATCAAAAAAATTTTAGTGACTTGCATGCGTCTTTTTTTGTTTGAAGGCTGTAATTAGGTATTTCTCACTCTTGCATACCACTTGTGTACTTGGGCTATGCCTAATTTTGAAGATCAATAAACTTTATTAGTTATAAAAAAAATATTTGCAAAATTATGATACAACCCCCACCCCCTCCCCCCCCAAAAAAAAGAACTTTGCAAAATTGAAAGTTGCTTGTAATTTTGAAAGATTACTTTTCTTTTATACTGATTGCCAGCTTTTATTGTTGCCTGAAAGAGGGTTTTTATTGATGATCCATGTTGAAGTTAATCTTTGATCTAAATATGTTTTTAATGATATTCTGGGACATTCATGAGCTGCTGGAGGATTTTCTCCCTATCTAATGTATTTTCTTCTTTGAAACATTAACTTTATGGCCAACCTGATTATCTGTCAATGTCTGTCCTTTTGACATTCTTATTTATATCTGTTAAGTTTGACCAGTTTATTTTTCTTTGCCTGAAAATAGTTCCTTCATTATGCTCTGTGCAGTTATTAATAAAGAGTGGCCGTACTCCTGAGGAAGCTCTAATGATTCTTGTTCCCGAGGCATACAAGAATCATCCAACGCTTGCGATCAAGTATCCTGAGGTATTTGTGCTCACAATTTACATACCCTTGAGAGAGTGAACACATAAAAAATCTTGTACTGCGATAACTATTTCTTTCCACTTTATACCATGATACAATGTCCCAATTAGCAGCAATCTTATGGGGGTTGTGAAGTCTTTCAAAATTTTCCCCCAGTCTAAATTAAGTCAAATCACATGAATCTAGTCTCCAAATTTTTTTGACCAACATGTTACCTATCAAAAAGAGAGTTTTTTTACCAACATGTTTTATGTAATTTTCCCCTTCTTGATCACACTGAGCTTTCTGTAATTTTAAATTGATATCACTCATGGAAAGTAGAGAAATTTTTATGTTTCCTTAGGTGGTTGATTTTTATGACTTCTACAAGGGTCAGATGGAGGCATGGGATGGACCTGCTTTACTCTTATTCAGGTAACACTTCCAAAGGCAATTTAAAGGACCTCAATTCTCTTGTTAGTGACTCTTATGGTTCATGGTTTTGGGAAGTTTTCAGGTTATAAATTCCAGTAACTAAAATATGAACTCGTGCCACTGATATTGTTTAGTAAAAGGCCATGACTTATAAATTGAAGAATAAGAAAATATCTTATGACTTATAAATTGAAGAATAAGGAAATATCTTACGTGCTCTAGTCTGTGTGAGGAGCCTTGGATCAATTTGGTATGTATCCTTTGGTAGTTATCCCTCATAACTACTCAGCGCATTAGGAATAGTATGGTCTTTTTCTTTAATGAAATGATAAATCATCATTAAGACTTCTAGATCAACAAGTGTTTGAAGTGTACCTAAGTCTAATTTGATTGGCCGTTTTTTTTCTGATAGGTTGAAGAGATTTTATAAATACTAACAGAGGAATAGCTGTATCCCAAGTACATGGGACATATACAAGAGCAAACACCTAGTTAGGATCTAGAAATAGACACAAGGAAATAATGAAAGTTGAGCCCACAGAAACAGATACAAGGAAATCAATTGTAATTTTTTTTTTTTTTTTATAAGTACGAAATCAATTTTAATTGATTGGCCAAAATGAGGATCTGAGGATTTGGAGATTAAATAATATGATGCAGGATGGAGATTGGCTGATGCAATCAAAATTTTAATTTCTTCTTACTGTTTATTTTGTATTTTAAGGAGCTTGCTGGAAATCTTAATCATGATTCTCAGGGATAGGGTTCAGATCTGTGGTAGTCAATGAGTTTGGATGGCCTGAATAATTATAGGTAGCAGATCATGTTTATATTGCTATAAACAGATATGATTTAACCACAGGGATTTTTGAACTGAGGTAAATAGGAACTTCTCTCTCTTTACACTTTTCTCACTGATGATGGTTCCTGGTACTTAATGACAAGTTTTCAAGTTTTGATTAGTAGGGTATTAAAAAAAAAAGTTTTGATTAGTAGGTAGTTGCAATTTTTAATGATGGGATTCTTGAAACAGCTTCTTCTTGAGTCTATAAAGTGTTTGCATTTTCGGCGGAAGGCAGTAGTTTGATTCTTATAGCAGAGAAGTTGGAAGGTTCCAAAAGAGATGATCTTGGGGATGTTACGCGGTGAACTTGTTCACTAAAATTCTAGAGGAATGCTCGATTGGCAAGAAGAAGGAATTCTTTGCAATCTCATGGGTAGTAGAAGTTTTATTGGTTAGAGATGTTATAATGCTCACGGTTGATATATGGCACTAGTGGAGTACAGAGGTGGTGGCAGATGAAATATCATCTTCATACCCAAAGAAATGGAGGGGAAGGGGTGGAAGAAAATGGCGGTTGCACTGCAAGAAGTTGGCGGCAGTTTGGAGATTGGAGGAAAAGCCTGTCATAACAGAGGGAGGTTGGGTTTCGGTCTAATGGAGGAGCCTTCTGGAGGTAGCATTGTGGGAACCATCTTCCATACCGCTAGAATCTCTATCGCCAGATGATAATCCTAGTTGACAAAATGAAGAAAAGAAATGCTGAACTTTTTTTTTTTGATAAGTAAAATGAAAGAGGAAATGCTGATCTGAGTTAAATAATATGGGGGAATGTAGTTCTAGTGGAGCATTACCAAATAAAGCACTATCGATTTGGCCAAACACTGCTATATCACTGCTGTCAACTAGGATACAGAATTCTTGAAGTCTCGGTTGAAGCCACTTTGGTCCACGGTACCATAATATACCTGATCATTTTAGGGTGCCAGTTTTAGTTTCCTTTTTATTTTTTTTAAGAAGTGGCTCCTAAAATTATAGTCCCAATGCCTTTGTCGCAGAGTAGTAGGATTGCATTACCAACCTGTATTTATGTGGATTTGATCTCACCAAATTGAGGCATGACCCATCTAAGCAATTGAGCCATTTGCTCGTCACTCCTCTGTGATTATTACCTATTATATCCTGGATCTTAAAAAAAATCTTGTGGAATATATATTGTTTTTTTTTTTTTTTTGATAAGTGGAATATATATTGTTAATTTCCATTTTCTTTCACATCTGTTTTATTTTTTTGATAAGTAAGTAAATTTATTAATCCACATAATTAGGCATAGCTCAAGTACAAAGGAAGTATACAAGAGAAAACTCCTAATTTCAAAACTAAAGCTGGAAAAACAGCACCAAAGTCATTAAGACTAATCCCATCCAATACAATAACCAAAGCCCAAAACAACAATGTATGAAAGAAAAATCTCTAATCCCTCCCAATGAACGTTCTCTATTGTCAAAACAGTGCCCATTTCTCTCATTCAAAATAAACCACATAAGGCATAGAGGTACCATCTTCCAAACAGCCGCAATTTGTTGATTGCCTTGAATAACTCTCCAACAAGCCAAAAGATTTGCCACCCTCTTGGGCATCACCCAAGCAATGCCAAGCCTAACAAAAACCTCATCCCACAAGGCCTTTGACACATCACAATGGAGAAGAAGGTGATCCGCTGATTCTCCACACTTTTTGCACATAAAGCACCAATCAATTACAACTATACCACGCTTTCTCAGCTTATCAATGGTAAGAATTTTCCCATGAGAAGCCAACCAACCAAAGAAAGCTACCTTGACCTTGAGAGGCACTTTGCTTCTCCAAATGTTCTTCCAAGGAAAAAAATCAGTAGGATAATGTATCGCCATGACCTTGTACAAAGATCTAACCAATAATTTCTTATTTCCAGGATGAATCCAAAAGCAATCTATCATCCTCTCCTGACCTTATGTTTAGAGCATAGAGCAAGCTGTAAAAACCAGTGATGTCCCCCACCCCCAATCCTGGACGTCTCTAATAAATCTCACTGACCACTGAATAAGACCAGCAGAATTATCCATATAATCAACCAGGGAGGCACCTTTATCAAAGGCAATCCTACAAAGAGAAGGGAAAACATTCTTCAAGACATCATCTCCACACTATAAGCTATGCCAAAAACTGATCCGGTTACCCCTACCCACCTCAAATCTGAAATTTCTGGAGAAGGCCCCCCGTCCATTTTGAATGAATTTCCATACTCTCACACTGTACGCCCCTCTTACTTTATTTGAGTACCAACCCCCCCAAATACTCCCATATTTGGCATCAATAACGGTCCTCCAAAGGGCATCCCCTTCTTGATGGTACCGCCACAACCATTTCCCTAAAAGTGCCATATAAAAAAGATTTCAACTTTCTAACCCCCAAACCTCCCAAAGATAAAGGAGTGTAACTCTTGTCCCACTTAAGCAAGTGGAATATTTTCTCATCCTTCAATCCTCCCCACAAAAAAGCATGAAAAATCGTTTCCATTCTATTAGCCACCCCTGCATGCAAAGGAAATAGAGATAGGAAATTAGTTGCCATCTCTTAGTTATGTATTTTTTTTTTTTCAAACTTTCCATTCTTCTTGCTGATGTTGTTTTCCTATTTCATACCGCGCAGCGATGGAAAAACAGTCGGGGCATGTCTTGATCGGAATGGACTTCGCCCAGCTAGGTATTGGCGGACTTCAGACAATATTGTATATGTTGCATCTGAGGTGTGTTCTGTGTTTTATTTGATTTGATTGTTTTTTTGTATTATTTGGACGGTAAAAGGGAAATCAATCGATGTTTTGATGTTCAGGCTTAGGCATGACTTGGGCCTGGGAGCAACCAAAAAAGCTTGGTTTCTCTGTTTATAACTAAAAACTGATCTACTATCAAAAGGGTTAGGGACAATTGGAACATAGCCCCGGCTTGTATATTGATGGGGTCAGCATTTAGTTTGGAGCTTAGAATTCCTTGGCTTCCTAGACACCAATATACTCAGATTTGGCTCTTTTAGGGGTCATCTGTCAGCTATGGACATCAAGGGATTGTCTTATAAACTACAGTGTTATAAGTCGCACAACAAGCAATGTTGTTCACTGTCACTTTTATTGTTAATGGTAGTGTGTCTCAACTTCTCTAAAAAAAGGCCAGTATGTTTCATAAAAGAAAAGAAAAGATATTAACCTTTTGTTGCTTCTTATTCAGGTTGGTGTCCTACCGATGGATGAGTCAAAAGTTACAATGAAAGGCCGTCTAGGTCCAGGGATGATGATAACTGTTGATTTACACAGTGGCCAGGTTTGTTCATAACTATATTTTGAATTTTCTTAGTGCCTTAAGGCTTATCATACATCTTAAACATTTTTAATTGCAGGTTTATGAGAATACGGAGGTGAAAAGCCGAGTAGCCTTGTCAAATCCATATGGAAAGTGGGTTAAGGAAAACTTGCGATCCTTGAATCCTGTGAAATTCTTGTCAACAACAGGAATGGAGAATGATGCAATATTAAGACACCAACAGTGAGTATTCAATTCCATTAATAATTAGGAGATGCCTCTGATATTATAGCATTGTGGTGGAATAGATGTTGGACATGTTTCGTTCTTAAATGCTACTAAACATATTTTGCTCTGCCTATAACATTTCTGAAATCTAATCAAAGCTCTATAATTCATGATCAATGCATCTCAAAGGACTGCATTTCGATTCCAATTATACCAATGGTGTTGTGCTTATGAATGCTTATCTATTCTTCCTTTGAAGGAAGGCATTCATCTTAGTTTCTAAAATTGTGGAAGCTAAATACATTGCATTCAGTACAATGGATGGACTGATTTTCCATGTAAAGTATAATGTTGCTGTTGTATATATTGATGTTGACTGTTGTAACACCCTATTCCCGTAGGATAGAGATGTTACTAACGCACATAATATAATGCCCGGTAAAGAGATTCATATCCTGAAATACCTCATTTCTTGAAAGCATTAACTTTTTTTTTTTTTGGGATAGATAAAAGAGATTTTATTCATAGTAAATAGGCATAGCCCAAGTACACAGGTAGTATACAAGAGAATAAACCTAAGTACAATCTAAAGCAAAAACAGTACTAAGAAAAAGCATTACAAATGTTAATATCCCTCAAAAGATTATTCACCCAAAAGTTTAAAGTGTTGAAGAAAAAGTCCCTAAATTCCATCCTTGTGCGTTTACGATCTTCAAAACACCTCCCATTTATCTCAAGCCATAAACACCAGAATAAGCACAGGGGAATCATTCTCCACTCCTCTGTACTTCGTCCACTTCCAACTGCACATTGCCAGCAAGCCAAAAATTCCACCACATGAAAAGGCATTACCCAATCAATACCTACCTTGACGAGTAACTCATTCCACAAAGCCGTTGCCATTTCACAATGAAGAAACAAATGGTTGACAGATTCCCCATCATTTTTACACATGGTGCACCAGTCCATCACATAAAAGTCCATTTTCCTCAAATTATCGGTAGTTAAAACTTTCTCAAGCGACACCAACCAGCCAAAAAATGCAACTTTACTGGGCACTTTAGCTTTCCAAATACATTTCCAGGGAAATGTTATATTACCATGACTAATTAACACCTTGTAATAGGATTTCACAGAAAATCTGCTTTTAGAATCATGAGTCCACTGCAACATATCATCCCTGGTCTGATCAATCTTAGAATCATAAAGGATAGCATAGAAATCAGCAGCTTCACTCACTCCCCAGTCCTATAAATCAGCAGCTTACCTAAATTGAACGTAACTGTTTTTGAAACATGAAACTGAAAACATAAAGTAAAAACATAAACTAAACCTACGTGTAACTTTTTATTCAAAAATCATAGAAGAAACCAAGTCCTTACCCTAGATCGACTCCTGGTCCTCCAGTTTTACGTCCTTATAATCATCATCTGTGACAATTAAACGTCAGAGAAAACAAAGAAACAAACAAACATGAGTCCAATACTTAGTAAAGAGCACATCATACTGTAAAATATAACTTAGCATAGACTTAATTTTTGAAAGACTCTTCAAACAAACATATATCATTTACAGATTCTCATAGCATGTCTATTCATCATCAACATGAGCGGAAACATACATAATCATGGCAAACATATAACGTGAATGCATAAATTACTTGTTTATCTTGTCTTTCACTTATTATATGGTGAACCATGCTTAAGTCCGTGGCACCCCATAACTTGTCATAACATGGAGTGAAATATGCTTGAGTTCGTGTTTCACTTAACATAAGGTGAATCACGTTTGAGTCCGTGACACCACATAACATAACTTGTGGTGAACACGCTTAGGTCCGTGTCACCCTTAATATAACTTATGATGAACATGCTTAGGTCCGTGTCATCCTTAACATAGTTTGTGATGAACACGCTTAGGTCCGTGTCATCTTTAACTTGTGATGAACACGCTTAGGTCCGTGTCATCCTTAACATAACTTGGAGTGAAACACGCTTAGGTCTGTATTTCACTTAACATATGATGAACCACGCTCAGGTCCGTGGCACCGTCTTAACATAGCTTGTAGTGAACATGCTTAGATCCGTGTCACCCTTAAATGTCTTATCTTTCTTAATGCGTGAGAACTTATTGAATATCATGGCATATACTTGTAGATGGCATAACATGACATATTTTTGTACATGGCATAGCATAACATGGCATATTCTTGTACATGGCATAATATGATTTGAACATAAACATTTCATGGCATACATGATCTGAGTTCTATATGGACTTTGCATAATATACTTGATCTAAATACTTCATGACATGACATAGCATATGTAATTTAATCGTTACATGAACATGGCATACATGATCTAAGTACTACATGAACATGGCATACATAATCTGGCTATTTTATTACCTGGCATACTTGACTTAAATTACTACATGAGCATTTCATGGCTTCCATGTGATTTTAGAATCATTCACTTCATCAAACAACAAATTCATTCATACAAGCATAATGTCATAATTCATCAAAGATCGTGAAAAGAATCGAACCTTGACTTAGCTCGTAGCGTAGCATAGACAAACATCATATTTTCATATGCCATTAGAACATTTATAGTACACATGCAATTATATGATCATAATAATTACCTCTTAGCGTTGCTTCCACAATCTCACGTCGTAGCTCGTAACCTATATGAGGCATTAATCTTTACTAACTTTTCTAGAAAAACGTGTTGTAACATTTTCAATACTTAAAATAATACCAAAGAGATAATTTAATAATTATTCAATTATACAAAGATTACATAAAATAATATTATTAAAAACTCATAGCATATTCCCTAACTTCTATTTAAAAAATATAACTTAATAATTTTCTTAAGAACATAGTTAAATAGAACAGACAATTAGAATATTAATTAAAATAATAGACTATAAAAGTATACTTTAAAATATGCTTAAAATCCCTTAAATATTTTCTAATAAAAACAAGTCTATGACTAATATATTTATTTAAGTAAAACAGCCCACTCAAATACACTAAAACAGTTTCTCGTAAAACACCATCAACTCACATTAAACAGTATGCTAATTTATTAAATCAACCTACTTAAAATAATAAATATTTTCTGAAATATATCAAGACAAGCCCACCCAAATTAAACAAGTCCAGATAAAACCACGCCTAATAGGTTCATTTAAAAACTAGGCCCAACCACTAAAAAGAAAGCTCTTGGTCGAATGGGCTTAAAGCCCAAGGGCCAATTATAATGTAAAGAAAATGGTCAAGGAGAAAAGAGGCTAAGGGTCAAAGACGTGTATATAATTATGGAAACATTGGAGGGGTTTTTTGGGAAGTTTGAAACATAACACTTAAAAGGAACACAGCAGCTTACAGGAGTGGCTTGCGACAAACTAGCCGAGAGAAGGAGACCCACTGCAACGGTGGCTCTGGGTGCTAGTCATGGCGTTACAAGTTGGAGAGAGAGAGAGAGCAATCTTAGAGAGAGAAACTGAAATCTCAAACAACTGAGGGGCAGGAAGGGTGTGTGCAACGGCAGTGGCTTACCTGAGGGAGTAAGGTTGGCCGGTAGTTTCTGGCACTGTCAATGGTGCTCCGACATCCTTGTGGTGGGTGGCGGTGGTTGGGCAAAATGAAGGGCCATGCGAGTGAGATTTTTTTTTTTCCCTCCTCTGACGACTGGATTTTTTGTATTATCAATTTGAAGGTTTCGTGGGATTTTTTATAGACAAGGGAAAGGGAGGATTCGTGAGTGATATAGAGATTGAATAAAGTTTGGAACATAACAATTAAAAGGAACACAACAGCTTACGGGAGTGGTTTGTGACAAACTGGCCGAGAGAAGGAGACCCACTGCAACGGTGGCTCTGGGTGCTAGTCATGGCATTACAAGTTGGAGAGAGAGAGAGAGAGAGAGAGAGAGAGAGAGAGAGAGAGAGAGAGAGAGAGAGAGAGAGAGAGAGAGAGAGAGAGAGAGAGAGAGAGAGAGAGAGAGAGAGAGAGAGAGAGAGAGAGAGAGAGAGGGCTATGCGAGTGAGATTTTTTTTTTTCCCCTTCTCTGACGACTGGATTTTTTGTATCATCAATTTGAAGGTTTCGTGGAATTTTTTATAGACAAGGGAAAGGGAGGATTCGTGAGTGATATAGAGATTGGATAAAGTTTGGAGTTGGGAGTTGGTTTCAATTTAGGGGTCTTATTCAAACTGAAAAACCAACGGGGAAAAATACTCGGGATAGGGGAAGAAATCCAATCAACAACAAACACCATCTTAAAACCTATCTCAATATGAGAGATAGCATGAGACCCAACCTCCATAAGAGAGGTCTTGGGGTTCAATCCCCTTCCCCAAATCCCCCAATATACAAAAAAAAAAAAAAAAAAAAAAAACCTATCTCAGATTAATAATAATAATAATAATAATAATAAAAATAAAATTACACTCTTGGGGTTTGGATGTTACAACTGTGTTACTGAATTAATTCATCACGATAGGACTACCTAAGGTTTTTTATTTGGTCAAAGTTTTTGATAGGTAAACAAAATTTTATTGATCATAAGAATAGGCAAAAGCTTAAGTATAGGTGACATATACAAGAGCATCGCCTGTGTGCACGGTCAAAGTAACATTTATCTTTAGTAATTTGGTGGTGCCTGAGTAACATTTATCTTTATTTTTCAATACTTCATTGGTCGATTATAATTGATTTTAATGGCATGTCTTTTCATGACTTCCTTGTATTGCTAAACTAGCACGCATAGGCAATGCTATTTTATATGTCCCGTATGCTCGGGCCTTTGTCTATTTCATGCTCAATAAAATTTAGTTTATCGATAAAAAAAATGGTGGTGGCCGAGAATTTATTTTGAATATATTCTTTCAACAGTCACCAACTTGAATAGTGCTTATTATCCTGTATTTGATGGGACCAGGGCATTTGGCTATTCAAGCGAAGATGTTCAAATGGTTATTGAAACTATGGCTGCACAAGGGAAGGAGCCTACGTTTTGCATGGGCGATGATATTCCATTGGCAATATTGTCTCAGAAGCCACACATGCTTTATGATTATTTCAAGCAACGGTTTGCACAGGTTTGCTGTAATTTATCCGAGTCTGGATGAACTTGTACTTTATTATTGGAGTTTACTATGTGCACACGCTGCACACGGGTGCGTGCATGTGAGTGCTACTTTGTTTTTTGTACTTTTTGTTAAACCTCTTTCCCTCAGTGTATGATAAAATGTTAAATTGAATTTTGAGTCATAGTCCCCTTCAATTTTCCTGCCAGTGCACCTGAAAATCTGTCTGAAATTTCCTTTCACATGCGTATGCTCTTGTTCAATTTACCACCACTCTAGAGTTGTGCTAATATAATGCTTGACCAAGTTTAGGGCATTATGGCCTGGAAAGATCATAGAGCCCAGCATTTGAATGATTTGTGATGGGCATTGTGTGCGCATGTTGTGCCTTTCATTCTACAGCTGGTGTGACTCCATTGGATGTGGGGATTGTTTAAGATATATGCAGTTCTGCAACTTGCCACTTGCTGTTCAATCCCCCCACCCCCCCAACCCAAACAACAAACAAGCCTTCGCTAGAAGGCTACCTAGTTGAGAGACTATTTAGACTGTTTTTATTAATTGAATACGTTTTTTTTTTTTTAACTGCTTTGCTAGTGAATTGTTCTTATGGACACAAGTTTAAACTATGTGGGATCATATGATAAAAACCATTCTAAAAACTATGGTTTTTTTTTGCTATCTAAGTATTTTAGTTTGAAGTTAGCTTTTTGACAAAATCTTGATATTTTAGTTTGGAGGAGATTAGATTGTTCTTCGTGAAAACATGATTCCTTTGTGCAAATGCTGTAGATTTCAATGGCCTAGATTTTCATGATTTTCTTGTATCTATGTAACGTCCAAATGGAAGGCCCAAACCACATGGCCTATACTTCAAAAGGACTAGTCAATGATGCAATTGGAGCTCCATTGAAACATTATAAAGAGTAAGAACTTCTCATTCCCAAGCAATGTGGGATCCCATATACTACCTACCCTTAACCTTATCGTATGGGGTATCACATTTCTGGTTGGGATAGACTCTGATACCATTTATAACGCCTCAATGGAAGGCTCAAACCATATGGCCTATACTCTAAAAGACTAGTTAATGATATAATTGGAGCCCCATTGGAATCTTATAAAGAGTAAGAATTTCTCATTCTCAAGTAATGTGGGATTCTATACACCACCTACCTTTATTCTTATCATATAGGATATCACAATCTATTTCTTCCTCTTAGCTAGATGTGTAAACTCTTGTATACCCCCTGTGTACTTGCGCTATGCCTATTCTTATTAATATAATCTGTTACTTATAAAAAAAAAATCATATTCATTTTTTCTCAGTAACTCATTTGTGTACTTTTCAGGTAACAAATCCAGCTATTGACCCTCTTAGGGAAGGATTAGTCATGTCTCTTGAAGTCAATATTGGGAAGCGAGGAAATATATTGGAGGTTGGACCCGAAAATGCTAAGCAGGTCTGTTAGCATATCTCTTTCTTCATCACTGTCATTTTAATGATATTTGTAATGTTTATTTTAAAATGAGTTTTATTTGGTATTTTTTAACAGATTCTTTGTAATACTTTTTGTATTTTCGACTGTGCTTAATTAGTTTGTTGCCTTGGGGCAGGTAATTTTGTCTAGTCCTGTATTGAATGAAGGGGAGCTTGAGTTGTTGCTGAAGGATCCCTATTTAAAATGTCAAGTGCTGCCAACATTTTTTGATATCCATAAAGGGGTTGATGGTTCCTTGGAAAAGACACTATATAAACTTTGTGAAGCTGCTGATGAAGCTGTTCGAAATGGTTCCCAACTGCTTGTTCTCTCCGACCGTGCTGATGAGCTTGTAAGTAGCATTGCATCTTCCCTCTACAATATCGTTCCCATATAAACTCAGTCTGACACTTATACCTAGTTGTTAGAAAAAATTCAAAATGTGTTTAATCAGGTGATCATTGAATATCAACTTTCTGGGTTCACTACTTGTGTTATTGATAATCAACCTTTTTATTTTTGTTGAGAAATTAATCTCACATTGCTTGTGAACAAGGTCTTGTGTATGTTTATGTTTGAGCAAATCTCTCTTTGAACCGGTTTTATGAGATGAGTTAGGCCCACGAATTTCTTCATGGTATCAGAGCTTGCCACAGGATGAATGGGGTTTACACTACTTACCCCGTGACAAGGACCAGAAAAAATACTGGCCTGCACGTTAGGGAGGGTGTTGAGAAATTGATCCCACATTGCTTGTGGACAAGGTCTTGGACATGTTTATGTTTGAGCAAACCTCTATTTTTGAACCAATTTTATGAGATGAGTTAGGTCCACGAATTTCTTCAATTTTTTTTGATAAGTAAGAATGAGATTTTTTTTATCCACGTAATTAGGTGAAGCCCAGGTACACAGGAAGTATACACGAAAAGCCTAATTACGAGCTAAATGCTGCGAAAAGCAGCATAAAAGTCATTAAAACTTGTTCCATTCAATACAATAAATGTAGCCCAAAGTAGCAATGTATGAAAGAAGAAGTCCTTAAACCCTTCCGGTGAGTGCTCCCTATCCTCGAAACAACAGCCATTCCTCTCATTCCATGTGCACCATATTAAGCATAGGGTCACCATCTTCCAAACAGCCGTGATTTTCCGGTTGCGCTGAATACCTCTCCAACATGACAATAAATCTATCACCCCCCTAGGCATGACCCATGCAATGCCAAGCCTTGTGAATATTTCAGCCTATACAGCCTTTACTACTTCATAGTGAAGAAGGAGGTGATTTGTTGATTCATTATCATGTTTGCACATGAAGCACCAATCTATTATGTAGAGGCCACACTTTCTCAGCTTCTCAATAGTCAATATTTTCCCATGAGAAGCCAGCCAGCAAAATAAAGCAACCTTAAGGGGAGCTTTACTCCTCCAAATGCACTTCCAAGGAAGGACATTCGGGGAGTGGGTCGACAATAACTTGTAGCGTGATTTGATTGAGAAGTTCTTGTTCCCCGTAGGTGTCCAAAGCAATCTTTCCTGGCCTCCTCCATGTAAATTCAGTGCATATAACCTGCTGTAAAAATCAGCAATGTCTTCCATCTCCCAATCCTGTACAGCAAATCTCACTGACCAATGAGTGGAATCAGAAGCCATTGAGGCATCCTTATATGACGCAATCCTATAAAGAGAAGGGAAAGTGTTATTCAAAGCAGTATTGCCACACCAAATGCTGTGCCAAAATCTGATTTGAGTACCCTTACCCACCTCGAATATGCAATTAACAAGTAAGTCATCCCAAACATTACGAATAAATTTCCAAACACCCATGCCATAAGCCCCTCTTAGTTCGTTAGAGCACTAACCTCCCATATGCTCCCGTACTTAATATCGATAATGTTCCTCCAGAGAGCATCTCCATCCCGATGATACCGTCATAATTCCTAAAATGGCCTTATTGAAGGTTCTCAATTTTTTGACTCCCAATCCGCCATAGGAAAAGGTGTGTAGACTTTATCCCACTTAATTAAATGGAATTTTTTCATGTCCTCTATGCCGCCCCACAAGAAATCATGAAAAATCTTCTCCAATCTGTTCGCCACTACTGCAGGCAAAGGAAATAAAGAAAGAAAGTATGTTGGGAGATTGGATAATGTGCTCTTAATTAATGTGCTCTTAGTTAATATGATTTTGGGAGTTTATTTCGGAATTTCTTATGGGGTGGTGTTGGTGAGGAAAAGAAGTTTCACTTGGTTAGTTGGAAGAAAGTTTGTCAACCATTGGATGGTGGTGGTTTGGGGATTAAAGATTTGAAGGTCTTCAATAAAGCTTTACTAGACAAATGGCTTTGGAGATATCATTTGGAAAGTGAAGCCCTATGGAAAAATGTGATAGATGTAAAGTATGGAAGTTTGAGGGGAGGTTGGTGTTCAAAAGCCTCTAGTGGAGCATATGGGGTGAGTTTGTGGAAATTTATTAGAAAAGGATGGGATTTTTTCTCTAATAATTTTAGATTGAAGGTTGGAAATGGTAAAAGAGTCCTCTTTTGGCATGATTTGTGGTGTGGGGATGCTGCTCTCAAGCTCTAATTTCCTGCCCTGTTCAGAATTGCAAGGGATCAAAATGCTGCTGTTTTTGATTCCTACTGTGGCAGCAATAATAAGGTTGTTTGGAATGTTATTTTCAAAAGGGATATTAATGATTGGGAAGCGGATGAAGTTCAGGCTTTGTTGGTTAAACTTTACAGTATAAAGCTGGTAACTGAAAGGGAGGATAGTATGGCATGGTTTTCTGCTGGAAATGCTAAGTTTTCAGTTTCTTCTTACTATAGAGTTATGTCAAGTCATGGTAGTTGTGTTTTCCCATGGAAAAGTATTTGGAAAGTGAAAGTTCCTCCCAAGGTTGCTTTTTTCTGTTGGGTGGCTTCTTTGGGCAAAGTTTTGACAACTGATAATCTTAGAAGGAGAGGACTGTTTATTTCTGATTGGTGTGTTATGTGCAAAAAGGATGGAGAATCTGTAAATCATCTTTTCCTTCACTGTGAAGTGTCTAGATTCTTGTGGGATGAGGTTCTGAGTTGGACAGGTTTGCATTGGGTGATGCCCAAAGATGTGGTGGATTTAATGGTAGGATGGAAGGGTTTGAAGGGCTGTAAGAAGGCGGCGTCTGTTTGGAAGATGATTCCTCCTTGTCTCATGTGGTGCTTGTGGATAGAAAGAAATAGGAGATGTTTTGAAGATAAAGAACGTACTTTGGAAGATCTTAGGGTTTTTTTCATGGGTACTTTGGGTTTTTGGGCGAAAGTTTATGTAATGGTGGATAATTTCCTGAACCTGTTTTAGTTTTCTGGTTTTTTTCTTTTTGTTTTCTGGAAGTTGTAGGTTTATCCTTTGTATACTTCCTATGTATTTGGGCTTATGCCTATTTCTTCAATAAGGGGGATTTGAAGAGGTGGAACTCAGAAGTTTTTGGGCATCTTAATGATCAAAAAAGGTCCCTTATGGAGGAGATAAAGGTCTTGGAGGAGAGGGAGGTGAGTGCACCTTTATCTGAAGAAGACTCCCGCAAGAAATTAGCTACCTCGTCGGAATTGGAAAGGGTGCTACTTATGGAGGAAATTTCATGGAGACAAAAGTCGAGAGCTCTTTGGCTGAAGGAAGGAGACCGTTGTACGAAATTCTTTCATCGGGTGGCCAATTCACACCGTAGGAATAATGCTATTGATGTGATTCAGGTGGAGGGCCAAGTTTTCTCTAATCATGTGGACATTAAGAACCACATTGTTAACTTTTATGAAACTCTATTCACAGAAAGTTTCAGGTGGCGGCCCAAATTGGATGGTATGCACTTTGAGACCATTGATCGCGCTAGTTCGGAATGGCTGGAGAGACCTTTTGAAGCTGATGAGGTTCTTCGGGTGCTTCGTGGGATGGCTAAGGACAAAGCACCGGGGCCGGATGGGTTCTCAATATAGCCTTCTATTATGAATGTTGGGATGTGCTGGGGGAGGATGTTTTGAAGGTTTTTCAGGAGCTATACTTTTTTGGTAAATTTGAAAAAAGTATTAATGCATCCTTTATTGCTCTAATCCCTAAGAAAGTTGGGGCAAGGGAGATGAAAGACTTTAGACCGATTAGCCTCATTAATGGTTTATACAAGATTATTGCAAAGGTGTTGGCCAATCGTATGAGCAAGGTTTTGAATAATATTATAACAAAACCCCAAAACGCGTTTGTAAAGGGGAGACAAATTCTGGATTCAGTTTTAATTGCCAATGAATGTTTGGATTGTAGACTCAAGGAGGGTAAACCAGGTCTCTTGTGTAAGCTGGACATGGAGAAGGCCTATGACCATGTAAATTGGGATTTTTTGTGCTACTTACTTGCGAGATGTGGTTTTGGGGAGAGATGGTTATCTTGGATTCAACATTGTATATCTACGGTCCGCTATTCGGTGTTGGTGAATGGAACACCGGAGGGATTCTTTACCAGCTCCAGGGGATTAAGACAAGGGGATCCCCTATCCCCTCTACTGTTTGTTTTTGTTATGGATGCTTTGAGTCGCATGTTGAGTGCAGCGGTTAGTGGAGGTTTTATTGCTGGTTTCTCGGTGGGAGGGCTTTCCATCTCTCACCTTTTATTTGCTGATGATACACTGCTGTTTTGTGAGCCTGACAGTGTTCATATGCAGTATTTGAGAGCTGTTTTGCTGTTCTTTGAAGTGGTTTCAGGTCTGAAGGTAAACCTTTCAAAGTCTGAAATGGTCCCTGTGGGTAGTGTGAACAATATTCAAGACTTGGCTTCTATATTGGGCTGTCAGTTTTCTTCTTTGCCTTTGCAATACCTTGGCCTTCCATTGGGGGCAGCGTTCAAGACTAAGTCTATTTAGGATGGAGTGATAGAAAAAATCGAAAGAAGACTGGCTGGATGGAAACGGTTATACCTATCCAAGGGTGGTAAATGGACTCTTATTAAGAGTACACTATCTAACCTCCCCACGTATTTTCTTTCCTTATTTCCGATACCCGCAAGTGTTGCTTCTCGCATCGAAAAAACCTTTCGCAACTTTCTTTGGGGAGGTATGGGGGACGAAGCTAGAATCCACCTTGTGGGTTGGGATAAAGTTTGTTCTCCAATTCAATGGGGGGGGTTTGGGAGTGCGTAATGTACGGGTATTCAACAAAGCACTATTGGGGAAATGGTTATGGAGGTATCATAGTGAAGGAGAGGGCTTGTGGAGAGAAGTGATAGAGGCTAAGTATGGGAGCCTAAGGGGGGGGGTGGTGCTCTAACGAAGTCAGGGGAGCACATGGAGTGGGCTTGTGGAAAAACATAAGAGCTGGCTGGGACAGATTTTCTCATTTTTTCAGATTTATAATTGGCAGCGGCAACAATGTTTCATTTTGGCATGATGTTTGGTGCGGGGACATGGCTCTTAAGCAGGCGTTTCCTATGCTTTACCAAATCGCATGCGACAAGGAGGCTGCTGCGGCTGATTTATTGACACGCTCTAATGGTGCTGTTCATTGGAATGTGATTTTTTCAAGAGCGGCTCAAGATTGGGAGCTGGACATGTTGTCTGGTTTTTTTGACTCTCTATATGCTACATCTTTTGGAAATGTGTTGAGGGATAGGCTGGTGTGGAAACCAAGTGGTAATAAAAAATTCTCGGTGAAGTGCTTTTATTCGGCCCTCTTGGGCCTACACCATGGTCATAGCTATTCTTGGAAAGCTATTTGGAAGTGCAAGGTACCTTCCAAAATTGCTTTCTTTGTCTGGACAACATCTATTGGGTGGATTCTTACCTCGGATAATTTGAGAAAACGTGGGTTCATTATTTCAGATTGGTGTTATATGTGTAAGTGTGATGGGGAATATGTTGATCATCTCTTATTACACTGTGAAGGAGCTCGGAGCTTATGGCATGATGTTTTTAGTAGGGTAGGGGTGGCATGGGTCATGCCTAGAAGTGTTAGGGATCTTATGTGCTGTTGGAAAGGTATACGGGGAAAGGCTCAAATCGCTGCTGTGTGGAAAATGATACCTCACTGCATTATGTGGTGTGTGTGGTTGGAGAGAAACAAGAGGTGTTTTGAAGATATGGAGCTCTCTATGGCTGAACTGAAACGTTTCTTTTACTGTACTCTGCTTTCCTGGGCTTCGGCCATTATTTGTAATACAGATGATCTCCATTTTTTGCTTGTAACCCTTACTAGTTCTTAGTTGTAACCTGGCTTGATCTTTGTATACCTCTCGTGTACTCAGGCTATGCCTCTTTTTGAATAATATTTACTTTTACCTATCAAAAAAAAAAAAAAAAAAAGTAAACTCTCTTCCAACTCGCCAATTTACATTCGATCTTCTTAACAATCCCATCCCACATAGCCTTGGATTTATAAGGGCCCCCCAAAGGAAGTCCAAGGTACTTCATGGGCAAGGATGACACTTTGCAGCCCATGATGGCAGCCAAGTCACTTAAAATTATTAACAGAACCAACCGGAAATATTTCAGATTTGGATAGATTCACCTTAAGAGCGGAGACAGCTTTGAAACAAAATAGGAGGGCTCTTAAGGAACAAATATGATTGGAGTCCAATTCACAGAAAATCAGCGTGTCATCGGCGAAAAGTAAGTGAGAGATTGATAGACTACCATCTGAGGAACCACCCATTGAGAAACCCGAGATGAAGCCCATATCCGCCATCCCTTTCAACATTTTACTCAAAACATCCATTACTAAAATGAATAGAAGAGGGGATAAAAGGGTCCCCTTGTCTCAAGCTGCGAGAGCTGTTAAAGAAGCCTTCGGGAGTGCTGTTAACCAAAATACAGAATCTAACTGTTGTGATACAATGTTTCACCCATTGACACCATCTTTCCCTAAATCCATATCTGCCAAGTATATACCCCAAGAAATCCCAATTTATATGGTCAAAGGCTTTCTCTACATCCAATTTACATAAGATACCTGGAATGCCGGCTCTGACTCTACTTTCCAAACATTCATTAGCGATGAGTACTGAGTTAGTATTCGCCTTCCTTTCCTAAAGACGTTTTGGGACTTCAAGATAATCTTCCCCAAGACTTCGCTCAACCGCTGGGCTAGGATTTTTAGAGATGATCTTGTAAACCCCACTCACCAAACTTATAGGACGGAAATCTTGCGCCTCCACCGACCTTGCCCTTATGGGAATAAGGGCAATAAAAGTGGCATAAGGCTTTTCTCAAATTTCATAAAAGAGTGAAATTCAAGAAAGACCTTCATGATGTCCTCCTTGACAATGTCCCAACTAGCTTGGAAGAAAGCTATTATGAAACCATCTGGGCCTGGCGCTTTGTCTTTATCCATCCATTTTTGCACACTAAGCACCTCCTCCTCTTCGAACGGTCTCTCCAACCAAGCCGCACTTGATTGATTGATAGAATAAAAAACCAGCCCATCTACCTTGGGTCTCTAATGATGTTGCTCCTTCATAAGCTTATCATAAAGGTGGACAATGTGATCCTTGATAGCGTCTCTGTCCAAAAGAACCCCCCTTTCCGAATGAAGAACCTTGATGGCATTGTTTCTTCAATGGGAATTAGCTATTCTGTAGAAAAATTTTGTGCTCATCCCCTTCCTTCAACCAAAGGCACGAGATTTTTGCCTCCAAGACGTCTCCTCCATAAGTGTTTTCAAGCTCAGCTACTACAACCATTTTCCTTGCCTTGTCATCATCCGAGAGGCCCCCATCCACCTCTTTTTCATCAAGACGCTGCAACTCATGAAAAAGATTATTCTGCTGGTCATTAATGTTCCCAAATACTTCCATGTTCCATTTTCTCAGATCATTTTTCAAGGATTTAATTTTCCCGGCTAAAACAAAACTAGGAGTGCTCGAGAATTGATATGAGGACCACCATGCTCTAATCTTGTCCATAAATCCATCTACCTTCAACCACATGCTCTCGAATTTAAAATATCTCCATCCCTCGTGGAGACCCCCTCAATCCAAAAGAGAGGAAAATGATCAGAACAAAGCCTAGGGAGTCGCCTTTGGCATAGGTTGGGAAAGTGGGCCTCCCAAGAGGGAGAGACAATGAATCTGTCCAGCCTAGACCAAGCCCTCCCGTTAGACTAGGTATAATCTCCCCAAGCTTAAGGTAGATCAACCAAATCCAGCTCGAAAATTAAAGCTGAGAAATCAGCCATGGCTAAACCTGAGCTAGAGTTCCCCAACCTTTCACTCGAAAATCGAGTGATGTTCAAATTATCTCCATACACCACAGGCCGTCCCACCAACTACACAAACCAGTGATATCATCCCAAAGAAGCTTTCTATAGCTATCATCATTGGGCCTGTATACTCCTACGAACCCCCACCCGAAACCATCTTCCACATTCATGAAAGAACAAGCTACCAAAAATTCTCCGATATGCTCCTCCACCAAATTTATTACTCTCTTATCCCACATCACTAAGATGCCCCCTGAAGCGCCCTTAGAAGTGAGGCTAGTCCATCCTGCATAAGAGCAATTCCGCAAGTTACTTATTACGTTCTTGTCAATAAACTTCAGTTTAGTCCCCCTACAAACAAATAACGTCTACCTTCCATTCCCTTATTAAGTTCTTCACTCTAAGGCGTTTGCTTAGGTCATTTAGTCTCCGAACATTCCATGAAAGGATCTTGGGCTTGGGATGTCGAGGTTCGCTCTGTCGTTGTGCCTCCCCCTACAAGCACTTCCTTCCCTTGCATTATAATTTATAGAGCAAGAAAGCCTCTTGAGCTCCCTTTCTTTTTTAGAGGCAGATCTGGCTATGAGGGGCTGTCCTGCTTCGATGGCTGTAAGGAGTGCTTTAAACTGATCCTCAAAACCCTTGCAGGAGATCCCTATGCAATGGCAAATTTCATCTACCTTCTTCAGGATCCAATCTGACTGTGAGCTAATCCATGGAGGTGCTGGAGGCAGAGAGCAAATAAGACTGGGTTCGTCCCCGGAATCCCCCAGTTAAAGGAAGCGATCTCTCCAGGCTCCTTGCAAACTAGTTGTAAATCAGACCCAATTAATGGCCCGTCATCCAAGGAGGACGCCCACCTAGCTTTTTCTCTCTGTACATCCTGATTGTTATTCTGTTCAGCAATTTTTGTTGATTAAGTTTATGTGGCTTTATAATCAGCAGTGGAAGTTGTATAAGCAATTTCCATCTTGACATAGATGGGGGTTCATTAATCTCTCTCATTCGTGCTTGTGATTGTATATCTGTCACGAAGATGCATGTGCTTATTTAGGTAGCTTGTGGTTGCAATATTATTGTTTCTTCTTGGGGATGTTTGTACTACTTTCATCTTCTCTTTCTTTAGGCATCCAAGACAACTGTTTTGAAGATTGATTTGGTTATTCTGAGTAACATGCTCTTTGCCTTTTCTTCCAGGAAGCAACTCGTCCTGCAGTTCCAATACTTCTTGCTGTTGGTGCTGTTCATCAGCATCTTATTCAGAATGGCTTGCGAATGTCAGCGTCTATTATAGTGGACACTGCTCAGTGCTTCAGCACCCATCAGTTTGCCTGTTTAATTGGATATGGTGCAAGGTCATTTTTCCTTGATATTTTTCTACATAGTGGTTTTTTTCACATTTTATAATGTTTCTGTTTATGCTGAAAAATATTGAAACTAATTTTCATATTACTTTCTTGAGGAAATATTTTGTTTGATCTGGTGCCAATTACTTCGGGATGCTTATCTTCTCTTTCACAAGGGGAATAAAATAAGATATTTACTGATATAGGCTCATTCACCTTCTGTTTTGTTTCAATTAGATAAATGACATTACGTAGGAAGTAAAAGAAGTCGTTTTGTATTATATATCAATTGTTGGAAACTTGAACCAGGTCCATATAAATGAAATGGTGTATTTTCAACAAATGTAGGAAAAGTTCCTTGAAAGTAAATCTATGTGATAAAGGGACAAGATTAGATTTCAGCATGTCTAGTAACTAATTTGATTCCCCATTATCGTAGAATATTGTACTTTTAAAAGGCTTCAAAATAGACTGTTGTATCATCAACTGTTGCTGTTTTACATGCATATCAGTAAGGATGTGTTGATGCTTGCCAAGAATTCTCATATGCCATCCACTAAAAACTTGACAATAGCTGTTTTATTAAGGGACTTCGGAGGGTTCTGCATCCATCTGTATTAGAATTCTTATTTTGCTTGTGCTGAACTTTATTATCCTGAAAATGCTCAACTCTGTAGCCCTGAAATTAATTTTTCAGTGCCATATGTCCGTATTTGGCATTGGAGACTTGCCGGCAGTGGCGTCTGAGTAATAAAACAGTAAACTTGATGAGGAATGGAAAGATGCCTACTGTAACGATTGAGCAGGCTCAAAAGAACTATTGCAAGGTCAGTATGTCAATATATGAAGTAATATTTTTGGATCTATACCAGCATGAGCAAGGGCAAGATGCCTATTGTAACAATTATAAGGAATACTTGGTGTATCATACATCCAGATTGTGTTTGTGGCCAAATTTAATTCAGGCACTCATGTTAAGTGTGTACAAAAAACGTGAGAAGAAATATTTAGTTAATTCTTGTAAAAGCCATCACAGTATTGGTTCTTATGCTGTTTATATTGGTTTTTTAAATTTGTTTTTGGTACTAATCTAATATGATGAGAGAAACCTTCTAAATAAAATTACCTGGGTTTGCAATAGGTAATCGCTGTCTTTCCTATGTATGTGGGTTGCACCCCAACACATTTTTAGTAATATTTTGTTGTCTTTATGTATCAAAAAGTAAAAAACAAGAAGGTAAAATACTTTTGTGAATCAAGAAAAACAATTTAGATAGCTGAAAGGATAATGCACCATGGGTTTGAAACGAGTTATGATTGTGTAGAAAAACCTGTTCGTTAGGTATTGGTTGAAAGTTGGTTTCACATAACAATGCAAGTTTAGATCTAAAATTAAAATTTATCCGAAAGATTAACGGATGTGGATACCTATAGTCAAAATTGAGGGTTTTTCAGAGGTGGATATACGAGTTACTGAATGTACACAATTACTAAAGCAATCTGGAACATAAGAAACTTGTTTATTGTCCAGCATATTAATACATAAGATGAAGATTACAGATGTTATGGTATAATTTAAAATTCTACAATTATCAAACTAATATACGGACTGAGAAGATACTAGTCGCACATGCACACTGATGCTGTGCGCACACACCCTCAATATTACGTTGAAGGACGCAGGGTTGAAGCATGTAAAGACTGAATATCTGGCATATTTATGGTGGTTTTTGACAGAAAATGTAATCAACATCCCTTCTTTTGACTTTTCTATAAAGTTTCTACGAATAGGGAAGTTTGATGGTTCCTTTTATTTTAAGACCATTATGTAATGACTTATCTACTTGTTTATCGATGGCTACAATGGGAAACATTAAATTCTTGGTCTATCCTATTCACTAGTAATTTATATTGACTGCTCCGTACCATTTTAGGCTGTTAAATCCGGTCTTCTCAAAATTCTTTCCAAAATGGGCATCTCATTGCTCTCAAGGTATGAACCGCTCCTTCATTACTGTTTTTTTAAGAATAAGTTCTATTGTTTCTGTATGAATTATTTTATGGTTACATTGTTTTCCACATTCTTTTTTTAATAGGCCCCTTTATGTTTTGCGTTTGTTATTTATGTTTTCTGATCATGGTGACAATCTAATTACCAGTTTCCGGTATCTAGTTATTGTGGTGCACAGATATTTGAGATTTATGGACTGGGGAAGGAGATTGTTGATCTTGCGTTTTGTGGGAGCGTTTCCAGTATTGGTGGATTAACTTTTGATGAGGTAAGAAACCCAGCTTAAATGAAGCACTTGGCCTTGAAATTCAACATATTTTTTTGGGGGGATTAGTTACTTCAACAGTCATATAGTAGAAGTGTCCAGGAAATTTATTTTTAAACAAATTTTATAGAACCCACTTAACTCACGAAAAGGTATTCTCTTCAGTAAAAACAAATGAATTCACTGCAGAATTAGATGAGTTTCACCTCAGTGAAAGATAAAATTGTATTGCTGTGAGTTTGGGCTTGAGCAAAGACTGCATTGTGAGCATATCTAATTCTCTTTGGGGAATGGGGAAACTGGATTGTTTAGGAGGTGATGAACTATTACAATTACTGTTAGAGCGGAGGTAGCTATAAGTTTCACAAAATTGTAATATAAAACTACTGTGAGTTTGCATGTGAGCATAAAGACAGAACTTAAAGCTATGTTTCTGGGAACTCACTTTCTTTGGAATTGGAGAACTGTAATAACTTGTTATTACTGCTATCAATTTGTTTTTAGTGTGTTAATTTGGGGCTTTATTTCTTTTGGCTACATGTCATTGTCACCTATTGAATTTCTCAGTTGGTTCGCCTAAGTTTCGCAGACAGTGGTTGGTTTGTACAGTGCAATTTCCTGAACTAATTATAATCTTTGAACTTATACATGATGGTGCATTGTACTGATGGTGTCTATGTCAATTAAATTCCATTTTTTGAAATCCTCCTTTTTTGCAGCTAGCAAGGGAGACTTTATCTTTTTGGGTGAAGGCTTTCTCTGAGGATACGGCTAAAAGACTAGAAAATTTTGGATTTATACAATTCAGACCAGGAGGTATAGCTTATTATCACTTTAATAGAACATGTTATACCATTCCAGAACTGATTCTAGCCATGCTATAATTAATACATGACCAAGTAAATGATAAGTAATACATAACCAAGAAAATTTTGGGTTTGTTTATTCTATTTATTTATTTATTTATTTTTTAAATCGGTAATCAAGAAGTTTTATTCATATTAATAGGCAAAGCCCAAGTACACAGGGAGTATGCATGAAAAGTACCTAACTAGAGTTTACAACTGAAAGTAGAAAGTCACGGACATTTAGTCCGTTACAAACAATGGCCCCCACACATGAAAACAATGTTTTAAAGAAAAAAACTTTCAGCTGCTCCATTGTTCTCTCGTGGCTTTCGAAGCTTCTATCATTTCGCTCTCACCAGATACACCAACACATACATATGGAGACCATTTTTTAGATTACTGCAACTTGTGTATTTCCTTGGAAACCTCTCCAGCATGCTAGAAATTCCACCAATCTACGAGGCATGACCCATGATAATCCAAGTCCTGTAAAAAAATCAGCCCACATGATCTTGGCCATCTCACAATATAGAAACAGATGGTCAACTGATTTATCATCTTTCTTACACATGCATCACCAGTCCAACACCATTATCTGACGTCTCCTTAGGTTATCTGTGGTGAGAATTTTGCCCCATGCTACCGTCCAAACAAAAAAAAAGGTTGATTTTGAAGGGGTTTCATCTACCAGATGGTCTTTCATGGGAATGTGGGCATGCCTGGGGTTGTTAAAACTTTGTGAAATGATTTGACCGTGAATTTACCTTTCTTGGAAGGGCTCCAAAACATCTAGTCCATAGTACCCTCGATCATACGCATGGAATACAGTGCCATATAGAACTCTTTGATAACCTTCAACTCCTAGTCTTGGGATGCCCTAGTGAAATCAACATTCTAGTGAGGGGATCCACTAGAAAAAGCCAAGAGATCCGCTATTGATGGCATGCATCCTTTGCTTGTGCGAGCTCAAATATGGTGGGGAAAGTGTCTTGGAGACTTCATTCACCACACCATTTATCATGCCAAAATCTGACATAAGAGCCATCACCCACTACAATGTGTGTATGTCTCTTGAAGGTCTCCCTACCCTTCCTAATGTATTTCCACAAACCCACCCCATGTGAGACTCGTACCTCATTCAAGCACCAACCACCTTATGATTCCCCAACCTACGCATCAATGATGGACTTCCACAGGGCCCCTCTTTCATGTTGATACCGCCAAAATCATTTACCCAATAGAGCTTGGTTGAACTTCATCAAGTTACGAATCCCCAATCCACCCCCAAAAAATGGACTGCAAACCATGGACCAATTGACCAAATGGAACTTGAACTCATCCCCTAAACCACTCCATAAAAAATCCCGTTTTAGCTTCTCAATACGGTTGGCAACCTTAGCTGGGAGCAGGAACAATGACAAAAAATAGGTGGGGAGGTTAGAAAGAGTACTTTTAATCAACGTGAGACTACCACCTTTCGATAGATACAACCTCTTCTGAGATGCTAACGTGCTCTTCACTTTTTCAATCACAACATCCCAAATCCAAATCTGCTCAGATTTAAAGGAAGCACCCAAGGGTAAGCCAAGATACTGAAGAGGTAGAGAAGATACCTTACATCCCAAGAGAGGAGCTACCGCTTCAGGAACATTCCCCATCGGTACCAATTCAGACTTTGAGAGATTAATTCTCAAACATGAAACAACTTCAAAACAAAGAAGAGGAGCCCTCAAAGATTGGATATACTCTAGGTTTATTCCACGTGTCATTAGCAAACAGTAGGTAAGAAAGATTAAAAGAGTTGCCATTCCCCACCGAGAAACTGTAGAGAAAACCACATTTCACAAGGCCTACAATCATCATACTGAGAGCTTCTATCAAACAATGGGAGGAATCAAAGAAACCCACAGGTGAACCATTCACCAAGATAGAGAAACAGAATATTGAGACGCAAAAATCTACCCATTTCAGCCATTTCTCTCCAAAACCGCATCTTGCAAGTAAATAAAGCAAGAATTTTCAATTAACATGATCATAGGCTTTTTTCATATCTAGTTTGTAAAGTAGCCCAGGTTCTCGAGATTTGAGTCGTCCATCCAGCACTTTATTTGCAATTAGAACCAAATCTAGAATTTGTCTGCCTTCGACAAATGCGTTTTGTGGCTTCGAGATTAACTTCTCCATCACCATACTCAATTGATTCGCTAGCACTTTTGAAAGAATCTAGTAGACCCCATTCACAAGGCTAAAGGGACGATAGTCTCGAACATTCGCTCACCCCACCTTTTTGGGAATGAGTGCTAGAAAGGTAGCATTGAGACTTTTTTCAAAGCTAACACACGTATAGAACTCTTGAAATACCAGCATAAGGTCACCCTTGATCTCTTCCCAACGTGTTTGGAAAAAACCCATGGTAAAACCATCAGGGCTGGGGCATTGTCACTAGCCATGCCTTGAACAACTTTGCATACCTCTTCTTCTTCAAAGGGCCTCTCGAGCCCCCTACACTGTTGATCTAGTGTTGAGAAAGTCAACCCATCTACTGTCGGTCTCCATGGTTGCTGTTTGGCTAGGAGATGTTCGTAATATTGTATAATGTAGTCCTTGATACTTGATTGATTCGAAGAACCTGCTCAATCTACCATCAATGTATCAATAGCGTTGTTTCTCCGATGTGAATTAGCCACCCTATGAAAGAACTTTGTGGACTTGTCTCCCTCCTTGAGCCATAGTGCCCTTAATTTCTGTCTCCAAGAGATCTCTTCTATCAATAATACTCGTTTAAGTTCAGTTACCACCTGACTCTTGCAAGTATTTTCGGATTCAGAGAGAGTTCTTGCCTCCTCCTCACCCTCCAAACCCTGTAATTCCTCCAAAAGGGAGCGTTGTTGTAGTAGTACATTGCTTAACAATTGTTCATTCCATTGCTTCAAATTGTGTTTAAGCGCCTTTAACTTTCTTGCCAATATGAAGCTTGGAGAGCCTTGGAAATCATAAGAGGACCACCATTGCTTGACCCTGTTTACAAAACCGTCAGAATTAAACCACATATTTTTGAATTTAAAATACCTTTTGCCTCCTTGGATGCCTCCACAGTCCAAGAGGATAGGGAAATGATCAGAGCATACTCTAGGAAGTTGTCTTTGAGTTACATCAGGAAAATGAACTTCCATTATGGAGTTAGCAAAAATCTATCAATTCTTGACCAAGATGGGAGTTCTCGAGTGTTGGACCTAGTAAATGTGCCTCCTGTTAGTGGGATATCCATAAGCGCCTGTTTTGAAATGAAATCAGAAAATTCCCCCATGGCATGTGTGATGTGAGATGTACCTGACCTTTCACTCGGGAAACCTGATACATTGAAATCACCCCCTATACAACTTGGTAACTCCCACCAACTAAGAAGTCCCACCAATTCTTCCGACAAAGATCTTATTTCTACGTCAATATTAGGCCGTAAACTCTTGCAAATGCCCATTGGAACCCATCTTCTATATTTACAAGAAGCAATCCACGGTGCAATCACCCACACATTCTTTTAATCTTTCCACCAACCTTTTATTGAACATGATAAGGACACCACCCGATGCTCCTTTAGAAGGCAGATACGACCTCCCCATGATGCCCTCTCCACAAACTTCGAACTATTTGCCTTGTAATTAATTCTAACTTGGCCTGCTCGTTTAGCCCCCTTATGTTCAAAGATATATTTTTTGGCTTCATATCAGAACTGTCGTCGCCCTTCCCTTAAGATGCCCTTAGCTAGAGCTCTGCCCCCATCCTTCATCGTTCATTGCCCATGTAAGTCTCTTGAGTTCTCTCTTTTTTTTTTCTTTTCTTTTCTTTTTTGGTCCAAATTAAGAGAGGGATCAGCTTTGGCTTGTGCATGTCCAGCTTCAATAACTGTGAGTAATTATTCATCTTCAAAACCCTAGCATGTAATCCCAACACAAGTTTGATCTTCATGGCTTTTTGAATTACCCAATCTGACACCCTTAGATGAAATGAGTTCAATGGAGTAGGTTCTGTCCCCTCAACAGATAACCTGCCCCTCACTGCATCCTCTCCATTTGTAGACTCAAATACTACTAGAGCCCCTTCCATGGCAACCTCCTCTGAGTTACCCAGGCTTCCCACACTGTCAGGGTCAACAGATAGGGATTTTGGGCAACTAAGAGGTTTCCGGTGACTTTATTGGTTTTTGGGCATCTGAGGAAAGTTCTGTCAGCCCAGAGGTCGCCGCTGGCATGTTCTGTGACTTCTCATAGTGTTGCAACCCTCCTAGCAACGCTCTAGTTCTCGCCTCGCAGAATCCTACGGTAACTTAACAGTTGCTGGCATCGGTGACTTTGCTTTCACGACCGTGATGGCGGGAGGCAACCCGACAGGTCCGTTGCACCCTTTTGTGCCTCTCCACTGACCATTGGCCATCCCATTGACACGGGATCTAGTTGTGTAGCCTCCTCAAGTCGCAAACTCACTTCAAACGCAAGATTTCTGGTGTAGGGGTTACCGAAGTTAGCCCTTGAAGTTGCTGGCGATGAGCTGTTGGTGTTGGGCCATTGCCCCAACAGCTCATCGCTGGCAACGGAATAGTCCTCACTGGCTCTTTTTGGGCTGCTGCCATTGTTGAGTCAACATCTCACTGGGCCCAGCTGAGGACGTGGAGCCCTTTTCAAAGGAAGGCCCGGTCCTTTTAAGATGCCATCTCATTTTGGGTTGGGCTTGGCATGTCGGGCCCAAGCCCAAGCCCACGCCCACTCTCATTTTACCTTTATCCAACCCTAATTTCAGCCTTGACCCAGACCTAGATTGGCCCAGGCCTATGCCCAGCCTAAGAATTAAATCCCAGTCCACCCTACCTATAAGTGCTTTGACAACCTTCTTCAAACAACATAGCTCCTCATTCAGCCCAAAGAGTACCTTCTGTCCCTTACTTTCTCTTGCACAGGCATCGAACAGACCACCTTCAACTATTTCAGGTATAGAGTTTGGATCAACCCTCCCTTCTAGAGAACACTCCCCTGTTACCTATTTCTTTTTGTCCTTTTCTCCATTTTGTGACACCATAGCTTGTCCCGTACCGCCATGTACTCCCCCCCCCCTACTTCCTACACTACCACCCAATGCAACCTCGGCGTACATCCTAGTTTGATCTCCCACCTATTTCCTCTTCCCACCACTGGAACCTTGGAGAGGGAAGATAGAGCATGCTTCATCTCCATGGACAGATTTTTCCACCCGTCCTTCCGTCCCTGCCGGGAACACAAGCAGGCCTCGACGCCCATTACCACCCTATTCAGTGACTTCCAAGTAGCGTCCAAAGGCATTAGAATGCCGGTGAGCAACTATTGCCAAAGACCCAACCCAAAAAGTCTTGAAAAAATCCTACCTTCCCTCCGAAAGGGAGCATTCTTCTACCGTGTTTGCCGGCCAACGAGCGCTAGAAAGGCTGAATACCAACTCCTTGGTAACCTTCCTGCCTCTTTCAGTAATACAGAAGAAATTTCCCCCCTCTAATGATAATACAAAAACCTTGGTTTCTATTAATAAGTGCTTTAAATAGCCCATCTTGAACCAGAAATATTGCAGACCCAGTAAATGCTAATGGGATGATGATTTCAGTGTAGATCACAGAGAGAAAATAAAAAATGTACAGGGAGAGAGGGAGAGGGAGAGAGAGAGAGAGAGAGAGTTCTGAAGCCTATTTGCTCTTACTTCATTTTATTTTATTTTTTGTTAGGGGAGTATCATGGAAACAACCCTGAGATGTCAAAATTACTCCACAAAGCCGTTCGCCAAAAGAGTGAAAGTTCCTTTTCAGTTTATCAGCAACATTTGGCCAACCGACCTGTCAATGTGAGTTCTGCCTAGTCATCTATTGTTTTCTCATTGATATTTTTTATTTATTTATTTATTTTTTAAAATCTACATTCTGTTGTCATATAAAGTTTACTGGTCTTGTTGTTTGGCATAGGTTCTTCGTGATCTTCTCGAGTTCAAAAGTGATCGTACCCCAATTCCTGTGGGAAAGGTTGAACCTGCTGTATCTGTTGTTCAGCGGTTTTGCACCGGCGGGATGTCACTTGGAGCAATTTCAAGAGAAACTCATGAAGCAATTGCCATTGCAATGAATAGATTAGGTGGAAGATCAAACTCTGGAGAAGGTGGTGAGGTAGTTTGCTCTTTCTTTAAGTTGGTTGTAATGCACAACCATTTTCAAACATTTAATTTTTTATATCCACTCTTAGTTCCATCTGTAAAGTTGAGACATATTTGGAGATTGTGATATGCTTGGTATATTTGACGTCTAGGATCCCATACGCTGGAGACCACTTACAGATGTTGTTGACGGGTATTCACCAACACTGCCTCATCTCAAGGGTCTTCAAAATGGGGATACAGCTACAAGTGCTATCAAGCAGGTCACTTCATTAAACTTCTGCTTCAGAAAAAGTTCATAACTTCATGTTTTCCACAATCTCTAACTATATTTTTCAGTGTTTATCACTGTGGTCCAACATCTGCATAGTTGTGTTTATTCGATGATTAGAGAGAAAGTGATGATCTTTTAATCATAATCATAAGGCTGTTCTTTCTTGATGAATTTGTTAGGAGTTTAGCTTCCAACTAAGCATTTAAATATTGTTACTCTACTGAAGTCACTGCATCATCTTCAGGTTGCTTCAGGACGTTTTGGGGTCACTCCAACATTCTTGGTCAATGCTGATCAATTAGAAATCAAAATTGCACAAGGTGCAAAGCCTGGTGAAGGTGGTCAGCTGCCGGGGAAGAAAGTTAGTGCATATATTGCAAGGTTGAGAAATTCTAAACCTGGGGTACCACTGATTTCTCCACCACCACACCATGACATTTATTCTATAGAGGATCTTGCACAATTGATCTTTGACCTTCATCAGGTGATTATCAGTTGCATAAATCTGAATATTTTTTAAGAATGAGATACTTAGCACTCTGATCAAAATGATAACTAATCTTTGCTGAATAAAAGGTTAATCCTAAGGCTAAGGTTTCAGTAAAGTTAGTGGCAGAAGCTGGAATTGGCACTGTTGCTTCTGGGGTTTCAAAGGGTAATGCTGATATTATACAGGTATATAGATTGTCATCTTTGCATTTTAAGCAGTGAGCTATCTTACATTTCTGCAGCATAGTTTCTCCATTCTATATCTCATTATGGAGATGTCAGAAACTTGTGTGTTCCTTCGGACTATGTTACAGACAGTATGCTAGTAGCATGGTAACCCAGTTGCATATGGGAGCTGAGTTTGTAAAGGGAGTTCTATATTGGTCTTTAATTTATTTATTTATTTTTTTAAACTAAATGTTATATATTGATCTATGGCTTCTTATTTTGTTAACTAAGAAAACCATGCTCTAGTATTCTTTTGCTTGTTTTCTTTGGTTCGCCACCCCTCCCTTAAATGCTTGAAAGATAATGGGTAACTGCCCCATTCTAAATTTTTCCTTTCTAATGTATGTATAGAATACTAATAAAAAAATGTATGTATAGAATCGTCAAAGGAAAATAATAACGAGAAGAAAAAGAGAAATAATATTACCTCTTGATCATCATAACAAGACAGCTTGCGATAATGTGCTAGCCACATCACAATGAAGTAAGAGATGATCTCTTTGCTGAAGATTATAATGGGATTTAATCAGTCTTGCAACTTATGTTTGAATTTAAGCATCTTAGGGTATATTTGAGATGAGATGAGAAATTCTCAAAATTTCTCACAATTTCCATTCCAAACATCACTTAAACACAAACACTTTTCAATTTTAACTTTTTCATCTAATCATTACCTAACCATTATAACTTTTACATACCTAAAAACAAAACTCAGAAATCAATACAACGTTTTCAAACTTTCAAAATAAAAATAATTTTAAAAAATTATATTCAGACAATTTTTTAAATTTATAATATATTTATTCAAAGTTTTCTCTCTCCTTTCCCAAAACCCAATAAAACATTTTATAACTCAAACCATTTCACTACTATTCACAGAATTATGAGATATTCCAAGTGTCCAAATGAGCCCTTAGGCTTTTACCACGAGTAACTAGAAATCCTTTAGTTTGGAATAAGCCTTCTAACTAAATGCATATATTCGTTTACATATGAAACCATTTTTTTATTATGTTGGACAACATCTTGTATGTTTATGTTTACATTTTAAACATTTTCTGAAAGTATGTTACTGAAGATGTTGAAAGAAGTTTAATTTGACTTTCAAGCTGAAAATCCTATCTTCTTTGCTCAGTGAAAATTCAAAGGTCACGGTTAATATTTCTTACCTTTTCTTTCCCAATTTGGTATGTTACCAACAACTCTCATTTGCCTTGCAGATATCAGGGCATGATGGTGGAACTGGAGCCAGCCCCATAAGTTCCATCAAGCATGCTGGTGGTCCTTGGGAACTTGGACTTACAGAATCTCACCAGGTTACTATTTGACACGCATGAGATATGCAGAGGCAGTTACTTCTTTTGATTTTATTTGTAGAGACTGTATATGCTATTTAATTATTGATGCCCTCTCCAGACACTCATCCAAAATGGGCTCAGGGAAAGGGTTATTCTCAGAGTTGATGGTGGCTTCAAAAGTGGAGTTGATGTCCTACTGGCTGCAGCTATGGGTGCTGATGAGTATGGGTTTGGTTCTGTGGCAATGATTGCTACTGGATGTGTGATGGCTCGCATTTGCCACACAAATAACTGCCCAGTTGGTGTTGCTAGTCAGGTAAGGCTAATCTGTTAGTTTGATTTCATTATTTCCTGTGATCTTTCCAAATAGAGTTTGGTTTGCATTTGTTTTGTCCATTTTTTTAACGCACATTTTACTTCAGAGAGAAGAATTACGAGCTAGGTTCCCTGGTGTGCCTGGTGATCTTGTCAACTTCTTTTTATATGTTGCTGAAGAGGTAATCCATCTGCCTTTTCATTTTTCCCCTGATGAGATTTGTCTTCCATCTTTATGGTCCTTGTGGATCCATTCTTTATCACTGCAGAATCTTCTCTCTATTGTGACCACCATTGTTTTTGTTAAATCCATCAAGGTCCATTTTCTTCTAGCCTTTTTCATGTACTTTTTACTTTTAAAAAATGGCCAGGTAAGAGGCATGTTGGCACAGTTGGGATATGAGAAGTTGGACGATATAATTGGTCGGACAGATTTATTAAGACCACGAGATATCTCTCTGATGAAAACTCAGCATTTGGATCTCAGTGTTATTCTCTCTGTATGTATATATTTAATGTATAATATTTTTGACCATGTGTGGTTTCTCTCCTTTGAAAATAAGAGTACTTTATCATTTGTCTTCAGAATGTTGGGTTACCAAAATGGAGCAGTACCGAAATCAGGAATCAGGGTGTTCATAGTAATGGTCCTGTTCTGGATGATATTTTACTAGCAGATCCAGAGGTAACGACTATTGATGTTAATGGTACTTTCAACACAACACATTGAGTGTTTGTTTATTGGTATTATTGCTACTTAGTTTTTAAATCAAACTTCTGTTAGGAAAAAAATGGCAAAGTAGGACTCAAGAAAAATATATTTTTTCTGTAACTTAGGAGTCAAATTGAGGGATTGGACATTAAAGCACAGGAGATTCACAATGGACCATCAATTGATATACAGTGTAGGTTGCATATCAACTGTCCTACTTCTACGAAAAAACGTAGATAAAATCATTGCTAAAACTAAACTTACCTATTTGAGACCTTATTTTTCTAAAGCAGCATACATATTATAGATAAAATATTAGTTTAGGCTTAATCATAGTCATTTTCCTACATATGAAATGAAAGCCGCAAACTTATTAGAGAAAATTAGTAATTTAAGACTCAAAATCATCAGAAGCCTAATCCTTCAAACATGATTTGTTGAAGTTGATATTTGATTTAGATTTTGTTACATTTGACTCTTTGGAGGTGAAGGAGCTTGATTGTTGTTGATTCTTAAGAATATGAAACAAAAATGACATGTTGGTTAATGCCAATTTAGCGAAAAACATTAATTCTGTGTTTTGCTACCTGCCACAAACATAAGATTATTATTATTATTTTTTACATGCAGATATCGGATGCAATTGAGAATGAAAAAGTGGTAAACAAGACCATAAAGATATACAATGTTGATCGTGCTGTTTGTGGGCGCATAGCAGGGGTAATTGCAAAGAAGTATGGTGACACTGGCTTCGCTGGGCAATTGAGCATTACGTAAGTTTTTTTTAATAGTTAATTGAACATAACATAAGTTGCGGGTTTGACATAGCAAGTATTAATAACTGAAAGGGTGCATATGGCAATCGCTTTTGTTGAAAAGTAATCAGTTTTCTTCAATATTCTCAGATTTACAGGGAGTGCGGGGCAGTCATTTGCATGCTTTTTGACTCCTGGAATGAATATTCGGCTGGTGGGAGAGGCTAATGATTATGTGGGAAAGGTTGGTTGATCAAACCTTTGCCTCCGTTACTACTTGAGAAGTTGAAGGTTTTACTTGAAACCCAATCAAGTGACATGGTTGAGTTATTATTTTTTGAGACTTTTAGTTCATGACTTGAGCAATATTGTAATCCAATTACTTATAAAAAGAAAATATTGTAATCCAATTGAGTTTGGGTTACGTTCTACTTGCCAAAGAAATCTTAACTGGGCTACATCGACATGGCAGTTAGTTTGCTATTCTTGAAGTGACACAGTTCATTAGACAGCCAACAAATTGTTTTTCACCCAAAAAGTTGTGCTTACCTTCTCTTTCTTCTACTTAATTAAAGTTTGGGATAATATTAGAGCTAAGCA
This sequence comes from Carya illinoinensis, assembly GCF_018687715.1. Taxonomy (NCBI): domain Eukaryota; kingdom Viridiplantae; phylum Streptophyta; class Magnoliopsida; order Fagales; family Juglandaceae; genus Carya; species Carya illinoinensis. The sequence continues at coordinate 4,920,528 of NC_056760.1, read as the reverse complement.
TAATACCGAGTTGAGCTATTTCAAATTTGGCTGATTTGCTGTACTAACCCTGTTGGCCCAATGAGTCACAAAATCTGACACTAACATATATGTTACAAGGGTATTGCTGGAGGTGAGTTGGTTGTAACTCCTGTTGATGATACTGGTTTCTGCCCCGAAGATGCAACCATTGTAGGGAATACTTGTTTGTATGGGGCAACTGGTGGTCAGATCTTTGTTAGAGGGAAAGCTGGAGAGCGATTTGCTGTTAGAAACTCTCTTGCTCAAGCAGTAGTGGAGGGCACTGGAGACCATTGTTGTGAGTACATGACGGGCGGTTGTGTGGTTGTTCTTGGAAAGTGAGTAACGCCTCTATAGCTGGCATATTTTTCTTTATACCGAAGCAAATTGAAGAGAATGGGATTTGAATCTAAATTTAACTTGTGACAGAGTGGGTAGGAATGTAGCTGCTGGAATGACTGGGGGTTTGGCATACATTCTTGATGAGGACAACACTCTCCTCCCCAAGGTTTGTGTTTTTTTTATTGCAGCCCTTCATGGGAATCACTGTGCAGTTAAAAAATTGTCGAGTTGCCTTTTTTATTTTGATTTTTCTTTTTCTCTGTTGCTGCTAGCAGTTCAATTTTCATCTTAATTTATTGTGCGTCTGCTGAGCCAATTATTTAATAATGGTGACTGGACTATTTGGGACTTGGCCCGGCAAAATAAAATGCTCTCTTGAGGATTTGCATATCTATTAAAAGGTCATACTTCAATTAGGGATGAGATTCCCACTTATAATTTGCCATCTTTTTGGCGCCTAGAGAAGTCAGAGATGCATTGTGTGGCATTAATCAACGAGTTTTGCTACATACAAGCACAGTCGCGCACTAATCTGTGTACTAACACTGATTTATTCATACTTAAAATTTAAATTAACATTGTTTTCAATAAAATCTACTTTTTGACCAATCACATCATATTGGTGCACAGATTAGTGCACAATTGTGCTTGCAACTTTACTTTTCCTTAATCAACACCTAAAAATGACATGGAATTACATGGCATTTTTAATTAATTAGGGTACTGGGTTTCCTTAACTTATAATGACATGGCATGCATATGAAAGGTGATCGGTTTACTAATTTAATTCCTACTCAAGTTTTTCCGGGGTGTTTATTTCATGCCTCATTACTTATCGAGAAAAATATGACAACTTTCTGAGCTTGTGTGAGGGTGCTACACCTCATATTACTTTGACACTGTTATATATGGAACCGTAGGTGGCTATATTTAATAAAAATCCCTTTTCTTTCCCTTCGCCTCTTAAATGCTTGGGTGTACCTTTTTTTTTTAAAAAAAAAAAAAAAGGAATAATAATTTTCAGTTTGCCCCCCTTTTCCAGCTTAGACCATTATGATTATTTCACTGACAGGTGAATAAAGAAATTGTGAAGATCCAAAGATTGACTGCCCCCGTTGGGCAGATGCAGCTGAAGAGCCTTATTGAGGCCCATGTTGTAAGTGCACTTAATGAACTCCAAGCTAGCATGCACCCACACAACACACTGCAGAGGCGCACACTAATGAAAAAGTTCTGATAGTTTCATATCTTTGCATTTATGCCTGAGACTTACCTCTCAAGGTTATGTTGGCACACTAGCTGGGAGATCTTCATGATATCTTGGGTTGATTACAAAATTAGTCCATGGTTTTTATCCTGTTTGTAAATAACTCCATCGATTTCAATTTTCTACAATTTACTCCCAAGTGTGCAAACTTCTGCTATAATCCGACTGTCCATCTCCCAGGTGATGTTGCAATGTGGCATTTATAGAGCCATGTCTTGAGTCTAATTGGTTGTCACGTAGTAACTCTGCTGTTAGATGACTCAACCGGAGATAGGCGGAAGGATTTAATTGCAAAGTTAGCGTACCTTGGGAGTAAATTGTAAAAATCGAAATCGAGGTGATGATTTGCAAGCGGGTTAAAACCCAGGAACTAATTTTGTAATTAATCCTAATATATTCTTATAAAGGTGCACATCGAATTACTTGTATTTTCCTTTTAAGATCCCGTGTGGAGCTCTCACTAGATGCATTTTTTATTTTATTACTGAAACTTAATCATTTAATTTAACTGATCTGTGAAGGGAAAAACCGGGAGCAGTAAAGGTTCTGCTATTTTGAAGGAGTGGGACACATATCTGCCACTCTTTTGGCAGCTGGTTCCGCCTAGTGAAGAAGACAGCCCAGAGGCTTGTGCCGACTACGAGAAAACAACTCCCGGGCAAGTGAGTCTGCAATCTGCGTAGGATAATTGATTCAGCAGTACACTGAAGCCCGCACTTTGATCTATGGAAAGATGGAAACTGCTTCTAGCCTGTACAGCTCAAATAGGAGATGGATGTTTTAAGTTGTAAATCGGTACCAATTACTAGGATAGAGGAATGCCTTACCATATACCTTGGGTGGAATTTCTTTCTTTAAAAATAAAAAATCGCAGATTGGTATTTCCAGAAGTTGGAGACCCTGATCTCGTTGAGAAGCATTCACCTTCGATCAATGTATAAGTTGTATAGCGATTCTGAAAAATGTCATAAATTCAAATCATGATTGTCATGGGTTGCTATTGCCGATCATCATATCTATTTGTTTAATTAATTCAGGTTGAGCATTTCTTCACACTAATTTTATTTTTTGTATGGTGTATATAAAATTTGCAATGATCTGATTTATGGTTTCCATGACTACAACATGTATTTAGATCTATATATATATAATATATATATATCTAAATAAATTGTTATTTAAATTATTATGAATTCTTTTATTTTTAGTTATTTCTGTCAGGTGAAAATATACTTACAGTTTCAACAAAATTTATTGCCTTCCCCTATATAATAATAAAATATTATTAAAAATTAAATTAATATTAAAAAAAGTATTATTAAATGTCAATAATAATTATATTATAATTAAATTAATATAAAAAAGTATTAATAAATATTAATAGTAATTATATTCTAATGAAATTAATATTAAAAAAGTATTATTAAATGTTAATAGTAATTATATTCTAATTTAATTAATATTAAATGTTAATAATAATTATACTCTAAATGTTAAATGTTAATTATATTCTAATTAATTGGATTTATTTGTTTATAATATGAAATTAATATTTTAATGTTTGATGAATAAATAGTAGTTTTTCATCTTTAGCCAACCATGGTCGCAAAAGTCTAAATTATTTTAAATTTGTCTAATCTAATGTGAATGATTTTTGAGTCAAATTATGTAAAATTTAACTAAGCATCTCATTTGGCCAAGCCAATAAGGATGCTTTTAAAGACTTCAAAAATATCCTTACCAATACCTGCACATTCTTTTCTACCATATCCCCAACTATAGTGGCACTTAGGGCGGTAAAATGAACAAGCTATTCGATAAGCAGTTTGAATTCAATTCGATTAAACTTGAATTTGACTCGAACCAAATATTAAATGGGTTGTTTATAGACACAGAATTAGGATCGATTATTAAATGATACAAACTTATATAAAGTTTGATCAACTTGAAAGATGTTCGTGAACAAACTCATATGAAGCTCGATTCGACTCGTATATTTATACATATATAATGCAATATATATAGCCAAAAGTCACATATGTACTATTAATTATGTATATAAACTTATAGTGACTTATAGTCCACTATATATACTATATATATAAATGTATAATATTAATATATCATATTGATATAGTTATATTATTCTTATCAAATATTGAATTGCCATATAAAATATTAACATGTATTATAATATATATAACATGTATTAAATATTAATCTAGTTTTTTTTTTTTTTACTACACTACTTGCTAGTTTTATAGTATATAACAATTAACATGTATTATAATTTTAGACTATAGTATTTTTTTAAAATAGACTTAGTAATTAATTTAGTAGTTACTTTAATTTGTATTTTGTGAGTTCAGCTGTGTCATGTGTATGTGTTACGTGTGGAGCTATTGAGGGCCTGAAGTAGCTGGTTTATATCAACATTGTGAGTCGTTGATGCCATACCCTAAAGCTAGGGCTACGAGATGTTTATCTCAATTCTCCTTTAGCTGTTTCACTTTCACACTTCAACACTCCTTGGGACAGAGCCACTGAGAAACCCTACCCTCCTCCTATGCTTACGCTAGTTACCTCCTATTCGATTTGCATTGAATCAAGGGTTGAATCAAGGCTTGAAGCCTTTATTCTCAAAGGCTTGCAGCTAGGGATTCTCGAGGGGTCGAGAGTGATACCGGCTACAACTACGAGAAACCCTAGCAGATGCAGTCGGTGGCAGTATATTTTGGGGAGCTGTGGCTATAATCTTAGTCTCTAAGATCGTAGCGGGTCCTCGACAAATGGGTCATTAAATATATACATTTATGACTCCTAACCAACTAAATCCTTGATTCCATGGTTTGTGGTTCTCTGATTCATTGATTCATCTATCTATTAGTCGATTACCCTAGTTATTTTTCTATTTCTAAGCATTTGGTTGGGATTAAAATAAGCTTAATTTTTTTATTGTATTAGTGTATGCAAGGCAACAAGTTGGTATTAAAATTTTTGGCTCCATTCATGAAAATTAAGGACTTTACTGAGTTTACTCCACATTTTTTGTTTTGAAGTTTAATGTACTAAGTTTCATAATTTTATGTTGTAAAGTATTTTTTGTTTCACATGTTCCATTAGGATGTCAATGTCATTTAATGTACTATAGCCATAATAGACTCTTGAAGATTTCATGATGTAAATTTGTATTTAATTTGTTATTTCACTGATATATTTATTTAAATTTTGTATTTTTCATTTTAGAAATTAAAAAAAAAAAATCAATCTCAAGCCGAGCTCAATTGAACTCGAGCTCGGCTCTTTAACAAACCGAATTTCGAGTTTGCTTTACAGGTAAACGAGCCAAGCTCAATCCTTTGCATAGGCTCGACTTATAAACAAGCCAAGCCCAAGCTTGCTTGTATTTTGAACAAGCCAAGCTCTCACATCCCATGCTCGCTTGAGCTCGGCTCATTTACAGCCCTAGTGACACCGTAATCATATACTACCCAATATTCTCTTCTTTTGCTTGAAATTCATGCCATTTGATGAGACACAATTTTGTTGACTTGAAGGTGCTACCAAATTTTAGTCATGTGGAAGGTGTGTGGTGTAGTTGTAGAGAGGCCTTAGAATAGAGGTTTTTTTAAATTTAAAAAAAAAAAAAAAATTAGGAGACTGAAATAAGACTTTGTACACCCTAAACTGATATATAATTAATGGTATTGATCATCTTAAATTCAACTTTTCCCTAAGAAGGCGTAGAATAATGCCATGCTGCTTCCTGGTGCATGTCTGGCTAATGGTCAACAAAAACGCCCGAAACATTCAGAATAATCTAGTTTAGTCGTGTGTTCCTATCTTAAACTACTGATCATCGTCTAGGCGGCGGCTAAGAAGTGGTTGTATTTCTAGGTTGTATCCTAGCTAGTCCTTCATTTGAACTCGTCCAATTTGGTTAATTTGCAGGGAATTTTCCCCTCTTCTTCCAAGAATCACCCTTCAACTTTCAAAAAATATGCATGAATTATCATCTATTTGACATGAGTACCATATACGTTCCCCGGCCCTTTATTTCATGGATTAATGCAAAGAATAAATTAAAAGTACCAATTGCGAATATTCAAGCCACCTTCGATATCCCTTCAATGATGGTGATATACCGCGTGGTTCTTTGTAGAGATTCAACCCACACGTTCAAGACTTGTATTAATATTCAAGAATTCAATCGGTAACCTAATTCAGTGTGGGAAGAATATTGGTTATGATCGATCGCATGTGGTACGAACGTGGGTACTTTGGTGGTCCCAATTTGATACACTCAAATTGACATTTCTTCACAAAGTCAAAATTTTAAAACGAGACGACGACTACTCTCAATTAAAAAAAAAAAAAAAAATCTATATAAATAAAAATAATTATTCTTTGATCTAGAGGCCCACAAATTCCAATACCACTAGTACGTGCCAGTGTGAGAAGTTTCGCAAGGGAAATGTGTAAAACGCAGTACTGATCGATGAAGATCGAATAGGCTGCACCCATACACGAAACGTCTCTTTTCAACTATAAAAGCAGATCATTAAGGAGATCGATCATCCATGAATTAAAGGCTTCCTCCCATCCACGACTACGAGAATATATAATATAATATATTATTATATAGACAATATAAATTGCTTCTCGCGCAATAGGTTCAACGAGCTGCCCCCACCAAGCAATTTCATTGTCCAATGCACTTGGTCATGCCACTTGCTGGTAACATATTTCTCATTTTTGTCGGGGAAAATATCATCTTTTTTTTAATATATATGTTCTTTAATGGGATATACTAACGCAAAAGATCTTTGAGAGCTGGATACATGCATGCTGTATATATGGTGATCAAATGATAATTCAGTAAATGTTCGAGATCCCACATGATCATGATGATGATCTGATGAATTAGGGGATAATTAATTTTTTACATTAATGGATTTAAGCGACTTAATTACTTGATTAAGTTTGACTTAAATTACTTGAATCTTTATATATACCGCACATAATGGGGAGACTGCTACCATAATTTCATGCATTAATTGTTTATAGAAAGAGAGAGGGAATTGTTCAGTTTCAGTCTTCTTAGAAACTGCTTTAATTATCACGTTTCTTTCTTAAAGATGGCATGCTTTTTTCTCTGTCTGTCTGTCTGTCTGTCGATTTTTCAAACAGCTGTAGTACTGTATCATGCATATGAGTCAATCTTTTGGTCACTTTCCAGTACAGTAGTACTTCAGAATCGTATGTTTCTTTTTTCCATATTGTACGCGTTGCATATATGGTGTACGTACGTTAAGAATTTAAAGAAAGGGATCAATATTATTTGAAGATCAGTTCCAATATTCTAATTAAACAACTTTTTTTCTGTTGCTTTACTTTCATTTACATTAATAATGATACATACCTCTTTATGGACGTTAATTGTGATCAACGCACGATTCAAACGTTTTGACTTTTCGACCCAAAAATCCAAGTCCGTTCGTTCCGGCCATAATGCTCACATCCAAAATGCAACACAACTAAAGATATTTTTTCTTGCCACCACATTGCCATTATCACTACCAACAGTCCACCGCCAATCTTGCACAATAGATTTTTTTTTTTTTTTGCAATCTTGCACAATAGTTAAATGACATGATGAGCTAGCAAAAGCTTCCAGTATAAAGGTAATTATTTAAAAAAGAAGGATTAAAAAAAAAAGGCTATTTATTATATGTAAATTAATTAATAGCAATGCTCAAAAAAAAAAGAAAAGAAAAGGGGTAGTCAGAGTTCCTTTGACCAAACAGTATTCATGCATGTCAGCCAAGTCGACGTGGCAGGGCAGGGCAGGGCAGGTCATTAGATGAAGGAGTTGTACGAAACCGCTGGCATATTAATTAGCTGGATGTAGTACTAAAACAGCTAGCCGGAAAACCGCCGAAAGCTAGCCATAACTATTGCTGTCTGTTAATCCAGATACATCTGTATCCATAGCCCATAGTTATTACCTATTACTCTCATCTTGAAAACCAAAAACTTGGCCAAAAAGCACCGGTTGCCAGCATGACGCTGAGCACCACGTGTTAGCATGTCGGACTGAGGAACAAACCAACAAAATCAAACGGGGAGAGAGAGAAGAATTCCTAAGGGGCTGTTTGCTGTTTCCTCGTGTCATCAGTCATTCGACTTCCATCCTTCCCTTCGTTTTACAGCCCTTTTTTGTTTTTTTTTGGTTTTTCTTCTTGTTCCTCCTCACTTCCCATTAATGTTTACTCCAAGTTTCAACATAGGACGCGTTTGTCGTTTGGTTGATGGACCAGTGCTCTAGATTCGCGCTAGTTGCATGGCGAAGCTACCAAACTAAGATATATATATATATATATATATATAAAGCGTACTTATTTCTAATCACTTGTTAATTACACCTTAATTCCACAATTAATTAATTTTGATCACCAATATTATACGTACCCACGTATTGGACCGACAGGATTTAAAATGCAGTACCACTTGAAAAATGAGTTTCGTGAATCATGATCACCAGACCAGATAGCTAGCTTGGTATTTACTATACATATAATATATAGAAGATGAGGAGCTATTGAAACACAACTTGTGATCACCATATATATATATATAGTTGGTGATTACAAATACACGTACATGAGTAAATTAATATACGACCGTTTCTAATGGGTTTCCTGTCACTGCATGTCTCTTAATCCTGGAGTACTCTCATGCATAGACGGTCCCTCGATCGCCTTCTTGAAAGTCGTAGCACTGATAAGAGCTGAAAATGGTGGATCCTTTACCTCATTAATTTCCATCCTCATAAAAAAGAAAACAAGAATTCTCGATCCCCCCTTACAAGAAAATAGAAAACAGTGCCAAGCTTTTCATGAAACCTGAATATCCAAGGGTTAACAAGACAACAAAATAGAGTTCGCTTCACATAGCTCGGTTCTTGGTGCAGATCGGCAGAGGGAATTAGCAAGACTTGCACATGACATAGAGAGATCAGTACTACATGAAGTTCCATCACCTCGGGCGCTTTAATTCCCAACATACTGGCCTGCCGACAGGCAATTAACCCAAATTAAAGTGATCGAATCAAACAAAAGGGTCGGTGATATCAGGCGTTTGGGAAGGAGATAAGGCCAAGACAACGAGGAGGGACATGATCAAGACCGGCACGAACAAAAGCAACAGCGGCGGTGGCGGCAGAGGGGGCACTACCAGCGGCAGAACCATAAGCGAAACAGTCAGAACTACCATGACCACGATCGTCCCCACGCTCATGTAGTACCTGAACATATATCTGCCTAGACTATAACATATTATACATGATATGCTGATCTCCTGGTAGAAATACCGAGCTCATGCATCGTAGAACTCCTCCACTTCCATTGGCGCAACGGCATTAGAAAGAGAATAAGAGAAATTCCCTTGTCTTGATCTTCTAACAAGATATGGGAAGCGGTGGCCCGCAGGAGATCAAAAAAGAGAAGAAGAATTCAAAGAAGGTGGTGAAGGTGCGTGGGTTATATAGGCGCAACTAGGAAAGAGGGAGATGATCATGATATTGATGAAGAGGTCGGGCTTCGAAAAGGACTCTCGTGGGATAGCTAGATCAGAGTTGATGAGGGAAGGGTATTAAAAGCAAGCTGGAGATTCAGATAGCGAGGGGACCGAACGAGTGTGGGGACGGTAGCAGTATTTAGTAAGAGGAAGTGCTACGGCCTTATCGTCAACAAAAGCTCACCTATCCTCTAGTAAACTATGAGAATGAATATATGTCTCTGGTCCAACTAACCCACACCTACTTATATACTCAAAATATATATATATATATACACATATATATACCGGTGACTAATTTGCTGATTATAATTTATACCAGTGAATCTGGGCTTCTCATCAGTCATCACTGCATCGGCGGAGCGATGGGCCTATGAGTCAGCATCTTGCTTACCTGGGTTCAATTTTAGAGTCTAAGAATTAAAAAAATTATATTAAATATAAGTAGACCCTGCAAGTCACAAGCTTTGCAGTTTATAAGAGATTTGTCTAAAATAAATTTATATAAATTATTTTTTAATTAAAATAATATGTGTATCGTTAAAAAGTATACCTATTTTTTTGTTAAAATGTATTAGATTTATAAATACATCTCTCTAAAATTATAAAATTTTATAAATTAATATAATTAAATATGATACGTCAAATATTCTTTATCGTAAAAATATTTTTACAATTTAATATACTATAATAGACTATATCAATTATAATATTTAATTCTATTAGAATTTTTGTTTTTGAAATATTTCTCTCTCTTCTTCTTTTGATATATAAACTCTGCCAAAAGTCATCGAAGAACATAATTTTTTTTTTGAGAGAATTTAATTTGAAATAAAACCTTGAAATGGGAGGAATGAATACATTGGCTGAAGTATCTTGGGAAATAGGATCACTCTTTCTATATATTAATAGAGTAACTATGTATAGTCGTGAAGTTATGTACAAGTGTCGTATAGTTATTTTAAAAAGAAGTATATAATAGTTTATTATTAAAAAATTAATTTTTTTTATGAGTCTCATATTTATTTATTTTTTTAAATAATTACACGACATTTACGCACTCACGATTATAATTATCATTTTTTATATTTAATAAATTTTATCTTTTTTGTGAGAAAACAATAGTACCTTTTTAATGGTTAAAAATATAAAAATAGATTTTTAGGTAATTTTAATTAGAAGAATTTTTGTATAGTTGACCTCACTAATATTATCTCTATGACTGCTACTGTATAAAGATTATCGTGCTTTTTAAATATTTAACGTAAAAATAAGGTCGAATTTCTAAGCCTCCATGGTGGCAAACACCGGCTCCTCCACTGAAGCTTGTCAAGAGGTAATTATGTAGGCCAATTTCTTTTGTGTCTCTCTCTATTGTTCCAGGAAACAAGGAGATCAAAAAGATCAAATCTGTCGAAGATTTCAACTCATGCGTTTTCATTTACTTTCCCGGAAAATTTTCTGGGTTCAAACTGATCTCTTATTTTCGAATTTTTCTGAAGATTTTTAATTTACAAATTGACGAAAACGAGGAGATACTGGTGAATTTTATTACTCCTTTTGTTTTGTACGTAATTTTCAAGATTTTCGAGATTATGGGATGGCTTTTAACTGATCACCCTCATTATTATTATTTTTTTAATTATTCCCGGGAGTTTCTAATATTGATAGTTTACTTCTTTGAAAATCTGTAAGGACGAAGAAAATTGAGTGTCATGGGACGGGAAAACTGGGAATAATACATCCGTCAATAAAATTAGTAGGAAGAGACCACTGACCAGGCCATTTTATTACAACGTGTGTTGTTGATTTTGTTCAAAGGCGTTGAGGTGGAATTTTCGAGTCTCAAAATTGAAAATAATGTTTATTCAAATTTTGATGAGAACTTATATTTTTAATTTTAGAGTATATAAATTTTAAGTATTTTTTTTTATAAAAGTAAGTAAATATAAAATTTACGTAAAAAAAAATAATTTTTTTAGATTTATGTATTCTAAAACTATATCTAATATTACATATTTATATAATAATATCAATGATGAATCATATTTTATATAATTTTTTAATTAAAAAAATGATTTATAAAATTAATTAAAGTGGATTACAGATCGATATAATTAAGGATGATAAAATCAATAATAAAAATTAAAAGTGTTAATGTTAAAAAATTATAAATATATTTTGTTAATATATATATAAATACATTTAGATATGTTATGTGATGAGCTTATTTTTCACTATTCCGAAGATGAATTAAGGAAAGGCAGCTTATTGGTTTAAGAGTTAACATCTAACGAGATTAATAATCAGTAACGAGTTGTTGTCGTTTTATACTATCCCTTACTCAGTCAATTATTATTCCAGTTTGTAGTTTGACGCAAAAGGATAAAGTTCACGAATTGGCAACCATTCTATTGACCTTGATTGTCACAATCTGCACCCCCACGGGCCACGTTGATGAAGGTTGTCTTTTAGTAGATATATGAAAAAAAAAATTATTATAAATATTAAAAAATTATATAAATTAAATTTATAAATTAATATAGTTTTATAAAATTTATTTTATAATAAAAATAATTTTATAATTTGACTAATCATATTTGTAATGATATATGCCTGAGTCTTTCCTTTGGTACAACACTCTGTTTATACCAAAGTCTCAACACGAATGCAAAACTCTATACAGATATGTTCAGAGTAACCTTTAAGCATATACATATACAAACTGTACTACAGGTAATGATATTGAAAACATATACTGATTTATTCAAGACAGAACCAACGAGCCAAACAGATTTATGACTAAACCCTAATATGCAAACAGATCCAAATAATAATCAGGAATCGTATACAACAAGATTAATAATCAAGAAGATAAAGAAATAAGCAAAATAGAGCAAGAAAGAAAGAACACAACCGATTTACGTGGTTCGACCCTAATGGTCTACGTCCACGGCAGGAATGGGCCTCAGAGCTTTATTGATATCAATATCCATCACAGAGAAGCCTCAGAAACGTTCTCAGATTACAGAACACTCATTTACACTCAAGAAAATCAAAGATTTTCTTCCCAAACATGAACCCTAGTTTCCCCCTTCTCTTCACTCTCTCTCGGACCCCCCCTCTCTCAATCAGCCGAATACACAAAATGAAATTAGGTTAAAGAATACAGCTGAAACGATGCATTTATATGGCATGACAGATGGCTCCACGTGGACAGATCCTACGGCTCAAACTTGGCCTCGGTTTGAAGTAGCTTACAGTCACGTGCTGGTCATGAGGCTTCACTAATCCAGTAGCTTCTTTACATCCATCCAAACGTAACACATAGAAACAAGAGAGGTCAGATTAATAAAGCATAATAATAAATGTAATTGCCATAACATTTACAAATCTCCACCTTGGCAAAACATTTATTTGCCAAAAAAAATATCAATCCTCATCATTGGCTCATTCCTGCACCTTTCCCCCTAATGGGGACAGACTCTAGACTCCATGCCAATTAAGTTCAGACAGTGTCTGAACTTAGACTTTGGGAGTGACTTGGTCATCATATCTGAGGGGTTATCCTCAGTTGAGACCTTCTCCACACCCACAACCTTAGACTCTATAACATCCCTAACAAAATGAAGCCTTATATCAATATGCTTAGACCTTTCATGGAAAACTTGATTTTTAGCTAAGTGAAGTGCACTCTGATTATCACAGTGCACAGAAATATTACCATTAAAAAAACTTAACTCATTTGCAATGCCCTTTAACCAAATGGCCTCCTTTATTGCTTCAGTCAATGCTATATATTCAGCCTCTGTTGTGGACAAAGCCACAACAGATTGTAAGTGTGACTTCCAACTAACAGCCCCTCCAAAAGCAGTAAACACATATCCAGTTAAGGATTTTCTAGAGTCTATGTTTCCTGCAAAATCAGAGTCTACAAAACCAATTAACTCACATCCTTTCTCAACACCCTTTCCATAACTGAGTCCTAAGTTAGTAGTGCCCACTAGATACCTTAGTACCCATTTAATAGCTTGCCAATGGGGTTTACCAGGGTTCCCCATAAACCTACTAACCACACTCACAGCATAAGTCAGATCAGGTCTAGAGCAGACCATTGCATACATTATGCTTCCCACCATGCTAGCATAGGGAATTTGTTGCATAAAATCAATATCAGAATCTGTTTTAGGGGCCTGATCTGTAGATAATTTAAAGTGTTGACCTAAGGGTGTGTTAACAGATTTAACAAGTTCCATACCAAATCTTTTAAGAATTTTAGAGATGTAATTTTTCTGAGACAGGTATAACAGTCTAGCACTCCTGTCCCTCTCAATTTCCATACCTAAAATTTTCTTAGCAGGGCCCAATTCTTTCATTTCAAACTCTGATTTCAGCATGCATTTAACTTGATCAATTATAACAGTGTCTTTACAAGCCACCAGCATGTCATCAACATACAATAGGAGGTAAACAAATATTCCTTTTTCCTCCTTGTAATAGACACAGCTATCATAACAACTTCTTTTAAAATTATTGTTAATCATGTGTGTATCAAATCTTTTATACCACTGTCTAGGTGACTGTTTAAGACCATATAAAGATTTTTTAAGAAGACACACTTGATTGTTTTTAATTTCATTAGTAAAACCTTCAGGAGGTTGCATATAAATTTCTTCTTCAAGTTCTCCATGCAGAAAAGCAGTTTTAACATCTAACTGTTCTAGATGCAAGTTTTCAAAGGCTGTATAAGCAAGAAGTAGCCTAATTGAGCTATGTTTAACCACAGGAGAGAAGATTTCATTGAAATCAATCCCTTCTCTCTGTGTAAAGCCTTTGGCTACAAGCCTAGCTTTAAACCTGGTCCCTTCTATCCCTGGTATGCCTTCCTTTTTCTTAAAGATCCACTTGGATCCCACTAATTTTACTCCTTTGGGTTTTGGTACTAGAACCCAAGTTTTGTTCTTATTCAGGGATTCCATTTCTTCATGCATGGCTAATACCCATTTAGAGGAGTCTTTGCTGGTCACAGCTTCTTTGTAAGTTCTAGGTTCCTGATACACTACTTCATTAGCCACTGTTAAGGCAAATATGGTAAGTTCAGCTTGACCATATCTTGAAGGTGGTTTAATCACCCTCCTCTGTCTATCTCTAGCCAGATTCCAAGATCTAGCTCCACCTTGACTTGTATCCTCTGAAGTTTGACCCTCAGAGTCACTGTCATTACCAGTTACAGATTCAGGTTGGGTATTAACCTGCTCCACCTCAATCTGAGATCCCTCTAGGAACTTGTCATTATTATTCACTGACTGTGACTCTTGTACCCGAGCCATCTGTGACTCATTAAAGGTCACATCTCGGCTCACTATACATCTAAACCTACCAGGTCCTTCTACCCATAGTTTGTATCCCTTAACCCCTTCAGGATACCCTATGAAAATACACTTAAGTGCCCTAGGTTCCAATTTGTCAGTTTTTGAATGTGCATAAGCTACACACCCAAAAACTCTAAGGTGGTCATAAGTGGGAGGTTTTCCAGACCATAGTTCCTGAGGTGTTTTAAACCCTATTGCTGAAGAAGGACACCTATTTATAAGATGAACTGCTGTGTTTGTTGCTTCTGCCCAGAAGGTTTTGGGCAGCCCTGAATTTGACAACATACACCTCACTCTTTCTAGGATAGTCCTATTCATTCTTTCAGCAAGTCCATTCTGTTGAGGGGTTTCTCTCACTGTTTTATGTCTAATAATTCCTTCCTTTTTACAATACATGTTAAAATCATTTGACAGGAACTCTAAACCATTATCAGTCCTTAAAACTTTGAGTTTTCTACCTACTTGATTTTCAACTAGGTTTTTCCACTCTTTAAACTTCTCAAAAGTGTCACTTTTATTTTTCAGTATATAAACCCAAACCTTTCTTGAGTAATCATCCACAAATGATAGGAAATAGCTTCCTCCATTGTGTGAATTTACTCTTGCAGGTCCCCATAGATCAGAGTGGACATAGTCTAAGGTTTGTTTGGTATTATGGATTGCTGGCTTAAAGCTAACCCTTTTAGCCTTCCCATAAATGCAGTCCTCACAGAAGGGTAGGTTGCTTAGATTATGGTCAGTTAACAAACCTTGTTTTTGCAACTCTATAAGTCCCCTCTGACTCACATGCCCAAGCCTCCTATGCCACAACACAGATTGGTTCTGTACAGTATTCTGTACAGAAGATGCTTCCCCAACTATAGTTTTACCAAGTAGTGTGTATAAACCATTCTTAATCACTCCTTTCATAATAACCAAGGACCCTCTTGTAACCCTAAGAACCCCTGCCTCAGATTTGAAGGTATGGCCTGATAAATCAAGCATGCCAAGAGAAATTAAATTTCTCTTCAACTCAGGTATAAATCTAACCTCCCTTAAAACCCTTTCAGTACCATCATGTATTTTTAGTCTCACTGACCCTATACCCATGATTTTGCAGGACTTATTGTTTCCTAGAATTACTTGCCCCCCATCTAACTCAGAGAATGTCTCAAACCATTCTTTGATTGGACACATATGAAAGGAACAGCCAGAGTCCATTATCCACTCTGTTTTTGAGTCAACCTCACTTACAGTGAGTACCTCAGCACTTTCATATCCTTCTAATACTACAGAGGCATCTCCTGCCTCTTTATTCTTATTTTCTGTATTATTCTTTCTTTCAGGACAGTTCTTCTTGAAATGTCCTTCTTTATGACAGTGAAAACACTTAAAGTGTTTTCCTTTTGACTTAGACCTAAACTTCTTGCCCTCATTCTTGCCCCTCTTTTCTCTTTTTTCTGTTCTACCCCTGACAGTCAAACCTTCCCCATGATTTTGTTTTGATTCCCCTATGTATTGCAGTTCCCTAGTATGAAGTACAGATTGTACTTCATCTAGTGTAAGAGAGTCTCTTCCAAACATCATGGTTTCCTTTATGCTTTGATAAGATGAGTCCAAAGAACTAAGTAAAAGAATAGCTTGATCCTCATCCTCCACCTTGATATCTATATTTACTAGATCTAGGATGATTTTATTAAACTCATCAAGGTGCTGCCCTATTGAAGTTCCAGGGGTCATCTTAAAAAAAGTATAAAGTTTGGTTTTCTTATGAAGTCTATTTGCTAGGGATTTAGTCATATACAAGTTTTCTAATTTGAGCCATATACCAGCAGCAGTTTCCTCACTGGCCACTTCCCTCAGGACCTTATCCCCAAGGGATAGGATTAAGGCACTGTGTGCCTTTTGGAGAATGTCCTTATGGACAGATTCCTTATCTTCCTCTTTCGAGGAAGATCCTTTCTTTTTCTCACCTAGGAGGGCATCTTGCAGTCCATGTTGGACTAGCAATGCCCTCATCTTAATCCTCCATAGCCCGAAATCATTCTCCCCAGTAAATTTTTCAATATCAAACCTCATGGTCCCCATCAACCTAGGCTCTGATACCACTTGTAATGATATATGACTGAGTCTTTCCTTTAGTACAACACTCTGTTTATACCAAAGTCTCAACACGAATGCAAAACTCTATACAGATATGTTCAGAGTAACCTTTAAGCATATACATATACAAACTGTACTACAGGTAATGATATTGAAAACATATACTGATTTATTCAAGACAGAACCAACGAGCCAAACAGATTTATGACTAAACCCTAATATGCAAACAGATCCAAATAATAATCAGGAATCGTATACAACAAGATTAATAATCAAGAAGATAAAGAAATAAGCAAAATAGAGCAAGAAAGAAAGAACACAACCGATTTACGTGGTTCGACCCTAATGGTCTACGTCCACGGCAGGAATGGGCCTCAGAGCTTTATTGATATCAATATCCATCACAGAGAAGCCTCAGAAACGTTCTCAGATTACAGAGCACTCATTTACACTCAAGAAAATCAAAGATTTTCTTCCCAAACATGAACCCTAGTTTCCCCCTTCTCTTCACTCTCTCTCGGACCCCCCCTCTCTCAATCAGCCGAATACACAAAATGAAATTAGGTTAAAGAATACAGCTGAAACGATGCATTTATATGGCATGACAGATGGCTCCACGTGGACAGATCCTACGGCTCAAACTTGGCCTCGGTTTGAAGTAGCTTACAGTCACGTGCTGGTCATGAGGCTTCACTAATCCAGAAGCTTCTTTACATCCATCCAAACGTAACACATAGAAACAAGAGAGGTCAGATTAATAAAGCATAATAATAAATGTAATTGCCATAACATTTACAATATTAAATTACATCAGTTTGTAAATTTATTTTTATTTAATTTATTTATAATTAAAATATTTTTCTTTTAAAAAACAAAAGGAGTTCATGTCTATTTCCTCCTCCTCCTCCTCCTCCTCCTCCTCTTCTTCTTCTTCACAACATTAAATTAAGATCTAAGTTGATAATTAATGATGCTCTTTGGTTGTAGTTAAATTGTTGGTTTGAACAGATTGAAATAATTCTCTTCTTTCAGTTCTTTATTTCTGAGGAGAGGGCTCTGAACGAGGGTGATAAAAATTCGATGTTAATTTTTGCGATGCCTTATTTATTACACTTCCAATATTTTTCGTGCATATATTTAGGTGATTCTTTTATTCAGTGGAGTGAAATGACATGACATAAATGGAGTACGTAGGACCACTGCCAAGGAAGATGTTGAGAAACAAATGGAGTTCCATTATAAGCTTTTGGTTGGCTTTGTCTAACTCTGTTTCCTATGTGACCCCCCTCGAGCAATAATATGAAAAAACAACATAAGCTGATTAATCGTCCAAATTCAATCACAATGAATTTGGACAACCTGTTTGAGTCAAAACTCGGGTGGTTGCGACTTTTTGCCCGAAATCATTGTCAGAACACTATTTTTATGAGAGATGCTTAGCTATTAGCCATCGGTTTCGTTTCTTTCTTTCTTCATCCATGAATTTCACTACATCCAGAGAAGATTGGCTTTTTATATAATGACATCTTTCAAAGGAACAACCATTCCCGGTTTCAAGAATCTATGGTGCAAAATGCATATGTATAATCTCAAAAGGACGAAAGGATGCCACTTGGGGGCAAAGATACCGATCATGTTCATGCATGTCATCGACTGATCCTGACTGCATCATCGGTACCACTAAAAGGGGCTCAAAACTTTAATCAAGTACCCCATTTTAAAACATTGCTTGGAAAACTAAAAACAACCCCACCACACACACACACACGTACACGCTCTCTTCCTCCCTTTAATTGCAGAGACAGGCAACTTGGACAGGATGTAGGGAGCAGATTGTGGTGTTTGCTAACAATAATAATTAAAGTTACTAAAGTTGGTGACCATAGCCTATGTACACAAGATATAGTGATGATATACCACGATCGATGGTTGTGGCGGGACAGACCATGCAGCATGCCCAACCTTGATTTTTATTTTTGTCTTTTTTATGATTCTTGGTTCAGCCATATAATCTACAATCTTAATGATGTTGATAGTGATGATCATGACAGTTTTTTTTGTTTTTTTGGATGCATGGCGTGCCTAATATGATTACAAATTGGTGTGTTTGTTTTCAAGAAACATGCATTTTATCACACAAATTGGGAATATATAGAAAATTACTATTATACTCAAATAATAATTACGTACGTCACCCTAGCTAGATACATTATCTTGAGGGGATATCTTTAGTCTACAAATTAATAGTAAAATAATTAGTATAGATCTGGCCATATCGTGCTCAAATATTCCTACTAATATATAAGTGGCTTCTAGATCTATTTTTCCCTTATCCTTCCTCTGCTTCTCTTCCTCTATTAATTCATATTGTTTATCAACATTTCTTTTATTTAATTTTATTTTACTACCTTCAAGATTATAAAATATATACCTATAACTTTCCGACAACTTTCAAAAAATATGTGCGATATAAGCAGATGTCGAAAATCGTTAAGAGGAAACTAGTAGTTTTGTGAAAATCTGTGTATAGTCTTCACGCGTCATCCCTTTCGACAATTCTTCTCGACACACGCATCATATTATTCACTACCAAACCATTCAAATATGATATTTGTGGTTGAAAAGAGACAAATGTGTTATATTCACGGAACGTTATAGATTCTAAAATCTATTAAAATTGGTCTAAACTATAATATGTCATTTTTCACATTTATCTTAATATTTTCCTTTTTTTATTTCTTTATTATCAATTAAAATAAAAAAAGAGTTTGTCTCTCAAACTTTTTTCAGTAGAGGTTAATCCCCTCTTTCTATAAAGAGTAAAGTTGAGTTTAAGTAGAATAGCACATGACAAATAACTGGCAGCTCACGGCGGGTGAATTTGGAGGCAGGCAGTGTTGTCGTACCCACCGGCGGAGGGATATATAAGTGTATATAATATATATATATATATATATATATATTTATAGAAGAGATGGATGTGCTATAAAAAAACACAGAAATATCAGAAAGAAAGAGGGGCTAGGGGGAAAGGGATGGCTAGACAGACAATTAGGAGAAAAAAATATTGTAAAATATTTTGACACATAAATCATGTTGACAAAGACCATCCATCGTATATATTATATTTTATTATAAAAATAGAGTTTCAAATCAAGTTATATATTTGGTAGTTTGATAATAATTATTACATTAATGTAAAAACAAGTACTATATAATGATCCACAGACCAACCAACTATAATTAAATTAATTCTTCTTAATTTCCAATAACTTCGATATATAATTATATGGTAAAATTAAAATTAAAATTGCATATGATCATATATATGGCGATCGAGAGACTCCTTCCAAAAATATATAATATCCAATTTTAAAAGTGTACGTACGTACACATCCATCCATCCATCGCTTGATCAAAAGGTCTCGCGGACTTCTCACCCTCTCTATTCGACGTTACAAAATGAAGAAGAAAAGTTCCTAATTTACGCGCTCTTCACGGCCTCTACTTTTTATTGAAGATTTTTTATTTTTATTTTTATTTACTCCCTTTAATTGCTTGCTTTCGTAACTTTTGTCTTTATTATTGGTTAGTTTGTCTGCGTATGGTAGTGGTTGCTAAATGCTAACACCCAGATTTGTACAATCTTGTCGTTTTGTATTATCTGTCTTTGATGTGCGAATAAAAGCCAAGAAGAAAAAACGCTTTATTCAAAAATTAAAAAAAAAAAAAAAATCTCATAAAATAAATTTATAAATTAAATTAAATTATAAAATTATCTTAACTTATTATATAAAGTCATTACATTAATTTTATAAGTTATCTTTGTTAACTGCGCTTTAAAAAGAAAATTATAATCATATATAAGCCACGTAGATACATGCACCTCCCTCCTACCTATAATCGGAGGTCCACAAACTTGAAAGGAAAGAAAAAGAAAATAATATTCCGATGTCAACAGACAGCGACGCTAGCTGAAAGCTATGTATATAGGAGATTAACCTGACCACCTTTTATTTCAAGGAAGGGGTCGAGCAAACTTGCATCCAAGACTTGTACCATTCCCTGTTTTATGTGGGCCCTTTTAGAAATCAGTAACGGGGGGCCATTTTTCTAAAATGGTTTTAGAAAGAGACTGACTTCATATAATATAAAAGCCAAACAAAAGAGATTTTTGACGATCTTTCACTATTTTAAAATGTAAAACTTGTTGGACCTGATGAACTGGGCGCGCAATAAAATAAACAGAGACAAGAATTATAAAGCATTAACAATTATAAATTCCTGTTGATTTGTAACTAAACATTAAATATATGTCTATAATTATATTATCAAGTATAAAGTAAATTTAATAAAATATTTATGTATTATAATTTAATTTAAAAGATAAATTTTAAAATTAAAATTTACTATTTAAATAATATGCGAGATGACGTGCTCTGCAGCTCTACACGTAGATTTGATAATATAATAACTTTATACGTATATATATATATATATTTATGGTCTTAAAATCATTAACTTTAAATAAATAAATAAGAAGATAATTTTCTCCAAATTAACCACATAAAATATCTCAAGTTGAATAAATAAAGGAATATTCCCATAAACTAGTTCAGATATTAATTACGTTTAGACATTAAATTGAATTGAATTAAATTAAATTAAGATAAAAGTTAAAAATTAAATAAAATATTTTTAAAATATTTTATTAATATTATTATTATTTAAAAATTTTTAAAATTAAATTATTTATTATATTTTATATTAAAATTTAAAAAAAAATTATAATTACGAGACTAGACGATAGCAAACGAGTTGAGGGGCGAATCTTTTCAAATCTTATGGAGCGAACTTTCTTGTTTAGGGCCATAGGTTTTTACAGATATATCGGGGATCCAAAGTGTTACTTTTTTCAGCATGGATGCCGGGGGCGTCACATGACTCTTGTCCTCCGTACCTAGTTTTAATGATCATATTCATACTGAGCTGAGGATTTTCTAGATTGATTGTACGAGGTGGTCGATATATTCTGGGGCTATCTTCATGAGATTCTGAAGGACAAGATAATTTTACCATGCATAGCTTTCTATGTTATTTGTTTATTCTCATATCATATCAGGCTTACACTTTGGGATCATTTGTCGACTCGCAAATTTATCTTTTCTTGTTTGTTTACGTGATTTTACGCGCGTTTCTGTGTTATTCTAGCTTGCTGGCTTATATATGGAGAATTTAATAATAATTGAATTTTTATATTCTTTTTAGCAATAATTGATCTAAGGATTACTATATATATAGTACTAGAACGTTAGATAAGTAGGATAATAATAATGCTGTAAAAAAAAAAAGGATAATAATATGCTGTAAGGGCTAGGGGTGAGTTCGGTCCGGTCCGGTCCGGAGAGGTTTTGTGGACCGGACCGGACCTATTCGGTCCAGGGTTTTCCCACCCTGGACCGGACCGAACTCCATCAGGACCGGTCCGGTCCGGTAGGTCCATTCGGTCCAAGGTTGACTTCTTTTTTTTTTTTTTTTTTTTTTTTTTTTTTTTTAATCTAATGACATTTTTTTTAATATTTATGTAATTATATTGTAATATATTTAAAATATATACATATAGTATTATATATATATTAGTAATATGCTAATACTATTAGTCTATTAGTAATAATACTATAACTAATAAATATATGTAATAATAACAATACTATAACTAATAACTATATATTTATATAATATGCTAATATTTAATGACATTTTTTTTAATATTTATGTAATTATATTGTAATATATTTAATATATATACATATAGTATACTATTATATATATTAGTAATATGCTAATACTATTATATAAATAATATATATAAATAATATTTATTTATTTTTATTTCTATTCGGTCCGGTCCGGTCCGGTCCGGGGTGAAAAACTCCCGGACCGGGACCGGACCGAATCTTTTCGGTCCTTTAAAAATGGGACCGGACCGGACCGGACCGGACCCAATTCGGTCCGGACCGGTCCAAACAGTGCCGGTCCGGTCAGTTTTGCCGGTCCGGACCGGCCGATGCTCACCCCTAGTAAGGGCGACAAGTAAAAGAACTCATATAGTATATATATCGAATTACTTTGAATGCAATTTTTTCCTTAGTTTTTCTATCATTATAAATGCTTTCATAGACTTTTTCTATTTCAAATATATGACTTTTAGGCAATATTCATTATCTCCCCCACCCCCCCTCTCCTCTCTTAAGATTTTCTCAAATTCTTATCCCTTAAAAAATTGAAATAAAAGAAAGAGAAACGCATAATTAAAGCAGTTCTGATATCCCTCAAAGTCTAAAAGGTTGTTTGGACAGTGAGATGATATGAGATTGTTTTAAATAAAAGTTGAATTCAATATTATTAAAATATTATTTTTTAATATTATTATTACTTTAAAATTTAAAAATATTGAATTATTTATTATATTTTATGTGTGAATTTAAAAAAATTATAATGATAAAATGAGAGTATTTCGCAAATGG
Organism: Carya illinoinensis; assembly: GCF_018687715.1. NCBI lineage: Eukaryota > Viridiplantae > Streptophyta > Magnoliopsida > Fagales > Juglandaceae > Carya > Carya illinoinensis. The sequence continues at coordinate 4,897,360 of NC_056760.1, read as the reverse complement.
TTTCTAAATCTTTTTCTTTAATTTTTTTGCCTTTGCCCTTTACTTCGCTTCAAATGATGATGATTTTATTTCTTTAAATTTAAAGCATTATAAGATTATCAGTTCTTTTTATGAACTATGAAGCAAGCGAATGGTTACCTTCCTTTGTTAGTTTTTGAGGGGAAAAAATATATTTTACATCTCAAGTTATTATTAACTTTTAACTTATACTCAAAACTATTAAAATTTTCAATTTATACTTTAAATTAACAGTTTCTTTTTAATAATTTCATGATTTGTAAGATTAGCTTAGTACACGCAACACAACTAATCTTGATAATAATATATTGATCGGGGTATAAATAAAATATATATATATATATATATATATATGGCAGGACGTTATTCGTGCAAAACTTGCTTTCCCTTTTCTATAAATTCTTTTAATTAACCTCTTTTTTCAGTCGACAACAGCGTGCAAGAATACAGGATCGAACACAAGCTCGGACTCATGATAAGCACAAACTCTAAGAAAGAACATGAACGTAATCCTTTTTCAATGTTATCGGTTTTGCGGCATTCAGCTTACAGCAGCCTCCAAATTCATATTGTACCTTTAAAAACAAGCAAAGCCAAAGGCCTAAAAGCCAGCAGCGCGTGGTTGATCTTTTGCTGATTATTAGTTTTGCTCTCGTGGAACTGCGAAATATTATTTTTCTTCACAAACTGTGCGTGCTTGGAAGAATGGATCCCAATGAGAAAATCTGGGGATTTTGGCATATTTCTCAAGCTCATGAGCAAAATATCTACATAGAAGATAATAGAGGCATGTATAAAGTTGGTATCAAACATATAATGTACAGACGGTGATATTGGGAAGTTGGGGTTGAGATAGAGCCAAGAAAACAAGAACGGATATAATCATAACAGGAACAAATAAAAGTATCAGTGGTGGCGGAGATAGCGGGGGCAACACAAGTGGCAGCACCAGAAGGACGAATGTCGCACTCACCAAAATCATGACCGACTTGATGCTGAAATACCTCGGCATATCAAGTATCGATCAAAGTTAATTGGCACCAGTAGTACTAGCTAATGCTTTTTCCAATGATCATATATATATTTCTGGTTCTGGATCCAGCTAGCTCATCATGCATGCATCTTCATCGATCTCCCTGCCATATCTGGTTCACAATACCAATATTTCTAGATCCAGATCATGCATCTTCATCGTCCACGGTCGTCGTCGTAGCTTCATCCATCGCTGGCCGGTCAAGAAGGGTTCGAGAAATGGGGGGGTAAGAGGCTCAATTAGATGTACTGTGGGAAGGGAATTAGGAAGAAAATGGGTTTCTAAGACTGGAAGTAATGGCTTAGATAATATTGAGGCTGACTAGGATCGGCGGCTTGAGTACCTCTCCCAATCTGGGTAGTACTGCACCTCGCCCTGTTTATTCACTGACAGATTAATTAAACTGATCTATGTCCGGATTCGACCAATCAACGCGTCTTTTACAACTAAGTGGGAGTGATTTATTTCAAATCCGGCCTACTTTCTTCTCACAAACGTCGTTAAATCATCATAACACTTGGTCAAATAATGTACTATATCGGTCGGTAGGATAACAACATGAGTTATAATCTCTAATTTACTTGTCGGCTTTGTATGATACGTATTTTATAATTTAATAAATTATGTCAATTTATAATTTTATTTTTATAAAAAAAAATTACGATTAAAGTATTTTTCTTTAAAATTTTGTAGAAATCATGCAATGATTATAATAATATATAATATTATAATTAATTTTTACTGTAATGAAGATCAACGATCATTATATTTCAACACCTCTTAAGACAAATTAAGAAATCAATTATATATCCTCATTAATTAGGAATAATTTGATCTCTTATAAGACATCGTTGTGACTTACTTTTATATATGTACTTGCATAGGTAAACGGGTAATTTAACACCCAATTAAAGGCCAGAGCTAGATATATATAGACGCGCGACGTTCATTGACGCAGACGTAGCGTACATAAATGAAAAATTGAATGATTTGTAGTTTTCGGTTGCCAAAATGACCTGTAGTTTTCTGTTTCCATTTTGAAATGATTTGTAGCTAGCTCATTTTTATCCATAGAATGGATGCATGGACACTCTGATAATGAGTTTGAAAAGATTCATAGTATATATTAATTGGCATTACGTACACTTCAGAAAGATTGTCAATATGATGTTCATCAGCCACCTAGCCTAGCTCCCCTGTATGTACAATGAATCCAGACCTTTATCTTTTGGCCACGATATGGATAGGATGTATAGTCACTCGATCAACAGTAGACAAATTGTTCGGATTTGTCGGACAGTGGGGAGGGGTATTTTTTTTTTCTTGATTTATCCCGTGTAAGTCAAAAAAATATCATGTAAATATTTTCTACGAATTAAATGGAAACATGATAAAAAATGTTTCTTTATGTCCTGCACGCTGGAACCATGCCTCCAGTTAGGGAACCAAGTCCTAGCCACACGTCAAGGGAGAGACTAGGAAATAAGAATGAAGGTTTTGATCTTGAGCTTGCCTTAAAGATCCTGATGAAAATCTTGGTCATGCCAAATTGGCAATAGCTAGCAAATTAACTAGGATTTAATTCGTTATGACATCATACTTAATAATCAATGGTAATTTGTCAGAAGTAGGAGCAATTGCTGTGGCTTTGGTCATGCATGCGTCGGCCTTCGGGTTTGATAAGATACTTTCCCATTGGAATCCAATGCGTTGCAATTCCACGTGGCAGGCAATTAAAACTAATGAACAACGCTGGACACCTAAAAAGTCGATCTTCATTTCATACATTCCCCCTTCCAAATAAAGCAAATTAAAGATCTTGATCATCCAGTGAAAAAGGCCAAAAAGATATTCCAGTCCAAATTATATATACATCCCTATATATGTCAGAATCGAGCACTTCGAATACTTCCAAAATCTCTAGTGATCATGATGATCATATATCTGATATTAATTTTACCATTTAACAAAGCTAGCGCCTGCGAGCCCTCGTCTGTTCTACTGTGTCATGATCACCTTTTTGTTTTATTACTGCTCTTCGCCTTTAAAATTCACTGGTCGCAGTTGGCCAGATATTTCGACGCCAATCTTCTGTACAAGGTGATGGACGTACAGAGCAATTAAAAACTCATCAGTCGTGTTTACAAGTTGATTTTGTAATCAGCTTAACTCTATTGACCATATAGAATTAAAAACTACTCTACAATTCCCTTAGCCTGATCATCTCCCACAACTTTAATTAGTTTAATTGAAAAATTGCATATATGCACGTTACATTCAAAAAATTCTTGCTCTCCTTAGAGTCATTATTGCTGAAGGTCGGGACAAAAGAAAGCACTGCATGTAAAATAACTGAGGGAGACATAATATTGTTCGTATGCATGTCATTGACTCCGGGCTCCATCGCTTTGCAGAGAAGGAGGGGGGGAAATAGCATCGCTATGCATGGAAAAAAAACGGCAATTAATTATGAAGTAATGGTCAAGCCCCGGACGATTTACGCTACTCGTGAAAAACAGGAAAGAAAATATGTAAACGAAGAAAGGGGAAAATCATGGGTGCAAACAGCCAAATTTATAGTAAAAAGTTAACGATTTAATTAATTTTATAGGATAAAATTTTCGAAAATACAGTGTATAATATCGAGATTTATATTGCATTATACCGCTAGACTCCGAATTGCCTTATCTTAAATAGGTTCTCGACATTTAAAAAAAAAAAAAATGGAAAAATTTGTAACTTCGAAGACTTGGCGTGGCTAAATCAAAACGTAGAAGTCTGACTTCGACAATTTTTAATCTTCTCCTTAACGTCCTAATTGTGATGTAAGGCGATGTATGACCTGTTTTCTGCAACATACACTGCATCTCCGTCTCTTTCATTACTCTCTCGTACAATAACCATTGACATTGAAAGATCAGAGGAAGGCTTAAAAACCATCTGATTGTGACAGATTCCAGTAGGTTCCAATTAATGCAACTTTTGTATAAATAGTACGTACGTATATATAAACTACAATAAAATTACTTATTTACTATCAACTATTTTTAATGAAATGAATATTTTTAATTAAAATGAATCTGTTTTAATATAAATAGTTATTTTTATTGTAAAAAATTAATCACAAATATATATATATATATATATATATATATATTTTAAGCTAGTAAGTACGTCTTGTTCAATTTCAAGCTCATACTTCACGTATCTTATCTTAGTTTAATTCGTTTCTTTTACTTTTAATTATTCCATAAGTATCCGGGTTTGATCAGAAGTATATATAATTAGCTCATCATTAGTACTACCTCACGATATTGTTCTTTCTATATATAGGTTTGAACCTAGGCGTGTATCCCGTTAATGTTCTTTCTAACCTGTCTTGTGACCCTTAGCTCTTTTTTCTGGAAAAATAAAAGAAAAAAGAATTACCTAGGAGGCGATATTTTTCACGTGTTGCCTCTAACCTTAGAGCTTCCTAGCCAGAGTCCTCATATAGAAGAACGTGAGAATAGAATGCAAACAGGGAGGGCATTTCCTCCTCATAAACTGATCAAGACTGTCAGCCGTATAAGATATCAAGAGAAATATTACGTTGTAGAATATATAAGTATTATTATGTAATTATTTTAAAAAGAATGAAATTTATTATGAATAAATTTAATTTATGAATCTCGTATTTAATTATTCTTTTAAAAAAATTACACAACATGGTTAAAAAACACACCTTAGCAATACATTTATTTTGGCCCTCTCCAGTGTCGGCCTCTCCGTCGATCCGTTCCCCAGGCCGGTAATTTCCGTTTAAAATATGTATATTGTATATGAATTAATCAACGACAAGTGTTTAGTAAAAATTAAAAAAGGCAGAATTGAACAACAAATTTAAAACCTTTTGACGAAGGGGCTGGTAAACGAAAATCGTGCGTGACAAAGTCGCCATATATGAAATTTTCAAGATGAGGGTGCGGCGTGCATGGAATTAATAATTTTTGAATTACATGTGGGTATGATTTTCATCTTTTCGATTGAGGCAATTCCTATCTTAGATTCGATCGTAATGACGTGTATATATGTCTTTCTTTGTACAAAACTCGGTCTCTCTCCAACCGAGGACTTGCGAAGAAAGAATAATATTGGCCCAGATGATCGATCGATCGGATGGTTCTTAATTAACCTATGACTTGGTTTTGAAGAATTACTACTTTTAGCCTAATCCCACTATAAAGTTCAAAAAACTGCTTATTCTTTGCTAACTTTATGTCTGTACGTTTCCTTGTGTAGTGACTATTTTCCGATTTCAGGTAAGGCTTATTCCTTAATTCATCAAAAAAAAAATTTTTTTTTTCCCTTCAAAGTAAAGCAAAATAATAAATATTATTCAAGCATGCAGAAAGAAGTGCACTCACCATACTTTGTGCGCATATATTAGTAACAAATTATTGTTTTAACAACACGCTTAATCAGAAAGCAACGGTTGATGAGGGAGCAACCGAAGGAAGCAACCGAAGGATTACAAGGATAAAGATATAGAAAGGTACAAATTTAATATCAATCTAACATCGATCGATCCTTTATTAATCTTTCCGTTGATCAATCAAGTTGTCATTGGGTCCACTGGCCACGTACGTCTTGGACATGACAGTGCATGTTTGGTTGTGGGGGCCATTATTGCACCTGTCCTTAAGGGATTGGCGAATAGGAATGATATTCGGGTCAATGGTCAAGCAAACTGTCGAAGGAATCGATGTTGGGTGTTCCGAGGAAAGGGGATGGTGGATTTTGTGTCCTCGTGTTTTTGTGTTCCTACTTTTGTACAGACAATGCAGGTGGGTTACAACATGGGAAGGGGATGGCAACCGTGACGTCGTTGTTTGGAGTCCCTAATCCATGGTTTGGTAAGGGTTGGTGGTTAGAGGTGCCACTTGTGTGTGTGTGTGTGTGTGAGAGAGAGAGAGAGAGAGAGAGAGAGAGAGAGGCAATTCCCTCGTGAGGTTTTCTATATCTCCTTCCTCGGCATTGCCTGTGTTGGCGTGCGTTTCTGTCTCACTTTCTATGTTTGATCACCGTATGCACACATATGTAGTTGTCCTTCTTCGATCTTTTTATTATCAAACCACTTTTATACTATTTGTTACAATAATGAAAGAAATAAGAGGAGGGGATGGAGGTCTCTGACAAAACTCTTGTTCCAATCAATTTGGATAGTGAATCGCCTACTCTTGAGCTAGCCCGGGTATCTCCGTAAAAACTAAAACATAGGACAATTTTTGTATAGCTAGAGCTATGGTTGGTGACAGTATCAATGCTCTACAATCAACTACAATGCTCTACAGAATCAATGGTTAGGGATATAAATTTTTTAAGAGTGAGGAAGTAGGACCGAAGTGCCAAACTGCATTTTGGCCATTAACTTTGATCAGCAATCTTTCCCAGATTTCTTTATCTGGTCACATCTTGACGACTTTGTTGAGTAGTATCATTTGCGGAGAACTTCTTTACAAACTGAAAAATGGTTATGCATGGAATGATGCGTCCGATCCTATGTAAAGTTACATTTAGATAGTGGCTCTCCTTGTTTGTTTATATTTGCCCACCAACATTCTAGAAAAAATGTTACAAGGGCATGATGACATTGTTACTACTCTGTTTTGGTTGATTACGCTCCCTTCCATTTGTTATATAAATATAAATAAATATATATATATATATATATATATATATATATATATATATATATATAATATTGCCAAAAGAAGTGCTAGATAGAGGAATAGAAAAAAATTTAAGCGAATGTAGGAGAAAATCGAGTTTGGATTAATAGATCACCCCATAGACTGGTTTGGAATGCCTCACAGTTTAAGAATTTGGGTTCCTTTTGGTGGATTGATTTTTCTTTCATGAAAAATGATTTCAGAAGTCATAAAAAGTTGCTCGCAATACATTTGGTAAAAATGGTGCTTCAACATTTAGCCAATTTGGTAAAGGAACTTAAGTTCGCAAGTGGATCACTGCCTTCCGTTACTAGCTCTAACGCAGAAGAAAGAAAGCTACCGGCGGATTGGGTGGGGGGAAGAGGAAGCCAAAAGAGGGACAGAAAACTTCAGACTTTCGCTATATCTCCAAGAAAAATTAGATGATCTCCATTACTGTATAAATTTCTTTATTCATCCAGCAAATTCTTTATTCATCTAGAGGGAAAAAAAAAAAAGAAGAGAAAATCTTCATTCTATCTTTACTTTTTACAACTAATTTGCAACTCTCGAATCTGACCTCCTTCAACGCAAAGATATAACCTGTCCACAACTTCCACGTTTTCTTTAACCGACAAGCTGCAAGCTAGTCTTTACAGCTGAAAATGGTATTCAGTCTTGCAGCTTTCTTTTACTCGATGAACCCTTGAGAAAAATACCTTCCCACGCGGTGCTTGGCCTAGGATCGAGCATATAATGCCAATATGCGGCCACCAGTTTGAACTTGAAGGCATCCTCGGCCTTGAAGAAACCGATATTATTCTAGCATGCACATTCATGACAAGATTGTGCATATATATGCCAAATTGTCATCCCTATATTAAGAGCTCCCTCCTAACACAATTTCAAACTTAAGACATCCCGATAGGTCTCATTCCATTAATCATGATCCATCTTTTCACCCAAAAAAAAAAATGCTCGAGATCAAAGGGAAGCCCCCGCGACGGCGACATTAGGCACTTCGGAAGGCAATAAGGCCAAGAAAATCAGGGCAATCATCAGCAAAACCGGGACGGATAATAGCATCAGCGGTGGTGGCGGCAGTGGTGGCAACACCAGTGGAAGAACCAAAATGGATACAGTCAACAGAACGAGAACCATGATGGATGTCGGGCTAAAATAACTAAACATAATCAAGCCCTGCATCGGACGATGGATGCCTCTCTTTTCCGATCACATGCCACCGTAGATCGAGTTCATGCGTCTTCGTCGTCATCCTCCATTGCCAACATGATGAAGTGTACGTACGGCAGAGGCCAGAGAGAGGAAAGACGAGAGAGGGCCGATTGAGAAAAGAGTGCAACAAAAAAGAGTTTTCGAGGTAATTAGCAAAGCAGATTGAGAACTTTTAAAGAGTATTAATTTGTATAGGTGAGCGAGGTGGAGTCGTTACCGGTTCAAGTCGTTACCAGTCATGATCGTCAGACCCCATTCTTTTTATGTCTTGGTTCAGCCAACCCATGGAAACGTACGTACATTTTCATTGCAAAAATTAATGACTTTGTGATTATTCAAATCCTAGGGCCCATTCTAAAAAGAAGAAAAGAAACTGGTAGCCTTTTGGTGGATGTCAGAGGTTGTTTTACTGAGAAAAATGAGGGCGAAAAATGATGATAGGAAAAAGATCGTGAAGGGATCGAATTAAAGATCGGGTTGGTATGGAATCGTAGATGATAATTAATTATTTTAGGAAATATTTAGTTACTCTTTTTTCTTTATTTTTTCATGCATGCGCTGGTGATAAAATAATAATAATAATAATAATAATTATAATCGGTATCGTATAATTATTATTTTTTAAATAAATAAATATAAAATTTACATAAAAAATTTTAATTTTTTAATAATAAACTCTAATCTTTTTTAAAATAACTATAAATATAACATTTCTCAAAGTATAATATTCGTTCTTTAGAATTAGCTTGCCAATTAAAGTCTATTATTGTAAACGATTGTTATTACTTGCAAGCATTAAAGTCATGATGGGTAAGAAGGCTATATGTAGGATCCATTTTTCCTCTTTCTTAATTTTAAAAAAATATTTTAATCATAAAAAATTTCACATAATAAGTTTAGAATTTTATTTATTTTATTTTTTAAAATTATGGCATCCTAAATGGGGGCATACATGTATAGATTACACAGTTTGAGATAACAGTCTTTAATCTCTCGAAACCTATGTTGTTGTAGATGGGATTGGAATTTAGGTGTGTTACTAATAGATCTTTCCAGCTTATTTAAAAGTACTGAAACTAAAATGGTATTTGGATTCGCATTCCCTAATTCAAGATTATATAACGATGGAGTTCAAATTATATATACCACAATATATATATATATATATATATATATATATATATATAATCTCTTTAAAGAAAAGAGACTATGTATGATTAGATTTGAGAGTACGTACTCATAATTCCAGCCACAAAAAGGCGAGCAATATTGTATTAAATATCACTCCCGTTTGTGATCTGGGTTTAACTTTTTCCTCGAAAATCTCGGCATTTTTACTGATCAAAGTTATCAGTGTGGAATATCATGTGAATCTCAACCAAATCTATGAACTTTGACTTCTCTGATCTAATTAACTTTTTTAAAGAGACTATCAAATCTCATGAATACGTACGTACGTTATGATGACACCTTAATTATAAACATTACGAGTTTCATTCTAATTAGGATTTTCCTCATCTAAATCCTCTAATCGAAGTACGTACCCCATTTTCTCTAATATTTATAAGTCACTGGACGACTGTTCGAATCGATCGTTTGGCTAATCGATCATTATCGTAAGATGAATCATTTTAATCACATATCTTATTGTACTGAGACATCTTGAATTAATTAAGTTAGCGATTTACATCTCAGTTCATGTCGAATATTATAAGACTTTTGTCATTATTCTTTTCATACGGTAAAAAGGAGTCCTCTGTAAAAAAGAGGCCTCTCTCTTTCCCAACAAAAAAAAAAAAAAGAACCGTAATTGCTATGCTCTCGTGTACATGAGTTTCTTCTGAGAAGAAATAGTGAAATTAAGAATCTTCCTAACCGGCCGGGCGGGGACCCATTTTTAGCCCAAATTCTCGTGTAATTACTTAATGCCAAAATCGTGTCACTGCGCAAAATTCATTTGCATTAGGCGTTGGCTAGCTAGCGTCCGTGGAGTAAAATGACAGGAGAATCCCCCCTTTGAGAAAACAAGTTCTTTCAAACTCATTAGTATATATTTTATGTGCTGATTCCATGCATGCAATTAGTAAGCAAATAGGAAGCTTATATAACATATTCATGCAAGTCATTAGAATCACTGCATCAGCCACTTGAAAAAGAATGAAAGCAACTACGTCTAGTCCCACATCTAAGAGCTAGCATTAGGTCGATCGATCTAACGAGGCCGAACATCCCCCCTTGACGATTTAAGTTCAGCAGGACCACATCCTAATTAATAGCAAACAAATTCAAGCACTCATGTACTCGGCCGTACATATTGGTGGTGATCATGATGTGAATAAGTGGAAGTAATGCCTGTGGCTGTGGTAGGTCCTGCATGCGGATGTACGTTGCTTGTTATAATTAATTAGGAGCCATATGCTTGCAACTACTGTTGCCAATCAATTAAGAGCCGTCTGGCCTATTCAACAAATGATAAAGATACCACCGGTACGAAAGAAACTTTCACCGGCCAATTACTTAATAATTTTCCTAATTTTTTTTAACTTTAATTTTGATGTATTTAAATTAATTTTAAAAAAATATCATTTTATTATGAAGTTATGTATATAATATATATAGTTATGAAATGATTAACGTTTTCATCAACTCTAGCTCATCCATATTCATGCATGCATGCACGGACCAACGTCGGTCATGCAAACAATATATTGTCTCTCGTGTTGCTGCAGCTAGCTACCGGCCTATGCATAACTCGGAAAAGGGCAACCCAGATCTGAGATGATTTGTACATGACCTATTTTAATTTGTTACATTTAACGTAACTCTATCTAAATTTAGGTACTGACATTGACATGTCTAAGGAAAGTAGGGGGAATCTGATTTTGACAAGTTTAATTTCACCTTAATTTTCACTCTTAACTTCATCATAATAACTGATCTTTTCGCATGATGATCAACGCATGACCGTTCTCACTAATGTATTTCTTTATTTTATTATTTTATTGTCCCTTAAAAGTACCAAACTAAGGCGTTTTATAATCTTAATTCGGGCCTGAGTTAAAAACAATGTTCCGGCTCTAACGACAGCTAGGCTGTCATGAGATCCGATTGGTCGATGTTTCTATACCGGGTATGAAAGATCAGGAATAATTGGACACATGAAATACGATTCCTCCATTAATTTCAAGGCAAATGATGATGCTATATATCTTCTTTTTAATTGACATGAAAGTTTTTGTCCCTCCATTCATGATATGCGCTCAAGAAATCTACGAGAGGGATAAATCTATGAGAAAGATTCATGATATTTTTATCCGAAAAGGGCATCCCACAAACAATCAAAAAGGGCATCCAATAGAGATGCTCAGGACCCTATTGACAATTATATTGAGGTTAACCGAAGTTGATATACGACCTGTCTTCATGCAAGAGATGCATGCATCTCTCCCTATCTTTCTCTCCCGTCCGGGGCCCGCGTATGTAAAGATAGTACTACGTACAGAGAGCTAAGAAGCTTCGAGAGGAAAGAAAGAAATTAACAAGTCGGTCGAGTTCCATTGTTTTCAGGCCCCTTTGCTTTTGACAATCACAGCTTTCTGCATGGTGACATAAGTCTAAGATCTCTAACGTACTGCAGATTGTCTTTTTTGGTTTTTACGGTTTCACCCAACACATTTTTCTACGGTTTTTTTATATTTTTAAAAGTAAAAACCGACCAACTTCTTTCATTCCAGTAGTAGGACATTGCTTTTACAACTTCAGTTCTGTGGGCAACCCAGATTGGGTTTTACTCCAACTCCAAGTACTTCAAATATGTGTATGCGTGTCTCTGACATCTTTTCCTTTCTTTTTATAGGGAAAGAATAAAAAAGGCAATTCGTAACGTTACTGCGTACAAAATGTGAGTTTCACTACTTAACTCTCACTTGAAAATGAAAGGGGGAGAAAATGTCCGCATCGCAAAAGGGAGGATTTATTACTCCATGTATAATAACGGGTAACCTAGCTCTAAACCCAGTTGAAAATGAATGGAATAGCAAATCTTATGATCATGATTGCACAAGGCAGGCTGCAGGGCCTTCAAATTCAACACAAAGATCATATCTTTTCTCACCTTTTCACAATAATCGACAGGAGAATCTCTTATACCGGTGGTAATTTATCGATGTTGCGGCTTTAGTTTCTACGACACTAAAGTCTTCCTTTGCACGTTTGAATTTCTGTCGGGCTCTCGCTTTGTTGGCAACGTCCATCTTTTCTTTCCGTGACTCTGCCGACTGTCCACACTTTACTATCAATAGCAAAGTATCAATGGAAATCGCTCTCAGTCTCAGTCTCTCCTTTTCTCATATAAATAACAGCAAGCACATTTTTGCATCTAGGTGTTTCAAAAACGCAAACTAATTCCATCGGAGAAAAATAGGAATTGAAAAGTCGTGTCCGAACTCCGTATGTGGATAAACTTTGGCCCACCAAGAATGGATCTTGGCCCAATCAAACCATTTCCCAAGAGGCTTCTCTTGATCCTTCCGGGTCCCACTAGAACCCTCTTCATCAACCCTCCAACGAATTTCGGGGCCAGATAGAAGAATGGACCTAAAATTTGTGGTTCAAAACGATGTATATAATCGGAATCCTTTGAATCCCGGATCATATCACCTACAATTTGTTGAGAATGGTATTAATTTTTGTTTTCGCAGATTCAATAAAAGCATATCATAATTAGCTGACTTGATTAATGTAACTTTACAATAAAAATAAATCTACTTTACAATATAAATCATTTTGAAATTTAACGTATTACATCAAAATACATCCGTTTATGGTTTACTCTTATGAAATCCCTGTGACTAAAGCATTTCTATGTTAAAATTCCTGTATTTAGAATGGCAAAGCTAGTCATCATGATTCAATGCTTATGCCAGGCCCAGCTCAACCTGTTTGATCGATCATTGGCAACTATAGGATTACATACAACCACACCACAAATCTTTCCTTTCGAAGGGAAGAGATACTGCGTTTTAGAAAAATAGGCCATGCATGCATGCCAAGTTTCCGGCCTATAATTTGTTTATCGATCGGTTAATGTTTCTGCACAGGTGCACTCCTTCACAGCTTGCTTCTATGCACGGCCAGTTGTCTGGTTAAAATATCTAGAGCACTAATACATCGAATCACATTACTACTTAGCACTTCAGCGGTTTCAGGGAAATGGAGCTTCTCTCTTATCATACAGGGACATGAGTTTCTCACTCAGAATCTCGCACTCCAATCTTTGATTTCTTTCTCCCTGTAAAACCCAATGCAGAATAAAAAGGCATTAGAACAGACTATTGTGTGACTAGATTAATTAATAATGCAGTAGACTATTCCCTATAAGAAGAAGGTTTTTGCATGATTTTGAGAAGAATTCTGAAGAGAGATTTGAACTTATAAAGCTCTGCAATTTTTCTCCTATATATAAAGTAACAAGATTAATATATTAAGATTTGACTTTTTCTTTCTATATCCATATTTCCCTTTCTTCTACTTTTCCCAAGAGGAATTAATTCTGAAGAGAGATTTGAACTTATAAAGCTCTGCAATTTTTCTCCTATATATAAAGTAACAAGATTAATATATTAAGATTTGACTTTTTCTTTCTATATCCATATTTACCTTTCTTCTACTTTTCCCAAGAGGAATTTGAGTGCTCTTGTACATGAGGATGCTGACAACTGAGAAAGAAAAAGCAAGAGATCGACAGTAAAAAGAACGAATTACCTGAAGATGAAGACCATAAAAGACCCTCCCTCCAAAGGACTCAAAGGATGACACATTTAGTAGTAGAACTCCAACCTCCTCTAAACTGAGAAGGATCTCAGATAATGGAGTATCATTGATCTTACTAGTGGATATTTGTATCATAACTTCCGTATCATTAAGTCGACTTGCTGAAACAGTAGACAAAGAACTCCGAGCAATAGTTTTAGGTTGGTTGATCTGTTGATGTTGAGTTTCAATGTCTGCTTGACTAGAAATCATTGATAAAAGCTCTTCCTTGTTTTGAATCAGTCCCACCACTTGCTTCTGTAGCTCTGGTATGTATTTTAGCACCCGCGAAACCGTGGTCGGAATGCTTAGTTTCTTCTGTAACAATATCATTAAAACTGTAAAAATTAGCAATATGTAAAGGGAGTTCAAAATGAAAATATATATATGGTGATTTGAAATCTGTTTAGAAAGGGGGGATTAGTACCATCTGATCTGCCTCTGGAAGCAGCGAACGGAGAGAGGAGTACAAACCGTTCATCTTCTTGCGCCGATCACGCTCACTAGCATTGTGGTTAAACTTCTTAACCATTTTTGGGTCACCACTAACTGTTGCTGGGTCATCAAGACCGACTTGTACGGTCTCGTAGGAAAGGAAATGAAGAGCAGACTCTAATGTATCGTTGTCTCTGTGGACATAGTTCTGGTGATCTTGCCTTATGGAATATTGGTCGAAGTAAGATGATGATCCATTGTTGGAAAGCCAACTAGGTGGTGTTAACGCTAACATGATGGGAGTAGTTGGCTGGCAGTAGTTTTGAGACCACTTCAATTTAACATAAAAGTGAGATGATCATAGATTATATATGTATTTATACTTAGAGCCACATGGCCATTGGTTAAATATTATTCCCTTTATTGTGGAAATTTTAATAAGATTTGTTCGCTTTCCCTTTGAAAATTACAAGTTAGTTGATAAAACATTCGATGATTAAGAAAGAATGGTATCTTCTCACCTTCATCAGTGTTCATACTACGTGTCTATATGTACATACGTTCGTCGTGTGCATCAAGTATATATAGTCTATTCTCTTTTACACATAATTAAACTCCATTTTATTATATATACAATCCCCCCCCCCAAAAAAAAAAGAAATTGCAAGCCAACACACTTTAACAGTACTCTTGAAATAAACATTTATGAAATCTTTTTTCCCTCTCGTTTGGCTGAAATCTTCGCCTATCATCATACTAATAAATATGTATAGTTGATTGCTCTGTCATGATAGAACAGTATATATATAATATGAAAGCTTTTGCAATAAGACGGTCGGCTTTAATTCACAGTAATATATATTTATCATATCTATATCGTTAGGATATGCCTTCTGAAACTTCTATAATATTAAATAACTTAGATTTTGGCCTTATCCATATACTAGACTATGTCATCTAAAAAAATATACAAATGAGTGAATGAAAAAGGAGAGGAGGAGAAAGAAGAAGTTCAACGACTTGACGTCTACTAGCTAGTAGTTAATTCCATATATTTCATCCACTTGCTCTACAATGCTACTTAAAGCAGAGAGAGAATAAAAAAAGAGAGAGAGCTTTGCCGAATTTGGAGATATAAACTGCACGAGCATGCGCGAGCCCCAAGTTGGCTTACTACACACATGCACGCGCATAAGGGTGACAAACCGCGTAGGAGCACACGTTATTCTCAACGCGCATAAGGGTGACAAACTGCGTGGGAGCACACGTTATTCTCAACCCTCACTTAGGGCTCCCAAGCTTATGGAAAAATCTAGTTGTAAATATAATTATACATTAATATCTATACCAATCTATTGTGATTAGTCAAAAAGTAGATTTTATTAAAAACAGTATTAATTTAAATTTTAAATATGAAAAAATCAGTATTGATATGTAAAACCCCAAGCTTATTGTCAAACAACCACCCAACCATCGCACTCTTCTCACATATTCTCTCTATATACTTCCATCATAAGGATGTGCATGAATTTTTAAGAAAAAATCAATATTTTTTTTAAAATTAGCTGCAAATTTCACTACCTACCTCTATAGAATTTTGATAGAAACGCAATCCAATTGGAAAATACTAAGGCCACTGCTAGCCAATTTTTTTTCTTAATGATTAAGAAAAAATTATTTAATAATATTATAAACTTTTATATTTTTTAAAAATATTTAAAAGTATTAAAAAATGATTTGAAAAGAAAACAAAAAAAAAAAAATTTGCCTAACGGTGGCTCCCACCAGTGGTGCGTGAAGCACCATCCCGGTCCAATTATCATATTTTATTCTAAACAACTTATATTAATATTATGGTTATTTTCGTTATTTTAAATAATAGTTGTAGTGTTTGGAAATTAATGTAGTTAATGAAAAATTAATGTTCTAATTGAAAACTTAGAAATTATTCATATACAAAGCGATTTCCATTGTTTAGTAATTTTACTAATTGTCTAGAAATGGACTTCAAATTAAGCCAAATTTTGAACATGTTGAACAAGCCAACTCAATTTAAGTATGATGACTATTATAGCCATAAAGAGATTGCACAAAAATAATCTTATAAATTGACGTAATTTTATGAAATCTATTAGATTTACTTTACAATAAAACTAACTTTATAATCTGACGAATAACATGAAAACATATCAGTTTTTATAATTACTTTTGTATAATCCATTTGTAGCTAAAAAATTTCTCTTTAAATATTACTAAAAATCCATTCCGGAGAAGCAACCATAATTTCAAGGCATGCTTATCCATTCAAAAAGAAAATCCGATGTAGTTGAAATAACTAAATAAATGGCTTGCTCAATCGAAGGAAAATCAGTGCTGCTTGATCAATTTATAAGGATTTAAATTTTATCCATTTTCTTTTTTAAATTGTTGGAATATTTAAAATCCGATATATCTCCTAAGCTTCTTTTTTGCCATACAAATATTTATTTAATCAATTTTTTTTTTTAAATATTAAAACAACAAACCAGATTTAGCATATTTAACATACTAATAAAGAGGGTAAAGGCTTGAGGTTGTGCCCAAGTCTTGTTGGGTTCGCATTTGGTTACCAAACTCACCTCAAGTCATCTTATCTAATCATTACGATTTTTTAACTTTTAATACAAAATATAATAAACAATTCAAATTTTTCAAATTTTAAAATAATAATAATATTAAAAAATAATATTCTATTAATATTTTATTCAACTTTTAATTTTTATCTCAACTCAACTCATTATCCAAACTGGGACCAAAGCTAGGATGGGCCTACGAGGTAAATGTCTCACTTATTGATGTTCTGTTCAAATCAAGGCCCAAGGACTCAGCGTATACTGCCTATGGAAGATCAGAATCACAGCTGCGTAGAGGGAGAGGGTGGAGACTCGAGAGTACAAAACTTTCCTTATATAACAAAAAAGACTATTCCATAACTTAAATAAATGCTGAAAAGAAACAAAAAACAGCAAAACCCAATCAGCTCATAGATTCACTCACCCTACTACTTGCCTCGTGAAATTAGCAATGCTTATCATCACCATAATCAAGTGGACCAACCCAGACCAGATGAAGTGAGAGGAAATTCACAAAGAAATGGAAAGACACATTTACCAACGGCCTCTTCTGCCTCTGCCAGGATTTCTTCCTCTCCCTCTCCCTCTCCCTCTCCCTCTCCCTCGGCCTCCGAATCTAGATGCATCTGGTTTAAGCCCCAATGACTGAACTCCTCGTTTCTTCCCACGTTGCCGTTCTTTGTCCTCGTCGTCTTCCTTGTACCTGGCTGAGCTTCTGGAAGTGAATGAAATCTCTCGTGATCCTCCTGGTCCAAACTTAACGTCACTTGGGATACCAGAAGGCTGACCATCATCTTTCAGAGCTGCTACCCTCTCTCCAATGGGAAGCAAGTCCTCCCTCGCAAGTGATACATCGCTCCAGAATGCCTCTGCATGTCGCTCATCCTTAACTTCATACAATCTACAATTTCCAAAATAGAAAAGAAGAATCCGGTTAGTATACAGGTTTCCAAGTTTTCACCCTTGATAAATATAATGAAGGATATGAGCACCCTAGTTTAAAACCCTCCAACGCTCACCCAATAGGGAAAACCATGCTTGGAAATCCACATTTCAGTGTCTGATACCAGTAAGAAACAGCAAGTATAAAATTCAATAAGTCTATGGCTACAAAGCCTCACCTTGGAACTTGTGCTTTGTTCTTTGCTTTACTCTTGTCATTGCCAAGTTCGCCTTCTGATGATTGAGATGCTGCTGAGGCATCGGAATCGCTTAAATCTTCATCCTCCATTACACGTTCAAAATGTTCCTCCACCAGAGATGGTTGCTTAATGGAAGACACAGGATGTAACGACAGATACTCGTAGGAGGACTCGTCAATTTCAAATTCCTGGATGTAAAAATTAGGAAGGAAATGAATTGAATCAGTCCAGTGATTCAGAAAGCATCCAAAGAGAGTGGTTCATGAGTAGCCCTAACAATAAAATTGAACGATCAATTTCACATGTAAATCGGGCTACACTAGAATAGATTACTGTTTTTACCACCCAAAGTTCTAGATGGGGTTTAGATGTTGGAACATTTCAATAAAACAGTAAAAGCACTCCACTAAAATACCAAAATCTGGACAAAATGATCTACCTATATATGTCCATATGTTTACGATCTATTAAAACATACTTAACTAACAGATTTCTATCCCGTGATCCTGTTACTACCAAGCTCAAGGAACAAGAATTTTCTTAACAAAAGAGGTAAGACAAAATATGACAAAAATTATATAAAAACTGAGAAACGAAAGGAAAACAAGAAAGTGCACTACCATATGATCGCATTATCATACCTTGTTTCTAAACATAGCTGCAAACCGCTCATCTTCAAGAACCTCACTGCCAAGTCCTTTCTTTTTCTTTGATGGCTTTTTAGTATCATTGTCATCAGCATCTTTCTTTTCATTTTCCGCTTCCTCACCTTCAAGAATACGAGCTGCAAGATCCCGGTTAACCTTGGGTAACTTCCTCCTAATCTGCAGGAATATAAACATAAAGAGGCCAGAAATGAAAGGCATTAGAAATCAGAAATAAGAATTAACCCATCTAATCCAATTCGGAAACG
This sequence comes from Carya illinoinensis, assembly GCF_018687715.1. Classification (NCBI taxonomy): domain Eukaryota; kingdom Viridiplantae; phylum Streptophyta; class Magnoliopsida; order Fagales; family Juglandaceae; genus Carya; species Carya illinoinensis. Next base: position 4,878,470 of record NC_056760.1, on the reverse strand, counting down.
ATACGAGAGTGCATGATAAACTTGATGTCAATAAACATCTCATAACCTAATAGCACCAAAACTGGAATAAATGAAGAGTATTTAAGTTGCAATGCTCTAATTGCCAAAAGGCATAAAAAAAGCAAATGAAATTAGCAATTCTAAAAATTCATTTGCATTTCTAAAACATCCATTTCATCCAGTCCATTATAAAATGCCAAGTTCTCATTTACCCCCACTCTGTTCATTCTGCTGATCAAAGGAAGCACTGGCAACACAAAACCAAAATGCTATGTCCATTATCATCAGGATTAAATGAATGGCAAATGGTAATCAGCCACTCTTTTCACAAATGATAGCAAGCTAGCAACAATTGTAATCACATTCTTCCTTAGTATTTAAGTGTAGGACAAAGTCCATATTTCATCAAAGGGAGTAATATACAATGTAAGTTTATGGCCATAAGAAATTATAGTCACCTTGTCTAAAAATAGTCTATAGTGGAAAAGAACAAAACGAGAGGAAGAAGTGAAGAAAGATATAAATCAAATCTATAAAAATAGGTGACATGAGTTCATGTTCATAGTGAGATGACACTTTTTTTAATGGAGATTTTATTAAAAAAGGGAAAATGCATAGCCCAAGTACAAAGGTAGGTCATGGCAAGAGGACACTAACAAAGTCAAATTAGAAATTTCTTGCAGTAGACAAGGGAGAAAAGCACAGGTACTTAAAACTCTTCCTGAAAACCAAATCCTCAAGGTAACAGAAGAGTTGCATAAGTATACCACTGCATTAATTTAAGAATAATGCTATAACCATGTGATTACACCATGTTACAGCCTACATATTGTATTGGTAAATATGCAAAGCAAGAGGGGTACAGTCAGAATTTTTTTTTAATGAATATACAGTCAAAGAAAATTACTCAAATATTAGATGATAACTCACCGTAATTCGAGATGCACGTTCATTTTCAAATTTCTCTCTCTTCCGCTGTTCTACGTAAGCATCATACGCAAAAGGATCTGCCAGTGCTTTTGCCTGCAGGAGTAAAAACCATTAGAACTGCATATTTACATGCAGATTATCCAGAAAGTCCAATCTAATAACTATAGTTCCATATTGAGCATAGAACCATTTTTTTCTCTAGCACAAATAGGTCCTAAACCCACGGCGCTCAACCAGTTCTTAGGGGAGGAGGAAGTATCGTTTGAGTTAAACAAATATCAAGATGTAAATCTTCTCGATCAATATTTAAATTATAGATATATTAATCTCAAAGTTCTAGAATGTTGACATGTAGATCTCTTTTTCCACTGGTCTTGACATCACTAAGAAACAAGTTATAGCCCATATAAAAACCACAAAAGACACTAAGTTTTTATTATCTGAAACGTGTCAGATGACCTAATTTTCTGTATTCCATTTATGTCCCTTTATTTGCTTGGCACACAAATTGTTTTGCTACATATGTTTCTTATAAGACAAACCATAAACCATTGGATGGAAAAGAAAACATTAAAAAAATATCAATTTTGTTTAAAAAAACAGGACATAGCATCTTCCATTAAAAACTAGGAATGGATACAAAATTTAAAAAAAAAAAAAAATCTTACCTTTTTGTACAGCCGATAATCAATAAAAAACCCATGCATGTAGGCTCGTACAAGATTTGTTCCAATTAGATTAGTCAGTTTCAACTTCTCAAGGTCTTCTTTTGTCAAAAACTTGAAATTATCATATATGGTTGTTTGTGCACCCTCTTCGAGCTCTTCCTGCAAGAAATCAGACAACATCACCAATATACACCAAGATCTCTAACATGATTGATCTAAAGCAATGGTGAACCATATAACATATGCAAAAAACACACCGTTAGATTTTCTAGGTAAGAGCACCACTTTGGAGCAGGTCCAAGAGCTGGTACGAAGTAAGATGGTATCTGGCTGCAGTCTAAAGCCAGCAACATCAACCCACTGCCATCAAATACACAAATATCATTTATAGTGCCAGCCGTCGGTTCAATGCTGGTCATGCCTTCTCCCTAAAAACAATGAAAAAATCAATTAAAAGCTGGGAACTTTATTTTTTTTGATAGGTTGATTAGAAGCTGAGAATATGGACCACACTTTAGCAGGATATGGGTGGGCTCCCTATTAGCCATATCCAAACTATTCAGCTGAACTATATATATATATATTTTTTGATAAGTAGCTGAACTATATATATATAGAGATATATCCACAGGAAAGTAATATAAATACTCATATAGGTGTATAAATGGTACCGGCCAATATGAAAAGGAATAACTGAAAGTGTATTTGAATCATACGAAGAATCCATTGTATGAAAAGGTTTTGACTTTAAGGGTGATTAGCAACTCAAGACTTCCATAAAAACTAAAGACAGATTATAAGAATTTTTTTTCCCCTTTTTGATGGGATCAGATTTTATTCATAACCAATAAAGAGAAACATAGGCAACAACAAGGTACGCAGGGAGTATACTTTGAACACAACTATTAAGAAAGGAAAAAGAGCTTGGAAAACTCGTGAATAATAAAGTTAGTAAACCAAAGTCTTCAGTTCTTCCACTTACTGTTTCAGGGTCCCATATTCTAACTACATGATTATCAGTGGTAATCAGCTTTGGTTGTTCAGAATTTAGAGTACGATGCCACTTAATATCCAATATTGGGCTCCCATACCTATAGAACAATGACATGACTTTCAGCAAGAAATCATTCTCAAGCAAAGTTTTCAGCCCATTGTAAAACAAACACAATAAACAGCATGAGCAAATACTCACATGTGATCCTTCACTCGAATTGGATAAGATGAACGCAAGTCATAGATCAGCACCTGTACTCAATGTGAAGGTAAAATTCATAACTTCAAAATGGCATGGTAGCATATAGATTCAGAGTGAATTTAATATCAAAGCATGAAAACCCGCTCAGTGGACAACAATTTGAAAATTGATAACTTCGACACCAACAACAAAGACAAGTATTTTCATCTTGCAAAATTGGACATTACTCCTATACTTAAGCAGAGGCTTTTGGTAGACAGAGGAGAAGGAAAAATGGTGATACTGCCCTTCATCATAATCATTCTGGCCTGACCAAATTGGCAAAGTCTCACAGATCCCATTGCATCTCCCCTCCCATGTCAATTCACATCTTTCAAAATATTGTTGCAAATTAGCAGCTAAATCCTGGCCCAAATTTTACATATAAATAATGCCCAAAGAAATCCTCAGACAGACCCTGGTACAATCTTCATTTAGTAATTTCTTTATAGTGTCCTCTCCATCTTTTTTTTCACGTCTTCTGAAAGGACACCCCTATTTCACTATACTAATATATGTTCACAGTTTATCTTTTGCATTACTATTTGTCTCAACCTCTACAGTAAGAAGTTTAAGCTTTCAAGTCGTTAATACCTAGTGGTCAAATTTGAGTCGAGTTGTGAAAGAAAAATTAGAATGTAAATATGATTTCAATACAAAAAGATAAACAACATTATCCCTAGTGACATAGAAACTTTCTACCTAAGACAATATAATTAGTGATTAGTCTGAAACCCTATTGTAATCTGGTTAACAATTCAACCCAATACATCAACCTTTGCTTCATACCTCTCTGGCTCCTGCACTTTTATTTTTGTAAGGGGGGGGGGGAAGACTTCACTCACCCCATTAGGTCTCAGAATCTCATTTTAGTCCAGTATAATATCTCATTTCTAAAATCTTCCCTCTGTAAAAGTGGTCCATTTTGAACATCGACACCATATACTGAAACAATATTTATATTTTCAAGCAGATAATTCTTTCCTTCAAGGACCAGAAAGTGTCTGATCAGTGATCAATTTCTTTATTAAAAGGATATTATCAATTGTGAACAATATAAATTATGCCAATTGAAAAAACTAATTATATAATCATCTTACACAGCTAAAATGACATCATACCTTTCCTGTGCTACTTCCTACAGCCAATTGGAAACCTCCATCTCCATCAAACTCCAATGAAGTGACCTCCTATAAATTTATCAAGTATGGTAAGACTTAAGAGACAGTTTCCATTAAAAAGTTCAACTGCCGTGTCATTATCCACAGGAACCTATATGAAAAGTCTGTGGACATCTCTCTTAAAATGGAGAGTGCTGACATACTTATGCCCCATATTCCTCAACCCAAAGCATGAGAGGGATAGAGTGGCATTCATAAATGTCATGGCATCTTCCACAAATATAAAAGAATAAAAAAAAAGTAGAAATGATGGAAGCCCACACTGGACCCATATATAATCTGGAATCCAATAAGCAAATAATACAAGCATAAGTAGCAACTTTAACGGCAAGGATCTGCCCTCCAGACCAAGCAGGTAGTAGTCATCTTGAGAATTCAATTAAACCTAATGGAGTCTATGAAATGTGAATCTCAGTGAACGATTTTCACCAACACTTTCAGGACATGAGAAATCTCCCCACCCCCCCTCTTTTAAAAACATTAAAATCTATTTTACAGAAATTAATATCTGCATCGGAGAATTAGAAGTGGGAGTGCTACCTGGTCAATATCACCAGTAGGTGCAACAGCATCAATTCTACCCACCGAAGATCTCATTCTCATGTCAAAGCATTCTAAAGCCCCATCCTCTCCACCACATGCAACTAGGCCATGAACCTTGCTGAAATTGTAAAATAAAACCACAATATACTTGAACAAGAGCAAATAGACAAATATTTGCTAATTATCAAAACATTCCAATCAATAAAAAAAAACAAAACAAAGTAGGATAAAAAAGATAACAGGATCCATGGACAACCTTCGAGAAACCACATTTATTGCTGGTGATTGTGTGGTAAGGGAAGATAGGAATCGTCCCTGAAAAAATGTCAAAAAATTATTGACAAACTATGACAATGAAGGAGGTGAACAAATTCAACACGTAAAATGAAGTTCAATTCAACTACAAATAACAGAAATAAGTATATCATACAGTGATTGTGGACTCTATGAACTGGTGGAAGCTATTGCTATGCAAAGATTTTTAAAGCATGTAATAAATAGCATGCCAGCATCATTATTAATAAAGATGATTATAGTATTGCTGGAGTATGATCATTTGCCACCCTGAAGTTTCAAAAAGTATCATTTCTCCCTCTTTAGGATTTGTCACATTCTACTTCGCCCATATGTTGCTCAGATACTAACATGAAACACCATAACTTGTTAACTTGTTGCCTTTTCACTGAACAATACATAAACAAATACACAAAGATTGATCCATTTTACCCAACCTTTAATATAAATAAATAATTTTTGTAAATTAAAACATATTCTGAACACGTGAATGTGGTAATCATTTTAATATTTAGCAGTCAATGGCCCTTGGTACAGCATTATAGTGTAGTAACAATGTGTTGCAAATTAGAATTAGAGTAACATCATTAATATAAAAAATCTACACTGTAGTGAAGGTACTAGAAGGGAAAATATTTTTTTCATGTGATTAAAAGATAATACGAGGACATATAGTTAAGCTGATAACCTGTTCTAAATTAATTCTGTACAGATCTGGAGAAGAGGAAGCACAAAGTAAGTCGCAAGACCAGCAATCATAAGCCATACCCCTTCCCATCCTGTTACACAAAGACAGACACAAAAGTTTAACAAATCATGAGATCCAATCAGAAAAATATGTTGCACACAGTCAAGGTCAACTACAACTTTCAGGATATATATTATTAAAGGTACTTTTTCGGTGCGCTCTTTTTATAAGTCTCTTTCCCAAGAGACACCTATTCAGTTCCCATGGCGAAAGATATGGAGGCATAAGGCGCCACCCAAAGCAGCATTTTTTGTGTGGACTACAGCATTGGGTAAGATTCTCACAACTGATAATTTGAGGAAGCGCAGGGTGATCATCACATATTGGTGTTGCATGTGTAGAAAGGGAGGTGAATCGGTGAACCATCTCTTAATACACTGTGAGGTAAAGGCTATGGAATGAGGTACTTGGCAGAATGGACTTGGCCTGGGCTATGCCGGAGACGGTGGTCGGGGTATTGGCCAGTTGGAAAAATATGAGAGGAAATCAACAGATAAAAGCAGTATGGAAGATGATCCATATATGCATCATGTGGTGTCTATGGAGAGAGCGCAATGACAGGACGTTCGAGGACAAAGAGAGATCGTTGGAGGAATTGAAAGTTTTTTTCTTTAGAACTCTTTGTACATGGACCTTAGCGGTTGATTTCAATGGTTTGGGGCTACATGAGTTCCTTATATCCATTGTTCATACCTAGATGTGGTCTCTAATCTTTGTATCAGGCTTTTGCCTTCTTTTGATAATATAATTTATTTTACTTATAAAAAAATATATATATATTATTAAACTTATGTGCAATGTTGAACAAAGGGATCCATAAATATAATTACTGCAACTTTCACGATATATACTTAAGGTTAGAAAGTCCTAATTCGGAAGTCTCAGTGAAGTACTAAGAAGCATCAATATGAATATCAGATACAAACACAATACAACACTATTTTTTTTATATATAAGATTTTATTCAAACTTAGAAAAGGTGCAACCCAACCCATGCACACAGAAGTATACAAGATACACTTTTATGGTACACAAGATATACCTAAGCAATAAAATAAAAAAGGAAAAATCCTGAAAACTCGGTACCAAAAAACTAAAGTATGAGTTGTCCCCCAAAGATAAAGGGTTTTGAGACAAAAGCTTCAACAATGAGTTTCACGATTTTCTTGTTCCTTTTTCTATTTCTAGTTTCGCATTCCTCTTATGTACTTCCTGTAGACTTGGGTTGCGCCCTTTACGTTTATTAATAAAATCTTTTATTACTCACGAAAAATGAGTAGGACATTGAAGAGAGACAATAAACAATTTGGCAAACTTGAAAAAATAGTGAACGAAACAGCAGGCTTTTTGAGGACCAGGAAAGATCTATAGAAGAATTTAGGGGTTTTTTATGGAAGACTTTATTTTTGTGGGCCATGGCTTTAGAGTTCAATGGTCTCAGCTTCCATGATTTCCTTGTAACTTTTTCTAGCTCTTAAAGTGGTGTATTCACATGTATACTCCCAGTGTACCTGGCTTACGCCTTCTTTACATTAATAAAATTTAATATTACTTATCAAAAAAAAAAAAATCTTCAACACAATTTCTTTTCTTTTCTTTTCTTTTTTTTGATAAGTACATATTTGAAACACAATTTCAAGATCTAAAACATATGAAAAAAGAAACAGACAGCATATAATACACATAAATGAGAAGAAATGTACACAAGGCATCAAAATACAACCTTGGAATCCGCAGGCAATGATGTTTTCCATATTTGGCATGTAGACAAACAGAGCGATCAGCACATAAAAATGCTAGCTTTGAATAGTCATCAGCCAGAACCTACATGAACCAGAAAACATTGGCTCAATAATACTTCATACAAGAAAATTGTAAAAGAGAAAAAACAGTAGGATAAGCATAGACTGAAATGAATTATGAATTTCAGAAGGGAAGCATATAACATTTGAAAGAAGATTGCAGTCCACATATCAAGGACCGCACCTATGAGAATAAGATCAAAGGTGTATAAAAATCCAGAAACCAGAAAAAAAGAAAAAAGAAAAAAAAAAGGTAAAACAAAACGGATAAAAGAAAGATGGTTAGAGATATAGATTCTTTAAATGGAGATGAATGAATCCCTTACGTGGAATCATGAGCCAAGACCCAAGATATTGTTGAACCCCATTTACTCCTACAACTGAGCACCTTGGTAGAATTGTGGGGAGTTCCCAAAGATTCAGAGCTTGACTAGGATCTAGGCTCACTTTCTTGGGGAATTTCGCCTACTTGTATTTACGACACGTTTTACAGAAGCTACCATCAAGGTGCAACCTTATGGTCAAAGGGTGAGCTTGGGATAACAGATATCCTAGGTTTGAAACCATACTAGAAGTTTCTCTAAAGTACCTGATACACGGTTATGACAGGATAGATCGTGTATCCAGGGTTAACTTCCCATGGGTGGATCCAAAGGGTCCTACTTTGGTGAGGTTTTACATCATAAAAAAATACCAAGTGAGCTCCCATTTTTTTATTTTTGCAGAAGTTAAGCTTGAGTTGTGCTCTAGCTAACTGGACAGCCTGCCAATTCGAGCCCAATCATCCAAAGCTCAGCTTGACTTGACTCATTTGACCGCACTTCTTAGCCCTCATTAGATACTAAATGTCATATTACAATGTATTGTTAGGAATAAGTATAAAATCTACTGAAGAATGACAGTCTTTAGCAGGCATGTAAAAGTACCTGAAAGTCAATTATCTCTGAATCCAAGTGCCTCTCAAACTTCAATGCCAACTCCCTTAGCTCATACACCTTGACTTGAGGTGGATATATACCTGCATATAAATTATGAACGAGCATTATTTGTATATACAGTAAATTCTTATATCCATTGGATTTATATCCTTTTTTTTTTTTTTTTGGTACATGAAAACAAAGTACTTTCATCTTAAACGACTAAATATAAAAATGAGCTCTAAAGTACCTGATGCAATAAGATACTGCCCATCAGGAGTTGCCTTGATCTTGGTGGTTGCAGTTTCAAACCTTAAATCTTGTATCAAGTCCACCCTTTGCATGTAATCTAACAAAGTAAATGAGAGGAAACAAGAGATCAACACAATTAATGAACACGTTGGCTGTATTAATACTGCATAATATCTTTGCATGATCTATTATACAGGGTAATAAACCCCTAGGGATTGGCTCAAGTGGTAAAGACCTTGGGTTTGGGGGCATGCTTCCCTCAGGTCTAAGGTTCAAATCTCCTTGAGTGCAAACAATCTCTAGGGACCATTGGACTTGAGGATTTTCTCCTTGAATTAACCAAGGTGCACTTGCAAAAAACTCATTGCTAAGAGCCTGTATACCCGCAAGATTATTCAGGACGCCATTTCTGGAAACCCGGTGCCCAAAAAAAAATACAGGGTAATAAGAAAATATGAAGATTAATGAAATTAACATAATCGAACCTATGTTGACCTATGAAGCCATATATTGACCACTTTCAAATATCATAGTCCTATTTAATTTACAGCTATAGACCTGTCATTCAATCCATTTATTTTTTAAATTTTCAACGCCCAACTGGTTTCAGGAATATTCCTTTCAAGCATAAATTTTTTTACGGGTAAAATAAATTTTATTGAATCCAGTAACAAGGAATAGCCCAAGTTGTATATAAGAGAGAACGCATAGTTACAAGTTAGGAGCTAGAAAAGGATACAAAAAAATCATAAAAAAAGACCCCGTTAAAACCTCGAGCAAGCATACATTTTTACCATGGGACTTTTATTTAAATAAGAAACAAAGAAAACGCAAATTACTAGCAATACTCAAAAACCACGAACGCATGAGTCTAGATTTCTCAAATCGAATACGGCGTTCAGGATTTAAGTGAATCTTCTAACTCACATTCCTTTAATCTAAACTATCCAAACATACAAACAAAAATAAATCATGACCAAGAATATAAAGCAACGTGAGAATTAAAGCGGAAAAGAAGATAAATAAATTGGGAAGTAATGGAAAGGGAAGGGGTAGAGGGCTCACTTTTGTCCTTGCGAAGAGCTCGCTGCTTCTTAGGGTCAAGCCAAGAGGCGAGAGAGCGGTTCTGAGATGCCACAGTGTACGTCTTCACCCCATTAATGGAGGTCGACTTGAGGCTGCCTCCTTGGTAAGCCATTATTTTTGCTTGCTTTGCCAAAGAAAAGAGAGCGGTTGGTCTCCGAAAGCGAAAAACCGAGACGTCAGAGGTATAGAGATAGAGGTTTACGAGGGAGACAAGACGGTAGAGAAGAAGAGGAGGGTTTTAGAGACGGTATCAGAAAATTGCGAAGGAGGACAAAGAGAATATAAAATTATGGAAGTAGCTAGGTAGGAAAATTTATATTTTGTCTAAAATACCAGAAATAATTCTAAACAGACCCTAAAAGTTACCCATATTTCGCTCTACTCTACCCTAACATTTTTACTTTTTTACTTTTAGGGAGACACAACTTCGGACTCTCGGAGGGGGCAAAATTAAAACAACACGTTATCTATTGGGCTTGGGTCAGCTTTACTCGGGAGCCCATTAAAACTTCAAAAGGTTGCCCTAATAACTTTCTTTCGTCTCCACAGTCCATTCCCATCCTGTCCCCTCTTACTGGCTCGGAGGTTTGTAGGAAGCAGTAGAAGAAAGGATGGTACGGCCCTATGCGGTGAAGGGGAAGAAGCGGAAGAAGAGGGAAGAGGTATATGACAGAGAAGAAGAAGGAGAAGAACAAGTAGCAGAACAGCCTGTGCAAGATGCAAAGAGAGATGTGATAGAGAAAACAAGTAATAGTGAGGAAGAAGCAGAAGAAGGAAAAGAAAAGGAGGTAGTGAATGAACTTCAGGGTATTCCGATTGCCCCAAGCCACCAAAATGCCGACAAAGCCGGTGTCATCTTCATTCTTGAAAAGGCTTCTTTGGAAGTTGCGAAAGTTGGGAAGGTCAATAAACTATATTCGAGTTGGAATTTGGCTTATACGTAGTAAAATATGGAAATTTGATTTTGGTTGTTGTGGAGGAACTGTATGATGGGGTTTTAGGCTATGAGGCATACTGGTTTAACAGAATGCTTTGGGAACTTTATTGGGTCTTCTTCCAAATTTTTCTTGTTCCCGAAACGATTAAAGTTTCGATTTGGGTTACTTGGAGTAGTATTGTGGGGTTCTAGGTTCTCAGGGCTTATTGCGATTTTTTATGTTTTCCGAATTTCATTGATTTTGTCAACTTTTTCTGTTTTTGTAACTAGTTTTATGTTTACAGAGTTATCAGCTTTTGAACTCAGACGACCACGCCAATTTCTTACGAAAAAATAAAAGAAATCCTGCTGATTACAGGCCTGACATTGTTCATCAGGTTAGTGGACTTTGCATTTCATTGATTGACATTATTCTTCAATCATTGTCATATATTCTATGAAGTTCCCGGCTATATGTTTATTGCCGTGCACTTTGTGCATAGAGTCCCAAAAATTATCCTTCAGATAAGGCAATTGTTTCAAAATTGAGATGACCTGAATTATCATCAAGTCCATTAGCTTTATTTCATGTTATTTTGTTTTTGTTTTTCCTTCTAGTTCGGCTAAGCATAAATGATCCTAAGCATTGTTGTTTTCAGGCTCTGCTAATGATTTTGGATAGCCGAATTAATAAGAGTGGAAGGTTGCGAGCTGTGTATGTGAGAACTGAGAAAGGTGTCCTTATTGAAGTTAAACCCTATGTTCGTATTCCAAGGACATTTAAGCGGTTCGCTGGTATCATGTGTAAGTTCAGTCAGTTTTACCTTACCTGGGCCTATAAATTTGGGAGTATGTTTGCGTTTTGTTTACTATTTTCAGCTACCTTGCAGTGCAGCTGCTACAAAAGCTAAGTATTTCTGCCGTTGGTAAGCGTGAGAAACTTCTGCGTGTGATCAAGAACCCTGTAACCCAGTATCTACCCCTCAACTCTCGCAAAATAGGTAAGATAATGAATGTTGATGAGTTTTTCTGTGTCATCTGCTCCATTACTAGAAACGATGTTTATGTTTTTCTTCAATACAGGACTATCACATAGTTCAGATAAATTGGTTAATATAAACCAATATGTGGCTTCTGCTGTTAGTGATGCTGACATTGTTTTTGTGGTAAGCTTATAATAACTGTAACTTCACACTAACAAAGGCACGCATATCCGACCTGAAAAAATTGTCTCTCTAATACTCTGGGTTTCCAGGTTGGTGCAATGGCCCATGGGAAAATTGAGAAGGAGTATGCAGATGATTTTATATCAAGTATGTCCTGCATTGCTTTCTTTGTCCATCATCACGTTTTTGTATAAATTTCAGCCAAGTTACTTTTTATATGATTACTAGTGTCCTTTCTCCCCCATCAGAAAGAAAAAAAAAAGTTGTGATTGCTAATGTCCTTTCTCCATGTTCTTCAGCATCACTTTTGGTAAATGAATAAATTAATTTATTGTTTTCTTTTAGGTCTCAGTATTCATATTGCTTTAAGAAAACCCACTCCCTATGAAGCATGTCAATAGTGTAGCCTAGGGATAGAAATGCAGCTCATTGCCCTTTAACAGAAGATGTCATCCTTGGGAATTGGGACCCGTGCAACCATCAGGATTCCAGTTCAAGACAAAATTTTAACTGTGTGATGTGCCTATAATAAACATAGCAGAACTTGGGAGAATTTTTACTGTTTTAAACTTCCTACTGAATGCTATAACACATAATACAGCAGAATTAGGGAGAAATTAATTGTGCACAAAGGCATTACTGGGTGAGTAAGAAAATTAGATGTGGCTCATTGGAGTTATTATAATTTTTATCCCCAATTGTACCCTCTAGTTACCTAGCTGAAAGTGTTTTGTTATCACCGTTGTTTTAAAAACATACTTGAGAATTTATGCCTTCAGCTTGAGGTTTATATTTCTTTGTTATTATTGTAATTTGTGCACCGAATGCTTTTTTTCTAAAGTTTTTTTTTTTTTTTTGCAAGTTAAACTTACACCTGTAAATCAATTCATTACAAGAATTTTTCTTTAATCATGAGTTATCCAAAATAAGAATTCTCTCCAAATATTTTTCTGTTTCTAATAAACTCTATTTTGCAGTTTCTGGTTTCCCTCTGAGTGCTGCCTACTGTATTGCGATGATTACAACTGCTCTGGAGACAAAGTATAATATCTTGTGAACCCCTCTATTTTTAACAATATGAAAATATCAACAAAAAAATAAAAAAAATAGCGCTCAGTTGGTTGATTTTCAACGAGTACATGTAAGCCATAGGGGGCATTGCTTTGAGAAACTAGCATTTTGATTTAGGAACTATAAAGTATCTATCAGTTATTGTAAGGTTTGAGGTTGGCGTGGAGAAATTTCGAAATTTATGATTATACTCATTCAGTGTAACCTCTTGCGCAGCGGCTATGATACCACGCTATTGAATTTGGGAATGATCATGTAAATTAATGTTGTCTTGCTGAAAGGCTGTAAACAATTCTCTTTGCAGGATCCTCAGATGAAAATAATATCTATTAAGCGGATAGCCAATCCATTGAAGATTATAATACTCGTTAAGCTTATTAGGCAACAAAAAACTTATCGTGGATATCTTGCACTTTTCTGCTTTGTTGCTAAGTGAACACCGGTGCCTTTTTCTGTACCAATAAACTAGATAAGAAATTACATACATAAAGCCAAAGGCTATCAAGGATTGAAGGTTGGTGCCTTCTACAGTGTAAAGCACAATGGTTTAGTTTATGTCTTCCATGTAATGATATATAGCCCTAATAATTAAGACAATACATATTGCATTCTTTTCCAAGGCAATTTATCTATTTTACAACCAAAAAAATACGTTAACAAATGAACAATAGATACTTCCTGGCTCTTGATCTCCCCTACCGTTCTTGCATAAATAATTTTGGAATCGTGGAGTTCATCTAATTTCCATTCCTTGCCCCATGGCAGTAGCAAGCTGCTTCTTGAGGTTGAGGACCTCGATTCCTTTTGAAGCCAACCGGTCCTTAAGTTTTCCAGCTGCTTCCTCATATCTCTTGTTCATGAGATCCGACTCGTCCATTGCTTCCCTGTATCTACTACGGAAGGCATCTAACTTTGCTTGTGTCCCCCTGAGTCTCATTCTAAGCTTTGCCTTCTCCTTGCCATTGTCAACTTCATCCTGTTAAGTAAATCCTTTATAAGAAAGTGCATGTTCATGTTTCTCTTTCAAGGACAGTTTGTCTGAAGGTGCAGAAAAAACTAAATGGAAAATAAGATAAAACTAATGGACTGAATAAATCCCAAATAACTATATCTATTTGCACGTCTAAGGTACTCCCTGCATCCCATCATGGCAAGATGTAGAAAATCATGCGGTCAGTACCGCTATCAGAGAGGCAACCACGTGTCACATTCATAATGTCCATGAAACACACCTAGCTGGTCCAAACAGAAATCCCTTTATAAAAAAGAGAAAAAGAGGATTTGGTACAGCTTCACATTCATGGTTTACACATGAAAATTTCACTAAATAATCTCAAGCAAACATAAGGCTGTTGAGGGTAAAGTGTGGGATGGCATGGAAGTAGTCATCAATGTGTCATCTGACTATGAGGTCATATTGCACCTCGTATGTTTTTTCAGTTTAATCTTACCACATGCAGGTAGTGCATCACAGACCACAAGGGGATAAAGTTTAATTACACCATATTTTAAGAATTCCATCTTTAGTTCTAATAAAAAGCAACGGGCCAATGTTCAGTGCAACAGTATGTCTGTCTAAGGTCGTAAGTGTAGGTGTACAAGCTCAATTTTCTAAAGCGGCCAGTGCACGCAAAAATGGTAATGATAAAATCTTATCTAGGCCAGCCTCCCCGGAACCCTACTTTGTTGGTACCAATGCAGTAGTATATGGCTTTATTTATGATTCTGATAAAATGCTAGCAGCCCAATAATTTCAAGCAGGAAGAAACTTACATTGTGCATCTTAACTTCCATGCTGGAAATTCTCCTATTCAGTTCCTCCACTTGGGCTTTTGCCTCAGATAACTGGCAATGCACGCATCATACAAGCATTCTCAGACATTTTGGACAATAAATAAGAAGAAAATTTTTGAACCTACCGTGTCATTGCAATGCTTCTTGCGAAATTCCATTTCAATGACCTCTCTGCGCTGCTCCTCAATCTCAGACATCAGTTTATCCCTTTCCTTCGTCATAAGAAGAAGTTGGTCTCTAAGATTCTGCCAAGGAAAGCACTTGCATCATTCAAAAAAATATGTATATTCGCATTTTCTCAAGTTGCATGGGATGTTTTCTATTCTTTTAAAAATAATTTTCTTCAGCAAATAATGTTTTTGGATGAAACCTGGAGGTCATTAGAAAGTTCCGATCTTGTATCTAACTCTCTAATTTGGATCAACAAATCTACTCGTTCTTTGTAGAGAAAGCTAAGCTCCCTCTTAAGCATTTGCAAATCCCCGTAAGCATTATGATCTAAAGAGAGCATATCTGAATTTGACTTCAACATCTGGAGGAAAAAACGCAAAGTTAGCTATGAATACCAGCTAGTTATAGTTAAGCAGTGCTACAACCACAAAGATGAACCAGAAGCTGTAGCAAAAGAACTGACTTCTTGAGATTGTTCACTCTCAACATTATCCACTTTTTTTCCAAATTTCAACTCATCCATCTCCAAAGACTTCTCCATGCTGCAACAATTTCAAACAGAAACATAATGGTTTGGTTTATTGAGACAATTACAGAACTGACGTCAAAAGAAAAAATTGACCAGAAGTAGAGCAGCACAAGAAACAATTATGGCAAAGTGCTGCAACATACACATGAAAGAACGAAAACTTTTAAGGACCTATTGTCTGTCTTTAGAAGAGTTTCCTAAACTCCTCAACAATGTGTTAAGGGAGATTGCAGAAAAAGGACTACAGATATTATTGGTAAACGTATGTACCATTAGCCTGCTTCACTGTGCTAGGGGTAGGGAGGGTATGATACTTTACCCAGCATCTGGTTTAAAAGGGATGGTTCTCAACACATGAACCTTCCTATTTTCAAACCTTATAACAAATATTGGGACGTTAATGTGTGAACAACAAAGGAAGCAAGGACCCATTTAAATCATTCAAGAGATGGGAGCAACTAAATTTTACGAAGGCTTCCCAAACCCAGTCCATTAGTCGCAATGTGATAACTTTGGTAGAGGGTTAAATAAGAAATATTATATATTGCAAACAATTCAGTTCTGGCTTAAAGTGACCTCAATCTGAAGAGAAAAATACTTCAGCATTCTTATTCTTAATTTGGTAGTTTAAAGAATTAAAGAACCTTGAGCATTGCATAAAGGTTTTCTCAACGTAATGTAGATTAATTTCCATGTGTGGAGCTAAGAAGGTTCTACAGATATTTAAAATAAGAAATAAAAAAATTGGGCCACCATCTACATGTCATTTGTCCTACTCTGCACGCAGGTTTGAGCCAGATGGGAAAGATTTTGATTGAGTAAAGGTGCAGGGGGGAGGGTTACTCCTCACTACTTGTCTCGTATTCCATATATATCATTATTATATTCCTCAGATAGCCAAATTATTTTTATTCTAAAGGAAACTACAGTACAACCAGTAGTCAGGAATGGATTTAACTAAAAACACATAATTAGCAAGAACAAGAAGATGGCTTGAGGATTTTTTTTTTTTTTTTTTTTTGGGGGGGGGGGGGGGGGGGGGGGGAACAGAAAACTAACCTGCATTGCTTCTCCCGTACTGCATTCTTCTCAGAAGAAGTTAATCTTTCCCTGAGAACCCTACATTCTTCTTGACAGGATTCCAGTTCATTCCTCGCCTTATATATTAAAGTATACATAATCAAATATTAGCAGATACATCCATGCGAATGAGCGAATGAGAACACAACAATTTATGCAATCCAAACATTGTGTGTGAACAAGAGCGAATCACAATTTTGCAATTCTAACATGTATGTAAATCATATTCTGTGAGAAATTAAAAGGAATAGTTACAATCACTTAGGATTTATCTAAAGGCATGGTGAAGATACCTTTCATAATATACCAAGAGGGAAGAAAGGAAAAATGCATTCAGATTTCAGAAATAATATAAAAAAATAAAATAAAAGAAGCAATTTAAAGCATGTCTATACTAAGATTATGTACAATGAGTCAAGTTCAACAAACAATAAGAATGCTTAATATTATGCTTGGACATTTGTGTTTTTAGATTTCTTTTTCCCCTATGAACATGTCATTGTACTACTTGTACAAAGAAGCATTGTTTTAGATTATCTAATTGTTCACATGTATTCCAAGGATGCAAAAATGAGAGATACACTTGAAAGAAATCATTTCCAAACATGTGTAGCAGTCCAATTTTGTGGATGCCTTGAAAAGGATAAGAGGCAAACATGGAACAAAATATCCTCATTGCCTTGGGTTCCCAGAAAAATTGAGAGGCCACCAATTTCATGGCAATAAGACAATTTTAAATTCTCCCACCAAATACTTGTGCATGTCTCATTAGAGAATGTATTTGAGTAAAGGATTATGTTGGTTACCTCTTGCGACAACCCAAGAAAAGCCTGAGCCACATTTGGGCCCATACTCAAGAACTAGTCAATGTTACAATTGGAGCCCCTTGGAATCATTATATGGGGCAAGAACTTCTCCTCAAAAAATGTAGAATCTCATGCACCACCTACTCATATGGCTAGGTTTGGATACAAAGATAGTTTCAACTCATCTCATCTCATCATAACAACTTTCTCAAATTTCCACACAAAATATAATAAACAATTCAATTTTTTCAAATCCAAAAACAATAATAATATTAAAAAATAATATTTTAACAATATTTTATTCAACTTTCAACTAAAACCATCTCATCTCATTTCACTATCCAAACCTCACCTAAACTAGGGATATTACTGTCATTTGCCATATTCCTTTCCATATTTCTTTCCTTATTTCAGCCACCTTATTCCTTGATTTACTCGTCTGTACAATTAGCATAATATTTGACAGATTGTATAGGGATAGAATAAGCATATACTTATTTCTTTCCATGTATAGAATTCTTTGTACAGTTTATATAATAAACAGAAATCTCAAGGCCAAAAAATTCGGCCAATTCATACACTTTGACATGGTATCAAGAGCTGACTACTAAGGTTCTTCTCGCGCTCGAATTTTTTTTTCTCATTTTCGGTATTTCTCGTGTCTTCGACGTGTTCTGTGCTATTGTTTGATAACCCGATGTGCAAGGTTCTTTGTTCTGGGCCTTTTGTTTCTAGGTTGGTGTTGTCGTCACCTTCTATTTCTGGGTTGGTGTTTGTCAGCATCTTCTGGCTCAGGTCTAACCATTTTCGGCCCTTCTCAGTTCTACGACACGTCCTTTTCCAAGTCTTGGTGTTTTTCAGCAGCCTCTGTTTGAGGCCTTGGTGTTCTTTTTGACGGTTTCTGAGCGTAGGTGGCAGTCTGTCCATCTTTGGTTGTCGACCACATATCAGAACTGTGGGCTTCTTCTTGTTTGGTGAAGTTTGTCCCTCTCGCGTGAACAGTAATATTTCGGTCCATTCTTTTGTCTCGGATTCTATTTATTTGTTATGGATTCCGCACCCCGCACCTGTGTGTGTTAAGTTTATGGGCACAATTTACTCTACCTGGGTATTTCAATTTGAACTTTTCCTCAAAAGAAAAGACCTTTGGGATCATATTGATGGCACAGATGTCGCACAACCATCCACTTTTGACAAATCTCAGGATTTTGGGTCTTTTCCTTCATGGGTTGTGCTTGATGCACAAATCATGTCTTGGCTTCTTGGTTCAGCGGAGCCCCATATTATCACCAACTTGCGGCCCAATCGCTCCGCTCAATCCATGTGAACTTACTTTAAGAAGGTTTATCATCAAGATCATGATGCTCGTCGCTTTCCATTAGAACATGTGATTGTCATGTTTCAACATGGTAGTCTTTCGATCCAAGACTACTACTCGGCATTTCTAACTCTTTGGCATGAATATACTGATTTGGTTACAAGATGTTCCTATTGCCACTCTTTCGACTATTTAGAATCTTCACGAGACTAGCCGGCATGATTAGTTTCTTATGAAACTACGCCCAGAATATGAATCTTTTCGCTCCTCTCTACTGAACAGATCTCCTGTTCCCTCTCTTGATATTTGTTTTGGTGAGTTACTTCATGAAGAACAACATCTTAGTAC
This sequence comes from Carya illinoinensis, assembly GCF_018687715.1. Classification (NCBI taxonomy): domain Eukaryota; kingdom Viridiplantae; phylum Streptophyta; class Magnoliopsida; order Fagales; family Juglandaceae; genus Carya; species Carya illinoinensis. The sequence continues at coordinate 4,859,616 of NC_056760.1, read as the reverse complement.
TCAAGTTATTCTGGAGCAATATCATGGCAGTTCAGGGACAGCAACTGTGGCTTATGCTGCCCAAGGACGAGGACCACCTATGAATTCTAAAAACTTACAGTGTTTCGGCTGTAAGGAATATGGGCATATTGCTGCCAATTGTCCTAAGAAATACTGCTCTTATTGCAAGAAGAAGAATCACATTATCAAAGAAATATGTAAAGGAATATGGATAGCAAAGCTGTCCATTGACAATTACACCTCTACTGACCACTCGAAAAGTATAGGTGTACGCTGAGAAAAAACAAGATGGCTAATGTTTTGAAGGGATGATGTTTAACCTGATGCATAAAAAACCAGATGAAAGTTGCAGAGGAAAACTTGTGGTGGAGACAATGCGCTCCAGAAAATTTTTAAGGCTTCTATAGAACCATGAACTCATGACTTAACAACAATAAATAATAACCAACACCAAAAACAATGTAAATCTTTCCCAGAAATTCATGTAAACTCTTAAAGATCAGTTAACAGGTAGGGATCGTACCTCTGTCATTCCTCTTGATAACTTCATAATCTCCACATCATATAGCTTTCCTTGCTCTTCTATGGCTTTGACGGAAACTCTCTCTTTAGTGGACCATATTGCCCTTTCCTCCTCCATTTCCAAAAGGGAATCAGATAGTTGCTACAAACATCAAGATACACTCTACTGACCAACTTCACACCAACAAAATAAAAAATATTACTAGCATATACAAGGTAAACTCTTAACCCAAACTTAAAATACCATTGCCAGCTCTTCCTTTTCTTCTACCAACTTTCTAATAGAGCTTTCCATCTTCTGCTGGTTGGATTTATAATCTTCCACATATTGTCTCTGGAGAGAGAAGAATCAGATGCCAAATTTTATTTTATTTTATTTTATTTTATATATATATAGAGAGAGAGAGAGAGAGAGAGAGAGAGAGAGAGAGGGTGGGGGGAAGAATTTTAACAATTTCACAATTGACGTTTAAAAAAAAAAATCATAAAAACAAGGGAGACGTAAGGAGATATGCAGAAGCTTACAAGAGCTGAAACCTCTTCCTTCGACACATTCAGATCCTTGTTTGATATTTTAAACTGCTCGGACAGGGCTTCTAATTCTGAAGCCATACACTCATTTCTCAATATAGCCTCTTCTTTTTCCCTGTATGCAGTGGCCAACTCTTCTTCCAATGAAGCAATAGCTGTCTCATATTCAAATGCAAGAACTTCTAGTTTTTTGTTTCCTTCCTGAAAACCAGAAAAGAAAGAGAAAATAATTAGCCTACTATCAGAAATGGACTTAAAATTACTCTTGTGGAATAGTAAGGGGTTGAATATGGATGAAATACGCCTTGGTGCAGAAGTTGCTTAAAAAGTGGAAGGTTGATATTATTTGTCTTTAGGAGACAAAGTTAGAGTATATGACCAGCAATGATGTTTGTAGCTTGTGGGGATGTCAATATATTGAGCGTTGTTTAGATTTACAAGGAGTTTCTGAGGGGATTTTACTCATGTGGGGGGTAGAAGGGTGATGGAAAAGAATGAAAGCTATGTAGGAGAATTTATGGAGACTCATTCAATCAAAAATTTGAGAGCTCGGTCTATGGACCTTTGCAGGTGTCCATGGTCATAATTATGCTATGATAGAAGGTTTCTGTGGGACAAGTTGGCTGATTAATTAGCTAGTGGAACTTGCCTTGGTGGATTGTGGGAGAATTCAAAGTTAGTGGCTTGGAGAAAGATCAGGCACAGCAAGTTATCAGCATGCTATGGGGTTCTCTAATTTGAGTTGTTAGCAAAATCTTATGGATCTCCCTATGGCTGCCCGGCTGGGACCAACTTACTGGGAAAATACTACTTGGTCCTGAAAGTATCGATATCTCACTTTCAAAGGACCATTCTACCACAATAACGCGACTCCTCCAATTATCCAGGGTAAGAATCTTCCCAATGCAATCTTCCTACAAGAAAAACCCACTTTTGAATGAGCCTTACTCCTCCAAATAGTCTTCCATGTAAAGGAAATGTTGCCGTGGGAGAGTGATGCATTATAGAATCCCTTAACCTTAAACTCCCCATGCTTGGTTATGCTCCAACACTTGTCTCCACCACCTTGTCTCAGCCAAAAGCACACAACCAAGTATAGAAGGAGGTAAAGCAACGCACCTTCCAATCCAAAACCGCGAGTGCAAACCCCACTTCCTATTGAAGATAGCCATTGGAGAGCTGTAGATTGTTCATCACCAATTCTTCTATTTTTTATATATATAATAATATAAGTAAATATGGACTTTATTGAGAATAACAATAGGCATATCCCAAGTACCCACAGGTTGTATACAGGAAAAACACGGAGTTGGAATTAGAAACCAATACAAAGAAATCATGGAGACTTTTGAAAATATGGAAAGTTTTCAGAATGTCGGTAGATCCATCTTAGTGGCTACCAAGTTACCTAAAGTCATATAAGAGTCTATCGCCCAACAAAGTAGTGCCTAGTAGGGTTACTCAAGACAGATCAGAAGTTGAAACACATGAAAAACCCATGCATTCTTGAAAGAACTAAAACACAAGTATGTTAGATAATCATTCTTCTACATTAACACTCAAAGTTCAATGCACCTATATTTTACATGTTCAATGCAAGATAATTTAAGAAACGGACAGTAAGTCCCACTTTCATCACCTGCATTGTTTGTTCAAAAAAAACACTCGAACCCTTGGCCCTTTTAGGATCAATAACTGAATCACGCCTTCTACCTGCAAACGAGTCACGTTTGCTAATATCACGCTCAAGAAGAGAGTTCTGACCAAGCAATCGTTTTATCTCTCGTTCAGCAGATGCTTTCTCACCCTACAATTGTGCATCCAAGTCAGTGAAAGATGATTTTCTAAATTAGAAGTTTGATTGCTAGATAAAGAAATCAAGACAGAGTATGAGACTTCTAGTTTGGTTTTCTCCTGGACGGCATTTTTAAGCTTGAACTCAGTCTCTTTCAGCTTTGCTTTTGTTTTCTCAAGATCTTTTCTCAAATTTTCCTTATCTTTGGCCAAGGAACTAGATGATAAACTTGATAGTTCTTTTTCAAGAGCTTGAATTTGAAAAAGAAAGTGCTCCTTTTCCAAATCCTGCTGTTCCAAAAGTTCCTGCAAGAGAAGTCACTTTCAGGAGAATGCACATTGAAATAATCCATAAGAAGCCAATAAAAGCTTACTTTTAAGGATAATTCAGCATTTTGAGCATCTAGTTCTTGATTTTGCAGCTGTTTCTGGATATCAACAGTTTGATTGTACAAAAGTAGCTGAAACACAAATATTACCATAGCAAAAATCTTCAGGATAATGTCAGAAGTATCACAATCTCACATCCCAAAACATAAAAATGACCGCACCTTCTCATCCTCAAGTTCAGAAACTCTCGTTCTCATGTGACAAGTTAACTTCTCGTGGCTGCTGATTATTGCATTTTGTTGCACAGAACTCTGGTTGATCTGATTCCTGAAATCCTGCAAGAAAATTGCATGTAACAGTAATGAAACAATTTTTTTTATCGGATGACAGTAATAAAACAATTGAAAATAGCGATGATGCCATATTAGTTGAACATGGAAATAGTCATCACAAGAGGTTCAAGAGAACTCACAAGGAACGCATCAAATAGGGCAGAAAAACTTTTAGAGTCCTCCTCCACAAGAGACAAGACACTCTTATCAACTTCTTTCAAGTTTTGAACTTCCAACAATAATTCTTGGATTTCCAGTGAAAGCTTGGCAGAAAAATCGGAATTCCCATCCTAAATGAAGGTCCTAAAGATCAGTTGCATAACCATGGGCAAGAGACGATGTGTATATGACTAATACAAATTGCAGTTATGAAATTTTCCCAAAAATCTGAAAATGCGCACTGAGAAGCAGAAGATACATACGCCAGTGCTCTCAGATATATTGGAATTCAGTTGCTCACGGGCCATCCTGGCCTCCTCCCGTTCAAACTGAAGCTCCTCATAGAGCTAAGCAAATTAAACAGTATCTACCAATTAAAAATCTTATGTGGCATAGGTCAGAAAAATCAAAAGCTTGAAAAAATCAAGTCAAAAGGATCAGATTCTCATGGATCTTCCAAAATAAATTTGGAGTGCGCCGTAGGGCATAGGCACACACAACCGCAAGAGATTAGTTATCCAGATTTAACTCCAAAAATGGCTAACATAATAGACAGCGATGCAAAAGGAAAAAAACATTATGAATGTTGGGATGTGCTGGGGGAGGATGTTATGAAGGTTTTTCAGGAGCTATACATTTTTGGTAAATTTGAAAAAATTCTTAATGCATCCTTCATTGCTTTAATCCCTAAGAAAGTTGGGGCAATGGAGATGAAAGACTTTAGACCGATTAGCCTCATTAATGGTATATACAAGATTATTGCAAAGGTGTTGGCCAATTGCATGAGCAAGGTTTTGAATAATATTATAACAAAACCCCAAAACGCGTTTGTAAAGGGGAGACAAATTCTGGATTCAGTGTTAATTGCCAATGAATGTTTGGATTGTAGACTCAAGGAGGGTAAACCAGGTCTCTTGTGTAAGCTGGACATGGAGAAGGCCTATGACCATGTAAATAGGGATTTTTTTGTACTACTTACTTGCGAGATGTGGTCTTGGGGAGAGATGATTATCTTGGATTCGACATTGTATAACTACGGTCCGCTATTCGGTTTTGGTGAATGGAACACCGGAGGGATTCTTTACCAGCTCCAGGGGATTAAGACAAGGGGATCCCCTATCCCCTCTATTGTTTGTTTTTGTTATGGATGCTTTGAGTCACATGTTGAGTGCAGCTGTTAGTGGAGGTTTTATTGCTGGTTTCTCAGTGGGAGGGCTTTCTATATCTCACCTTTTATTTGCTGATGATACACTGCTGTTTTGTGAGCCTGACAGTGTTCATATGCAGTATTTGAGAGCTGTTTTGCTTTGTTTTGAAGCGGTTTCAGGTCTGAAGGTAAACCTTTCAAAGTCTGAATGGTCCCTGTGGATAGTGTGAACAATATTCAAGGCTTGGCATCTATTTTGGGCTGTCAGATTTCTTCATTGCCTTTGCAATACCTTGGCCTTCCATTGAGGGCAGCGTTAAAGACTAAGTCTATTTGGGATGGAGTGGTAGAAAAATTGAAAGAAGATTGGCTGGTTGGAAACAGTTATACCTATCCAAGGGTGGTAAATGGACTCTTATTAAGAGTACACTATCTAACCTCCCCACGTATTTTCTTTCCTTATTTCCGATACCCGCAAGTGTTGCTTCTCGCATCGAAAAAACCTTTCGCAACTTTCTTTGGGGAGGTATGGGGGACGAAGCTAAAATCCACCTTGTGGGTTGGGATAAAGTTTGTTCTCCAATTCAATGGGGAGGTTTGGGAGTGCGTAATGTAAGGGTATTCAACAAAGCATTATTGGGGAAATGGTTATGGAGGTATCATAGTGAAGGAGAGGGCTTGTGGAGAGAAGTGATAGAGTCTAAGTATGGGAGTCTTCGGGGGGGTTGGTGCTCTAACGAAGTCAGGGGAGCACATGGAGTGGGCTTGTGGAAAAACATAAGAGCTGGTTGGGACAGATTTTCTCATTTTTTCAGATTTATAATTGGCAGCGGAAACAATGTTTCATTGGGCATGATGTTTGGTGCGGGGACATGGCTCTTAAGCAGGCGTTTCCTATTCTTTACCAAATCGCATGGGACAAAGAGGCTGCTGTGGCTGATTTATTGATACACTCTAATGGTTTTGTTCATTGGAATGTGAATTTTTCAAGAGCGGCTCAAGATTGGGAGCTGGACATGTTCTGGTTTTTTTGACTCTCTATATGCTATATATCTTTTGGAAATGAGATGAGGGATAGGCTGTTGTGGAAACCAAGTGGAAATAAAAAATTCTCGGTGCGGTCCATTTATTCGGCCCTCTTGGGCCTATACCATGGTCATAGCTACCCTTGGAAAGCTATTTGGAAGTGCAAGGTACCTTCCAAAATTGCATTCTTTGTCTGGACAGCATCTATTGGGTGGATTCTTACCTTGGATAATTTGAGAAAACGTGGGTTCATTATTTCAGATTGGTGTTATATGTGTAAGTGTGATGGGGAATCTGTTGATCATCTCTTATTACACTGTGAAGTGGCCCAGTGCTTATGGCATGATTTTTTTAGTAGGGTAGGGGTGGCATGGGTCATGCCTAGAAGTGTTAGGGATCTTATGTGCTGTTGGAAAGGTATACGGGGAAACGCTCAAATCGCTGCTATGTGGAAAATGATACCTCACTGCATTATGTGGTGTGTGTGGTTGGAGAGAAACAAGAGGTGTTTCGAAGATATGGAGCTCTCTATGGCTGAACTGAAACGTTTCTCCTACTGTACTTTGCTTTCCTGGGCTTCGGCCATTATTTGTAATACAATGATCTCCATACTTTGCTTGTAACCCTCAATAGTTCTTAGTTGTAACCTGGCATGATCTTTGTATACCTCTAGTATACTCAGGCTATGCCTTTTTATGAATAAAATTTACTTTTACCTATCAAAAAAAAAAAAAAAGGAAAAAAACCGTACTCATACTGGCTAAATGCTTGTTTAAAATTTATAATGGAGTAAAAATTCTTTGTTATCAAGTACAGCTTATCGAGGCAATGGATTCAGTTTCCCAATGGCCCAGATGATTTCAGTCAAAGACAATTAAAACAAATATCACAGGTTCATATCCCACGCCAAGAACATGCATGATTTAGACAATGACTACCTCTTTAAACTTCTCCCTGGCACATATGTGCTGCTCTGTTGCCAGCTCAACAATACTATCAAGATTATGCTGGCTTGAAGACTTCTCCATTTCCAACATCTTAATCTGTGAAACAGGCAATTTGGAAAATTAAAATTAAATCCAACTTGAATATAATATATCAGAAAAAAAAAATTAAACAAACCTGCTCTTGAAGCCGCTTGATCACAAGAATAGCTTCCGACTCCCTTAAACTAACATTTTTGTCCCCATTAATGGTACATTGATTGACATGATGCATGGAATAGTTGTTAGAATTCTCACCCCAAAGCAAATCAGCCTCACCAAGCTTCCTAATTAGGCAATCAATTTGAATCTCGTTCACAGTTCTCTACACCCAAAAGAAATACCAGAAAAATGTATATGATCTTAATGTCATGACGGAGAAAAAGAAAAAAAAAAAAGCACCAAAGTCTTTTATGTATGTATGTATGTATGGGTTGCAATTACTGTTTCGTTTTTTTACTTTTTAGAATATTATAGGGTAAAATGTAATTGAATGCTAGTTAAATAATTAAAATTCTCCATTTGACGTTAGTTTAAGCTTTTTCTTTTAACAAATGGTAAATTAACAAGACGGTCCAATATCCCTAGTGCTTTTGACACTTTTAATGATATACCTCGCACTTCAATTTTACAATCATACCCTTTGTAGCATCCGACCTTTTTAATCAAACACTTCCGTCCCACTTTTGTCTAACTTAGAACAATCTAGGGGTGCTACCTGCACCATACGGTGACCTTTTTAATTAAACACTTCCTTCCCATTTTTGTCTAACTTAGAACAATCTAGGGGTGCTACCCGCACCATACGGTGCGGGGTAGCCCCCTCCCCGCACCCCGCCCTGCATGGTGCGGGGGTGGGGTTTTTCCATCCGCCCCTCGCCGCCGCATCCCTGGGACGGGGTACCCCGCCGCGCTTTATTTCTACTTCAAAAATGAATTACATTTCACTATGTTTAAAAATTATTTCTAAATCCAAAAGTGATCAAAAATATATTTTTGGATCCAAATTGTAAATTTAAATTTTGTAAATATGACTATAATTTAAAAATTATGTAGTTTTTAAATTTGCTAGTGCATATTTTGTGTAAGTTGTAGTGTAGTAGTTTTAAACTATATAGTTTTTAAATTTGCTAATGCATACTTTGTAAACAAGTCTAACAAATTGTAATATATATATTTATATATACACAATTTGTAAAATATAAATATATATTTATATTTATATATAAACATATATTTATGTTTTTGTATATATATAAATATTTATGTTTTTATATATATAATATATATACAGGTGGGAGCAGGGCGGGGTTGGGCTCTCCCTGCCCCCGCTAGGGGGACTAGATGCAGGGCGGTTTAGCCCACCCTGCCATGCGGGGGCGGGGCGAACGGGGGGAGGGGTAGCGGGGTGCGGGGCCCCGCTGCCCACCCCTAGAACAATCTTTTACTTCCAAAAATGCCCACACCCAAACCCAAATTTCCCTTGCCCAAATCCAGTTTCTTTTACTTCCATGGAAATCCTTTAATTGCTCGTCCAGCAATAATCGGTCCTTGAATCCCACACAAGCAGCAAAGCGAATCAAAATGATATTCCGCTAAACACTGTCCAAATCCACCGGTTCACAATCATCTCAAGTCACCAAACAACCTAATAATAACCCCAAGACCAATGTTGCCAAACACTGCTGCCTAATACCACTGCACAAACTGACCAGCAGCAAATCCTACAGAATCACTATGTACACCGTACAAACCAACATCAATGGTGCTCAAAACATTAAAAATACTGGAATAAAAGCTATTCAGCATAATCCCAATGGATTTACGATTTTAAAGGAAATTTATATAAAATAAAGGGCATGAAAAAAATTTAGACCATGCTGTTTTCCTCAAGAACCAAACTGTCCCCAAATGGCTTCAACACTCCAATGCCCTCAAACCCTAGCCTCAATTTCCACATAAAACCCAAATCCCCTTCAATCCTACCCAACTTCATCAGACCCAGTAAATGGAAAACCTATCATACTCATCCTACCCAAATCCTAAGGACTCTTCCCCTTGCTCTTGCAAATCAAGTGCATCAACCCAACCTAGGATGAGTCATTGCCTTCTTAAAAGCAACAACAAAATCAAATTTGTGAACAATTATCGCATCAAGATTGAGTCCAACTCCAACAACAATGATGATAAATAGAAAATCGAGGGCTTGCAACACAAAATCGGGCTATCATGTATGGTCTGAGAGCAATGTGATTGACTTCAAGCAATGTGGCAAGGGTTCTAGAGCCCCTTGGGTGTTGGAAATCCAAGCAACAATGGTGACTGTGGTCATTGGGTTGGATCTCCAAGAGCTATGAAGGGGGGAGAGAGAGAGAGAGAGAGAGAGAGAGAGAGAGAGAGAAGGCACAATTGGACTAGGAGAAACATTCTCCTATAAATCAGATAGAAGTGCTAGATTACAAAAATAAGGTATCAAAGGAGGCATAATTCATAAAATTTAATATTGAGTATCGATAAGAGCGGCTTAAAGCACAAGGGGTGTTATGATATGTTACCTTAGACTATTATTAAATAATAGGAAAAGATATTAAACATAAATGATCACCTGAGTTTCGAATTTCAAAAGCAAATCTTCATATTCTGCTTGCATTTCTATTAATTCATTGCCCTCCTGCCAAAAGTGCATATATTAGGTTTCCAATCAAGTGCAAGAGAACGGAGATGAAAAGGTATGTCACAAACCATGGGTAAGCTTTTCTTTCTGAGTGGTGCTTTTCTCCTATTTGTTACATGTAATAGAGCACATGGTCCACGAAGAGAGCAACCTTCTAATGCATTTCTTTTATCTTCATCATCTTGTTTGCATGAATCATCCAAAGAAGCTTCAAATTCATTCTCCAATTCTTCAAAGGGCAGAAGCGGTCCAATATTACGCAATTCTCTCCTAGGTTTTACACCAGAAGCCTTCGATTGGATAGTATAAGATGCCTAAAGTGCAATAGAAAAGTATTAGCTTCCATTTTTTTACGTACTGAAGTAACTAACCTGAAAGCTATAGTTTTATTTTTCTAAAAGCTAGAGTTCATGTAGTACAGATGTTGTGATGCTCCGATGGAAGACCTAAGTCACATGACCTTTACTCCAAAACAACTAGTCAATGATACAATTAGAGGCCCATCAGAACCATTATAAAGAACAGGAACTTCTCTTTCCCAAGCAATGTGGCATCACATACACCATCTACCCTTATCACTAGAATGGGTTATCACAACCTCCTGCCCTTAAACTTTCGACATCCTCTACGGGCCTGTCTGTCGTAAGTGGTACCGCTCAAGTCCCATATTTTTTGTTGTGATGAGCTCTGATACCTTTTTTAACGCTTCAATGGAATGCCCAAGCCACATGGCCTATACTCCAAAAGGACTAGTCAATGGTATAATTGAAGCTCCATCGGAATTAGTATAGAGAGCAAGAACTTCTCATTCCTAAACAATGTGGGATTTCATACACCTACCATTATCACTAGAATGGGGTATCACAGATGTGGTGAAGAAAACGTTAATAAAAAATATTTCCAAAGTAATCTGTATACTTTTTTTTTAAATGCAACCTGAGCTATGAAAGATAATTCACATCTATGTACCCAAACCCCTCACGTTGTTATGCTAATGTCAACCAAACATGACATGGGTAAAAGTATAGTTGGCAGATGCTAAAGGTTGCAATTAATCAAAGTGGATAAGAACCCACATCCGACATCCATACCAACTCCAAGAAACTTTTTCTTTTTCTAGTAAGTACCCAAGTCCATGTAACATGGAATAACATCACGCACAAACTTTTTTTTTTATTGGTAAACAAATATTTACTGATCATCAGAATAGGCAAAACCCCAAGCATACAGGACATATACAAGAGCGTCGCCTTAGCATGCTAGTTCAGCAATACAAGAAATTCATGAGAACTCATTCCATTGAAACCAATTACAATCGACCAATGAAGTAAAGTATTGAAAAACAATTTCCTATGCTCTTCCAATGATTGCTCTCGATCTTCAAAGCTTGTCATTCCTTTCCCTCCAAAGGCACCACCATTGGCATATTGGGACCATCTTCCATATTGTTGCGATATGAAAGTTACCCAAAAGACCTCTCCAAGAAGCTAAGAGACCGATCACCCTTCTCGGCATCACCCAAGTTCGTCATGCACAAACTTAAATTTGTAGAAGTTAAGGTCTGAGTTTTGCCTTCTTTACTTGTGATTACAATCAAAAGTGGGATGCTAAAACCAAGACTCACAACATGCCAGCCCTAGAAATCAAGTGATAGACTAGAAAGAAGTAACTTATCAACCACTGAACCATATTCCAACTTGTCTAGAAAAGAAAAAAGAACTACAGTCCCACTCTCATAAGTGGATCATCAGCAAAAAGTAATAGTAATGAAAACTATAAACTATAAAAAAAAAAAAAAAAAAAAAAAAAATAGCACCATCCTTCGATTCCAATCCACTCAACCCACCTTAAGAATATCACCTTATAACCAATCGAGGAACTCACAAGATAAAAGAAGAAAAAAATTTACTGATGGATATATAAACACAAAACAAAAGCAGTTTATCATGAATGATACATCAGGTAACCTAAGCAGACACAATTGTAATATACAGAAAATATCACCTCTTCAAGAACCTCTCGGGAAAGATTTCCTGGGCACCACGTATCCCGTCTTTTATCCTGCTAAAGAAACAGCAGAAGTTTATCAAGAACCAAAGAGAGATTGAAGAAGGGAGGGAGTCAATAGGGTGATATTTATAGTATAAAGATAGCACAAACTGCAGCTGCGAAGTTGCTAGAGATGCTTATTCGTAGATTATTGTCAACATAGGAAAGCAACAAATTAGTGCTGGAAAAAGGATATTAGACCCCTTTTTACCAAACAGTATTCGTGAGTTCAATTCCTTGAAGCATGTGTTATCCTAAGCATATAAACCCCGTGAAGTTCATTTCTGTCATATGGATAGATGAACCGTAAACAACCAATCTAAATAAGCTGAGAGTAGAAAGTTGAATTCATTTCTACAAGGAATTTATTTACATGCCAACAGCATATATCTAATGTACAAATATACACATGGTACAACCTTTTTACTACGATCACGATTCTCATCCCTCGTTGAATACAAGACCATTGTGCTCAAGTTTTCAATTTTCTTCGCTTGCTCTTGCACCCTCTTCTCCCATTCAGCTTGTGCTTTCTTTTCTTCCTCCAATTCCAAAGCTATGCGCTCTCTCTCCAATTCAGTCTGCCAGGACAGTATCACAGCTTTTAATTTAGACAGACGGGTTCTTCTGAATATTATAAATCATAAACTGAACATTGTCGAACCTGTAGCAGTGTATTCCGCAGATTGAGGATTTCCTCTTCTAAATGCTCTGAATGAGAACCCTGAAATAAAATCAGAAGCAATAATAAAATTGATGATGGTGATGCAAATTGGAAACAAGCTAATACTACCAGAAACATTTCCTAAACAATTCCATACAAATAGACAAACCTGGAGTTTGGCTCGGAGTTCCTCAATTTCTTTCTTTTGACGCTTTAACAAAGCAGCATCTGTTAAAATCTGCCTCAAAATAACAAACTAGGTTGACACCAAAGCAACTAGAATGCAACATATAACACGTGAATAACTGGTGAAAACAAATTTAGTAACACAAAACATCTTAGGAAATCTGAACTCGATGCAAAAAAGAATGTGAAAGAGATCGTGTCAAACATGCAAGCCAAATTAGGGTAAAACCTCATTCACACGAGCACAGTTTGTAACGCGTAAAGCCCTGCTTGCAAATTGTAGACTGCTTTTAGTCTCATCTGCATGGACCTGCCACCAAATGTAAAGTGCTAAGGAATCAGGACCAACATACACACATCATGGTGAAATCAGCCCAATCCCCCTGGTTAGTAGTCTTTTTTTATCAACCCTGGTTCATGGTTGATAAATCTAACTTTTGGCATAAATTAATTCCTCCTTATAAAACTTCGAAAAAAAATGGCATGTACAAAATTTAGTTCAAATTAATGGTTGTTATAGAACTTGAGAACGAACATAAACCATAAACGAAAAAGGTAGTTCATAGAGTGTCCAGTCTATTTTCATGTTCCGATATCTCCATTTTTTTTATCAGTAAATAAGAATTTTATTAAAATAGGCGAAGTCAAGTACATGGGACATATACAAGAGCGACACCTACGCATGAATGTCAAAAGATACAAGGAAATCATGTACATTGATGCTATTAAAGTCTATTACAATCGACCAATAGAGTAGGGTATGAAAAAATAAAGTTCTAATCTCGTCTGTTGTCCGTTCACGATTCTCAAAACTTCGACCATTCCTCTCCATCTATATGCACCACCATAGACATACTGGTATCATCTTCCACATAGTTGCAATTTGAGTGATACCTCAGGTGCCTTGCCGGCTGGCCAAAAAATCCACAAACCTTCGTGGCATTACCCAATGGAGCCCCGTTCTAGCAAATATATCATTCCACAAACTCATGGCCACGTCAAAACGCAATAATAAATGATCCACCGACTCCCCACTATCCTTACACATATAACACAAATCCAACACAATGATTTGGCCTTTTCCTAGATTATCTAAGGTGAGAATCTTCCCTAATGAAGTTGTCCATATAAAAAAAAGAGGCTTTTAGAAGGGTCTTGGTCCTCCATATGTCCTTCCGTGGGAATGGTCTTGCAGAATGTTTCATAAGGGACTTATAATACGACCGTATAGTAAATCTTCCCTTCTTGGATGGTGACCACAAAATCATATCAGCTCCTCCATTCACTCTACAATTATACACCAATTTAAAGAAATCTCTAAAAGTGTCAATTTCCCAGTCTTGGGCAGATCTAAGGAGCATGATATTCCATTAGGAAGAGTCACTAGAAAGATCCCTGAGGTACTGAAGCCTCTTGTCTTCGTGCGATGCTGTAAAGTGTTGGATAAGCTTCCTTAAGGACTCAATCTCCACATCATAAATCAGCCTAGAATTTAATTCTGGTACCATCCCCAACTGCCACACGTGTGTATTGATGGAGGTTTGTCCAACCTTTTTGGATGTGTTTGCAAAGCCCCCCCCCCCCCCCCATGAGGTCTGCTGACCTCATTCGAGCACCATACCAAGGTATGCTAATCATTCATCATGTCAAACTAACTGTGTCAAGATTGTATCTTTGAGTAGTTTGACTAAAGCAATTATTACAGCTAATTCACAGCCACAATTCTTGTTACTTTTTTTATGAGTAACATAAATTTTATTGAAACTAGTAAATAGGCATAGCCCAAGTACACAAGAAGTATACAAATACTAAACACCTAATTATAAGTTAGGAGCTAGAAAGTGATACAAGAAAATCATGTAACTAGCTCCATTAAAAACACTGGCTGAAGCCCAAAGAAATAATGTACGAAAGAAGAAAATTTTAAGCCCATATGGAGAACATTCCCCATCTTCAAAGCTTCGACCATTGCTTTCAATCCAAAGACACCACATCATACATAAGGAATCATTCTCCATAAAATGAGTAGCAAGGCTAATAAACTATAGCTGATATCAATGAACCATAAAATGGGATGGTAAGATCATGATGGAAGATCTTAAAACTTTTTTTTCAAGACTATGTTCCTTTGGACAGCTTTCAGAGGATTTTTTAAGTTGAGTCTTCATGATTTTCTTCTCTTGTCGTATTCCTAGTTAAGTTTTCCTCTCGTAATCTTTTTGCGCACTTAGGTGCCTTTTGAGTTCTTTTTAAGAACTTGTCAATTACTTGCTAAAAATACAGCGAAGCTCAAAATGACTGCACAAATAACTACCTGTGCAAGTGTTATGTTACAAATTATAGCTGTATTTGAATTTCCACCCAAGGCAGGTTGCAAAATGCGTGTAAGTTTGCTATCTCGATACGGAACATGACCTCTGCAACAAATATTCTATGTAATTAATTTCACATAGGAAAAGAAAACACTTTTTTTAGTGAAAGAGATAACACTCTTAACCAAATCATAAAACCTACCCTTGACTCTCGGCACCTTCACTCAACTTTTTTATCACAGTCCCTAGTGTCATCAGACTCTTATTAATGTGGGATCCCTCTTTGAGCCGAACACCTTCTGCTCCAGTTTTTGCTGCTCTTTCTGAACCAGCAAGGTCCACTAAGTTCTAGAAAAAAGAATAGACAACCAGGGGAAGTATGAGTAACATAACAAAAGATCCATCATGCCAAATGCAACCAAAATGAATAGTCATTTCAAATATAAACAAAAATTGAAACGAGGGAGGAAATCTAAAATTATTTTAAAAATGAACAGTAGTTTCAGTAATCACATACCAAAACTGATACACGGACGGCATCACAAGAACTGACCATATCTTCATCTTCACTTTTGTTCCGACTTTCTATTATCTATTTGAGTAAAATGATAAGGTGGATGAACATGTATAACCATATAACTAAATTTTTGGAAGGCTGAATAAGTATACCATGCGGAAGATAGTGTGGGACCGACTACTGTACAGATTCATATTTGTCTCTCCAATATGCCGATGGGCTGAAATTAAATGCAAAAACATAAAATAAGCTGCCAGTCACCTGTATATTTTAACAGCAGGGAGTCATCAAAATGAGGGGATAAGGGAGAGAAATATCACAGACATTTAAAGATTGAGTCAATTAGTGTTCAGATAGGTGAATATATAAGATAGAAAGAACTCAGAAACAGGGAGCATTTAAAAATCTATGATTGAACCTGAGCAGCCACATTATCTCAACCCTGGTTACAGTTTTTTCATAAAGTAAAAGAATGGGTATGTAAGCCGCATAAAAGCATTCAAAGAAGTGAAAAGTGCTTTTGAGCACTGCTTAAACGGAGAAAAGTGTAAAACCATAAGATGTATACAAAGTAAAAATTACACTCTCCAAACTCCATGAGATCAAGTACTTGCTCTGGAGAGGCAACAATTTCTTCTCGTAAACCAGCAACATATATCCCCCGCTGCAAGTATAAGGGAAACAGAATGAACAGTGAGTACTGGCAATATCAAATATCATTATGGTAAATAGCATAGTACCTCAAGACTTTCGTGAATCTGCAGCTTTCGGTGCTCAGGAGCCAACAAATCATTTATTTCCTCATTATAGATCTCCATATAGGACATTCGCAGAAGAAACTCTCGGTCCACATCCTGAAGTGCAAAATAATAAGAAGTTCTTTTATAAGTAACCTTTATTAAATGGGCAAAGGGGCGCTACCTACATACAGAGTGTATACAAGATAGGCACTCGAATAAGGAGGCAAATGAAAACAGAATGACAAACTCTAAAAATAAGAAGAAAAGTTATCACTATCATGAGTTCCCACAATCTTCAAAGTTTTGCAAGTGAGGAGTATCCAAGAGGGCACTTTTACTTATCTACTTCAATAATGATATATACAAGTCCCAAATGTACAATGCTCATTTGACGCTTGTCCCTATCATTACTCTTTACTTATATAAATCCAACCAACTTTATAAACAGGGAAAAAATTGGGTAGCAGGCAACTGCTCAGTCAGCTATATGGATTGTACCAATACATGAGCCCCAATTAATCATGAAATGCAAATGTGTCAATTTAAAGCAGCATACAATCTATGTCGTAAAAAATTGTTTAATATGTAATAAAAATTACCGCGATGGTGTAGGCCAATCACGAATCTAATTAAATAATTTCTGGAACATGTAATTAATTTTTTATTCCATTTAGAATACTTCAAAGGGGTCTTGTTCTTAGATACCTGTTGAATGGTTTTGAACAAATCACGCACAGAAAGAGGAATGACCCCTGGCTCCGTAGCGGAGCCTCGCATTGTATAGGTTTTTCCACTGTTTGTTTGGCCATAAGCAAACACAGTGCCTACAGCAAAATAGGAGAGAGCAGAAAAGTCAAGTGCATATAAATTATTTAAAAATTTTCACAGCCAAGTGAGAGGATGCGAACCATTGAAACCACAAACTGCTGCAGCAACTATTTCCTTAGTGCGAGCTTGATAGACCTCGATAGTCTTGCAGTCTTCCCCGAAAATGCGATCTATAAACCAGAAATTTCAAAACGCAAAAAAAAAATTGTAACTCCAAAAGGAAAGAAGAAATGAAAGGAAAAAAAATAGAGGGAGGAGGAAAGAGCGAGAATACCGAAATCGAATTTGGAGGAGTGGTTTGAGATGAAAATGGAGTTAGCGGAAATTCTCCAAGGGCTGGTCTTGGCATCCTCTTCCGAGAGAGGTCGAGCACGGACAGCCACCTGTATCCTCTCCATTTCTCACTCAGCTTGGCGATCCTCTCTCCCTCCCTCCCTCTGAATTTCCCCCTTCTTTTCCGTTTTCTTTAATTCTTTATTTTTATGATTGTTTAAGGATCTCAGTTCATTTTCCCGCCTTGAGGCATGAGAGGAAGAATGTTCAGTGCGGAGTATCGAATTAAGCAAACAAATTTTATATGCAATTATTTTTACTTTTTTTAGCCATTCTAGTAATATCATTAGTTATGTATTAAAAAAATTTAATATAATCAATCACATTAATAAAGTGAATAAGAAATATCTAAAAGTGATTATATATAATATTATTCTATATTTCAAATTTTTTTGTTTTGTTAGAATATTTCAATTGGTTTTTGATAACGAGTCAGTTGGTCGATTTCGATAAAAATGAAAATATGTTTGGATAATTAAAGTATTTTATCATATCTTATTTTATTATTATAATATTTTTAAATTCTCACACAAAATATAATAAACAATTTAATTTTTTTAAATCTTAAAATAATAATAATATTAATAAATAATATTTTATTTAATATTTAACTTTCATCTAAAACTATTTTATCTTTTCTTACTATTCAAACCTCAGCTAAATAAAAAATTTGACAAATGGAATTATCTTTTAAATTTATATTTATTTGGTTTCATTTCCATTTGCCTTATCCAATATAGTATTGGTTCCAATATTTGTAAACTGTATTTAGTGATGTCATCAATGGTGTATTCTGCACATAAGAACTCATTCAAATCTAATGCTTGCAATACTGACTTTAGCTTTTTCAATAAAAATTTTTGTAATTTTTTATCAATATTTTCAAATTCAATAACATTGGCATTTACATGCTTTAACATGTTCAATTTGCTCAATAATTAAGTTTGTATTATAAACTATCTTGAATTGTATGACCACATTTAGCTAGCCGTCAAATGCATAGTGCAAAGTACTAGCATAGTGAGCTAACCGTCAAATATATAGTGCTAGTCGTCAAAAACATAGTCTCTTTTGTAACCCTATATATATGGGTATATGGATGTTATATGTGATATAGATTAATAAGAAAATCTCCTCTCATTCTCTCTCTATCTTTGAATTTCTTTCTCTATTTTCATGATTTTATAACACGTTATCAGCACGAATGCGATTTTTTCTCCATCGCCTACCAGGCCAACACCCACCTATGCCAGAGCACCCGTGGTGTCTTCTTCACCAACTCTTGCTGTCGGAAGCAAGATCATCTCGCGTTTATCTATCTCCTGGTGTGCAAGCGTAGCTGATCCATATGGGCGCACTGACAAGTTCCCAAACTCTTTGACCGAGAAGTATGGCACGCCCCACCACCTCGTTCAAACAGTCCTCGATTTCAAACGGTCGGTTCACTCCATTTTTGAACAAACAGAGGAGCTCGAGAGTAGTCCTCGTCGATGTCTACTTTCTTTTCGATATTCACGCTGTATTCAGAGGAGATCCGGGAAGCATGATCTAGTATCGCTTCGGTGATTCATCTCTGGCATAGACTACGATCACGAGAGGGCAGCAGTTCAGTCGCTTGAGTTGGTAGCGCACCTCCAAAACCTGCCGCTGCAGAAGATCGCAGAAGCCATGTCGTCCTCACCATGGTGATCTCGCCTGATCGGCTCAGCACCGACGCTGCCAGTTTAGTCAGGGACGTGTTTCTGCTGTCCTCGCCGTGTTGTAACCAAGCTTTTCTCCTCGATTTTCCTCTCTGTCTCTAGATGCTCCAACTGCAAACACAGTTTTAGTACGCGGTCTTTTACAAGTCTAGATCAACACCAGGTCTGAGGTGTCTGGTTACATGGGTAAAGATCAACTGGGTAAAGCTTTAGAGGGATCTGATTCTTTACTAACCAGGGAGCAGTACGTGTACATGGTGAAACTTGCGGAGCAAGCCGGGCTTGGAACCACGTGACCCGAGGAGCGCTCTGCGATGGTCTATAGAGACAGACTTTATGTTGTGTACGGTGATGTCCGGTACACTTGCAGAGAGATGCTTGAACGGTGCACCAGACTCGCTTATGCTATATCCCAGCTAGGAATTTCTAGCTCCTGGATGAAGAATCTTAACCCCTTGATCTCTTTAGAAAGCAGCGAAGATGAAGAAGCTAGGCAAATTACCGATGAAAGCTTGTCCATGATTCTTTTCATTTTTTCAGTGAATCTACCTCTATGCCATAGGTGAGGTCAGCACTCGGTAGCTTGACACCTACCCAAATAGACAAAAGTTGGAAAATAAAGTCCGCTTGTCATAAAAGTCATAAAGCCCCTCTTGTCGTTTAGAGGAAAAGGAAGCATCTTTGGATAAAGAAAAAAAAAAGGGTTGGTGGGTGCTAACGGGGGATGAATATGGGAGCACCTAATCAAATCCATAGTGCTTTCAATGCATTATCTTTACAATAAAAAATAATAATAATAATAAAATAAAATAAGAAAAGAAAAGGTTGGTGCTTATGGGAATGAATCTGAATCACCAGATTTTGGATTTGGTAAGTGATTACGATTATTATTGTAATAATAGTTGACTGGTTTCCTCTTTATAAGAGATAAAGGTAAATTTTTTTATGATTAGCTTGACATGTTTGACTAATAATTTTAGTTTTACAGATAGGAGCTATGTATTGTGATATTTTTCAATCTTACTAATTTTTACAATGCACGAAGGTTCAGATGATATTGAAGATAGTAATCTTCTATTTCAAATAAGTTTTTCAATATATCATTTGAAATCTTTAAAGTAAATATTGGTGAATTAAAATTTTCATAATTTACATATCAATTATATCTGTGAATAATTTTATTCACATAGTTCATATACAAGTTTTATTTATTCTTTTTGTACTTGTTATGAATTATTGATGATATAATTTATCTTAAAATGGAAATGGAGCATCCCTGAAGGATCGCTCTAAATCAATAATTTTATTGAGTACCTCATAGTTTAAATGAGTGATACGTGTACCAAAAACTCATTATGATTTATGCACCTGAAGTTGCATAATTGAAATTGTGGAAAGAATATATATTTAAATGAACGTCTCAAATATGCTCCTGAAGTAGCAATATCGAGTATGCTCCTGCAATATGAAACGCAAACGTTCACAATATATTCTAAATTTAAATATGGTCTTTCAGTGACTGAGCAAAATAATGAGTTTTTGATAAGAATCATTAGTCACGTCTTACTAGATCTACATTATTCCCTGAAGTGAATGATAATGAATTTATATCATTCAAAGAAACTAAGAGATTGGACGTGATAATAAATATCTTTTCGAGTCAGAAGCTCGTATTGGAAAAGCTATAAGTTTTCTCTTTGAGATGATATTATATAATTATTGAATCAAATATTATGATACATCAAAAAGTGATATGATTCAAAATATTTGTATCATTCATGGTTATCCTGATCATCCAAAATCAATTATGATAAGTCGAATGATTTTCATATGGACGTCCATAAAAAAACCAGAAGATTCTTTTACTATAAAGTCTTACCACCAGAAGTGGAAAAAAAAATTTGCTTGAAGCAAATAAGATGAAATTATTCGACGTTATCTTGATTATCATATGTGAACCAGAAGTTCGGATGATAATTAAATTTTGGATACAATAAGATAAAAATGTCTCATATTCTAACTGCTAAAATTCCAGCGAGGATTGAAGTCCCTGTAGGACAATTAAGAAATTTAGCAGTCTAAAGATATGTATAAAGACATGTGAGACTTATCGATACAAAAGATAGAGTATCTCAAAAGAGAAAGGCACAAATAATTTGGTGCTCCTGAAGAGGTCATACCCACAAAACAAGCAATAAAGTCCATCCAAATTCTCTGTATAAAATTCTCCTATATAAACTCTTGAAGAGTGTCTCCTGAAGAGATTTTTCATGAAAATGTATTCCCTTGAAGAGGGACAGGTACCTGAAAATAACGAGATCTCGTTACATTTCATGAATAATTGAGAAATTATAGATAGAAATAAAATCGTTATCGACAACGTATTTTCAAATGAGATGACAATTAACATTACCAGAAGTAATGATGAAAGTGAATCAAGAACCGTCGAAGAATACGACGTAAAATATTGGCCAAAATTGAAAGAAACAATTCCTGCAGAATTGATTCACTAGTAAAATATGATGCATCGGGACTTATAGTCCAAACATCTAAAGAGGTGATGCTTGTTGAATATCAGTGGGTATTTATAGAAAGGAAATAAAAATATGATATATAAATCACGAGTTAGTTTCTCAATTCCTGCAGAATTGATATCACTAAGTAAAATGTGATAAATATGGACTTGAAGTCCAAACACCTAAAGAGGTGATTTTTGTTAAATATCAGTGGATATTTATATACATGATATAAAAAGCCTGAAACTTTTAATATGAAAATGTAATATAGAAATCACAAATTAGTTTCTCGAAAAAATAATATTGATATGATTTTAAAGTGGTTGAAATCATATTGAGATCTTTATTAGCTTGAAAGTTACCGAGAGTTTAGATATGCATGATTAACTGCATATTTATATGGATCATTGGATCATGATATATATAAATCCCTGAAGGATAGAAAATGTCTGAAACTTCTAATATGAATACATCTGGAAATATGTATTCTATCAAGTTTCAAATATCCTTATATGATCTAAAGTAATCAAAACGCAAATGGAAACAAGGTATTATTGCAGTTTATATATATGATTGAGGCTCCAGAAGAGCTCATGAAACTGCACATATTTGAAATATAAATCTAAAACCCTTGCGGCTTTAAGGGGAAGATGGATGATATTATTAGTCATGAAATACCATCTTTTAATACAATTAGTATTTCAGATTCATATTATGGGTTTGATATGAAGTGTGCATTATTAAAGAAGAAATAAAAGGAAGCACACAGAACATCTACCAAAAGATAGAAATACAAATATGAATATTTGTGAAATATTATTTTATTATCTTGAAGGAAGAATTACAGAAATTTGAGGCACTTTGCCTCATTCTTCAAACGCTCTTGTTCTTCAAGAATCTGCATGGCATCCCTATCTAAAGGGGTGGGCAATCGAAAAGAAGATTTCAGTAAGGATTTTAAATTCCTATTCTCTTTCTTTATTGATTCTATCTTCATGTTGGACTCCAGAAGAAGTCGCTGAAGTATAGCAATATTCTCGTGGAGATTGTCAACTCCACAAGTTCTGGATTGCAATCGCTAAAAAAATGCGACAATGGATGATGAGTATCGGGTACCGAGACTCACAAGCTCATAGATAGTTTCATTATCTGACCTATGAGTCAGATCATTATATTGCATGATAGCACCTGTGGTAGAAGAAGGAACAGCTGATGAACGAGGTGCAGAATACCTCATATATTGACCCTGAGAAAATTGCTGAGCCATTGCAAAGAGAGATTGTAGGATAAGAATGCAGAAAGAGATTGCAGAGTAAAAATGCAGTATGATTACAGAAAAGTGAAGAAGATGAGATGTGAATGAAGATGAGCTGAATATCTCTTTTATAGAGAAAATTATGATACAGCATCTCTCGTGAAGCAAGAGAAAAGAGATGAAATATAGCTTCATAGCTCTGCGGCGTCTAACAACACGTCTGACAGCTGCGGTGCCTGACAGCACGCCTGACACATACAGAGGAGTTGAAAATCCGCGGTGCTTGTCTGATCTTAAAAGGCTGGCCACCGTTTTTATTAAAAAATGAGGTTAGCGGTTTAATGTTGATGAATTCTCCACTAACTGTGTTATTTACAAAAACTCCAGAAGAGTAGTGATGAGCAGAAAGATCCAGTTGTGATTATTTTATCAACATGGATCAAGTCCACAGTTAGTTGGATGTACAGATGCGAGTTATCTTTCAGATACACACAAAAAAATCATTGCAATTCATGAGAAGAAAGTTGAAATTGATATCAAGAAGGTACGGTCAAGTAAAAATCTGGCAGATTTATTCACTAAAGCATTACCAACTACAACATTTAAGAAGATTATGCAGAACATTAGAATGCGGAGGTGTGAAGACCTGTTATCATACACTTTTCAGGGGAAGTAATGTCTTGAAGACTTGTGCTGATTGTACTCTTTTTCCTTTGCTAAGGTTTTATCCCACTGGGTTTTCCTTTGCAAGGTTTTAATGAGGCAATCCTAAACCACTCGACGATACACATGAATATTGTACTCTTTTTCCTTCGCCATTGGTTTTTTCCCATAAGGTTTTTCTTTGGCAAGGTTTTAACGAGGCATATTCTTTAAATATGGTCATCCAAAGGGGAAGTATTATAAACTATCTTGAATTGTATGACCACATTTAGCTAGCCGTCAAATGCATAGTGCATAATGCTAGCATAGTGAGCTAGCCGTCAAATGTATAGTGCTAGTCGTCAAAAGCATAGTCTCTTTTGCAACCCTATATATATGGGTATATTGATGTTATATGTGATACAGATTAATAAGAAAATCTCCTCTCATTCTCTCTCTATCTTTAAATTTCTTTCTCTATTTTCATGATTTTATAACAGTTTGATAATTAAATTTGGAAACATTTTGAAGAAATATAGAGTATCTTGGTTGGCTAGAAAAAGAAAAATATTATTTCTGTGATGCCCTCAAATTCCATTTGGGATTGGACGGATATTTGAAGCGTCGAGACATGCAACACAAGGTTACCTGCCCCCGTTCATGACATATAAGATGCAATGTTCCTAACATGTATATAACAATATGCAATATTCGCAGCGGATAAATTTTTTCTTTAGCATTACTATGCACCAAATTGAAAATATCACAAATGCTTAAAACATATTTCATACATAAAAACTCATTGAACAACTAAGATCACAACACTAGTCCAAAATGGTTATGATCTAAAAAGTACTAGAGATGCAACTCAATCGTACAAGTAGTAATTTACGTTAATTACTATATTAACATTGATGTCGCACCGTCGCTTAGTCAACTGTGTCTAGTTGATCAGCTCCTGATTCTCCTTCAGGTCCTGTAACAAGATCTACCATTCGGGAGGAATGGTAGTTGAGACTACCAAAGTGAGATTTGATTACAAATCTCAGTAAGTTAACAAAAATCTTCCACACAAGCTAATGATACCTGGATGACAGTAAAAACATAAATGCATAATCAAAGTCATAAGTAATTAAAGTATAACTTAGCGTACAACATAGCATAATTGACATAACTTAAATTGAAACATGAACTGAACTTGATTTGACATGAACTTGATTTGAAACTTGACTTAGCATGAACTTGCTCTGAAACTTGAATTAACATGAACGTGATATGAAACTTGACTTATCATGAATTTGTTCTGAAACTTGACTTAACATGAAAAATACATACTCCACAATTGTTGTGACCCCATGTATTCTACGTGTAAATACATACTCCACAGTTGTTGTGGCCCCATGTATTCTATACAAACTTGACTTAACATGAAAAATACATACTCCACAGTTGTTGTGGCCACATGTATTCTACGTGTAAATACATACTCCACAGTTGTTGTGGCCCCATGTATTTTACACAAATTTGACTTAACATGAAAATACATACTCCACAATTGTTGTGGCTTCATGTATTCTACGTGTAAATACATACTCCACAGTTATTGTGGTCTCATGTATTCTACGGAAACTTATTCTTTAACTGTTTAAATACACACTCCACAGTTGTTGTGGCCCCATGTATTCTACGTGTCACAATTGCTGTGTCTCACGTAGTGTATGCATTACAATTGCTGTGACCCCATACATAAGTAATCAAGATGAAATGTGACTGGAATACGAAAGAACTGAAATCCTGACGTAACATAACGTGACTTGAACATAACTTGAAATACATGACCAACTTGAGATAAAAATATTTCGTAACATGGCATAACATATAATAGACAACATATTTAACATGACATACTTGCAACAGTGAATATTACATGACTTGACATACATGTAATAGATGACATACTTAGCATGATGTACTTGTAATGTACAGCAATACATGACAGAATAATTATGTAACAGATAAAAACTGATGACAAAATAAATTCTATATAACAAATAATTACGTGATGACTTGACATAGCATGACATATATTATAACACACATACATACACTGTAGTTCCTTTACTTAGCACACATACACAGTAGACTGCTAGTAAGTTAAAAGCTAACTTACTTCGATCTCCGCGTTTCTTATAAAACCTTAAGCGCGATCACGAGGAACTGTAATTAGTGATTCTAAAAGTTAGCACTAAATCACTAATAAATTGAAATATGGAAAATACTAACTCAAAGAGTAAAATTTCTATTTTACTCTTTGCATGTAGGAAAATGACCGTTTTACTCATAACTTAAGGATTTTGCATACTAACTCCAAAAGTCACCAAAATTTACATGCCTCATGTAAATTTTATTCTCAATTCATATATCAATTTAGAAAAATTTAAAACTAATCACAGCTATGGAAGATACACTATGGCCGAAACATCCATAGGCCATTTCTCTTGATTTTTGTTGCAATTCCTTCCAATTTCAAAACTCATGCTTAAACCAAAGTTTTGCAACAAACATCTTCCAATCCTAAGTTCAAAACCATACTTAAAACATCCATTTAGAAAAAGCTAATAATCAACACCAAACTTTTTTTGTAAAAAAATCCAAGCACTTGAATCACAAGTTTTGACCTTAAATCAAAACATCTCCAAGAATTTCAAAAATCAAATCTTACTTCTAACATATTCACAATATCATCCTAATATCAACCATGCTTTAAATCATTAAAATAAAGTCACCAAAATCACAAAATAACATTTGAAATTTTTGGTTTCACACTTAGTCTAAAAATAGAAACGTTTTCCTCAACTAGTTTTGATAAATCTCTTGATCAATGGCTTAAGAAGGTGAGATCTTCGAAATAAAGCATCACATGGTTTAATGATGTGTCTTAAATAGGATCCAACCATCAAACTTAAAATCACATAGCTAGAAAAAAATAAACATGGATCTAATCCAAAAAATCAAATCTTAGGCCTAACCGAAATCCTCTTGCATAGAAAAATCATATATTTGAAACTAATACTAAATATCTCTAAAATAACATTCTAACATGAAAATAAGAGACTTAGGATCATCATATAAAAATATCTAAGCCTTTAGAGTAAGATCAAACCTCGAAATATTCAAACTTTCTCAAAATAAAAACTGTTTTGCCACTTCCAGTTTTTAAGTTTCTAGATCTAAAAAAATCTATCATCAAAAGCTTTAGTCACGTAACAAAACCTCAATGAAAACTCTTAAACACATGCTAAGAACACTCCATAAAATTTTCGGACCAAGATATGTCCATTAGATTGGTCAAAAACTCCAAAACATAACATACTCTCCAGATTCACGCCCAGAATGACCTTTCCATGGTTAAAAATACTTTTGACTGACCAAATGACCATGGAATGGTACGAAAAATACATCCACGAAAACTAGACTCAAAGAGGAACAACTTTTATGAAGGAGTCATCGTGTGAAAATACTTACAAGTGGTTGAAAATCTCTACGTAAAAAGACCCATAAATCTGTCTGAGAGCTCTTTTGCGTTTCTTTCTAAGAACGGGGTGAAGAAATTATTAAAGTGAATTAAAAGTGTCTTGCACGACTCAAGACTTCTGTAGGGGGATTATTTGTACCTTAATGATCATTGAGTGGAGGTATACGTGTGACATGAAGTGAAGAATAGTGGGGGGCAAAGGACAAAAGCTATGGGGCATGGTTCTTGATGGGGTGGGTTCTTCCATACTATTGAGTGCAGCTTGTGGCAATGAATGATCTGCCAAGTGGGGGAGGAAACTTCTCCAAGAATCCTTGCCAAGGTGGCCAAATTCGTGGGCCTTAGTGGGCCTCAATTTGGTTGATCAGATGAAAAAGATTTTGCTTAGGTGTCATGATCTCACACTTTGATTTCCTTCACAATTCCATCTAATGGTTTCTTTTTGTGCCAAGTATCTAATACTATTAATTATGTGTGGTTAAGATCTTGCCAAGTGTTCAAATAAAATTTCGCTAACTTAATTTGGACATTACACACTGTGATTTTGAAAACACTGCGCTTAGTACGTTTACCGAGGTTACTATTCACTCCAAAAATAAATGTAATAAACTTAGTACTGAAAAATCCTAAATATTCAATTAAGCTTAGTGGTGTAGACTATAATGTATTCTGACACTTCTAACTATCTTAAATAATTAAAATCGCATTTCTGACACCAAAGTGAGTGATAACACTAACTATGTTGACAGACTAAAACCTATACGATTAGTCAATTCGTGAAAACTTATGTAGTCTTCACGAGATTCTTAAAGCTAATAAAAATTTCATAATTAAATTTCTAACAGGCTGTTACAATTTCCATATGCTGTAAGGTGAGAATAGGATACACATCCAAAAATCGGTTGTCTGGAGAGAGTGGAGTGAGCTCAAAGAAACTCTTTCAAGTCATGTTTGGGTAAAGAGATAAAATGAAAATTTTGTGAGTGATATTAAAATAATTTGTAAATAATAGTAAAATAATTTGAGTCAAAATATTTTATTAAATTTTAGAAAATAAAAGAGAAAAAATTAAATAAACATATTATAAAGTTAAAATATTATTTGAATATAACCTTTTATTATTATTTTTATTTTAAAATTTGAAAATTTTGTATTAATTTTTGTATTTTATTTGAAAATTAAGAAAAGCTATAACGATTTAATAATCATTAAATGAAAAGTCAAAAATTTGAAATTGAAAAATGTTATGTTTAAATGAGATTTGGAAGAAAAATTATGAAAAACTAGATGACATTTTCTTATATCATTTCATTTCACAAACATGTCCTTATTTCAATTCGTAGACTGTAGTTTTGATGCAAAAACAAATATTTCATGGAAAAAAAATTTAATAGATTATTTTACAAAAAGTATATTGTATTCATATCCCTCAAATATTCTTTTAAATACTTATTGTTCAGTGTGTATAATCTTTTATATAAATATATTCTTTTGGGATGGACACGGTATCAATGCATTAGATTATACTACTATGATAAACGTTAAATATATACTATATACACATTAAAAAAATATCGAGGGAATAGAAAATCAAAACTCAAAAGTTAAAAATCAACTTCAAATAATGACAGTTACCTATCCAGCTTGAAAAAAGCATGAAGATCATGCAAATTCGAGGACGTAGCTGGTTCGAGTGAAAAATATGGGACCTAATTGTATTTGACAAAAATGAGAAGCATGATCCAGACCACATCAAGGGAAAAGAGCTGTATTCGTGAAGCACGACAGAAATCGTACCGTCAAGAAGCAACCCATTTCTTGTCATTTTCCCACACATTTTTCTCATCAGGCAGAAATGATGTCGATATAGGAATTTTAATGGAAAATGCAAGAAAAAAGCCCAAAAAAAACTTAAAATTATGGGACCTAATTGTATTTGACAAATATGAGAAGCATGATCCAGACCACATCAAGGGAAAAGAGCTGTATTCGTGAAGCACGACAGAAATCGTACCGTCAAGAAGCAACCCATTTCTTGTCATTTTCCCATACATTTTTCTCATCAGGCAGAAATGATGTCGATATAGGAATTTACTGGAAAATGCAAGAAAAAAGCCCAAGAAAAACTTAAAATTATGGGACCTAATTGTATTTGACAAATATGAGAAGCATGATCCAGACCACATTAAGGGAAAAGAGCTGTATTCGTGAAGCACGACAGAAATCGTACCGTCAAACAAGCAGCCCATTTCTTGTCATTTTCCCATACATTTTTCTCATCTGCTAATGGTTTGCCAGGCAGAAATGATGTCGTTATAGGAATTTAATGGAAAATGCAAGAAAACAGCCCAAGAAAAACTTAGAATTATGGGACCTAATTGTATTTGACAAATATGAGCAGCATGATCCAGACCATATTAAGGGAAAAGAGCTGTATTCGTGAAGCACGACAGAAATCGTACCGTCAAGAAGCAACCCATTTCTTGTCATTTTCCCATACATTTGTCTCATCAGGCAGAAATGACGTCGATATAGGAATTTAATGGAAAATGCAAGAAAAAAGCCCAAGAAAAACTTGGGAAATTTAGCATAGAAAGTACAAAATTGTCTTATTCTTATTTATCAATTCTGTCATAGCATCCTATCCTATTAATACAATACAGCAGAATGTACAACTCTTACCAAAAGCTAAAGAAACCTGTCCATACAGAGCATCCTTCAAGATGTTTCGAACGAACAAACTTCTTTTAAACCCAGACCCCTATCCTCTGAGCAACCTGCATCAGAAACTATCTTTGAAACCATATACACACTTCAAAAAAATGGAATGACTTGATCAGAAGTTTATGGAGAAGCCGTAGGTGTAAAGTTTCAACTAAAAGCACAACAGTAAACAGATCCGAAGAGTTGGTGTGATTGACCATGATACCTTATGCATCAAGGGCCAAGGCCAACAATGAGACATATTTAGTTATCTTGAACTAAACAGGCTAAATATTTTAAATAAAGATTATGCTTGTCACCATATCAGAGTTAATTCTGTCTTGACCAAAATTTCTCAAAATATTAAACCCCATAATTGCCAAGCCAACAGTTTTGCCAACACACTTGAACTCCAGAAATGCACATGGTTACAGCATCCCAGACGAATCACCCACATTTTCCCATTCAAGGATAGGAAATTCCCTCTTTTCTTTTTTGTTTTCTTTTTCAGTGTGGATGGTTTCTCAAAATCCATGAAAAGCATGTTAGATATTCTAACTTACAATTGGGAATTGTTAGTAATCTTTTCTTCAGAATTATCATAACCATTCTTCTGCCCACCCATACAACCCTCATTTTTAACTTTAGAATGGGAAGAATTTATGAAGGAGATGAAAGAAGCTAAAATGGAGATCTTGTAGACTTAAAGATTTTCAATAGTGGATCAGAGCCGGATCGCATGCATACACACACACTGCTCAAAAACACTACTGCAAGAATTACTGGAAGCATCTAGAAGAACATGAACTGGAGATTGCCCATTTTGTTCTCTTGCTTTGGTTGTTTATGGGAACGATAAAGATTTCATGGCCAAAGCACTCTCATACCAAGTAATTCACATTAAAGTGATAGATTTGGAAGAAACCCACCTCCTTAAAAGAGTGAACATCACTTCCCCATAGCCAAGCATCACAACCTGCATCTCTGGCACCCCATATATCATTCCTACGGTCATCCCCTACATGAACAGCATCCTGAGGCTCTACTCCTAACAAATCGCAAGCTTTTAGAAATATAGTTGGATTTGGCTTCTCTGCTTCAACCTGTTAAAGGAGAGAGAGAGAGAGAGAGAGAGAGAGAGAGAGGCTTGTAAAATGATCAGGTGTAGGCATGTAGCTGTATATATAATCAGTAGATCACAACAAATTATTCATACGATATGGACATTACTACACTGCCAAGACAATAATGATACGTAACTTTCTTAAATCCTAAATAACTTCATTAAATGCATACAGACAAGTAGACGCTCATATTCCAATAAATGAAAACACACACCCTGGCACACGCATACATACAAGTGGAAGAAAAACAACTAAAATATGATCAGAGATCAATGGACATACTTCAGCAGACACTGCCAGAGCATCAAACCAATTATCACAATTTAGAGCCTGCATCAGAGGTCTCAATCGAGTGTCAAAATTTGACACAACACCCAGCTTCACACCCGCTTTTCTAAGAGCTTGAAATACTTTCTCAGCATCAGGATCACAAAGGTGCCAAGCCTATGGAAACAAGCATTTGCAAAAGATTATCACCATTAAGTATGTAAAACTCATAGCACAAGATTGAATCATAAGAGCTAATTTACTTACCGGGAAAAAAAAGAGAGGAGGCTCATAAAAATTAATTTACGAATGACCATACCTTGTCAGTGGTATAGTAATTATAAAGTTCTTCAAAGTACTGAGCATCTGAACAGCCAGTGGAATAACTGACTATATATTGCCAGAAGGGCCTCCCATCATTAACATATCTACAATTGAAGATATAGTTTATATCATTGATCTGAATGGCAGAGATCTCTATTAAACGTGAAAGAAGAATTGCTAACTTTTGCAGGGGAAGCAAAAGGAACACGAAAGCTTCTATTCTCAATATTCTCTCAAGTCTTCTCATTTTAGGGAAAATAGAAAAGACCAAAGAAAACATGACACGTGGATAGAAAGACCTCAAAAGATACTTAAGGCTTCAGACTCATTAATAAATTACCAAGATGGCAAAATTTTATAAACAAAACTATAAGGAAAAACATAAATACGCTACTTTCTCTTTTTCATGCTTTCTAGTTGTTATTTAAGAAAATACTTCTCAGAAAATAAGAGATTAGAAACTGGAATTTGGTTCTAAGATAGAGTTCAACTGATCTATATTCTAGAATATCCAAGTGTGACAATATAAATTTTCTCTCCAATCGCACTTCTCCTTTCTCCTTCTCTTTCCCTTTAAACTCTCAACCATAATGCAAGTGTCCAAGTCAGATCACTGCTGATATATTTGGACAAAATACTGCTTCAGTGATCTTCTTTTTCTCTTTCTATTTTATTTTTATTTTATTTATTTTTATTTATGTCGGGAAACCTCTCCAAGGCAGAGCCATTTGGATCGACCCCTGCAGAGTAAACTCCGGTCCCCTGCACCACACTCTCGAAAGTTTCCCTACATGGAAACCACTTCAGTGATCTTATTATTGAGTTTTATGACTTAACCCCTAAGAGTTGGCTCAAGTGGCAAAGGCCTTAGGGTTGGGGTTATGCTCCCCCTAGGTCTAACTTCTAAGGTTCAAATCCCCTTGGGTGCAAACAATCTCTAGGAGTCATCGGATTGGGAGATTTTTCCCTTGAATTACCTAAGGTGCACTTGTGGGAAACTGCTTACCAGACAGCCTATGCACTCCCTGAATTAATTGGGACGCTATTCCCATACACCTGGTACCAATAAAAAAAAATTATTGAGTTTTATGACTGAGTCGTAACTGTTGTAATATCAAACCAATTACTCATGGGAATTTTAGGGAACAATCCAGTTTGGGATTTGGTTGACCCTGGCAACGTATATCTAGCAGAAGTAATAATTTTGGCACGGAAACTCATTAATTGCAATCTCTGACATCAGTATCTTTTTTACAGGTCAAAAGAAGAACTGAAAAATTCAAAAAGAGGAATATAGAAAACCATTTTCCAATTACTTGCAGCACATATTAACAGCTAATTTGGAAAATATAAAACTGAGAGAGGGGGGCGAATATTATAAAACAGCATTCACGATGAACGCAAAAGGAAAGAGATGCAAGCAGGAAAAGCGTAATTAAATGTGATAAAGTGTAGAGTCAGAATCAGTACCGACTCTAATAGCATATGAAATCATTTACTTATTCCAAAAATTTAAGATGAAGGTAAGAAATAGATTTTATTATTTGTTTATTTTATATCTCAACAGAAATAACCAACAAAAAAGAAAGCAAACGCAGAAAAAGTAATAGAACAGACCTGAGACGAGATCTACCCCAAGGCTGGTCATAAGCCCTTCTGTATCTGCTCAATATCTCGTTCTCCGAGTACTTCACCCCATATTTCTCGCCAATAGACCTATAAATCTAATGAAAAAACATGCAAAATTAATCCATTAATCAAATCTACAAGGAAAAATTCATTTATTCTTTGTTTATAAGTAAAAGATCCATTAATTCTACCCCGGAAAACCACAAACCTACTCCAAAAGAACATCCGCAGGAATGAAGAAAGAAAAAGAAAAAAGGAGTAACCAGCAAAACCCAGAAATCCATCAATGCATTTCATGCATACATCCACTCACAGTCCATAAATCCAATTCATGAATACTTTCACCCTGGAAACCAGCAATGGAAAAAGACACTCAGATACCCAGAATTCCAACTCATGCACAGAAAGACCTGAGCCATAGGCTGAGAAGGAACTGGAAGTGTGCCAGTGGGTGGGTGTACACACCAAAGAGTGGCTCTACAGCCACACATGCGGGATCGACTGGGTCACCGACAGTTTTTTTTGCTTTCTTTGTTATGTATTTTAAAAAAAAAAAAATTCACAAAAGAAACTTATGATCATGTATAAAAAAAATTTTGCACCGTCAGGATCCCCCGTTTGTGGCTTTAGCATTTCTGATACACCAAAACACACTCGTACATACATGTCAGTGGGTGGGTGTATGAGAGAGAGAAGGGACGAGATACCTGAGCCATAGGCTGAGAAGGAACAAGAAGTGTGCCAGCAGCGTCAACCAACAAGGCCTTATGAGTGATCTCACCATACAAAGACCTCCTATAATCCTCATAGTCCTTCAGTCCCAACATCCCCAACCCCACAGGCCCCGGCTCAACCGCAGCAACAGCAGTGGACCAACACATTGCCCCGAATTTCCCAAACGGACCAACCCGTATCCCACCATTGGAGATACAACCAGAAGAGAGAAGTCGAGAGAGCTTCGTTCTCGTCGCTATTAAAGCCATTTTCGGATTCACATTGGAGGGTTCTCTCTCTAATTTTTGTAGTTATCTCCTGACCCTTTTCCACTAATATTAGCTGTGAGAATTATCTCATCTGTCGTCGGACGCTCAGTACGAGGTACGAGAACAATGGCTGCCGTGAAAATTATATAGACCTGGAAGTGGGTAGTCGCGCTGAAATTTCCCACAGGGTTTCAGTATTATTACAGTTATAGCCATCGCCCTCAAAGCGCGGTTTACAAAATGACAAAAAAGCCCTAGTAAATTTGGACAATCATTAAACAAATATATCACTCAACTTTAGGGAATTTGTATGGAAGTCACCATCGTCCATGAATGCCCAAACAAAGTCTAGCTACACTTTCACCTCAATTTCTCTAACAATTATGATTAGATAACATAATCAATGTCTCTATCTATCACATACACATCAGACACGAAGAATTTGAGTGTGAATTTCCATACATTGAGTTCCTTAATTTTTTTAAAAATTCTTAGTTATTATACTAAACTGGCCAAATAACTAAGATTAAGGAATTTATAAGCTAGGTTTTAGGTTTTGGACTATAGGTTGATTGTTTGGACTTTGGATGATGTGTATTTTGCAGCCAATTATGTGACAATTCACATGGAAAATGCAGGGAATAAGAGGCTAGGTAATATTGAAAATAAAGCGAAAAGGATGGGCATAGGATAAGAATATCTGACTGGGCTAATTTGGCAACCGGACCAGGAGAGGAGAGGGACTAGCGGACAACCACTCTCGGAAGCTACGAAGAGATCGTACAAGAGGGACGACGTGGCAGAAGATCAGGGAGGTTATAATCCGTGTCAGCAAATTCCTCCACCGCAAACCATATCGCAAAAGTGGGACCCATTCCATGAATCCTTCCAACGGGACTTTTCTCTACAAGAATCATGACCGTTTCCCTTTACGCAACTCTTCCCCGGTAATTGTTTTTGGGATTTAGTGATCCAGATATTTTACTGGATTTTATCCTCTTCTGTCCATATCCGTAATCTACTGTAGATAATATGATGTGAGTTCGTTAAATAATTTTTTATGATAAATGATATATAGAGTCTGAGGCTTATAATTTTTTTTAAAAAAAATAAGAAAATATAATATTTATATTAAAAAATAATTAATTTTGTAATAATAGACTTTATATTTTTCAAAATAATTATATATCGTTTATACCTTCTATAATTATATATAACATTATTCTAATTTATAAATCTTATTTTTTAAGTATTTAAAATATACCTCATCAATTAATATTGTTAACGATAAATTATAACAATCTTTAGATTTAAAGTTGGCAGGAGTAAGAAGGAAGTGAACGGTAGACAGTCTTGCATTCTCGACCACAAAGAATAGTGGGGATATAAACGAATGCTTTGAATTGATTTATGTTGGTTTTTGGGCCAGAAAGAAAGATATAACCTCTATGATTGAGGTCTGCATCCAATGCGGGTGGTGGATCCCATTATTCGATCCATAACCAAAAGAGAGAGGTCCCCTCGTGCAGTCCATGTCTTGCAACTCCGTCCACAACTATTATTTGGAAGAGAGAGACAGAGAGAGAGTAGGCTACTGGACACAATTGTTGCGAGTTTTTCTAAATTTGGCCGGATATGTAATATTTTATAAAGTCATTTTCAAATAGATAAACTTCTTATAAATATTTTATAAAAAAAATAATTTTTTTAACATTTTCTTATAGGTAAGATCTACTTTTTTTAAGAAGATTTATATGAAATTTTTCTATTTAAAACTTTTATAAATCATTTTTCTTTCTAAAATAATATATCAGCCCCATAATTTTTTACATTCTTCTAAAAAGAGAATGAAAATCTTTGTTGTATTTATTGTTCTTGGGTAAAATAATGAGATGCGTTTTTATTATTTTTGGTAAAAGTAGATGGAAAAAGGTGAATTCTAGATTAAATCTTTGAGATATGTTTTTTGTATTGAAATTTGTAAAATTGGGTAAGTTTGACTTAAACATATGTTTGGATATAATTTTTGTTAGAGATTTTTTATTTTTGGTTTCAATTTCAAATAACAGGTCCAAATTTATTTACTCAATACCGATTAAAATGAAGCATGAATGGGGGGTTACTGCAAAGAATCACAGGGAGAAAACATCATTTATGTAATATATATATATATATATATATATATATATATATATATATATATATATTTTATCAAAACAAAATGAAAGTTTAATAATTGAAAGAAACGAGATACTGATAAATATACCCTAAAATCAAATACCAGCATCGCATCCTTGTCCATGCAGAGGTAGCGGGGGTAGACCAATACTTGTCTGTCAATTCATGGAGGTAATTTCATTTCAGATACCATTTTCTCCATATTACACGCAACCGTCCTGGGTTCCACATCTCTCTAACCAACAAGACAACCATGAATATGCAGAGAAACGTGTCTCGACTCTCCCAATAATTGAAATGAACCAATATCACAAAAGAAAAATGATAGTTATAACCATGAATAAGCAAGTGCTACGCATCACTTTGAAAAAAAAAATTAAAAGATCTATATAAAAAAAATTAATTTTTTAATAATAGACCATATTTTTTTTTTCAAAATGACTGCACGACATTTGCACACTACACAACTGTATGTAGCATTACTCATCACAAAAAGTAGTCATCCCACAACACTCGTGATTTACACTGCTCTTCTAATGGCAACACATCCTGTGTCATAAATAACACAAGAAAATATCTGAATGATGAACTTCGATCTGCAATCATTCTCACTTATAAACCAAAAACAAGAACATCCAAAAGCTCAGACGTCATCAGTTTGCACTGTCAAGTTCTGTACGCCTAGATCATGGTACAAACCATGCACAAATTGGAGTGTGGTGCGATCATCCATCCCTTTTTTCACCTGCAATTAATCATCCCCCAAAAGAAACCACTTAATTATAGATATTCAAACATTTAGTGAGATACTACAGGAAAACCAAATCCATGCCAGAAGACAGATTACATTAAAAAACACACCTGTATTGAGACAGAGCCAACAACATGACCAGGGACAAATTCCCAAAAACGTGCTTGAGCAATTTCCAGTACATCTTCACGGGCATTTATCTGATCACAATAATAATAATAATAAATAAATAAAACACCAATAAAAACTGTTCGCGTTCCTAATGTGCATCCATCTAAAGCCTTTAAATCACCTGTCTCCAGCATTTACTCAATGCTGAAGTTGGAATTCGAGGGGGTGCCATTTGAAGCAAGATGCCTCCAGTCGCTTTAAAAAGTGGCATGACAAGCATAAAGACAGCAACTGAAACTAGTCCCAAACACAATACTTCTGCATTCTGAACCCTGAAAAGCAGAAAAATAAGTTATAAAAGGAACTGGAGTTGGGGGTGAGAGGTACCATACCAACTTTGGCAATTCCCTCCCCCCCACCCCAAGAAACAAAAAAATAAGTAAAATAAAAGAAAAAGACGGGAGCGGGTACCATCTTTAGGAGACTTTTCATTTTGAAGCTAGTGGAAAGTGATGGGGATTACCAAAAAAAAAAAAAAAAAAAACTGGACATGAAGCATTAATTACCCGAGGGACAAAAGCCAAGATGCCAATATCAAGCCAGCGCTGAAAAACAAGTGGAGCACACAGCCTAAGATGCCTGTACATAAAATGGAGAGAGAGAGAGAGAGAGAGAGAGAGAGAGAGAGAGAGAGAGAGAGAGAGAGAGAGAGCACATCATACCTGCGAATGGAATCTGCAAGAACATGAAGGCAAACTGAATGGTAGTTCATATCTTCTGCGTTTCTGTACACTGCAAGCAAGTGCTATAAGAAGACTATCTGGGAGAAAAAGGCTCACAAATAAATTGATATTATGGAGTCTTTTCCTCGCACTAATAAATCCATCTAATGATAATTCTCATTACAATACTACATATCCCATGCAGACAACAGAGTTAGCAGGGAGTCATTATTATTTCAGGGTTACACTTTTGGCTCATCCCTCTCTATATCTTTACCATTGCCTGTATGATAACTCTCTCTCAAAGGATTAAAAGATTAAATAAAATTAGGGTATCCGTAGAATTCTTAACAAAATAATTACGCAAATATCAATGGTAAAGCATGGATAGGAATCAAATAGATGGTCGAACTACTTTGTACCAGTCTCAAACCAAAACACAGCACATAAATATTTAATAATATAAACGCGAAAATTCTTATGGGAATATATGCATCTCCATGTAACTAAGACAAACTGAACCAGTATGGCTCAAGTAATAAACAACTTAAACTGCAGCAAGACTTAGCAAGGTTTATTTATTTTTTATAGGTAAACTTACCAAGGTTTATGCGAGCATAATTCCGGAAGAACCAAACACCAATAAGATTCACCAATAAATTTGTCACCGCCGAAACAATCAAGTAATGCCTATAAGCAAACAATGATACAGTAGCCATTATTGAAAGAACAAAATAGAAGAGAAAAACAGAAGCAGGAAAAAGAAGGATGAATATGCAGTAAGCAAGCATTGGGTCATGAGACATTCCAAAATAAAATCATGTGATGATGATCCAAATGAACAATGAGTACAAGTTGATAGTAATATCACGACAAAATCACTGCAACAATTCCATAGAAAGAGATTGCATTATTCTGTATCTAAGACGAGCTCCATCACATTCACTATTGCATAAATTTTGAACAATAATAGAAAGAAAGTGAAGATGTCCTGGCAGAACATGAATTAGCGTAAAAGGGCTCTCAAATGCCTCATCTGTTAAACTAAAGAGCCCTAAAAGACAGTAAACCACATCATTGGAGTTATATGAGTTCACACAAGATGATTTAAGGGAAAAAATGGATATAAAACCTATGGTCAGAACTGGTGTGGTAATGAGTTCACACCTTTTTTTTTTTTTTTTATAAGTAAACGATAGTATTAATAGGAATAGGCATAGCCCAAGTACACAAGGAGGTATACAAGAGATAAGACCTATCTAGGTCGCTACAGAGGACAAAAGGAAATAATGTACATTTAGGCCATTAAAATCTATAGCAATAGCCCAATGAAATAAAGTGCTGAAAAATAAAACGCGGAGCTCCTCTAGTGTATGCTCCTTCTCTTCGAATGTCCTCCCGTTACGCTCTCGTCATAAGCCCTACATAATGCAGATAAGGACCATCTTCCAGATAGCTTTGATTTGTGGAGCACCGCCTGGCATCACCCAACTAGCCAATAGCTCAACCACTGAAGCCGACATCACCCAATTTAGGCCTATTTCACTGAAAATTTCGCACCAAAGGACTCTGGCTGTCTCACAATGTAGTAAGAGATGATCCACTGTCTCACCGGCTTTCTTACACATACAACACCAATCTGAAATAATTATCCGTCGCTTTCGCAGATTATCGGTAGTCAGAATTTTACCCAGGGCTAAAGAAAAGTGCTTTGGGAGGTGCCTTGTTCCTCCACAATCTTCTCCATGGGAAATGAGAGTTTGGTAAAGCTGTAAGGGACTTATAAAATGAGCGAACTGAGAAAATACCCTTACCCACTGGTGTCCACCACAATTTGTCAACATGCAGTCCATTCGGCTTCTTGGAATATACTAAACGGAAGAAAGCCTCAAAATTGTCTAATTCCCAATCTTGGGATGCTCTAGTAAAGGTAACACTCCATTGAACTTGGTCTCTTGAATGAATCATGAGATCTGCCACCGAAGCTTCTTGATCGCATGCCACTCAAAAAACTGATGGAAAAGAGTCCTTTAGTACCACCTCCCCACACCATAT
Organism: Carya illinoinensis; assembly: GCF_018687715.1. NCBI lineage: Eukaryota > Viridiplantae > Streptophyta > Magnoliopsida > Fagales > Juglandaceae > Carya > Carya illinoinensis. The sequence goes on along the minus strand of NC_056760.1, from coordinate 4,819,994 downwards.
GTCCCTCCAAAATTTTATACGTGCGCCCTCCCCCACCACCAAACTAGTATGGTTAGCAAACACTCTCCACCCTCGTATTATACGCCTCCAAATCCCCACACCGAAAGGCCCATTCCCCTCTCTAGTACACCAACCTCCCCAAGACCAACCAAATTTACAATCAACTACTAGTTTCCAGATAGCTTCCGGTTTCACATTATATCTCCAAAGCCATTTCCCCAAGAGTGCTTGATTAAACATTCTCAAGTTCTTTATCCCTAGCCCTCCTGAAGGAATTGGTCCACACACTTTATCCCAACTAATTAGATGAAACTTAAATTCTTCCCCCATCCCACTCCATAAAAAATCCCGGTAGAGTTTTTCAAGCCGTGCCGCCATGCATGCTAAAATAGAAAATAATGATAAAAAATAGGTAGGTAGGTTAGAAAGAGTGCTTTTGATAAGGGTCACCCGACCTCCTTTCGACAAATACAATCTCTTGCACCCTGCCAATCTTCGTTCTATTTCCTCAATAATTGTATCCCAGATCGCTAAGGCCCTTGATGCAGCCCCCAAGGGTAATCTCAGATAAGTCATAGGGAAAGAAGCAACTTTGCACCCAAGTGTGCCAGCCAAATGCCAAGTATTACTTACACTACCAACTGACACTAACTCTAATTTATCAAAGTTCACTCTTAGCCCTGACACTACTTCAAAGCACAGGAGGAGCACCTTCAGTGTACTAAGTTGATCCTGCTCTGCCTCGCAGAATATTAAGGTATCATCTGCAAAAAGTAAGTGAGAAATTGAGATAAGGCCCCTATTTAGTTCACCCATTGAAAATCCTGCCATATAACTATTATTAACTAGGGTCGTTAACATCCTGCTCAGTGCTTCCATGATGATAACAAAAAGAAGTGGTGACAACGAATCTCCCTGCCTTAACCCCCGAGAATTGTTAAAGAAACCCTTTGGGTTGACATTGATCAGAATTGAAAATTTGGCCGTTGAGATGCACCATCTGATCCACATACACCATTTCTCCCTAAAACCACATCTCTTCAATAGATAGAGGAGGAATTCCCAATTTCCATATCTAGCTTGCAAATAATCCCTATACATCCAGACTTTAATCTATTATTCAGGCATTCATTGGCTATTAAGACAAAATCTAGAATTTGACCACCCCTTACAAAAGCGTTTTGTAGTTTTGAGATTATCTTATCTAAGGCCGCCCCTAACTTGTTTGCAAGCACCTTTGAAATGATTTTGTATAACCCATTTATGAGGCTAATAGGCCTAAAGTCTTTTGCCTTTGATGCCCCAGTCTTCTTCGGAATTAAAGCAATAGAACTAGCATTCAGGCTTTTTAGGAATTTTACGCCCTCAAATAATTCTTGGAACACATTCATAATGTCCTCTTTCACAATCTCCCAACATGTTTGAAAGAACCCCATCGAGAAACCATCTGGTCCTGGTGCTTTATCTTTTGCCATTCTTCTGACTACTTCATTTACCTCAGCTTCCTCAAATGCTCTTTCCAACCATGACGCAGTTTGTGGCTCAATAGAATCAAAACTAAGTCCATCCAAATTTGGCCTCCATCTCTCTTTTTGTAAAAAACTGTTCATAGAAACTTACCACATGTTCCCGAATCACAGGAGCCTCTGTGCATTCTCTATCATTAATCTGCAGCATCTCAATTGTGTTATTTCTCCTATGAGAGTTGGCCACTCTATGGAAAAATTTTGTACTTCGATCCAAAGAAATTAGGAATGGATCTAAGCGAGACCACGTTTGACCATTAGACCATATAAATGGACCTCTTGTGAGTGGGAGATCTATCAGGTTCAAATAAAAAATGAGTTTTGCTACATACATGCACAGTCGCACACTAATCTGTGTACCAATATTGATTTATTCATACTTAAAATTTAAATTAACACTGTTTTCAATAAAATCTACTTTTTAACCAATCACATCACGTTGGTGCACAGATTAGTACACAATTGTGCTTGCAACTATATTTTTCCATAAAAAATACAGTCTGAGAAACCTGTCATGGCTGAGCGAAGGCAGCTATCTCCAGATCTTTCACTAGGGAATCTTGTGATATTAAAATCGCCACCAATGCACCAAGGAAGGTCCCACCAGGTATGTAATCCAGCAATTTCATCCCACAATTGTTTTCTAAAGTTATCAACATTTGGTTCGTAAATACCTGCAAAGGCCCACAAAAAATCATCATCCACCATCTTAAAGGAGCAAGCCATTGTATAATCTCCTACAAACTCTTCCATTTTTTCCATCACTCTTTTATCCCACATCACGAGAATACCGTCTAATGCCCCATTCGAAGCCAAATACACCCAATCTACATACGAGCAACTTTACACACTTCTCACAATTTTTTTGGTCACCAACTTCAGTTTTGTTTCTTGAAAACAAACAACGTCCGCCCTCCAATCCCGAAGCAAGTTTTTTATGCGCTGGCGCTTATTGATCTCATTCAACTCACGAACGTTCCAAGACACAATTTTTGGCTTCATAAAGAAACAACAGTGCCCTTCCCTTTAGATCTATCCTAGCTTGAGCTACCTTCATTTAGTGACCAATTAAGTCTCTTGAGTTCCCTTTGTTTTTTTTATCCAATTTTTTTTTATCTCGCAGATAACCCACCTCAATGGCCATGAGAAGTGCCATAAATTGTTCTTCATACCCCACAAACTTCAATCCCACCACATGTTAAATATCTTTTACCTTGTTGAACACCCAATTCGATGTCTCAAACTCACCTGGTAACACACATTTTAGTGAGAGTGGAGTTCTGTTCCCAGTCTCTACATCCCCTTCCAACAAGTTGCAACTTTCTCATTCAACCACAGAATTCACATTATTTACCTCTCGAGATTCAGGCACCAACAGAATGTCAATACTCTCCCCTGTAGTTCTTTGAGAAAGCCTCGCAATACTATCATCCACGGCCTCCAGGTTCAACTCTTCCCCATCTTCCGAAATTAATTCAAGGTGCTCCACCGTGGCAGAAAGTGCCTCACTCTGAGGGGTTTTCGTTTCCATGGATGGAATCGGCAATCTCTGTGCACAAATGTCAGGGAAGAATGAAGATAGATGAACAATTTCAGATAAATCCTCATTACGTGATAGTAAAATTTGCTACTCCATCATCACCGGCATTTTCTGTTCCACCTGCAGAGGAGTCACCATCGCCGGCATTGAGTGAACCACCTCCCTCAAACTACTCTGCGACATACCCAGCCTGACGTTGGTCTCTGAGGTGTTCTCCTCTGCCAACTGTCCCGTAGAGGTTTTTGCTACCTTCGCCAGATTCGTTTGTTCCATCGCCGGCATAGGTGGTCATGGCTCCATGCCATCAACCTCACCTGAGGCCTTAGCTCGCTGCCTCCAGACCGTCGTATTTGGTAAGGGCCTCTAGGCTCCATAATTGTTAACAGCCTTCGATACCAAACTGAGCCCGTAAATCACCCGTCCATTAGAAGCCTGCCCACTAGGCCCGTTCAATTCAGCTGCCAATCCACTTGCAACCTGCCCGTTAAGTCCAGCTGAGTTAAGGCCATAATTCATAGGCTGCTTGCCCTTAGATGTAGGCAAGCCCCTCGATCCTGCACAAGGCCCATCGTCTGGGCCCACGCCCAGATCCACCCCATTATTATCCTCGACTTGTTTCTTCAACCAGTTTAGTTTTAGTTGTAAGTCTCCCAACTGGTTCTACATTTCGGTCATTACCCGAAGGTAAGTATTCTACCAACACCATGAACACAACCCACAGGTTTGAGCACCTCTGTGCTATGAAACCGCCGAGCTTTGGCGAATCACCAAGCCGTGGTTAAGTCCAGTCTCATCTTCTTAACCAACTTCCACCCTTTTTCCGTGATTAAAACCCATCGGCCTTCACCACAAACGATTTCAGTTCTATCACTAGAGTCTTCGAAAACCCCATTAATCTTATTAAACACTCAAACTCGCACAATCAAAAACTCTATCATCACCATCAAGGAAAATTTTACGAGGAAAAAAAAAAGTACGGAGAGAAAATGTATTGAGAGAACAGGTAGAACATAAGAAAATCTATATGAGTTCACACCTGATATAAAAAGCTTCTATATCAGCTAATGTGTAACCACAGTTTATCTGTAACTCCAGGTATCTAGCTGTAATCACGGTTTTCTTCAGCCATAAGTGAGGGCATTCAATAAAATTGAAGTACTGTCCTCTTTATTAAAAAAATAAAAAAAGAATAAGTTCTGACCATAGGTTTTATATCCATTTTTTCCCTTAAATCATCTGGTGTGGTAACCACATACACATTAGCTGATATAGAAACGTCATACAAAGATAACTAAATTCTCCAATAACCCAATGCAATAAAGATTGTTAAATAAAATAGACCATCTGGATCATTCAAAGTCTGCATGACCAACTTACTTGTGCTCAGACTCATCTTGGATGAAAGCATGAAGTCCTTCCACAGCTAAGGAGAATGACATAAACAAAAGAAACAGCTGTCTAAACAAACAGCAGAATTGAAGTATCCGCATGTTAGATAAAATAATGTGTCAGTATTAATAGTTTAGGATGCAAAGTGCAAAATGCCTAGTAGTTAGTGGGTGTCAATTGTATTTTTCTTTCAATAATTGATTAATACTTTTGATGCCAATTCAAATTTGAAAAATAATATGAAATTTAATATGTGTGAGAGAGAGAAGAGAGAGAGAGAGAGAGAGAGAGAGAGAGAGAGAGAGAGAGAGAGGAAAGAACAACAAAGGAGACTTCTTCATGAAGAGAGAAACTGAGAACAACCAAATATCTGCCTAAAAGGAAACTTACTGCATATAATATCATTGGTGTGATTTTCTTTTTAAAAAAAAATCAAACATAGGTACACATTATGTGAAAAGACTTCCTCCTCTTGTATACGACCCATGTACTTGGGCTATGCCTTACCTTTTTTAATAAAATTATTGTTTACCTATCAAAGAAGAAATGATTTCCAGATTTGTTTCATTAAATCTCCACCTCTCTCCATTCTAAATCAAATTTGATCATGTCAAACGCGCTCAAAACACAAACTTAGCATCTAGGACAGACAGGAAATATTCAAAGATGGTGGCAGCTTTGGAATATTACAGAAATTTAAAATCAGTATCAGTGCCCAAAACAGAGTCAACATTATTCAAAAATTGAAGTGCCCTAGATACTTTGATTTTACAAAGCATCATATTAGGTCATAATGATTTTCTTTTTCTCATCTGATTATGCAATAATAGCGATGAAATGGATGATGCCAGATACTTACAGCATTTGTGAAAGCAGACAAGGCTTCTAGCCTCTTGTACCTGAAATAGAGAAGAAGAACGAATATTCAAGCTCATACCAATAAACATTATTAGTAGTTTAAATGACATCATGGGAAGACAATCTGATGCATTTCCAGAAGATACATATTTCCCGGCAAGACAAGGATATTGGGATGAAAGAGAGTTTTTTTTTTTTAATTTTTTTTTAACAAGAGAAAGAGAGTGAACTGTTATAATAATAAAATAAAATTCAAAAAAAAAAAAAAAACTAGAAACGACCCAAATGAAGAACTAGAGCAATAAATTGACAAAGTGACAAAATTGGATTTATTCAAACAAATTCAAAGATAAATCCGGTTTAATTTTTATTGCAATGAGGACAGTTTCTTATCTCACCCATAAGTGTAAACTCTATCAGGCTGTTTTCTTGAGGCAGCCATTGCAAACAATGAAAATGTCAATAGACCACAGCCAAATGTTAAATGAAAGGCGTCAGAGACTAAACCTGAGAAGACACCGGCAACCAACACAAAAGTACATTAATATTAAAAAACACAGGGAAAGCTTAGAGATAATGTCATAAACTAAAAGAGAGTAATGAAATTTCAAATCAGCAGATATTATCATCCCAAAAAAGCTTACTAACTAGTTGTCTTCCAATTTACGGACCCAAAAAAGGATCAAGATACCAAGTATATATGAAACAATTATGCTTACTGGAAACAGTAGCTTTCGCGATACTTGGATTAGGGATGTGAAGGTTAACCGACTCTTGAAAGGTATCCTCCCTCTTGAAAGGACCCAAATTCGAGGAAACAAAAGAAGTGAGCTGCCGAGTAGTGACAACCCAAATTATGGTTTTATTTTACTTCTCCTATGTCTTCTAACTGGGGTTTTAGACAAAAGGAAAATCGTAGCTTATAGGAACATGATATACACGTATCGAGTATGTAAATAATCCGCTAGAGAACGCAAAATAATCAAATAGAAATCGCAATACGAAGGCAAAGAGGGGTTCTGACCTACACGGCCCGTAAACAGCCCGATAACTAACTCTGTGGTTGAATACGCCACGTTAAGCGAAATCATCACGAACAATCTCTTCATGTACCTATTTCCGGACCTCATGATTCGCAAAATAGAAAATACAAACAACATAAACGAGAATTTCTGGGCTGATCCGTTTCCTTCACCAGAATACTTGTTGCTTTCATCTAAAGAGTAGAAGAGCCCAGTCGGAATGTCTATGTTCGAAACGCTCCGAGCAAGCAGAGGCTTTGCCGGGTCGTTCAGATTGATCGAAACAGGCGTGTGAGGCTCCCGCGCTTGGTCAAATGAAGCTTGGCGCGAAAACGCCAATCTCCGATCGCTCACGCTGAGACCGAAACCCGTGTTCCATGAATTCTGGGACTCTTTCTCCGATGGATAATAATACTTGAATGAATCGCTCTTCTCCATTCTGACACCCCCAAAAATCCGATTTTCAGACCCAAAACCCCTTATTTTGCAAGAACAAGAAAGCCCTAATCCACGATCAGAATTGAAGTAGCCTTCAAATTATACCGACCAACATGAGAAGGGCAGAAGCTGAAAAAATAGAGCAAAAAATCTAATTTAAAACCATATTATAGCTTCAAACGAAAGTCTCGAAAAATGACCCAAATTGCACGCTGAGTCGCTGACGTTGGAAATCGAGGCTCGCGAAGACTCCGAGTCAAAACTAGCAAACCGCGTTGCATGTTTTGAATCGTTCCGAGTCGTCAGATTAATTATCAATGTGTCGTCCCCCCAAAACGCTGGGCAACAAATACGCTAAAAAAACGTTTGGTACTAAAAATATAAAAAATAAAGCAAAACAAATGAACCAAAAGATCTGGAAGTTATAAATTGATAAGAGAAATCCTTAGGACCGGTCGGGCTGGTTATACTCAAATAACAGCCAACCAATCACAGCTCGACACGTAATACTTCCACCGAGACGTTCGTGTACCAGCATTACATGTGAAACAGATTTGGGCGTTCAGAATTTCTTTCTTCGCAATATTCAATCCATCTCCAAGCGTCCTCTTCAAGCCTTCACGATTTCTCCACCAAGTAGCCCGACCGTCGTCGACCTCTCCTATTTCCCAGCCGTGGCTCGTGATTTCGGGCTGAGATTTATCCAAGCCTCGCGATTTCTCCACAAAGCTCAGCCATCGCAATTTCTCCACGAAGCTCAGCCAACTTGTTTAGCACTGAGATGAATAAACGTACAATTTGTCTGTGCTACAAGCCTACAATTTATCATATACATTTATTATCGATGAATAAACGATCTGTTTGTCTAGGAACTGTAATCCCTTCATATTTAATCCCAATATTCAGACTTCCATTAGATGGATTAGGGCGGTGCAATCAAGTCGGAAGAGAGGGACAGCGACGTCGGCGTCGGCTTCAGACTGAGAAGGGTGCGATTCTGACCTACATCTCCGTCGGCTTCACACTCAGATGGTTGAGTCGGCGTCGCCGTCGGGCTGAGATTGCGGGCTTCAGCCTCGTGCTGGGATGCAGGGGTCTGTCGGCGTCGAGCTGAGATGGGTGTCGTGCTGGGATGCGGGGGTCTGTCGGCGTCGAGCTGAGATGGGCGTCGTGCTGGGATGCGGGGGTCTGTCGGCGTCGAGCTGAGATGGGCGTCGTGCTGGGATGCGGGGGTCCGTCGGCGTCGAGCTGAGATGGGCGTCGTGCTGGGATGCGGGGGTCCGTCGGCGTCGAGCTGAGATGGGCGTTGTGCTGGGATGAGTCCGACAGCGTCGGTGATGAATGGGAGAAGGGCTTATGCGAGAAGGGGAGAATGGCATAAGGCAAACGGAGGAAGGGGCTATACGAATTGATGATTCCCTGTGGTGGAGTGCATTTGTTTTACATTGGTTTTTCTTACGTGGCATAAGATGAATGGAGGGCTGATTTTATCTGATTTACAGCCCGACCGGCGTGAAGCGCCTCTGAATTGATAAAGCCCTCGTCTACGTATGGGTAGTTCTATTAATGTATTGGCAGTTTGAAATACTGTTGGAACTTTTATTAATATATTAATTAGGCTGGTTTGGATGTTGGAAAAAATTTTATTTTAATATTTAAATTTAAATATTTTTTAATTTTTTTATCTAACTATCACAATTTTTTTAAATTTTTAAAAAATATATAAAAAATAATTCAATTTTTTCAAATTCTAAAATAAAAATTATATTTTAACCTTCTTTTAATTTTATAATTCTTTTATTCAACTTTTTCTCTTTCATTTTTTAAAATCCTATAAAAATTTTAACTCGTATCATTTCACTTCTATTTATAAATTATATCACTACTATTTTACAGATTTCACATCTCATTTCATCTGTGTAACCAAATGAAACTTTAAGCTAGTTTGGATGTTCAAATAAATCGTATCTCATCTCAACAGTCCAATATCACTCCAATACAAATACTTGTAAATTTTTATTTTTCATAAAATCATTATAAAATTTTCAAACTTTCAAACAAATAACAAAAACTAATTAAATGTTTTCAAATCTCAAACTAAAAATAATATTAAAAATCTATATTTTAACAATATCTTACTTTTATAATATCTTTATTCAATTTTTTATTTTTTTTCTCAAAACTCCATTAAACATATTAACTGAGATCATTAGACTACTATTTACAAATAATTTCACTACTATTTACAAATTTTTTATCTCATCTCATTTCAGCATTCAAACGAAGTAAGTTAGAGTTATTTTCATGTATTGCATCGAGTGCAACTTCCATTTATTGGTTTAACATCGATGATCTAATGGGATGCTTGGGGAATGAGATGATATTAGAATTTTGTAAATAGTCGTAAGATAGTTTGTGAATAATAGTAAGATAGTTTATGTATTTACTAGGTTTTGAAAAAGAAGAGAAAAAACGTTGAATAAAAAAATTATAAAATTAAAATATTATTATAATATAATTTTGTTAATATTATTTTATTATTTAAAAAAGTTGAATCGTTTTTTATTTTTTGTTTGAAAGTTTGAGAAATTTGTAATGATTAATTTGAAAATTTTTTAATAATTAGTTTGAAAGTATTTATGCTTAAATGATGTTTGAGAAAGAAATGAGATGAAATAAAAATTGTTTCAAAACATTCTCTTATGAGAGGTTTAAATAGTGAATTGGGATAAAATAAAAGTTAAAAGTTGAAAAAGATATTGTTATAATATTATTTTTTAATATTATTATTATTTTGATATTTGAAAAAAATTAAATTACTTATTATATTTTGTATGAAAATTTGAAAAAATTGTAATAATGAGTTGAGATAAATTGTGAAGATTTTTATGTTCAAACCAGGCCTTACAAATATTTGAATCTTTGATGTTGAATGATCATCTTGCTTCTTTTTTCTCACTTTTCCTAAAATAGTTCAGTAGTAGTAGGGATGTAAAGAATTCAGTCCGGATTAGAAAAATCAATCGAATACGATTGAACTCCAAACCGATCAGTCTCGGTTCCATAAATTATGGATCGAAAAAATTCGGCCAGTTTTGGAGTTTATAAATTTTGTACTAGACCAGACCGAACTCGTATAAATATTTTTAATATATTATTTTTATATAGTAATTATATAAGTGAATAATGTAATTTTTATTTAATTTATTATCATTGATTATATAAAATAGCTTTTTAATGAATTAGTTACATAATCCACATTAATAATTCACTTGATTTTAATTTAGTAATTTAAATAAATTTTTTATTAATTTATTTAAAAAATAATTATGTAGGACCGAACTGATAGCTACTGGTCCTTATGGATGTTCGATTCAGTCCTATTCGGAGAAAATGATGGAAAAAAAAATGTCAATCCATCACCTTTTTAGATCAGATCAGACCGATTTACACCCCCAAGTAGTGGCATTAAAACCATACCAACCTTTCTTCGCCAATATATATATATATATAATGTACACATTTATATAGAACTAATATATAAAGAAGAACTATATATACAAAATCTAAATATACAAATCTTTCACAATTATTTTATAACAAAAATAGACCTTATCATAAAAATAAAAATAAAAATGTAAAATTCACTTTTCTTGATGGTAACCACTTTTTAAAAAAAGACTTGATATAATACTTCTACGTTTAAGATTTGTCCCCAACCTTACCCTACATAAATGTAGTTGAAGGAACAAGCTTCGTTCCATGAAGGCAAGAAGTACACCATTCTTTTGAGTCTTTGACTATAGTGGCTTTGACTGCAAATTCAATTAAGGCGGCAAACTTTTATATTATTCAATATTTATAATTATTTATTATTCTATAATATTTTATTATTATTATTCATATCCTATCAACTCACTGCTCAAACGTAGGCTAAGCTTATTTTACAGTTAAGACTATTCATCCGAGTCAGGTTCTACCCGGCCTGAACTGATATCTGGATAATCGGAATTCCGACTTCGGGTTCTAGCCCAGATTAAATCCGAGTTGAAACCAGTCTTGCAAAATCCAGACCTGTCCGATCTGGGTTATCGAACCCAAGTACGAGTTTAAAACCCCGTACCCAAATTTAATGCTTACTTAAGTTTTTACTTTCAGGTCAAAACATATGCCACACCCCCCACACAAAAATTGTTTCAAATCTCTCTCTCTCTCTCTCTCTCTCTCTCTCTCTCTCTCTCTCTCTCTCTCTCTCTCTCTCTCTCTCTCTCTCTCTCTCTCTCTCTCTCTCGTTGAAACCCTAGTCTCCGTCACTCTTCATCTGCCGATCAAAGCTTTTTTCCTCGTGGTCATTGTCTTTAATGTTTTCGCTCTCTCGTCGACTTCTACAACCCAAGGTGGATTTTGTTATTTTTTAAGATTCCTTCAATGGGTTTGCTTCAAATGCATTTCATATTCATTTGGTTCTTCTCGTTCTTTCTTTCTTTTTCTTTATTTGTTGTGCATGCTTTCACTCTATTTGGTGGAATTTATCCATTTTGTGAATGCTTTAGAAAGTCTCTTCTTTGGCCTTGGATTTTTGGAGTTATAACGCAAATCTGACTAGCATTGTTTTAGGGTCATTACACTTGTTATGTTTCTCTGTTTCTTTTCTGGAGTTTCTTGAAAAATGTATTCATACTTACTTTTTCTATTTTTGATGAAGCTTGCAGGAGTTCTGGGACCGCATGGATTTGTTTGTTTTTGTTGTGGTTCTTTTGGTTTTTTCTCTGTATGTATGAAAAACATTGTTAAGCACCTCAATTCACTGTGAAAGACATATTCCCTAAAAAAAACCTAATTGTGAAAATACTTGTTGTCTTTTAATTTTGTGATTATATTTGGTTATTCTCCTGATATATAGATATTAGTTTAATGATAGAATAAATTATTAGTTGATTTGAGCCTTACATATCAATATCGGGTCAACCTAATAAACAAATCTTGTATGTAATGGGGAGGATAGTGTTGAAGCATAAGGTGCTTGTATAGGAAAGTAGGGTTGTTAGCCTTAATTCTTCAATGTATTTGCTGGTTTGTGAATGGTTTCAATCAATATGATGCAAAATGTTTTGACAAAAGTACAAACAACAAACTAAAATACATACTTGTAGTTACTCAAATATGTTTATGCCCATTATTTCAAATAATAAAATGGACTTAATAGGTACGTGCCATTCCATTTAATAGGTACATCATGAAACAATTTTTAGAAATAATTTGATGGACCATTTTAACCTCTATGCAAATATAAGACCCATAAGGAAACCAATCAAGTGAATACTTCTTTTATTTCCTTTTTAAGCATGATGTGAGATATCAAATGTATTGTTTGGTGGTAGCATTTTTCTTCCCAAAAGTTTTGCAGCTGACATCTTTGGTTTATTATTTAAGTGTCTTCCTTTTGTTACCTAGTGTTTCTAATCGTGAAGTATTGAGACCTGTTGTTGACTTGTCATTCTTTTTGTTATGAATTGTGAGGAACATAACTTGAAAATGTAATTTATCTTGTTGTTTTATAAAGAGAAGAATTGTAATTTATCTTAAGGTGAGTTTTGTTCTCATTAACAATTTTGGTGTGAGATTAAAGACTATATAGTTTTTCTAAGTATTCAAAAAAAAAAAAAAAAATTTTACGGGATCCTTTTTCAGTCAGATCACTGGAAGTTGCTTCTTAGTGTTTAATTAAATCATTAATGGAAGACCATGCTAATGATTTTGTAATTCATATATTGTAATTTTGTATTTTCTAATGTAATGTATAAATAACAAAATAATGTAATATGTAGTGGATTGCATGCATTTTAGTTTTTCATTTTTATATATTTTTATTATTCTAAACAATGTTAGAATTATACTTTTTAATATGACTCAGAAAAAGTTTTCATAAAATATAGGCTTTTATATAAAAAGTATGATTTTCAACATTATTTTTAATAAATATTAGCTTTTATATAAAGAGAATTATGTTCTTCAACATGAATGTTTCTTGAAAAGTCTTTAATATAAATATAGGCATTTGAAAAAAAGGCTTTTAAAATGAAATATGGACCTTTATGATGGAATAAAATAAAAATAAAAATAAATAAAAAATAAAAAATTGGGTATACCCGGATATATCCATGCTGGAATCGAGTCTAGATTTAAAGTTTATGTTCTGGGCTGAATATATCCGGATACGTAGTCCGATACTCGATTGAACACCCCTATTAAATTACAGTAGGGGTGTGCAAATTTCTGAAAATTTCGACTCCGACCGAATTCCGTTCCGAATCCGACTCCGACGAAGTCGGAATTTTCAAACAACGGAGTCGGAATCGGAGGCACTCCGAAAATGGGGTTGGAGTCGGAGTCCATGTTTACTCCGAACTCCGACTTTAAAAAAAATTAAAAAACAAAGATTCAAAACGACGTCGTTTTGAATCTTTGTTCCCCCCCCCCAACTTAAACGACGACGTTCCTTGAAATAGGAACAACGTCGTTTGATTCGTGGTTTTAAACCTATGCTACGGCCATCCCCCTTTCTTTTTCATTTCGTCTATCCCGAATCCCCAATCCCTTGCTCAGTGACTCAGCCGCTGGCCGCTCCTTTCTTCTTCTCCATTCTTCTTCATTTCGTCTTCCAAATTCCAATTCCTAATTCCCCTTCATTTGTTCTTCGTGCTGTCTTCGAAAGAATTGAATATGTGCCGCTGCCGCTGCCCACAGCGCCGTCTTCACAGAATCACTGTGCCGCTGCCCACGCCCCACGGCTCCACGCCTCACTCGAGTCACTCCTAAGTACAAAATCACGAAATTACATCCACTTAGGGTTAGTATTTTCTTTATATTATTTATTCTCATAGTTGGTACTTGGTAGAGCTTTGGAAGATGAATCTGTTGAAGGAAGTCTTCCGGGAACATGAGGTTGAAAGTATATTAAAAATACCAGTAAGCATATTTGATAGTGAAGATAGATTGGCTTGAAGATGAACTATAGATGGGAAGTTCTTGGTTAAGACTTAAGAGTGCTTACGGGTGGTTTGGCTTTTAATCTTATTTGCATTGCCATGAATTAGCCAATAGATTGCTTGTAAATCTTGCCTGTTGTTATGTGCATAAGCTTTCTGTCAAATAGCATGTGGGATCTAAGGATTTGTTATTATGAATTCAGCAAGCTATGGTACACGCCATGTTCTTGTTCTTGCTGACTTTCCACCGAGTACTAAGACAATAGAGCTAGAGAAGCTATTTCTGGACTTCATAGATTGTGGATTCGTTATTTGCTGGGTTAACGATACAACTGCACTTGCAGTATTTTGAACGCCTGCAATAGGTAATTATATCTCTAATAACAAGTTTACAATATTGGACTTGATAAAGTAATTAAATATCAAGGAAACATCTTTCATTCGATAGTATTTTGTCACAGCTCGACATGCTGTTTTCTCATTTATCAGTGGTGCCCAATTTGTATTGTAATCATACATATAATAGGTTGCAGAATGGTATACGTTGAAATTTATTGGTTGGAACTAAGATTGTTTGCAGTTTTTACTCTGATCTTCTCATTTGTTTTTTTTAGTTAAAATTTGTATGAATATGATTTATTTTTTGGTGTCTTCATGTCTATATGTTAGTAGATACTGTTATTTTAGCTATTATTACAGGTTTGGAATCATCTATTTGATGCATTCCAATATAGGAGAAAAATAATTGTGGGAAAATAGCCATTTTAATAATAATTAATCACTGAATAATCAATAATATTCACCCACTCAATTGGTGGTAGGTCTGGCAGCGAGGAGTATCCGAAATGTGCTTGAAAGTTTATCTTGCTTTTTCAAAATTTAGGCTAAAAATGAGTTAAATATATTTGTAATAGGCAATTACAAAACAAGCCAGCTTAGTTCACAATACTAGGAAGGGTGGAGACTAGGGCCCTAAAATTATATGCACTCATATTTTTGGGAAGATTAAAAATTTGTGTCCTAAATCTAGGAATATAAATTACCTAACTGAATAATCTAAAAAAATCTATATATTTCTTAAAATTCGAACTTTGATCCAAAAAGTTTCTAAATCCAAAAAATATTTTTCTAATGCTCATAACGTGCAACTTTTCTTCATCCTCCCCGAGCCCCTTTAATCCTTGCTAAGTCTCTGTAGTTTTCTTTCTTTTACTTCACGTCTCCCTCATTCTCTTGATTTCTGCCTCCCCTTCCGTTCTACCCCAAATACCTTTTAAGCTTTAGGAGGCGCTTGTTAAAAAAAAAAAAGTCTCTAGTTTTTTTTTTTTTTTTTTTTTTACCACCATAATTTCAAAAAAGGAAAAACCACTGCATGTTATTAACAATCATTTATTACTACAGATCTAAATTATGCATCCCTAGGTTGATGAACATATTTAGTATATTTTCTGCATCTTGAAATATGAATGGGAATCGACTGGGAGGATCACAGATGGTACATATAAATCTAGGCAAGGCTGCCACAAAATGATCTGAGATTTCGTCATGTAACCTCCACAAAATCGACTGAGTGCTTTAGATCTATTGTATGTACGCAGGCACGAGTACTAGTACTACAACTTGGTGAGTGATAGAGATGTATGATCTGAATATTCAAGTGGTATTGGTTTAGGTAATCTTAGGATATTATTCAATCTTGTAAAAAGGAAATAGAAGAAAGAACACATGCATTAAAACAAGGTGATTGCAGAAAATATGTTTAGTTACTGTATTCAAATATGGTGAATGTGTAGAGAAAATATGTGAGAAATGGTCATCCTAACTTCTCTTGTTTCTCAAGAACGGCTCTGTTTTGTACTAGCAGAATTTCTTTTTAAGTCAAGCTTTTGCATTGAAATACCTTTAGTTTTTGTTCTATGCTTGTGCCTTCAAGTTTTTTATTTTTCTATTTATATTAACTATTTATTTTATTTTATTTTTGATAGATATGAAAACTTCACCTAGTGGAAGGTCAGAAGGGAATTCAAATGCCACAATCCTGTCACCGACATCGAGATCTAGACCCACTTCTAAAGCAGCTACATCTTGTGCAAGTAGCAGATTTCCCATGCCAGTAGACATAGAAGATAAGGATGAGTTTAATGAGGATGGGGAGATGAGTATTGGGGATCTACCACCTCCATCTGCAACTCCATCTCCACGAAATAGGAACAAAAGGTCTTGGACCTGGGATCATTTCACCAAGATCCCTAGTAATCGTGAGAACCCACAGGCGAGATGCCACCACTGTGGGGCACTTTGTGGATGTCATTCAAAGAAGCAAGGCACTGCTGTCTTAATAGCCCATCTTGGGGGTTGCCAACGACATAAAATGTCGAAGGGAGAGTCAATCACTGATCAGACCAAGTTCAGTTACGAAGCTTCTACGACCACTGATGGTACACAGATTAAGAAAATGGTCATCCCTCAATACAATGAGAAATTGGTGAGGGATATGCTTACAGAGATGATAATTGAAGATGAGATGCATTTTACCACAATCGATAAAAGAGGCTTCCGAAAGTTTGTCAAGACTATTGAGCCACGATTTCTATTGTCATTACGGTATACGGTGATGCGGGATTGTATGAAAAAGCATGCAAAATAGAAGGCGGAGATGAAGAAGATGTTCACTACCACTAGCCAAAGAGTGTCATTTACGACTGACACATGAACTTCCATACAGAACATTTCCTACATGTGTATCACAGCACACTATATTGATAGTGAATGGAATTTGAGAAAACGGATTATTGGGTTCAAAGAAATTATTGATTTTAAGGGAGCATCAATTGGGGCACTGATGAATGATTGTTTAAAGGAATGAGGAATTCAAAAGGTTTTATGTATTGCAGTTGACAATGCCAGTGCCAATGACACCGCAATTGAATGGTTCAAGAGGAATACGAGTATGAAAGCTGATGTCATCTACAACCACCAATTTATTCATGTTCGATGTTGTGCTCATATCCTCAACCTGATTGTCAGCAAGGGGTTAAAAGAGGTTGACGATTCCATTACCAGAATCTGCAACATTGTGCGGTAGGTGAGGGCTTCCCCTCAAAGGCTGTCAAAGTTCAAGGCAATAGCAAGCCAGCTTGGAATTTCATGTTCTAAGACATTGTGTTTGGATGTTCCGACTCGATGGAACTCAACATACGTTATGTTGGATGTGGCACAAAAGTACCAAAGAGCATTCAAGCAGATGGAGGTCGAGGATGGGGCACTTAAGTATGCTTTGTTGGAGCCTGCAGGAAATGGGCTTGGTGCGCCAGACACACATGATTGGACTAATGTGGGGTACTTTGTAAGATTTTTACAAGTTTTTTATGATATGACTATGCAGATATCTGGATCCGCATTTACAACTGTAAACTTATTCTTCAGCGAGCTCTCAGAGCTTCACTACCACTTGCAAGAAGGTTGTATGGGTTCATGTGGATTATTATTTGGTATGGCTATGAGGATGCAGGCCAAATATGATAAATATTAGGGGGATGTTGAGAAAATAAATAGATTACTTTTTGTGGTTGTGATCTTTGACCCCCGATATAAGTTGGCCTTAATAGAATTTTGGGCAAATTCCACAATGGGGGCAGTGAAGGCTGCACGATTTATTACAGCGCTTAAAAGGGATCTTGATGACTTATATTCTCACTACAACAATAGTGGTCAGCCTTCATTCGCAGCGGGCACCTCACACTCGAGGCCGACACCTCTATTCGATGATCGCAGCTCAGATGACTCATTAAATCTACCTCGTTGAGGTTATAATATTGTGAATCAGTATCATCAGCTCATTGCAACGAGGAATATTATGCAGTGTACTTCTGAGATTGAACGGTATTTTATGGAAGAGGTCGAGACACCTAGCGAATCATTTCAGCTTTTAACTTGGTGGAAGGTTAATTCCACCAAGTATCAGATCATTTCTCGTATTGCCCGAGATGTGATGGTCATTCTAATCACTACGGTTGCCTCTGAGTCAGCATTTAGCACTGGAGGTTGAGTATTGGATTCTTATCGGAGTTCATTGTCACCGTCAATTGTGGAGGCCCTCGTTTGCACATAGAATTGGTTAAGTGATAAGCCCATTAGACTAGATACCATTGGCTTTGATGCTGATAGCTATAAGCTTAAATCGGGTAACTTCGTTTGAGTATTTCAATTGATTTATTTAATTCTTTTTATGATTTCATAAATCTATTAACCTTATACTTTTTATGATTTCATAGATATAATTGTGAACTCTAGCATACTTGCCGATGACTGATACTTGGAGTGTGGCTAAGTTGATAAACTCGCGATTAAAAAATATTGGTGAGAAATGATAATCATTTTTTTCTGAATCATTTTTTTTCTTTTTATTGATTGTGACTTTTTATTTTAATTTCAGGTATCACCAACGACAAACCACGATGTATTGAAAGATGTTTTGGAACACCTCTGTATTGGAAGATGTATTGGAAGATGTTTTTATTTTGGTATTGGAAGATGTTCGGAATAGCATTTAAACTATTATCAATGTTTTGAACAATTGTATAAGAGTTTCTTAAAGATGTAATATGTATTATATATATATCACTTTTGTTTTTTTTTTTAGAACTCAGAATCGGAATCGGGCGGAGGTCGGAGCCCGATTCCGATCGGAAGCCATCGAAATTCTGATCGGAGTTCCGAACTCCGATCGGAGTCGGAGTCGGAGTGAACTTCCAGTTCCGACTCTAATCGGAGTCAGAGGTCAGAATTGGCGATTCTGACTCTGTTGGAGTCGGAGCCCAGGCCTAAATTACAGCAGTATGTACGTATGTAGCTGGATGACTCAAAAGCTTTCCCCTACATATACCATTTGGTCCAATTGCATGGAATGGTTTTATTAGCCATCTCGCCACCATTTCCTTGCATCCTCAAAGGAGGCTAGATGTACTTCGAACCGCAGAAAATTTTACGAAGGCCAGGCCATCTCGATTATCTTGATATTTTTCATTTTTGTCCGCTGAAAAATCATAAAAAAAATGAGAGGTTCATACTTTCTCTATTATATCCATATGCAGAATTTTTTATTTTATATCTTATACACGCCTGCAAAGGGCATATCTATTGATCCAATCCATAGACTTCCGTCTTTCTCTTCCACTTCAGCAATAGACCTCCATTTATTCCTGCTTTTATCTTCAAATATTTCCAATATTTCACCTTTCTCACTCAATCTCACTGCCAATGCACTTGAGGATCCCATCCATCTAGCTAAGTGCGAATAGGCTTTCATAATGTTGAAAGGAAGCTTAAGCAAAGCATTTCCTATCCAAGGATTGGAAAGAACCAATTCCAATATCCTCCCTCTTCTCGAATGAATTGCAACCCAATATCCTCCCCTTGGACTCCTATTAATATTGTCTGGAAACCCTGGGAGTTGAGCAAAGACTTCAAAAGTTCCGGCTTTTGATGGTTCTAGCCAATACTTCATGATTCTGCAATTAGTGGTCTCTGCAAGTAGAATGTAGTGGCCATTCTCACTCAATACCACACCATTTGGGAAGGAGAGATTCTTTAGAAGAACGGTCACTTGTTTGTTTTCTGGGTCATATTTCATCAGCCTTCCTGTTTTATCTCCACTTAATATCACTGACAGGTAATTCCTGCATGGTTGAGTATCCCCCATCTTACCTTATTAATTAATTCTTTCAGGGGAAAAAAAAGAAGAAGAAAAAAAAAAAGAATTCGTTGCATAACTTGCTTAAATGCAGACATATGGCTGAGTTACCTCCTTTGGTACCGAGAGCTGCTGTCACTAAAATACACCACACCGTGGCGAGGGTCAATGTCCAAGCTGTTGGTGAAGACGAAGTTAGGAGGCTCGTGTACTGCATGTGTTGCCAACTTTTCGGCCACCCCGCCGGCAGGCCCTACGACAAGTAGGCCCATGTAAGCGTCAGCAATATAAAGATCACCCGTGGTGGTGTTGAAGCGCAACCCCAATGGTCGCCCACAAACATGCTCTGTTTGATCGTCATCCCGTGGCCCTCCGCAACCATATCTGCCAACAAATCTACCAATAAATTAATTCGGATTATTTAATCCCATCTCATATCATTATTATAATTTTATCAAAATTTTACATAAAATATAATAAATAATTTAATATTTTTAAATTTTAAAACAAAATTAATATTAAAAAAATAAAAATTTTTAACAAATATTTCATTTCTTTTTATCTAAATTGTATAACTAAATAAAATATCAATCTTTCAACATAAGCTGCTGTACATACTGTATAGTTTTGGTGTACTTTGTGGTCTATAAGAATTTTTTTTTTTTTTTATCCAATAATATTTACAATTTCTTAATAACATATAATTAAATCTATACATATTTTTCTTATCTTATTTGTTTTCTTATTTATGATATCATATTCTTTTACTTTTACTTAACAAGAAAAACACCTTTATGTAGAGATAAAAAAAAGCTAACGACCCGACAGAAAAATACTTGGAATCATAAGTATGAGGCAGTAGTACTCCATGATCCATTTCACCAAGACCACCATAGCTTAACCGTACGGGCAGGCAGCCAGTGTTATAAATGTTACGAGGAAACGTCGGTTGCATGCGCTATTTATCCGTACGAAATAAAATCTTAAAATATTTTAATAATTTTTTTTATAAAAATAAATTTATAAATTCACATAAATTTTTTGTGAAAATGATCAAACTAATTACTACTATTTATATAATAAAATCAACGATGATAAAACTAGCTACTACTATTAATATACAATTTTTATACGACTATTTAATAAAATATTAAAATTTTAAGACTTTTTTGTACTTCTGATTTTGACGTGCTTGAATTTAAAAAGTCTTATTTATTATAAAGTAATTAGAACGTTAGTATTGACTTAATCAAAAGACTACTCAAATATAAAATTTGATAAATTTATTTAAAATACACCTATATTAAATTAGCTAACACATCTCGGATAAGTTTTGAACTATAATAAATATTAATTTTCATTTAAATTTAAAGAGTTACGGTACACTCATCAACCATATATTTTATTTTAATATTATTCTAGTTTAACCAGATTGGCTTTTATTTTTCACATTTGCTTGCATATGCTGAGTAAGTTCTGAAATAAGTTAACTTCGTCCAGTAATCCTTTTCGAATTATTTTTCACCTTCGTCCACTCAAAACTCCACTTTCAAGTCAAAATAATGATGACTTTAAACATTTTAAAGTCGTGATCAAGAAGAAAAATATAAAAGATTAAATACTAGCTAAATATTAAATATTAATATGGGGTACACGAAAGAGATAATAACTTTGTTAACGATCATATATGATTATTAGGGAGAAGAAGAGTTGGTAAAATGTGTTTTTTGGATAATTAAATTGAGAAAAAAATTAATTGGAAATCAATAATTTAAATATCAAATTAAATTATTAATGTACATATGGTTAGTGTATTAATTGTTTAATATGAAAAAAAATTAAAAATATTATTATTAACAAATAATATAATATTATTATTTTGATGAATCAAATAGCTAATTCAATGTAATATGGGATTATAGATATGAACATTTTAGATTTATAGAAGTCAATGTGAATGCTCTTATATGTAGATATAATCTTGGAGTACAATCCATTGTATCTACCACAAAAATTAGAAAAAGAAGCAAACAATAAATTAGCATGGGATCATTAAGTTTGTTCATACCCAAGGTCAAGGGGTAAATTAGAGTGATCGGTACCCTTGGCTAGCAACAACTAACAAGAAGAAACATCTCTATTTTTGGACATATTAACATACATGTATACAGAGATGTTCTGAACTTACATGAAATTCTTTGTATACACGTTTATAGAACAGAACACTTATTAATTAGATTGAAAAATATCGTATAGTTTGGTTTTGAAGAAATATATAAGTAATATATGATCAGAAACTAAAAAAATGGAAAAAAGGGGAAATGAAGATGTAGTTGATCCACAGAGTTTGGGAGGGATTTAAGGAAAAATATAGTTATAAGTGATTTTGCGTACCAATATATGCACCCATCCAACATGATTGGTCAGAAAATTAGATTTTAATGAAAATAATGTCAATTTAAATTTTAAATATAAAGACAGCAGTATTGATGCGCAGATTGGTACCCGAATTTACTTGTACATAACAAAACTTGAGATTTAAAACCAAGAGAAATGCTTGGGATCCCATTATCCCGATAATGGTACCAAGCGTTTATTCCGATACTTTTTTTTTGTGATTAAGCAAGTATTTTTTATTGATGTTGTGATTTTTTTAATATATATATATTTAAGACTATTTTAAAAATTCATGAAAAAAAAAGTAAAACAAAATTATATTAGCTCATTTAGATAGTGAGATGAGATAAGATGCATTGAGATGATTTGTGAACATTAATGAAATTGTTGAATTGAGATTATTTGAGATGGTTTGAAAATTTTATGTGTTTAGATTAGGAAGTGAGATGAGTTAAGTTGTTTTGTAAATAGTAGTGAGATGATATGATTTTTAAAAATTGTGTGTTAGGATTAGTAAATAAGATGAGATGAAATGATTTTAGATTATAAATATCCTGTTTAGTTATACAGATGAGATGAGATGTTTTAAATAATAATAAATAAAATATTGTTATAATATAATTTTTTAATATTAATTTTGTATTAGGATTTGAAAAAATTAAATTGTTTATTATATTTTGTATGAGAATTTATAAAAGTTGTAATGATAAATTGAGATGAAATTTTTGATTTTTTTGTAACCAATCCGGACTAATTTTAAAATAATCTTTATATACATTTTATAAATAATAATAATAAAAAATAAATATTTAGATAAAAAAGTTTCTTTCCATACGAGATGACATCAGATGATTCATTTCTGAAACGAAACGGCCCCTAAATTTGGGTGCCGAATCGGTGAGTGAGTGTAGAGCGATTCTGAAACCAAACAAACAAATTCACATCAACCACATTCAACCAATCTACAAAGCTGGCCAACCACGATACTTACCCTGCTTCGATAACCAGTAAAGATCTGCTTGCAAATATAATTGTGTTCGGTTTATTTCTCCTTTACCCTTCACTCTTTCTTCTACCCTTTTCTGTTTGATCTAAAAGAAAACTAATTACGAACCTTAGGTTATTATACTCGGGAGGAGAGCAAGAAAAAAGGATTTATGCAGGTAGTGTGTAAGAACACGTTTAAGATAAGGTACAGGCCATCAGATAAGGTATGTACCTCTCTGGAGAAGTTACGGCAAAATCGATCCAACGCCGTTCACTTTGCTGCCATTTGATGATTCGGCCGTCAGATACGCCGGTATAGGGCCCACCGCCATGCGGGTCAAAAGCGAAGCTCTCCGGTCCAACTGCACCCTCAATCGGAACAGCTTCAAAACGCCATAAATGGGCATCGACGGCTGAGTCTTTGACGTGGGATGTTGCTTGAGAGGAATATGATCTGCTTCGGTTAAAGGCTATAAAGGCAGAGATGAGGATTACGATGGTTGCTACAAACAAGACTCTCATGCTTGGAGAATTATTTGAAATTTTGAAGGAACGAATTATAAACAACGGAACGGGGTTGTGGAGGAGGGGTGTGTGTCTATATATATATATATAGGAAATTAATAATAAATATGATGAGGGTGAATGTGCGATGTTGAATATTTGCTTGTACTTCACACCAACTAGAGTTATCTTGGTCTGGGTTTGTTGTGATAAAAAAGATTAATTAAAAGAAAATTAAGAACAAAACAGACAATTAAACCATAATTATCATGCCAAGTATGTGACTAGCTCGCTGCATGTTTGACAGCTAGTTAGCTTTTCATTTCTTGGTACACGTGTGCTTTGGAATAATGAGAATTTTGCTAGCATGGTCTAACTGCATAAATTACATATACTTCAAACAAAGTAGGAGGCAGACATGGACTTCAATCAGTTCAGTGTTGGATCAGAAATTAATTAGCGTGTAATTGATGCATGCAATTCCTTACATAATTGTTTTTTTTTTTTCAAGCACACCCCAACATATCATATCCACCCTACATATATATATATATATATATATATCAATTTTCTCATAGATGTTGCTATCTATCAGTATTAAAAGTAGCGTAACTTTATATAGAAAGTCAAAGTTTAAACAGCTGAATCGGGTTAGGTAGCTAGAAATCATAAACAATGAAAAGAAATGAAATTTAAGAGATGGGTACCACTTAATTTTGTTGTTAAGCGAAAGCTACCACACGAATCATAAACGTGAGGGACTTGAAGTTGAGATCAGGTTGATCATCCAAGTGGTGCTTATTGTCTTCACATACGGTATTTTTTTATACGTGGGGGGCGTTGTCATCTTGTCATTTTGTATGATTGCTGAAAGATTGGACACTGTAAATATGTAAATAATATATATATATATATGTATACATATATATATAGGCCAATGCCTTATCTTCTTGGGCTGCAGTTCACTGTTGATAGGATGCGAAGGATAAGATGCCTCTCTTCCTCTTTCAAACGGAATTTCGGCAGATTCGACACATGCAGCTACAAAGCTTGGCTGGCTCAAGACTCAGACGACCAAAAATTTGATGGAAGTGCATGCTTGTTGGTCGAAAAAGTAGGAAAAAAAAAATTTAACTCTAAAGCGAAGTGACGATGAAATTGTCAAGTCAAAGATTAGTTATCATTTAATACTCTTCATAGTATTAGTGATATATAATCTTCGTGGTAACTATTTACGATTAATACTCTTGAGTCTTGACAGAAGGCTAGGTGTCCCTGAACCAACAACTTAATAGAAATGGACAGACAATTACTTCTTCTACAACCATCTCAAAAAAACAAACCACGTTAGCATGCGACAAGGAGTGCACTTGATTTGGGGTTCCTTTCACTCGTGCCAGCATATTTATTTGGGCTTTCGTAATTATTGCGTACGTACTCTCTGCTTATATAGGTATAGATATTGAGTTTTGCTACATACAAGCACAATAGCGCACTAATCTGTGTATTAATACTGATTTATTCATATTTAAAATTTAAATTAACACTGTTTTCAATAAAATCTACTTTTTGACTAATCACATCACATTGGTGCACAGATTAGTGCACAATTATGCTTGTAACTATATTTTTCCATAGATATTTCTTTTGGATTCCAAGCACAATTTCGCAGTCGCTAGTCTTGGATTTCCTTTTGATTCTCAGAAAGATGACTACCAAGGAAATCAGAGTGGGGGAGTTCTTATCATTCAGGTTGGAGTCGGAACGCTGAATTGTGTATGCGTTAATTAGGGTGGTTGGAGGAGAAAGGCTGAAGTGACTGAACTATCAAATTCGGACAAGTTGGTTAGGACTTTGTCGCAATAAATAAGAGCAGTGCTACACGTGGAGCCGGTTCGATAAGTGTAAATAGATTTTTTTAATTCATTTTTGTTATTCTTACGTTGTAACTTCAGCGCTTTTTAACCCTTCTCCTTATTATTTATTATTTTATTATTATTTTTTACCTATTTTTTACTATTATTCACAACTCTACTCAATACTCAAACCCACTTTAATTTTTTTAAAAGGGAAATCCAGAACATTATTTAAAAGCATTTCTTTAATCACTAAATTAAATATATATATATATGTATATAGTGTCGGGACCCACCTATCCGCAGTGGTAGCATTTTTCTATAAATAACTTCTACCCAAAAGGAAATCGGTCAAGATTAATGGGATCAGGATGAATCAAGGCTTTATGGAAAAGAAATAAAGGTGTTGCACTCTTTTCGATTTATTCAGGAATGAAATGAAGCGAGACATATAAAGTGTCTTCACTTTCCATATAACTTCGATGCAAATGTCACTTTAAAATTAAAAGGCACAATATGGTACAAATTTAGACTGAAGTAACTGAGCAAGTTTAGAGTCGGGGCCCAAAAAAGGAAAAGCCGAAGCCGCAAATAAAAACCATGCTATCCGCAACATCAAAGCCGAGATACAGAAAGCCAATATGCTAAACTCAGTGCAAATTATAAATGCCTAGAAAAGGCATCAACACTGATCCAATCCACAGCTTCCCATCCTTCTCTTCCACTTCACTAATAAACTTTAGAGTCTTTCCCTCACAGTCTTCCAAAACTTCCAAGATTTTCCCTTCCTCACTTAATTTTATAGCAGTGGCATGGGCCTTTCCTCCTATCAATAGTGAGTGCAGCTGCTTGAAGCTGAGTGGTAGCCGTAAGAGTGTTTTTCCAACCCATGATTTATACAGAATCCACCTCGCCAAATGTCCTTTTTTAGCATGCAAGGCTACCCAAAACTCCCCTCTTGAGTTACGTCTTACATTATCCGGGAATCCAGGAAGCTCAGCGAAAATATCAACATTCCCAGCATTAGGACCTTGAAGCCAAAGCCTAAGGATACGACAGGTAGTGGTTTCAGCCACTAGCACAAACGACCTGTCAATGCTCAATGAGACACCATTCGCAAAAGCAAGGCCTTTAAGTAAGACCGTTACGACTTTGCTTGATTTATCGTATTTGAATAACCTGCCTGTCTTGTCTCCACTCAAGATCGATGACATGAATTGCCTGCAGACCAAAATAACCACAACATGCTTAAGCCTTGATACCTTTTCTTGAAAGCTAAAAACCCCCCAAAAAATCAAGTTACCTCCTCTGGAAACTTGTGCTTGAATCTGTGAAATAAATCACATCTTCGTGCTCATCAATATCCATATCATTGGTGAAGCGAAGGGGCTGGCCTTCAACTTCTGTGACCACTTGAGTGGCAAGACCACCACCAGGCCCTACTACTTGAAGACCCAAGTAGGCATCAGCGATATAGAGATTTCCAGTTTTCTTCTCAAACCGTAGCCCTAAAGGTCTCCCGCACAAATGCTCCAGTTCAGGTGCGAATGGACGAAAACACTCCTTCCTAGGAAAAATATAGGTTTAAGTCTATCAAAATTGGAAATTTTATAGGTATTCTATAAATGAATGACATCACGAGCAACTTATTGATGAGTCCGCAGCTGCGAGTTGTGCCTGCACGGCTTGAAACCTATTCAGAGAACAATTCAGGCACATTCTCATCCCATTTGAAGGAAGTTACACATTTATGAGCTTAAATAACTCCTAAAGTTCTATAAAATCTAATACCAAATCCACCTCTGCATCAAGAAAACATGAAAAGTAGAACCCCATGGTGACAACTTCACCTCAATACGGGCCAACCTGATAGAGCATGTATTATCCAACCAGGGAAGCAGTATCAGCCAATTTTACAGAATTAGAACTAAAAAAACCAAAACAATGCCAGGGGAAGGGGTTATAAATTTTGTGGGACTACACTCTAAGTACATATATGGCTCAACATTCCTTAAACGTGGGAAGTAACTGGTGTTGTCTGAATTCATTCAGTATTTTCAAATCATTATTAGTGGTGATGCTAACATGAATTGAGAGATTATTATTATTATTGTTGTAGTTGATGCTACTGTTATTCGTATGTTGCTTTAGCCCGAAACTCTGTGGTTCCTTACTAATTTTGTCGTATTCCTCTCTAGACAGGGATTCTATGCAGTAAATTGTAATGGCTTTTGAAGCCGTTTTGTAGACAGAATCCCATCTCTATAGCTTGATTGAGGCATTCAATAACGGTAAGTTCCTCTCCACTAATGGCAAACTTCATGCCGTTAAACCAAAGAACAAAAATTCCAATTATTTCGAATAACAAATTAAAGCATAGCATGAAGGCTCTCAACCAAACAAGGGCCGTTGCCCTTTCTTCTATAACTTGATGGAAGACTAGATGTAAGGTCCTCGGGTTAAATCGCATGTAATTTGTGGTTGATGTTTTGGGGTGCAGTCTAGTGTACCTGACCATATATTCCAATGTTTTAATTTCACATAAACGAGGAATATTATTGAACATTATCTGTCAAGTACTGCAAGTCAAATTGGCTTTTCCATCACCAGTTAACACCGATTAAAAACACGCTCTAAACACCAACTAACTAGTACTGAGAGGAAGGATTGTAATTAAAAGGCTCACAACATCAAGTTTTGCACACCAAATTTACAAACCTGAGCTATACTAATGGGACAACTGATTGCAAGCATCAATGAGACAATCTAAAACTAATTAAGATGGCAAACAGAGACACTAAAATTATAGAAGAGCTCTGATCAGCTTTGTAATATACAGAATCCTACGAAAAATAACTTCGATTCCAGTAAGTAAGAAACAGAGAGCAAAATTTCCCCAATTCGTGTCAAATTGGTAGCGAAAACGCAGATTGCCTATTGCCTGTCTTTTCTTGATAAAAAAGACTGCAATAGAATATATTTGCCAAATCCCATCACATCACTAACACCTTGGATTCGGCAAAATCATGGGCTACTCACCTTTTCTTGGTGGAAAACGTATGATATAATAGGAAAATTCTATACTTTATATTATTACCATTCCATTAAATATAATGTGATATATTTATTATTAATAAATAATTTTTATTATATATTTCTTTATTTATTGAATATTTTTTTTATCGCGATGATAAATAAGCTATATTTTATTTAATAACATAAAAATAAGCTGAGAATACTGTATATAACATATAAAAAAAATATAATTATAAATATAATTATATATTAATATGTACATTAATATGAAATTAATTAAAAAATAAATTTTATTAAAAATAATATTAATTTAAATTTTAAATATAAATAAATCAATATTAATAATCAGATTATTAAGCGATTGTGTTTGTATATAATAAAACTCTAACATATAATATGCTGCAAGAAATTTTTATATCTTTTCACTTTCTACGATGTTGAATATTTAATAAGAATATTTTGTCTTCTTTTCCTTTTCGTCAGGCCATTTACAATTTCGCACCGTTCAGAGAGAGCGAGGAATAACAGAAAGAAAAGGGCTGGCTAGAAAGTAGCTGACTGTTGTGTACCTTGCAGACGTGGTGAAAGCAAAATCAGCCCAACCACGAGCATCGCCTTGCCATTTGAGGATACGACCGTCGGCCACGCCTGTGTAAGGCCCTTCTCCATTAGGATCGAACACGAGACTTTCCGGTCCCACCGCTCCAGTCACTCGCAGAATCTCGGCTGCGTAGAGCTCGTCCTGGGACCCCAGTAAAGCAGGCGGTGCAAAAAGGCTGAGATTGGCCGGTAAAAAGAGAGCCAACGTGATGGATAGGACTGCTACTGCCGCTGCTACTTTCACTTTGAGCTTCATGGTCTTTGACTCTTTGCCGCTGCTAATTTCTAACCCATCAGTCCAATCCCTCGATAAATACGTTTTTCAGGTGGAAGGGCTGGTCTACCAAACCAAATTAGCTCGTCTAATTTTGTATAATCATTAGAATTTTTTTAAACTTGAGTAATTTAATATTTTAAAATGAAAATAATATTAAATAATTATAATATAATAAGATTTTATTTAATCTTTAATAAAATATTTCATTTTATTACGTAACTAAACGACGTTTAAATTAAAAATAAACTCGAATAATATGATATGATTTATGATTAAAAGTGAGGTATTTGAATTAAGATGAAATAAGTTAAAAATGGTTTTAGATAAAATGTTTTATAAAATTTTGAAAAATGAGTTAAAAAATTAAATAAAAATAAGATTATAATATTATTATAATATAATTTTTATTTTAAATTTTTAAAAAATTAAATTATTTTTTATATTTTGTTTAAAGTTTAGAAGAATTATAATATTTAGATAATAATTAGATAAAAAAATTAAAAATTATTTATATTTATGTTATTTAAATATTAGGATAAGATAAAATGAAATAGAATTTGTGACCAAACATATCCAAATAAATTCGTAGGTTTGGTCGTCTACGTTGTGCCATTTGGCATTTCCTTTACTTTCACTTATATAACACGCGGTTTACGTTGGGCTTTTGTGAGATTTCAAATGATTATGTAGGTTTCAATGATCGTGGAAGCCGAGAAAATTAATTTGGTTTGCGTGCGAGGAACAATGGGGAATTAGAAAGCCCAGAGTAGACAAGTGTGACAGTGTCTCTCAAGACTCTAGTTAATGGCCCTCACGGATTGCAAAACTCCATTTACAAAATTCTGGGATTAATGCTTCTACTTGGGCTCTATTAAGAAGCCCCATTCGCCTGATTCACGGGCCAACCCAGTTTCTCTTGAATCCAGGCTCAAATAAAAATATACATGTGATTTCCAAAGCAGTAATAGAGGTATTGGAGACGTAGGGGTAGGAAATTGGAATCATGGCTCATGGAATTTCCAAGGGACACCGATACAAGCCTGAAGCCCCCAAACAACAGTTCCTTTGGTTTCAACTTTCCAACATATCCATCAAATCACCTAATTCAAATAACAAAATAAATAAATGGTGCATCAACATGAACTAAGTTCCATACATAAACTCCTAATCTACCTCTCTGTCCTAACCAACGCCATTTATATATACATAAACTACTTATGTAATTGGTTGCTTTAATTTTTTTAAATATAAAACTAATCACATTAATAAAATATATAAAAAATAAATAAAAATAATTACGCATAAAAATTTTATTTTAGAAATAAAGAATCCTACAGGATCCTAGGCTGTAAACGTGATTTCTTTTGATTCTGTTCTATTTTGGAAGTACGGGTGCGGGATTAAATCATTTCAATTT
The DNA here is from genome assembly GCF_018687715.1 of Carya illinoinensis. Lineage (NCBI taxonomy): Eukaryota > Viridiplantae > Streptophyta > Magnoliopsida > Fagales > Juglandaceae > Carya > Carya illinoinensis. The sequence continues at coordinate 4,789,466 of NC_056760.1, read as the reverse complement.
CTTGTCCTTGCTTCTCACATGAACTCTCGAGAGAACAAAATTCCTTGAGTAAAAACCTAAGTCCAGCCCAACCCATAAACTTCATTGGATTAATCATTCGAATAAAAAAAAAATCATTTAAAATATGACTAGATTTGACAAGCTTTGAGATAAAACAAGAAATTTTCCGTTACAAAATCGACAAAAAAACAAAGGCATATAATTTAAACTAGTCGTTAAATTAGTGGTTATAATTATGGGAAGAAGTAAAAGTGAAAGAGGTTTGGTTAGAGGTCCAAGTCTGTACCAAATTGAAAGAAAGATAATCCATAACGTCGGTTGGTTTTTGTTTTTGTGGGGTGAGACATGCTTAAGGATTTTGTTTTGTTTTTAAGGTGGAGGAGTTATAAGAAATGAACAGGTGAACCCCACAAGGCTCCTTTTTTTCCCTTGTTCTTTTATTGAAACTTAAAAGCAGGCCTGACCCACAATGCCCGGCATGAATCATGATCTTGAAAAACTCCAAACGTGTGAAGGATCCTTGGTCTTCAATGCCAAATCTTTCGTTGAAGAAAGAGACTACAGAGTTCTGGGGACCATTTCTCCCTTCAAATCAGCCATAATTACTGCAATTTCCTGCTTCATGATCATCGATACTCTCCCACACCACACCGTTATATATATATATATATTTTTTTTACCACCGTTTGATGTTAAATAGTATTTGACTTTTGAGAAAATATTATTATTTTTTGTGCAAGTCAAAGAACTCGACAAAGTTTTACAAGCTGATTATTTATATATATGAGATTAATTGGGATAAGGTAAAAATTAAAAGTTAAATATAATATTATTAAAATATTAGTTATTAATATTATGTTTAGTTTAGAATTTGTAAAAATTAAATTATTTATTATATTTTATGTAAAAAAAGTTCTATAATATATATTCATTTTTACATACTTATTGCATATTCTACTGATGTGATTGATTAAAATAATTATTTTATATTAAAAAAATGACATATTTATGCATAAAAAAGTATATAAAAATAATTATATATAGAATTTTGTAAAAATAATTCTCCGGAAAATTATTTTAAAATATGCTTTTAAGTTTCTTGAAGAACTGTAAAATGGGGATTCACTTTCTACTTTTTGATTGCCAAAATAGTTAACCAAAAACAAATCCATGCTGCCTCAAGGGAGGCCTCGAAAAATGTAGATTTTGAGCTCGTTTTACCATGAACTTTAGAGCTTAAGCAAAAAATATTTGGATGATCAACTCTAATCCCAAAATGGTAACCTTTTTACCACTTTTTTTTTTTATTTTTTTGGGTTAAAAGTATGCATTGTTTTATCAAGTTTACAACATCTACAAAAGTAGTATTGTGGTTTGTACAATGAATTTTTCTTTTTCACTTTCCTTTTGTGTATTTTATACATTTTTCTGTGCATTATAGATTTAATAGTTCATCAAAGATGACACTAAATCATATATGGCGGAATTTCCTCGAAATAGTATAATCTCAAAATCAACATCCTACTTTATTTACTTTATTTAAACAAAGTAAGTACAAGTGCTTTTCTTAAGAAGGCTACGTGTGGGATGTAGGTGCCCAAATACTAATTAATTAGTTGAATTGATAAAGATTCTTTTTTCCATAATCTTTTTGGTAGAACATATTCGGTTTTAAATTTATAATCAATATTAAGTTTGATAATTTAGTTTTTTCGCAGCGAAAAAGATTTTAAAGTCAACTTAAAATTAAATAAGGACAAAAATAAAATATGTTCTTGAATTTTTTTTATTCCAATTATCGGTGACTGTAACAGGACTCATTGCCATTGGGCTCTAATCTTAATTGTAGATCACAAATTATAAAACAAATGCTCCTAAAAACCTACATAATAACACTATTGATCATGTACTATAAAAAAAGCCCCACCACTTATACTAATTATTTAAACATATTTTAGTCACAAAGCAACCTTTCGAAAGTAAGTCTACAAATTGATATAATTTGATACAGTATACTAGATTATAAAATTAATTTTATTATAAAATAGATTTAACGTATCGTATAAACCATGTCAATTTATGATTAGTTTGTTTTTATAGGATTTCTTTACACAGTAAATACATCAGTTAACATAAAAAAAAAAAATGCTTTTATTTTAATTTCTTTAATAATTGAAGCGGTTACATACTAAGCACAACAATTTGTTAATAAAAGCTTATAAAACAATACTAGTGCATGATATAAATTTCAAATGATTCTTAATTTCTGCTTTTCTTGCAAGTTAGGGTACACACATATATATTATATTGCTTATTTCCCTCCTTGGTAAGATAGCGGGGTTTTGGCTCAAACGAATATTTATTCTCTTTAAAAAAAAGACTAATTAAAGAGTCGTGTGCATGATTTCTCCATGATAACCACCAAAGATCGATCTGGTTTTAGGAGTGCAATATAATAAAACTTGATGATCAAATCTTTTAAATTAATTATTGTGTAGATTCCAAAAGCATATCTCAAAGTACAACCATATCTCTTAAAAATTAATATCCTCGCTGGTGGGTTCATTGCATCAACCAAATAAGCTGACTCATTACGCCATTAAAAACCATTATATAATTGGTTGCACCTGCTCGGCTATCTGCTCCAACGTCGACAAGTTAACATTAATATTAGGTCTAACCCTGATCGATCTCCGTTTCCCAGTTTGCTTAATTTTCTTATTTCTTTCCCTTTCCCTGCATATATGCTTGTTCTTGTGGCTAGCTAATATATCAGTTTATTAATGCAGTTCTATCTGTTCGGGAGATAGCTAGAGGTCATGTGTCTTTGTCTGGTCATCATGATCATAAGTATAGCTAGGGTTTATTTTGAATATATAGATCGATAGGTTTGGTTAACCTGGCACATCGATCTCGTTGTACACAATTAATTGTTCGATCATCCAAAATTATGATCCACCATATCTAGTCACATGATGATGTTAAAAATTCTTGAGCAGTAGGCCGTGATCAAGTTTGTCATCTTGTTGATTAATTATTTTTTAGAGCTAAATGGATTATTATTTTTTATATATCTTTTGGAGGGATATGATAATCCCCTTGGCCAGTAGTACATACTCTCCATTGAAGTAGGGTAACATTTAATTCAACCATAATGTACGTGGGTACCTAAAATCAAATCAAATGGGGGTAGCTTGATGTCTTTCAAAGCTATAGGAAGGAAACAAAATAGAGAGAGAACATGAAGATCAGGATCGGGGGACCATGGAGTAGTTAAAAAAAAAAAAAGCCCCCTAGACAAGGGGGGATCGAGGTTGAGAGAGGGACCATTCTATATATGCAGCATGCGAGAAAGCCGATGGTAATCAGTATTATTCTACCTCTCAAATTTCTATATGACAAGCCATGTGCATGGTGGCGAATTAAATTTATATGCCCCCCTTTCAACTTTTCCCTAACCTTCTTCCCATCTCGTTATTATTGCAAACCCATATCGGCCACTATATATCTTGCCCTTTTGTTTTTCTGTTTTTTTTTTTTTTTTCAGTATTCTCATGAGTGATTGGTGATCTGGCATTGGATTATGTGAGCAATGCTAGAGCCAATCACCTTCCAAAATAAAAGAGATATTTTTCTAATATTTTTTAAATTGTTCTTCTAGCTGCATGCACATCATGTCTGTATATATCTTTCTATAATAATAAACATCTATCTTTGTTGCTACAAGAATGAATAGAAATTCTCATTCCATTTTTGTGTGTTTCATATTTTTACTCTTTCTTTCAAATTTTGTGTATACTGTCCGTGCAAAGTCTTTAAATTATATTTATAATAGTAATATTTTTTCTAGTTGTGCACTTTAAATTTGTATTTTTCATGAATGATGGATTGTGTCAATGAATTATTTCGTATGATTTCCGCCGGTTGTATCTGTACTAAAATATGTTGTTTAGTCCCCCCTGTCAGTTGGCCAGAGCAGAGCATGCGTATGAAAGTTACTCTCTCTTTTAGGCTAGTGCATTCGTATACGTGATGCCAATTGTCAGACATCAAATAATTGGAACGTTTACATCTTTAACATTAAATATTTAAGAAAGAGCTGTAAAACAATTAAACGATCATAAAAAATATTAAAACTCAACTTCTACTATATATAAAGTGCGAATGTGTGAAAAGTTTTTCGTCTAACAATTTTTTTTTTCAGTCTTACCGAGGAAATTACACAGTTGGTGTTCCTCCCCTTTGACGCCGTAGCTTTGTACCATCCAACGTTGCCAAGACCCCAACATCAAGCTCATTCTTGTACGCCACCACCCTCATTCCATGAAATTTCTGCATCGGAAACCACCACCAATAGGTGACGCTGTGAGCTCCTCCACGACATGAACCAACCCTTGTTCTTCCTTGTAAAAAACATAACACTCCTCACACACATAGCCACTAGAAGAAGCAAGTTGGCAGCGGCAAAGGGACTTAAAAAATTGCAAAGAAGTCGTGGAAGAGAGGCGATGGAGCTGAGGGTGGCATGCGGCTAAGCTACAGAGAGAGAACTATGAGAGAGAGACTGAAAGCTTAAGAGGTAAATGAGAGAGAGATGAGAGAGTGGTAAAATGGATAGAGATCAACGTGAGGGAGAATCGCTGATCGAGGAGATGGATGAATATGGCAGTAGCTACAAACGTCGGAAAATGGCTGAGCATTAACCAGGATAGCATCCGAAGGTGGAAGCTGCGGAGCCGGAAGCTCACGGTGGCTTCGTAGCTTCGTGCCCTCGTTGGTTGGGCACGGTGGAGCATTTAATTTGTTTTTAAGAAGCAAAACAGAGGATTCAAACTGTTTTTTTCCTTGTGGGGAAGAGTTGTGCAGCGTTGTTGGGCTGCTGTGGCTTTCAGTAGAGGTTGGGTAGCTGGGCACGGCTGGAATGAGAGGAAGAAGAACTAGGTGGCGCACGGCAGGAGAAGAAGAAAAGAAGAGAAAACAAAAGGAATGAAAATCAGTAGAAACAAGGAGAAGCAACAACAACAACACACGAAAAATAGAGGAAGAAAAAATGAAAATGGAGGAGAAGTAGTCGGCGCCAGCAGGAGGAAGAAGAAAGAATTAAAGCCCTAAGGGCATGGACCAAAATGGTGCCGCTTAAGGGAATAAGCGGCCTAGGCTTAAGGTACACGGGCTGGGCCCGAAAACTAAAAGGGCTTGGTCTAAAATCAAAGGAAAAATCCACTAAAGCAAAGCCCACCGGAAAATATAAGTCTAACAAGACAAAAAAGTACAATAAAAATAAATAAAAACTAAATAAAAATACTACAGCTCAATATTAATAAAATAAAATAATTAAATCTAATAATAAAATAATTTAAAATAAAGAGAAATTTAAATATAAAATAATAATTAATATCAAGAAAGAACATCAAAATAAATTTTATAACTTATAAATCATAAAATAATACAATGAAAAACACGTTAAAATTAAAATAATAGATCTATTAATTATATTAAATAAAATAATCATTTAATTAAAATATACAAAAATGCAATCAAATGAAAATAATTTTATTTTGGTACGTATGTTATTATGATGTGTATGTTACTTTCTCTTGGCATGTATATTATTTTATTATTAGGTTATTTTTTCACTACTAGGCAAACGTTTGCTCGACTACTAGTATATATATATATGTAGACACATGAGAAAACAGGACCTAAACTACAGGCTATTGTAAGGTGCATAATCTAATCTGATATGAAATGCAAATAATTACAATGAAAATGATATCTTCAAAAGTTGCATGCTTATGTGAGTCAAGCTCCCGCTTTTTCCTCTTGCCAAATCTAATATCCATTTCCAGTTTGTGCATCACTCTTTTCTGATACGGAAATTCTTAAGAAAGCAATATATATTCAAGAGAAAAAAAAAAACTTATCTGGGCTGTTTGGATTCACATCTTATCTTAGTATTACAATTTTTTTAAAATTTTTACACAAAATATAATAAAAAATTTAATTTTTTTAAATCTTAAAATAATAATAATAAAAAATAATATTTTATTTAACTTTCATCTAATAAAATCATCTTATCTCATCTCAGTATCCAAACTTCTCTTAAATCGAGAAGTTACAACAACAAATATTTCCTATAAAGATAAATTTATAAACTGATTTAATTTCATATGATATGTTATATTTATTTAATTTATAATAAAAATAATTTTATAATTTAATATATTATATTAAATCATATTAATTTATAAATTTATTTTTATAAAATTTCTTTATAATTAAAATAGTTTTTTAAATGATAACATGATGCACCGTCCTTTAAGAAATTGCCTTCTACTTTCTTGCTAATTATAATTTGGAGCATTCGTGCATTGCCAGTAAGAGAAAGTCGCACGTAGATAACACGCAAGATAACAAAATAAAAAATAAAAAAAAATATTCTGGGTGCTTTGTTGGTACGTGGCAGCCTTTTGTACAATATGTCATTTGGTAACCTACGACGACTACGTACACTAAAATGCATGGATGTAAACGACATTGGCTTAGGTCATAAAATAGCAGGAATGGATGACATTAGGTTTAAAATCTCGAAAAATGTTTTTTTGTTTTTTAATCGATATAGAGTGTTTAGAAATAACGTCCCAATTAATCAAGAGTGTATAGACTCTTGTGTGTAGTTAAGGAGTTTTCTACAAATATATATTAGATTATTTAATGAAAAAATTTATAAGTTCAATGATCTATAGAGATTATTTATGGAAAAATATAGTTGTAAGTATAATTGTGCATTAATCAGTACATTAATATAATGTGATTGGTCAAAAAGTAAATTTTATTGAAAGCAGTATTAATTTAAATTTTAAGTATGAATAAATCAATATTGGTACATATATTAGTGCGCGATTGTGCTTGTATGTAGCAAAACTCATTATTTATATCTAAGAGAATTTAAACATTTGATTATGAGGGAGCATATTATTAAGTCCATAGTTTTTATCACTTGAACCAACCCGAGAAGAAGAATTAATGTTTAAGAAGATCAATAAGAAGAAATTTTTAAGAAGAAGAAAAAAATAATAAGAATTAGGAAAATGCTATTTGAACTGATAAACTTTTATCAATAAAAATAACCACTTGATTTTTTTTAATTTAATGATTAAGAAAGTGATTATTAGTAAATTAATTTTTTTTAATTTTTAAAAAAATATTTAAATGTATATAAGAAAGAATTGAAATAAAAGGAAAAATAAAAAAATTGCATTTACACTTATAGGTCAGAATCCTTCGGCTGTTAAGCGGTCCCAGTAGCAGCTCCCTAAGAATTAATGAAAAGGAAAAACAAGAAGATCCCGAGACGGATATGACATAAGTGCAAGAGGATGATGAAACGTGAGAGGGGAACATGCAAGGTTCCTATTAAGTGGACAACGTCTAGAGTACAGTTTAGAATCTCTTAACTACATACTGCAAGGTGATATAACGTTGTCCATGATCATGCTGGAACAATTTGCCTATAAAGCTGTCCATCCATCTTAACTTTCCTATTATGATTCATCCCTTCACCCAACAACTTCCAGCCTTGGTTTGCATGTCACATTCATTGCAAATTTTAAAAAGCTTTCAGCCGAATATAGAATTAATTTTATATCCACACTCAAAAGCTTTTGAATTTTAATTGTATCTTACTACGATGCTGAATTGAAAGCTTTTAAGATTATCCACTCGAACAATTTCTGAACATCTGCGTCCAAAAGCTGTTTTGTTTATTAAGATCGATCCACATGATGAGCAATATTAAAAGTTTTGACAGCGTATGTACTTAATCATGGGGCAGCTCGATCAGTCAATAAAACTTGGGATTACTAACGGTATTAATGATGTTGGAGTTGGACATTCAATTAATATGATTGATTAAAATAATTATTTTATATTAAAAAAATAATGTGATTAATCATCTTAATAGATTGAGTAAAAATAATTATATATAAAAATTTTAATATAGCTGTACAAAAAAAATGTGATGTTAAAATAATATTAAAAAAATACAGTAAAATTTTGATGGGGATTAGGCATCATCCATCAACCATCATAAGTAGCAATATTGGGCTTACATGTTCCCGCAAAATAATCTTATATAATCTGAGCAAATGTGTGGATTATGTGTGACAGGTTGTACCATGTATTATAGTGTGTCAGGGAATCTTTAGTATGAATTGGAAGGAAAAAAGAAAAAGGGGACCGGTTTTCATGTAAAAATGGTACAATGTGCTGATACACTCCTAGGAACCGGACCCTCTTTCTTTTATTGTTTCCTATTTTCGTTTTAAATATATAAATTCCGTACAATTTCTTTATATAAAAAATAGATTTTATCATAAAAATATTAATGAAATTACACTTTTTAGCAGAACTCATTTTTTTTTTTCTTTTCACAAAAAATATATGCAAGACTTTTGCATTAATTTTAGAAGTCATACCTGTTTTCTTTTATTTATATAATTATTTCAGTGGGGTCATGGCCACCCGATCGAGGGGGAAGAAAAGGGGAAAAACATTGAAGATTTAGGCAATATTGGCCCACTTAAATGTGCCTCTTTCACTTTATCAACCCCGGCCGCATGGCGTACGTTTTCTTCATTTCGTGTGTACGAGTCTATCTTCTTATTTATATGCATCCATTAGTAGATATATTACAAGATATGAGAGACGATTATGAAGATATGCTCATGATTAAGGATATTTGACATTGGAGACGCATGCATACGAAAACAATATTAATGTGTTTGGCATTATACTTCTAGAGGGTCAATTTTCAGCTTTGATAATTTTCAGCTTTGACCCTTTTGAGTTTTGATAATTCTTGCGAAGAAACTTCACAGCATTAAAAGACAAAAAAGAATCGAATTCGTATCTGGGTTTAGTTAAAGTTTGTCGATTCGATCTTGAGTTTATGAAACTTTTCCTGCCTGCTGTTTGAACACAAGAGTCAAATTTAAGAGGTTTTTTTTTGAAAAATTTGCCCAACTTTTTTTTTTTTTTAACTGTCTTTCATAGAACAGGGGAAAGTGTAGAAACGTCGGCCTTTTATTTTTTATTTTTTGTCAAAAAATAATAATAACGCAGGACAGTGAATCAAAAGGTGATGGGGGTAAAAGTAATGGTCCCTGCACAGCTACGGCCGGAATGATGAACATGGCGGAACCGACGAATATGTGTCCGCCAGTGGGCAGTCACTTTTACCCTAAACCATTTCACCGCCAGATCTAATTTTGCGGTCAAACCGCGTTGCCTCCATAATCTAAATATGCAATATTTCTAATCTTAAAATGAGTAATTCTCATTTTTGTTTAAAAAAAAAGAGACAAATTTAGATTTATATTAAAAAAATTATATTTTTAAAGATGAATTACATTTTTTTATAAAAAAATATACGAATTAAGCATCCTAAAAATATATTTAGCATTACTTAAATTTAAGAGTGTCTCGCATTAGATCACTTATATTTTTCGTTTCCGTTACAAAAAATCAAATTATCTCTTCCCATATGATAATTACAATTTTTTAAAATTATACAAAATATAATAAATAATTCAATTTTTTTAAATTTTAAAACAAAATTAATATTAATAAATTATATTATAATAATATTTTATTTAACTTTTAACAAAAATATATTATCACATATCATCTAAACTGTGTAATCAAACAAGACTTTATAGCCATTATTCACCTTATTGTTTTATTAAAAAATCACGTACGTAACTTTGAATTTAGAAATATTTTTTGTTTCTGTTTGTAGCTAAGATTTATGTCCGCCCATAGTAATCGGAGAAAACAAACATAGTTGTGGTGGAACCTGAAGTGAATTAAAGTCAATATCGGTTTGGTTTTGCTTTATTAATTACATGCAATATAAATCATAACACTTCGAATCTAATAATTTCAATCTAGAAGAAGTTTGCTTTAAATTAAAGTTTAACGGGAATAAAAAAAAAAAAACAAAATTTCCTCTTCAAGCCAAGCAGCCATCATCGGTCACTGTGGCACATAGGGCCCTATCATTTTTTCAAAGAGTGATCATGAGGGAAAAATTTAGATAGAATGGCTCCTTCGTTCTTAAAGGCGTGACCCGGCAACTAAATTAATAGATTAGTTATTCTACTCATCAGTCTTTATCACTTATTTATTGACATGAATTTCCATATTTTATCTTTTTATTTTTTTCTCCTTCAATATATAAATATATATATGATGTAAGACTCCTAAATAGACCTTTTATAATAAAGAAAACTATAATACAATTAATTAATTGTCAATACTATAATAGTATAATGATTACAAGCCCATCAACAAATACGACATTGTACCGGAAATAATCAGCATTGGTAGGAACCTGATCGGGACATTCGGTGCCTACTTTCTCACAATTATTTCGCCCATTTTGCTTATTTTACAAATACAACATTTACTTGGTTTATTAGCATTTGAAAAAATATATATTCATCATCATTTCGCCGTCTTATGATATGATATTAAATAATTAGTTCACAAGTGAAATATAATAAATACTCTTCAATCATCTAATATCACATAATGAGATGATGAAAAAATAAATGATGAGTAGTAATATTCAATTCACAAACTAACGTATCTTGATGTAATACGTTAAATCTCTACTTTATAAAAAATAGTTTTACAATTTAACATATCATATTAAATAATGTTAATGTATAGATTTAATTTTATATAATCTCTTTACGACTATAATATTTCTCAAAATACAAAACTACATAGTATTATAACTTGGATAGTATATATTGTAAATAAGAGGAGAGTGTTTTGTTAATAATATAATATAAATAATTAAACATACATATTTCCATCGGTTTAAGTTTTTGGAATAAGTGATAATTTTACATAATTTATATTATCTTTTGCTAAATTTGTTACATTTAAAAGTGCAATTTATAGATTTGGTGAAGTGAAAGATAGGAAAAAAGGGGATGTTTGGTAATAATTTTCATCTCATTTTATTCAATCTCATTTTATTTTTAAACATCACTCAAATACAATTACTTTTTAACTAATAATACAATTTTTCCAAACTTTTAAATAAAAAATAAGTCAATCTTTTCAACTTACAAAATAAAAATAATATTTTAACTTTATAATATTTCTTATTCAATTTTCTTTCTTATTTTTTAAAATTTAGTGAGGGGTGTTGAGAAGTGTTGTGAATTGTAATGAAAAAATAATAATAAAAATAATTAAATATTAAATAGTAATAAAAAATAAAAAATAAAAAAAATAAAATAATAAACAGTGCAGAGTATTTTGAAAATACCTGTGCTTGATACCCAAATCTAGCCTAAAAAATATTTAACTTAAATTATTATATTAGTATTCATAAGTTATTTTATTAGTATTCATAAAATTTTCATTTTATACTATTCAGGGAGCAACCATTATTTTCTTAAAATTTAAAATAAAATGAAGGATGGATTGGCATACTGATACGATGGGATATTGGATCGGGTTAGATTTTATTGGCAGATCCGCAGTTGGTACAGATGCATGAATGTATGGTATGGATGATGGGGGGAATGGTTACATTAAAAAAGAAGGATGGATGGGTGGGATGGGTATGGAGATGGGGATGGGGATGGGCATGGACATGGGAAGCAAATCTTTAAAAGGGAATCAAGGAGAAATTGCCTTCTCTTTGGCAAATGGCACCAGTCTCGCCCACCTGCTCAAGATACGGTAAGCGCCACATGATTTCACACCCCAAAGGGAAAAAGGCACGTCTGCTGACCTCACCTGCATCTCAATGGGGATTTTTCTGGGTCCCACTCGCTTCCTCCTTCTCTTACCCACCTCCCCCACATCCCTCTCACTTCCTCGCCCCCCAACCCTTTCTCCTTTTGCTTTCATCCCCCAAAAAAAAAAAAAAAAAGAGAGAAAGGAAAAACGTTCTTTATTTTTTCCTGTCTATCTTTTAGTATAAATAAAGCCCACCTCCCATCAACTTAAAAAATACTCACAAGGATTTTTTTTGGTGTTTATTATATTCTTTTATTATTTGTTGTTTTTTTCTTTCTTCCTTCTTTAATAAGTCGCTTGTTTTGCCTTGCTTGACTTGTAATTCAAAATCAAGTTGGCAATTTTGGAAGATTTGGCATGAAATCTGGTCGGATCTTGCTTTGTGGGACGTAGATTTTGGTGGGTCTTTATTTCAATACAAAACTCTCTTCTTCATTTCTCCTCCTCCTCACGAATCCGAATACCAAAGGAGAAAGTAACAGAGAGCAAAACATTTCGCAGTTCCTGCAAACCTCCTGCTTCTTAACAGTTTCCACAATACTCTCTTCTGCTCCTGTGACTTTGGCTTTGATCTTGGGTCTTTAATTGGTGCAATGGGCATGTCTATGGAGTCTCAGTTTCATGTTTTGGCCGTTGATGACAGCATCATAGATAGAAAGCTGATTGAGAGGCTCCTCAAGACCTCATCATATCAAGGTACTTTCTAGGTGGCCAAACATGGACAGCAGCTTCTCAAGAGTTCTGAGAAAAATAATTGTCCTCGTGGATTATTGCTTGTTGGTTTGTGTTTTGCTCTTCATTTCCGGTTTCGATTCTTACAAACACCTTTTTTAATGGCAGTTACCACAGTTGATTCTGGTACCAAGGCTCTAGAATTTCTGGGTTTGCATGAAGATGACCAGAGCAACACAGAAACACCTTCTGTTTCCCCAAACAATCATCAGGTATGATTCATTTTTTTCCTCTTTCGGTGTATTAGGTTCCCTTTCCTGCTACGTTCCTATTGTTTTCTTCACTTCTGGGATTCTGAATTTCTTTGGTTTTTGTGTATTTCCAGGAAGTGGACGTGAATCTTATTATTACAGACTACTGTATGCCTGGCATGACAGGCTATGATTTGCTCAGGAAAATCAAGGTATGCTTTTTGTTACTATTGTTTTGTATTCTTTTCATTCATCTAATATTCCCCTCCTTTTCTCAATCTTCCCATTGAGATCATTTTATCTTTCTTCAAACACCAGTCATTGTCCAAACTTTCCAAATTGAAATTCTGCATTCCAAATTTATATGCTTTTGAAAGTTCCCATCTGGGTCCTTGTGTCAGCACTTGCTCAAAAAAAAATCTCTTGGCATATTTTCCCACCTGCTTTTCACCCAGACAAATCTGTTCATGATATTCCAAAGATTTATTGCTTTCTCATCGGTCTTTCTCATGTCATCTGTTTTAGAGACATACATTTCAACTCCTCTGTGCATACTTTTCCGCAAGCACATACAAGCCCATTAAACTTAAAGGATTTGCTCTCGTTTGACAGGAGTCTTCATCCCTGAGAGACATACCGGTGGTGATTATGTCATCCGAGAATGTGCCTTCAAGGATCAGCAGGTAATAGGGAAAAAAATGAAGATAATTGGATTCCTTTTTTTTTTTTTTCTTTTTTGGGATTTGGAAAGTTGGTATCTTTGGTAATCGATTCCTGAATTCAACTGATTAACGTGTATGATTGGTAACAGATGCTTGGAAGAAGGAGCAGAAGAATTTTTCTTGAAGCCAGTTCGACTATCAGATGTGAATAGGCTTAGGCCTCATATGATGAAAACCAAATTGAAGGATCCCAAACAAGACAATGAAGAAAACAAAGAAGAATCGGGAAAGCCAGTGTCTCGATCACTAGAAGAAAAAGAAGAGCAGCAACAACAACACCAGCAGCAGCAACTCCACCGCCTCCCGCAACAACAACATTCCAACAGTAACAAGAGGAAGGCCTTGGAAGAAGGGCTTTCTCCCGATAGAACAAGACCCAGATACAACGGCCTCACCACTGTGGTCTGATGATTAATCATGGAAAATAATCTCCCCTTTGATCTGAACATATGTAATTTTTATGTTTTTTTTTTGTTTTGTTTTGTATTTTTTTTTTTAAAATCTAAATTTTACGATGGGTAATACAGACCCAATAGGATTGTAGACTGTAGAGATGGTTGTTTCATGTATACCTTTTACATGGAAATATTTTGTTCCAATTTTGTTTTGCTAATTTTAAACTAAAAGGAAAAAAAATTGATTAAAAATAACAGAAGTTTGGAGCTTTTAGAGCCATATATTTGATTTCATTTTTGTTGGGTACGATCCGAAGGCCATTTCAATGAAAATCCAATCCGGTGCCTCAATTGGTGGGGAAATAGATGTCATGTCTCATTTTGCTCCAAGAAGCCGCCTCTCTCATCCATTCTCAACTTTTGGGGAGATAACAAGACATGCGTCAATTGGCATGCAGGAATTAGCCACGTTTTCTGCTACAAGAAGCTTTCCCCGCCTCACAATGGACTGGGGCACATTCTGCACTTTGCCGTTCTCTGTCTCTTATTGTCCCAATTCTGTCCGTCCACACTGAATTGACTCATTCAACCAGAAGAAGCTCGTGTAATATCTTTCAGTTTATGGGGATGATAAAAAAATCATAATCTGCTCTAGTTCCCTGAATTTTGTCATCACTGAGTTAACTCATTCAAAACCCAATATTGGTTTCAAACGTCAGCTAATTGCCTATATGCTACATAGCCCACACGTAAAAAATGCTCTCAATTTGGTGTGCATGCACAGAAGGGATTTTATTTACGCACGATCGCATTTTGTAATCAAGATCGTGAGGATACAAAACGACCGAATTCCCCAAACACGGAACTGTTCAAACTTAGAAATAGGAAACTAAAGATGGCCAAAACATTTTTAGCAAGAAATCCATCTCAATCCTTACGAGTTACGGGACTCCTAAAAAGAGTGGTTGCCGACTTTCTACTGGGCCTGATACTAAAGAGTTTGTCACGGACCCAATCTCAACGTATGGCCCATTTAGACGACTCTTGTTCTCTTTCATTGTTTTGAAAAGGCCCATCATCTCTCCCTAAACTGAAAGATGTCACATGAGCTTCTGTAATGGCCTGATCTGTGTCAGTAGTACTAATGGTGGTCGGAATCGTACAGTTTATTTTGTGAAGAAATAGCATTGGGGAACTTGAAATGCTGAACGATACTAGCTAGCTTCGATGACCTCCTATTAAATGGATTAAATTCCAAAAAAAATGACAAGAAGATTGTAAGAGACCTTCGTTGGGGGAATGAACGTCGTTACACATCTTGAGGCTGAGGATTACACGTTGAGCACTGTTAGGTGGAGAAGGGTTGTACTTGGTGGAGTCATTGAGAGGTTCAACCAGTCGACATCTTCATGGAGCATTGCCTTGACAGGGATGGGTTGCAGGAGGCCGTGATTTTGTCCTTCGAATGTTAATGATGAGAGATTTCATTTTCACCACCTTTGTGCTTGTTCCTGATGAATCATGAGACTCTTCATATGACCAAACATCCTATTCATATCGTTCAATCCGAAGTTCATAATTGTGCAACTACAAGATCAGAAATCACTCTGTGGTAATGACACAACTTGTTTTATAATTAGTTCAAGGCTAGCTCATCAAGAACACCAAAGTACATGAGCATTAAGCAATGCAGTACTATTCCTGAAACTCAATGGTGTTAAATATTTATGGTGTGATTTGAATGTGGGACATGATGCGCCTTGTTATTTTATGCAAATTACGTACGTACTTTTGCTATTTTCGTTTCCTAGTGCTGTTGACAATGAAGTAATGCTTCGATGTAGAAGACTAATTTTATGAAGTCAAAAAAGAATTTATTTAAAGCAGCTTTATCCATGGCTAGTATTTATTAATTTGTTGTTTTGCAAATTGCTGGAAGGAAGATCAACCCGGCATGGCTAGTATCAAGCTGGACATGATAATCTGGATCTCAAGCCAAAAGAGTCGAATTACAGTGAGCAAGACGGAAGAACAAACAACCTAACTGCCATCTTGACCAAGCTAGAGTCTAGAGAATGAGAGGTGGAAGTGACATACCATGCGTCTTTCGACCGAGAAAATTAAAGACAACGACCCGGAAAGCCACCCCTAAGATTCCAATTAGAAGCTTGACTGTGCCATGCACAATATCAGATCATTCCTTTACTATCGAGAGAGAGAGAGAGAGAGAGAGAGAGAGAGAGAGAGAGAGAGAGAGAGAGAATGGGACCTACCAAATTATTATTTTTTCTGTACAAGTATATATATTAATCGTGTTACGTACCATATATCTACGTTTTGATAAATTTATATTTGGACGAATTGTTAATTTCCAAGCTGACATTAGTTGATTTGAGCTTTTATTTTCATATTAAATAATATTATATATTTATATAAATTTATTACTAATAAAAAAAATAGAAAGGTTACTATATCACCTCAGTTATATAACACTCATTTTACTTCATTAATGTGTTATCACTGCTAAATACTACGTGACTTATTAAAAAAATAAAAAAAATATCTAAAATAAACCGAAGTTTAAAAACATAAAAGAAGAATATTTGAATTTTATATTTCCTTTTTTTTTCTTATATTTATATTTATATTTTTTTAATAAGTCACGCAGTATGCCGAAAAGGGGCACAATAAGGAAAAAAAGTGATGCTTTCATTAAATTTAAGCCGCCACAACCGCCATAGCTAAGTTGGCTAGAAAATTGACAGAGAGGCATTTGACCAAGAGTTGACCGTAACGACCCAATAATTTAAACCAATCATAATTATTATTGTTATTAATATAAATGTACGTATATAATCGCGGATCCGGATGGCAACGATGATGATTGCCAAAGCACCTGATCTGATCTCTCTTTACTGCGGACCCCGCACTCCACACGTGTCACTATTCCACGCAACATCTTTTACACTGCTAAAAAGTTGATCAAAGCATTCCACCGTATACCCGTAAACAAAATAAAAAGGCAAACGGTGCTTCGTCACCTTCCAATTCCTCTACCTCTCTTGAACTTAATCGAATCTACTCCGATTCCGGTAAGATCGATCAATTCCCCGAATTTCTCCAAGAATCTCTCAGTTTTTGTTCTTATAGTAACTATCTTTTTTGTGCGTTTATCTAAATTCGTATTTTCCTTTTGTTTTATCTCTAAAATCTGTGGGTTTCGGTGGCTTGATGAAACCCTTGAATTCATGTCAATTTATAGTTTTTGTCGTGTAATTTTGTTGTGATCTTGTCCGTGATATTGAGATTCTTGTTTTTTTTGTATCTTTGCGGATTAGGTTACATGATTATTCCGTGTGTATGATGGTGATTTCGAAAAGCTGAAGTGGAGGAGCATCAGCGTGCAAAATAAGCTCTCAATTTGTTCACAGGATTATTTTCTGTAGCATTAGGACTTCTTATTATTATTGTTGTTCGTAGTGCTCTTACGCGAGCGTTGTTTTAGTACGGTGGAGCTCCCTCGAAACATGTCGAGCGGATCCGTTAGAAGGGTCTCGCGGCAAGATATACAGTTGGTAAGCTATTACTCTGCTTTAATTCTAACATTCTTGATTTTTTATGTTTTTCTTTCCCGAAAGATTTAAGTAGTAAAGCAATCATATTGGTATATATATTCGTCTTTAATTTCCCCTTTGAATTTTGATGATTTGCTTGTCAATTCCATCCTTAAGCATTTGCCTTGCATAATTCCTTTTGATGAAGCTAGTTTGGTAGAGATTCTTCTATCACTTTGGAGGAGGGAAGTAGTAGTGTACCTTGAACACAATCTTCACTTCGTTTTTCTTTTATTTCTTTTATGTGTGTAAGATACAAGGAGTTCCTTCCACCATTTTTGCTCCGTATTTATGGTATAAAAATACTAAGCTATTTTGATATTTTCTTTGGGGCTATATATGCCTATTTTCAGGTGCAAAATCTTATAGAACGATGCCTTCAGCTATACATGAACCAGAAGGAAGTTGTGGAAACACTATTGGATCAAGCAAAGATAGAGCCTGGTTTTACTGAACTCGGTAACCCTTTCTTTCATATTATTTGCTCAATTAATCAAGCTGTATATATCTCATTTAATTATGCTATAGTTTTACCAAATAAGTTTGACTTGCGAACTTGAAAACAATGTTGTATCTAAAAAGAACCTTTTGTTCTTCTGCGGATGGGTGTTGAAGTAATCAACCAACCTGTGCCTGCGCTCTGTGGGGAGTTGTGTACTTCTGGAAGCTTACAACTCATGTCTTTTATATATAGACACTACTTGTACTAGTGATCCATGTATGAATGATGGGAAATGATGCATTTTTAACATCTGATAATTAACTTCAGAAATCTGAAAGCATTTTTCCAACATTAAATACCATTTATGTTAAGAGTCATACATTTTCGTTGTGTCCTTCCCTTTGCAAACATGGAATTTTTGCTTGCCTTTCAGTTTGGCAGAAGCTTGAAGAAGAAAATCGAGAATTCTTCAGGGCTTATTATCTTAGATTGATGGTGAAGAACCAAATAACTGAATTCAACAGGTTGCTTGAGCAACAGGCGCAGTTAATGCATCAGATGCACCCAACTGGAGTTGCTTCGATGGCTACTTCTAATGGATCTCATATTTCATCTTGTAAGACCATAGTTACGTTCAGTACTTGTGATAATCCATATTTTGTAGATGTCCATTTTTCTCTGTGGGTGTACTTATTGTTTGGTAGTGTACATAGCTTTTAGTTTTTGTATGTTGCCGTTTTCTGTTGACAGTTTGCGAGCAGTGTTGATCTTGTTCTTTTTCTTATTTATTCTCTAGTGCAATCCAAAGCCTTTTTGTTGCCTCATTGAAGAACTTCAAAACACATGCATTGCCTGTAACCTCGGTCCCCAAATTAAGACCAGAAATACCTTTTGGCTTTTTTCTGGAATTTCTGGCTGATGTCCTTAGTGGATATGTTTTCTTGTCCTTGGACGAGTACAATTTTCTCTGTAACTTATTATTGTACTTTTCCCATCAATTTAGCTTTGAGGTTATGGGGCATATTAACAAATTGGATTTCTTCACTGCAAATTTCTTTGTCAATATTTCTTTTTGTAGGGTTGATCTATTGTTTACTTGTGCACTAGAATTGCACCTAAATTTTAGTTCTTTAATAAGTGTTTTTAGTAATAATAATAGAGTTGTGTAAGTTATCATATTTGTAACTGGTCCACAAATCTTCCCATTCAAATGAATTGCTAGGCTTCTAGTTGAGTTGAAAATTTGTGAAAGGTGAAGATTACTGGCTATGGTAGTGAAAAGTGCTGCACTTTCATATGAATATATTTGTTTGGCCGTAGCATTCAGGTGCTATTTATGCCTCCCTTCCCAACATAATCAAATAGTTTTTCCCCCAAAGGTGAACATCTCATAATGCCAGACTAATACTGTTGCTAATGGTTTGTCCAAAAGCAGGACTAATTGTTGGCAGTATAGATGCCACAACATCCTGTCCAGACAGTATCCCATTAAGAGTTTAAAAAGGTGGTAATAATACTGCACTGGTTTTCTTATTTAATGAGTGGTTGTTCAGGAGAAAAGAAGAATAACAAAAGTAAAAGCTACGGCTTTTCAATTGATGACGTATACTTGCACAAACTGAACATCTTTTTTTCGGTTGATAATTTGTAAAGAACAGCCAGAAAGCTGTTGGTTAAGGTGATGAGAAAAGTGACAATTGCATGTGATATAAGTAAAGACATGAAGCTAACTTCACGTAATGGGGCATGTGCCCTTTCTTTTTGGCGGTGGGTGTGGGGAGGCAAATGGGAGCTAACATCATTTGGCCTACCCCTTGTAACACAAGGTTAAATTTGTTGAAAATTTCCATTATGTAATCCAGGATGGATTTAGAGGATGGCCTGTGTTTGTAAGCTCCCCTGTAAAAAATTTTCCAGGAAAGATCATGTTAGTGGTTTGTTTCAAGTTACATAAGTGTTGTAGGTTGTTAAACTTCCATCAGATGGGAAATTAATTGTTACTTTGTTTGATAGTGCACCGGAACTCAACTTGCTATGCCCCTGAGCATACAGGACCAGCTGTGAAGTCAGAGAACATCCACCACCCTATTGGTTCTAGTTTATCTAATGCATTTACTAATGGAGGATCACTATTGCACCCAAGTATGCATGCTGCCGTTCAAATGTCTGCTCATTCTAGTAGGATTGATGTCCCACCAAATATGCTATCAGCACAGAGCTTAAATGTGGGTATGATTCAAGGAATAAATGGGGGGATGATCAAATCAGAAACAGGATATTCAGGCAGTTCCCCTTACATGTTTGATTCAGATGGAAATGTCCCAGAAGTGCGTCCAACAATTGGGGATGCATCTGTTGCTTCTTTCACCAGCGTAGAGTCCACTTCACAGCCCCTGGCTGAATCAATTCTCGATGCAGACACCAGTTCTTTTGGATTTTTACGCCAGATTCCACGAAATTTCAGTCTCTCGGACTTGACAGCGGACTTTTCTCAGAGTTCTGGTCTGTCTCTCTATCTCTGTCTCTGTCTCTGTTTCTGTCTCTGTCTGTCTGTCTCTGTCTCTCTCTCTCTATATATATATATAGGCTCAAGATTGCTGTTCCAGTCAATGAGGCCGCTGGAACTCAGCCAGTTATTGTGGAGTAAATGGTTAATAAAATCATCTGAAAAGGAATCAACAATTGGCCAAAACCATAAAATTAAAAAATTAAAAAAACACACGATTGTCTGCTGGGTGGAAGTGCTGATTGGGTAATGAGTTCAGTCGATGATGTCGACTCATAGTTGGCCATTACTTGTGTGAGAATTTTTTATTTTTTTTTAATGTAGCTTTAATAAAGTTGTATGGGGGTTCTTGTATAGTATTAGAAGTCTGCATGTGCCTCTGTAGTTTAATCGTATAAAAAACATTTTATTTATATTTAGTATTGATGTTATAGATATAAAAATGACAGATATTCTGGAGAGTTACCCTCGCTCGCCCTTCCTGGGAACAGATTCTGAAAACTTCCTTGATTCTCGCGAAAGAGGAGAACAAGGTTAGATTGTTGCCACATATTTCTTGTTTGAGTCATTTTGAAAGGATGGAAACGGATAATGGTTTGTTGGCCTTCAGGAGACAATAGAAGGCTGGACACTATATCAGAAGGCTTGAGTTATGACGACTTTGGGAGTGAATAGCGGGTAAGCCGCTGCATTTTTAGGAAAAAGAAAATATTTTTGAGGTACTTAGATGTTTTCAAAGCATATTTTGGTATTTTCTCAAATGTTCAATGACTCGTCAACTCTCTATGACGATGCGGTTTGTTTCTTCAGGTCTAACAGCAATCTCAAGGAAAGAAGCGTTTGTACATATCATTTTATAACTGGGGCAACCAGATTTAAAGCTCCTCGAAGGCATTGATTGGTGTGTAGAAGTTCATGCTACTCTTTATCGTGTACTGATAAGATTCGACACTCTCTGTGTGCTTTTTCAGCTTAGTTTTCTAGGAAAAGACCTCTCCCCAAGAAGGGGAAATTAAAAGAAATAAACGTAAATGGGCGTTTGGTGACCATGAGAATTTGTGGAGGTGATCTTACGGCAGTCTGTCGAAGAAACGAATGCTGGCACTTACGTATGTGATTGTCGATGTGGTACATGTGTGGAGGAATTAAACAATGCTTTTCCATAGAATGAGAGGTTGTAAACCCTGACAAAGATATTTAGAAGCAACTGACAATTAAAAAAACTCCTTCCAAGAAAACTAAGAAAGTACGCTTTGAAAGTTAAATCGAGAAATCGCGAGGGAACCAAAAAAATAAAAAACGTGGACCTTGCTTGATGAGTAGGTCAACAGGCTTGCAGAAGCCTTGCAAGAAAGGACAGCCTGCTTTGGGCCACAAAAGAAAAATTAGATATATTCTAATCAAGCATTCAAAATTGTACAAACCAAATCCTACGAAGCTCCACAATTGGACCTTTCCTACGCAGCTTTTAGCATGGTTCATATTATCTGTATGTAAATAATTTGAAGCCGATTCATGTTACTGCGGGCGCCTACTGAGGTCCAGTTCTAAGCGCGTGGTCTAAATCAGCAATTAAATCATTCACATCCTCGATCCCCACTGATATTCTAACCAGATCTTCTGTCAAACCTCTGGCCTCACGTACTGCAGCAGGAATGCTTGCGTGCGACATGAAGCAGGGCATGCTTATGAGGGACTTCACACTCCCTACCAATGTAAAACACACACACTTACAAAACCATCTTCTAATAAAATCCACAGTTAGTCATATGACATTAGTTTATGGGTAAAAAGTAAACCCAACAATGATTTCCACCCAAAAGTGTTCCTCTACAATATATTTTCTTAATGAGTTTACAACCAGATATCTTACAAAGTTATGAAGCAGAAATTGGATTTAGGATCATGGTCAGAGAGTATATTTCATACATACAGTGAAACACGTTTTGCCTAAGATATAGAACCTATCAACATTATGTGTAAACATTCTGGTCTTAGTGAGCATTATGAGGGTTGAATGAAATTCTACATTGCCTGGAAATGAGATCTTATGATTTATTATAATTCCATCGAGCTCCACTTGCAACATTAACTAATACTTTTAGAGCATAAGTCCATACGTGACTTGAGCTTTCATTGCATTGTTATAAATAGTATCAGAACCATTAGAGCAAGTGTGGACTGAGCTGTGTTACACCTATAACAGAATGGCTTGACAAGGATGTTGGAGATTTAAAGGGGGAGTGTAACATCTCAGATTGAGTGTGTATAGGGGGCTGGTGAATGGGACCCGTATCACTTGGGAGAGAAGCTCTTATGATTTATAATGATATCAAGGAGCTCCAATTATAATATCGACTAATAATTTTGGAGCATGGGCTCAGATGTTGCTTGGTCTTTTGTAGACTGTTACATTATGTATCACTTGTTAACCCATCTCAAGCTACTTCCAAGCCACAATAAGATAAGAGTTTTATTATACTATTTTCTATACATAAAGATACCACATTTAATTAAAGAGCTCAAGGGGCAAAACTCAAGTATACTGGGGGAGTGTATAGGAGGAACACCTAGTTTAAGGAAGGGAAGAGGAATAAGAATTCAGAACGGCCATGGACTACTATGATGCAAAAAGGAATCAGATTGCTATTTTAATTCAGTTCTAACCCTATGATTTAACTTCCAAATTAAAAGTTCAGGTAAATTCCACCTCCCACCCCCTGGCGAAACACCTTCCCATTTGCAACCATCCTATGAATTTTAAATTTCAGCAATCGATTGCCTCATTTGAAGAATTTGTTTCAATGTCCTCCATCAAAATCAAATGTTAATTTGAATGGAAAATTTCTAATTTCCCCGTGAATTTCATCTGCAATTTTTGTTAACCATCTGACACCTTGGAGAAACCAATCACTTAAGATTTAAAATTTTCCTTTTTCATCATCTGTTATCTTTTTTAATTTTCCTTTTTTTAATGATCTTTAGTCAGGAAAGATAATTACCAAAACTGACAGTTATGCTGAAGTACTTGGTAGTCTCAACAATATGCTTTGAGAGTGCCAGTGAGCCCGTTAAAAAGCTAAGCACAGACCCTGCACCCTTTGCCTGCAATAGGTTAACATATAAATGTTTGCCAGAGTTATATTGTGTATGACAGCATCAATTTATAAGTCCATCTCATGACAGTACCTGAGAATAATGTAAATCACGTCCGGGATGATCAGGAAGATCAGCGTAGTAAACTTTCTTCACTCGATGATGGGATGAAAGAAATTCAGCAATCTTCTGTGCATTCTCCTGCCAAAGATGCGAAAACATCTCTTTTACAGTAAGAAAACACAGAGCAGAAGAAGATGAAAGGCAGCACTAAAAGAAACCATTTGCTCTTCAAGAACGATTAGCATAAAATTTAGCATTCGGAATTAATATTGCATTTTATAGATTCTATATTTGTTGCCACATATTCCCTCAGTCCCATAATGTTTGTCCATATTTGCAACTTTTGTTGCCTCATACCGTCTGTTTAGGTCTAAACATTATAGGATGGCCCCTAAAGATTGTTTGCACCCAAGGGGATTTGAAGAACTGCTCTGTGATTTCTGCTCTCCTAAAAGTAGCTGGGTGAGGGCCACCTCTCGATCAATCCACCCAAGTAATGCTTCTATTTGCTAATAGATTCCCTGCTAGAATGGTTAGCATGGTGGGGAAATAGTGCTCGTCCACGTAGCATGCCGGTCTACAAAACCGTTCGAATTTCGGGTAAAACATGGTATCTTCTACAACACTGATGGCAAGCTTCTGGTTAACTTTGAACCATTGAGATCCTTTCTGCCACTGAGTAATATTTACCTCAGGTGCCATGCTCTTGTTATGGTGCCCTCTCCCAAAAGATTGTTTGCACCCAAGAGGATTGGAACCTTAGACCTGAGGGGAGCATACCTTCAAGCCTTAGGCCTTTACCATTGACTCTTTTTTTTTCTTAAGTGAGTAAATTTGGAAAATTTGACAAACAATATAGGACAGCGGTAATATAAGACAAAATTAACTAATTGTAGGGTCTATTCCAATGTGGCAACAAACAAATCAACAGGAAAAGCAGTTTACTCAAGGAATACTTAGTCCCTATTCTGGTCATATCCTGATTTTAAGTCAACAAAGATTATGTCCAAACCGCAATTAACACTATAAAAATGAAACAAAATGTCAATATCATTGGATGTCTATAGAAAAAAAAAATGAAGGTAATTAAAGAAGGTTTGAAGAAGCACCTGTTGCTTCTCAACTCGTAAAGCCATGGTCTTAATTCCTCGTAAGCAGATCCAACAGTCAAATGGAGCTAGCCCGGAGCCTTCTGCATTTTGTAGGAAATACAAGTCCTTCGCCAAGCTGGAAAATATGATAAACAGTGGGTGAAATTATAGAATGAGATGCAATAAGAAATAAATTCATAACAAGAAAAATATGACAAATGTGGAAAAATTAGAAGATCCAACTGATTTCTCAGGTTGAAAACAAGGTCACCGGATACTAGAGCATAGAGCATGTGTGACAGCCGGAGCCATAGCATATGAGTGGCAAATTACAATTTGAACCTAGACTACATCACAACTACAGAATGCACCAGTGCTAACATATGCAAAAAATAAATGTACAGTTCTTAATAATTTAAGAGGTACGTATAATGAACTATTAATAATTCTAAGTTTTTAATACTGTAATAAGCTATTTGGGAATGGAATGTACCACTGACTCCCAATAAATTGTCAAACTTGCAAATCAAGAAGGCAAATCACCCTCAATTCTCATATTGCATACAGTTTGCCCCTTGCAGTTTGGATTGCTAATCCTCAGTTAAGAAATTAAAAATGCACATGTGTGCACCTGTAACACAAGCTTAAATAGGACCACAAACAGTTACATACAAATTACGTAATCATATATAGGACTACAGACAGGAATCTAGAACTCTCCCTTATGTATGAAATACCAACCAAACAATATACGAGCAAACAAGTGTGTCCGATGTTAGACAATACTATTCATAGAGAAGTCAAACAACCATATGGAACTTGCATCAAACCAACATCATGAAGAGCTTCTACAAATTTTGACCTATAAGATTATCCTCTCAAGGCTTTCAGTCCAGTAAATACATCAAAGCATGCTATTTTAGTCAGCAACAAGGTCAACACCTGCTTCCAAATGGGTTCATAGTTTTCAAATACTGAATGAGAGATGGAACTTTGAAAGTACCCAAAAAAAAAAAAAAAAAAAAACAATCTCATACATTCCATATGAAAGAACGGAGCAAGAGACAACCTTTCCCCTCTCACAGCAAGCACGCCGGCCATGACATCACTATGTCCAGCAATAAATTTTGTAGCTGAGTGCATAACGATGTCTAGGAAGAGAAGGACCGAGATTATATCAAAGAATTACTAGAATTGGCAAACACCAAATTTACATCTATAGCATATTGCTAACCTGCTCCAAGTGTCAAGGGTTGTGACAATATTGGGGACATTATACTATTATCCACCAACAGAAGTGCATCATATTTATGAGCCATCTCTGCTATTTTCTGAAAAGGGATGAATATACCAAAGACAAAATGAAAAATTCAGTTATATTGATTATAGCTTTTTTTTTTTTTTTATCGTTAAACAAGATTTTATTGATAAAGAGAATAGACAAAAGCCCAAGTATACGGGACAAATGCAAGAGCAACGGCTAGGCGTGCTTAGTTTAGAGATACAAGGAATTCATGCAAGCCATGAAAATCAATTACAATCTACCAATGGAATAAAATATTGAATCATAGATTTGCAAGCTCTTCTGTTGACTGCACTTGATCTTCAAAACTTCTTTCGTTCCTCTCCCTCCAAAGACACCACTATAAACATATTGGAACCATCTTCCAAAGAGAGGCGATCTAAGAGTTACCCTGAATGGCTTTCCAAGAAGCTAGAAGGTCCACTACATGTCTCGGCATCACCCAAGCTAATCCCACCCAAGCAAAAACTTCATTCCAAAATGTCCTGGCAATCTCACAATGAACTAGTAAATGGTCAACCGACTCTCCACTCTTTTAACACATACAACACCAATCCAAGACTATGATTCGATGTTTCCTTAGATTGACTAAAGTGAGGATCTTCCCCACGGAAGCCGTCCATACAAAAAACTTTGCCTTTGGGGTGCCTTTGATTATAGCTTTATTAATAGGAGATTTTGTAATAGGTTTCAATCAAAGTTTTGACTACCGTTTCGATAGCTGTTTCGATTAAGGCACTAGAACAAAATATTTCGGTATCAGTATTGTTTCGGGTATCATTTCGGGATAGTCTATATATAATCAATTAATTATATATGTATAAATTATATCTCAAAATAATATCAATGCAAGTCTTAAAAAGTTAAAACACATATTTATAAAACTCAATAATACTTTAAGTTAAGAATATAGTCTTCAGATGTAAGAATTGGAGTGATTTTTACATTAATTAAAAAAATTCACTAATTTTGATTGGTATCAATATGGCTAGTACACAAAAAACCGGCCGGTATTGACCGAAACGCACCGATACTGCCGGTAATTGACCCGGTACGAAACAGATGCATTTTCTGTACCGGTCACTATTCCAATACGAGAAATACCGACCCTACTGGCTGATACGGTACGAAATTCAAAACATTTGTTTCAATGGCTTGAACAACCATTATTTTCTTGTATAGCTGGACCTCACACTTAGGTGTCGCTTTTGTACATGTCCCGTGTACTTGGGCAATGCCTATTTATATCATCAATAAAATCCTTGTTTATAGATAAAAAATAATTAACAGGAAGAATAGAGAATAATGGACCAACAGTATCATAATGGGTCAATAGCAGTATCATAACAGGTCAATAGCAGTAACTGTGTAGCAAAGACTCCATCCAAAGATTATTTCCACCAAATTGTCCCTCAGTGTCTTGACCACCCTCTAGAGCAGTATTACTCGGAAGGCCACTTAGTTTCACATAACACAAGCTATTATGCATGATATCTCAGCAGAGGAACAGCCAGATAGTATATTTTTCTTCATTTCTTATGAGCATGCCGCAGCAACAATGAGCCAAATATAGTATTCGATAAACTAATTTCACAATTTTAGAACAAGATATCATACTCTAATATCAGATATTTGTTGCCGAGGGTTGGTTGGACTCTCCAGCCAGACAAGCTTGGTTTGCTGTCCAATGGCAGATGCAACCTCATCCAAATCACTTGTATTTACTCGCCTGTATATTGTAAGCAGTTCAGAGTTAAATATTACTTCTAGTTGAATCAATGTGAACAAAGAAGAAAGAGAAAGAATACTAACTTCACTACTATTCCATTTTTTGGAATTACTTTTGACAGCAACCGATCAGAACCACCATACAGGTCATCTCCAGCAACAATTTCCTCACCTAAAATGACACTGTTAGCAATTTATAAAATGAAAAATTTCAAATAGTTTAAACAATTTACAATTTGCACTCATTTTTGATCAAGCCAATGCATATAGGACTTTCATAAACAATATCTGCACAGTGTATGGCAACTATAACTCACAACACCAGTCCAGCTAGTATCATAGCATTGAATAATCCTTTGATAGTCCAATGCATGCATAAGGACTGTTGCTCATAATAACAGGGAGTGCTGCTTATATTAACTTCATGAAA
The DNA here is from genome assembly GCF_018687715.1 of Carya illinoinensis. Lineage (NCBI taxonomy): Eukaryota > Viridiplantae > Streptophyta > Magnoliopsida > Fagales > Juglandaceae > Carya > Carya illinoinensis. The sequence goes on along the minus strand of NC_056760.1, from coordinate 4,761,330 downwards.
CATAATAAATTAATGATGTTGAGAAGCACCAGTTCCAACAAGACGAGAAACAGCAGCCAAAGCAGCCATTCCACTAGTGAAGCAAAATGCTCGATCTGCTTTATCAAGCTTTGCCAGGAGGCTAAGAATACAGCACATAAAGTTCATCACAGAAGGAGAAACAGAGAAAAGAACAGAATTAGTTATTTTAAAGATTGACAAAGCTGATTCAACTATATTTGTATACCAAGCAAAAGTCTCACCTTTCTAAAGCATCCCGTGTAGGATTTCCACTCCTGGTATAATCATAGTGGCCATTTTCGGTAGCTGACGGCTGCATAACAGGGTATTGAATACACAATTCAAGTCATAAACAAATATATTGAGTATTTTAGGCAATCAAGACACCACAAAACATTGATAAATGCATAGGGGTGATGCCCACTTAGCACGCTATGAGATAATGGAAGTTATTGATGAGTGTTAAGTTGTTAACTTCTTTTTTTATCGATAAACAAAATTTTTATTGAGCATAAAATAGACAAAGGCCCGAGTAAGGGTGGCATTATATAATACAATCTGTACCTGAATACGACACGAAATTAGCGGGTTTAGGTTTGATATTAAAGGGTTCGGGTCAAAATGAGTTAACCTGTTAAGACAAGATTCATTAGCGGGTCAACCCGCTTAACACATTAATGACCCGTTAAACTTTTTATTCAAAATTACAATTATATCTTTTTTAACCTTAAAAAAAATAACTTAACCCTATTTCATATTTCCTAACTCTCTCTCTCAGTTCTCAGTTGAGTTAGTTCTCACAAGTCATGACTACCTCTCACACTTCCTCTGAATTGTAATTTTGATTTTTTATTGTTTGGATTGCAATTTTAGACTTATGTAGTTAGTTTTATATTTTTGGAAGATATTGTGATTTTAACTCTTATGCGAAATTATGTTAATTAGGTCAAATTGATTATTTGGGTCAATTCAACCATTTACATAAACGGGTTAACACAGGTAAAAAAGGATCGAAACGGGTCGTGTCGATATATTTTTAATTTAGGAGACAAAGGCCGTCAGGTGACATTGGGAGAAGTGGAGGGGGTCCTATGGGATGTCAAAGCTCAATTGAAGGGAGTTACGGAATATGTGAGAGATCTAATGATTAAAATGGATAAGAGGCTAGACCTAGTCGTGGGTTTTGGTGGTGGGTCGAGAATTGATGAGGGAGGCCGGGGGGGTAGATCCTTCGGGTTCGAAAGCCACAAGTGTGCCAACAAAGGGCGTTTCAACGCCGTCACAGATAGGGTCATTGGATTCTGGCATCTTTGTCCATGCCAGTGTCACTCAGGACATTGGCAACTTGTTGTCTATGCCTCCTGAGGAAGCAATAGGGCCTCATGCACTAGTTGCAAATGAGGTTGGTATTTCTGTCCAAGGTTCACTTTTAGTTGAAGATGGAATCCCTCCAGGGTCTTAAGTACTTCGAAAGAAAATGTCGAGCCTCTTTTAGAAGATGCAAATGGGGTAACAGAAGGTAGTGCTTCCCCTACCTGTTCTATGTCCAAGGGAGCAATAGGGTCTGACAAAGTGGCACTGCAAGGATTTTTGGGGGGTGGAGCACATACAAGCAATGTAGATGGAGGGGAGGAACTTGTAATGGTGACATAAACAATGGACAGCAACCATATAATTGTCGAGCAACCATATGGCGGGAAGGAAAGTTTGTCGTTGGTGCCTCATGGGGAGGAAGGTTTAGAGTCGGGAGTGCAATTGGGTATTGTGTCTGGGGATAATGTCGTTCCCCTGGTTTCTCTTCCTCCGTTAAACGATGCGGGGTCACCATTGGATTGGGTTTTGAATAAAGTTAACGGGTTTCAGCAAATCCTAGGACTTACAAATGGAGGATATGAAGACGATATTAAAGCAATACTCACTGCGATTGAGGCGAGCCGCGTGCGTGAAACCAAATCACATTTTAAGAAAAGCATGGAGTTAAAGCATTTTTCATGGGCAATCAACTACAATACTAAGGGAAGTAGCTCAAGTCAAGGAAAGACTAAAGGGAGGGCATTGTGAAGACATTCTCGTAGTGGGTTTTTCGGGTAGAAGATTAGTTTTATGGGGAACAAGGGGCTGGGGTTGGGGAGGTGTGTTCCATTCTAATGCGGGCTTGGAGTTTTTGGGTAGTGTTCCACGGGCTCTCTAGTATGAGCTAGATGTTTTCTTGTATACGTCCAATGTACTTGGTTACTCCTATTGATATATATAATATTTTTACTTATAAAAAAAAATTAATTTATAACGGATCGTGTCATGTCAACCTATTATTTTAATGTGCTGTGTTAGGGTTTGAAATTTTGACCCATTAATCTTAACGGATCGTGTTTGGGTTGACCAAAATCGTATAATATATACAACTTGACATGACACGAACACGACCCGTTAATACTATTGTCCACCTCTAGGCCCAAGTATACGGGACATATACAAAAGCGTCGCCTATGCATGCTAGTTTAGAGATACAAGAAAGTCATGAAAAGAGAATACAATTATAATACAACACCACTCATTGTTTAGTCCATCTGAAGAGAATCCAGTAATGTTTACTGATTTAAACTTCTTCATCTCTAGTTAACAAAGGGGGGATGAGATCTTTATTTATTAATTTTTTTTTATGACTTTATCAAATGTTAAAGGGGTAGTACATTTGGTACATCTAGCGCTACTCTTTTATTTTATTTTTTATAAAGGGGGTAGGGGGTTCAAACCTGGATCTCCCATTTGGAGACTAGTCCTTATGCCTTCTGGTCCAAAGAGGGGATGGGATCTTTAAAATTTGGGAAAGGTTTGACAATAGTTGCATTAAGAATCAACAAAATTCTTAAGAACTATCAAAGCAAACTTTGACAACATGATGGGTCTTGGATAAAGAGAGGTAGCAGGCTTGCAGCAAAAGGAGAGCTTAAAGGTATTGGAAATGAAGTGATGGGTAATGTGACATAGATTGAAAAGAGGAACAATTAAAAGTAACTTTTGAGAAAATCGTGCACATCAACCTCTCCTCCCCCTCTTTAAAAATTGAAGCTTATTGGAAGACCGAATTAAATGACAAGGGAAAAGATGACCTCCTTCAAGATGAACTAAACTACAACTTCAATGGCACACGTTAAATACCAATAAAAAAAGGTGCACAAAGTAGAAATACTGAGGAGACAGCCCAAATTGGACAGGTCCATGGTCATCATGACCTTCCTCTATCTACTTCATGACATCACCACTTATCCCTTTCCCTGAGTGAAACAGATTAAGTTCCTAGCTTTTGCTTCCTTCATGCGCTAATGGCAAAAAATTACTCAAGAGGTTGAATACTTTCATAGTCCAAAATAATTCACAAGTCATATTTAACCAAGTTAATTCATAACAACTAAAGGATCCAGTCCAATAGTTTTTATTTTATAAATAAAAAACATGACTTAAGTTGCATAATTAGAGTCATATAATGCATGAAACTTCTTGATGAATAAAACTCATGTCCCTATCTCCTAAATACTATAAACAAACATGTTCACGAAATTTAGAGTGAATTTATCCAGGTCACCTGCTTAAAAGTAGCAGTTTGGTAAAGTGGTGTACTGATCGCTTCATAAGGATCAAACTTATTCTCAAAATTCAGCACCATGGTTGAAATACTTGGCTCCAACTGCGTTTCTGCAACAAAACAAAATAACTACAAATAAGGTGAAAACCACATACTTTGATTGAATCAACATTCCGTATATTTAGACAGCATCAACATGAAAATACCATTTAGGCACTCTGCTACACCATCAATCAAAGCCGATGTGCTAACATCCATTTCTCTGTCTATTGAACAAGTCAATTCGAACGACCTCCTAAACAACTGGCTTCCTTTCAAAGTTGGTCTATTGAGCGAAAAGTTCTTCAACAAGTTCCCTGAGATTAAGATCTGTGAAAACACCAACCAGAATTTGAATCAAATCACTCAAAACCTTCAGTTGGATGATCCAGTTTTTAAAAAAAAAAAATGATGAAAATTAAACAGAAAATACTAATAAATTGCATTCTTCCCATGGTTCTAGATTTTAACGACAAGAAATCCGACTTCAAATGATTTCGTATTCACACTTCTTCCACTTTCAAAATAAAAACAATAAAACCTGAGTTCCTCCAATATTTTGCTCCACACCTTCTCCTCAACCAAACAGAAATGGAGTAGGACTTAACCCTAAAATCCGACGCTTATCAAGGAAAGCGGATGGATCTATAAAATTAAAGAAGTTTAAATTGCCAGTCATGTGTTGCATAAGTTCCGAAAACATAAAAAATGAAGCTTAATCTTTATATAAAATGGACATATCGCTTCAATTAAGTAAGGATGCTACAATGTACAGTCGTTTGTCAAAAATATTAATTTCTCTGCTTTCCCAATCTCATTGACCAACTGGAACATGCATTCTTATTATCAAAGGAAAATAAGGGTAAACGATCGGAATCATAACGTTCAAACGCTATTGATCCCCCCAGCAAAACCAAATAAAATAAGAAAGCGGGGGTGAAGAGAATAATATAGAACAAGTGTAAAGAGAAATGTTAGGACTCTTACGTGGTCGTTTAGATCAGTGGTGGCAGAGGAAAAGAGAGGCCGGAGAGAAATAGAAAACGTCAAGGCCATGGTTGAAGTGGAAGAGAGGAGGGTACAGGCTGCTGATGATATTGGTGTAGGGAGAGAGAGCGGGAGCGAATGTACGTGTTGGGGTAGTCCTTTGGATCGAGTTTTCTGAAGTGGCTCCTCGTACACTCTACACAGCTGTATCTAACACTATTAGTTAATTGCAATTATGAATTTTGTTTCAGTTTAGAGAGAGGTAATTCTGGGATATTTTTAATTTTTCATCTTCTAACATATATAATTAAAAATTATTGATTATTTATGTTGTCTATATTGTTAAATTAATTAAGAATGTTCTATAATTGAGAGTGACGGATAGTAAGAAAGTAAATATATTTAAAAATTGGAGTGAAATATGCATCATCTACGTTGTTGAGATCACATGATTTGATTAGTATTAGATTTTAAAATTAAATCTTTTTGTCAATCAAATCATATTATATCAACAATGTGAATGATATATTAATCTGATTTTTCATTTATTCTGGACCTAGAACATTTTGAAGAATTTTATATCTGAAATTATTTGATAGATAAGCTTGACTTACAAGCTTTTTACTTTTCTAGGTAATATATTAGTTGGAAAGGAGTATTTTTAAAAACATCTAATTGCAAGCATAACTACTATTAATATATGCACAAATCTAATATGATTTGTTAAAAAATAAATTTTATTAAAATTGATGCTAATTAAAATTTTGAATATGAAGATATCGGTATTGGTATGCAGATTAGTATGCAACTTTACTTATACGTAACAAAACTCTTATAAAAACTTTTATATATGATACATTGGAGAATTTTGATATTCTCTTATAATATTTTTTTAATTCTGTTATATATAATTATTTTTATATGCTTTTTATACAATTTATTAATATAATTTATTAAAATAATTATTTTATATTAAAAAATAACCCAATCGATTACCTTGACAGAGTGCAAGAATACGCACACAGAATTTTTCAAGTTATAAAGCTTATTCTCGCATTTTACGTTTACTAATAAATGCATATAAAGGTAGGCCAAGAAAACAAAAAAAAAATGCATATAAAGGTATACGATACCAGTGGGTGCTTTCAGTATCAGCGCGCGAGGGAGAGGCACTGGTTTGTCTCTGAAGTGTGTAGAAGGGGGGAAGGAACTTGAAGAAAAGGAAGGTAAACGATTAAAAACTAAAAGTGGTTTTCATGGCTTCTGGGTTGCAGATCCAAGGGGACGAGTCCGTGCTCTTGCGCGTAACACATTCCAACCTCAAGTCCTTCTCCGCCGACATTCGCTTCTCGCTTCAGGTAAACAACCCGCCCACCAACCCTCCCTGCCAATTATCCGAACGAATTTCATATTTTTTTTGTTGCCCGTTTACACTTTCCCGTCCTCTTTGATCTTAGATGACAGTGGAATCCGTGAAAGAAAAGCTCTGGAGAAAATGTGGCACTTCCGTTAATTCTATGGGCCTTCAGCTCTACGACGATACCAACACCAAGATTTCGGATTTGACCGAAAATTCGAGGCCGTTCGGATTCTATTCTCCGCTTGATGGGTAAGACGAATTCACTTTCCTTAATTACATATATATATATATATATATATATATGTATATATATAGTTTGGGTTGCTTTTATAGTTATTGAAAGTGGCTAGCTTGATGACACTGTTGAAAGTATAAAGCACCATTAACTAATGGTTCAAATTTTGCTTGTGGAAATTTTCAAATTCACCTAACATCATAATTGCGCGTCTCTGTTGGATCTTGTGCCTTCTGGCTGGTGCAAAGTGCACACTAACCCCTTTACATGAATGTTGCTTCAGGTACCGGTTACATGTTATAGATCTTGACCCTTCATCGGTAACCTCTGGTGGTTGGCTGGAAGACACTTCATTGGTGGAGAAATACTCCATTTCAGAAGAAGCTTATGAGAAACGTGATGGTAAAGTTTCCACAAACTGCATTGTTTTATATATTAGTGTTATTAAAGGAGTAATGCTATTTTAAGGCTTTTACACACACACCATCCACCTGGCATAATTTGATTTTGAAGATAAGTTTAAAAATTTGAATCTTACAAATCAAATTATGCCATGTGGATGGTGTGTTTTGTAAAGGACTTCAAATAGAATTATTCGAGCTGTGAAAGCTCACATGGTTAAAGTTTTTTTAGTAAAATATTTAACATCATGCAAGATGTGTATCGATTTTTGGGGTTGTTGGGGACTGGAGTTAGAGTCTCAAGATGCTATGGTACTCGGTGCCTACGAACTTCATTGGCCAAAATTGGAATGGGAATTGAACTGTGGCAACGGTACAATTGACATTATGCACAAACTAGTTCAACATAAGGAAGCATATTGATGTGTATAAACTATTTCCCAAGGGAAAATTAATTTGAGCTGATTTGTGGTCCCATATAAATCTCTAGTTGCTTAACTTAGAACAACAGGCATATTAAGTGCATGCCATGGTTAGAAGGGGTTTCCATGTATTTAATTGTTTTTATTCATGGTCTAGGATGTTGTGAAAGGCCTATTTTTGGTTGTGTGATAAGACCTTTCCCTTTTCTTCTTTGGATCTTAGTCTTTTTATATTATTATTATTATTTTTTTTTTTACCATACAAGTGCATCCTAACATATCAGGGGCATTTGACAATATATTTTGAGTCCAAAATAGTGAGAAAGTGCTTCAAGTTTGATAAGGAAGCCTGTGATTATGTGTATAACACACGCACTCAATATATAAAATGTATACATGCACACGTATAGATTGTGAACGCGTGACCATTACTGTATGAAAGTTGAAAACACATAACAGATTTGATTAACTGTTCATACATATTTTATGCTGTTTATTTACTTTTGTGTGTTTCAGGAACTTTTAGAAAATTTAAGGGAAAATTGACCTCCCACAATCCATCAACTCCTGGGAACAAGGTAAGCTCTGTGGTTTTATTCTTTTTTGAATTAACAAATAAGTTTTGTCTATGTAAGCATTGTGCAATTGTTGCTTCAGTTAACTTGGAGTTTATTTATAGATACCTGACAACTACATGGAAGATCTATGTTCCAATATCAAGGTTAGGTTATTCTTTTTTGGTGTATGTGTATGCGTGTTTTTTTTTTTCCTTGCGACCTTTTTTCCACTTTCAACTAGTTATTCTGTTGATGAGGAAAATTTAATGCATTAACTGGAACTTGTGTCAGCTGAAGTGATGTTGCATGTTAATGAGGTAAAGCTTTATGGATGAGAAAACCAATAAGCAGTGAATAATTCCCATTCTGGAAAATTCATCTTAGGGGACACTCCAAAAGAAATAAGTTACAAATCAAACATGATGAGCGGATTAATTTATAAATTGTTTCAAGAACAAAGTGGAGTACATTATGCATGAATGGTCGATGTAATGATTAACTTATGTCTTCTCATTTATCCTTTTCTGAATTTTATAATTAAGGTAGGAAATAGATGTGAAGTTGAACCAGGGGAGAAACGAGGTGCTGTAAAATTTGTGGGTCGGGCAGAAAACCTGGCACCTGGTTACTGGGTTGGTGTTCAATATGATGAACCATTGGGAAAACATGATGGCATGTAAGTTTGCACTTTAGTTATCAATTTTTTTTATGGTTTTTTGTGGATAATATTTTTCAATTTTTTATGTTTGGTTTTATTTATTTAATATTATTGATGATTTCCTGCAGCAACATACTATTAAAATATATGTTTTACGTTTATCAGTAGTGCATGCCAGCCCACAATTTAAAAGGTATTTGAAATCATTAAAGAAACAAATTAGATGTAGGATCGCTAGAAGTTATTTAGAAAAAACTAGATTCAATTCATATATAGGATGGAAATGCTTGTGGAGTTATCTGTGGAAAAAACTAAACATGAATTTTATAGTACCATTCTATTTTTCTGAAAAAAACTTATTTCAATTATATTTTAGTTCTCAAGGTAAGGCTGTGTTCCCACCTGTAAACCAACTCCCTAGGTGAAATAGGCAAAAGAAAAATGAATAAACCAGAGCAAAAATGGCTCCTTTCTGACAATTGTCTCTGGTTGTTCGCTACTTGGGCTTCATTCTTTCTTATATGATATCTCATTTTGGAGTCATTTCAAGTTTTGAACTGTATTCATTTTGTGTTGGGACTCGACTTCTTGTGCTCAAGTGAATTCTTGCTGCTGCTTGCTTGCCTTTTAGATTGTCAACTTTAATTAACTCGCTCTTTTAATAGATTGTCTTGCTATGTTGTCCACATTCATTAGAATCTCTTCAACATGTTTCAGGGTGAAAGGAGTACGATACTTTGATTGCCCTCCGCTTCATGGTGCAATGGTTAGGCCAGACAAAGTAAAGGTGTGTATTCAACCATGCTCTGGCCATGCTTTAGCTCTTGTAATGCTGATTATTATCCTTTGAAATATGGAGGTATTTTACAATTGGCCTGATCCACACGGTAGAAGCATACTTGGTTTACCTCAATGAATGCGAATCAATGCCCTCATGTAAGTTCAGCCACTTTCATGATTAAAAATGATGGTTTTCAGGCTTGTATTGAGCCTTGCCCAGGTTTCACGAAGTGCTATTGCCGGTTTAACATTTGTGGACCCTCAATCTAGGAAATTTACATTTGTTGTGCACATTGGAATTACGATTAGTAATTACAACATCTTTCAAAACATTTCCACTTTGGGATTTGTTCTGAGGACCAAAGGAGTTTGATTGATTGGAATGAGAGAAATTTATTCACTGAATCTCAATGTTCTGTAAATGCAAGTAATTGGCGCTTGTCCACTAATAACCAATTAAATGTCTGGAACCTCACAAACATGCCATCTCTATTATTCTATGTGAACCATCCCAATTTTAGCCCAAATAGTCGAAAAATATTGCTTTATGGAACATACCTCACAGTGATGCAAAAGATGATCAATTGTTTCCTTTTCCCCATTCCTTTTTACACATACAACACTTATCCACCACTACAATGTACCTTTTTCTAAGATTTCCAAAGTGATGCCTTTTAAAAGCACAGATCCAAATGTACCTGCCACATATGTCTATTGATCTGATATATTACTTGCGCTCTTATTATTCTGTTCTATAATTCGACTTATTCAATTAGGTAGCCATAAAAATGTAGTTAATTACACATGCAATATGGTGAACACTAAAAATTTGAATACAAGTTGCATCTTAAAATCTCACGGTGCAGGCATGTAGACCCAGTGCAAAGACTTCCTCTCATCAAAAGCCTCAATAATTTAGATGTTGATACAAATCTTAAATCTTGTTTCAGGTTGGCGACTACCCCGAAAGAGATCCCTTTGAAGTGGATGAACTATAAGCAGTTCATGAAGAGACTACTCTGGTGCTTTGTGTTTTTATGTAATGCTTATAACCTTCTGGATGTATTGAGACATCAACTTCTTTACTTGGATCTGTTACAATTAAGACACTGTTGGCTTGAGGGATTGATTTTAACTCTTAAGCGGTATTGAGGTAAGGAAGAAATGGAACTTCTTGGCTTGAGTGTTCTAGCAGCAGTCTGGATGTATTTTTGTGTGGAGGACATGCTAATTTTTTCAGGGTCGCCAAAAAGATCGGGGCAGGGAGTGAAACATGCTGCAATTCCCAAGTATGATGAACGATTGCTCACTAGAATCGGCTGATTTTCTTCTGAGTGAAAAACAATGATGAATGATTTCTATTTTCTAACTATACAAAGGAGCTGTGTTGGGAACATCTTGCTTTGTTCAAGTTCTTGGTTTCTCTTCCCCATTCTCTTACTCCAACCTGTTTGTAAGGAAAGAGACATGCCACGGTAAAAAGTGGAGGCCCTTCATGCAGTTACACCATATGCGTTTCAGAAGTGCAAAAACAACTTAACCGGAAGCATCTCCAATGTAAATAAGGGAGCTCTGTGATTTCTTCCGTGTGAATAGTTCTTCAAAATAAATTTAAAACTGACAGAAGTGATCACAGAGAAACTTAAATTTGGAATTGCCCATACAAATCTATACAGTTATGTTTAAAAAAAAAAAAAATTAATTACAATAATATATTATTTTCCTTTTACCACATTCATCAATAGGACTGCACACATAATCTCTCACTTAGGACTACAAATAAAGTTTTTCTTCTACATAAATATCGGACGAGACATCAATGGAAGGCATGCCGTACAATTTTGCTCGAGATTAAGTGCAAGCAAATACCATCTGAGCGGAAGCTTAATTGCAGAAAAAGCAAAACCAAAGAATAAATACAGAAATAGTCTTATCGCTAATTTTATCCACAACTCTAACACGCTCGCTTACAATCCACGGTATCAATGCCAATTCATATGGTTAACTGTACACGAAGTTTGCTTTGATTACTTAAAGTAACTTATCTAAACAGACCCCATTGCTCATGAGGAAACCCCTCCATGCAAAAGTCACAACATATTTGATGTAATTTACAATCCCCTAGATAGAAAATCAGAGGTTCCAGCATTTTTAAGGGTATCTGCCTCGATTAACCAAACAGAGAGAGAGAGAGAACTCAAGAAATTTAGTCTTTGGGAGACCTGCTACTACTTCTAGTGGATGCAGAAACGTTGTTCTTTTGATATTTGGTGCCGTTTCTCTTAGCTTTGGATTTAGAGGCCCCTGTAATGCATATGTACATGGAAGATAACTTAAAATATTTTTTTTTTTCTTTCATTTTAGATAAGTTAAACAAATAATATAAAGCTTGGACTACCTCTAATATTAACTTTTGCTGATTGAACTTCAGTTTCTGCTGGTTCCGACTCTATCAACTCACTGGAAGCATTAGAATATTCATCTGACTCCATTACTTTAGAATTTGAAGAACCATTTACATGCCGGGTCATCCCTTCGGTAGATGGGTTAAAGACTTCACCCTCTGTTTCATCTACAAGAAGCTCAAGGTTAGACAAAAACCACATGTTCTCAGCAGCATTTACTCACAAACATGGAACAAAATATTTCAAAGAAAACATTCATTTTGCAAGAGACACTTTTGTATGCCAGAGTTGAAATAATAGAAGCCTATTCAAGTTAGAAATACTGAAGTTTGTATCAGAATGGCGACACTCCATGTTTGTTTGGTCTTCAGATTCAAAAGCTTCTGCAGAATTGAATTATTAAGGATCACTTAACTATACCTAGAGGACTATATTCACCTCCGAATTATACAATTGAGGACATTTTCTACTTTTGTGTTATGTAATAGTTGGCTCTGGATTCTGATTGATTTGTTAATATATATTGATACCTTTTTCCTCCTGCTGTTATATCATATGCCATCTCAGATTTTTGGAAAGAATATGATCAATCAGCTGTATGGGGCTTGATGCTTAGGAAAACAGCATAGAGCTTGATGCTTAGGAAAACAGCACAGAGCTTGCTGTCTTTTCTGTCATACTTGTCCAAATCTTAAAAAAATAAAGGTTATAATAAATTTTCCAATTTTAAAATTCAATAGGAGCTAATATACTGGTCCTTCATAATAACAGTTTCATAAGGTTGCTGTCATCTTATCATGTATTTGAATTGACAATTAGATATTACTATCACAACACTCAACCCGAAAGAAAGGGAGTAAGATCATATTAAATCATGCTACTTGCATAAAGCACTGAAAGAAGTGAGTGGCTAGAATGCATGAAGAATTATTATTTAGACCATCAAAAGATACTTGATCAACAATAAGATAAAATGGTTAAATTAATTCATTGTGGTAAAACATGTGAGAAAAAGAGCACTATGACATGTGTACCTAATATACATTCTTTTCTCAACTATATAATGCATCATGATAAATCTAATGGCAGCCCACCATCATGCAGTATGCTTCACTAATAAAAAGGCAGTGAAAATTTACCAGAAATTTATTGGAAACTTCTAAATTGGAGAATTATGAGGGAACCGTGAAGAAAGAGAAAAGTAATAAGAAAATAACATTAAAACGTAGCATAAGCCAATTGCACGAACCATCAGTAGTATCAGATCCCACACTATCTTCACGAATATTCCCAGCTACTGCAAAACCTTCCATACCATCAACTTTCTGTTGATGAATTTGAGCATTTCTTGCAGTTGCTTCTTGATCCTTCTTTTCTATGTGAAATTTATTGAGTTTATCCTCAAACTCCTCAATGCACAATTTAAGCTCCGGTTTTGCAAACTTCTTGCCCTGTTCCCCCAACATCAAAAGAAAATAGTATTTATGCTCATAGAAAATATATTATTAACACTTCAAGTAATGTGATGCAAGAAAAACAATTCAATACCTTGTTTATTATATTCCTGAAATGGTCCATCACAGAATCCTCCAATAGGGCATGTTCATATATCTTGAATGACTCCATAAGCTTTTTCATTCCCTTTTCAGTGAATGCCAGCTGAGAGAGGCAGTAAGAAATATATTCCCATTGTGTGATATCTGCAACAGAAAACTTGTTCCCAATGGTAAGTAAGAGCAAATTTGATCATTTGTAAAAGTTGATTTTTATTTTTTATTTTGGGTTCCAATGACATTTTGGATATAAAGCCATTAACAAAATGTTTCAGCGAAATTAGGAGTGAGATGACAGCCTCCTGGTCTTGAAGCGATATGCACAAGTCTTATTGTGTGGATATGAGTCTCAATAGACATTCATAAGACCAGGCTTGATTCAAAACTCAAGCTTAACAAGCACTGTAGTTAAAGCTTTCAGCTGGGTCAAATGGCAGAACTGACTGGAAATATCAGGGTTGTCAATGCCGACCAATAAGATTCTACTTTTAAGAGTATAAGTAGCATTTTCTATTGAATGGGGCACATATAAAAAAAGAGCAGAAACTAGATTTCAAAGCTCACTACATACATGCAACAAAACTTGGAACATTGGTAGAATCACTCTCTAACAAAAATTTCAATAAGGTGTATTTTCAATTGAAAAATCTGCTACTCACTCCATATACATGTATTCTCAAAATAGATATGTACTTTCCGAAAGTTAAAATAGAAAAGGGTATTCTGGGAAGTTAGTTAGATTTTACTTTTCAATAATACTCATGTCGTCTAGAAGACTAGAACGGAGACATTTATTTTTAGACAAAGGAAGTAGTCACTAGATCATATTTACTACAAAAACAACTGAAGGATAAAAGAAAGGAAGGGGGCCATGATTTTATCCCTTAATTCGCACTACAGCAACATATTTTGAAAGCTGACAAGATAAGAGGGGCATCAGCTGAGCAGAATGGTAATATGAAGAAATTTTAAAGAATTGAAAGAATGCATACCTGTAACTCCACTAAACCTATTACAAAGCTTTTCAACAAGTGATTCCATTTGTTTGTCCTAGATCAATTTCAATAGATATGTCAAATCGTCACTTGGGACAAATGTTTGGCAATTCAACTTTGATAAACAATCTATACCTTCTTGATAGAACCAATTAAGAACTGCATGACGTTGCAAAAAGATTCTCTTATCAGATTCTGTTTGGATAATTTGCCAAGTATGTCGGGAAGTAAATTGTATATTGGGTTGTTTCCTGTTCGCATAATTGGAAAAGGACAGAAATCATCAACACTCATTTTGATAGAAACACAATCATCAACACTCATTTTGATAGAAACACACACACACATACATATAAAACAGAAAACTAGCAGCGCATTTAGTTAGGTGTTTATCAAAACTTACCTTTCTTGGACAACTCGTGGAAAAAAAGTTTAGCCAGACTTGAAATGCGTTCATCTTCATCTTCTACCCTTATTGCCATTTCATTTATATAGCCTTTTACCTGCTCGAGCAAACGACCAAATCAGCCTCTAGGTCAATAAAACAAACGATACAGAATAAGCAAAAGGTTAGCTAGTCTCTTAGACCTTCATCATGTCATTCAATATGAGGTGCGAAAGCACCAGAACAGCGTTCTTCCTAACAGAAAGTGAAGGATCCCGTAACCGGGCATACATGTTCTCGGTCCAAGGTTCTAACAGATTAGGAAACCGAACTGCCAAATCTCCTAGGGCAATGGTGCAATTGGATCGAACAATTTCTGAGGCTGAACTCTCCACAACAGTGAAGAGAAGCTGGAGATTTGCATCACTGGAAATTTTCATTCACGAAAATGTGTAAGCATCATGTTTTGTTTTGTTTATTAGACGGGGAGAGAGAGAGAACGTGATCTCTCACCAAAAATTTGCATCAATGATCATAAATCGACATAAAGCTAGCATTCCGGAAGCTTGTAGTTCAGGATACTGAAAGAAAGCAGAAACGGTATTAATTTACTGGAAGAGTTAAAAATTGAACAGTAAGAAGACATGGAAACTGCGGGGAAGTACTTGTATCACTTAAAATCTTAAACGATCATCCCATGTATATCATCGCCAAAATAATGACATCAGCCCTTCAATTTTTTCGAAAACAATACGGCTTCATGATTTTATTTAAACTTCAATAAAATCTAACTTCAAAACAGTTGAACTATATTTCGAATTTACATCTAATGGGATGACAATCCTTTCACAGTATTCATGAATCATAGAAGACATTGAAGGAGAAGATGAGAAAAACTGAGGCAATCAATCACCTTTTGCATCAGACTAAAATTTCTAGAAAGCTTTGACAGGAAAGATGCACAGTGTCCAATCAAGTTCTTCTCACTGGAACCACCAGAGATAATTTCTTTTTCTGCTTTGTCAGAAAGATTATCAAGAATTGCTTCTTCCGAGGAGGCAAGACCTAGTTCAGCATTGATACTATTGTCCTGCAAGGCATTTTCAATGGAATAAATCGTCCATATCAGACAAAAAACAAAGTTAATAATTTTTGCTGGTAACCAAGTTCGGAATCCAATCGCACCTTCAGTGAATCGGGTGGTATTGCGCCCTTACTATTGATATTGTGACGATCAATATCTGCCCTTTCCTTTACAACTTTTTGTTTCTGAATCTTTCGAGCGCAAGATTCGATATATACTAATTGGTTCATGGCGACATGACTTACGATAAATAAATATCTGCTCAACTTGGCAACTTGAACTGTCGTAAGTATGCTGGCACTACTACCGTCAATTTCATGCTGCAACTCATCCCCTCCACTACAATCAAACACATAACTCAGAGATTTTTTTACCAGGTCAGCAGCTAATGTTTCTGGAATGGGATAAATTGTATATATGGCAGCTATTGCTTCATCAGCAGCAGCATACCATATGTTTTCAGGCAGCCAAAATCCGCTAACTAAGCTTTCTAAAATACCAATTACTCGACTGCCATTAATTGACAGCAACTTTTTCTGATCATCTTCGGATAATCTTTGAATAGCAATGCATGCGGTTCTAGCAAGCAACGGCTCCACTTTAGCCCAACGACCAAACCCGATATCAATAATGTCTTGTAAGTGAGAGCTAAGAACCCCAGTGGATGATTTTGCTGCCATACAAAGGATAGATAAAGCACCGCAACTTTGCTCCGCAGTGGTTCCACTAACGTTGAAGCAAAAGAAATCCCATAACGCTGATGTCTGCAAAAACCATTACTTTATAGGGGAACTGCTTCTTCTAGTAATAGCAGAAACGATGCAGTATAGAACAGCCATGAGTCATGAAGGGAAAAAGTCAGACTGATCCACAGTACACCAAACAGCTCCAAGAAGTCAATTCATCATCAGACTAAATTATGATAAGTTCTCTCTCTCTTCTCATTTCCACAATTAATTCAAGTTGGAAAAAGGGTCGGCTCTAACAATAAAAAATAATTAATATAACCAAGTTGGTCTTTAAAAGAAACGGAGATCATACCCATTAGCACAAATATATGATTTTACACAATTTTACTCAAGATCTTCAGATATTGTAGTGAAAGCTCAAGAAAGATATTGAAAAAGACTAATTCAGATTGTAAACCTGGGAATAGAAGTCCTAAATTGACCACGAAATATTTTAAGAATTTCATATATTTGGTCATACTTAGATAACCCAGGGTTGTTTAAGCAGACCATATCAATGGAAGAATGAAAACCATATCTCATCTTATAAGATGCTTTATCTCTTTAAATATTGTGGGAGTGGTTTTGAGAGTATAAAATGGTCATTATTTTATGAATGTGTTGTGTCAAAAATTCAAAATCAAGTAATGCAACCAACATATTTTGTAGAGAACTCCAAATATAAGGGAACATACCATGCTAGTAGATATATCACCTTTGGACACCAAGGCCGCAATAATAAACTCCAAAGCTGCTAGATCTCCTATATTTGAATCTATTGCAAGACTCAAGAGATTTTTAGCAGTCTCCACTGGGTTTTTTCGTATATAAATTGTAACAAAGGCATTCTCTACAGCCTCATAGATGGATTTATCCTGAGAAAACACCTGCAAAAGAGAGCACACATAAGATGCTATTTTTGTTGTGGATGAAAAATAAGATATTTAGAGAAGAAAACAAAAAAGAAAAATTGTCCTGAATTCCAAAGGAAATTTTTGGATTGTTTCCAACACAACCACAAATAAAAACTTACCAGTGGCAACATCTTACGGAGACAGGCTTCTGAACCATCAATCTGGAACTGTTTGCACCTCATCAGCAAAAGAATTGTGTTCTCAACATCAGAGGCAGAAGATGAAGCCATCAATTGAATAAGTGTTGGCATTGTGGCAGATACGCACTTAGAAAACCTCAAGCCTGCCTCAAGTGATGCAACCAAGGCCCTAGTCTGCTCCAAGTTCCCAACATCTGGCACGGGACTACCCTTCTGAGCAATCCCTTCTTCCACATGAGTCAAACAACTATCAGTCAAACTCTCTTGCTGCTCTTGAGTATGTACATTATGAATTTCACCATTTTCATTACAAGTGTCATTGTCAGAGTGTAGACCATCTGCAACACTTTCTGAGGGCACATCCGGTTCAAGTTCATTCAGCTTCTTCTTATACTGCTCAAGCGTTGCTTCGAATGAAGCTATTCGAAGTTGTGGACCAAATGGATTATGCTGCAACATCGTGATAAGTAAGTTCAATGCAGATTTTCTTACAATTGAACTCTTATCCTCCAACCTTCCAGCAGCAACTTCTGCAACCTCATTCCACATACCGATTGAAACAGCATGCTCTTCACATAACTCAGCCCAAACCTGAAGAACTCGGCTCCTAGTATAAGCCGAAACATCTCGACAACGTTCGAGCAAAATTTCCAACATGGCTTGCTTGGTTCGGAGACGAACAGATTTAGAACTCACTTCACCCTCAACATCCTTGAAGGCCTTTGCAACCAACTTTCCTAGAACCCCAACAAGTGCATTACGTATCTTATAAGATTCCCCACCAAAGTGCGGGACAAGAAGTCCAATGTTGGTCGAAATCAACTTTGGAAGCCGGTCGGTGAGCTCTACCAAAAAACGGCCAATATTCTCAGCCCCGGCAGTGTCTTTCACATAGTCTTTGGGGTTAGTTCGCCCAATGTCTCTGATAATGGAGCTGGCCAGGCTTCCATCGGCATACCTCTTCTCAGTACCAGCAACCGCATCAGCCATGTGGGTAACAACAAAATCATATTTGTGAATAAGGTGCATGATAGAAGCACAAGACTGTGCCATGTAGTGGTATTTTGTAGCGCATGCTCCAACTATACGACATAGGGCATCTTTTGCGTCTAAATCTTTCAACAGGATTGCATTCTCAAACATAGAGAATGTGTTTCTACAAAAACACAAATCATAATATTTTAAGATTTTAACCATACGACATAGGGCATGTTTTTCTCAAACATAGAGAATATTTTAACTTAAAGTCCACTAACAATGGTAAAATTTTCCTAACAAATTTTTGGTAATATCCAACTTACTTCACAATGAAAGAAAGGTAATTTTCATCTGGGTCTGATGAACCAAAGAGCAACACAAGGTTGATCTCTAGTGAATTAGCAACCAAATTGAGTATCCGACTCCTTTGAGGCTCCCAGCTCCATGAGTTCACAAGCCGTTTATTCCTTGAAACTGCAGTTACCTAAGCCCATGGCCAAAAGACTTCACTAAATCGGCCATAACAGTTGCAATATCCCCCCCAGCAGTGGAATAAACATAAGAAAAATATAAATAGTGGAGAGAGAATACCTTGGTATTATTATTGGAAACAATGTTTGACTCCTCAGCGAGAACAATATTGATGAGGAAGAATGTGTATATTTTAAAAGCATTACGATGTGAAGCAACCCGGTCAACCACCAGATGTTCATCATCCTGACTTTGAGAAACCCGCGTGAGTGAATCAACATTTGGAAGAAGAACGCTAAAATTGGATCGAAGACTCTCCACTAGATTGAATTTACAGGATGGAGGAAGACTAGAATAACCACGAATCAATGAATACACACGATCAAAGATATCTTGGTCTTCAATACAAAAGAGCTCCTTGTCAGAAAGATCAAAGGATACACCTGTTTAAATATATGAGGAAAAAAAGAAAATATCGTGAGAACAAAAATTAGGCTCTGATTACAACGCTGCTAAAATTGAGAATTTATTGAACCACGAACTAACTTTGTGTTTCATTTTCTCGGAAAATAAACGGAAGACTAGGGAAGATTTTGTGAATCTCTGAGAGAGAGAGAGACCTTTGACGAACTCTTCGAGTTCGGAGGGATGAAGCGAAGCTGTGTCGACAGAATTTTGGGCGTAGAGGCGGCCGTCTTCATGCTCTTCTTCTAGTGCTCTGAGGGTCTGCGGGAAGAAGAAGTGAGGAGCCATGGCTCTTTGTTGGAGAGAGAGAGAGAGAGAGAGAGAGGTTCTCTTTCGCTCTTTGTTTTAAGATTTCAAATGGAACTGACAAGCGGGAATGCGTTCTTGTTTATAAAACAAAAAGCAGGGCGGGTCGGTCTCTCTTTTGGTTTTATGGAGCGTTTTTTTTTTTTAAAACGATGACAACAGTGCCTCTGTTAAAGGATGATAAATCGTATTTTCGTAGTATTAAATTATAAATATTAATTATATAAATTAATTCAAACTCAATTCATTAAGTTAAATATATCAAATTTTTAAATCTTAACTCAACTCATTTAGATAATAAGTTAACTCATGCCATTCATTTTAATCAATTTAATAATTAATTAAAAATATATTAATACGACATATCTCATTTAAACCCTTTTTTCATATAATTTGGTTGAATTAAAACACATAAGTCATTTGACTTGATTAAAATAATTTTACATAAAATTTAAAATCTATATTTAGTAATCAGCACAATATCTTAAAAAATATATATTAATATATTTCAAATTTGAACATATAATAAAATCAATATTACAAAATCATCCAATAATAAATATGAGTATAGCCTGCATAGGTCTAAAATTACAATCAAACAATAAAAACATAACCATATTAATAAATTACAATATTACAACTTAATAATAATAACGGATCAACTCGTTTTAATCCTAATCTACTAACATCAAGTTCAAGCCCACTAATTTTGTATCATGTTCGTATTAAATTTATAAATTATATCACATATTAATACCCCTACTTACAAGTAAGCAACACAAGTATTCAATTTAAATTATAATTATGAAATTGATGCTTGTGTTAAATTAATATAAGTTTTATAGTTTCATAAAACTTATTGAAAATGCGTGTGCCAAATATCGATCATTTGCATTTAAAAACTAAAAAGTTTTTTACATCCACTTTGTATTAAACAAATATATTCAACCTCTTTTTATTAATTTCATATGATGTCATCTATCACTATTGTAACTATAACAATTAGAGCATATTTAAATTGAGAAATACTTTAAATCTAACTTATATTATTATTATAAATTTTTAGAATTTTTACGAAAAATATAATATATAATTTAACTTTTTTCATATTTTAAAATAATAATAATATTAAAAAATAATATTTTATTTTATTTTTAACTTTCATCTAAAATTATCTTATCTTATCTTACTATCCAGATTCTAAATAACATTTAATTCTATTTCAATATCATCGACCTTGACATTATTTAACTCGCGAGTTTTGGTTTATATGCAAATATCTCTTCCATGTGTCTAATATAGCATACCATTCAGAGTTTTAAAGTGTGTGTTATATGTGCAATTTTCTTAAAACAAAATATATATTTTATTGCTATCAAATAAAAAATTTATTTCATAACGTGATATTAAATGATTAAAAATTATTTATTATATTTTATTTATTAATCTATCATTTAATATCACATTAGAGAGTGATGAAAGAATAATGAAAATTAACATAATGAATAGCATTACCAATAAATAAACCGTATGACTTGTCATCCCAATACCGCATAACTATTTCCCTAATATTAATATCGATCAATCACTTAAAGGTAAAAGTCATCTATATTTTAACAACTGTGGGTCTTGATAACTCATTACAACTAAAGGAGTTATAATATTTTGTCTGGCATGGCGTAAGGAATCCAAACACGCCTTAAGAATTATTATTATCTTTTTTAATCACGTCATAATTTTATTAATAATGAAAATCTAAGAATACTCAAATACATCGTCAATATTTCAGACATTTGAGAGATAATTGAGTTATGACAATGTCACCCACGTTGCTAGAACATGTTAGCACACATTGGTGTTACGGTGGATTATTTTGATTCACCCCATGAGAAAAACGGCTAAAGTTATACTTCACATCATTGACAACAACAATAAATGTCTCAACTTGTAAAAAGATTTTGGTTATGTTAGGACATTTAGAATATCTCATTTTGTAAATAGTTATGAAATGGTAAGAGTGGAAATGTTTTTATTGAAGCTTAAAAGACGAGAGATAAAGTTGAATAAAATATGATAAAATTAAAAAATTATTTAAATATAATTTATTGATATTATTTTTGTTTAATAAATAATATTTATAATTTTAAAATATTAAAGCTCTACACATTTGATTTACAAGAAAAACTAACTAAATATATGACCCATGTGACAAAGATATCTTATAACTATATTCGACGGTATTTAAGTGATATGTAATAAGAAAATTATAATAAATTTTGAGAATTATAATGATGCCCAAACATTCCCTTTATTGGAGAGCACAAATAAATCATGCCATGATGGAAGACATTCAATTGAAGTGCAAGTACCCGTATGATTGGCAATTGATATGAGGGTTTCAAACAAACTCTTATTTATTGTAAATCCGAGAAGATCAATTGAACTTATAACAAATAGGAGAAGTTGATGATTTTCTTCCAATGGTATAACAACTGAATTAATTGGCTTAGTTGAGTTTTGAGTATAAATTCCATTTGATCGAATCCACAAATTTCATCTTTTTGCGTCTTTGTGTGCACGGTAACATGACATAAGAGACATCTATTCCTCACCAACAATCCAAAGCAAACGTGACATATGTGCACTAAGGCTGCTTTTAGTTCCTCAACTCTTATTTATTCATCTCATTTAATTATTATAACTTTTTCAACTTCCGGCACAAGATATAATAATAATTTAATTTTTTTAAATCTTAAAATAATAATAATATTAAAAAATATATTTTAATAATATTTTATTTAACTTTAATTTCAACTCATCTCAACATTCAAACCGACCCTAAATAAACGAGGCCTTTGTTTATTGGGAAATTCTATTATTTTTTAAATAATTAAGATGTGTTTTATATTAATTTTTGTTGATAAGTATAGCAAGAAGTTATTTAAATTCATTTTTTTAAACATGTTCTTTATTAAATTTAGAATTTTGTTATCTTTCATCTTCACACATCATACATTGATTTTTTTTAAATATTTTTTGGTTTTGTTATTCTTAAATTAATTAAATTATTATACTCATTATTTATATATCATACATTATGTAAGAAAAAAAATATGATATATAATATGTGAAGATAATGAATATAATCTTTTTTTTTTTAATTTATGAAAGTCAGTCGATAAAATTAAAAAGTTATTTTTGATAAAAATTACGTGACAGGTGTAACAGCCCGCTAGAAATTCAATTGTGAAATTTCTATTGACTTTAGGAACCTCGTGAAAACTCTATAAGCTTTCGCAAATCCATCAATCATATAAGTTTTAGTCTAACTACATAGTTAGTGTTATTACTCATTATGGTATCAGAAGTGTGTTTTTGATTATTAGAGATAGTTAGAAGTGTCTAAATGTATTATGGTTTGTGCCATTAGACTCGGAGGGTTAATTAAGGTCTTATGGCGTAATAACACTTTTCCATATTTTCGGACGAAATGTCTGTTCAAAATTGTAGATATTATTAGATAAAAATATCTGTAGCTAATTTTTGTAGATATTTTTGGATAAAAATATTTTAAGCTAATTTTGTGGATATTATTGGATAAAAATATTTTAAGCTAATTTCGTGGATATTATTGGGTAAGAGAGTCCTACACTTAACTCTCACTTCGGGTAAGAGAGTCCTACACTTAACTCTCACTCCATCCTCATCTCTTCCATATCTCATCCATAATTATCTCCAGCCACCTCTCCCCACGAAATTATCTCATTTACACTTTCCATTAAAAGAATAACAAACACTCTCTCTCGGACAGCTTTTAGGAGTTCATTTGCACACCCATTTCGAAATTTTTGTAAGTATTTTATCATAAAATCTCCTTCATATAAGTTGTTCCTTTTTTAATCTAGTTTACGTGGATATCTTATTTGTCCCATTTGAAAATCATTTGGTCAGTCAAATATTATGTAAACTATAGAAAGATCATTTTGGAAGATAAACTGGAGAATATGTTATAGTTTGAAGTTTTTGACCAAGCTAATGGATAGATATTGGTCCGAAATTTTTATGGAGTATTGTTAACATGTATATATGACTATTGGTTGAGGATTTTTGCATGATTAAAGGTTTTGATGAAAGATTTTTTTAGATTTAGAAACTTAGAAACTGGAAGAGGAAAAACAGTTTCTGTTTTGAGAAAGTTTAACTCTTTGGTG
Source organism: Carya illinoinensis (assembly GCF_018687715.1). Taxonomy (NCBI): domain Eukaryota; kingdom Viridiplantae; phylum Streptophyta; class Magnoliopsida; order Fagales; family Juglandaceae; genus Carya; species Carya illinoinensis. Next base: position 4,737,673 of record NC_056760.1, on the reverse strand, counting down.
GTCTAAATCTATTCCAATGACTTTAATAATTTTATTGGAGGATCCTAAGCATCTTATATACATTTTATATTATTATTTTGAAGATATTTGATTTTAGTTTCAAAGATATGAAATTTTATGCAAAGAGATATTCAGATAAGCCAAAGTGTGGATGTTCTTGGCTAAATTTATGTTTTGGTTAATTTCTAACCATGTGATCTTGAATTAGAAGCTTATATATGTTTTAGGACATCTTTTTAAATCATGTAATGGTTTGGTTTGAAGATCACATATTTATAAGTCATAGATCAAAAGGTTGATCAAAACAAGTTGGAAACAAAAATCAATAGAAATAGCATATGGGAATTTCGGCCCTATGGAGTTTTAATAGTTGTGATTAGTTTTAAATTTTTCTAAATTGATATTTGAATTGAGGATAAAATTTACATGAGGCATGTAAATTTTGGTGACTTTTGGAGTTAGTATGCAAAATCCTTAAGTTATGAGTAAAACGGTCATTTTCTTACATGTAGAGAGTAAAATGAAAATTTTACTCTTTAAGTTAGTATTTTTTTATATTTCAATTTATTAGTGATTTAATGCTAACTTTTAGAATCACTAATTACAGTTCCTCGTGATCGCGCTTAAGGTTTTATAAGAAACGCGGAGATTGAGGTAAGTTAGCTTTTAACTTACTAGCAGTCTATCATGTATGTGTGCTAAGTAAAGGAACTACAGTGTATATCTATGTGTGTTAACATATATGTCATGCCATGCCAAGTTATCACGTAATTGTCTGTTATACAGAATTTATTCCGTTATCAATTTTTATCTGTTACATAATATATTCTGTCATGTATTGCTGTACATTACAAGTACGTCATGCTAGGTATGCTATCTATTACATGTATGTCAAGTCATGTAATATTCATTGTTGCAAATATGTCATGTTAAATATGTTGTCTATTGTATGTTATGCCATGTTACGAAATGTCTATCTCAAGTTGGTCATGTATTTCAAGTTATGTTCAAATCACGTTATGTTACGTCAGGGCTTCAGTCCTTTCGTATTCCAGTCACGTTTCATCTTGATTACATTCAGTTTCGTGGGGTCTACAACATATGTGGCACACGAAATATGGGGTCACAACAATTGTGACGCATATACTACGTGAAACACAACAATTGTGACGTGTAGAATACATGGGGCCACAACAACTGTGGAGTATGTATTTACACGTAGAATACATAGGGCCACAACAACTGTGGAGTATGTATTTAACTGCATTGTGATGTGTAGAATACATAGGACCACAACAACTGTGGAGTATGTATTTACACGTAGAATATATGGGACCACAACAACTGTGGAGTATGTATTTAACTGCATTGTGATGTGTAGAATACATGGGGCCATAAAAACTGTGGAGTATGTATTTACATGTAGAATACATGGGGCCACAACAATTGTGGATTATGTATTTTTCATGTTAAGTCAAGTTTGTGTAGAATACATGGGGCCACAACAACTGTGGAGTATGTATTTACACGTAAAATACATGGAGCCACAACAACTGTGGAGTATGTATTTTTCATGTTAAATCAAGTTTCAGAACAAGTTCATGATAAGTCAAGTTTCATATCACGTTCATGTTAAGTCAAGTTTCAGAACAAGTTCATGATAAATTAAGTTTCATATCATGTTCATGTTAATTCAAGTTTCAGAGCAAGTTCATGCTAAGTCAAGTTTCAGATGAACTTCATGTCAAGTCAAGTTCAGTTCATATTTCAATTTAAGTTATGTCAATTATGTTATGTTGTACGCAAAGTTATGCTTTAATTACTTATGAATTTGATTATGCATTTATGCTTTTACTGTCATCCATGCATCATTAGCTTGTGTGAAAGTTTTTTGTTAACTTACTGAGATTTGTAATCAAATCTCACTTTGTAGTTCCAACTAAAATTTCGCCCGAATGGTAGATCTTGTTACAGGATCTGAAGGAGAATCAGGAGCTGACCAACTAGACATAGTTGACTAAGCGATAGTGCGACATCAATGTTAATATTGTAGTTAACGTAAATTATTTGTTGTACGATGGAGTTGCATCTCTAGTACTTTTTGGATCATAACCATTTTGGACTAGTATTGTGATCTTAGTTGTTCAATGGGTTTTTATGTATGAAGTATGTTTTAAGCATTTGAGATATTTTCAATTTGGTGCATAGTATTGCTAAAAAAAAAATTTATCCGCTGCGAATATTGCATATTGTTAGATGCATGTTAGGAACATTGCATCTTATATATCATGAATAGGGGCAAGTAACCTTGTGTTGCATGTTTCGACGCTTCAAATGTCCGTCCGATCCCAAATAGAATTTGGGGGCGTCACAACATGCACTTTTTATATTTTTTTGGGCGAGAGACACTTTTATTAAAGTTACTTTAATCAATGTTTTTCCCGCACAGACACGTAACAATAATCCTACCAAACCTGTTATAAAAAACAAAAAGGTTAGATGCAGTCACAACAAACAAATGATGCATACAACTTGATGATGTGGCAGCTTTCTTGATGGAAAGGATGCCGTTTCTCCAAACGTTTTATTCTTTCTTTTGGATAGATAATCCCCTTCCCCCATCTCACTTCCCTCATTTTTCTCCTCATACCCATTTTCCCCTCAGCAGTCCAAAGCTCTTCTCAGTTCTCTCATCTCAGCCCTTCCCTTAGTAGCCGCAACCCTCAAACTCCCTCTCATACTCTCTCACGAACAAAAAAGAAACTCAACACAGACAAATATATTCTCTTATTTTCCTTCTTCTTCAAACTTGGTTGTTGTCAAATTAATATTTGTCCATATTAATGCTTTTAGGTTGGAAGGAGAGAAGAATAGCCCGCAATGCCCAGAAAAAGAATCCTGCAAGCAACCATGAGATGGAGCTTGTGATTTCGAATAATTTCTGATGCCCCATATCCCTTGAGTTGATGAAAGATCCAGTCACATTATCTTCTAGGATTAGAATTGGTGTAGAAAATTCAGAAATAGGGTGTGAAGAGTGAATATAATAGGCGGTGCATCGGCGCAAATGAAACAACCGCTGTACTAGTTGCTGCATTCGATGCATTTTCAAATGATTCTATTGAGAGAAACGTCGCGGTGTTGGAAGAGATATTGTCTGCACCGAATTGGATTTTTTTTTATTAAATCTAAGATTTCAAGTTTCGTGTAATTATATATCTACACATTGATTTTGATTATAACAAATGAATTTAAAAAATAAATGAGTCTCAAACTCAAGTTATCTATATAATAAAGACAAGTACATCAAGGAACCAAGTATGAGAAAGAAGGAAAAAAAATTCACATTAAAACTCATAGAGTAATGTTGAAATCTCTTAAAAATTCAAAATTATGATTAAAACTTAAAATTAATATTTTATCATAAAACATTAAAATACATTTTCCACATGTGAATGGATATTTTGAAAATTAAATTTGAAAATTTTGAAAGATGATTAATTGTCATCTTTCACATGTGCATGACATGATTAAATGTTTGAATTTTGAAAATATTAAAGATGATTGATTGTCATCTTTCACATGTGTATGACATGATTAAATGTTTGAATTTTGAAAATATTAAAAATGATTGATTGTCATCTCTCAGCATGCTTTATTTGAATATTTTCAAAAGTGATTGATGCTCTTTTTGACTTATGCAAAAGGTAGATGATTTTATTTGAAAATTTTGAAAATATTAAAAATGATTGATTGTCATCTTTCACATGTGTATGCTTTATTTGAATATTTTCAAAAGTGATTGATACCCTTTTTAACTTATGCAAAAGGTAGATGATTTTGTTTGAAAATTTTGAAAAGTAAAGTGTACTCCTTTTGTCATATCCGAAATGTTAAATTATTAAGATTGAAATTTTTGAAAAGTGAATAATGTTGTCTTTCACAAATGAAAAAGAAAAAAAATTTTATTTGAATTTTTTGAAAAGTGAATGATGTTGTATTTGATATAGGAATTTTTTTAAATTTAAATATGAAGTCTCATATACCTATAAATAAATTATTTGAGAGTTTCAAATTTACAACACCAACAGCATACAACATTCATTCAAAGTTTTAATTATCTATTCTCTAAGCATTGAACTTTAACCCTTGTTCATTTTAACAGATATAGTTTGAGGTGTATTGTTCTTATTTCACTCATTGAGGAGTGTTATCTAATAACTCACCCACTATCAGCTCTTGTATCAGCAAAATGGTATGTATAACTCTTGTGCGTGTAGAAAGTATTTTACACAGGAAATAGTTGAATCCCCACGTGTAAGGTGATTGTAAATGTAGAGGATGTTCTACACGGATCCTTTGTAGCGGTGTTGTTCAAAAGTGTAATATGTTTCTATCTCCACCTGAATGAGGTTGAATAGTGAATTGGGAATCCTTAAGTGGTAGCTTGAGGCGAGGACATAAGCAGCAGGGTCGAACTTCGTTAACATACTGAGTTTACTTATCTCTTACTCTTTGTTTTTAATTTATTGTTGTTTCATATTTTGTTTATATTTTATATTGTGTATTTGATTTATAATTGTTAATTTTTAAATACAACTTAATTCACCCCCCTCTTATATTAGTCATCTAGATAACACCTTTTGATGTGGAAGCCCAAAAATCCTTAAGATATCGAGCTTCTTAGGATTGCATGGTCTGGTTTTTGAGCAGCAGAGATCTTTCACTAAAGCAAGACTCCATGGTAGCCTTGAAAGAGCTGCTTGCTTGTGATCAAAAGGTTGTAGAAAAGTTGTCAGACATTAAGGGAGTGAATGATATATTAATTGAATTCATCAGAAAGCAAATCTGTCCAATTGCCATATAAGTCGGGGCAGAAGCGGGTTTCGAAAATTTTACAATTAAAAATGAGCTTGATGACATAGCGATTACTTGCGACTTTATTTGTCGACTGTTCGTAGAATTGTTGTATAAAAAAAGGTGAATAGTTACTTTAATTAATGTTTTTTCCACACAGAGTTACAGACTCGTTTCAAGAGAGAGATTGAGAGACTGAGAGAGAATTAGATCAAATAAATTTATAAAATCTTCAAATATTTTTAAAAGAGTAATGTTACAGTTGTAAGACACGTAAATTTTGTATATTTATTTAAAAAAAAAGATAAAGTTTATTATTAAAAAAATATTTTTTTATATAGATTCTATTTTTATTTATTTATTTTTAAAAATGCAGGAGACTTATGCTCTGTAAAATTAATATTATTTCTCTTTCCAAACACCCGTAGTTCATGATCCCTAATAAACTCTTATGTTTCTTGGTGATTCTAAAAGAAACTTTCAATTCAAAAAATAAGTTCCACCGAGATAATCAAATAAATAATTTAAATATTATTTAAGATGTAAGTTGAAAAAAATATTATTTTTTAATATATTTTTATTTTAAAATTTTAAAAAATTAAATTATTTATTATAATTTAGAAAATGATAGCGGGATCCGCTTTATTTTTTCCACTCCAATTTTTTTTTTAGTTTTTTTATGTAGTGATTAAGAAAATATTGTTTAATAATATTGTAAATTTTTTTCATTTTTAAAAATATTTAAAATGTTAAAAAAATGATTTGAAAAAAATATTTAAAAGTGTTTTTTTTTGTGTTTTTCATATAATTTTTTAACACTTTTAAATATTTTTAAAAAATAAATAAATTCACAATATTATTAAACAATATTTTCTTAATTATAATATAAAAATAAAAAATAAAAAATAAAAAAATGGTTAAGCGGAAAGCTTAAGCATTATCTCTAGTATTACTCTTATAATTCATAAAATAATTTAAAAAAATTATAATAATTAAATAAAACAGAATGATATGGACAAAATGGTTTGTTATTTGTTACAAATGAGGTCTTATATAAAGTATAGTTGGAAGAAGATTTTTCCTTGTTACAACAGGCCGTATACAATTTTTACAAAATTTTAAGAAAAATCAAGGACTTGATCTTGTACTCACTCTACGCATCACATTCCTTCAACTCTTGCCTGTTTGGCTGTTCCTTTCACTGCACCTTTTTTATCATCGTCGATGACTCTTTCGTTATTTCCAAACAAGGGCTCTGAGCCTCTGATCCTCAAATGGGCTTTCTTTAAATACAAAAACGATTTTATTTTATTTTTTATCAGTCTTTGAATACAAAAACGATATCAGGGTTTGAATCGTTTGATTGGAAAGCAAAAAACAGAAGGATTCAGAGACAATGGCAATGCCATGGGCCATGACCCTTTGGATGGCAAAGATGGTGTGGCTGGCTCTGACTGGTTGGGTCTCTTCTTGCTTGATCGTTGCTGATGAGGTCGCCAGCTCTCTCAGAACCGGCGATATTGGTCCTTTCCATGTTGGCTGATTGGATTGTCGAATTCGACACTATCTGGGTTTGTCTCTTGGAGCCCTTAGTTGTTTCTCATATGTGATACTGATATCCCTTTCTGTGTGTATACTTCCGTCTTTTAGTTGCTAATCCCTGTTTATAATTAACTGTTTGACAAATAGAAGTTTTATTATCATTTAAAGCGGTAGGTTTCACCTGTGATTGAATGTAACATCTCATCAATTCAAGGCTGTGGTTCTTGTCTGGGAACCTTGAGATTTTTTTTTTTTTGGCGTTCCCGATATCCGCTCCGCTCGGTTTCGAAGAGTGCCTATTTAGAAAAATATAAATCTAATTAAAGATTCAAACTTTCTTCATGTTCCCACCAACTTGGTCCTTTGCGAACAAAGTACCGAAAGTAGCAACAAACGTATCTTCATCACAGAGCCAAATGGCATCTGCAGGCAAAGCAAGCAAGAAAATTATGTGAAAAAACAGAATGAAAAGGAAAAGTAACGATAAACGTAAACTTCCGCCAAAAAAAGGAGAGAAAAACCTTTTAAAGGGGATATTTGGGCGTAAATGTAAGCAGATGTGGGTTCTTTGAGGCCAGGGTAACAAAGAGAATGCACGCAAGGTCTGAATTTGGGGCATGAAAGACATAATTTGAGTATAGATAGTAAGATTCTTTTTCTTTTTTGTTAATAAATATTCTTAAAAAATTGAACGCAAAAGATGGTTAGATTCAGTCTTCAGAACCAGGGTATCGGGAATTGATAGTTTGGCTGGGGGTTACATTTTGGTGAAGCCTGAAGGCATATGTGCCACCTCCTATTTCCTTCAATTAGGTTGCTAAGGGCATGGTATGCAGTATCAACTATTATCCTGTTCAAATTTATTTTAGGATATCGTTTTCAAATTTCAAGTTATTGGTCAGTCAAGTCTGGCATAAACCACATACCTGTACCCATGAAAGACGGCATCTAAGGATCTAGGTACCATTGGAAATGAAATTAGCAATGTTTAATCATAGGATGTACCAGAAAGAGATTTAAAAAAATATATTTCTCTATATCGCTGAATTGCAGTCAGTTATTTCTTGGTTGTGGGCACAACTGCACATTTTTGTCCACCTCATTTCACTTTGATGATACTCCTTCTGCAACTTTGCTTTCTTAGCAGCATAATTTAAGGGCAAGCATAATAATGTTAAGAGTTTAAAGTACTTTTAAGGATCTTTTTTTTGGAGGAGCTGTTAAATTCAGAATCTGTATACAGATCCTTATTTGTGGATGTGTTTATCACACAAGGAATAAGGTTCCATTGTCTCAAATGAGCTATGCTGTTGATATAGAAGCTGTAGGAGGCCATCGCCGAAGCTGCCTAGGCATTGAGAGAACTAAGGACCAAATATATTTGCCGAGCCGTTGGGAATGATAAAGTAAATTCAAGAGGAAGAACATTAATCAGCGTACCACTGATTTAATCATTGTTTGTTTTCTGTATCCTTGAAAAATATTTGGTGGGTTTTTAGAGACAATACGTTTTGGGCCAGTTAGATGGGAGGTGTAAACTCGAAGGAATAGAATCTTTTCATAAATTCTTCTGTGATGGATTAAAGCATGGGCTCACAAGATTCATTCATATGCACCTTATTTTTACATTCCAACTAACGTGCAGGCATTCACTTCATCAATAATAGTAGATATTTTAGTTCTTATATGCTTTGAAATTCTATGCTGCATGACAGAGTCTGTGTTTTAGAAGACCTCAGTTTTGCAATTTTGTCTGTTTTACTTAAGGTTATTATAAGCAAATGTTGGTAATACTCTATGCATATGCTAGTGTAAGCCACCTCTGTCATGAAAAAGCTGCGTGTGATGAGACCATACTTTTTTCCCCCTTGTTGGCTTATGGCTAGAAAAAATTCCAATTGTACAAAAGTAAAAGTAATCTTTTTTCCCCCGCTTAAACAAAGGTAACCTCAGTTACTGCTCAATTTTCACTTATCTTGCTTTCTTTTTGAGCAATAGAGTTGGCTTATTCATCATACACTCTGAGCATATTAAGTTGTGTGCCCCCTAAGTCCTGGCAAGAAGTGGGATCTCCTCCTCGAGGAGCGGCACAATTTGTAAAGTGTCTTCCTCTTCTTTATCTTCATCCTTTTCCTCATCTTGTCCTCTTTTTAGGAGGGTACTCTGGTACCAAAAAAGAGGAAGCAAATTTGATAATTAGCAAGTGGTGTTGCGAAATTTGGATATGGTTGTTTCCATCTTTATAGTATCTTTGTTTCTGTCAGTGGATTTATAGACGTATTTGTTCTTACTCACCCACTGTAACAAAAATATAATGGCTTGGTTAAGATCTTGCACGGTTTTGTCTTGAAAATAACTTAAACTACCCAGAAAAAATATGATGTGAATTTTGGTGCCATAGCTAATGGAGTAGCTGTTTGAAAAACAAAATAGGATCAGAGTGATTGTCTGAAATGTAAAGCTAATGAATTCATATGTAGAATATCTATAAGACATGGGAATGAGCCATTTAGGCCCGTCAATAGAGCTCTTGGAAATGCACTTTAAAACACCACAGATATTATTAAAAAAAAGGGCCAAGGCGCAGGAGAGCACGTCATTGCTTAAAGCCGGCAGATGTTGGTGTTCAGTGACTCCGGACTTAGTTTTCTTTGCTGGAGAAAACTTCTGTAGAGCTCCGGTTCTGGCAGAAGTGAGGGTACAGCTGGACTTGGGTCTGAGGCAACATTTTTATATTAAATATGGCTCGTGAAATCCGACTATTAAAAAACGTTGTTGATGATTCTGTTTGCATTTTATTCCTTGTGAGCGGTTCTGCTTGCAAAAATTCTAATCATTATTATTAGTTCTGTGCTCTTTTGAAGTTTGAGATGGCTTCTTGCATCTTTTAGCGGGTCATAACCAAATTTATGTTCACGTGCAGAGGAGCAGAGCCCAAACGCTACCAAGAAAAGCATGTTGGGGGGATTGAATATCCGAGGCTTGGGGATGTAAAACTGCCTCTGATTTTCTATGTAACTCTGAATTTTCGGCTTGTAATTGGTGCCGTAATGTTTGCAGCACCAACTTTGTATAGTAACTATAGGTGCTCGGTGTTTTGATGCCAATTTCTTGGTTACGTAAGGTTTCTTTTATGTGAGAGTGTTTTCATGAAGAGGCTCGTCATCATGGTTATGGGGATGTTTTGTAAGCTAGAAGAACCAGAAGAAGAAAATAAGCTTCGAACATAAAAGCAATGGGATGCCAAAGAAATATCAAGTCTTTTCGTATTGAGCTGTTTTTTTAAATGCTAGCGGCGAAATGATCAGTGAACTCTTGCCGTGCTGCCAACATGTATGAATTGAATAAAGTCCACCTAATACTTCGTATACAGATACTCCTAGATTCTTGCTGAACATCTCAGCTTCTTTCCGATTATCAATTAATGTAAAACAGATCAGCGGTATTGCTAGATCAGTTTTGTAAGCTGGAAGAACCATAAGAAGAAAAAAAGCTTCGAACATAAAAGCAATGGGATGCCAAAGAAATATCATGTCTTCTCGAATTGAGCCATTTTTTTAAAATTCTAGCGGCGAAATGATCGGTGAACTCTGGCCATTCTTCCAACATAGATGAATGAGTTAAGCTACAGAGAAGCCACTATAGCAGTGCACACACTGCACTCACGATGTGGCTTCTCCTAGTTTCAATTTTTTTTTTTTTGTTTTTGTCATTTTGACCAAAACGGTACATTTTGACCCAATTTGAAATACGGTTTCCAGCGTACATCCCCATTCGAAATGAACCCGCGAAGCACCTCTCGTTCGACAGCAACCCCCCGCGTACTGTTCCGTCTACCCAGGCCTCCCGGCGACGGTGTCTCTATCGTCAGCCACTTCCTCTTGCGTCGGCCCCCTGTCTACCCATCGCCGCCGCTCCCCACGAGGCCGTTGAACGGAGTGAAGGAGGGCTGAATCCCCTGAAACTCCCTTCTGCCTGGGGACGAACCCGAATCTGCCATTCCTCTTCCCAGCGCCACCTGGCGACGGCGAGTCTCTGATCAGCACCACCTAGCGAGTCCCCTGAACCAGCGCATCCACTCCCCTTGAAATGACTGTGAACCGATGAAACCATAACTCATTCCAAATTGCTCTGTTTCGGGTAAATGCACTGAGAAGTTATACAGGTGAGTATTTTCAGTTTCCTACGTGTTGTAATATTATATTCTTCACGTGTACATCAAGATTCAATTTTTATGTTTTTCGAGATTGGTATGGTAGCTTAGGGCATGGAGAAAAACCTCAGCTTTCTGTTAGTTTTGAATGGGTTGGAAAAATGAGATAAAAATGTCAGCTTTTACTTGTATTCTATGAGGTTTGAATGGTTGTGGATTGTGAGATAAAAATCTTAGCTTTTTCGATGGGTACTCTAAGTTTGGAATATGGAGGAATGAAATGCTTGTTAGGTTTATGTAAATGACTTGTACGTACATACATTTAGCTGTGAGATTAATATCTCAAATTTATCTTCCCTTGATGTGGTTCAACCTATTGCGTAAGAACGTGTAATGTGTTTGAAGATTACTGAGTTTAGTTAAGATTACAGAAACCACGTAAGTGAGCAAGTTTTCCATTATTTTTACAGAGTAGATAATTGGAGACACATTGGAAACATGTGTGCGCAAGTTTTCAAATTTATTTACAGAATGTCTATAGCCAAAATGATAGAATGACGTTTTTAGAGTTTGAAGAAAGTTTTCTAATTTTATTTTTTATTAACTTTAATGAGTAACATACTCCAAAAAAATAAACTAACAAATTGTTCTGGGTTCTACACTCTCTTAAATGGTTGATAAATCATAAGAACAAATTGTTATTATGATTTAGTGAATATAATTGGAGATGAATTATTAGTGAATATAATTGCTTCATGAAATATGATGTTTATGGCAATCATATTGGGTAGGTGACTTGAATATGATTTTCTTCATAACCTAAGCTCCTCTGTAGCATTGTAGCCATTCTCACACGGTTCTTTTATTATTTCTTATTCTTATTTCCATTCCCACTCTTCAAAGATGAGAAAAAAAACCAGTATACTATTTCCATAACTTAGTAATTTCTTCTCATTACCGCCGTTCAATCATAACCTATGATTCAATTTGCAGAATCTAACTAATAGCATAATTGCTGCTTGCTGCTGACTTTTAATGTAAATCATGGCCAACCCATTTGATGAAGACTTTAACCCATTTGATCATCCATTTGAGGTATATTTATTTGAAAATTTAAAAGGCTCTATTTTGTTTAGTTTATTGAGAAACTAACATGGATTGCCTAACAATGTCCTATTTGAGCAGATGCCACCTTATATGCCATACATTCCACCGAGTAATCTGGAAGACCTGACACGAGAAGCGCCCCTGAGTCAACTGCTGCTGAATTTGAAAAAAATGTTGGGTGTTCATCACGAATTGGTGATGACAGTATTCATGACGTCGATGGTATTTATAGTTTCCTTTTAAATGATTATAGTACCTGAGCTTTCTTTTTATGTTAATCCATTCATATTTGAATAAATGTATAAATAGTATTCGACATAAATGAAGATTTAGAGGGTACCACTGATGTCCAAGAAGATGAGGTACGAGTTGATGCACCTAGATCCGGTATGGAATTTGCAAGTGTGAAAGAGCTGACAGCCTACTATAAGCATTATGCGAAACAACAGGGTTTTGGTGTACGGATACAGAGGACTAGGAGAGATGATGATGGGAGGCCAGTTTATGTGACAGTTGGTTGTGCCCGTGGCGGAAAGTACCAACCTAAGAACAGTGATATGTCGAAGCCACGGCCAACAACTAGGACGAATTGTAAGGCCAGAGTAAATGCGACACTGAGTAAGACTGACAAGTGGGTTTTCACCACTGTAGAAAATATACACAACCACGTAACTGTAAGCCCCAAGAAGACTAGGCTATTGCGATCTCACAAGGTTCTAGATGAATACAGCCAAAGGGTCCTTGACTTGAATGATCGAGCGGGTATACGAATAAATAAGAACTTTTTTTCTCTTGTCGTTGATGCGGGAGGTTTTAAGAATCTTCAGTTTCAGGAGAAAGATTGTCGGAATTATATTGATAAGGCAAGACATTTACGGTTGGGTAAAGGAAGTGGAGATGCACTTAATCAGTATTTCAAAAGAATGAGAGACAAGAATGATGGGTTCGTTTCTGTCATGGACGTGGATGATGAGGGGAGGTTACGAAATGTCTTTTGGGCTGATGCTCATAGTCGAGCGGCCAATGAGTATTTTGGCGACGTAGTAACCTTCGATACTACGTACCTAACAAATAGGTACGGGATGCCTTTTGTTCCATTCGTTGGTGTTAACCATCATGGGCAGTCCATATTACTAGGGGCAGGATTGCTTTCGAGTGAGGACACAACCACTTTTGTGTGGTTATTTCAAATGTGGTTGGATTGCATGAATGGTCGGGCCCCCTGTTCCATCATTACCGACCAAGATTGGGCAATGAAGAGTGCTATTGCCATTGTATTTCCCAACACTCGTCATAGATTTTGTTTATGGCATATCTTGCGCAAACTTCCAGAGAAGTTGGGGTCTCACGCCGGTCTCACGCCATGTTCAATGCGGGGTTGAAGACTGACATTCAGACAACATTATATGATTCACAGACTGTAACAGCCTGCTAGAAATTTAATTTTGAAATTTCTATTAGTTTTAGGAACCTCGTGAAGATCCCATAAGTTTTCACGAATTCATTAATCGTATAGGTTTTAGTCTAACTACATAGTTAGTGTTATTATTTACTGTGGTATCCGAAGTGTGTTTTTGATTATTTGGAGATAGTTAGAAGTGTCAAATGTATTATGGTTTGTGCCATTAGACTCGGAGGGTTATTTAAGGTCTTATGGCGCAATAACACTTTTTCATATTTTCGGACGAAACGTCTGCTCAAAACTGTAGATATTATTGGATAAAAATATCTTGAGCTAAATTTTGTGGATATTTTGGATAAAAATATCTTAAACTAATTTTGTGGATATTATTGGATAAAAATATTTTAAGCTAATTTCGTGGATATTATTGAGTAAAAATATCTTGAGTTGATTTTTGTAGATATTATTAGGTAAGAGAGTCCTACACTCCACTCTCACTCCGGGTAAGAGAGTCCTATACTTAACTCTCACTTCGGGTAAGAGAGTCCTACACTTAACTCTCACTTCGGGTAAGAGAGTCATACACTTAACTCTCACTCCAGCCTCATCTCTTCCATATCTCATCCATAAGTATCTCCAGCCACCCCTCCCACGAAATTATCTTCATTTACATTTTTCATTGAAAGAATATCAAACACTCTCTCTCAGACAGCTTTTAGGAGGTCTTTTTCACACCCATTTCGAAGCTTTTGTAAGTATTTTATCATAAAGTCTCATTCATATAAGTTGTTCCTTTTTTAGTCTAGTTTACGTGGATATCTTATTTGTCCCATTTGAAAATTATTTGGTCAGTCAAATATTGTATAAACTATAGAAAGGTCATTCTGGGAGATAAACTGGAGAATATGTTATAGTTTGGAGTTTTTGACCAAACTAATGGATAGATATTGGTCCGAAATTTTTATGGAGTATTGTTAACATTTGTATATGATTATTGGTTGAGGATTTTTGCATGATTAAAGGTTTTGATGAAATATTTTCTTAGATTTAGAAACTTAGAAACTGGAAGAGGAAAAACAGTTTCCGTTTTGAGAAAGTTTAACTCTTTGGTGGTCTAAACGTATTCCAATGACTTTGATAATTTTATTGGAGGATCCTAAGCATCTTATATACATGTTATATTATTATTTTGAAGATATTTGATGTTAGTTTCAAAGATATGAAATTTTATGCAAAGAGATATTCAGATAAGCCAAAGTGTGGATATTCTTGGCTAATTTATATTTTGGTTAATTTCTAACCATGTGATCTTGAATTAGAAGCTTATATATGTTTTAGGACATCTTTTTAAACCATGTGATGGTTTGGTTTGAAGATCATATATTTATAAGTCATAGATCAAGAGATTTATCAAAACTAGTTGAGGAAAAAGTTTATGTTTTTGGTCTAAGTGTAAAACCAAAAACTCCAATTTTTTTTTTTTTTGATTTTGGTGACTTTAGTTTGATGATTTAAAGCATGGTTGATGTTAGGATGATATTATGAATATGTTAGAAGTAAGATTTGATTTTTGAAATTCTTGGAGATGTTTTGATTAAAGTCAAAACTTGTGATTCAAGTGCTTCGATCTTTTTACAAAAAAATTTGGTGTTGATTATTAGATTTTTCTAAATGGATGTTTTAAGTATGGTTTTGAACTTAGGATTGGAAGATGTTTGTTGCAAAATTTTGGTTTAAACATGAGTTTTGAAGTTGGAATGAATTACAACAAAAATCAAGGGAAATGGCCTATGGATGTTTCGGCCATAGTGTGTTTTCCATAGTTGTGTTTTGTTTTAAATTTTTTTAAGTTGATATTTAAATTTAGGACAAAATTTACATGAGAAATGTAAATTTTGGAAACTTTTGGAATTAGTATGAAAAATCCTTAAGTTATAGGTAAAACGGTCATTTTCCCACATGTAGAGAGTAAAATGAAAATTTTACTTTTTAAGTTAGTATTTTTCATATTTCAAATTATTAGTGATTTAGTTCTAACTTTTAGAATAACTAATTACAGTTCCTCATGGTCGCACTTGAAGTTTTATAAGAAACGCGGAGATCGAGGTAAGTTAGCTTTTAACTTACTAGCAGTCTACTGTGTATGTGTGTTAAGTAAAGGAACTACAGTGTATATATGTGTGTTATCATATATGTCATGCCATACCAAGTTATCACGTAATTGTCTATTATACAGAATTTATTTTGTCATCAATTTTTATCTGTTACATAATATATTCTGTCATGTATTACTGTACCTTACAAGTACGTCATGCTAAGTATACCATATCTTACATGTATGTCAATTAATGTAATATTTACTGTTGCAAGTATGTCATGTTAAATATGTTGTCTATTATATGTTATGTCATGTTACGAAATGTTTCTATCTCAAGTTGGTCATGTATTTCAAGTTATGTTCAAGTCACGTTATGTTACGTCAGGGCTTCAGTCATTTCGTATTCCAGTCACGTTTCATCTTGATTACTTATGTATGGGGTCACAACAATTATGACGCATACACTACGTGAGACACAACAATTGTGACACGTTGAATACATGGGGCCACAACAACTGTGGAGTATGTATTTACACGTAGAATACATGGGACCACAACAACTGTGGAGTATGTATTTTTCATGTTAAGTCAAGTTTCAGATCAAGTTCATGTCAAGTCAAGTTCAGTTCATATTTCAATTTAAGTTATGTCAATTATGCTATGTTGTATGCCAAGTTATACTTTAATTACTTATGAATTTGATTATGCATTTATTCTTTTACTGTCATCCATGCATCATTAGCTTGTGTGGAAGTTTTTTGTTAACTTACTGAGATTTGTAATCAAATCTCACTTTGGTAGTCCCAACTACCATTCCCACCGAATGGTAGATCTTGTTACAGGACCTGAAGGAGAATCAAGAGCTGATCAACTAAACACAGTTGACTAAGCGACGGTGCGACGTCAATGTTAATATAGTAGTTAACATAAATTACTACTTGTATAATGGAGTTGCATCTCTAGTACTTTTTGGATCATAACCATTTTGGACTAGTGTTGTGATCTATTCAATGGGTCTTTATGTATGAAGTATGTTTTAAGCATTTGAGATATTTTCAATTTGGTGCATAGTATTGTTAAAGAAAAAAATTATACGCTGCGAATATTGCATAATGTTAGATGCATGTTAGGAATATTGCATCTTATATGTCATGAACGGGGGCAGGTAATCTTGTGTTGCATGTCTCGACGCTTCAAATGTCCGTCCGATCCCAAACGGAATTTGGGGACGTCACACAGACCATCCCCGAATTTGAGGAGAGTTGGGGTGAACTACTTGAGAAGTATGATCTACTCGGCAATAAATGGCTCCAAGCCTTATACGAGGAAAGGTCTTTTTGGATTCCATCTTACTTGAAAGGTGAATTTTGGGCTGGTATGAGCACGACCCAAAGGTCAGAAAGCATGAATGCATTTTTCGATAGGTATGTGCATTCCAAAACGACATTGAAGGAATTTGTTGATCAGTTTGATAATGCACTTAGAAAGAAGGTCGAGGTCGAGACACTTGCTGATTTCAAATCTATCAACCAGACTATTCCCTGTGTATCTCACTTCAACATAGAGAAGCAATTCCAATCCGTATATACAAATGCAAAATTCAAAGAGCTCCAAAGGGAGTTGCTAGGCTTAATGGCTTGTAATTGTTTGTTGGTGAGCACAGAAGGGTCAATTTTACAATACGATATGTTGGATGAAATTTCTACTGACGAGCTCATTAAAACAGTCAATTACTCAGTATACTTTAATGAAAAGGAGGTGGATGTGCGATGCACGTGTGGACTATTTGAAACGAGGGGGATTCTATGTAGCATGCACTTAGAGTTTGTCAGTTGAAGAAGATTAAAGAGCTGCCAAATGTATATGTGTTGGATCGCTGGAGAAAGGACGTAAAGAGGAGATACACCTTACTCAGGAGTAGTTACGATGACCATGGTGACAGAGAGGATAGTCGAAATTATGAGCTTGTTGTTAAGAGATGTTTGAAATTAGCTACCAAAATAGCCTCAAATAATGAAAAAGTCCATGCATTCCTACGTGTTGTTGATGATTTCGAGAAAAAATGTGAAGACTCAATAGTAGACTCGACACTCATTCATACGAAGGAAAAAGCAGATGTGGTATTGGATAAGGGGAAAAAGATATTAAGCCCAAATGTGGTACAAGGAAAATGGAGACCCCAAGTAAGAGGAGGGTTCCACCCGTGGAAAAGATGGCCACAAAGAAAAGCAAACGGGTAATTTATTGCTTTGTTTTAACCTGCAATAAAATACTTTTTCATCATGAGTTTATCATATTTCATATATTGTTTGGGAACTTAGACATGCAGGAAAATTTTGGTAGATGAAACAGGATTGGATGACAACCCGGGATCTCAACACCCCCAATTTTCTGATGGGGTATATGTTGGGACACAAAACAGTATTATTACACAATCCACCCCACCAGGAAATGAGGTTAACCATGATTTCATGTTGTAAATATATGTCATATGTTCAGAAATATCAATGAATAAGTTCTAATATACTGCCGATGTGTTTTTTGAATAACAGAATTTGTGAATAATGGTCAGCTTGTGGAATTTTTGAAACCATTTGGAGAGGGTATGGAGCCTTGTGAATAGACTTTTTTGGTAAGCTCTCTCTATGTTCATCCATATTGTTAATGGTTTGGAATACTCTTAAAGTGAGCATATTGGAAATAATGTTGTTATAAGTTGAGTGTTGGAGTGGGAAGGTTTATGGTCCGTGTATACTTGCCTAACAGGTGTACCATAAAGCTCACCTTCCAATATTTGAGTATATATATATTTATTGATACTCGGGGAGGTTATTTGACCGTTGGGTAGTCCAATTTTTTGCAGAAAATCATGAGTTGCTATTTAGAGTTATCTATGAGGTTTTATTATGGAAGCATTGTAGATGATAGGGTTTGGAACATTGTTTTAATTTTGTTTGGGCAGTCCCTTGTTAGTTTTGGTCCAATTGTCACTTTTATTGCAATCTCATATGTCATTTTTTATTTTTCCCATTCGCAGCTATAAGTGGAAGCTCAACCTGTTCCTCTTTATACCTTCCAAAGTGAGGAAATCAGTTGAAGAAGCATCATCATCAGAACTGACACATCAACTCGTTCCTCTTTATGGTTGTTTTGTGAAATTTGTAAATTATTTGCTGAACTTGGTATGATGATTTTGGAGGGGATGGGTTTGAGTTGTAAGATTGGGCATTAAGTTTCGGGTTTTGATGGGTATGTCATTACTCAGAAAGCATGATTGTGTTGGAAATATGCTAATCCAATGGAGGTGGAAAAATGTAAGTAGACACCTACAAATGTATTGATGTATATGACTTGGAAGTCACATTCGGGCCCCTGCACTTTTACTTTTGTATGGTGCTCAGAATTGAATGTCAAGTTTTGGGTCACAGGTGGTTGGATTTTGTATAGGGAAACTAATGCTTGCACTCGGGTGATTTCATTAGAATGTCCTCTAGTTGTTATGGATGTTAATTATTTCTGTTTTAATACTCTTTTATATTTGTGGCTTGTGCACCTTGAAGCCTTTCGGGTAAAACTAGTTTGACAATACAATGTCAATGCATTTTGAATTCAAGTAAGAAAAAAAGCTCAAACACTCTGAAACCAGCATAGAGAGAAGCACAGAAATGATGTAACCTGCGTATTTCCAACCAGAATTTTCAGTCTACTACAAGAAATGACAATGTGGCTAGTACATAATCTGTCAACTACTTAAAAAGCTGCCACTGTTAATAATTACACAGTGGGCATCAACAAGAAATTACAATGAGTATATCCCCAACGTTTACTTGAGAAGTATTTCCAACCAGAAGTCTTAGTGAGAGCTCTGTACCAACATGGGTTAACAACATTAAAGTTAATGAAAATTTACATGGTTTTCAGTACCAACATGGGGTTAACAAGCTGTCACAACAAAAAAAACTACACCCAGACAGCTCCAAAATTAACTTTCTGCCCTACATGGTATTTATCCAAACCAAGCAAAGACAACTACAAATGTCAAAACCCAGTACATCATCAATAACTTTTGTTTATGTTTTTTCAGATTCTTCACAGCGTCTCAGACTTTTTCTTCCCTTTTCCTAACGTCATAGTCGTGCTGTAATACGTCCTCCCAGCTATATTCTCTCTGACATGAAAATTCTCCTCTAGTAGAGTTAGTATATCCAACCAAACGAAAAATTCACACCGAGCATCTTCCTGCACACAGTGGCAAACTCCTAATTAACATGATTAAAATACCGCCTTTCGGGTAAAAAATGACAAAAAAATAATATTTTTTGGGTAATACCGTATTATAATTTGGGCATGCAAAAAACTTCCTTCCGGGATTTTTTTTGGTGTGGGATGTTTTTAGTGGTGTTTTTAAACCACACCAACAAGTTGGTGACTCCATCACAAAATCATTAACTACAGATCATTAGTGACCAAAATCTGCCTTTCCATATGACTCAACAAAGCTGATAAACTGTACAAATTCCACAAGAAACCATAGGGAAATGGATTACGTGGTAATATGTTTGGTCTTTAGTTTTAAGGTTCAAACTTCTCTAGACCATGGTCATTAGCAGCTCAAGGCAAGAGTATATAAGTAAAAATGTAATTGGAGATGTAAATAGACTTTTTCTTTTAGCACTCACATGAAAATATACAAAAATCCAAGACCAACAGCCAGGACCAAAATCTGCCCTTCCATATGACATAAGTAAGCCAATAAAATGTACAAATTCCACAAGTCCATATCTTTCTCATTTTGCCTTTTTTAAAAGCCCCATTGTGTGGTATATAAGTAGGATGTGTATATAATAAGCATATATTAGACCAAAATCTGCCCTTCCATATGGCATAAGTAAGCTAATAAACTGTACAAATTCCACAAGTCCATATCTTTCTCACTTTGTCTTTTTTAAAAGCCCCATTGTGGTATAAGCAGGATGTGTATATAATAAGCATATAGATGGCCACAAAATCTGCCCTTCCATGTGACATAAGTAAGCCAATAAACTATACAAATTCCACAAGTCCATATCTTTCTCACTTTGCCTTTTTTAAAAGCCCCATTGTGGTATAAGCATGATGTGTATATAATAAGCATATAGATGGCCACAAAATCTGCCCTTCCATGTGACATAAGTAAGCCAATCATCTGTACAAATTCCACAAGTCCATATCTTTCTCACTTTGTCTTTTTTAAAAGACCCATTGTGGTATAAGCAGGATGTGTATATAATAAGCATATATTAGACCAAAATCTGCCCTTCCATATGACATAAGTAAGCCAATAAACTGTACAAATTCCACAAGTCCATATCTTTCTCACTTTGCCTTTTTTAAAAGCCCTATTGTGGTATAAGCAGGATGTGTATATAATAAGCATATAGATGGCCACAAAATCTGCCCTTCCATGTGACATAAGTAAGCCAATCATCTGTACAAATTCCACAAGTCCATATCTTTCTCACTTTGTCTTTTTTAAAAGACCCATTGTGGTATAAGCAGGATGTGTATATAATAAGCATATATTAGACCAAAATCTGCCCTTCCATATGACATAAGTAAGCCAATAAACTGTACAAATTCCACAAGTCCATATCTTTCTCACTTTGCATTTTTTAAAAGCCCCACTGTGGTATATAAGCAGGATATGTATATAATAAGCATATATTATATGGAAATAATAAGCAGTCAGTGGTATACAAATGCTCTTCGACCAAACAAGATGCCCCAACGATGTGTATACATTTCATATGAAGAGTATTACAAATGAGCATGACGTCTACATAAGGTGGATCATATGAACTCAAAGACAAAATCATTTGAACAACCCCTAAAATAGTCTAAAATTCATAAAACCAAGGAGTAAAAATGAGCACACAAAGAAGTAAAAAACAAGTAGGAATTACATAACAACATTCAATAATTTTTACCTAGCTCCCTTTGTATCATTTTTTAAGATTACCAGTTAGCACTGTAAAGCAAATAAATTAGGAAAAATTAACCTGGAGCAGCGTTGGACCGGATCAAGTGGGGTTTCCTCCTACGTACACAAATATATACTGTTATTACAATGGATTTTAACTCATCATGCAGATCAACAAGGAAGCTATCTATACAAAATAAATAATAAATATATTTACTTACCCATTTCGGTCAACAATGTTTTCTCAACCCAAATCGAAATAGAGAGTATGTGATGGAGAAAAACCGAAGTTGACGACGGAGGGAAAACGTTGAAGAGAAGCCACCAAGAACAAAGCTTCAATCGGAGTGACCGGAGGCTAGGGTTTCTGCAAGACAAAGAGAGAAATAGATGATGATTAGAAGACGACAATGATAACCTATGAAGAGGAAGAAACCATGGGGCGAGGAGAGAGAGAGAGAGAGTGTGAGAGAGAGATGAAACCGTGAGGGCTGAGGGTCCTCAGCACCCTCAGTCCTTTCTACGCTCGGGAGGAGTGGGGGGGCGGGGGGGAAATGAGGGGAGGGGGGGTTAATTTCGAATTAGGGATTTGAAACGAGGGAGACGGTTATGTGGCGTTAGTGAACCCGGTTCGATCTACACGTCATGTGTGCATTGTGTGCATTGTGTGCACCGAACAGTGGCTGCTGAGTAGATTTATTCTATATGAATTGAATAAAGTCCACCTAGTACTTCGTATAAAGATATTCTTAGATTCTTGCTGAACATGTCAGCTTCTTTTCGAGTATCGATTAATGTAAAAAAGTGCAGCGGTATTGCTAGATCACCAATCTTGAACTGTGTCCGAAGTAGTATACCATTGTTATCGGATCCCAAGCTTCTGTACGGATGCCGAATTTATTTTTATCACTCATTGAATGAGACAGGAATGGCCAGATTTGGGACACCTGGAAGAGATTATAGCGCAAACTCGAATGTGGCACGGTCAAATTGGCTGATAACAAAGCTCTGCAGAGAGGGTAAAATAGGAGAAGCACAGTGGGTGTTTGATGGTATGTGCGAGAGAGATGTGGTCACATGGACAACAGTGATCACGGGGTATATAAAGTGTGGTATGGTTGAGGAGGCAAGGAGGTTGTTTGATAGAGTGGATGCTAAGAAGAATGTGATTACTTGGACGGCTTTGGTTAGTGGGTATATAAGGTCAAATAGGATTAAGGAAGCGGAGTGGTTGTTCTATGAGATGCCGGTTAAGAATGTGGTTTCTTGGAACACAATGATTGATGGGTATGCAAGAAATGGTAAGCCTGATTTGGCTTTGGATTTGTTTGAGAGGATGCCGGAGAGGAATGCGGTTTCGTGGAATACCATTATAACGGCATTGGCACAATGTGGGATGATTGATAAGGCGCGAAGTCTTTTTGAACGAATGCCTGAAAGGGATGTTATTTCGTGGACTGCAATGGTTGCGGGTTTGTCGAGAAATAGGAGGATTGATGAGGCGCGGGTACTTTTTGATTGGATGCCAAAAGGAATGTAGTTTCTTGGAATGCTATGATTACCGGTTATGCACAGAATAAGAGGTTGGATGAGGCACTTGACTTGTTTGAGAGAATGCCGGAGAGGGACATGCCTTCGTGGAATACCATGATTACGGGACTTATTCAGAATGGGGAGTTAAGTAGGGCATGGAAGTTGTTTCACGAAATGCCTCAAAAGAATGTGATATCTTGGATTGCGATTATCACGGGGTATATTCAAGATGGGCAAAGTGAAGAAGCACTGAAGATTTTCTCAAAAATGCTGGCGGTCGATGGGGTGAAACCCAATCAAGGAACTTTTGTGACTGTTTTGGGTGCTTGTAGTGACCTAGCTGGTCTTACTGAGGGAAAGCAAATTCATCAGATGATAAGTAAAACAACCTATGAGGATTGTGCATTTGCGGTGTCAGCACTCATAAATATGTATTCAAAGTGTGGGGAGTTGGGTACCGCCAGGAAGATGTTTGATGATGGGATGACAAGCCATAGGGATTTAGTTTCTTGGAATGGTATGATTGCAGCCTATGCGCACCATGGATGTGGCAGAGAGGCAATTAATTTGTTCAATGAAATGCGGGAATTAGGGGTTCAACCTGATGATGTCACCTATGTGGGGTTGCTCTCAGCATGTAGCCATGCTGGTTTGGTAGACGAGGGGCTAAAGCATTTTGATGAGCTTGTAAGAGATGAATCCATAATTGTGAGGGAAGATCACTACACATGCTTGGTTGATCTCTGTGGCCGTGCAGGGAGGTTCAGAGAGGCATTTGATTTTATAAAGCGGCTTGGGACTAAGCCATCAGCATCTGTTTTGGGGGCTCTACTTGCTGGATGTAATGTTCACGGGAATATGGACATGGGGAAGGTGGTTGCAAAGGAGCTTTCAGAGTTGGAGCCAGAGAATGCAGGCACGTATTTATTATTGTCTAACATATATGCTTCGGCGGGGAAATGGAGAGAAGCTGCTAAAGTGAGGCTGAAAATGAAGGCTAAGGGATTGAAGAAACAGCCTGGTTGCAGTTGGATAGAGATTGGGAATAGTGCACATGTGTTTGTTGTTGGCGATAAGTCTCATAGTGAATCAGAACGTACTTGTTCATTACTTCAGGATCTTCATGCAAATATGAAAAAGGTTGGATATATACCAGATGATGAGTTGATGGTGGATGAGGGATTTTCTGTGACACGAGTGTTGGTAGAAAATTGATGATACTAGTCCTAGAGGTGATGTGGAGAATTTATGCTTAATTGGGAGCATCCATTTAATAAATGCTATTGTTTGTATTGGAGAACACACCGATCATCACTGATGATTTTTGGGTTAAAATGAACTAACAAGTAGCAACGTAAAAGGAAATCCCGTGCCTTCTTTCCACTGGTACAGGCCAAAGTCCCCTCCATTCTCTTATTCTAATTCTGCGTTTATATGTTGCCTTGCTTGTATCCCCTTCACCCTCACAACGGTAACTTTGTTTCATGCCCTGTTTGTAGCTACCTTTGAGTTCCAGCCACTTCAGAAGCTTTCTGCTATCCTCTACAGAAAAAGTATAGCATTTTTTCCCCATTCAACCATTTTAGATGAGTTCGTGCTTTCTGAAAGTTATATCTGCACGAGGTGTCAAGTTTAGGAATGAAATAGAAGTGGAAAAAACAATTTAGAAGAAGATTTCAAGATAAAAGTAGGAACTCTCATGTGCGAGTTCAGCCTGTAAGGAGCATATATTGGCTGGAATATAACAAAGATGCAAATTGCGTGAGAATTGTGGTCCTTTTTATTAACTGTATTTAAGGCTCAATTCATGATGCCAAATAAGGTGGTTGAGTTAGAAAGGTTGCTTAGAAGGCATGGAAACAGTTTTGGAAGCAGCACTTTGGTTAATGTAGACCAACTGTTAAGCATTTCTTCATGTGATCTTTGTGTGGGTACAGTTGTCATTGTTATTGGCAGGACTGCTGTCCCTTGTTTAGTGGATTTTGTAGATCATCCGAACCTTACTCCTCTTGTACTAGTTTATTCTCTATGTAATAACTTTTTACCACTTATAGAAGTGCAGTGTATGCGAGTAAACAACATGCCTAGGCAATGCAGGATTCAAGGAAGCTTGAGGAGGAAAGGTATGCAGCTTGTTTCTCTGCCATGATATATTAAATATATTATGAACTAGAGGATATTATTAGAAGAGGCTACAGAGATTGATTATCCTTCCAACCCAGATGGCTAGATATTATTTTAGTTTCTGTACTTCTTTCCTAACTCAACCCAAAATCTTCCACTCACCCAAGAAATCTTCCTGCGCATGAGCTTGTTTTGTTAGCATTTGATGATTAGAAAATATGTATTTCGCTCGTGGGGTGCGTGAATAAGGTCGCTATTTATGCATATGAGAGATATGTTTGCCATTTTGGACAAAAAGTGGAACAGCAAGACAACATAGTAGATGCGATCATCATGACCGCTTGTAACGTAAGCACCACATCGGAACAATGGGGTTGTGGTCCGGTCCGGCCTGTGTGACAGGTAGGCTTAAAAGAGTTAAAATGGTGCATGCTGGTCCTGCACCTTATCATGTATACGTCCATTTCAATATGTTAATTGGGTGGGATGCATATGATAGCAACCTTTTATATTTATTTTCACTTGGATTTCATCGTGTCTAGCTGCTTTTACTGAGTTTGCAGAACTACTTGCTAGGTTTGTTTGCTGAGAAATTGGAAACAAGGTTAAACATATATAATCATTAAATTTCTGCCTTTTCCCCATGGTCTCTCGCTAAGAACTTGGCATTCAATGAATCACAGCTTTGCAGCATAAATGCACTTAAAAAATTTAAGTTTTGTTCTTTCAGTAATTGGGCTTTCACGTGCAAGCCAGGAACTGGATTGGTGGAATGTAAGCCTAATTAATTGATTGATGGAACATATTGCACAAACCAATCACAGATGTTAGGAACTATGGCAAGTCCTTGGAAAGCAGGCTGCTCCCTTGGCTTTTCTTCCATTAAATGCCGGTTACCTTTTTCTGATGAAAACTGGTGTAACGTATTAATCATTTGGACAGATAAAAAAACATTGCAAGTAGGATGACAGTGATTAGTCACCACGAGTAGTTCAGAACAAGACAATCATGTCACTGTTTTATCAAATACTAATAGATTGAGCGGGTACGAAAATGAGAGACATACAGACATCCAAAGATGAATCTTAAAATCTCTATGATAAAGATTGAATTTTATTCTATTATGTTCATGATCTAAACATAGAGATAAATCTTCAATGATTTGCTCCGTATGTTGAAAATGAATTCAAAATAGGAAAAGAGGGTTAAGACGCAGCCTTTTGACGAGAAAACAAAACTATTTAAATCTCGTTTATTTCAAAAATACATTATTAATGTGAAAATTTGTTAGAAATAATATTAAAAACGTATTTTTAAAAAATTATAATGAATTGCACGATAAATGACACGTAAAGTAGACAACACATGTCTCTTTATTTCATATTTAAGTAGTTATTATTATTTGGTTAATAATCCATTTAATAGGACCTAATGGCTAACAGTCGGCAAAGTTGGGTGAAAAAAGCAAGTCCAACTACATCGACTTTAAATACAATAAACTTGGCGTGACAGATTTGTGACTATTGCTTCTACTTGCATTGTTGAGAAATTTAAAATCCACTTTACCTTTTCATTTTTTATATCGCTTGAAGACAAGTTCATATATTTTACAAAACCTGTTGAAGCTTAAACAACAGGCAAATAAGTTCGAAACGTTAATAGAACATCAAATTATGCATATCACAATGTTTACATAATGAAGTAATTAGTCTAAACATATGATTATATATGATTCGGTTCTTCAAATAAAAATTTTGAATTCAAAACCCCACCCCTTATATAAGTATAAAAAAAAAAAAAGTAGCATTTAATTGGAAAGATTTGTAAAAGGCAACTGTTTTAATAACTACCAATTAAATAACCACATCTTCTACGGGTCACCTAATGACTGCATGCATTTCATCATCTTCAAACTAGTCACCCCAAAACTGCTGTGAGCTCCTCTCCACCAACACAATATCTTCTCCCTCCCCCACTCTATATATCTCTCTCTCTCCCCCCCCAATAACCCGTTTCATCTTCAAATCTCTTCCCAACTGCAACTAGAATCCCACATAAGGGCCTTTTCAATGAGAACACAACACAATCCTTAGCCAAACCAAAGCAACCAAAAACCCCTCAAAAAGCCTTTTGAAGAAGATATTAACTGAAGCTGAAGCTGAAGCAAAAGCAAAAGTCGAAAAGCTTGATTGTGTGTGTGTGTGGAGAGACTTTTTAAAGATATTTGCATTTCCTCCCGATCCCTCGTCCATGGGCTGCTCTTCTTCAAAACCCAACACCCTTTTACCAGAACACCCATTTCACCCTTCTTCATCATCTTCATCTATTGCTTCCCACTCTTCAATTTCTTCACCACGGGTCCCCAGAGCTCTCTACCGCCCAACCCCATCTGTCCACCACCCACCTCTCAGGAAAGGCGATACCCACCACCTTGTCTCTCTCACCTCCACCACCTATGGTTCGCTCGTCCTCACTGACCGTCCTAAACCCCCGCATAACCCTAACTTGAATGGTCATGGTCTCCCTGATCGCCGCCCGACAACCCAGATAAGCTCAATTACACCAACACCAACACCAGAGCAAGAGCCAGACCCAGAACACTCATTATCCCCAGACTCCGTAATCAACACCTGGGAACTCATGAACGGCCTCGACGACTTCGATTCCGATACCGAAAAGCCCATTGCATCAATTTTCGACCGTCCAATCGTCACACCAAATAAACCAAGTTCACGCCGATACTCGGACTGTGATGGGTCAGTGAAGAAACGGTTCGATTTATTTGAATCTGTGAAAAACTCGAAAATTTCTTCTGGAAATCAATCGCATTCGACGAAACCGCTGTGGCAGCATTTGTATGAGGAAGCTTTGCTAGCTAAAATGGACCCTAACGTGGTTTCTAGCTACAGGCTCGCATTGTCATCCAGGCAATTGAATCCTACTCAGTCCAAAGAAGTGCGATCACTAGGGTGTAGTCCTACGAGTTATTCATTTTCCAATGGTTGGTATCGTTTGCAAGGCTGTGAAGATAGAATTGTGATCTATTTTACAAGTTTGAGAGGAATTCGAAAGACTTACGAAGATTGTTGTTCGGTTAGGATGATATTCAGGGGCTTTAGAGTGCCGGTTGACGAGAGGGACATTTCGATGGATTCAGAGTATCGAAAGGAATTGCAAAGGGCGCTCAGTGGGAAAGCAGTGAGCTTGCCACAAGTATTTATTAGGGGGAAATATGTTGGGGGTGCAGAAGAGGTTAAACAACTCAACGAGGTCGGGGAATTGGCTAAGCTTTTGGAGGGGTTCCCTATTAGGGATCCTGCGTTCGTATGTAAGGGATGTGGCGATGCGAGGTTTGTGCCGTGCCCGAATTGTAATGGCAGTCGGAAAGTGTTTGAAGAGGAGGAAGGAGGGTTGAGGAGGTGCCCGGACTGCAACGAGAACGGCTTGATACGGTGCCCGGGTTGCTGCTCATAATTCCATGAATGTGGATGGATTGATGCCAATGGCAACAAATGAAGAATGCGCTTTATTTATTTTTGCCTATGTTCTGTTTGGTAATCACTTTTGGAAAAGCCAGCCAATAAAAGAAAAGAGCAATGCTATATACAGTCGTAGAATTACAAACGCCGTATAATTGCTTTGAAAAAGAGTGAAGTCTACGATTAAAAAGTTAATTTTTTTTTTCATGTGAGTCTCATATTAATTTATTTTTTTTAAAATGATTGCACGCCGCTCGCACAACTACGACTGCAAATATCATTTCTCAAAAGAAAAACTTATGCTATGTAAGAAAGAAACTTGATGGTGCATTAAGTATTTTACTCATATAAGGCGTTTTGTGCATATTGATCCGCCTGTCATGGTGCAAGTATGTGCTTTCTTCAGTTT
This sequence comes from Carya illinoinensis, assembly GCF_018687715.1. NCBI lineage: Eukaryota > Viridiplantae > Streptophyta > Magnoliopsida > Fagales > Juglandaceae > Carya > Carya illinoinensis. Next base: position 4,709,010 of record NC_056760.1, on the reverse strand, counting down.
TCTCAAGAAAAAAGAGTTCTCTCTCACTCAACAATTCTGATTATTGGTTGCATTTACCAATTAAATTGGAAACTGCGGTTTTTCATGCGTTGAGCCAAAGATGATGTCTACTGCAGACAACTTTTGTGCTCAAGTCTCTACTGTTTTGGCGTTCAAAAGGCAAAAATGGAATAGTGGCTATAAGGTGGTAAATGAACTGAACAATTGGAGAGTTCATCTTAGTTCGTTTATCTATCTGACCAAACTAGAAAAATCCTCTTTGCTACATATGTTTGTCAACTGAATTTGAATGAGCACTCTGAGTCTTTGTTTCCTTCTCTATTGATGTAGTGTTTCCCATAAAAATGCATTTTAAAGTTAGGGTTTTGATCAGGAAAATATGTCCCAAACTTCTATTGTATTTTATGCAGGAACACAAAATTTTTATTAAAAAAAGACTTCTAAAAAGATGCATCTGCAAGAAAATTTGATGGGTTCCATGAAAACTTGCAGTAGTGAGCTTTCAACTCAAATAAGAAGACTTGCTGCGAGCGATTAGGAACTCCTTATTAGTCATTGAAACCCATTAATCTCTATTCGTTCAGGGAGTCTTTTGATCGGTTTTTAATCCTCTCCAGTAGAGTCCAGACTCAAGCCAACTCTTTCTGAGTTTTTAACACGAAATATCCCTAACCTTGACAATGCTTGTTTTCAATCATATATCATGCAATCAAAAAACTTGAAATTCTAATCTATAGATCCGATTGTCATAAATGCAGATCTGTTTAGAAATACAATTGTTTTAAGAAAATTAACATGCGTAACTCCCATCTGATTTTCCTAAACTATTTGGATTATAATTGTAATTGTAGAAGAAATAAGAGTGATAAAGAGGAATTGTTTAGACTAGGTACTGAGTGAATAGGAGTGCCTAATCAAACACCACCACTCTAATTTCTATAATTTTCTGTAAAGTTATTCAAAAATAATTCTTAGATGTATAAGTTTTGCACATATATTTTAAAAAAGATAAGTAAACTTAAAATCTACGTAAAAAAATTTATTTTTTAATAATAATCTCACTTTTCAAAAAAGAAAAAAGAAGTGAAATTTACAAATTATTTGAATTAATTGCACAATTATAAATTGACGAGATTGCCTTTTGTTATAATTAGGGTTATTAATTTGTGATTTCTCAATTGAGATTGAATTATATACAAGTAATTCAAATTCGATCCAAATAATTAAAAGTGTTAAATAAATTGATTCGAATTCAACTCGATTATTATAAGGTAGGGAGACTTTAGGTGAGTATTTAGTTTTTTTTTTTTTTTTAAATAGTGAGTATTTAATTTTATATTTATTTTTCTACCTTAAATTATTTAATTTAATCGAACCATTAGAGGGTACTCTACTCCGTAAACCATCATTTTATTCATCCTAACTCTTTTTTTAATCTCTCCAGAGCAACAGCGATACTACAATTGAGAGGGAGAGAGAGAAAGATGGAGGAGGATGGGTTTGAAGGGGAGGGGAATGTGGTGCTGGGACCGTGCCTGACCAGCTATGTGGACAACGGAAGCTCTGAGAGCCATAGATACTATCTGGCACGCAGAACTGTGCTGGAGATGCTCAGGGACAGAGGCTATGCCGTGCCCAACTCTGAAATCGAGCTCTCTCTACAAGACTTCCGGGCCATTCACGGCCAAAACCCAGACCTTGAGCGCCTCCGAATCTCCACGACGTTTCGCTCTGACCCTTTGAAAAGGGTACGGATTTATGGTTTTGTCTTGTTTTTATTTTTCCTTGGAAGCTTCCTCTTCAGTTTGTTCCGGAGAAATAATTGAAGGAAAGGCAAAAAAAGGAAAAAGTTTAAATCCTTTGTTTATTGTGTCTTGATTTAGAAACGTGCTTGGACTGTTGATACAGTTCTAGCGATGGTTGATTTCGTTCAATTAAGGTACTCTTGTTTTCTTGGGTGCGAAATACAGAAAATTTAGCATTATGTTTTTGCGTTTCTTATTGCTTAGTTTCTTTATAGGTATTTGCTCTTCATTAGGTGAAATTAAAACTGAATGTACATTAGGTCTTAATTGTGAGAGTTTGTGGGTGAAATTAAGCTACAAGAGGTATTGAAAACACACACTGAGCAAGTCTCAACTACTAGTTCTTGTTCTTCTTGAAGGTCGAGGTCAGGTGCTATGGTTATTCTGATCCACTATCTTATAGGCCTGTAATTTCTCTGATCATACCTATCTTTTCCTCTCGTTTTGAGAGTAATGCGTGCTACCTTGTATCCTTCTGGAAACTAATTTCTAACGGTATCACCTCTTTACGATTTTTGGTGGGTGGGTTATGGTAGCCCTCTCCATTCTAGGCTTTATTGGTCGACAGACCGGTCAGTGGCCCAAAAGGAAAAAAAATATCCCCGTTCTTGCCAACCTGCGTCGTGTGCCTTCTGTTGCTATTGGTTATTTTGGTTTTTTGTTTTTTTTTTTCCCTCAACACGAATTCTTAGTCAGCATTCGTTCATTTTGTTTCTCATTGATGGTATGACCGATGACGGCTGTACAACTACTTTAAATATTGCCAGAAACTCTTTATATTAGAAAGACTGCTAAAATAATGCCGGTTGTTCTGCTGTTAGAAAGTGTCCTGTAAATTTAACTGTTTAAACCTTTTATAGTGTGCTGTGGTTTATTTTCTTTTCATTTTTCTCCTTTTTATTTTGGCATGAATATTGGTGTTTGATGAAAATATGTGATGTTAGTTTGACTTGACATGAAAACTTTAATTTAACTGTAATGTGATATTGACGTGCTCTAGTGTCAGAAAACAAAGTTGGAGATAGGAGGACTTGTGTTATTTATTTCCATGCAGTAAGCAAGCATTCCTTAATTTTTATATTAACCTGATTTCGATATTTGATGTTATGCAGAACACAAATATTTTTTGTTCTTATTTTTATATTTCTTTTTACTTGCAGATTTTAGTAATTTTTTGTGGACCTGGTGTAGTAAAAGTTAATGTGATCCGCAGCATTGCATCCCAAATTGTCAACAAAGACACTTTAAGTGGATTGATATTAATAGTGCAAAACCATATAACATCCCAAGCCATGAAAGCAGTGGATCTTTTCCCATTTAAAGCTGAAATATTTCAGGTTGGTAAAAGTTAAGTTTAATATTTTCCCGGTCGTATTCTACCCAGTGTCTCATTCCACTTGTGCTTTTACCATTGTTTGGTTGCAGAAACTTTAGGTTATAAACACTTAATGTTGAAGAATGCTTTTATCCATGTAGACTAGTCTGCTCTAAAGACTCATATGACCTTGGTGCTTTTAACTATGGAGATGGATAATTTGTCGTGAATGGGTTTTTCTATTCTTCGAATCAACTTAGATTTCCAAACTTAGGGGCAACCCAAGTCAGAAAATCATATTGTACTCTTATGGATTTGCCGCTTTTATGCATAAGTGCTCTTTTATGCATAAGAACCTATTATATATCTTTTTTATGTTCCATATACCCTGGATTTAAAACATAACTTATCAAAACAAATATATCCTTTTTATGTTTAATGTAAAGAACCTGCATTATTAGGCTTTGCATGCATGCTGGATAATAACGTTAATTATCTGTATTCATTTTCATCCTTCTTCCAAAATGAAAGTTCCTTTAAAGTTGGAAGAGCTGTTGGGTGCATGTGGGTGCACACTTTGAATGTTATAACTTGTATGAAACCCTTTACTGGTCTTTGAACATGAAGAATTATCATTTTCAAGAAACTGTACGTAGATGGGAATCAGTGAATGTGTCATTTGTTCCCATGTCATGCCCCAATAATCTCACCATTTCTGTTTTGTTGCCAGATTACTGATTTGCTTGTGAACATTACAAAGCATGTGTTAAAGCCAAAGCATCGGATACTGACTGACCAAGAGAAACGGAGGCTCTTGAAAAAGTACAATATAGAAGAGAAGCAGGTCTGTTATTTTTTTCATATATACGTATATATTGATAAAAATAGAGAAAAGCTATGAAGGAGATATGTCAGGATACAGATCTTGTCTGATTTGGTAATGGTTCAAATTAGCGTCAGATTATGATTTTTTGATCTTGTATTTATAATGTAAAAAATATCTTCTTAATAATGAAAGTGCTAATATGTCATTTAATGCTTCTTCTAGACGATACAACTCAACTGAGCCCTGATTCATAATGTTGAAGTAATATAACTCATGTCTCTTCCTACCTACAAAAAAAAAAAAAAAAACTCACGTCTCTTCCCATAAATGAATAATAGGGTTCAGTGTGTCTATAAGTTTTCTGGTTCTTGAGTGGGTAAGCGAGGAGAAAATAAGAGCAAGAAGTCTACATTGAGAAGTGTGGTTATCATGATTGTATTAATTGTTTTGGAGCTCAAGACAATGACGGCATTATTCTTTTCAAATTGAATATTATGAGATGGTTTATTATAATGAAATTTGATCAAGCAAGAACAACAATTTTGCATATAATGAAACTGAACTGCAGTGCATATTTCACATGCAATGTGGTACTATGGCTCATGGTGCAGAAGTACATGGTAATGGTACGTAGATGTTTTCACTTTTTCGTAAGCTCAGATGATAGGACAGATAGTATTGCTATATGGCAAGTCACAACAATGAGATGAAGTGGGTATAAAATGCTACTGGCCTGGCACCCCACAGGGAAAAGATATAAAATGCTACTTTAATATTACTTATCTCTTCTTTTTCATGTAAAATTTGCCTGTAATTAATTAGTTCCTGTTAACTCTACCATAAGGTCTTTCTCAGTTTTGAGATAAAGCGATAACATTGAGCTTTCTTCCAAGTCTGACAAAATACAGATGCTACAGTCTCCCTTAATGCTGCTTTTGCTTCTTCCAATGGTAATGATGAAGTGTAAGATAAGGGGTTCACCTTATGTCTTCAGGTTTTGAATGTTGTTGGTGAGCGAATTCAGTTAATATAGGTGCTAATTTTCTTCTGAATCGTTGCTGTAAATGCTTTGCTAAATAATGATTTAGGGCTCATTTGGATACCAAGCATATATTTCAGAATCTGTGAATAAGTACTAAAATAGTTTGTGAATAGAGGTGAAATAGTTTGAGAATATCTAAGAACAATAGTGTTGCCAAACAAGCCCTCACTCTTTGTAGCCAAGGCTGCCTAGTGATTAAAGTGATGCTTTGTTGATAATGTTTTATTCATCTAAATCTGTCTTTCACTTCAGTTTTGGTTTTCTTTCATCAGCTTCCTCGAATGTTACGAAAAGATGCAATTGCGAGATACTATGGACTTGAGAAGGGGCAGGTGGTGAAAGTGAGCTATGGTGGTGGTGAAATCACTGAGTCGCATGTTACTTACCGTTGCGTTTGGTGATGCCTACTTTTTAGTCTCCCTGTGGAAGTTGAACGTTTTTGATGTATCATTTGATGAGTGCTTTTGTTGACACTTTGGGGTTACCATATATGATCCTTGGACTTTTGTAGTGATGTGTCCTTTATGTATACCTTGGTTGACTATGATCGTTGCTACAGCCTTTCAAGGGGAAAAAATGTTGCATCCAAGAATCCTATCTACAGTCCTAGAAGGAAAATTCTACGTATCTCACTGTTATGAGGTGTCATTGCTGGTCAGTCCGTGATTATTTTTCAGAAAAAATAAGAGATGATTCAAGTTGACGAAAAGTGTCACATTTACAGAGTAGGATAGTTGTGAAGTATATGACATTGTTCTAGTTAAAAGGCTAGGCATTATAAATTGAAGAAAAATGAAAAGATTTTTTTTTTTTGCATGTTTATGCCCCAAGTCTACACAGAAAATCATTCTGCTCCAAAAATGGGAGTTGTTGCACCCGTTGATCCATGTCTACGTCCAAAATGACAGTCAACTATTCTGGTTTTCTCCTTTGGGATGAAAATACAATGGGATTAAATTGAAATTTAAAGTCTTATTTGATTATACTATTGGTATGAAACGAGATATTTTATTAAAAATAATGATAGTCTTACCACTTTTTTTAATTTTTTAATTTTTAAAAAATTTTTCTTTTATTTAATGATTAAGTAAGTGATTATCACTAAAATTATATATTTTTAGAATTTTTTCTTAATGGCTAAGGATATTAAAAAAATATCTAAAAAAAATGATAAAAAATTAAATATACTATAAGTGATAAAATAGTAATAAAAGAGTGGTAAGTGTATCATTATCTTTTTATTAAAAATTAAATAAAATATTAATATCGAAAATACTTCAGACGCAAAAAGCCATGAATCTATATAATGGAAATTTATTGGACCGGCCACTCGGAATTGGTATTAAATATTGGATGCATAAGAAGCAATGTCAATAGACATATCATGATTTGAATCAAGTTCGCCAAAGTAGTACTATAAGTTCTAGTGATCATCATACGAGGTTCGAAACTCTTATGCACAACAAGAAGTACGGGCAAAGTACATGCCGACGCTAGCTGTGGTGAATTATTCAGCTGTAATCCTTTTCTATCACCTGACGAGAATAAGTTTTTGTACTTCTCTTTTGTTCAAATTATGGGGAATGCATGAGGTGCAAATTTAGATGATCAGAAACATCCAGGACAAAATTTTTAAACCCCTCTCCTCTGATTTAATTATAATTTTTAAAATTTTTATATAAAATAAAATAAATAAATTATTTTTTTCAAGTGTTAGAATAAAATAGTATTAAAAAATATATTTTAATAATAATTTATTTTATTTTAACTTTTATTTCAACTCATCTCATCTATAAAATCAAATGAGATTTTAAATCAGCAACAATATGTTATAGTATTAATAATACATTTTGATCTTAAGAATCTCCAATTGCATGTTGTAGTATTAATAATGGAAAATTCTATATACCATATTATCATCCTATTTGCATCTCATTAAGTAAGATATGACACATTTATCACAATTGAATAATTATTTATTTTATGTTTTTTTATCATTAAATAGTGATAAATGTATCACATCATATATAAAGATATAAATAAGATGGTGATATAATATATAGCATTACTAATTAATAATCCCTTTTGTCTTAATGAATTGACAGCATTAATGATAGTAATCAGTCCTACTAATATTGAGGAATCTACGAGGTACGTGTGACGTACGTATGTCCGACGTTTCAGATTTTACTCCTTTTTCGTCGACTCGGTAATCATGTGTGCTAAAATAATTTCAGGAATGCTTTTTACAGTCGGGATGGGGAGACGTGATATAGTCGGCTCCGACGTGGAATAAGTTTTATTTAAACGGCGCGTTTTGTCTTCTGCAGCTCATCACGAATTACAATAGCATTCAAGTACTTCAATACTTTTCATTTCATTCTTCCCTCTCACCAGGATCACCATCCCCCATCTCCCATTCTCTTTGACTGGAAAATTTTCCATCCCCTTCTCCCCACAAAATACGGAGTTTAGATTCTTCCATCTCTTAGAATCATTTGGTTTTGATTTTTGAGAGAAATATTTCTCCCATTCGATTTCACCATCTCTTTCCGTCGTTCTCTTCATTTTCCATCTTCAAGGTCGCGTCCTTCATGTTCCTTCATTTTCCATCTGTGGGAGGCTTTTGGAAGCAAATAAGTATAATTCTAGCAGATAATGACAAGAGAAATGAGCCCCACAGTATAAAATTAACCATGAATCTAAGCCATTCCTTGACTGCCTTTTGCCATGCAAACGCTATAGTAATGCTCAAAAGCGATGCAGCTTCAACTTGTGGCAGGTAATGCCTCAAGACTTCTTTCTCTTTTGTTTTGATAGATGCTGACCCTTCAATGAGCCCTTGAATACCCTTGAATACAAGAAAACCAACTAGCCCAATAGCCACAACCATACGCAGAAGGAAGAGAACCAGAGATATTCTGTTGGTGTACGCTCTTGAATTCAACGTTGCTAGTGATAATTGCTTTGCAAAGCGAGAGAAACCCATAAATTAGTTATCCATGAAACTTACTTTAGAGAGAGACAACGGTTTTATTTTTTAATTTGGGTATAGCAAAATTATAAACTATCATAAATAGACTCGTAAGTTTTCGTTGATTGACTGAAAAAAAATTCCAGTTTCTGTATTTTGTAGGGTGAGAGACAATTATGGTAAATCTAAGATAAACAGCCAGAAAAAAATTATAAATATGACTATGACTTGAATTTACAAACAAAAATTTAGAACAAGTTTGTGCATTTTTTAGGAACGCACTTGCAAATTTCAGAAATGAAACTTGAAAAGCCGTCAAATTCAAATTATCTTTATGCAAACTCGAGACAACTTACTTGTGGGGTTGGTGTAGAGCGAGGTTGAGCAGGCTGGGTAGGCTGAGCAGGTTGGGTAGGTTGAGAAGGGGAGGGAGTTCCAACTCTAGTGGCATTGTTAATGACAAGCCTCAAAGGATTCGTGGGGTTCAGTCTCTGCATCCTTGAGAAGTGAAACTCTTCATGGTTATTGCTCCCAACCAACTCACCCACCTCCCCTTTCTCCACATCCTTTACTTCCTCCTCGTCCTCCTCTCTCGCTTCAACCTCCTCAGTTCCTCTCTCCTCCACCTAACACCACCGCCCGACAACATTTCAAACTTCAGCACACACATGGAATACCCACAAAAAAATAACAAAAGTAACAAACAAAAATTCAAAGAAAAAACATCCGAGATATATCTCAGGTTCTGCAGCACCCATTAATGACAACGACGAGCAGCTCTAAAAGCATTCAAGCTCCCAACTCTACGTTCCCACTAGCAGCGAGGACACCACTAGCAACAATGAGCAGGAAGAAGACAGTCATTCTCCCCATTTCTATTTTGGTCTTTTTTTTTTTAAAATTAATTTAATTACAAACTCAGCTGACGTGGCTTTATTTACTGCACGACTATGCAGAGACTGCATATCCCGACTGTGTGTAGAATTGTTGAAATAATTTTAGACTATTTTACTTGATAGAATATAAGTAAGATGGTAGTAGAATATATAAACTTTTCTTTTTATTATTATTTATAAATAGTTTATTATTATTCATTTATTATTATTATTATTATTATTTATTATATTTTTATTATTATTTACAAATCATTTAAAATAATCACGTCAGCGTTCAAACCCATCATTCTGATCACTATTATATATAAATACTACTTTGCCATGTATCATTAATTAATGTCTCAACTTATTTCAGCGTAAAGAAAACCCCGGACACAGCTTTAACGTACGTCAATATGATAATATCACCGGCCGGCCACTTTTAAGTACTTGCCTACTAGGAGATATGTAGGCTTGATACTTCTTGATGAAATGATAAGCAAGGGCTCAAATATACTAAACTTGCTGTGGTAATAAAGATCAAAGATTACTTCTTTCGTCCTTGTGGTTGGACAAATGGCTAGCACTGGTTATCCTTGTGAATAAAAGTAAAAGGAAATTCCATGAGTATCTTATCGATCGTTTAGAGCACGATGCCTAGATACCTCGTGTAACATGTTTTTCTCCTTTCCTAAGGAAAGGATGCACGATGACGTACGGGTGGTGCATGGAACATGCTAATTCTTAATCAGCAGATCGGGCGAACGAATAATATCCTGCAGCATGGGTAAATTACATAAAAACTCGACAAACGATCAGTGCTCGTACTCCTCGTACGCATCATCATGACCTCCTTCGTCAAATTGGAGCCATCATTATGATCTAATTCGTTCCAAAATTTTTGATTTAAGCTAATATGTATCCGTTCGAACGAATTTATAAGGTTTCCATATTTTAAATTTTTAGAAATGAAATTTATTTTGTCTTTAAAAATCAAATTTGTTGTAGTGTTATTTCCTTTAATTCTTAGTTTAATAGACAATCTCAAATTAATAACACTAATTTAGGTACATTTAAATTAGTAATGTAGTATAACTTATTTAAATATTTTCCTTAATTGTAAACTATGAAAGTCTATATTATAATTATATTTAAATAAGTTATACTACATTATAATATAGACTTTCATAGTTTACAATTAAATAAGTTATACTACATTTTAAATAAGTCTATGAAACTTGTATTATATTTTGGAACATACAGGCCTGGTAAACTAATTACTAAATAAAACTTTCACATTATATATATTATAATATAACAATTTAATAATACATATATTCTTTGATATTTGAATTATACTATGCAAAGTGTCTTCATTTATAGAAAAGAGAGAAAAAATTGCAAAATTAGGAAATGTATATTCTTAAATTTATTTAGAAAAAGTTTTATAACTCCATTTAATTAATAGAGGAAAATGTACTTTATTTAACTCTTTCATTCTTTATATATTTTTTCATTATTTCATACAGGATCATCTACCAAATGTAAAAAATATTACATTTAAAATTTGAAAAAAATAGTAGATCATTTTTACGGAGAAATAAATCAACTTGGACAAATGCGTAAAAATAAACTGAACATCCTCTCCATCAACTCCGTCAGTTAAAACACGACATAAAGCTTTATTATGTTTATGAAACTTTCCATTATTACAATTATGTCTAAATAAAACTTTGACTTGTATAAATTTATGACTTTTCTTAACTTTTAACTAAGTTTACTTCAACTTCTATAAATTTATGATCTGTTTTAAATTTGTTTCAATATTTTTACTAACTTCTTCATTTTTCATTTATTATTAATTTATTTTTATTATTTTTTAATTGACACACATGTAGTGCACTATTATAAATACTTTGACAGTTCCACTTCTAAGCGGTCCGGCCATTTATTAGAGAAAAGTGGTCTTCCTATCATCATTAGTCACGTCAGAAATCACAAAAAAAATAAAAACACTATGGGTGCAGCCACACATGATCAGAAAGTTAGGTCACATACTTCTGTTGTTCGAATCACATAGCCCTTGCGGCCTTTCGAGTCTCAACCCACCGAGACCCAGCCATCCCTTCCATGGAATCCATCTCTTTCGTCTGTTTGCACAGCTGCCCAAGATTTTGCACCACCACCTCTTCTCAACCACACTGATTTTGCACCACAGTTCATGGCTGACAATATGGACCTTGGTGTTGATCAAGTATGAGGGAATCCTGTTTTTGGAACAATTTCGTTAAATGCTTAGGTTTTGAAATCTTATCTGAAACTATTTCGCCCACACTTGTGTTTGCATGTTGTTTCATTCTCTATGTGGACAGCTTTCATTAGACAATTAACTCATTCAAACCGAAATTGATGGTATTGTTCTTAAGCCGGGAAAGCAACATTTTCTCCATAATCTTCAATGGTTCTTATGAATGGATAGAAATGATCTCATTGAATAAATTGAATGAGTTTATTTTTATGAGACTTGTCGTTAAATGTATTCCTCATACATTATCTAAAAGGAAAAGTCTAAACGCAGTTCCCAAACCTGGGCTTGGCCGCACACCCTGATGTGGATGAAACGAATCGTTTCATTTAAGGCCAAATGGACAAAATGAAAATGGCAAAACGCATCAGCTCATCCCTTTCTCCCCAGACCAAAACTTTTCCCCTTCATCCCACAGACCCCCATCCCCAACGCATGATCTTTGTTACCCCCTTCATCCCCCCCAACACATCTCTGTTACTCCCTTCCTTCAGAGAATCGTTCCCTTCCTCGCAACCTCCTGAGCTCTATCCCCTTACTGAGCTTCGTCCCTCCTCGTCCTAGTGAGCCCTAACTTCATCCCCTTCGTGCAATTGTCCCCTTCCAACAGAGGTTTGTGCTCTCAAGGTACTGAAAGCGATGATTTATATTCTTGAAGTTTTTTGTATTTTTCTGTTGACGATAAAAATACACTATCTGTGTTAGGTTCTGAAATTTGAGGGATTATTTGCATTTTTTCTTTTAATGCAATATTTGTTGGGTTATGAAATTTGAGGTATTGTATGTGTGTGTATTTTTATTTTTTATTTTTTATTTTTAATAATGAAGTTCTCTTCAATATTTGTTTGGGTTCTGAAATTTATGTTCTTGAAGTTTTTTGTATTTCCCTATTGACGATAAAAATGCACTCTGTATTGGGTTCTGAAATTTGAGGGATTATTTGCATTTTTTCTTTTAATGCAATATTTGTTGGGTTATGAAATTTGAGGTATTGTATGTGTGTGTATTTTTATTTTTTATTTTTAATAATGAAGTTCTCTTCAATATCTGTTTGGGTTCTGAAATTTAAGTTACTTAAGTGTTGCTACTTGAATTCCCTTTTGTTGCAATTGTGCCTCTATACTGTTTTACTATTTTTTGGATGCTGTTTATACTAAAAACCTTGCATAAAAAGTTAGGAATTTGTAAAACTTATTGTGTTGAGGTTCTTGGTTGGTTACTATATCTCATTTGTATTTAAGTGTTATACGAAGTGGCTGTTTTAGAGTTGCAAATATGATGTTGAAGAGTCTACGGTACTTAAGTGTTGCTACTTGAGTTCCCTTTCTTGCAATTGTGCCTCTATACTGTTTTACTATTTTTTGGATGCTGTTTATACTAAAAAACTTACATAAAAAGTTAGGAATTTGTAAAACTTATTGTGTTGAGGTTCTTGGTTGGTTACTATATCTCATTTGTATTTAAGTGTTCTACGAAGTGGCTGTTTTGGAGTTGCAAATATGATGTTGAAGAGTCTACTCTTACTTCTTTCTCAAAGAGTGTTTACATCCACTGTTTTATTTCTATTGCCTTTTGATGCACTGTTTTACTTCTTTTTTTCTTATCACTGAAAGCTAACCATTTTGATGTAGAAAAGGTCTATCTCAGTATGCTTTCTAAGGTCTTCTAGCTGAGCAATTCAAATTATGTACATCTTTAATTAAGGCATCTCTTTGGTATGTCGTAAGATGTAGAAAAGGTTAAACAAGGTCCTGGATCCTGTTTTACATTTCCTTTACATTTACTGTTATAGTTTCCTGGATTGGTTGGTTGGGCAGATTTTGTAGTCTTGGTTGTTTGGTTGGGCAGATTTTGTAGCATTGGTTGTATGGTTTGTAGTGTTGTAGCTAACATTGGATAAGGAGGTCATGTCTCAATCCCATTCATCATCTTCTTTGGGTGATTGGAAAAATGCTCCAATATGTTTATGTGGATCAATTGCACGTCTCAAGTCTCCAACACTTCAAAAAATCCAAGAATACCTTTTTTGACTTGTCCAAACTACAATAAGTAGGTCATCACTTACAACTTTTGTATGCTTTTTAATTTCTACAATTTTCAATGGCTGATTTTTACAACTATTGATTGTTGCAGGGAAAGCCATACTGCAACTACTTCATATGGGCAGATTTTGTAGAAGGGAATGGAAGTCCACTTGCCCGGCCCAAAAGTGAATTCCAATAAAAAGATGATGAACTCAAAAAGAGAGTGATTGAAGTCACTAGGAGAGAGAATGAAGTCCAACATGCTTTAGAAGAGATCCATAAAGCGAATGAAGAGATCCATAAAGCAAAGGAGGACATCCAAAAAAAAGTGTTGGATCTTCTGAATGAACGAGAAGAGCTTCAAAGTCAAGTTATAGAGATTAATCATGCACGCATTCTACTATGTGTGTATTGGGAACTTTCTATACTAATCTCATGTATTTTGCTATGATCAAGATCAATAGAAGATTAAATTTGTTAGAAACTTTTTGTATGTTGTTAAGTTTGTTAGTGTTCCAGTTTAGCTAGACTGGTGACTTATAAACATTCTGCATTATGATGCAGTCTTATCAACTTTGTAATATGCATTTTATTTTTCCAACTGTACCAGACTTATGATCCCTTGAATATAACGTATTTTCCAGCAAATTTGTTCCTGTAATAGTAAGTATATAATTTGTACTATCTAACACTTCCAGCGACCTAATAACCAGACAAACTTGCAGGATGCAACAGGCAAGACTGAGTTCTTTTAAAATTAAATACATTTGTCCTTCTTCATTAAACCATCAAAACAAGTATAAGGTTCTTGTGTACTTTATAAATTTAGTGTCAAATACACAAACACGCATCCACAAATAGATTTAGGACCACAAAAAATGACAAATACAAATGAGTATCAAATACAAACAATGACCACAATGCCACTCATGCCGACCACAATGCCAACAGCAACCACAATATCCTCAACAAAATGCTGGATAAAATGCCAACAGCAACCATCAATTGTTAATAGATGTATGATGTTGAAGATCCACCTGTAACCAAATAAATATACATAAAAATTAGAAATAAAACTCTTAAAAGTCAAGTAAACAATATATATATATATATATATATATATATAAAATAGCAGTACATTTGTAAGGACACTTTGTTGTGTGCCAAGAAGTAAGACATCATCTATTGTTGCTGCAACGCAACTCATGTTCAAGACTTGATCTGTGGTTCCCACAACGCCACTCATTTTCAAGACCTCATCTATGGTTCCCGCGATGCCACTCATGTTCATCACCTCATCTATGGTTCCCGCGATGTCACTCATGTTCAAGACCTCATCTGTGGTTGTAGCGCCACTCAAGACCTAATCCGGAAGTTTACTTGCCTACAATTTAACAATACATAATTAATTTAAATAGATTTAATTAACAACAATGTATAAGAACTGTTAAAGAAATTAAATACATTTTTTCTCTTTTTCTTGGCACCAGTTTCAGATTATTTATGCTTAGTTTGTGGCTTTTTTTTAACCTTCTTTATTGCCTGTGCCTTCCTCTTCGATGGAGGCCTCCCTTTACCTTTACAATGCGAGGACTTAATATTTTTTTCGAACTTTCCATTTCAATATCCTCAACCTCAGTAGTAGTATTCGCAAGTATAGGTGGCGCCTTGCTTTTTGTGTAAATCGAATTTATTGTCTTTAACTTCTGTGTCATATCCATTGAATTATCATCATTCCCGCAAGCATTTGTGGCAACTTCGAGGCATAACTTAGCCAAATTAGCATACCTTATAGCAGATGGTTTACAACTCAAATCATCATAACTGCTTCGAATGAGAGCATATCTATGCTTAATGTCCTTCCTCCACCTATCCATAATGTACTTTGAAGGCACCAACCGGACATCCTTTACTGAGAAAATAGCAAGAATGTGCCTACATAAAATGCCTCTCATATGAAATAGTCCACACACACTTTGCTTCACACTCCTCTTCATTAAAGTATGCCATATATGTAACTCTTTTAATGGACCCTTCAACTTGAAACTGGTCATTAACTTCATATGTCGAAATTGCCCATTCTGTCTTGATAAGAATACAATGAGCATAAATAATCCCCATTACTTCAGACTGTACCTCCTTAAATTTTGAATTAGTATACAAGTCTTGAAATTGCTTCTCCATGGGTAAATGGGTTATACATGGGATATTGCAGTTGAAAGAGTGGAAGTTCGCTGCCATCTCTACCTCTCCTCTCTTCCTCAGTGCATTATCAAATTGATCAACAAACTCTTTTAACGTGGTCCCCGAATGTACAAAACCATCAAAAAATGCATTTATGCTCTCACTCCTCTGAGTTGTGCTCATTCCAGCCCAAAATGTATCTTTTAGATATACAGGAACCCAATGCATTCTCTCACTATATAGACTTTGAAGCCATGCATTCTCATACAAATTGTACGTATTAACCATCGCCTCCCACGACTTCTCAAACTCATCAGAATTTTGGCAATCATGAACACATTTATGCAACGCATACTTCAAACCATCATTACATTTAGAATGGGAACCCAATTTCTCTTGTAGTTTTCGCATTATGTGCCATAAACAATACCGGTGTTGAGTTTTTAGAAAGACTGTTGCTATGACATTTTTCATGGCCCTGTCTTGGTCAGTGATAATAGCGTTTGGAGCCTTCCCATCCATTCATTTCAACCAAGTCTCAAATAACCAAATGAATGTATCAGTATCTTCACTTGAAATCAAACCGGCTCCAAAAAGAATTGATTGTCCATGATGGTTAACACCAACAAAAGGAGTGAATGGCATGCCATATCTATTTGTTAGGTATGTTGTATAGATTGTCACAACATCCCCAAAATACCTATATGCTGCTTTGCTATGTGCATCAGCTTAAAATACATTATTTAATCTTCCATCGTCATCTAAATCTATCGAGGAATAAAACCCATCATTCTTATACTGAATTCTCTCAAAATACCCACAAAGTGCATAATCACCTCCTTTACCAAGCCTAAGGTGTCGGGCCTTATCAATATAATTCTGTGCATCCTTCTCAACAAATGGAAGATTATCGTATCCACCTGCCTTGACAACCAATGAGTTGAAACTTTTAGCCATACTGATGCCTTCCTTGTCGTTGATATCTAGTTGCCTCTTTACATAATCTTCAATAGCTCGATTACATCTAAAGAACCTCGCCTTTCGTGGACTTAGCCCGTGGTTGTGTGCATTCTCAATTATAGTTATATGCAACACCCCATCAAGTAAAATTGCATTAACCTTCGTCTTACAATCCGTCTTCATTGTCGGACGTGGTTTTGAAACATTTGAAGTACGATTCCTTGCCTTACCACCACGAGCACAACCAAGTATTAAATATCTAATACTCCTATCGTCTTCCCTTTTACTTGTTTGGGTCATTACGCCAAATCCAGTCTGTTTTCTATATTGCTTATAGTAGTCTATAAGCTCATGCTCAGTTTCAAATGACATCCCCGGCTTTGGCTCTATAACACTATCATCATCATTTCCATGACTGCTTGATGGTACTTCTTCAATCGGTACTTCCTTAACCATCGATGGTACTTCCTCAACCATAGAATTATCAGCCTCCTGGATTATACCATAACACATATCAATACTCAAAAGTTTTTTTATTTAATAATAGTTCAAATAATTTTATACATGTTGTTGTTCAATGAACTCGTCTCTCACATTTGAGCTATCTTGACAAGTACTGCTTTCAGAAGAAAATAATGATCACCTAGTAGACGAGATGATGGGTTCTGTCATATCCTTAGGATTACTTGAACATCCTGAATAAAGAATTGGAGGAGCATAAGGGTAGGGAATTGGTGGTCTAAATGGTACTTCCGTTGGTTGCTGCAATTTACAATTAAAAAAAAAAAATTAGCCCTTCACAAAGTGGATTTAAACATAGAAACTTTCTGGTCATAAAGTTTATTACCTCATTTTGCCACGAATAAGGATCGGCATTTGGACGAGGAGCAAACGGTGGAAAATATGTAGGCGGCATCATCCCATGGTAACCATGCATGTAACTATATGCTGACCAATCTGGATAAAATGGCCTTGGTATTTCCTGAAATAAAATCGAATAATGATTTACTACGAAATTATAAATCACACAAATAACATGGCTTTTGGATGGGAAAAACATACTTGAGTGAATGTAGTAGTATTGGTAGGCCTTGTAGCACTGCTGGCAGGCCTTGTGTTTTCTTCCCCTTTCTCCATCGACTTATCCACCAAAATGGACCTACCTCTATGTAAACATTTAGCTAATTCAAGATTAGAAATTAATTTGACAAGCCTTACACTTCTTTAATCATGTATAGGCCAACTATAACATGGAATGATTAATATCTCGGCTGGTACAGTGGGAAAAAGCGAAAAACAAGCTCATGGCATAAAAAAAAAATAGATTATTAATAGCCCTGCATTTAGGAGTCTTGTTTGGAGCTACTACGAGCTGCCTTGGCACCGTATTTCTCTACTATTTCACTCATATTATTCTCTCATAATATTTCTAGAGGAAACGAAAGTGCATATAGAGGTTTTGTGTCTTTTTCTTTATTGAGAAAAGAGAGAAAGTGGTTCAGTATTTGTCTTCTATACCTTTTGACCCAGACCATGCAGCACCGATGGCAATGGAAATTATCACTGAGGTCTTTATTCAAACATCTTCTCCGCGTCTCATTTTTTCTCTTTAATAATCCCTCATTACTGATCAAATAATTATCAAACATATGAGGATTATTCCAGACCATATTAAATAAACATATATACCTACAACTACTAGAGGTTCTCGATGTCGTTCACGTTTCTGAAGGAGATGGTGGGCCTAGTAAACACGAAATTGAAAACATGTAAATGTGGGAGATGGTGTGTGAATGGTCTGGATTTCCATCATCATAAAAAAAAAAAAATTAATAAGAAAGAGTGAGACCAAATAACAACTACCTGAGGTTGTCGTGGTGGTGTAACAGATGATTTACAGCAACCTAATGCAAATAGATCTCTTATTCGTTGGGGGGCACATAGGTCTTTTTTCTCGAAGTTACTGATTGGGTGTTGGTGGAGTTCAGTACAACGCTACGCCGGTGGTGGAGGAGACGAGCCCGATGCCGGTGATGGAGGTGACAATAAAATTTGGCTCACGCAGACGTCCCAGCAAAATGGTTTTCGAATTTCGTATCTGTCTAAGAGCATTGGCATTGGCTTCATCAAAAGCCAATGCAAATGCATAAAATGAAGAAAAGGTGTAAAAAGCCGCTACATTGGATTCATCAAATCGTAAATGACAAGTTTTGACCTACAGTAAATTGATAATTTCCTTCAAATATGAAGGACTACTGCACACTCATCTTCCTGTTATTTTACTCAGTTTTAATTCTCATTACCGAACAGCTTTCCCATTTGCCTCTTCATTTTCCTCCCGCGTTTTCTCTCCCCCTCTCTCTTTTTCATTTCTCGCACGAAACAGCACACGGATATCATCAATCCACCGAAACAACACTTGGATTCTTCACAAGGATCACTCTGATCTGGACCGATTTTCAGACGAGCTTCTTCTCCAAGGCTGGCCGTAAGTTTTCTCTTCCCCTTTCTCTCTTTCTCTCGTTTTCAAGCTATTTATCCTTCTTCGTTCCTTCGATTCTTGGAGCAGGTTCATCTTGGGTTTTGTATAGCGCAACATAAGAACCAACGACGAGCTGTTTACACACGCTCCAACGACCAGCGGCCTCACCGAGGTAGTTTCAGAGATGGTCACGTCGTTTCCCCCAATTTCGTCCATCTTCTTCTAACGTCATCGGGCTTTCCACAGCTCCGATTAGACCCCCCACAAACACCAGAGGTTCTGTCAGCTCGATTGAAGCGGCGGTGGTTTCATCTCTTCTGAGGAGTTCATGTTCGTTCCTGAATTCGCCGTCAACCCTCTCTCCCAGGTCCTACTTTTTCTCTGTGCGTGTTTACATTTATATCTATAACATATATTATACGCTTATAAACAGGGATGAAACTATTTATTTGGGTTCAATTCGTTTACGCATATATACGTGTCTGCTTACATATGTAATTACGTAGGTTATGGTTGTATGCGCTTATTTTGTGCAATTTGCTTACTGAGATAATGTGCTGCAACGTGTATCTTCCAGAGATTGTTGTGGATGTTGGACGGATTGAACTTTAAGGAATTCGTGGCATTCTTGTCCGCATTCAGTCCCCGTGCGACTTTACAACAGAAAATTGAGTGTAATGACTCTTTAGTTTTTGTGATGTCATGTTTCTAGAAATTATCTTCTCTGAATTTTCACCTATTGGGGTGATGGCGTCTCTTTGTTCCTAGTTATTTTTAGAGTTTATGATTCGGATGGCAATGGAGGGGTTGGGTTCTTTTTTTGTTCAGGGGAGGATCCATTTGAGTTAGATCTCATTAGAGTAATAAAATATCACCTGTTCTGTAAATCTATTAGGGTGAGAAATAAGGTTTAAAATTTCTAATAGAAATTGAATAAAATCAATTGTGCAGCTGAATATCTTGTTTTGCATGTGTGGTTTTGTTGATGTCTGGTACAGCAAGTTCTGACCCAAGTCCTTGAGGAAGCAGGCTACACAAAGGATTCTTTGTTAGTTTTGTCGGACTTCATGAAGGTATTGTGTCGCTTTATTTTGAATATAATCCTTTCTATGTGAACTTTCATCATTTTCTATTTCCAAATAGTTTGCTTTAATTTGATGAAATACATCTCACGTGATTAGACTCCAAAAAAACAATTACATATAGTTGCCCTTCTGCTTCATTATTTAAGCAAATTCTATTCTTTTGAAGGAAAAATTTTTCCTGCTGCCTGCAGATTCTTGGCAATTCTGATTTTAAGATTGGGGTTGGAAAAAGTTTGCGTGATAATTATGATTTTAAGCTTTGCTTGTTCTGAAATAGGACCTTATGCAATTAGTTGTTTTGCCGCCTCTGTTTGAGTGTAAGAGTTTTTGCAGAAATGAAGAGCTTTTAACTTCTGCAATTATCGCTCTGAACAATTGAAGTTTCAGTGCAGCTTGAAGAGATAAAAAAAAAAAAAAATATGAGCAAGTTGGAAGAACACAGCGATGGGCAACAGCAACAAAGATGGATTTTTGACTTGAGGCTATATTTTTTAACTTAAGAAGCTGTATTTTTTAACTTAAGAAGCTGTATTTGTGAAGTTTATTTGTGTAGCGATCAAAAACTCTGATTTGTCTAGCTTCCAGGAACTTTGTTGATCATACAGGGCATATAATTATTTGTGATGCAATACTGTCCAGATGGAGCTTATACCAAATTTAACTACCATATAAGTTAATTGTGGATCTGAAGTGATACTGCCTTTAATATAAATATATATATATATATATATATATATATATATATATATATATATATCCATATAAGTTAATAAAAGGCACAATATATACTGCCTTCAATATAAATAAATATATATATATCCATATAAGTTGGAAATCAATAATTTAAATATCAAATTAAATTATTAATGTACATATAGTAGGTTTAATTGCAAAATATGAAAAAAAAAATATTATTAAAAAAATAATATTATATTATTATTTTGATGAATCCAATGGCTAATCCAATGTGGGATTATGGATAAAAAGATTTTAGAATTATGGAAAATTTGTACTTTTCATCAAATTTTAAAGATGGCTTTGATGAAGCCAATGTGAATGCTCTAAAATGCAAAAAAATGAATTGATTTTGGTCATTTGGTCTTGAGGTTAATTTCGAAATTTGGTTCAGCTGATATGGACAAAACGACAATGCGTGGGGTGCGCAGGGACTGCAAAACCGGACTGTACCTAGCACGCCTTCAACCACACGAAGGGGCTGTGTTGCGGTTCTGAATGGCCTGCGAGTTCTGCGAAAGCGAGGGGGGGCTGTGTTGCGATTCTAAACGGCTATTGGGAATGATGATTCCATGTCGTGTCCACACTAATTGTGGTAGAAAGTCAACGTGTCTAAAATTTAATGACAGGTTGTTATATGCATAAAATCAACCGGACCGGCTAGAAGGCATTCTCGTACTTTGAAATAGATCGGTCTAATGTCTGCAAAACGTTCGTCCGACCTTTTTAGACTAGCTAGAGTAAAGAAACCGGCCCGACCAATAGAATATTAACAAATTAGTACGTACCACGTAACTATAGCAACCGGCCACTTTTAAGTACGAGATGTATGCTTGATACTGCTTGACGCAATAATAAAGCTAGGATTCATTAATACTAAACTTGTCGTGGTAATAAAGATCACTGCAGTATACTCCGGACGGCACAGTAGCCGCATCCATAAATAAATCAAGGAGAATTTAAGCTTTAAGCTGTAAAGGCAGTCTGGATTGCAATCGATATCTCGAACTTTAATATATAATTAGATGCCACATATGCAAATACTAAAATTGACAGTTTTGAAAACACAACGTGGAAAGGGGTTAAAAGTAATTTTATTATTTGTCCTCAGTATAGTATAAATTATTACTTCACTACCTGAACATTAATGGTACCAAATATCTAGCAAACTAAATATCTCACTTGCTTAGGTGCACCTACGTACGCGCACAAACACACGCCATGGCCGGAACCAGGGAGCATGTGATATCCATGGAGGAGTTGCTGTCGAGAAAGGTTCATGCTGTCAGAACCGAAGCTGATGAAACAAGCAGGGGCCGTGATGACATTTGCGGCCTGCAGGGGCAGGGGCGGATCATTGAACTCGAAGATCAGGAAGCATGCGAGCTGAAAAAAAAGAGGTTTGAGAACCTGAGCCAAACAGGAGATCATTCCAGTCTTAATACGCCAAATGAAGGTCAAAAGGCTACACCAAAAATACAAAAGGTTCCGCTGTTGCTGCGAGATCACAAACATTTCGACAAGTATTTTACGCCAAGGATTGTTGCACTCGGTCCTATCCATCATGATGAGCCAAAATACCAGCCTGCGGAGGAGTACAAGCTTAGAATGACAAACTGCTTTGTCAAGGAAAGTGGTAAAGATGCTGAGTTTTTGTTCAACGTAGTTGAGAAGAACATCAAGCAACTAAGGCATTGTTTCGACGAGAAGGTGACCAAGAAATATAGCGATCAGGACCTCGCCTGGATGCTGTTTGTGGATGGGTGTGCAATATTACAGTCCATTCATTGTGCTGTTGGCAAATGCAAAGATTGGAAAATGAAATACGATCTGCTGGCCTTTGGAACACAGGATTTATTCTTGTTGGAGAATCAACTTCCTTATCAACTCCTTGGGGATTT
Organism: Carya illinoinensis; assembly: GCF_018687715.1. NCBI lineage: Eukaryota > Viridiplantae > Streptophyta > Magnoliopsida > Fagales > Juglandaceae > Carya > Carya illinoinensis. Next base: position 4,686,497 of record NC_056760.1, on the reverse strand, counting down.
GATGAATTCCAGCGCAAAGAAAGATCAATTGACGGATTCCATACAAAACTTCATGATTACGCAGGCGTCCACTACGAAAACGCAGACGCGGATGCCTCTCCTGTGGCTGCGATATTTCAGCCTAGGCAAACGCAAAACTCATGGCCCCGACGCGGGTGAGGAAAACAAAAGGTACGACAAAGACAAGATTAAGGCACTGCTGGGCGAGGAGGAAGGTACTACGGAAAGGAATCGTCCGAATCATCTTCTCGATCTCCTCAGGACGATAATCATCGGCGTCAAACCCAAAAGAAGTACTGCTGGCGACGACAAAGGAAGGGACGACAAAATTAAACAAGATCGAGACGGCGCGGCTGCACGGTCGCACTCGTATCGCAACGTGGAGGAGCTTAGAGAAGCAGGAATCTACGTGAGGTGCAATTCTGGTGATTATTCCTCGATAGCAATACGTTTTACTAAATCACTCCTTTTGTACCCGGGATTCCTCTGGCTTTCTCCAATAAAGGTTAATGGCTCAATGGGGCCCAAGTTCTTGAACTTGATAGCCTACGAGATGTGTCCAGATTTCGAAAATAACTTCGAGATCACCTCATACATATTATTCCTGGATTCACTCATTGATAACGTCAAAGACGTAATCCAGTTGAGGAAGAAGGGAATACTAAAGAATCACCTTGGCAGCGACGAAGAAGTGGCTCAACTCTTCAATGAGATTGGTACCGACTTGGTTCCTGACCCCAACGCATATCGGGAAGTCAGAAATAACATTCAGACCCACTTCAAAACTAAGTGGAAGACCTGGATTGCTGAAGCCCTCCACGAGCATTTCAGAAGCCCCTGGACGTTTCTGGCATGTCGTTTGCAGTGTCTTGAAAACTAAAATAAATCGGAGTAAATGGGTAAGCTGGCATGCATCTTACTCAAAGTACGTAATGCGTTTCAAATTAGTTAATATGCGGGATTTTAAATAAATATGAAGTTTAAAGAAGTGAGGAGGCACTGTCATGTGGAGTAATTATTATGTCTGATCAAATAATTTGCTTTGATTAATGATGAATTAAGTCACACACGCACAGGCGTACGTGGACTTGATTATGTATGCACGTAATCAATGTATTTCTTAAATTATATATAATAAGACTAGTCTTCCTGCTTATCATTTATGTCTATTAATTAATTAGTATCTTGAAGTAGTACTAAATGTTATTCATGAATATCCCAAACAAGTAATTACTTTTGCATGTAAGCAGTTTGGAATGAATTAGATGCGAGAAAGTTCTCAAAAAATCTCATGCAATATTGCCAAACAAGCGTGAACCAATATATATATATATATATATATATATATGAAAAAATCTATTTGTAATCATAATTGTGCACTTATATGTGCATCAATCTAATGTGATTGGTTAAAAATAAATTTTATTGAAAACAATGTTAATTTAATTTTTAAATATGAATGAATCAGTATTGGTATACAGATTAGTACGCAACTTTACTTATATATAGCAAAACTATATATATATATACACAAAGCCTTTGTACCCCACAGGAAATAGACAATATCCTATGCCACCCATTTCTTTTTCTTTTTTTCTTTTTTTGGTCGTCCTTACTACCCTACAGGAGATCAGAAAAAATCTAATTTAATTTGTGTATGACACTCGAGGTATTTTAAGTATAGATAAAGGGTGTATAGGAATATTGGATATCACATGTTTTAAAAGTACAAATCTACCACCCTTCAAGTGTAACGCACGTTTCCACAAGGCTAAATTCTTTTGCACTTTCTGAATTAAGGAATTTACATGAGTGGCATTGTTGAACCCAAAGTTTTAAGTTTCATGTGATTATAAATCTACACATGGATTTTGATGATAACAAATGAATTCAAAGAATAAAGGAGTTTCAAGTTCAAGTTGTCCACACAATGGAGTCAAGCACATCAAAAAACTAAGCATAAGTAAGAAGGAAACAAATTCACATTAAAGTCATAGAGTAATGTTGTAAATCTCTTAAAATTCAAAATTAGGATTAATGTTCAAAATTAATATTTTATCATAAAATATTAAAATACATTTTCTACATGTGCATGAATATTTTTGAAAATTAAATTTGAAAATTTTGAAAGATGATTGATTGTCATCTTTTACATGTGCATGCCTTGATTAAAGGATTGAACTTTGAAAATATTAAAGATGATTGATTGTCATCTTTTACATGTGCATGCCTTGATTAAATAGTTGAACTTTGAAAATATTAAAGATGATTGATTGTCATCTTTCACATGTGCATGTTTTATTTGAATATTTTCAAAAGTAATTGATGCTTTTTTAGACTTATACAAAAGGTAGATGCTTTTGTTTGAAAAATTTGAAAAGTAAAGTGTGCTCCTTTTGTCATATACAAAAAGTAAAAGATTATGTTTGAATTTTTTGAAAAGGAAAGTGTGCTCCTTTTGTCATATGCAAAAAGTAAAAGATTAGGTTTGAATTTTTTGAAAAGGAAAGTATGCTCCTTTTGTCATATGCCAAAAGTAAAATATTAGATTTGATTTTTTGAAAAAATGAATGATGTTGTTTTTGACATGTGAATCTTTTTTTAATTTGAATATGAAGTCTCATATGATTATAAATAGATCATTTGAGAGCTTCACATTTACAACACCAAGAGCATACAACATTCATTCAAAACTTTCATTTTCTCTTCTCTAAACATTGAGTCTTAATCCTTGTTTATTTTGAAAGATATAGTTTGCGTTGTATTGTTCTTATTTCACTCATTGAGGAGTGTTTTCTGATAACCTACCCACTATCAGCTCTTGTATCAGAAAAAGGGTGTGTATAACCCTTGTGCGTGTAGAAAGTATTCTACACGAAGAATAGTTGAATCACCACGTGTAAGGTGATTGCAAGTGTAGAGGGTGTTCTAGACGGATCCTTTGTAGTGGTGTTGTTCAAAGGTGTAATAGGTTTCTATCTCCACCTGAAGGAGGTTGAATAGTAAATTTGAGAATCCTCAAAGGGTAGCTTGAGCCGAGGACGTAGGCAGTGGGGCCGAACCTCGTTAACATACTGAGTTTGCTTATCTCTTACCCTTACTCTTTATATTTATTGTTATTTCATATTTTGTTTATATTTTATATTATATATTTGATTTATAATTGTTATTTTTTTAATACAACTCAATTCACCCCCCCTCTTGTGTTAGTCATTTGGGCAACAATTGGTATCAGAGCTAAGAGCTCTATTATAAGATTAACTATCTTTTGAGTTAAGATCTTATGGCTAACATTTCAGCTTCATTTGGTGAAGGTCAATCTAGCAGTCGGCCTCCACTTTTTTGTGGAGATAATTACTCATTCTGGAAAGTTAGAATGAGAATATTCCTTCAGGCTCAAGGTCGAAAAATCTGGAAATGTATTGTAAATGGACCTTATATTCCAACAAAAGTGGTTGATGGAATAAAGGTCAAAAAGGAAGAAGAAGAGTTTGATCGTGAAGACGATAGACTTTATACTTTGAATTTAACTGCTATGAATTTATTATTTAATGCTCTTAATGGAAATGAGTCTAATAGAATAATGACTTGTGCTACGGCAAAAAAAATTTGGAATAACTTGGAAGTTACTTATGAAAGAACTTCGCAAGTCAAGGAATCAAAAATTTATATTTTTACTCATGAATATGAAATGTTTAAGATGAATGATGATGAATCTATTTCTAGTATGCACACTCGTTTTACTAACATCATAAACAGCTTGACAACTCTTGGTAAAGTTTATTCCAAGGTGGAGATAGTAAGAAAAATTCTTAACTCTCTACCAAAATGCTGGGAATTAAAAGTGACAGCGATTATTGAAACTAGAGATTTCAAGAAGCTCGAAGTGAATGAACTCATCAGGTCACTTATCACCCATGAGTACACATTGAAAAGAGGAGAAGAAGAAGAAAAGCCAAAGAAGAGCTTGGCACTTAAAGCTGTTTCTCATGAAAGTGAAAGTGATGAAGATGAGGAAAATGAAGACAAAAATGAAGAAGTTGCGATGATAACAAGAAGAATTCAAAGGTTCTTAAAGAAAAATAAAATTCCTCCGAGGAAATCTTTTGAAAAGTTTTCCAAGAAAGATTCAGGTAAAAATGACACTTTAATTTGTTATAAATGTAATAAGCCTGGTCATATCAAACCAGATTGTCCTCTACTAAAAAAAGATCGAAACAAGAGTAAGAAAGTAATGAAAGCTACATGGGATGATGATTCAAGTAGCTCAGATAGTGAAGCAAGCAATGGAGAATCAGCAAATCTTTGTCTTATGGCTAAAAATAACATTGAGGTAACAAATCTTGATAATATTGAAGTTCCTTCATATGAAAAATTGCAAAATATTTTAGAAGAGGTTTATGAGGAATTTAAAAAATTGGGTATCAAATATACTGTTTTGAAAAAGAAAAATTTTTCTTTAACAAATGAAATTGATATTTTAAGAAAAGAAAATATCATTTTGAAAGATGAAAATCTTGAATTGAATAAGAAAGAACCGATTTAGAAAATATTGTTGAAAACTTTACAAATGGAAAAAAAAATTTTGAAAAACTTCTTGGTAGTCAAAGATGTGTTTTTGACAAGGCAGGCTTGGAATATATGCCAAAACAAAAATATAAACCTTATAAAAATTTCTTTAATAATCCTTCTATATCAAAGACCAATAATCAAAATTCTTTTCATAAAAATAATTTTGTCAAAAAAAGATATTATTATAATCATTCAAGTTCTTCATATATGTCAAATGCTATTTGCAATTTCTATAATAGAAATGGTTATAATTATCATACTTGTCCTATTAGAAGAAATCATACAATGACTGTTAGGGTCATATAGGTACCTAAAAATCTTGTTTCTTCTAATAATAATAAATAAAGGACCCAAAGAACTTGGGTACCAAGAAAAATCATTTTAATTGTTTTTATAGGTATGCATGAAGTCATCCACAAGCAAAAACAAGTGGTTTTTAGATAGTGGATGTTCAAGACACATGACGGGAGACAAGACTAAGTTCTTTGATCTTAGATCTAAAGAAGAAGGACACTTGACATTTGGAAACAACTCGAAAGGGAAGATTGTGGGAATAGGTAAAATTGGTAATGAATCTTCTCTCATAATTGAAAATGTTCTACTTGTTGAAAGTCTAAAACATAATCTTTTGAGTATAAGTCAATTATGTGATAAAGGATTTACAGTTAATTTCAAAATAGATAAGTGCATTATTTTGAATGATCATGATTGTAATATTTGTTTTATTACTTTTAGAAACAATAATGTTTATACAATCGATTTTGAAGAAATTATCTCACAAGATGCTATTTGCTTTTCAGTTCAAAATGAAACTAGTTGGTTATGGCATAAAAGATTAGGTCATGCCAACATGGAACTTATTTCCAAACTTTTAAAAAATGATGTTGTGAGAGGTTTACCAAAAATAAATTTTCTTAAAGACAAAATTTGTGATGCATGTCAATTTGGTAAACAAACAAAAACTTCTTTTAAAACTAAGAAACATATTTCCACTACTAGACCATTGCAACTGATACACATGGATCTTTTTGGACCAAATAGAGTTACAAGTCTAGGAGGAAAATATTATGCATTTGTTATTGTTGATGATTTCTCTAGATATACTTGGGTCATCTTTCTTGTTCATAAAGATGAGGCACATAATGACTTTACCAAGTTATGCAAGAGAATTCAAAATGAAAAGGGCTATACTATTTCAAGTATCCGAAGTGATAGGGGAAAAGAGTTTGTTAATAAAAATATTGAAACATTTTGTGATGAAAATAGTTTTGTGCATAATTTTTCTGCTCCTCGAACTCCTCAACAAAATGGGGTAGTAGAGAGGAAAAATAGATCTCTTCAAGAGATGGTAAGAACAATGCTCAATGAGAACAACTTGTCTAGTTATTTTTTGGCCGAAGCGTTAAGTACTGCATGTTATGTTATAAATAGAGTTATGCTAAGGTCTAAATTAGATAAAATCCCCTGTGAGCTTTGGAATAAGAAAAAGCCCAACATTGGTTACTTTCATGTAGTTGGATTCAAATATTTTATTTTGAATGACAGGGATAATTTAGGTAAGTTTGATGCAAAATCTAATGAAGGTATATTTCTCGGGTATTCTACTAATAGTAAAGCTTATAGAGTATTCAATAAAAAGATTTTGACTGTACAAGAATCTATGCATATAGTATTTGATGAATCTAATTCTCCACTCTTCAAGAAATCTATTGATGAAGAAACAGGAGGTATAAATAACACGGAAAGTCTCAATCTCAACAAAGAGAAAACAATAGAGGAGGTTCAACATGGAGCCATCAGGAAAGATTATTAAAATTTAATACAAGATGCAACCAAACAGTGGAAATTTGTGAAAGATCATCCAGTGGAACAAATTTTGGGAGAACCTTCACAAGGTGTAAGTACTCGATCATCTCTTAGAAATATTTGTAATCATACTGCTTTTCTATTTCAAATTGAATCCAAAAATATTGATGATGCACTTCTTGATGAATTTTGGATTCTAGCTATGCAAGAAGAGTTGAATCAATTTAAAAGAAATGATGTTTGGACACTTGTTCCTAGACCCAAAAATCATACTATTATTGGAATAAAATGGATTTTCAGAAACAAGAAAGATGAGTCCAGAGTCATTACTAGAAATAAGACTCGACTTGTAGCCCAAGATTTTAATCAAGAAGAAGGAATCGATTATGATGAGACATTTGCACCTGTCGCAAGATTAGAATCTATTTGAATACTACTTGCATATACTTGTTATAAAGATTTCAAACTTTTTTAAATGGATGTTAAAAGTGCTTTCTTAAATGGTTTTATAAATGAAGAGGTATATGTTGAGCAACCTCCAGGTTTTGAAAATCATATTTCCCCAAATCATGTTTTCAAACTCACAAAAGCACTATATAGACTTAAACAAGCTCCTAGAGCTTGGTACGAGAGACTCAGTGGTTTCTTGATTGAAAAAATTTTTTCAAGAGGAAAAATCGACACAACTCTTTTCATTAAATATGAAAATGATGATATTCTTTTGATTCAGATTTATTTTGATGATAGAATATTTGGTGCTACTAATGAAAATATGTGTCAAGTTTTTGCTAAGACTATGCAGGAAGAATTTGAGATGAGCATGATGGGAGAACTTACATTCTTTCTCAGATTGCAAATTAAGCAAGCAAAAAGTGGGATATTCGTCAATCAATCAAAACATATTAAGAAATTACTGAATAAGTTTGGGATGGATAATGCTAAGGAAATTGGAACACCAATGAGCCCATCAACTAAACTTGATAAAGATGAATCCAGTAAGCCAGTTGACTCGAAGATATATCGAGGTATGATTGGTAGCTTATTATATTTAACAGCCAGTAGACCAGATATTATGTTTAGTGTGTGCTTATGTGCACGCTTTCAATCATCTCCAAAAGAATCACATTTAATTGTAGTTAAGCGCATTCTTAGATATCTTAGTGGTACAATTAAGTTAGGGTTATGGTACCCTAAGCACACATCTTTCGATCTAATCAGCTACATAGATGCAGATTATGCTGGCTGTAAAATAGATAAAAAAAGTACTAGTGGAGCATGCCATTTCTTAGGTCATGCACTAGTTTCCTGGTTTAGTAAAAAATAAAATTCTGTTGCACTATCTACTGCTGAGACAGAATATGTTGCTGCGGGTAGTTGTTGTGCTCAAGTTCTCTACATGAAGCAACAACTTGAAAATTTTAAACTCATGTATAATCACATTCCAATCAAATGTGATAATACAAGTGCTATAAATCTTTCAAAGAACCCAATACAACATTTTAGAACTAAGCATATTGAAATAAGATATCATTTTCTTCGAGATCATGTGCAGAAATGCGATATAGTACTAGAATTCACAAACACACACGATCAGTTAGCAGATATTTTTACAAAGTCTTTACTAGAAGATAGATTATGTATGATCAGAAGAGAAATAGGTATGATGCATGTTATGAATATATCTTAAAAGATAGATTAGAGTCAATAAAAATAGAGATAGATTTTTTAAATACTTTTACATAAACTTGAGATTCTTAGCCTCATGTTTGAGACGCTCATTCTCTTCTTACAATATCATGTCATTCTTATCCATGGGAACCGGCAAGCGGAATAAAGAATCTAATAAAGATTTCAACTGTTTATTCTTATGTCGAATGATTCCTTTCCTTGTGTGAGACTCTTGAACAATTCGTTGAAGTACAACTATTTGTTCTTTGAGCTTTTCAACTTCATGATTTTTGGCTTGTAGCCGCTGAGAAAAAGCAACAATAGAGGAAGAGTAGCGAGTCCCAAGACTCACCAAGTCATAAATAGCATCAGAATCTGACTTATTAGTCAGATTATTATTTTCCTGCTGTAACATGGCACCAATGACAGCTGCAGAAAGGACAGGAGGTTGAGATGCAGAATGCCTCATGGATGGATCTAGAGAAATGTTAGAAGAATGAGCCATTGAGAAAAGAATAGAAGGCTTAAAACGAGAATGTTGAAAGAATGCAGATGAGTTATTGAGATGAGAAGAAAACTTGATGCGAATTGGATGAACTTCAGGACTGATTTTATAGAGATAGCATAAAGAATAAGACAAACTATTATCTCTTCAAATCTTCTTTAGTCAAAAGAAATACAAGATATGCTAGACACACATTGTCAAAAGTTTTCTTACTAAGCCAGCGAGATTAACAGTAGATTATCCCTATTTTTCTAGTAAACGATGAACCTCTGCTGTTATCTGCCGATGTTGACCTTGTATCTGAACCCTTTCTCGTTCCAGCTCCTCTATTCGTGGTTGCAGATCATGAGCATACCAATCTGTAAATTTTTTCAACTCTTGGTTTTCTTGCTTTAGCCTTTTATTCTCACTATCCTTATTAGCAAGTTTCTGTCGTAACTTAGATATTTGCATGTTAAGATGATCAATCTCACTCACCCTCGCCATTAACCTCCGAGACATGATCGTAACAGAGGCAACATATTGACTACTGGGCATTCTTGATTCTGCAATAATCTCAGAATCAGCCTTATTAGAAAAACGGTTCTCTGTTCCTATCATGGTATTGACGGCCTCAGGAGAGAAGATTGATGATTGATGCGTCAAGGGTTCCTGATTCAAGTCTGGAACATTAGTGGAAGAGAATTGCTCAGCCATTCTATCGTTGTGGAAAAATAGAACTCAGGTCAAGAAGCGATGTATTTTTTTGGCATCCGATAGATGAAAATGCTCATTTTTTTCATAGAAACTCAAAACCTTTAATCATGTTTGTCAACAACATCAGACGATTGTTTAAATCTCCTGCCGCACTAAATTCATAGAGTTAGGCCTTGAGACTTTGCAGCATTTGTCAGGTCACGGACGGCTCCTTTTTCAATCTACAGTGACTATTAAACGCATGGTTTTCTTCAGTCCATTTACTTGCTGCCGATCCTTTTTAATGATGCCAAAAGGGGGAGAAGTTTTAGATTAGAACATTAACATTGTTTAAATTGCTAAACGTGTTATATATGCTTGGAATTATATTTATACTTTTGCTTGAAAAACTAACGCATATTTTCAGGGGGAGCTTAAGTATTAATACATGTTTCAAATTCTATCAAGTATTTGTCATCATCAAAAAGGGGGAGATTGTTGAACTCAAGGTTTCAAGTTTCATGTGATTATAAATCTACACATAGATTTTGATGATAACAAATGAATTCAAAGAATAAAGGAGTTTCAAGATCAAGTTGTCTACACAATGGAGTCAAGCACATCAAAGAACTAAGCATGAGTAAGAAGGAAATAAGTTCACATTAAAGTCATAGAGTAATGTTGTAAATCTCTTAAAATTCGAAATTAGGATTAATGCTCAAAATTAATATTTTATCATAAAGCATTAAAATACATTTTCCACATGTGCATGAATATTTTTGAAAATTAAATTTGAAAGTTTTGAAAGATGATTGATTGTCATCTTTTACATGTGCATACCTTGATTAAAGGGTTGAACTTTGAAAATATTAAAGATGATTGATTGTCATCTTTTACATGTGCATGCCTTGATTAAAGAGTTGAACTTTAAAAATATTAAAGATGATTGATTGTCATCTTTCACATGTGCATGTTTTATTTGAATATTTTCAAAAGTGATTGATGATTTTTTAGATTTATACAAAAGATAGATGGTTTTGTTTGAAAAATTTGAAAAGTAAAGTGTGCTCATTTTGTCATATACAAAAAGTAAAAGATTAAGTTTGAATTTTTTGAAAAGGAAAGTGTGCTCCTTTTGTCATATGCAAAAAGTAAAAGATTAGGTTTGAATTTTTTGAAAAAGAAAGTGTGCTCCTTTTGTCATATGCCAAAAGTAAAATATTAGGTTTGATTTTTTGAAAAAGTGAATGATGTTGTTTTTGACATGTGAATCCTTTTTTAATTTGAATATGAAGTCTCATATGCCCATAAATAGATCATTTGAGAGTTTCACATTTACAACACAAAGAGCATACAACATTCATTCAAAGCTTTCATTCTCTCTTCTCTAAGCATTGAGCCTTAATCCTTGTTTATTTTGATAGATATAATTTGCGTTGTATTGTTCTTATTTTACTCATTGAGGAGTGTTTTCTGATAACCTACCCACTATCAGCTCTTGTATCAGAAAAAGGGTGTGTATAACCCTTGTGCGTGTAGAAAGTATTCTACACGGGGAATAGTTGAATCACCACGTGTAAGGTGATTGCAAGTGTAGAGGGTGTTCTAGACGGATCCTTTGTAGCGGTGTTGTTCAAAGGTGTAATAAGTGTCTATCTCCAACTGAAGGAGGTTGAATAGTGAATTTGGGAATCTTCAAGAGGTAGCTTGAGGCGAGGACGCAGGCAGTGAGGCTGAACCTCCTTAACATACTGATTTTGCTTCTCTCTTACCCCTACTCTTTATATTTATTGTTATTTCATATTTTGTTTATATTTTATATTATATATTTGATTTATAATTGTTATTTTTTTAATACAACTCAATTCACTCCCCCTCTTGTGTTAGTCATCTGGGCAACAGACATGTATCCTACCTGCACATATAGATGCACCCAAGTATAAACATGGAAAAGCACTTTCTTGAAAGCCTGTAGTTTGCATCCCAATTTCCTTCCTTGTTGTGGCCACTTGTTTAGCAAAAAATATTGTTGATTTGATATGATTTACGTTTTGACCAAAGATGTTTTCATACGTGTGAAGTGTATCCATACAAGCCTTCAAAGAGTTTTTGGAGCCATTTAAAAATATCATAAGGTCATTAGCGTAGAAAAGATTAAAAATACGATGACATCCTTTGCAAGTTTTGTAATCAATCATCTTACCCTCAGTAGCACTCCTATGAATTAAGCGACTCAGCACTTCTTCAGCAATGATGAATAAATAGGGGGACAATGGGTCCCCTTATCTCAATCCCTGTGAAGATTTAAAATAGCCTTTACTAATACCATTCATTGAAACAGAGAAATATGGTGTGGTAATGCAGTTAGCTAATAGTTGTCTCCATTTTTCAAAAAAACCCAAGACTGTTAATACTTCCAATAGAAAACTCCATTCGAGACTATCATAAGCTTTAGTCATATCCACCTTGATCATCACTTTGCCTCCTCGAACCTTTGAGTTAATGCTATGAATCATTTCTTGGGCAAGCATTGTATTCTCATGTATGTTTCTACCTTTGATGATGGCACCTTGTTCTTTCGAGACAATTTTAAAAAGCATGGGATTAAGTCTGTTAACCATTATTTTAGAGAAAACTTTATATATCACCGAGCACAAACTAATAGGCCTGAATTTAGCAAAACTCGATGGGTTCTCCTCTTTGGAGATAGTGACAATGAACGCAAAAGAATAAAATTCTGTAAGAGGAATCCCATTAAAAAAATCTACAGTAGCTTCAACCATGTCCTCTTTGATAATGTCCCTACATTTCATAAAGAAACGAGAACCAAATCCATAAAGTCTAGGGCTACTATCTTCAGGAGTATCAAATAAAGCAATTTTGACTTCCTCCAAATTTGATTTTTTGCATAAAGAGTCATTTTCCTCATATGTGATAACTGTTGATTTGGAGTAAATTTTGCCAGGTATCTAGCTCTTGCACCCCTTCTATGGTTGAGGCACTCTGAAAAAATTTAACCGCTTCTTCATGTATCTCCTGAGATGAGTTAAGCACAGTTCCATCATCCAACTTCATCTTCTGCAACATTCCTATATTTCTTTTAAGCTTTAATGCAGCATGGAAGAACTTGGAGTTTGAATCCCTTTCTTTAAGCCACTTCACACCAGATTTCTGCTTAAGTAAAATTTCTTCATGAAGCAAAAGATTTTCTAGCTCTCTCTATTTAGAATTAAGTTGTATCTCGAGATCGTGCCTGTGGTTAGCACGCAATTGACCTTCTAAATTCATAATTTCATCTTCTGCAGCTTGGATATGATGATCTACTCTACCAAAAATTTCTTTATTCCAAATTTGGAGAACCAGTTTTAACCGTTTTACTTTAGCAACGAATTTGATATGCCCTGGTCCTCCATACATGGGTTGACTCTAGTTCTCATATATGAGCTTATCAAGATTCTTGTGAGTGCACCACATCCACATGAATATGAATTTAAAGGACCATATTTATCATTAGCCTCTTTGGCTTGAATAAGTAGGAGGCTATGGTTAGAGCATGTCCGTGCTAAAATTGAAGTGTAGATATGAGAAACTCTCGCAAGTAAGTTATGAGAAATTAGCGTTCTATCCAGTTTGGCCCATATTCAAGCTATCCCTTTACACCCATTACACCAAGTGTGCGTGTCGGCTTACTTCTAGGAGATTTAGGTTGTGTTTGGTCAGTAAAATAGTCTCAGAATATTTTATTACTATTTATTATTATTTAAAAAATAGTTTACTGCTATTCATTATTTTTTTATAACTATTCACTGCATTCTTACTACTATTTACAGATCATTTGATATAATCACTTCAACATCAAAAGACACCATTCCCACTTTTATATATAAATATTACTTTGCTATATATCATTACGATGTAACGTCAATATATCACCCGGCCACTTAATTAGGTACTAGGAGATGTGCCACTTTAAGTACTAGGAGATGTATGCTTGATACTCCTTGATGAAATGATAAAGCAAGGGCTCAAATATACTAAAATTGCTGTGGTAATAAAGGTCACTTCTTTCGTCCTTGCTGGTTGGGCAAATGGCTAGCTCTAGGTATCCTTATCAGTCAAAGTAAAAGGAAATTCCATGAGTGTCTAATCGTTTAGAGCACGATACCTAGATACCTCGTGTAACATGTTTTGCACGAAGACGTACGGGTGGTGCATGGAACAATATGCTAATTCTTAATTAGTAGATCGGGCGAACGAATAATATTCATGCAGCTAGCATGGGTAAATTATATAAAAACTCGACAAATGATCAGTATTAGTACTCCTCTTACGCATCACCATGACCTCAATCGTCAAATCGAAGCCGTAAAACAAGTTAATTACTAACGTTTGATTCCTAACTTGGCACATTTATAATAAAGTTCAAACAAACATTTAAATATGATTCACCAAATTAGGAAATGTTTCTCTGATTTGGTGGAAATTGTAGTCCTTTATAACCCTCTTCAAATGCTACTCCTTTCGGAGATCAAAACGATGTGTTACTTTTTATTTTCTGATCAAGGAGACTACTAGCCCATGATAGGGATGCTAGCTAGCAATCAATAAATAAACAAATCGAGGCCAGGGGATTTAAGCTTTAATTAATAGCGGAGGAGGTACTCTGGATTGCAATCGATATCTCGAACTAATTACATGCCATAAATATATGTACTAGACCGTTTAGATTTGAAAATCATTTGATCTATTTCATCTTGTAATTTTTTAAATTTTTTTACATAAATTATAATAAAAAATTCAATCTTTTCAAATCTTAATTTAATTTTTTCAAATTTTAAAATAATAATAATATTAAAAAATAATAATTTATTAAATTTCCGTCTAAAATCATTTCTTCTCGTTTCTTAATCCAAACCGACTCTATTTTTTGGATACTTAAGATATTTCAGAAAATATTAATGAATAATAGTAAAATAATTTGACTTAAAATATTTTATTGAATTTTGAAAAATAAGAAAGAAAAAGTTCAATAAAATATGAAAAAATTATTTGAATGTAATTTTTAATATAATTTTTGTTTTAAAATTTAGAAAAGTCAATTTTTTATGTGTTTTTAGAAGTTTGAAAAGTTGTAATGATTATTTAATAATTAGATAAAAAATTTGAAGATTGAAAATTAAAATATATTTTATGTTAGAAAGATGTTTAAAAAAGAAATATTTAAAAATATCTAAAAACATTTGAGACACTTGAAAATATTTGTCCTACCAAACGTCCCTAAAATTGATAGTTTTGAAAAAGGGGTTAAGCGTAATTTTAGTTTTTGTCCTCAGCCTAGTATAAAGTACTTCATTATTACCTGAACATTAATGGTACCAAATATCTAGCAAATTAAATATCTCACTTGCTTGGTTGCACCTAGGTACGCGCACAAACACACGCCATGGCCGGAACCAGGGAGCATGTGATATCCGTGGAGGAGTTGCTGTCGAGAAAGGTTGATCTGTTGTCAGAACCGAAGCTGGTGAAACAAGCAGTGGCCGTGACATTTCCTGCCTGCATGGGCGGATCACTGAACTCAAAGATCAGGAAGCCTGCGAGCTGAAAAAGAGGTTTGAGAAACTGAGCCAAGCAGGCGATCATTCCAGTCTTAATACACCAAAAATACAAAAGGTTCCGCAGTTGCTGCAAGGTCGCAGACAGTTCAAGAAGTATTTTAAGCCAAGGATTACAGCACTCGGTCCTATCCATCATGGTAAGAAAGAATACCAGCCAGCAGAGGAGTACAAGCTTAGAATGACAAACTGCTTTGTCAAGGAAAGTGGTAAAGATGCTGAGTTTTTGTACAACGTAGTTGAGACGAAGATCAAGCAACTAAGGCTGTGTTTCGACGAGAAGGTGACCGAGAAATGTAACGATCAGAAACTTGCCTGGATGCTGTTTGTGGACGGGTGTGCAATATTACAGTTCATTCATTGTGCTGTTGACAATAAATGCAAATGTTGGAAAATGAAATACGATCTGATGGCCTTTTGGAAACAGGATTTGTTCTTGTTGGAGAATCAACTTCCTTATCAACTCCTTGTGGATTTGAAGAATTTCAGCGCAGAGAAAGGTGAATTGGAGAAATCCATAAAAACCTTCATGCCTAGGCAGACCGCGCTGCCAGAGGAGGAATGGAGTCAAGGGACTACGGAAAGGGATCCGAACCATCTTCTCGATCTCCTCCGGACGATAAGCATAGGCGCCAAACCCAAAAGTACTCCTGGAGAAAAGAGCTCAAGAAGAGGTAAGTCGCAGTCGTACTATCGCAACGTGGATGAGCTTAGAGCAGCAGGAATCCATGTGATGCCGCCCAGGAAAAGAAATGGTTCCTTGACAACCATAACTTGTTATGAAGGACTCAATTTCTACCTCCGGCTTTCTCCAATAATAGTTCATGACTCAACGGGGCCCAAGTTCTTGAATTTGATAGACTACGAGATGTGTCCGGATTTCGAAAATGAGTTCGAGATCACCTCTTACATATCATTCCTGGATTCACTCATTGATAACGCCAACGACGTAAGGGAGTTGAGGAAAGCGGGCATACTCCAGAACCACCTCGGCAGCGACGAAGAAGTGGCTCTACTCTTCAATGAGATTGGCAGTGACTTGGTTCCTGACTCCAACGCATATCGGGAAGTCAAAGCTGCCATTCAGAGTCTCTACGATACTAAGTGGAAGACGTGGATCGATGAATTTGTCCACGAACATTTCAGAAGCCCCTGGACGGTTATGGCTTTTTCGGCCGCCATAATAGTACTCGGCCTAACTTTCATACAGACTTGGTTCTCATTCAAAGAAGACAGAAGTGATTCCCGACCCCCAGTTCGGCGCTAGCTGCTAGTCGCGAGTTCACCAGCATGCATCATCATGAATAATACAACTTTTATGATTTGGAGAGACATAAATATAATAGATAGATCTTATCATTTAAATCTACATGCAAGATCTACGTATTATATTTATTTCTCTTTAAATTATAAAATATATTTGAAAAATAAATAATTATAAATTAAGTCGGAGTTCACGTAGCTCTTTTGAATTACATCCTGATCCTGCGACGGACGTATATTGAGTCGTTTGCAGTGCCATGAAATCTAAAATAAATCCAAGTAAATGTGTCAGGCATGCATCTTACTCAAAGAAATGCGTTTGAATTTAGTTAATATGCGGGATTTTAAATAAATATGAAGTTTAAATAAGTGAGGATCGAGCTGTGTGGACTACTGTATCTGATATTAATTAATGATCGGTTAATCAATGTGTGGTACTACTACTTAAGGTAAAGTAGTAATTATTACATATCATGTCTGAAATGATATGCTTTGATCATGAATGATGAATTAAGTCATGAGACACAGGCGTGGGCTAGCTTGATTATGTTTGCATATGTAATAAATGTATTTCCTAAATTAAGATAATATAATAAGAGTCTTCCAGCTTATAATTGTCTATTAATAATTAATTAGTATAATCTTGATTTTTCAAAAAAAAAAAAAAGGTATAATCTTGAAGTTGAAGTAGTACTGAATCATGTTATCAATGATCCCAAACAAGTAATCACATTGCATGTATGCGTGCAGTAATTTGGAATGAATTAGATGTGAGAAAGTTCTGATGCAATATTGCCAAACAAGCTTGCACCCATATATATCTACAAAGCCTTTAATTTCAAGCAGAAAACAAAAAATATAAAGTAGGAATTATAAAAGAGAGAAATTTTCCTAGAAAAAGAAATAGACTTGAAATATTCCTTACTTGAATCATGTACATACGTATATATTCAAAGTCGTTCAAACTGATCATACTCTGATTCATTAGAATAACAGTACTACTGTCACTAATCGAGAACATGCATGTTAATTGCGAAGAATATTAGAATAACATTGTTCAAAACTCTTGAGTACTCCTAAAACAAATCAGTGTTAATAGAAGATATGCTCGAGTCTTTTTATGACATTTGACAATCTCAGCTTAGGTATTTAGTTTTTAAAACGATCACAAGAAACGGTATATTGTCAAAGGAAAAATTCTTCACATCAGCCAATTTCTTCATTTCACACCCCATACCCTAGGAGACAAACCGGCTTTACAAACAAGTAAACCGTTCATCTCCTTTGCCCGAACATTTCTCTATCCCATACGAAATCCCCGCCCTCTTCTCCATACGAAAACCCTCGATCGAATTGTTGCCCTCTTCCTCCCGAAATCGTCTCTCTCTTCTCCATACGAAATATTTGCAAATTGTGGCCCACTTCTCCAATCGTCGCCAAGCTTCCTGCCAAAATCGTCGCCCTCTCCTCCATACGAAAACCTTCTTGCAATTGAAGGTATATAACCCACTATATATTCACTCTGTCGCATCTTGATTGGTGATTAATTATTAATTCATTAATCTCATAAAGCAGGTAGCAAGGCGGAGATGTTATATTGCTTTGAGGTTATATTGAATTCAATAGGTATTAATAATTTTTTGGTTTGGTTAGATGATTGCGATGGAGGATAATATAATTCTTTGAATATGTGCTTTCAAATTCACTAGAAATCAGATAATAGAATTCGTAATGCTACACCATTTGGTGATTGAGGATGGTCCGTTGTGAACTTTGAGGATTTGTATGTACATGGGGTGTTTGATGTGGTTGCAAGATGATTTTCGTTAGGTTATTCTTAACTTGGGGGGAGGTTTGTTGCTCTTCCTTTGTGCAGTAACACGTTTTTCCTCTCGTAAGTTATCACTTAAGTTGGGAGAAAATAGTAGACTGCTACAGCGCAGGGCAGGGTTTGATGCCCGCAAGTTTTAAAGTTAGAATCGTTCCTTTTGCCGAAAATAATCATGAAGAAGTTGTAGATCCAGATTTTGGTGAATCAGTTATTGGTCCAAAAAACAAGAAAACAATCTCTCCCTCTTCCTCAAAGAAGCCCAAAAAAAACAGTTCCAAAAAAATGGTTTCCCATTAGATCAGATGGAACTGAGTTTTGAAAACATGTACAATTACAGCCATTTGAAAACATGGTGGTGAAACAGCCATGGGCAGCATGGTCTCATATCATTTTTCATTTTTCACCTTATATAAGGCTTTTTTATTATTATCATTAGTATCATTATTTTTTTGTATGATGAATGGTGCTGTTGAAATTTAGAGAATTGTACAGATGATGAGGGGAGATTGAAGAGGGTAAGTTAGGATATGCAGACTGTTTAAGACTCAGATGATCTTTTTTATTTTTTTTGTCATTAGTGTTGCTACCCCTTTTGAGGCCTCCACATAATTCTTCTAATAAATTGTACAGATGGTGATTCAAACTGCCCTTTTCAACACAGATGATCAGATTTACAACTGAGATAATATGCAGTTCTTCCCCCTGCATACATATACAGTTTATACTTTGCTTATCAACTGAGATAAAAATTGTGGTTATCAATTTTGCTTACCAAACTTTTCTTATCAGTTTATACATACAGTTTATACTTTGCTTAACAAAGTGTGCTTATCAACACAGATCAGATTAAAATTTTGGGGAATCTTCTTCAAAATTCTCACATGCCCCATACATACAATTTATACTTTTAAATGTTGAACATTTGGTTTTTCAGAATCAGGCATGACATCAACCCAATCATCATCGGGTGTAGTTGATGATTTTGTGATAGAATCATCAAATTGCTGATGTGGCTTGAAAACACCACTAAAGACATCACACACCAAGAAAAATCTTGGAAGGAAATTTTTTACATAGCCAAAGTATAACACGGTAAACCAAGTGGGGTGTATTTTATCTCGCTAATTAAATGTTCATACTGTGTGCAAGAAGAAGTGAGATGTGAATTTTTTGTTTGGGTAGATATACTTCATTTGTAGAGGAGAACATTCGTGCAAGAGATAATTTGGTTTCGAAGATGTATTGTTGTGCAAGTATAAATTTTGGAAAATGGAAGATAAAGTGAGAGAGAGAGAGAGAGAGAGAGAGAGAGAGAGAGAGAGAGAGAGAGAGAGAGAGAGAGAGAGAGAGAGAGATATTTGGAGAAGCGAAAATTATTTTGTTTGTACTGGTTGTCACATTTGTAGTAGTGTTTGCTTGGTTTGGATAAATATAGACATGTAAATAGCATGTTTTATATAGTAGATAAGTTTTGAATGGATCAACTGTAATGGTACTCCCCCAATGTTTTGGTTACGATGTAGAAAAAGGGCTATCTGTATGTATGATATTCCTTTTGTGTATGAAAATGCTGGTTTGTTAAGTTAACCTGTTGTTATGGAGAATGAGAATGTTGGTCTAATTTTTTACTATCAAGGGCACAACAACTTTATAATGGGATTGGTAAGCAAGTTATGCCTTGAAAAATTATTACCTGCTAATATGGAGTATGGACTTAAATTAAAGAAATTCTTGCACACGTGCACATAAGGCATCCAAATAGCCAAACCAAATAAGTTGAAGTCCACACGTAAAGTTGTTATACTCATCCCAATATGATTCAAAAGGAAATATTAGTATATACATGTGTACACATGGATCATGCTAACAGCATCTCCAAAAACTTTTGATACCATAGTCTCTCTAGAAGGTATAAAAAATTAAGATTGTACATCTAGGCCGGATAAATATCTGGCCTAGTCTGGAACTAGGGTTGCAAAACCTGAATCTGTCCAGTTTTGGTACGGGTTTCAAACCTGGGTACCGAATAAAAAATCCGATACCCTGATTTACGTATAAACAACAAAATTCACATTAAAACCCTATTTTTTCAAAAACTTTGTTTCCATCACCCTCTCTCTCTCTCTCTCTCTCTCTCTCTCTCTCTCTCTCTCTCTCTCTCTCTCATTCGAGTTTTTGACCCCTTAAGCAAATCTCGGTAGTCTTGACGACAGTGGGGTCCCAACGACGGAGGCTTGTATTTGGCGGATTGATTCAACAACTCCTCGACGATGGTAGAGGACTTAGGTCGATGGCTTTGACTATGAGGATTTGAGGCTGGAGAAGGTGGGGATAGAGTGTGTGGTTAGGGAGACCACGCGGTTGGATGATGATGGGTTGGAGCCATGGTGGTGAGAAATGGCTTGAGCTGGGAGGGCCTGAGATAGCATCAGAGATGAGTGGAAGCCATAGCTACAACCTCAGAGTGAGAGAATGAGTGAAAGATAATAATGGAGAGGCTGAGATGTTTGATTTATCTGTGAGAGGGAGGATTATCTCGTCTATACGTAAGAAAATGATGAAAGGTAGGGAGAACTGACCGTTAGTTTTAAAAGGGAAGACATCAGATCCGTTGATTGTGGGTAGGAAGTGCTCTGCCTTTCATTTTTCTGTTTTGCTGACCTCTTTTTAATATGCTACAGAGCATATCCATTTCTTTTAAGAGTGGCGTATTGGTTTTTGAAAAATTTTGTTCTTGAATGGTGAGGAGTATAAACTATTGCTGTAGATGGAGCAGAATTTAATTTATAATTTTTTTTATAGATTTTAAAAAGATTTGTAATAAAATAAAGCTAGGCTCTTAGAAAAAATTAAAAAAAAAAGCTTTCCAATATTATTATTATTATTATTATTATTTTAAATTAATAACGTGTAGACTTTGGTAAAAAAATTAAAAATCCAAGTTTCAAAAAACCCGGCCAGATTCATCTGAGTTTCAGCCTGGATTATAACCGGGCTACCTTGGTCTGGGTTTCGGCCTGAATTTCAAATCTAGGTTCTTAGTTGGATATACCGGATACCCAATGTTTTTCTATTCACCATCCCCAAAAGTACATAATCTCTTATGCATATGTACATATACATAATGAATATGGGCTCAAATCGATTTATCGGGTATCAATGTTTAACTTGATTATTGCATGCATGAAGTTGGTGGCAATTCGTGTTTGAGGTTGTGTCGTGTCAAGTTATAGACATTTGAATATATAGGTAAATTTGAATCCGATCCATTAAACTAAACATGTTAAATTTTCAAATCCTAACTCTAATTGATTGTGTTGTGTGACTCTTTTTGATCAATTTACTAATTAATTATAAATAAATCAATACGACACGACTTATTTCAACTCGTTTCATGTAAATATGTTAAACTAACGTGTAAAGACCATTTGACATAATTAACATAATTTTACATAAAAGTAATAATCTATATTTATTATTAGTCACAATATTTAAAAAAACCATTAAAACTACATGAATAACAAAAAATATCAATATTTTTAAAATTTTAATCTATAATAAAACTAATATTACAAACTATAGAATAACAAATATGAATATAAGTTCAGAATTACAATCCAACAAAAATATAAGTATATTGAAAAATACCAATATTACAACACATCAATAATAAAATCTAAACGAGTTATTGCAGGTTAATCCGTTATTGATTCGTTTATTACTCGTGTTTTAATATATCAACCCATTTTGATTCAAATACATTTATATCAAATCTAAATTTATTAATTTCATATCATATTCGTGCCGAATTCAAGAAAGTATCACATCTTGCAAGTTGCAACTCTTACGTGAAGCAAATGACATAATTAATATATCGTTAACTGTTTCAAGAAAGAGATAGCTTCGACTTTTAGTACTTTAATTATTCGAAGCGCGCACTTTCGCAAATAGTATATGTGCTAGCTTTATACCGCATTAAACTCCCACATGAACGACAGTAATAATTGTATCGCACAAAAAGAGTGTAATACCAAACTTGCCGTGTTAACAAAGATCCTTTTAATATTATTACTATTATTATTTTTTTAACGTCTGTCACACACACACACACATATATATATATATATATATATATATATGTATATATATATAGTTCTTAAGCAATCGTGTTGACGAAGCGGGTTTACCTTCTTTACGTTTATAGAAATTCTTTTTCTAGGATTTGTAAAGATGAGATTTTGATAGTGTTGTCTTGGTGTTTTAAAAAAAAAAACGGATCAGGTTTGTTTTGGTTTGAATTTTGGGATGCTTTTATTGATTATTTATATATCCCTAGGCGTGTTTGTAATTACGGTTTCTTTCGTCACAAGTGACATTCGTCTCTTCAATAATAATAATAATAAATATACAGTCTCTAAATAAAAATTGCAATATAAATTTAGATAATTTTATTTTTAAAATTTTTTAAAATTATAAAAATATTTATCTTAAAATGATATTTTTTCTTATTTAATAAATGACCTATATATATAATCCCCAAATAGGAATTACAAAAAGAATTTCTTATAGTTGTTATTGTATCTAAATGTATGGCTATATATAAGTAACACGAACGTCCTTAATTGATAAAGATGAAGGACTAACTAATAGTATTTTATACAACTTTCACAGGAATTAAACCTCTACAAACGATTGTACGAATAATATTAAAAGAGTACTGCTACATCCATAAATAAATTATACAAAAATAATCATATAAACTAATATGGTTTCATCTGATATATTAGATCTATTTTAAAATAAAAATAACTTTACAATCTGACGAACCACATTAAGCCACATTAATTTGTAATATTAATTTTATGTAATCTTTTTGTAACTAGAGTATTTTCTATATTAAAATGTCATTTGACGTAACTACGTACTCACTTATTATCGAGTCATTAATTGAGATTCTCTCTAATTGTATTTATAGTGGTTCAATGTACGTAGAGGTAAATAGACATAATATTTACTGCTTTTACAGAGTCGACGAAATGCCAGAAATCTATCCTTCTCCAAAACTAGATCATTTATTTCGATGATGATCAGATAATTGGAGAGAATCTCCTTTCATCAAAACTAACTTTTGAGCACTTGTTAGACGTTGCCTTATAAGAGCAGATTTAGGACATTCAATAGGTCTAAGATCATCATGATGACAATAACCTACTAATATAACAAAACTAACAAAATTTACAAATAGTACTCCATAATATCTATACATATGGTATGTATATATATTTTTATGGAAAACTCTATACAAAATATGCCACACTACCTTCTTAATTACTGTCATCTGATTATATACTATGTGATGTATTTGTTACTATTAAATGATTATTTATTATATGATTCTTTATCATTTATTAGTGATAAATATGTTATATCTTAAATAGTAAGATGAAAGTGAGATGAAGAGAATGTGGTGTGTAACATTCCTCTTTCCGGAATATTCATGCATAATTTAATTTCCTGGAGCGTCACTAGATGATTATTTTTATGATAAATGATGAGTGGTATGCCATTGCCACCATTTGGCACCTAATTTAATTAATGCCATACTGATCTTGGGTAATTCGGGCAACTGGCAATAGAAATTTAAGCTAGCTATGGAGTGAGCTGTCATGAGTTTATGCGTATAACTTATGAATAAATTAATATTTTGCGCCTTTGTGGAGGTCTTTTATCTATGAAATAGTTTGGTCCTATATTTCAGCAAACTGGATTCTTTTGAAAATATACTATGCCGTCTTATCTTGTTCTCTATTAATTTAATCGTTTATGTATTTTATTTTATTTTTATTTAATAGTTAAAAAAATAATTATTAGTGTATTGATTTTTCTTATTTTTTAAACATGTAAAAAATTTTAAAAGAAAAAATATAATTAATAATACGGACACACCCAATGGACAAACTTGAACGGCATACTAACACTATTCTTCTTAAAAGAAGTACGTTAATTTACAAAAATGTGTACATTTGATTCCTGACTTGGGATATTAATAAAGTTTTGAAAAGAAATTCCCAAAATTCTTGATCAGGCAACAGTTTCTATGACCCTCGTTAATTACGTACTAATCCTCTTGGGACGAAATAGAGAGATGGTGGCCATTTTGCATTAGAGAAATGATATTTGTAATTGTGATTGTGCAAGTGGCGTGCAGTCGCTTTGAAAAAAATAATTAATATGGAATCCACATAAGAAAAAAATAACTTTTTAATTGTGAATCTTATTTTTTTTAAAGCAATTAGACAACGTATACAATTTCATAATTGTATGTATCATTACTGTTTACATTATTACGTGCACATAAATTGCAAGATCATTCATTACAAGTAGCTAATCAGCATGGGATATTAAATATTGCAATTTGGGTAGGAAATTAGGAATTATTATGTCCAATCAAACTAATCAATTTGCCTGTCCTCCGTCATCCCTTTATTGTAATTTACAATGTCCACCATACATTTTATTTATATATATATATTTAATTAAATGACCAAACTACCTAAAATTAAAATGTCTAACGTGCCCCTGCCTTGGTAAAAAGGCAATTTTGGACGTTCGGAGGGGAGAGGGGGTCTAATTGTAAATTCACCTTCTCGGCCTAACTAGTATAAAGTTCACTTCTTCGCATGACCACCGTTCACGTAACATTAATAGTTCCAAGGGAAGAAAACAACGGCGAACCTGTTTAATTGGGTGGGTGCACTAATCACGTACGCCATGGCCGGAGATGATCAGGAGCAATATGTTATAACCATAGAGAAACTGCCTAGCTTGGATGAAAGGTTTGATGAATTGGAGAGGGCAGGAGACTACGATATTACGCCAAATAAAGCTGGAAAGGTTCCACCCTTCATGCGAACTCACCCAAATCTCTGTAAGTATTTTGAGCCGCGCTTTGTATCATTCGGTCCTATCCATCATGGTAAGCCAGAATTCCAGTCAGCAGAGGAGTACAAGCTTAGATTGGCAAACTACTTCGTCAACGACAGTGGTAAAAGTTCTGATATTTTGTACAAGGAAGTTGAGGGCAAGTACGAGTCACTGGTGTCGTACTTCGACGAGGTGGTGGTCGGTAATTACGAGAAGGAGGAACTCGCCTGGATGCTGTTTGTGGACGGGTGTGCAGTTTTACAGTCCATTTTCTGTGCAGTTCAGGTAACATTCGAAGAATTGAAAATTGAACAGGATAAAATGGCTTTATGGGAACAGGATTTGTTCTTGTTGGAGAACCAACTTCCGTATCAACTCTTACTGGATTTGATGGATTCCAGCCAAAAGAAAGATCAATTGAGGGAATCCATCGAAGTCTTCATCAATAAGCATAGCGTGGCGCTGCATAGCTATAATCAGAAAGAGCCCAAGTGGGCAGCCCATATTCTTGATTACCTCTGGCAGCTTCTCGTGGACGAAGAAATGAATCATCAGCCTTTATATTCCCGCAATAAATCAGGGTATCGAGCTGCAGGGTACCGCCAATCCGTCCCGTGGCATCACAACGCGCAGGAACTTAAAACCGCAGGAATCAATGTGAAGCCTAGTAAAGGTACCTTGACAGACATAGATTTCGCCTATAATCTACTGAATTTCTCCGGATACCTCTCGATACCTCCAGTAGTAGTTGATTACACAACGGGGTTCAAGCTCGTCAACTTGATAGCCCACGAAATGACGCTCCCAGGTATGTCCAATTACGACGGGGTCACCTCTTACGTATCATTCCTCGGTTCAATCCTCGATGGAACCGGTGACGTCAAGCAACTAATCAAAGCACGCGTCCTCTTCAACTACCTTGACAAGGACGATGAAGTGTTTCAACTCTTCAAAGATATATCCACCAACTTGATGCCTGTCCCAAATGAATTTCATGTGAATCTCAAGCGCAGGATTGAGAAGTACTACGGCAACAAATACAAGATATGGATGGCTCAATTGTTTCACGATCTCTTCAGCAGACCCTGGAAGATCCTTACTTTTTCTGCCTCTGTCTCCGCGCTTCTTCTAACTGCCACTCAGACTTTGTACCCAATTTTCTCTACATCTGGCCACGGCGAAGATCAAGTCCGCAAGAAATTTAATTGAAACACACGATCGATCGATCAAGAGGAAACAAAGGTACTGAGAATTCATTTTCTCGTGGTTAATTTCTTAATTAATTTGCCTCTACCTGCATGCATCGATCTACCTATAAGCTAAAGGATATGGGTTTAAATATTCTTTGCCTCAGGTAAGTCATATTTCTTTCCAACAATAAATGAATCTTAAAGACTGAGTTCTACGTATGTACATACGCATATATAGGCCAATTACCTGGTGTAATTAATGTAATGTGTGTGAGATAAATAATATTAATGATTAATTATGTGTAATATATAAGTGTCAACGTGTGTCTGCTGGCTGTTTGATGGTTTATTAATTCTCTGTGTCCCTCCCTGCATGATGCCTTGATTTGTATGTACTGTTGGTATCCACCAACTCGAGACTTTTCTTTCATTGCTTAGAATAGCAAACGTACAACGTCTTTATTTGCTAGTGACAGTGGTAATTAATCATGGTTTGGTTATTAAATATTAAATTATTTTATCTTATTTTATTTAATTATTATAATTTTTTTAAAAATTTTATATAAAATATAATAAATTATTTAATAGTTTTTAAATTTTAAAACAAAATTAATATTAAAAAATCATATTATAACAAAAATTTATTCAATTTTAAAAAAAAAAAACATTTTATTTCATCTTAATTGTATAACTAAGCAAAACCTAGAAGGATGAAAGTTTGGAGTCTGGACGACGCGCGCGCACACATTGCATATTGTTGATCATCAGAAGAACATCCAGCAACGCATATGAGGCAGTGGTTCTGCGTACGAGAGGAGGCCGTGACCACGTATATACCTTATTGCAACCTGAACACTTCCGGTGCCCACACTCCCCTCCATGCATGCAAGGTATTTACGGGATATTTCATGAGATTAATGCTAGCTAAAAACTTTAAATAAATAAGTCTCACGCAAATCATTTTATAAAAATAGGACTCTCAATTAAAAGAAAAAATTTATACCTTTTAATGTGGGGTCTAATTTTTTATTAAAAAAATTATATAAAATTTATCTATTTAAAATTTAAATCATTACTTATCTTAAAGTAGCCATCGAATCGAACAACTCCGAGGGTAGGTACGCCGATCGACCCTCTGCAAGTGCCTATGCTAACAGTTCTGTCATCTCTCTTTCTCGCTAATTTAACCTTAGCCACTGTTTATAGGAGGGGCTTCCCCCCTCCTCTTTTCTTTCTCTCCTCTCTCTTCTGGAAATTCCTCCTATCAAGGATGCGTGCGAAAAAATTATATGAGTAAAGGTGAAGTCGTAACTAGATAAGTTTTGTGTAAACTCTTTTTATGTAAGTGGGTTGTATTAATAATAAATAAGTTTTTTTTACAATTTTTTAAGGTGAAGTCTGCTTTATTATAAAAGTTTGTATGAGATTTGTTTATTTGAAACTTTATACAAACTATTTCTCATTATATATCTATGCTAGGGCTAAGTATTGGGCACTAGGTGGATTAGGAAAGCAGCAACTGTATTAATATAAAAAATTACACAACGAGTCAAAAGGAAAGAAAGAGTTATACTTGATCCGTTATGATAATTCGGGCCTCAATCGATATGGCGTTTGTATGGCATCTGTACTTACATCCATGACAATGAATATAAGATAAATGTAAGGAAATTAAAAGAGATAAAAATATACAGATTTACGTAATTGGATATAATGTACGTATACGTCTACAGATTATTTGAAAAATAAATCTATTATAATATATTTATTTTATAATCCCTTATGGTCATTTATCCTACTGTATAATGAAAGTTTATGATTTATTTTTTAAAATAAATATTCTCTTTAAAGCTCTCGTCACGAGGTTTGAAGCCTAGGATAATTTAGCCCCTACAATTTTCATAACTCGGATTTCGTACCGGTCGACAAGTACTATATTTGTCCGTAACCAAAATCTCGTGAGGCCAATATTCCTATCATTGGGAGGCCAGCATAATGCTATGCATGCATGTCTGTGTACAAATAGCAGCGCTGCCTTCTTTGTCAAATTAATGACCGTTCTTACGTACGTACATGGTCGTATCAAATTAAAAAAAAAAAAAATTGGTGTGTATTTTTCTTAGTTTTTTTAATATGTATTTTTTAATACTTTTAAACATTTAAAAAAAAAGAATACAATATCATTAATAAATATTTCTTTAATAGTAAAAAAAAATTGACAGCAGTGGAGCGTTGAGACTAGCATTATTATATATATACACATATGTGTATGTTAGAAAGTACAACGGAAAGTATCTCAGGTTCAACTTAAAGAAATACTCCACAAGTTTCTTCAGCGGGACAAAAATCAAGCGTTTTCTCTTAGTGGTAAAGTGTACTACGTAGTTATAAAACTAGAGTAACACTTAACAAATCCACAGCCTATAAACTATTTCAAGAGAAAACAAGTGAGAGAGAGATTTTTACTATTGTGATTGATGCACTAGAATCTAAAGGAGAGTGGCTATATATAGCCCCTCGTTAAGGCCAGCCTTCAATACGCTGGAAACGCATGGCTTAACGGCTGTGTAACGCATGGCTTTAAGCCATGCGTTATAACGTATGCTTTCAAAATGGGGGGTCTGCCCGTGTGGTCGCTCCCTCCATTTAACATCTTACACTCGCACACAGTGGGCATGATCCTAGGTCTGCATCTCTCTAATGTTCTCAATCTTGTTCACACAAGTAAATAGGCCGTGCAACCACCAAGCATATCTTTAGAAAGGTGGGAGTACATACACTAAATCTCTCCCGGAGAAGACTAGCATAGTAACATCCCTAAAGTGTCTGGTCATGTCCTAGACTCATTCGATCGCATCAGATCAAGCATTTTCGAAACCCTCTTGAGTTCAGAAAACTCAGAACAATGCTTGACTAACTCCAAATCATTTCAATATGTTCACAACCTTAGTCGCTACCAGTAGTTTGACGTCAGCAAACACTATCGAAGATGCGATATCGAATCATCTTCCCTTTGCGATATCATTCAACTTTGGTCGAACCGCTTTCCCAGCAATGCCTCTTTAGACCGTATTAATCATGGTCATAGACAACATGCCAAAGTAGCAGACATCACAACCTCTATCTCGTGACAGAGTCAAAAGTAAAGGACACTTAAAAATGAGACTCACACAGTGATAAAGAGGGAAACCTTTTACTCACTTACTCATTTGGTCGAATAAGCACATGTAGTATGAAATACATGCTACGGTGGATTTATCATTCTTAAAGAGCATATGTATATATCAACACCGTACAGATCTTAGTCTAATCGCTCCTTAAGCATCTAACCTGAGTTCCTACATTTGCTCGCCTCCAAGGCGTCAAAGAGGATCTCACATCTGGCTAACCACATACTACATAGGTTGTGGGGTAACCCATGCATAGTCCTTTCATTAGACCTTATTTTAGCTCTCACTAAAACGACATATCTTTGTGTCAACTAACTTATCAATTTGGATAAGTATCTAAGAACACAATGTGATGTGAACCCCAATAGACTTGCTCTGAGACCCAACAACAATACTGGAAAAACAACCCCAAGAAAGCCAAACTTAGGTATATGGATGGAGAATCTAGACCCGATGAGAACTTGTTCAAAGAACCTAGATTATATCAAAATCTAGACCCATTGAAGAACCCGTCTCAAGAACCTAGATTACAAAGGAAGAACGCCACAAAGGTTTTGATTTACCCTTGATAAGTTCAGAAGTTCAAGAAGAACAAGAGGAGATAACTCAACTCTCAATGACAATTCCATATATTCTGCCTCTCAAATGAGGTTACAAGTGGTTTAAATAGATAATCCCCAAAAACCCTAAGTAAACAATGCGTCGGGTACTGTAGCGTGAACAGTGCCATACGCCGCGCTACAATTACTTCTGAAACCCTAGTAAGACATAAAATTATAACTTTCCAAATAAACCCTTGGTCAAAAATACAAGGCCTTCCCAAAAATAATCCTAGTCCATTAGAAATAAGACATACGTGGGCCAAGCATCCTCAAGCCCACTTCTTCTAAATTAATAATAAAATACCGTTAAAAAAATTGAAAGCCTTAACAACAATAGGCCCAATCTTTAAGTCATGTCTTCCATAGCTTGTATCAAGTGGATCAAAACTGGTTCTTTTTCCTTGAAGCCCATCTTGAGTGTTGGGCTCTTCCTAGCTTCATCCCAAGTGGATTGCACCAATCCTTGCATTGCTTCCTTGATCTTCTTGGCTCTTGATCTTGTAATTGGCTCATCTGGAATTTGTAAGGAATCTTTAAGGATAGCTCCACCTTGGTTCCCATCATTCCCCCTCTCCTCAAAAGGATTCGACCTCGAATCTTCACCTACATCAAAAGGAGAAAGATCATAAATATTGAAGGTAGCAGAAACATTATATTCACTTGGAAGATCCACTTTATATGCATTGTCATTAATTTTCTCAAGAATTTGGAAAGGTCCATCTCCTCGAGGATGCAACTTAGTCCATCTATGGGCTGGGAATCTTTCTTTGCGCATGTGAACCCAAACTCAATCTCCTGGTTCAAAGATGACACGCCGTCTCCCTTTATTGGCTTGGGAAGCAAACCTTTCATTCTTTTGGACAATTTGAAGCTGTACCCTCTCATGAAGTGACTTCACCAACTCCGCCTTCTTTTGTCCATCTAAGCTACTCCTGCCATCAATAGGCAAAGGCATCAAATCTAAAGGAGTAAGTGGATTAAAACCATAACCAATTTCAAAAGGAGAGTATGAAGTAGTAGTATGCATGGTCCTATTATATGCAAACTATATAAATGGCAAACAATCCTCCCAAGTCTTTAAATTCTTATGAACAACAGTGCGTAAAAGCTGCGTTAAAGTCCTATTAACTACTTCAGTCTGACCATCAGTCTGTGGGTGACAAGTAGTGGAAAATAAGAATTTAGTACCTAATTTTCCCCACAACACCTTCCAAAAGTAGCTAAGAAATTTAACATCCCTATCAGAAACAATGCTCTTGGGCACACCATGGAGTCGCACTATCTCTTTGAAAAACAAGTCAACTATGCTTGTGGCATCATCTATTTTATGACATGGAATGAAATGCGCCATCTTGCTAAATCTATCCACAACCACAAAAATAGAATCTCTACCCCTTTTTGTCCTAGGCAGCCCCAAAACAAAGTCCATAGATATGTCTACCCATGGCTCACTAGGAACGGGTAAGGGTGTATATAACCCATGTGGCAAAACCTTAGATTTGGCCTTTCTACATGTGATGCACCTGCTACAAATGTGATTGATGTCTCTTTTCATCTTAGGCCAAAAGAAATGTTCATGCAATATGTCTAAGGTTTTCTTGACACCTAAGTGTCCCATTAATCCCCCGCCATGTGCCTCCCGCACCAATAACTCACGCATAGAACAACTAGGTACACACAGTTTATCTTCTTTAAACAAGTAACCATCATGCTTGTAAAACTTACCAAATGCCACCTTATCACATGACATATACACATCAGAAAAGTCAACATCATCGGTATACATATCTTTCACATATTCAAACCCAAGCATTTTAGCACTCATAGAAGTAAGAAGTACATACCTCCGTGATAAAGCATCAGCAACAATATTCTCCTTACCTTGCTTGTGACGGATGACATATGGAAAGGTCTCAATGTATTCCATCCATCTAGCATGCCTCTTATTCAACTTACCTTGACCCTTGAGATGCTTCAACGATTCATGATCGGTGTGGATCACAAATTCCCTAGGCCACAAGTAGTGCTGCCAAGTTTCTAATGCACGAACAAGAGCATAAAGTTCTTTGTCATAAGTAGGGTACTTCAGGGACGCCCCACTTAGCTTCTCACTGAAGAAGGCAATCGGCCGCCTATCCTGCATCAAAATAGCTCCAATCCCTATTCCTGAGGCATCACATTCAATCTCAAAAGCTTTGTTAAAATCTGGTAATGCTAACACGGGTGCAGAGCACAACCTTTCTTTAATAGTGGCAAATGCATTCTCTTGGCTAGCCCTCCAATGAAACCCAACATTTTTTTTAATGACTTCAGTGAGTGGTGCAGCAATGGTGCTAAAATCTTTAACAAAACACTGATAAAAGCTAGCTAAACCATGAAAGCTTCTTACCTCAGTGGCGCTCTTTGGTGTTGGCCACTCCTTAATGGCCTTGGCTTTCTCTTCATCCACTTCAATACCCTTTGTATTAACAACATAACCAAGAAAAATAATTTCTTCCATACAAAAGGTACATTTCTTGAAATTAGCATACAACTTTTCACATCTCAACACATTAAACACATATCTCAAATGTTCAATATGCTCATTTAAGTCCTTGCTGTACACTAGGATATCATCAAAGTACACAACCACAAACTTGCCTATGAACACACGTAGGACATGATTCATTAATCTCATGAAAGTACTGGGCGCATTTGTAAGTCCAAATGGCATAACCAACCATTCATAAAGCCCATACTTAGTCTTAAAAGCAGTTTTCCATTCATCACTCTCTTTCATTCTAATTTGATGATACCCACTTTTAAGATCAATTTTACTAAAAATACATGAGCCATGCAATTCATCGAGCATATCATCTAATCTAGGAATGGGATGGCGATACTTTACCGTGATATTATTAACCGCCCTGCAATCAATGCACATCCGCCACTTCTCATCCTTCTTAGGCACTAGAAGCACTGGTACTGCACATGGGCTCATGCTCTCCCTCACGTACCTCTTGCTCATCAAATCCTCAACTTGCCTCTGAAGCTCCTTTGTCTCATCTGGATTACTTCTATAAGCTGGTCGGTTTGGAATAGCAGCCTCGGGCACGAAATCAATCTGGTGCTCAATGCTTCTAATGGGTGGCAACTCATTAGGCATTTCCTCTGGGAATACATCCTCAAACTCCTGCAACAAAGAAACAGCCAAACTAGGAAGAGGTTGGTTAATTTCATCAAGATTAAGATAAGACTCTTTATAGATAAGAAAAATCATAGGGCGATCTGCTAAGAAAGCTCTCTTAACCTCACTCTCTCTTGCATAGAAACTCACTTTTGTCTTTCATTTTCTCTCAGCAGACTCTTTTTCTTTTTCACTCTTTCTTTTTTGCTCAATCTCTTTTTCACCCTTTCTTTTTTTATCACTCTCATTTTCACTCTTTCTTTTTTGAGCAACCTCACTTTTTAGTTTCAGTTGGTCCTCATAGACCTATCTTGGAGTTAAAGGAGCAAGCTTGGTTGTTTTGCCCTCCTTTACAAAGCTGTACATGTTTTTGAATCCATCATGTATCACTCTCCTATCATACTGCCATGGTCTCCCCAACAATATATGGCCAGCATGCATAGGCACAACATCACAAAGCACTTCATCTTGATACTTCCCAATGGAAAAAGTAACTAACACTTGTCTATCCACCTTAACCTCTCCACAATCATTCAACCACTGCAGCTTGTATGGTCGAGAGTGTTTCAAGGTAAGTAAATTCAATTTTTCAACTAATGTAGTGCTAGCAACATTAGTACAACTCCCCCCATCAATTATCATACTACATACCTTGCCATTGATGTGGCATTTAGTATGGAAAATGTTCTCCCTTTGTTGCTCTGTTTCATCCATCTTAATTTGTGTGTTGAGAGCACGCCTGACAACAAGGGACTCACCTGTTACGGGGTATTCTACTCCATCATCATCACTAGCATCCTCCAACTCAGGTATCTCATCACGATCATCCTCACTTGCAGTCATCACCTCCCCATCGTCACGCATAATCATCACACGTTTGTTTGGACATTGAGAAGCGATGTGCCCTGAACCCAAATACTTAAAGCATTTAATATCTCTATTTCTAGAAGGCTGGGATGCCAACTTGGGTTTGTTGCTAGTTCCTTCATCGTTTCCTTTAGGTGGTTCTGTCTTTGCCTTTGTTACAGCTCGATCATCTTTCTCCCACTTTGGTTTCCAAGGAGTGCTAGAAACTGAAGTGTACCTTGATGTCCCTTTCCTCTTTAATTGCCTCTCCACCTTCATAGCCATGTGCACCATGTCTTCTATTTCTACATAATGTTGCAACTCAACCACATTGGCTATCTCCCTATTCAAACCACACAAAAATCTAGCCATAGTGGCCTCCCTATCCTCCTCTACATTCGCCTGTATCATAGCCACCTCCATTTCCTTATGGTAGTCCTCCACACTCCTAAACCCCTGTGTAAGATTTTGTAATTTCTGGTAGAGGTCCCTATAGTAGTGGCTAGGTACAAATCTCCACCTCATGAGAGCTTTCAACTCTCCCCATGTCTCGACAGACCTCTCATAATTCCTCCTCCTATTGGTCACTAATTGATCCCACCAAATAATAACATAATCAGTGAACTCAATTACTGCCAACTTCACTTTCTTCTCCTCTGAATAGTTATGACACTCAAAGATCAACTCTATCTTCTTCTCTCACTCTAAAAGCTTCAGGGTCAGTTCTACCTTGGAAAGATGGTATTTTCATTTTGATGCTCTCAATGTCCCTATCTACTCCATCACGACCCCGTGGGTTTCCCCTAAATCCTCTTTCACGCCTGACTCCTCTATGCCTACCCATCCCAACTTCAGAAATTAGATCTTCCTCATCCTCACCATCTCCTTCATCTTCATACTCATGTTCTCTTCTAGGTTCACGTCTCCTCCTATCTCTTCCACCATGTAAATTTTTAATTACTTCATCTTGTTGATCTATCCTATCTCTCACTTCCCCTAACATCATGTTCAATCGTTCAAACTGTTGTTGCATAGCCTGCAACATAAAGGAGTTATCTGTCATCCCCTTTGGTGATGAGTCACTTTTATAAGACATCGTACGCACTGCACACAAAAAAACTATTAGTGGAAAAGACCTCACACACTCCCTTACGTGTTTACACTCGAATAATAGCACTCCACTCGTGTTTCACTCTTAATTGACTTTTTCCCGATAATGATCTCACACTCTCTTGCCTTTTACCTCAAGAGTTTTCCCACTCAAATTTTTTTTCGAATTTTTCTTTTTCCTTTTCTTTTCTTTTCTTTTCCTTTCTTTTCTTTTCTTTTCTATTCTTTTCTTTTCTTTTCTTTTCTTTTCTTTTCTCATCGATTCAGTCACAAACAGCAATATTCAATTGTAACAATCAAACAATTGAATTCAAACACATAAAAATTGACAAGAAAATAGAAGAGAATCAATGAAACGAAACTACAAGGAATTGACAAACTTAAAGATGCAAGAAACTCCAGAAATTTCCAACCTCTATATGGTGTAAATTTTGGCAGCCCTCAAACAATCAACTTAGCTAACCAATGTTGATAAACATGAAACCAAAATGATAGAGTAATCTGGCAGCCCTACGAAAAACGAATTTCTGCACTTTTTTTTTTTTGCAACCCTAGAACAATGAAACCCTAGAATTAAAGATGCAATAGATAAAAGATAGAATTACACCTGATTGGAAACCTTACTCTGATTACCAAATGATGTGAACCCCAATAGACTTGCTTTGAGACCCAACAACAATACTGGAAAAACAACTCCAAGAAATCCAAACTCAGGTACATGGATGGAGAATCTAGACCCGATGAGAACTTGTTCAAAGAACCTAGATTATATCAAAATCTAGACCCATTGAAGAACCCGTCTCAATAACCTAGATTACAAAGGAAGAACGCCACAAAGGTTTTGATTTACCCTTGATAAGTTCAGAAGTTCAAGAAGAACAAGAGGAGATAACTCAACTCTCAATGACAATTCCATATATTCTGCCTCTCAAATGAGGTTACAAGTGGTTTAAATAGACAATCCCCAAAAACCCTAAGTAAACAATGCGTCGGGTACTGTAACGTGAACAGTGTCATACGCTGCGCTACAGTTACTTCTGAAACCCTAGTAAGACATAAAATTATAACTTTCCAAATAAACCCTTGGTCAAAAATACAAGGCCTTCCCAAAAATAACCCTAGTCCATTAGAAATAAGACATACGTGGGCCAAGCATCCTCAAGCCCACTTCTTCTAAACTAATAATAAAATACCGTTAAACAAATTGAAAGCCTTAACAACAATAGGCTCAATCTTTAAGTCATGTCTTCCATAGCTTGTATCAAGTGGATCAAAACTGGTTTTTTTTCCTTGAAGCCCATCTTGAGTGTTGGGCTCTTCCTAGCTTCATCTCAAGTGGATTGCACCAATCCTTACATTGCTTCCTTGATCTTCTTGGCTCTTGATCTTGTAATTGCCCATCTGAAATTTGCAAGGGATTTTTAAGGATAGCTCCACCTTGGTTCCCATCACAATGTCTCATCTCTACTCGCTTCTCAAACGCTAGAGGCAATCGCTCGTGTGAGTGAGTCGATCTAAGCCTGTTGACATATCTTGTGTGTGTATTAGAAAAAACAATATGATAAAGACAATAACTTAATCATATTGTATTAATATCCCAAAGGAAAGGTTACATCTCAATGTCATTTGAAACACAAATTACATTTACAGTCTTCGTAGTCCTAGATTCTTAACATGAGCCTCAAAGACATCTCTTACTATGGGCTTCGTTAAGGGATCAGCAACCATGCGACTTGTAGAGAGGTGTTTCAGAACCACTTCCTTTTGCGCTACCATGTCTCTGATGTAGTGATATCTGATATCTATGTGTTTGGTTCTTCCATGGTATTTAGAGTCCTTAGCCTATGCAAGAGCAGCCGTGCTATCGCAGAATATTGTCACCTGATTTGAAGTATCCGTGCTAATGTCTAAATGCTTGAGGAACCTCCGTAACCAAACAACTTCTTGAACTGCTGCAGAACAAGCTATATATTCTGCCTCCATGGTGGATAAAGCTATACAAGGTTGTTTCTTGCTACTCCATATAATGGCGCCATTGTTAAGCAGAAAAACATACCCAGTGGTTGATTTACGCTCATCTAGGTCACTGCCCTAGTCAACATCACTGTAACCTCTTAGCTGCAAATCTAAACCTTGATAGCACAGCATATAGTCTGCAGTTCCCTTCAGATATCGCATAATCCTCTTGACTGCTTTCCAGTGAGCCAGTCCGGGGTTAGATTGGAATCCACTTACTAAGCCAACTGCATAGCATATGTCAGGCCGAGTACACATCATTACGTACATCAGACTACCCATAACATTAGCATAAGGGACACGGGCCATCTTTTCCTTTTTTCTTTGAGTCTTAGGATACAACTCTTTAGATAAGTTCTCGCTTTTTGTAATAGGGGTGTCAATGGGTTTACATTCACTCATTAGGAAGCGTTTGAGAACTTTCTTTATGTAAGTCTATTGGGACAAACACAATATTCTCTTTGAGCGATCTCTGTAGATCTTAACTCCCAGAATGTATTCTGCCTCACCCATATCCTTCATCTCAAAATTGAAGGATAACCACTCTTTTGTGGTGACTATCAACCCTTTATCATTTCCAGCTAGTAGTATGTCGTCAACATATAATGACAACATAATGAAACTCTTCTTGGATCTTTTGACATAAACACAATGGTCCTCTGTGATCATTGTAAACTCATTCGAAAGAACGGCTCGATGGAATCTGAGGTACCATTGCCTAGATGATTGTTTTAGGCCATATATAGATCGTTTGAGCTTGCACACTTTGCGCTCTTGACCTTTGACCACAAAACCCGTTGGTTGATCCATATAGATCTCCTCATCTAGTTCTCCATTGAGAAATGCTGTCTTAACATCCATCTGGTAGAGTTCCAAATCCATGTTTGCTACTATAGCTAGAATCAAGCGAATTGAAGCAAACCTCACGATTGGTGAAAAAGTTTCTTCATAGTTTATACCCTCCTATTGGGTATATCCTTTAGCCACTAAGTGAGCTTTGTATTTATCTATCAATCCATTCGACTTGCGTTTGACTTTAAGAAACCATTTGTTCCCAATAGTCTTACGCCCTGTCGGTAGATCAACCAAATCCCAAACCTGGTTAGTTTTCATATACTCAATTTCATCATTAAGAGTTTTCATCCACTCATCTTTAGTAGAAGATGAGAGAGCCTTATTAATTGTCCTAGGCTCATCATCATCATGCGGAGCTACCATAAAAGCTTCCCCTTCAATCTCAAAACGACGACGGGGAATACTTTCACGTGTGCTTCTACGCGGCTGAGGTTGTTGTGATTGATTGACAAGTAGTGTATTCCCACTCGGATTTAAGTCCTTATTTGTAGGAGCTTGAGGAATTTCTTCCTCATTCTTAACTAAATTCCTTGGAGCACTTTCCTCTTGTTCCATAATCTCATGAAATTCTAAATTCCTATCAACCTCACCTCTACTTGGAAATTCATTTTCAATGAAGTCCACATCTCGTGATTCAATTTCAATCACACTTCCATCAGTTTGTTCACCTATTAACACATACCCTTTAGAGTGTTCTGAGTACCTTATAAAGATACACTTCTTTCCTCTATGGCCTAATTTTCCATACTCATGAGAAAGATCATGAATAAAACCCGTTGAACCCCATGGCCGCAAGTTACTCAAATTGGGTTTCTCGCCGGTCCATAGTTCATATGGAGTGGAAGTTACTGATTTGGAGAGCACTTTGTTAAGAATGTAGGCAGCAATCAAAAGTGCATCCCCCCAAAAAGAAATTGGTAGGTTTGCTTGCACCATCATTGACCTAACCATCTCAAGCAGTGTTCGATTTCTCCTTTCCGCCATGCCATTTTGTTGCGGTGTACTCGGCATCGTTAACTGTCTTTTGATTCCTTTTTCATCACAGAGCCTTTTAAATTGATCAGAGAGATATTCTCGTCCTCGGTCAGTTCTTAGAGTTTTTAAACTCTTGTCTAACTGATTCTCAACCATTTTTATATATCTTCTAAAACACTCCAATGCTTCAGACTTATGGGAGATTAAGTAGACATGACCATAATGTGAAAAATCATCTATAAAAGTGATGAAGTAGACACCTCCGTGTATTGCCCTCACACTCATTAGACCACAGATGTCTGAGTGGACTAATTGCAGTGGAAAAGATGCCCTAGTGGCTTTTCCAAACGGTTTTCTCTTAGTTTTTCCCATTAGACAATGTTCACATGTGGGCAAGATGACCCTAGCGAGATTGCCTATCAGGCCTTCTCTAGCTAACCAAGTCATTCATCTTGTCCTATATAGCCAAGCCTAGCATGCCATATATGTGAATCCAAATTATCAACAGATGAAGAAAGAAAAGCAATAGATTCATTTATATTAGAATAAACCAAATCTAATATCATAAAACCATCTTGCAGAAAAGCATTGCCATAAAACACATGGCCCAAATAAAAAGAAACATTATTGTTTTCAAAAACAATTCGAAAACCAAGTTTTAATAGAGTAACAACTGAAAGTAAGTTTCGTCGGATCTTAGGAGCGTATAGCACATTGTGGAAGAAAAGAATCCAGCTTGTAGGTACTAAGTCCCAGTACCTCCACGCTAGCTCCATTCCCCACCTTGATATCACGGCTCCCAGTTGGAATCCGGCGATACTCCACAAATCCTACTCTGTCTCGTGCTATGTGCTTGGTCGCTCTTGAATCAACAGTCCACAAAAGATAGGAGTGAGCAACCATCACATGGCTAGTTACAAAAACAATGCGAGAAAAGTCAGAGTGTACCTTCTTCGGCTCAGTGCAGTCACGAGCGAAGTGGCCAGTCTTTCCATAGTTGAAACACTTTAATTTTGACTTGTTCTTCCCACGCTTGCCCTTCTTGGTGCGCTGAGAAGTTTATGACACTTTTTTAATTTGTCCAGCAGCTGCCCCAATCTTGGACTTCTTGTGCTTAGTCCTTGATGCCTTGCGCGAACCAGCATTAGCCACATAGGCCGTATGATTGGGCTTAGCAGCCTCTAGGCGCTCAGCCTCCAATTCCAAGTGACGCGAGATATCATCAAAGTCTTTGATGTTCTCGTTATGCGTCAGGTTCTGGCTCATATTCTCCCAAGAATTTGGTAGTGCTCTAATCACTGCCTGGACTTGCTGTTCATCTGTCAGGTTATTTCCTGCCGACCTAAGTTCGCGGATCATAGTTGACATAGCCCTAAGATGCTGCTTCATCGTGTGGTCATAGCGCATCTTATACGAGTCAAACCTCATGGTTAATCCACGCAACCTCGTGGCTGAAGTTCCACCAAACGTCAATTTTAAAGCCTCCCACATACTTTGGACAGTGTCATAGACCTCGAACTCACACATTAGATCATTGTGCATGCTGCTTAACATTGTTATGCGCGCGCACCGATTTTTCTTAGCCCATTGAGTATAGGCTTGTTGATCTATTTTATGTTGTTTTGAGGTCCCTTCCGCGGGCACAGTAAGGGTGTGAGACAAGGCCTCCAAGACCTCTTGCTTATCTAAGACATATTGGATCTTGCGATGCCATATTTCATAGTTTTTCCCATCTAATTTCTCCCCCTTCTTTAAGTCGGCAACTATAGTTTTGGATGCCATATCACTACAATATGCAAAGAAGGGATATTATACACACACCTAAGAAATCTGTCGCGTCCTTTCAAGATAGAAAAAGAATAATTTAGACATGTCGCAAGATCGAAAAATTGCTAAACTTCATAATCATCTCTTACGCCACAATATCCAATTATTAAATTTCTAACCTAATTCCCACGCAAATTATTTTTTTTTTAAAAAATGGAGAATTTATCATCATAAATCTCAACCATACTCCCACTATCTTAAGTAGTCTCCTAGTCCTAGTCATATGTAAAAATATAACCTACTAAAACTACAGTAGCCTTTTGGGCCAGTCTACAAGGACAGCTACCCAGACCATAGCAACCTGTTGGGCCAGTCTACAAAGACAGCCAGACTACAGTAACCTGTTGGGTCAGTCTACAAAGATGGCTCATATGAAACTATTACAGTCCATTTTTCTTATTTCATCAGTGCATTTACAGTTCTTACTGGGGTCACTATAGTTTTTCTGGCTATACAGTGCATTTATAGTTCTTACTGGGGTCGCCATGGTCTTTTGGCTATACAATGCATTTACAGTTCTTACTGGGGTCACTGCAATTCTTTCAGCCTATCATTCACACTAACAATTCTAACTAAGACTACTTAGTGGGATTTTCTATATTTTTATCACTAAAAGAAATGAAGACTAATGTCTAAAACATTTAAGTCTAACATTCAACGATGATTAAATAATCACATTTCCACATGTTCAATTCACACATACATGTTATCACATTTAATATAAAAATTAAATAAAAGATCACATGTAATATAACATTATGAAAAAACAATAGCATGAATACAACCAAATATTCACATGTTATCATATTTAATCTAAAACATTAAATAAAAGATCACATATAATATATCAATATATCTAAGCACATATTAATTCATGCAATTTTATTTATTTAAAACCCCACCTAAACCAAAGGATATTCGCAGCCCAGTGGTGCGCTCATATCCTTAATTTAGTAGGTGGTCTTGGTTCAAAACCCTATTATGCCATTTTATTGTTTTATTTCATTCAAAAAATGGGCTTAATTTAAAAAACAAAAAAAAACAAAAAAAACTGGGCCGAAAATAGCCCAAGCCCATTGAAAAAAAAAAACTGAGGCTTCATCTCCTTCCTCCATCAGGTACTGTTCATGTGAACAGTAACTAGAAAAACACAGCAACTCCAGCCGCAGTTTAGGGGGTTCACTGGCCATGTTTTTCTTCGGAAAAAAACTTCCAGAGGTGGCTGGGTGCTGCCCCAGCACCTGGGTGGTGCGCACAGCACCGAGGCGGTGCTTGCAGCACCACTGGGTGCCTCCACGGTGCACCATGGGTGCTTGCGGCACCATGGTGCACGCAGCACCATTGCAGGGGTGCCACGCAGCACCCTACAGTGCACGCTGCACCACCAGGTGCAGGGGTGGTGCGCGCTGCACCATTGTGTGTGGGTGGTGAGCGCTGCACCATTGCAGCGGCTTCGGGCTTTTCTTTTTCTTTTTTTTTTTTAACTTCGCAGCAGCACTCAGCGCGAAAAAAAAAATGGCACATTTACAATTTACATGCATATGCAAATAAAAAAAAAAAAAAAAAACTGGAAACAATTACAAAAGCTCTGATACCAATGTTAGAAAGCACAGCGGAAAGTACGTCAAACTCAGCTTAAAGAAATGCTCCACAAATTTCTCTAGCGCAACAAAAATCAAGCATTTTCTCTTAGTGGTAAAGTGTACTACGTAGTTATAAAACTAAAGTAATACTTAACAAATACACAGCCTATAAACTATTTCAAGAGAGAACAAGTGAGAGAGAGATTTTCACTATTGTGATTGATGCACCAGAATCAAAAGGAGGGGCGCTATATATAGCCCCCCCTACACAACTGGCCTTAAAGGCCAGCCTTCAATACGCTGGAAATGCAAAGCTATGCATTTACCAACTGTATAACGCATGGCTTTGCGTTATAACGTATGCATTCAAAAGGAGGGGTCTGCCCGTGTGGGCGCCCCCTCCATTTAACATGTACGTAAGAGAGACAAAACTAATTTATTGCATCGAGTGTACAGATTTCTCTTGCATATCTTTTAAATATGAAAAATGCTATTTAACCATCTTAAAATTACCGTTTGATGAGGCATATATTTGAAAAACGGTTGCTGCGAGAAAGTGGCGATGGAATGGTGGCTTGGGCTTTCTGGAAATGGGGATGGTTAGCGCGTTGTAGTGGGAAAAAGCGCTTTTTCCGGCCTTTTCGGCATAGCTCTCATACAGACTTGGTTCGCATTCGAAGAAGACGGGGTAATTCCCGACCCCGAGTTCGACGCTAACTAGTCGCGAGTTCACCATGCATGCATCATGAATATAATTAATTTTATGATTTGGAGAGAAATAAAGATCTATCTATTATATTTATTTCTCTTTAAATTATAAAATCTTTTTGAAAAAAAAAAAACTAATAAAGTCCGAGCGAGCTAGCTCACGTAGCTCTTTAATTTGAATTAAATCCTAAAACGAACGTACCATGTATGTCGTTAGCAGTGTCTTGTAATCTAAAATAAATCCAAGTAAATGTGTCAGCAGGCATGCATCTTACTCAAAGTTATAATTACTATAAGAAAAATAGTTTTTTACATTATTTAAATTGGATGTAAAAAATATAAAATGGTTATCAAATTTTTTTTTCTTAATTATTTTATATTTTTCACATCCAATTTAAATGATGTAAAAAGTTTTTTTTTTTAATTTTTAATTTTTTGTAGTGAATGCGTTTGAAATTAGTTAATATGCGGGATTTTAAATAAATATGAAGTTTAAAGAAGTGAGGAGGCGCTGTCATGTGGAGTAATTATTATGTCTGATCAAATAATTTGCTTTGATTAATGATGAATTAAGTCATTCACGCATGGGTTTACGTGGGCTTGATTATGTATGCATGTAATCAATGTTAAAGATAATATAATAAGCGTCTTCCTGCTTATAATTTATGTCTATTAATTAATTAGTATCTTCAAGCTGTACATAGTAGGCTTGTGCATAAAAGGGTCTGACCTGACCAATCCGAAAAATCCGACTTGGGCTCATCTGACTAAAATTGGGTTCAACGGGTCAAACCTATTACCGAATTTATTAAGCCTAACATCGGTCGAAACCAATGATC
This sequence comes from Carya illinoinensis, assembly GCF_018687715.1. NCBI lineage: Eukaryota > Viridiplantae > Streptophyta > Magnoliopsida > Fagales > Juglandaceae > Carya > Carya illinoinensis. Next base: position 4,642,751 of record NC_056760.1, on the reverse strand, counting down.
TGAAGAAAAGAAACGAACGCACTCAATGCTCAGAGCTATTCTCCATTTCTCTCAAACCCTAACCTCTCCTTAGCTCAGAGCACTGCAAAAGATTTCCAAAACCTGTTTGTATTCTCATCCCATGATCCAAACACAGTAATTTAGAGAAATTTCAAAGAGGGCAGAGATGGCAAGGAAGTGTAGAGGAATCTCAGATATTGCATTGATGGAGGTGGCATAGGTGGGCGTGAGGACTAGAGCTCGAGCACCTCTGGCCATGGCGGCGGCAATCGCGAGCTCAGCAACCACCACTAAGAGAAGAAAGCTTTGCGCCGAGGAATTGAAGAGCTCTTCGTGTTGCTCGAGTAATAGGTCACTCTGTATTTTACGGTCTTTCCCTTGCATTTCAATTTCCTCTCTCTCTCATTGCCAAAAACTTCATGCTCACACCTCTCTCCATCACTCTCAGAGAAGGAACAACACCAACACCCACAACATTTCCCATAGAAAATATTGCAACACCCATTTGAATTCATTCCAACACATAGAAATCACAAGGAGAGAAAATTTCATCATATAACGATAGAAGAAAAAAAGAGAGGAGAGGGAAAAGGTGTTTTCTTTCTTGTATGTAATGCATCAGAAGAAATCCGAAGTTCAAATCAAAACAAAAGGCAGAGGCATCTTACAATTCTCACCTTTCTTTTTCTGCTTCATTCTTCTTATTCTTCTTTGATTGGCTAGCGACGAAAGCTTAAATGTTGAGAAGAAATCCTTGACATGGAATCAGATAGGCAGCAAACAAAGGGTTCAGGAAAGGTCTAGAGATTGTGAGAGAGAGAGTTGTGGGCTAATAACTTTTTTACCAGACCCGAATGGTCCGGGTCAGATTGTTTTGTTTTCGTTGGAAATGAGTAGCGGGCCAGATCGGGTCGGGCCCAAAAAGTTCTTCGGTGGGCCAATGAGAAGGCCTAGTACATAGTACTAAATGTTATTCATGAGTATCCCAAACAAGTAATTACTATTGCATCTATGTATGCTATACTTTGGAATGAATTAGATGCGAGAAAGTTCTCAAAAAATCTCATGCAATATTGCCAAACAAGCGTGAACCAATATATATCTACAAAGCCTTTGTACCCCACTAGAAATTAGACAATTATATCTTGTGCCACCCATTTCTTTTTATTTATTTATTTTTTTTAATATTTTTGCCATCCTTACTACCCCACAGAAATTAGAAAAAATCTGATTTAATTTGTGTATGACACTTTGAGGTATTTTAAGCATAGATAAAAGGTGTATAGGAATCTTGGATAGCACATGTTTTAAAAGCACAAGTCTACCACCCTTCAAGAGTAACGCACCTTTCCACGAGGCTAAATTCTTTTGCACTTTTTGAATTAAGGGATCTACATGAGTGGCACGTATCCTACTTGAACATATAGGTGCACCCAAGTATAAACATGGAAAAGCACTTTCCTGAAAGCTTGTAGTTTGCATCCCAATTTCCTTCTTTGTTGTGGCCACTTGTTTTGCAAAGAATATTTCTGATTTGGTATGATTTTACCTTTTGACCAGAGATGTTTTCATACGTGTGAAATGTATCCATACGTACAAGCCTTCAAAGAGTCTTTGGAGCCATTTAAAAATATCATAAGGTCAATAGCGTAGTATAGATGAGAAATACGATGACATCCTCTATGAGTTTTGTAAATAATCATCTTACCCTTAGTAGCACTCTTATTAATTAAGCAACTTAGTACTTCTTTAGCAATGATGAATAAGTAGGGAGACACCGAGTCCCCTAATCTCAATCCCCATGAAGATTTAAAATAGTTTTTATTAGTACCATTCATTGAAACAGGGAAGTATGGCGTGGTAATTCAATTAACTATCAGTTGTTTCCATTTTTTAGAAAAACCCAAGATTTTTATTACTTCCAATATAAAACTCCATTTGAGCCAGTCTTAAGCTTTAGTCATATCCACCTTGATCATCACTTTGCCTCCTCGAACCTTTGAGTTAATGCTATGTATCATTTCCTGGGCAAGCACTATATTCTCATGTATGTTTCTACCTTTGGTGACCGCACCTTGTTCTTTTGAGGCAATTTTAGAGAGTAAGGGATTAAGTCTGTTAACCATTACTTTAGAGAACACTTTATATATCGCCAAGTACAAACTAATATGCATAAATTTAGCAAAACTCGATGGGTTCTCCTCTTTGGGGATAGTGACAATGAACGTAAAAGGATAAAACTTTGTAAGAGGAGCCCTATTAAAAAAATCTTCAGCAACTTCAACCATGTCTTCTTTGACAATGTCCCAGCATTTCATAAAGAAACAAGAACCAAATCCATCAACTCTAGGACTATTATCTTCGGTGATATCAAAGCAATTTTGACTTCCTCCAAATTTGGTCTTTTGCATAAAGAGTCATTTTCCTCATATGTGATAACGGTTTGAGTAAATTTTGCTAGGTATCTAGCTCTCGCACCCCTTCCATGGCTAAGGCACTCTGAAAAAATTTAATCGCTTCTTCATGTATCTCCTGAGATGAGTTAAGCACAGTTCCATTATCCAACTTCATCTTCTGCAACATCCCTCTATTTCTTCTAAATTTTAATGCAACATGAAAGAACTTGGAGTTTGAATCCCCTTCTTGAAGCCATTGCACACGAGATTTCTATTTAAGTAAAATTTCTTCATGAAGCAAAAGATTTTCTAGCTCTCTCTATTTAGAATTAAGTTGTATCACGAGATCTTGCTAGCTTGTGGTTAGCAAGAAGTTGACCTTCTAAATTCATAATATCATCTTTCACAGCTTGGACATGACGATCTACTTTGCCAAAAATTTCTGTATTCCAAGTTCGGAGCATCAGTTTTAACCGTTTTACTTTAACAACTAATTTGATAAGCTCTCCTCCATGCATAGGTTGACTCCAATTCTCATATATGAGCTTATTAAAATTTTTGTGAGTGCAACACATCCACATGAATTTGAAACTTGACGGACTATATTTATCATTAGCCTCTATGGCTTGAATAAGTAGGGGGCTATGGTCAGAGCATGTCTGTGCTAAAATTGAAGTGTAGATTTAAGAAACTCTCTTGAGTAAGGTATGAGAAATTAGCATTCCATCCGATTTGGCCTATATGCAAGCTGTCCCTTCATGCCCATTACACCAAGTGTGTGTGTTGACTTACTATCCAATTTGGCCCATATCCAGTAGGTTGTGTTTGGTTAGTAAAAGTGTCTGGAACTATTTTATTACTGTTTATTATTATTTAAAAATAATTCACTGTTATTCATTATTTTTTTATAACTATTCACTATATTCTTACTATTATTTATAGATCATTTGATATAATCACCTCAACATCTGCAAATACACCATTCCCACTATTATAAATAAATACTACTTTGCTATATATCATTAATTAATGTCTCTCAACTTTTTTCGGCGTAAAGAAAACCCCGGACTAGCAATATTATTACGATGTAACGTCAATATATCACCCGGCCACTTTAGGTACAAGGAGATGTGCCAATTTAAGTACTAGGAGATGTATGCTTGATACTCCTTGATGAAATGATAAAGCGAGGCCTCAAATATACTAAACTTGTTGTGGTAATAAAGACTTCTTTCGTCCTTGCTGGTTGGGCAAATGGCTAGCTCTAGGTATCCTTGTCAGTAAAAGTAAAAGGAAATTCCATGAGTGTCTTATCGTTTAGAGCACGATACCTAGATACCTCGTGTAACATGTTTTTCTCCTTTCCTTAGGATCTTAGGAAAGAATGTATGATGATGTACGGATGGTGCATGGAACATGCTAATTCTTAATTAGTAGATCGGGCCAACGAATAATATCCATGCAGTATGGGTAAATTACATAAAAACTCGACAAATTATCAGTACTAGTACTCCTCTTACGCATCATGATCATGATCCTAACTTGGCACATTAGTAAATTAAGTTCAAACATATATATATATATATATATATATATATATATATGATCACCAAATTAGGAAATGTTTATGTGATTTGGTGGAAATTACAGTACTTTATAACCCTCTTCAAATGTTACTCCTTTCGGAGATCAAAACGATGCGTTACTTTTTAGTTTCTAATCAAGGAGACTAGGCCATGATAGGGATGCTAGCTAGCAATCAATAAATAAACAAATCAAGGCCAGGGGATTTAAGCTTTAATTAGCTGTAAAGGTCGTCTGGATTGCAATCGATATCTCAAACTAATTAAATGCCATGCATATATGTGTGTGTATGTATCTATATATATATATATATATATATATATAGTAAGGGTTATAATTTGGATATTTAGAATATTTATGAATAAAAGAAAAATAATTTAAATTAAGATGTTACATTGAGTTATGAGAAATGGGAAAGAAAAAATTGAATAAAAATGTTATAAAATTAAATAATTATTTGAATGTAATTTTTAATATAATTTTTGTTTTGAAATTTGAAAAAGTCAAATTTTTATATATTTTGTTTGAGAGTTTGGAAAGTTGTAAGGATTAAGTAATTATCAGATAAAAAAGTTGAATATTTGAAATTAAAATATATTTTATATTTAACTGATATTTAATAAGTACTAAATATTTAAAAATATCTAAAAATATGAGCCGGACTAATGTGCTGCTTGCAGCTTACCGCGCAAGTGACTACCAGTGTAAAATTCATCTTTTATTTATATCCTATTTTTTATTTCACATTTTTTTAATTTTATCATTTTTAAATATTTTTAAAAAATAAAAAATATATCAATATACAAAAAATTATTTCCTTAATCATTAATTAAAATTTAAAAGATATATTACCTTAATCAAAAGTTGTAAACAAATTGTCAAGTAATTGGTAATCTATCATTTTTCTTTATTTATTTGTCCTCAGCCTAGTATAAAGTACTTCATTACCTGAAACAAATATCTAGCAAATATCTCGCTTGGGTGCACCTACGCTTACAAGTACGCCATGGCAGGAACCAGGGAGCATTTGATATCCGTGGAGGAGTTGCTGTCGAGAAAGGCTAGCCTTTCTGGTGAAACAAGCAGGGGCCGTGACATTTCCTGCCTGCAGAGGCGGGTCGTCGAAGTTATTGAACACGGAGAGGAAGCCTGCGAGCTGAAAAAAAAGAGGTTTGAGAAACTGAGGGAAGCAGGCAGAGATCATCCCAATGGAGGTCAAAAGGCTACATCAAAAATACAAGAGGTTCCGCTGTTGCTGCGAGATCACAAACATTTCGACAAGTATTTTAAGCCAAGGATTGTAGCACTCGGTCCTATCCATCATGATACTCCAAAATACCAGCCAGCAGAGGAATACAAGCTTAGAATGACGAACTGCTTCGTCAAGGAAAGTGGTAAAGATGATGAGTCTTTGTACAACGTAGTTGAGAACAACATCAAGCAACTAAGGCAGTGTTTCGAGGAGAAGGTGACCGAGAAATATAGTGATCAGGCCCTCGCCTGGATGCTGTTTGTGGACGGGTGTGCAATATTACAGTCCATTCATTGTGCTGTTAGCAATGAATGCACAGATTGGAAAATGAAATACGATCTGATGGCCTTTGGGACACAGGATTTGTTCTTGTTGGAGAATCAACTTCCTTATCAACTCCTTGTGGATTTGATGAATTCCAGCGCAAAGAAAGGTCAATTGATGAAATCCATAAAAACCTTCATGCTTAGGCAGACCGCGCTGCCACAGGAGGAAGGGAGTCAACTGACTACGGAAAGGGATCCGAACCATCTTCTCGATCTCCTCCGGACGATAATCATAGGGGCCAAACCCAAAAGTACTCCTGGAGAAAAGAGCTCAAGAAGAGGTAAATCGCAGTCGTACTATCGCAACGTGGAGGAGCTTAGAGCAGCAGGAATCCATGTGATGCCGCCCAGGAAAAGAAATGGTTCCTTGACAACCATAACTTGTGATGAAGGACTCAATTTCTACCTCCGGCTTTCTCCAATAATAGTTGATGACTCAACGGGGCCCAAGTTCTTGAATTTGATAGCCTACGAGATGTGTCCGGATTTCGAAAATGAGTTCGAGATCACCTCTTACATATCATTCCTGGATTCACTCATTGATAACGACAACGACGTAATGGAGTTGAGGAATGCGGGCATACTCCAGAACCACCTCGGCAGCGACAAAGAAGTGGCTCTACTCTTCAATGAGATTGGCACTGACTTGGTTCCTGACCCCGACGCATATCGGGAAGTCAAAGCTGCCATTCAGAGTCACTACGATACTAAGTGGAAGACCTGGATTGCTGAAGCCCTTGACGACCATTTCAGAAGCCCCTGGACGTTTCTGGCTTTTTCGGCCGCAATAATAGTACTTGGCCTAACTTTCATACAAACTTGGTTCGCATTCAAAGAAGACAGAGGTAATTCCCGACCGGTTCGGCGCTAGTCGCGAGTTCACCAGCATGCATCATCATGAATAATACAACTTTTATGATTTGGAGAGACATAAATATAATACATAGATCTTATCATTTAAATCTACATGCAAGATCTCCGTATTATATTTATTTCTCTTTAAATTATAAAATATATATGAAAAATAAATAATTTATGCGACCAACGCACCGGCCAGTTGTTTGCAGTGTCTTGAAATAAAAAATAAATCCGAGTAAATGTGTAGGCTTGCACATGCATCTTACTCAAAGTAATGCGTTTGAATTTAGTTAATATATAAATATGAAGTTTAAATAAGTGAGGATATTCGAGCTGTGTGGACTACTGCATGTATCTGGTATTAATTAATTAATGTGTGGTACTACTACTTAAGATAAAGTAGTAATGATTATTATATATAATGTCTGAAATGATTGTGTATGCATTTATATGTAATCAATGTATTTCTTAAATTAAGATTTTATAATAAGAGTCAGCTTCCTTATAATTTTCTATTCATTAGTATCTTGGAAGTAGTACTGAATCATGTTATCAATGATCCCAAACAAGTAATCACATTTGCATGTATGCAGTAATTTAGATTAATGAATTAGATGTGAGAAAGTTCTCATGCAATATTGCCAAACAAGCTTGCACCCATATATATCTACAAAGCCTTCAATTTCAAGCAGAACACAAAAAATATAAAGTAGGAATTATAAAAGAGAGAATTTTTCCTAGAAAAAAAAAAAAATAGACTTGAGATATTCCTTACTTGAATCATGTACAGACGTATATATTCAAAGTCTGTTCGAACCGATCATACTCCGATTCATTAGAATAACGAGCCCTAAAACAAATCAGTACTCTTAGAAGCTATGCTCGAGCCTTTTATGACATTTGACATCTCAGCTTACGTATTTAGTTTTTAAAACGATCACAAGAAACGGCATATTGTGTTTGAAGACCCGGGCCCATCAAATATATAGTTGCTATGGCGCAGTTTTTCGCTTGGTAATGTCAGGTTAACTTTTTAAGTGCATGCATAGGTTCTTGGCCTGAAGATTGACCCCCAATATTACGTAATATTTTCAAAGGTAGTTCGATGAGCGCGAAAATTAAAATAACTTTATTAATATATCAGTTCCCAGTTAATTCAGCTTCCCTCGTTCCAATTCGAATTTAAAAGTATTAAATCAGCTGGTTTTCTATTATAAGAAATATACAAGTAAATAATTAAATAAATAGAGACATAATTTCTGTTACATTGTGTTAAATATTTTAACATGAATATTAATATTTAGATTTCCAATTTTATATAATACACGATAATAAATTTAATAACAGTTAAAACACGTATTTTTTTCATCAACTTAGGTTGATGGAAAATTTGACCTGAGTATAAGATAAGGATCATTCTAGCAACTTAACTTCTGAATATTTTTTTATGACTAGAGACACAATTATATTATAGATGAAAATTCTTAACCCCTCAATGCTATAAATAAATTTCTGACCATAATGAAATATAAATTATGTATTTGTGTCTCACTATAACTCATTAATTAAATGATAATATTAGAACTAGTTTAAACTTATTAAAATATGAATATGTGAGATATAGATTTTCAATAAAACTCCTACACATTGGTCTTAAGAATCGAGCCATCATTATTCTTGAGCCGTCATTGCAAATAATAATTTGCCATTCTTACAAAACCAAAAAGGTTCCTCCACACTTATAATTAGATATCGAGTCAGCAATAAATTAAGACAATATGAAATATTTTATAGAGATCCATATAACACTCATGTACTCATGCACTATAACACAATCAAGTTTTTTGGTTAACGGTTTAGAATTTGTGACAATCTTGAAATCATCACAAAAGGTCGACGAGAAATGGGTATACGTTTGAAATATGTTAATTTTTTATCCAAACATAACCCATACGATGTCGTTTTGAAATTGGTAAATGCAAACGTATAAAATCTTACATTCAAATGGTTCATGTGCATTCGAAAGTTATGCCCAATTACATGCAAACGTCTAAGTTATTCGTTTTAATGTTCGGATGATAGTCATTAATGTTCGAATGTAAACTGTTTTAAAATTAAAAATGGAATTTCAAATTAAAAATGATTGAGAATTGAAATACAAAGACACTAGATACATTAAATGATATTTTTCGTATCGTTACATAAAGTATAAAAGAAATTTCAAAATACGAATAAAAAATTTATTCATTACATTAAGTTACACTAGATAACTTGAATTTTTTATTTATTATCCATTAAAAAATGGACTTTTTTTATTCATTACACCAGATATTATTCATTAGGTAAAGTTTAAAATTAAAAATAATATTTCAAATTAAAAAAGATTGACAATTGAAATACAAAAACACTAGATATATTAAATGATATTGTTCATTACAGAAAGTAAATAAATAGAAAAATAGAAATAAAAACTACAAGAAAAGTGCAAAAAAAAACTCATAAATCGTTGTAAACAAAAGTATGAAATTCATCTGTCAATGTGTTGACATTTTTGTTTAGGATATCTAAACGATGGGCAACCTCAGTGACACTATACTGTACTTATACGATTTGTCAGTTGATATGCACAGTAATATTTGAGACCATCGCATCAACCCAAGTAGGGCGTGTATCGAGCCAAGTAGGGTGCGCATCCCCTACAGATATACCCATTGACTGCTGAGACGTAGGAGTGATATCGGCTTCAAGCTGGATCAGAGGAACAAGATCTCGTAGGCTCACGCCGAGCACGCGCCTTACCTTGTCCAATGCTTTGACAATGTGAGGTCATGTCTAGGTGGCTCATCTGTTCAGTCAACCACTCATCCGCCTTGGGTGGCACTCTCTGATCCAGTAGTAGCTTAATAATGATCACCCCATATGGTAGGTTGTCAGTGAAGATGATAATCGCCTTATAACAGATCCTCTTAAATATATGTAGTGGCAAGTCGATTGGCTCTCCACGTGCCAGTCGTATAAGGAACTGTGCGCGAGTCTAACTAAATGTTACCTTATGTGCCACATGATCAATGTTTGTTGCAATTATGACATGCAACATATAAAAAAATGGGAGCAGCAATGTTTGGAAAAATGTGTTTTTCTTACTAAACGATGTGCGGTATCTCTAAATGAGGATGAAGTAATCCTCATCGCGACCAACATCCTGAGCCTCATCAATATCCTCTCCCTCTAACTGGTCAACATGTCTGGCCATAGACTCAACTGAGCCAATAGATGATGTAGATGGGCCTACATTTAGTGCACCCTCAACCTTAGTAGATGGGCCTACATCTGGTGCGCCCTCAGCCTAAGCATCCATTGTACTCGATGCCTCAGATACACGACGGAGCCCAAGTAGCTAGGGGATGACATCCGTCGAAACGTCAAATTGAACACTGCGTATAGTTACAATGTGAGATAATGCATCTTGAGGCATGGATGATATATATTCATATAAAACTAGCAGACCATATAGGGGTATATACTCTCCCTGGTTAGTTAGCAGATGTTGATCCAACCTCTGGAAACAAAGATAGACCTCAAACTCTTCCGATCCCATGTTAGCTCGTCAAACTAGTTGATATACACTTCCTTGTTTTCTATTTGGGTGCATGTAAAGTCCACGTAATTGTGATTTTTTTTTCTTCGAGGGCTGTACATCATAGGATTAGTCAAGATTTGTTCCCAGATACGTAGTGCTAGTAAAAAAAAAAAAAAAATGTAAAATTCATCTGCTTGAAAATTCACATGTCTATTAATTAGAATATATCTCGAAGCTAAACTATCTCATCTCATCATTATAATTTTATCAAATCTTCATATAAAATATAATAAATAATTCAACTTTTTCAAATTTTAAAATAAAATTAATATTAAAAAATTATATTATAATAATATTTTATTTAACTTTCTACAAAACATCTAATATCATCTCATTTAAACTGTGTAATTAAACCAGGAAATGTTATCCATGAATATTCCAAACAAGTAATTACTTTTGCATGTATGCAGTTAGGAATGAATTAGATGTGAGAAATTTCTCAAAAAGTCTCATGCAATATTGCCAAACAAGCTTGAACCACTTGAACCAATATATAGCTACAAAGCCTTTGTTCATTTCAAGCAGAAAACAAAAAACAGACTTGAGATATATACTCCTCACTTGAATTTACATGCTTAATATTTTCAAAGGATAGTTCGATGAGCGCGAAAATTAAAATAACTTGATTAATATATATATATATATAGTCTGGAGGCCAGTAATTACCTTTGAAAATTAATAAAATAATAAGAAATTCACTAGAAATTATTGATCATTATGTCAGATTTTCATTTAAAGGTGTACGGTCTTTTTTCTACTCTATCCGGAGTCCGGACTGATAAGAACAAAAAATACCAGTTCCCAGTGAAGTCATACTTCCCTCGATCGAGCTCGTTCTTCCCTCGTTCCAATTCGAATTTAGAAGTACTAGATGTTTTCTATTATAAGAAATAAATAAGTAAATAAAATAAATAGACACAAATTCCGTCACCATAGGCCCAAGAACCGAGCCGTCATTGCAAATCATAATTGGGGCCTTCTTACAAAAACAACTCAGGTTCCCTACATACTCGGGGTAGCGATTAATTTGTAAGTTATGGATATTGATTATATGGTTTAATCCAATCTCGATCGGTTAAATTCGTATCATATCATGTCCCGTTTTCATCTATTTAACAATTAATTAAAAATTAATCAATACGGCATAACTCGTTTTATATAAATTGATTAAATTCATTCACATAATTTATTTGACTTGATTAATACAATTTTACATAAAAATTAAAATTTTTATTTATTAGTAGCCATAATATCTAAAAAAAAAAACAATTAGATTATCCACTAACAAAAAATATTGATATTTTTCAAATTTTAACTTATAATAAAATCAATATTACAATCTTGATATTAACCAAATATGAGTATAGGTTCAGAATTATAATATCAACAATAAAAATATAAGCATATTAAAAAAATCAATATTACAATCAAACGATAATAAAATTGTGATTATAAATAAAAAACTAAACATATTATAACGGGTTAGTTTCGTGTTAAGCGGGTTGATTCGCTTATAAATCATGTCTTACTGATTAACCTGTTTTGACTCGAATCCATTAATACCAAAGTCAAACTCACTCATTTTGTATTGTGTCCATATTGAGTTTACGAGTCATGTTACGTATTACAACCTCTACTCATTAAATATCAAATCTATAGTAAATTAAGATGATATAAAACTTTAAGGTGTCATATAACGATCATGTACAGTTGTACTTTTGGTTGGACCCTATGGGACATATAACTAGCTAGATTATGGTATCAATTCATGTACAAATTTCTCTTGCATATCTTTTATGAGTACTGTATCTCATTAATTGTACTGATGAGTTAAAGAAATTAAATATCTTCAATATTGATAGTGTAACAGCCCGCTAGAAATTCAATTAAGGAATTTCTATTGACTTTAGGAACCTCGTGAAAACTCTGTAAGTTTACACGAATCGACTAATCGCATAAATTTTAGCATGTCAACATAGTTAGTGTTATCACTCACTATGGTGTCAGAAATGTGATTTTAATTATTTGAGATAGTTAAAAGTGTCAGAATACATTATAGTCTACACCACTAGGCTTAATTGAATATTTAGAATTTTTCAGTACTAAGTTTATTACGTTTATTTTTGGAGTGAATAGTAACCTCGGTAAATGTACTGAGCGCAGTATTTTCAAAATCATAGTGTGAAATATCCAAATTAGGATAGCGATATTTTATTTGGACACTTGGCAAGATCTTAACCACACATAATGAATAGTATTAGATACTTGACACAAAGAGAAACCATTAGATGGAATTGTGAAGGAAATCAAGGTGTGAGATCATGACACCTAAGCAAAATACACATTTGAAAAATATCTTAAGAATAGAGATTTAAAATACACATAGAAAGATTTTAGCCACCTTACTCTTCCAAGTCTACTCCACATTTGGAAAATATATTGAGCTGATTTTTATAGATATTATTGGATAGAATATTTTGAGATAATATTTTATAGATATTTTGGGTAGGAGAAAACCACACTCAACTCTCAAATCCAGCCTTATCATCTCCCTTATCTCTTCCATAAGCATCTCCAGCCATCACCCACGAACTTATCTTCATTTACACGTTTCTTTAAAAGAATATCAAACATTCTCTCTCGGACAGCTTTTAGGAGTTCTTTTGCATGCCCATTTTGAAGCTGTTGTAAGTGTTTTATCATAAAGTCTCCTTCATATAAGTTGTTCCTTTTTGAGTCTAGTTTACATGGATATCTTATTTGCCCCATTTGAAGATCATTTGGTCAGTCAAATATTGTGTAAACTATAGAAAGGTCATTCTAGGAGATAAACTGGAGAATATGTTATAGTTTGGAGTTTTTGACCAAGCTAATGGATAGATATTGGTCCGAAATTTTTATGGAGTATTGTTAACATGTATATATGACTATTGGTTGAGGATTTTTTCATGATTGAAGGTTTTGATGAAATATTTGCTTAGATTTACAAACTTAGAAACTGGAAGAAGAAAAACAGTTTCTATTTTGAGAAAGTTTAACTCTTTGGTGGTCTAAACCTATTCTAATGACTTTGATAATTTTATTGGAGGATCCTAAGCATCTCATATACATGTTATATTATTATTTTGAAGATATTTGATGTTAGTTTCAAAGATATGAAATTTTATGCAAAGAGATATTCAGATAAGCCAAAGTGTGGATGTTCTTGGCTAAATTTATGTTTTGGTTAATTTTTAACCATGTGATCTTGAATTAGAAGCTTATATATGTTTTAGGACATCTTTTTAAACCATGTGATGGTTTGGTTTGAAGATCACATATTTATAAGTCATAGATCAAAAGGTTGATCAAAACAAGTTGGAAACAAAAATCAATAGAAATAGCATATGAGAATTTCGGCCCTATGGAGTTTTAATAGTTGTGATTAGTTTTAAATTTTTCTAAATTGATATTTGAGTTGAGGATAAAATTTACATGAGGCATGTAAATTTTGGTGACTTTTGGAGTTAGTATGCAAAATTCTTAAGTTATGGGTAAAACGGTCATTTTCCTACATGTAGAAAGTAAAATGGAAATTTTACTCTTTAAGTTAGTATTTTTCCATATTTCAAATTATTAGTGATTTAGTACTAACTTTTAGAATCACTAATTACAGTTCCTCGTGATCGCGCTTGAGGTTTTATAAGAAACGCGGAAATCGATGTAAGTTAGCTTTTAACTTACTAGCAGTCTATTGTGTATGTGTGCTAAGTAAAGGAACTACAGTGTATGTATGTGTGTTATCATATATGTCATGCCATGCCAAGTTATCACTTAATTGTCTATTATACAGAATTTATTCTGTCATCAATTTTTATCTGTTACATAATATATTCTGTTATGTATTACTGTACATGATAAGTACGTCATGCTAAGTATGCCATCTATTACATGCAAGTCAAGTCATGTAATATTCACTGTTGCAAGTATGTCATGTTAAATATGTTATCTATTATATGTTATGCCATGTTACGAAATGTTTCTATCTCAAGTTGGTCATGTATTCTAAGTTATGTTCAAGTCACGTTATGTTACGTCAGGACTTCAGTCCTTTCGTATTCCAGTCACATTTCATCTTGAGTACATTATGATATGTAGAATACATGGGGCCACAACAACTGTGGAGTATGTATTTAACTACAATTGTGATGCGTAAAATACATGGGGCCACAACAACTGTGGAGTATGTATTTTTTCATGTTAAGTCAAGTTTGTGTAGAATATATGGGGCCACAACAACTGTGGAGTATGTATTTAACTACAATTGTGATGCGTAAAATACATGGGGCCACAACAACTGTGGAGTATGTATTTTTCATGTTAAGTCAAGTTTGTGTAGAATACATGGGGCCACAACAACTGTGGAGTATGTATTTACACGTAAAATACATGGGGCCACAACGACTGTGGAGTATGTATTTTTCATGTTAATTCAAGTTTCAGAGCAAGTTCATGCTAAGTCAAGTTTCAGATCAAGTTCATGTCAAGTCAAGTTCAGTTCATGATTCAATTTAAGCTATGTCAATTATGCTATGTTGTACGCTAAGTTATGCTTTAATTACTTATGAATTTGATTATGCATTTATACTTTTACTGTCATACATGCATCATTAGTCTGTATGGAAGTTTTTTGTTAACTTGCTGAGATTTGTAATCAAATCTCACTTTGGTAGTCCCAACTACCATTCCCCTCGAATGGTAAATCTTGTTACAGGACCTGAAGGAGGATCAGGAGCTGACCAACTAGACACAGTCGATTGAATGACGGTGCGTCGTTAATGTTAATATAGTAGTTAAATTACTACTTGTACGATGGAGTTGCATCTCCAGTACTATTGGATCATAACTATTTTGGAATAGTGCTGTGATCTTAGTTATTCAATGGATCTTTATGTATGAAGTATGTTTTAAGTATTGGGATATTTTCAGTTTGGTGCATAGTATTGCTAAAGAAAAAAATTATCCGCTGCGAATATTGCATAATGTTAGATGCATGTTAGGATTATTGCATCTTATATGTCATAAACGGGGGCAGGTAACCTTGTGTTGCATGTCTCGACGCTTCAAATGTCCGTCCGATCCCAAACGGAATTTGGGGGCGTCACAGGGTGGTATCAGAGCAATACGTCTCTGGGCAGTAAATCCACATGTCCTTAGGAAATGCACCAAACATTAGGCTTGAATTTCTTAAGGTATGAAGGGTAGTATGTGGTTTTAATATATATGCTCGTGTGTTTCAAGAAGGGACACATGACTCGTGATAGAATACCTCGGAATCCTAAGGGAGATAACAATCAAGAAGATCAGAATTTTCCGATGGATGAAGAATTAGTTGAGGTAAACATAGTTAACGTTGATCTGATTGCAATTGATGGTAGTATTGCATTATTGTTATTTTGGAGTAGGTCAAGTCATTGGAGTTGGTAAATTGTACATTGTTTGATTCAAACGAGTCATTGTTTCTATTAATTGTGGTGCTTGAGAATTCAGCTTGGAAGCTAAATTGTTACCCTAGTGGTAAGAGTAACAATTTTCATTAGAAGTATTATTGTTCATACCAATGTAGATATAGAATACCTTTTAGTAATATGAGAAAGGATATGTAGGATTGATAAATGGTATTCCACATATTTGGAGAATTGTTTTGATTCGGAGAATACGATAGAAATTGTGTTTGGAAGAGTAATTTGATTAGGAGAAACTTTAGTCTTAGTAGAATTTATTTATGATAATAGTATTACCACGCCGCCAGTAAATGATTTCTGGCAAAGCACTATCTTTATGGATACATAGATCGATCTTCTTTTGAAGACTATTATATGGAGAGTAAAATCTTGGTCTTGAGGATTTATGTGAACATTAGGAACAAATCATTTAGAGTTAGAATAATTGATAACTTATGATGGATAGAAGAGTTATGACAATCATAAGAGAGAAAGTTTCAAGTTTAAGTTATTAACTGGTCAGTTATCAAAGTACCACCTAGGAAGATGACTGATTGTTGCGATTATAAAGAAGTAAGTTAGTCCTAGACCAGTAGAACTCCTTGAGGTTTTTATTAACTTGAAGATTACTGAGAGTTTGGATATGCATGATTAAATGCATATTTATATGAGTCATTGGATCATATCATATATATGAAAATCCCTGAAAGAAATAAAATGGAGTATATAAAACATATACTAGAAGATAAAAACACAAATATGAATATTTGTGAAGTATTATTTTATTATCATAAAGCAAAATTACAGAAATTTGAGGCTCTTTGCCTCAATCTTTAAACGTTCTTGCTCTTCAAAAATCTGCATGCCTCTCCTATCTAAAGGAGTAGCCACTCGAAAAGAAGAGTTAAGCAAAGATTTTAAATCTCTGTTCTCTCGCTTTACTGCTTCTATCTTCATGTTGGATTCCATAAGAAGCCTCTGAAGCAGAGAAATACTCTCGTGGAGTTTGTCAACCCCACCAGTCCTGGATTGCAATCTCTGAGAATATGCGACAATGGCTGATGAGTATCGAGTACCGAGACTCACAAGCTCGTAGATAAGTTCATTTTCTGACTTATTAGTCAGATCATTATTTGATTGCATCATAGCACCTACTGAAGAAGCAGAAACAACTGATGAACGAGGTGTAGAATACCTCATGTTTTGGCAATGAGAAGATTGCTGAGCCATTGCAAAGTGAGTAAGCAAAAAGAGATTGCAGAGTAAGAATGCAGACTAATTTCAGAAAAGTGAAGAAGATGAGATGAGAAAGAAAATGAACTGAATAATTCTTTTATAGAGAAAATTATGACGAATCATTTCTCGTGAATCATTTCTCTACAAGAGACAAGGGCAATGTAGTATCATAGCTGCGGTGCCTGACAATTACAGAAGAACAAAGTAGTGTCATAGCTATACGGCGCCTGACAACTACAGAAGACCTATAAAAATCACGCGGATCAGAGTTGTCTGGTCTAAAACAGAGTGCCACCGATTTTGTTAAAAAGAGAGAGAGAGAGAGAGGTTAACGGTTTAATTTTGATGAATTCTCTACTAACTATGGTATTTACAAGAACATTTAAAGTATATCACCTATGCTTTTCTAAAGAAGAGTTTCGGAAGATTATTTACTTAAAGTTTTAGGTTTGGAGAGTATGTCGTTACAACTTGGCCAACCTTGTGCAAAGAAGTATAATCTAATTGTTGATTAAAGTAAGAGAGTTAAGGAATGACATAATCTCAAAGGCATATATATACGGGATAGACAATAGGTTGGTAAGCAGCACCTCCTCATTAAATTGCTATTTTTTTACTTACTTCGATTTCGAGGACGAAATCTTTTTTTTAGGAGGGGAGATTGTAACAGCCCGCTAGAAATTCAATTAAGGAATTTCTATTGACTTTAGGAACCTCGTGAAAACTCTGTAAGTTTACACGAATCGACTAATCGCATAAATTTTAGCATGTCAACATAGTTAGTGTTATCACTCACTATGGTGTCAGAAATGTGATTTTAATTATTTGAGATAGTTAAAAGTGTCAGAATACATTATAGTCTACACCACTAGGCTTAATTGAATATTTAGAATTTTTCAGTACTAAGTTTATTACGTTTATTTTTGGAGTGAATAGTAACCTCGGTAAATGTACTGAGCGCAGTATTTTCAAAATCATAGTGTGAAATGTCCAAATTAGGATAGCGATATTTTATTTGGACACTTGGCAAGATCTTAACCACACATAATGAATAGTATTAGATACTTGGCACAAAGAGAAACCATTAGATGGAATTGTGAATGAAATCAAGGTGTGAGATCATGACACCTAAGCAAAATACACATTTGGAAAATATCTTAAGAATAGAGATTTAAAATACACATAGAAAGATTTTAGCCACCTTACTCTTCCAAGTCTACTCCACATTTGGAAAATATATTGAGCTGATTTTTATAGATATTATTGGATAGAATATTTTGAGATAATATTTTATAGATATTTTGGGTAGGAGAAAACCACACTCAACTCTCAACTCCAGCCTTATCATCTCCCTTATCTCTTCCATAAGCATCTCCAGCCATCACCCACGAACTTATCTTCATTTACACGTTTCTTTAAAAGAATATCAAACATTCTCTCTCGGACAGCTTTTAGGAGTTCTTTTGCATGCCCATTTCGAAGCTGTTGTAAGTGTTTTATCATAAAGTCTCCTTCATATAAGTTGTTCCTTTTTTAGTCTAGTTTACATGGATATCTTATTTGCCCCATTTGAAGATCATTTGGTCAGTCAAATATTGTGTAAACTATAGAAAGGTCATTCTAGGAGATAAACTGGAGAATATGTTATAGTTTGGAGTTTTTGACCAAGCTAATGGATAGATATTGGTCCGAAATTTTTATGGAGTATTGTTAACATGTATATATGACTATTGGTTGAGGATTTTTTCATGATTGAAGGTTTTGATGAAATATTTGCTTAGATTTACAAACTTAGAAACTGGAAGAAGAAAAACAGTTTCTATTTTGAGAAAGTTTAACTCTTTGGTGGTCTAAACCTATTCTAATGACTTTGATAATTTTATTGGAGGATCCTAAGCATCTTATATACATGTTATATTATTATTTTGAAGATATTTGATGTTAGTTTCAAAGATATGAAATTTTATGCAAAGAGATATTCAGATAAGCCAAAGTGTGGATGTTCTTGGCTAAATTTATGTTTTGGTTAATTTTTAACCATGTGATCTTGAATTAGAAGCTTATATATGTTTTAGGACATCTTTTTAAACCATGTGATGGTTTGGTTTGAAGATCACATATTTATAAGTCATAGATCAAAAGGTTGATCAAAACAAGTTGGAAACAAAAATCAATAGAAATAGCATATGAGAATTTCGGCCCTATGGAGTTTTAATAGTTGTGATTAGTTTTAAATTTTTCTAAATTGATATTTGAGTTGAGGATAAAATTTACATGAGGCATGTAAATTTTGGTGACTTTTGGAGTTAGTATGCAAAATTCTTAAGTTATGGGTAAAACGGTCATTTTCCTACATGTAGAAAGTAAAATGGAAATTTTACTCTTTAAGTTAGTATTTTTCCATATTTCAAATTATTAGTGATTTAGTACTAACTTTTAGAATCACTAATTACAGTTCCTCGTGATCGCGCTTGAGGTTTTATAAGAAACGCGGAAATCGATGTAAGTTAGCTTTTAACTTACTAGCAGTCTATTGTGTATGTGTGCTAAGTAAAGGAACTACAGTGTATGTATGTGTGTTATCATATATGTCATGCCATGCCAAGTTATCACTTAATTGTCTATTATACAGAATTTATTCTGTCATCAATTTTTATCTGTTACATAATATATTCTGTTATGTATTACTGTACATGATAAGTACGTCATGCTAAGTATGCCATCTATTACATGCAAGTCAAGTCATGTAATATTCACTGTTGCAAGTATGTCATGTTAAATATGTTATCTATTATATGTTATGCCATGTTACGAAATGTTTCTATCTCAAGTTGGTCATGTATTCTAAGTTATGTTCAAGTCACGTTATGTTACGTCAGGACTTCAGTCCTTTCGTATTCCAGTCACATTTCATCTTGAGTACATTATGATATGTAGAATACATGGGGCCACAACAACTGTGGAGTATGTATTTAACTACAATTGTGATGCGTAAAATACATGGGGCCACAACAACTGTGGAGTATGTATTTTTTCATGTTAAGTCAAGTTTGTGTAGAATACATGGGGCCACAACAACTGTGGAGTATGTATTTAACTACAATTGTGATGCGTAAAATACATGGGGCCACAACAACTGTGGAGTATGTATTTTTCATGTTAAGTCAAGTTTGTGTAGAATACATGGGGCCACAACAACTGTGGAGTATGTATTTACACGTAAAATACATGGGGCCACAACGACTGTGGAGTATGTATTTTTCATGTTAATTCAAGTTTCAGAGCAAGTTCATGCTAAGTCAAGTTTCAGATCAAGTTCATGTCAAGTCAAGTTCAGTTCATGATTCAATTTAAGCTATGTCAATTATGCTATGTTGTACGCTAAGTTATGCTTTAATTACTTATGAATTTGATTATGCATTTATGCTTTTACTGTCATACATGCATCATTAGTCTGTATGGAAGTTTTTTGTTAACTTGCTGAGATTTGTAATCAAATCTCACTTTGGTAGTCCCAACTACCATTCCCCTCGAATGGTAGATCTTGTTACAGGACCTGAAGGAGGATCAGGAGCTGACCAACTAGACACAGTCGATTGAACGACGGTGCGTCGTTAATGTTAATATAGTAGTTAAATTACTACTTGTACGATGGAGTTGCATCTCCAGTACTATTGGATCATAACTATTTTGGAATAGTGCTGTGATCTTAGTTATTCAATGGATCTTTATGTATGAAGTATGTTTTAAGTATTGAGATATTTTCAGTTTGGTGCATAGTATTGCTAAAGAAAAAAATTATCCGCTGCGAATATTGCATAATGTTAGATGCATGTTAGGATTATTGCATCTTATATGTCATAAACGGGGGCAGGTAACCTTGTGTTGCATGTCTCGACGCTTCAAATGTCCGTCCGATCCTAACGGAATTTGGGGGCGTCACAGATAGTATGCCTATGTACGTATATAATTGGGATTGATGCAAGTGCATGGTTAATTTCCCTGACAATTTTGACATACTCATAAATATAATATATATATATATATATATAACAATTTATTGTACGCATAAGATCAATAGATCTATCATTCCAACAGGAGTCATATTGTTAGATCTAGTTATGGATTGTATAAGTATTGTGTATTTGTTTTACAAAATATTAAAATTTATTATTAAAAAATTAATTTTTTTTTTTAAATCTCACATTTACTTTTTTTTAAAAAAAATACACAACACTTACATATTCTACAAATTTCATTTCTCTTTGAATCAAGTTCTGCAAAATGCTAGTAGAGATCATACGATCGAGGTTCTTATACACAATAATAAGTACAGGCAGAGTAGTCCCATGTGGTGAATTAATGAGGTGTAATCCTTAATTTTCTGAACTCTTGCATGTCCATGTAGGTCTTTTCGGTCAAGGTGCATGATGTTTTGTTTGTTACAAATAAGGTTATAATCGAGCCAATCTTTGGCTTGTCGAGTTCAGCTCGATTCAAAATATTTGAACTCAAGTTTAAGTTTGAGATTTTTTTTTTTTTTTTTATAACTCGACTCGATAAGCTAAACTCTCAACTCGAGCTCGTCCCACAAACAAGTTTGAGTGGAGTCGAGCTCGAATTTGAGCTCGAATTGTATTTTTAAAAAGATTTAATAACTAATAAATTAAATAAATAAAAAATAAAAGAACCAATATTGAATTTATACAACTAACAAGTTGAATCTCTATTAAATTATAAAATTTTAAAAAAATTATAAATAATTAATATCTAACTAGTTGATATTTATCCAAAATAACAATATATCATATGCTTACATATATTATTAATACAAACACTTAATATGATAGCATATATCTATTTCATATATGATTCTCATATACTAGTATATGAAATTATTAAATTTTATCAATTAATTATTAGAAAAATTATAAAATATACATATGAAGTATATTCACTATATAGATATAAATAATTAGATTACATATTATATATTTAATTATAAAAGTGACATGCTTATATTATTAGATAATACATATTTACATGTATATGTATACATATGTGTATGTATATACTTATCAATATATGAATAAATTTTAATCGAGTCAAGCTAACGAGTCGACTCGAGCATAAACGAACAAGTCTAAACGACTCTTTACCGAGTCGAGTCGAGTTTTGTCAGGTATATGTCATTTACAAATCAAGTAGGTATCTGTTTTTATGAATGAGTTTTTTTTTTTTTTTCACAAGCTAAATTTGATTCGAATTTAACTAAGTGAGCTATCGATTAGATTGATTCATTTACAATCCTAATTACCAACTTATAACCTCGATATTCTCCTATTAATTTAAGTACTGATGATCCTATCGATGAAACTAATTATCTAGGAGACATCGTACATATAACCGACGTTCTCTTTTTTATGTCATGATTTTAAAAAAAATCATTTTTGAAATGCTCTTTTGTTCAAATTATGGGAAATGAATAAGGTGCAAATAATTTTAAATTTAGTTGAGAACCATCCACGCACGACAAAAACTTTCAGAATCCAAAATGCCGCAACAAAATAAAGATCGTCCCCATTCATTAATGTTTTAATACTTTTCATTTCTTTTTTTATTATTTTTACTGCTATTTAATATTTTATTAATAATTTTTCATAATTTTTTCACTATTATTAACTGATTATTTGAGATTGTCTCACTACTTAAACGTAATCTTAATTAATTGAGAGCAACGACATGAGTAAGTCGACTTACTAATTATATCAATTCTTATATTTTTTATTATTTTATGATGCGATAATATATAATTAAAAATTAATTTATTATCTTTTATTTATAAATCTATTATTTAATGTGAGATCATAAGATAACGAGATCAGGATAATAAAAAAATAGACGAAGAATAAATTTTTTTATTATATTAACGAGGGTGTGTTCGATTATTGTGGTTTTATTCATCAAGTACTTTAATCGTCTATAGAATATATGTGTGAGTCGATCGGCTTAATTACATCTAGGACACGTTTCCCACTATTATAAATACTTTGAAACAAGTCGGTCTAATGTCTCTCAAGAACGTTCGTCCGACCTTTCTAGACTAGCTAGCGTAAAGAAACCGGCCTGACTAATTAGAATATTATAAATAAATTAGTACGTACCATGCAACTATAGCACCCGGCCACTTTAAGTACGGCATGCACTATGCTTGATACTGTTTGATGCAAAAATAAAGCTAGGATTCATTAAATACTAAACTTGCCATGGTAATAAAGATCACTTGATTTCGTGCAGCTTGCAGCTAGTTGGGCAAATGGTACTTCTGGATATTCTTGTCATGACAATATTATTATATAAAAGAAAAAGACGAAGTTCCATAAGTGTCTTATCGTACTGATGTAACATGTTTTTCTTCTTAATTTCACAAGGAAAGGATCCACGAACGTACGATGACTGGTGGAGTCATGATAGCTAGGGATGTTAACTACAATAAATTCATAAATAAATCAAGGGGAATTTAAGCTTTAAGCTGTAAGGGCAGTCTGGATTGCAATCGATATCTCGAACTTATATATATAATCACGTCATATATGTAAATGGGAAATATTATTATTAATCGTGGTTATACAAGTGTTATATAATTTTTTTTAAAAATAAATTAATACAAAATATGTATAAAAAAATTAAATTTTTAATTATAAATTTTACTCTTTTTTAAAATAATCACGTAACATTTACACATTTCATAATTATATATAATATTACTTGTCGCAAATATTAAAATTCATGGTTTTGAAAACACATAGTAAAAAGGGGTACTTAAGCGTAATTTTACTTTTTGTCCTGATCAGCCTAGTATAAAGTACTTCATTACCTGAACATTAATGGTACCAAATATCTACCAAATTAATTAAACATCTCACTTGCTTGGGTGCACCTACGTACGCTCACAAACACATGCCATGGCCGGAACCAGGGAGCATGCGATATCCGTGGAGGAGTTGCTGTCGAGAAAGGCTAGCCTTTCTGATGAAACAAGCGGGGGCCGTGACATTTCCTGCCTGCAGAGGCGGGTCGTCGAAGTTATTGAACACGGAGAGGAAGCCTGCGAGCTGAAAAAAAAGAGGTTTGAGAAACTGAGGGAAGCAGGAGATCATACCAATGGAGGTCAAAAGGCTACACCAAAAATACAAAAGGTTCCGCTGCTGCTGCAAGATCACAAACATTTCGACAAGTATTTTAAGCCAAGGATTGTAGCACTCGGTCCTATCCATCATGATACGCCAAAATACCAGCGAGCAGAGGAGTACAAGCTTAGAATGACGAACTGCTTCGTCAAGGAAAGTGGTAAAGATGATGAGTCTATGTACAACGTAGTTGAGAACAACATCAAGCAACTAAGGCAGTGTTTCGAGGAGAAGGTGACCGAGAAATATAGTGATCAGGCCCTAGCCTGGATGCTGTTTGTGGACGGGTGTGCAATATTACAGTCCATTCATTGTGCTGTTAGCAATGCATGCACAGATTGGAAAATGAAATACGATCTGATGGCCTTTGGGACACAGGATTTGTTCTTGTTGGAGAATCAACTTCCTTATCAACTCCTTATGGATTTGATGAATTCCAGCGCAAAGAAACATGAATTGGAGAATTCCATGAAAAAATTCATGCTTACGCAGGCGTCACAGGAAACTGGGATTACGGAAACGCGGATGCCTCTCCAGTGGCCGGGATTCCTAGGCAAACGCAAAAGTCATGGCCACAACGCTGGTGAGGAAAACAAAAGGGACGACAAAGACAAGAGTAAGGCACTGCTGGGCGAGGAGGAAGGGACTACGGAAAGTAATCGTCCGAATCATCTTCTCGATCTCCTCAGGACGATAATCATAGGCGCTTCTGTACGACAAGGAAGGGATGGTCAGTCTCCTAAGCAAAATGGACCACCAAAAAAGAGCTCAAGAAGTGGTACTAAATTGCAGTCGTACTATCGCAACGTGGAGGAGCTTAGAGCAGCAGGAATCCTTGTGAGGCCGCCCAGGAAAAGAAATGGTTCCTTAACAACCATAACTTTTGATAAAGGACTCTATTTCTACCTCCGGCTTTCTCCAATAATAGTTGATGACTCAACAGGGCCCAAGTTCTTGAATTTGATAGCCTACGAGATGTGTCCGGATTTCGAAAATGAGTTCGAGATCACCTCTTACATATCATTCCTGGATTCAATCATTGATAACACCAACGACGTAATGGAGTTGAGGAATGCGGGCATACTCCAGAACCACCTCGGCAGCGACAAAGAAGTGGCTCTGCTCTTCAACGAGATTGGCACCGACTTGGTTCCTGACCCCGACGCATATGCCGCAGTCAAAGATGCCATTCAGAAACACTACGATACTCAGTGGAAGACCTGGATTGCTGAAGCCCTTCACGAACATTTCAGAAGCCCCTGGACGTTTCTGGCTTTTTCGGCCGCCATAATAGTACTCGGCCTGACTTTCATACAGACTTGGTTCGCAATCAAAGAAGACAGAGGTAATTCCCGACCCCGAGTTCGTCGCTAGTCGCGAGTTCAGTACCCTGCATGGATGAAAATAATTTTCATGATATTTGGAGAGCCATAAATAAAATTGATAGATCTTATCATTTAAATCTACATGCAAGATCTACGTATTATAATTGTTTCTCTTTGAATTACAAATATATTTTTAAAAAAAATTATGAAGTCCTATTGAGTTCACGTAGCTGTTTTGAATGAATTTTGTTACGTATAAATAAATTCACATATCAATCTACATATCAACTATACTATCTTCATATTCAAAATTTATATTGACATAATTTTTATTAAAATTTAACTTTTTAATCAAATATCACATTAAATTGCTACATATCTTAAAATCAATTTTTTTCGTTTTGAATTACATCCTGAGAAGACCATGCATATCTTTTGCTGTACTGTCTTGGAATCTAATATAATTTGCTATGAATAATAAAGTCCCATGCACACAGGCCTGGGCTTGATATATTATATATGTATGTAATCATTATATTTGTTAAAGATAATATAAAAAGAGTACTCTTCCTTGTCTATTAATTAGTATGTTTTAACTAAACAGCCCATCACTTTATTGGCATAACCCACGGCCAGCCTCCAAAATAAAAGTTTAGAGTTCGGAATCCCCTCCCTCAAATGTTTCTAAAATAGTATAAAAATAAGGAAAACTCTTATCGCAAGCGACTAACGTATCAAATTGCGCACTATATTGACGTGGAAAATGAAACATGCACTATAAGAAAAACAGACTTTTGCGATCAATTAATAGTAACGAAAAGAGTATTTGCAACCAATTTAGTCGCAAAAGTCTATTTTTCTTATAGTGATGCCATTTTGTTGAAGGAGATATTTCATTGCTTCTAGGGTGAGAAGCTTATTTCGTCTTCATTAACCGGAACCGGACCGAACGGACCTTCATTCGATTCTATAAAAATTAGATTGGACCTTCAATCCAATTTGATGAATCAAAAAATTGACCAGTATCGTCGGTTTCTCCTCGGCCGAATCTCATCCCTACTTCTAGTGATCTTGGTGAGATTACGGGTCTGTTAGCATTTAAAATTTGCCGTCGTATCAGGCGGAGTTGATATCCTGCGTAAGTCATCTTGGCAATTATCTCGTTGGGATATCGCCGTATTGACCCTTTCCTGTTGCCTCATTGACTCGTTATTAATAGAATAATGGTCAGACTGGAGTTCTTCCGTAGCACGTCTATCAGTTATGGCCCAATGGCCTTGACCCTTCGTTAGATGGATCTGTAATCTTGGGTCCATGGGCCTTTAAGGTGTGGGAATTTGGCCCACTCTCACGAGATGATATTTGTCTTGTACTCTTGTCTTTATAGTTACTCCCGAAATTCCTATAGCATGTCGGCATGGATGTGTTCTCTTCCGCATTTATTGCATAATCTGATAAAAATACGACAAAATATAACACATGTAATTATTATGGTTCTTCATGATTTCTCAACTAAAAAATAAAATAATAAAAATATTTAACAGTTAAGATAATTAATATATGATCATGAGCATCCAATTATATTCATATTTCATGTCAACATAACGAAAAACCAATCATTACATGCATGCAGGGGTATTTTATTGGTATGTAATTGTTTGCCTCACAATTTCCACACTATTTCAAATACCTTGCTGTGGTCAGTAAAAAGACAAATTGATGGTATGCATCACGCGGTCTTAATCACTTTATCCTTTTTAAGCGTAAAGTACAACCGTAACTATAGCATGCACCCTCTTTTAAGGACGAAACATATTCTTCATACTGCTTGCTCGATGCGGCCAATTATGATAAAAGGGCACAATGCCTAACGTGCTGCGGTTATAAAGAATTTCTTGGTGCTAGCTGGCGGCTGCTAGTTGCCCAGATAGCATGCATGGGCAGTTTTGGATAATATTCTTTTGAATAAAAGAAAAGGAAGGCTTCCACATGATGTGTCACATACGTATTTCTTATGTATGTTTAAGAGTACGTACATTGATAATATTAAAACAGCTTAATTAATTTTGGTAGTTTTAGACCTCACGTGCATGTAACTTATGTCTATAGGACTGGTGTACAAGGGAGTCCGTCCGATTATCTTAAAATTAATAAATTTTATTATGTACAAGTAACTTCGAGTATTAATCTACGTATTAATATTAATTTTTTATATTAAAAATTTAAATTAACGTTATTTTTAATAAAATTTACTTCTTAACTAAATATATTAAATTAGTATATATATTAATATATAAGTAAATTTTTTTAAAATTAATAAATGACAGTTTGATGGGTTAGAACAATGGAAGGACAGTACTATAACTTAACGAAAAATAAGAAGAAATTAATAAAAAAAAAATCTCTATTAATTTATTATGATTTATTTTCATCAAAGTTGGACTAGAGACTGTTTATCTGATCTTCGATCTAAACTTCTTGTCAGCTAGACACCACTTTTGCATGAACAGTAATATGCTTAATTGCTCGATACCAAGCTTGCCGCAATGATAAAGTTAACAAAAATCCTCGCACTCCAAGTATTTGTTTTATTTTTTTCTGTTATCAAATATTAGGTGAAAAATTCTTTAAAAATAATAAACTTAAAATAATTTTAATTTTTTTTTTAAATATGATATATAATGTGTAGAGACAGTGAGCAGTAACACTAGAAAAATCCATGACCAACAGTTGAATCGCAGAAAGAGTTCTGGATATAATACTATCAACCTTTCTCTCTGTTGTGTTAAAGAGTAATTCTACCAAACTTGCTGCGTTAATAAAGACCGTCTTCATGTGGTCTATCGATCGCACAGCTAGCTAGTATATAGCTTACTAATTGCTTGGGTGCACAGCTAGCTAGTAGATAGCTTACTAATTGCTTGGGTGCACGTACGTACGCGCGCGCGCAAACACACACGCCATGGCAGGAAATAGGGAGCACGTTATTTCCGTGGAGGAGTTGCTTTCCAGAAAGGTTGATGTTGTCAGAACCGAAGCTGGGGAAACAAGCAGAGGCCGCGACACTTCCGGCCTGCGGAGGCGGATTATTGAACTCGAAGAGAAAGAATGCAGTCCTCCCAGCCCATCCGCGTGCAAGCTGAAAAAGTTGAGGTTTGAGAAACTGAGGAAGGCAGGAGAAAGTGCCACCATCACGCCAAATAATGCAGCTCAAAAGGCTTCTCCAAAAATACAAAGGGTTCCGCTCCTGCTGCGAGATCACCAACATTTCGACAAGTATTTTAAACCAAGGATAGTTGCAATCGGTCCCATCCATCATGGTGAGCCAAAATACAAGCCAGCAGAGGCGTACAAGCTTAGAATGGCAAACCACTTTGTCCAAGACAGTGGTGCAAAGGATGAGATTTTGTACGACATTGTTGAGAAGAACATCGAGCAACTGAGGAAGTGTTTCGACGAGGAGGTGACCAAGAAGTATGATGATCAGGCCCTCGCCTGGATGCTGTTTGTGGACGGGTGTGCAATATTACAAGCCATATATTATGTAACTACTGAATGCAAAGATTTCAAAATTAAATTTGATCATATGGCCTTTGGGCAGCAGGATTTGCTCTTGTTGGAGAACCAAGTTCCATATAAACTCTTACTTGATTTGATGAATTCCAGCGCAATGAAAGATAGATTGAGGAATTCGATCGATCAATTCATCAAAATGCATAGTATGGGGTTGCACGAGGAAGAAGGGACTACGGAAACGCCGATCCATCTTCTCGATCTCCTCCGGACGAGAATCATAGGCAAAAGCCAAAGTCCTGGCCGCCCCATGAACAAAAACACGGGAGGTAGCTCAGTTGACGTGCAGTCGTATCGCAACGTGCAGGAGCTTAGAGCAGCAGGAATTTACGTGACGCCCAGCAAAACTGGTTCCTTGACGACCATATCCTTTGCTAAAGGATATCCCGGATACCTCTTGCTTTCTCCAATTATTATTGATGACTCAACAGGGCCCAAGTTCTTGAACTTGATAGCCTACGAGATGTGCCCCGATTTCTACAACGACTTCGAGATCGCATCTTACATATCATTCCTTGATTCGCTCATTGATCACGCCAGCGACGTAATGGAGTTGAGGAATGCGGGCATACTCCACAACCTCCTTGGCAGCGACAAAGAAGTGGCTCAACTCTTCAATGAGATTGGCACCGACTTGGTTCCTGACCCCGACGCATATGGGGAAGTCAAAGCTGCCATTCAGAGTCACTACAAAACTCAGTGGAAGACCTGGATTGCTGAAGCCCTCCACGACCATTTCAGAAGCCCCTGGACATTTCTGGCTTTTTCGGCAGCCATTGTAGTACTGGGTCTAACCTTCATACAGACCTGGTTCTCATTCAAAGACGACAGAAGTAATTCCCGAGGCCGAGTTCGGCGCTAGTTACTGTAAACCACTCGTGACTTCACACTCGGTACATGTATATATATATATATAGCTCATCGAAAGTACTAGTTACATCGATGATCCTGGCCGACGATGATCATGCATGTACGTCGTTTGCTTTGCAGGAGGTACGTGTAACTTACTCCACAATATATAACTCGGTTGTGAATGTTATTTCAGGTTTCTAATTAATCGACGTACGGAGTGCTTGTGTATTAATTTGATATGTATTAAATTAATATATATGCCCGATTATTAAAAATGAAATTTAAATAAGTCTGTACGGAATTAGGTTTAAATTTGGAACTTTTTCTTCGGCGGCATGTCGCTTACTTTATGATCATTTGTGTAATTCTGAATAAAAAAAACATATCACCGCTTGTAATAATTTGCTTTGCATAAAGATCAAGTCCCAAGCGGGCGTAGGGGCTTGAATCTTTAATTTATATGTATGTTGGGCTTGAATCTTTAATTTATATGTATATTTGTGTTAGCAATATAAATGTATTTCTTAAAAATATAATTATACCAATAAAAAATTATATATATCATATTATAATCCTACTAAGTATGATGTGACAAATTTATTACTATTGAATAATTATTTATTGAATATTTTTTTATTATTTAATAGTTATAAATGAGCCACATCTTACTTAATATGATAAAAATAGAATAAAACTGTGGTGTATAATATTACTCATTATCATAATATAATTTTTATTTTAAAATTTGAAAAAATTGAATTATTTATTATATTTTATGTAGAAATTTAAAAAAAATTATAATGATTAGATAAGATGGTAATTTGTGAAAACAAACAAGGCATAATCTTCCTCATGGCCTATTAATCATCATGTTTAATTAAATGTTACATATATCCACCCCAAACTAGCTAGCTAACTATACATATATATCAGAGAATCTTCACAAATTTTGCCATCAAATTCTGTTTGAGAATGCAATTATTCTTAAACTATTTTACTATTATTTACGAATTATTTACTATTATTCACAAATTATATTTTTATTAATATTCACAAATGATTTTAAATACTCAAAACAACCAAACGGAGACTTTTTGTTTGTAGTATGAACCACCACATTATGTGTGTGTGTATATATTTATATATATTTATGCATGTATTTTCCATCATATGAATTAGTTCTCTGATCAAATATTGATCACTCCAAACTCAAGATGGAAAAGTTTGATTAAAATTCGAATTTGATTTATTTTAGGACCGTTAATGGTGCTGTACGTATGAATAAAAAAGAAACAGCCTGACCTTAGCCTTTAGATCATTTTATCGCTGATTATGAGATAAAGATATAATATGGTAACAAACCATGCATTGTGTCACGTTATCAAGCTTTCTAAATCGTTGGAATTCGCGTAACTCGCATTAGAACTAGATCGTGAGTTTTTTTTTTTAAATTAGAAAGCAGAT
Source organism: Carya illinoinensis (assembly GCF_018687715.1). NCBI lineage: Eukaryota > Viridiplantae > Streptophyta > Magnoliopsida > Fagales > Juglandaceae > Carya > Carya illinoinensis. The sequence continues at coordinate 4,611,572 of NC_056760.1, read as the reverse complement.
GATACGTTAATTTTATTAATAAATTAAAGAGAAAATATATTTACAATCGTGAATTTAATCTTGATATGTTCAAATGAGATCAATATGCAGCCTTGTTTAGAAAAAAAACAAAATGAATAAAAAATATTGATATAGGTGAGCATAAGCCAACATTAAGATTAATAATAAAGATAAATGATATTTATAATCGTAGATTGTATAAATATTATATAATTTTTTTAAAAAAAAGTAAATTAATAGAAATTTATATAAAAAAATTAATTTTTTAATCGTGAACTCTATTTAAAAGAATGATTATACGATATTTATATATTTTACGACTATATATAATATTACTCAAAATGAAAAATAAAAGAGTTAGAGTTTTCAAATCAAGCACAGATATCAGAATATATCGAACCCAAATAGAAAGCGAATAACTCAATAAAGAAAGACAGTACCCATCGGCTAAAAAGGCAAATTACAAGGGGATAGAAAAATTTCAGGATAATTATCAAATCAATATCACGAGATAACAAAATAATCCAATTCAAATTTGGTGTCCTTTATAGATTTGGATTTTTTTTTTCTTAAATCTGGATAGAATTTTATTCATCATATGCAAGTCAAAGCAGTCCTTACAAAATTTCATCAATTTTTTAATTTTATAATATTTTTATTAAATATTTTCTATCGCCTGTCAAAATAAAATAAAATATTTTTAATTAAAATTATTTTATCACTATCTACAAAATTATCATAATTTATTTTCCTCTCATGCTGTTGATGTTTTTTCAAATGGTGGGTTTATGCCCACCGCTGCCGGGAGTCACGGTTAGTTAAATTTTTTTTTTTTCTATATATTACTTTTTAACATATTTAAATATTTTTAAAAATTCAAAAAATTATAATATTATTTTAAAATATTTTCTTAATTATTAAATAAAAAAATAAAATAAAAAATTCGAACAATAACCCAGAGACATAAATTTGAGCGGTTAGAGTATCATTTTCCTTTTTCAAAAATAATTCTGCGTACGAGTCCTAATTAAACAGGTACGAATCTTCTTCATTTGGTTTCTCTCAAAAAAGGGGTACCGGAATCTGCAATTCGTAGACCCTGCAGCCTGCACTTCCTAAGTTCACTGGAGTGGTTGGATCGCGTGGTGGAACCGAAGACTACGTACAATGGAGCTATTTCCTATTCCGTGTGAAACGTACAAGCTAGGGTTTATCGGAGCAGGGAAAATGGCGGAGAGCATCGCCAGAGGAGTGGTGCGATCCGGTGTTTTGCCTCCTTCCCGTATCATTACCTCTCACTCCAACCCCGTCCGCCGCGTCGCCTTCGAGTCCTTCGGCGTCACTCTTCTTCCCCGCAATGAAGACGTATGATTCCCCTCCCCCCTCCGCACTCTCCTTTTCGTTTTTGTCCTTATTTCCCCTAGTTTGAAGGAAAAAAGGAAATTAGTAATGGAGTGCTTCAACTGTGAAGAGAAACCCTTTTCGATGCTAACTGCGAAGCCAATGTAAGGTTTTGCACATTTTTAGGATGTAACAACATTGCAACTAGATAAACAGAGCCTTATGACTTTCTTTTCTTTGAAACTTGGCTTTCCCGCTGAGGCTATTTCTAAGTTCGGTGTGCTTCGTATATGAAATGTTTAATTTTCTATAATTATATCGGTTACTTTTTTGTTTAGTTATTTTAGAGTGGATTTCGATTCGTTTTTCTCTTGGTGACAGGTGATCAAAGGCAGCGATGTGGTCATTTTCTCTTTGAAACCTCAAGTTGGTATAGCCCTCGTGTCCTATACTACGCCCCACTTACAGTTTTGGTTGTTGTGTCTGCGCTTATATTTTATGTTTTTGAAATTTAATTCCCCTATTTTTTAGGTGCTCATTGTGAATGTTTAATTGAAAGTTGTTTCTCCTTTATGTCTCAAGAACTCATCTTCTGGAGAAATATTTGGTTTTTGGGCTGTTTTATTCTTATTTTAATCCAACGCTTGGAAGCATAAGTGCAGAAACCTTTATCTTGTTAATGCGAAGGCTATGCAGTAAAGGATAATGAATATGGGTTTGCTTTTCTTTCTCTCTGTTTTTTTTTTGGTTCTTTGTTTTTAGATCAAATTGTTCCATGGGAGGAAATTCTATTTCTGCTAAGCTCCCGCGCCCTCTTAAATGTTATGAATTTTGAGTGGTGAAGAATATTGAAGGATGAGTTATTGCTTGAGAAAAGTTAGCATACTTGATAAGGCGTTTTTATGAAATTCTTATTAATCGGGTGTTGCTCTTGTATCTCACGTCAAAACCAAATTCTAGACTCTTATGGATAATAATTATTTAGATGCTTTTGTTGTGAGTTTACTTATTGGATAATCAGTTTTCACATTTTTCGTCTGCTTTAGTCAAAGGTGTACTCTCGCAGTTGAAGCCACTGTTAACAAAAAAGAAGCTTCTGGTTTCTGTTGCTGCTGGAGTCAAATTGAAAGATCTGGAGGTTTGTGAAAGTGAACACTTCTTACTCTATGCAAATTTTATCTGGATCGGCTTTTTGAGTCTCAAAATATCCAAACCTATCCATGATAATCAATATGAATTATCTACGAAGAATATTAGAAATAGTCATCCCCTGTCAATGCCAATGTCGTTTTCATCTCTCATATATGACTTACATGGCATTCTCAGTTAGTGAGGCCCAGGATCCTGTATGGCCTTGTCACTGGCCTAATGGTAGAACTACCACCGTAAAAATGTATCTTATCGAGTGAATTAGAAATTGGCCATTTTTTTTTTTTAATTTTTTTACCTCATCTTCATCTTTATAATTATATTTCTAAAATATGGTATCCTGAGGTCGATCTAGGTGGACGTTTGGAACCAGCATCTGTTTTCAGAATATGTTAGATGAATGAGCACAAATGAACAAGGCTGCAATATGAACCTTCTTTCTTAAATTTGGTTTCATTTATTTTCACAAAATATCTGTTCATTCTCCACACTTATGTGTTAGCACACATCCTTTATGCCCTTTGTGTCATACCCTGGGCACTTTAATCCTTGTTTCCAACTTCATATGTACAATAGTGTTTCACTTTTTACTGTATTTTTGAGTCATTGATTTTCAAACTCTACATACTTCATTGAAGCAATCTGTTTCATTAGGAATGTGCTGATCAAAGCCGATTTATAAGGGTAATGCCAAATACTCCTTCAGCTGTAGGCGAGGCAGCATCTGGTATTTTTTTCTCTTCTTTTATGTTGTTTAATTTGTAATTATTATCATCTTGAACATGCAAAATTATCATGTTAAAATCGTACTCATTTTACTGAGTTGTATATTATTTTTCCTCCTGGCTTTTGGTTAGGACTTAGGGTTACTCATCAACCCGCACGCAGGCAACTTTGCTGTGCTCACATATTCCCTTGTTCTTTTGTTACCATTCCCTTAGATATCAAGCAAGAGCCTTGCCTGCTGTAAGTATCATACATAAAAGTAGCAATGCATTCTGTAAGAATCCAATATGTCTAATGAAGGGAATGTGAGTATTCTGTCTTATTCTCAATTACTCTCAATTTGCAGACATTGCTGAGATTTTATTTTCTCTGATTGTTAAGTGTGAATGAATTTTCGGGACGCTGTTCCCGGACACTCGGTGCCAATAAAAAAAAAAAGTGTGAATGAATTTTGTTAGCAAAAGTTTATGAGCTGGAAGTCACTGCAGCTCATCATGATGGGTGCATTTGTGAATGTCACACCTGTTCTTTAAAAATTTGATTTAAAGGAGGGGCATGCATTTGTACTCATTCTTGGTCAGTCAAGAGTATGGAATGTTGTGAGATGAAGGAGATTTAGTGTGCTCTGTGGATTATTATTGTTTCATTTTAGTTAGAAGGCCAAATTCTGCATCGCTTTCAAAAGAGTGTGAGAGCATTACATTCTACTCGTACAAGGTAAATGTCTAACAGTATGAGGCCAAGCAAGCTATGCCTCAGTGCTGTACGTAGCCAATAGTGATCTGGAGTTTAGATTCTAGCATTTGCCTCATTTTTTTAGTAAGGCTCATGCATTTAGATACTCTACATGTGTTTAACGTCTAGTTTTATTATGTATAAAAAAAAGCTATGCATTTCACTCTGTTCAAACTTTTAGTGGCCTTTTGGAATAACTTCCCTAGATATGGACTGCAACTCTTTGCTTTCCATGTGGTTTCAAATTATGTTGGTGTCACATGCATGCTTCAATTTTTTTTTTTTTCCCCAAAAAAAAAGGGAGAAAGAAACGGGAGGATAGTATTCCGAAAGGATGAAAAATTCTGGGAAAGATTTACAACGTCCACAATCACTCATGGTTGTGGTAAAACTAATTTTAGCAAGCTTTGTTTAGGCTGTATATTGTCAACTACAAGCTTACTCTTTAGCCAAATTGTCTACCTATGCAAACTGGGACTCCTCCCAAACCACCCGATTCTCATGGCAATGAGATCTCCCCTTCATTTTATCCTGAATAGTAATAAAGCTAATGATCAAAACTCGTGCCATAACACATTCATTAACTCATTTTAATGAAGGGGATTAGGGGCTGAACATGGATTTCTGGTCATAACAATGTCATTTTCTTCTGTCGCATGTATTTTTCCACTCAAATCTTGTAGTTCTTGTTTGCTTTACCTTTTGCATAAAGTTTGTAAAAAATTAGAACTTCCATCAAAATGGTAAGCTCTCTAATATACTTGAATTACATAGTTATGAGCTTGGGAGGATCTGCAACTGAAGAAGATGCGGACCTAATAGCTCAACTATTTGGATCAATTGGTAAGATATGGAGAGCTGATGAGAAATTGTTCGATGCAGTCACTGGTCTGAGGTATGTGGCATCTGTCATTATATAAGAGAGCACCTTGGCACTCTATTTTTATTTAATGGATTCAACTATTTTTTTTTTATAAGTAATAAGAAACTTTATTGATATAAAGATAGGTGTTAGTCGGGTACACCGGAAATATACATGTGAATGCACCGCTTTAAGAACTAGATTAATGGATTCAACTATTTTATTAAGAAAAGGTTTTTGGGTTCATCAAGCAAGAACAGCATTTGAATTTTTGTTGACTTTTCTTTTACCTATAAAAAAATTATGCATTTGTATCTATAGGGAGATTAGGTAACTACAATTTATTTTAAAATACAACATTTTCCTGGAAATGTTCAGTGGCAGTGGCCCAGCATATATATTCTTAGCAATTGAAGCTTTGGCTGATGGAGGTGTGGCTGCTGGTCTACCACGAGAACTTGCACTGGGTCTTGCTTCTCAAACTGTTAGTCCTTCGCTTCTGTTTTTTTATTTTTTTATTTTTTATTTTTCACAAAAGGAAATCACTTATTTATGTAATTTGGTGATCTTTAATTTTACAGGAACTAGGATTTTATTGCTCTCTGGGAATTTAAATAATAGTACTTTCGTGTAACTTAATTATGAAAACTCTTAACTGGAAGTCAAGACTACTATAGCATCAGTCTGCCAGAAATTAACTTGTATTATTAGCTGCAGAAGAGTAAAACTTGTCAAAAAAAGATTTGATCATTGAGATTGCAGATTTTTGTTCAAATTACTATTTTTAAGACAGTATTTGGAATATTACCTGCATTCATGTAAAATACATGATACTAGTTGTTGGACTGAACTACAATTTGGATTGGTTGATACCATTAAGTAGGTACCGTGCAAAATAAATGATGTGTAAAAAAAGAGGAGTTTCATAGCATGAATTTCTTTAGGTTCAGAATAGAAGTATTTAACGTGCTCAGGAGAAATACCTTTCATGTCTTTCACTGTTGCTACTCTTTACATCACGCATTACTTGTTCAAATAATCAAATTAAAGAATTTCTTATTTGTTTATTATTTATTTTTATTTTTGGAGGTGGAGAGACTAGCAAGGGGAAGGCCCAGAGTAGTTAGAAGTAGACTTGCTGCCTCCTTCTAAATGTCAGCCATATCATCGAGCAAGTGAATTCCATTTTTCGTTTGCAGGTATTGGGAGCAGCATCTATGGCCACCAAAACTGGGAAGCATCCAGGTCAGCTCAAAGATGATGTTGCATCACCTGGTGGGACAACCATTGCTGGCATTCATGAGCTGGAGAAAGGTGGTTTCCGTGGAACTTTGATGAATGCAGTTATTGCCGCTTCAAAGCGCAGCAAAGAACTTTCCCGAAGTTAGTTATATGCATTTCTTTCACAACACTGGTAAATGGTGATGCCGGTATGGCGTAGGAGTTTGCAATTATGTTTTGTCATTTTTGTTGAGTATTTTCTAGGTGCACTCTTAGTCATTCTTCAACTTTATTCTTAGAAGAAATTACTTGGTTTAATAAGAAATCAATACCAATTTATAATAAAATTTGAACTTTTGCATGACTAGGAAAAGAAAAAGGGAAATTGAAAGGCCAAGTGATTAACTGAGCATCTGTTGAACAACTTTGCCCCCTTTTTCTGTACGGTATTTGATGAACTGCTTCAGTCACCAGTGGACTTGATGGTAAAAATGAAAGAATTAAATTTGAATGAAGCGATGCAATAAATTAACTGGAATCACGGAAATTATAACGGAAATTGTGGAGAATTTGAACCGAGTCTGGGTTTCTCTTCACCAGCCCGGCCTGCCAACCAGCCAGCCAGCGAAGCAGGTATTAATAGGATCTTTCCTAATTTCTAGGCCAATCTGGTGTTTATTTCCAATGAACAATTTGAATCAATAGCCAGCTAAATTTAATTCACTTCACGAGCTTCAATAGCCAGCTAAATTTAATTCACTTCACGAGCTTGTGTGGAGTAAAGTGAATCCTGTATTGCCCAAGTGTCAAGCGATACCAAGCTTGACATGCCACTAAAGTTCAATATGCCACATTCCCCCAGATCCATAGAAAGGTTACGTCAGTCATACAACTGAATCAACCGTAGCACGATTTAAACCCGACAACAAGGACGGATGGAGGCACTGTATTCGTAGAAAAAACAGAAAAATATAGAGCAATGGCTGAGATTACGATAGGCACACAGGATTCATCTTCTCGTAATGGGTGGTTCGAGCGCATGACAAGGAGCTATCAGATTCAGAACAAGTCTGAAAGCAACCGACCCAAGATACAGAATGTGCCGCAGATGCTTAGTCTGATCGAGTCAAATAAGAAATGCTATGATCCGTTGGTGGTTTCCATTGGTCCTTACCACCATGGGAAACCTGAGCTGAGTGTGGTAGAGAAGCATAAGTTTTTATTGACAAAGAAGTATCTCGCCGGGACTGGATCAAATTTTGAGGATGTGTACAACAAAGTAGCCGAGGTGACTAAAGAGGCAAGAGAATGCTATGAGGGGGACTTGAAACGAGAGATTAGAAAGGATGATGAGAGACAAGAGATTAGCGACGAGGAATTCACTCTAATGATGTGTCTTGATGCTTGCTTCATTCTGCAGTTCATGTATTGCACGGTGAAGCAGATGCGCGGGGATTTGGGAATGAAAAGAGACGTCATGGCGTTCGTGCAACGGGATCTGCTATTGCTTGAGAACCAACTCCCTTATCTAGTCCTCAAGAAGTTGATCATGACGTTTAAGTTCAATGACGGTACTGATGAAGGGGAGAGCATCATCCACAAGTTCATCGAAATGACTCAGGTCACATCTCCCCATCGAGTCGTTTCGTTCAAGGAAATACTTTGTAAGTATATTTCTTCTACAATTTGTAGCGGATCAACTGTCCAGAAAGTGTCTGTGAAGAGAGAGACTGAAGAACCTGTTCATCTTCTTCAAATCTTTCGTGAAAAACTCATCGATGCAAATGCAACAGAAGATGAAAAATCTAGTTCAATACGCACATGTTTTGGAATATTCAAGAATAATAGACAGGGTGATGAAAAACCTGCACCAAGCAGTGGCTGGTGCTCCTATCGTTCAGCCAGTGAGCTTAAATCAGTGGGAATACATTTCAAGCCTGGTAAAACTCGAAGCTTTAAAGATGTGAGCTTTAAATCAACCTTCCTGGGTGGACAACTCACACTTCCTCAAATAACCGTAGACGACTCCACTAAGTCGCTACTGTTGAACATGGTAGCATATGAAACATGCCCTGATTCCCCTAATGACTCTGGAGTCACTTCTTATGTTTGTCTTATGGATACACTCATTGATACGGTTGAAGACGTGAAGGTGCTGCGATCCAACAGCGTGCTTCTTAATGTTCTGGGCAGTGACCAACAGGTGGCCGACCTCTTCAATGGAATAGCCAATGATTTGGTGCCTAATCCCGATACTTATTCTCAAGTTAAAGCTCTCATGGAAAAACATTACAAGAATAGAGTCAACATTTGGATTGCTGATTGGCTGCATACGCATTTTAGAAGCCCTTGGGCCATTCTGGCATTCGTTGCTGCAGTTTCTGCCATTACCCTTAGTTGCCTGCAAACATACTATGCAGCCAATCCACCGAATGGTTCGTGTTGATCAGAATGCTGCAGACGGTGGTGGCCGGTTGGGCCATGTCCCTACCCTGTACGTGAGTTGTTTTGTGTGTTTTGTTTAATTTCTCCCTTTTTTGAGCAAGAAGGTGAAAGTATTTGTCATGTAACAAAATTGTAGATTGTTTGCACAATGTTTTGGTATGTGGACACAAATAACAATATGTGGTTTTGGCACCATATCTATTATCTACATGCGGTTGTATTAATCATATGTGTGTATAAGCTTCTCTTTCATGTATACAAATGGGTATTATGGTTGTACGTGTTCCATTATCTTTGCATCTTCTCGTTGATAAATTTATGAATGGGTGCTTGCAAGTTGAATGGCAATTTGAGAGGAGCTTCTCTATTTTTCCCTATATAATAACACAACTAATTAAGTTAAAACTGTGCATTTTAAAAAGTGTTTTGGTTTTCTTGACACCGTACGTGTTTTATGCACAAAACATTTAAGAATAATGTTATTTAAAGACTTTTGCATCATTCATCATAGTATAATTTGATTTATAAAATTTAAATTTTAAAATAAACCCTCCATTAGTTAAAGATACTGCCGTTGTTGATTTATGCCTTTATATCATTGCAAATGGCGTGCCTTGGCCCCACCGTACAAGCATTCTTGGTCAAGCTTTTCCTTTATTTTCCCTTAAAAAGGGAAACAATATATGTAAAGGAGAGATTTGACTGATACGTATACCCACGGAAAGGTGGCTGGTGTTTTTTTTTTTTTTTTGCCAATAATCATGCATCTTCTGTGATGTGACTATATTTTTACGAGAAATTAAATTCTTGAAGATCATTTCGTCTGTTTATCTAAAAATATTTTATTCTATTTTATTTCATCACGATAATTTTTATAAATTTTTTTATAAAATATAATAAATAATTTAATTTTTTCAAATCTCAAAACAATATTAATATTAAAAAATTATATTATAATAATATTTTATTCAATTTAAAAAAAATATCTCATTTCATCTATGTAACCAAATGAAATAATTAGTAGGATATAATCAGCCATGTAAACTTTACATGAAACATGACTGCTTCAAAAGGGTGGCTATCAAATATAAGTATATTAGTATACATGAATTTTATTTTTAAGCATTTTTAACTATTAAAAAAAATAAAAATATACACATATAAATTCACTAATAATCATTTCTTTAACCATTAAGAAAAAATAAAAAAAATAAAAATATATGAATGGACACATTTAATGGTCATATTTGATAATCATATTATTATTTTCCTTCAAAATTTGATAGATAATAATACCTTTACATCTCATTTACTACTACTTTACTACTCTGATATTTTTTTTTTCTTTTGCTTTTTAAATCTGAATTATTTGCTATGGGAAGTAGTTGTTACGAGAACTTCAACATTCGGGTAGTAAACTTTATACGTAGTGGGCAGTCATGGAATCTTAATTTATGTTAGGGCTTTATTAATCTCCCAAGTCAGGTATCCAATTTGGATAATCATACCTTTACATCTCATTTATTACTATTCTCTTTTTCCTTTTTCTATTTGAATTTAGATTAATATTTTCAGAATATGACGTTCTTGTATAATTTAAAAGAAAAAAATCAATAAACTAACGTAATCATATAATTTAATTAAAAATAAATTCAATTTAATAAAACTTTACGCTTTTTGGATAAAGCCATCATTATGCAAATTGGATACCTGACTTGGGAGATTAATAAAGCTCAACATAAATTAAGATTCCATGGCTGCTCGGTACTATAAAGTTTACTACCGGAATGTTGAATTTCTCATAACAACTACTTCCCATAGCAAATAATTCACTTGTTTGCCAGAATGAGTGCTAAAGATCAAATAATTATACCCATTGAATCTCCGAGGAAGAGGACAACAGATCCTCATGATGAAACAAGCGGAAGCCGTGTCAATGTCCTTGACGAGTTAAAGAAGAGCAAGTTAAAGGAATTTTCGAATTTAAATAAAGCCGAGGTAACTAGTCCCAAAATACAGGAGGTTCCATTGTTGCTGAAAGATCACAAGAATTTCGAGAAGTATGTTAAGCCAAGGGTGCTCACTCGGTCCTATCCATTATGGTGAGGATCAGTACAAGTTTGGAGAGGAATTAAAGCTCAGATTAGCGAAAAAATTCGTCGAGGAAAGTGGAAAGAGCGCTGAGGATTTTTGCGACATGATTGCAAAGAAGATCGTGCAACTAAAGGAGTGCTTCGATGAGAAGGTGATCCACCGTTATGACAACGTCACCCTCGCCTGGATGCTATTCGTGGATGGGTGTGCGACATTACAATTCATTTACTGTGCAAAAAAAGGGGAATTCAAGGAACTGAATATTAAGAACGATCAAGTGGCCTTTGGGCAACAGGATCTGTTCTTGTTGGAGAACCAACTTCCTTATCAACTCCTCGAGGAATTAATGATTTTGAGCACGAATAAAGAGTTGGCGGCGTCTATCAAAAGTTTCATCGATTCGAATAATATGATACATGGTCACAATGAAGCTGGTGAGAATGAACCCCCCATCCATCTTCTCGATCTCCTGCGGACAAGCCTTCTAGACGGTTCCATGCCATCTGGTCAAGATGGCAATAATAAGCATGAGTCGTATCGCAACGTGCAGGAACTTAGAGCAGCAGGGATCCGTTTAAAGCCTAGCAAAACTGGTTTATTGAGAAACGTATCTTTTAGTAAACGGTGCAATTTCTTCCCCGGATACCTTCAGCTTCCTCCCATAAGAGTTGATGACTCAACAGGTCCCAAGTTCTTCAACTTGATAGCCTACGAGATGTGTCCGGATTTCAAAAATGACTTTGGGATCAGCTCTTACATATCCTTGCTTGATTCACTCATTGATCATCCCGACGACGTTAAGGAGCTGAGAAAAGCGCACATACTCCACAACCTCCTGGGCAACGACGAAGAAGTGGCTCAACTCTTCAATGAGATAGGCACCGACTTGGTGCCAGATCAAGCTACATATGCCAACGTCAGAAAGCAGATTCAGAATTACTACGATACTAAGTGGAAGACCTGGATTGCTGAAGCCATTCACGACCATTTCAGCAGCCCCTGGACGTTTCTGGCTTTCTTAGCCGCAGTAACAGGACTTGGTCTAACTGCTATACAGACTTGGTACACAGTTCCATGGTGGTAACTCCCCAACTGGAGTTCTGCACTCCTCGTGAGTGCAAATATATAGGTCCTCTCAGGTACATTCTCGACCCATGGAAAGCTGTAAGTCGGTCTACAAAGAATTCGGAGTGTGTTTATGATATGTCTTAATTGATGTGATGTGTGCGATTTATGATGTCTTAATTGATGTGATGTGTGTGAAACTAACGTATGTGCCAGATTTTAAATGTGAGGTTTAAATAAAAGTGAATGTGGTGGGAGTACTTCTGTCTCTCTAGTGCAGCGTCATTAGATTGCAAATGGATGAATTTTCACCAGAGGTGCCAGTTTCAAAAGCATAAATAGTCCAACCAAGATACCCACAAGATTTTGACTCTGCATCATAAATGAATTCCCACATGTGCATGGACTATTTGATGTATTATAAATTAGATGTTTCAGTCACTTCTATCTTGCGAAGAAAGAGAGAAATCATTCACAAAAACGACTGCTTTCATCCTCATTTGCGAATCTCTCCATGCATCCCAAGCCTATATCAGCCTAACAGCAAGCCGTATTTCCCATACTCTCATTACCTGACACATGCTAAACCTACTCAATTACGAAATTTTCTTAATCTAAGTTATGATGCCCAGCCTTTCTTGTCTATAGCCCACTCTCCTAAGAAACGGACTCTGGTCATCTTCCTATCTTGTTGGGAAAAAGATTATTGAAGATGAAGTTCTTCTATGTTGGTAAAAGCAGTCACGTTTAATAACTTGATGACATTGCTGTCACTAAAATAATCTGAAAGGTTTCAAACAGCACAACAGTCCTTTTATTCTTATCAAGCCAGATGAGTAGCCAAAAGACAAATGAATATAGCCTCTAATGCTGTACATGAACATATTAAATATAAACATATTTGCCTGAGTGTATGGATACATTAAAAAATAAATAGACATCCCAGACTTTTGAGAACTCCTTTCTCACAAAGAATCACCACTCCAGGAAGAAATGCATGTAATGAGTAATTGCATGGCAATTATTCCACATGGATTTATCGTATACAAAATTATTAGCAACAGTAAGTAAAACTTCAAGTAGTGGCTATGTCAAAACAATAAGCATAAAACACACGGGTATCCAATTCCTAGTCAACTTAATTTCTGTCTTGTATCAAGTTGTTGATCATGTTTACCAAAGGAACAGTTCCCTTTCCCATAATCTCTATTCTAGAAGTATTAGAAGCATGAGAGAACAGGGAAAGCCCAAAATATATAAGCTCAGGAAGAAACAGTCGAGATGACAAGAATCCATGCCAATAGCGAGGTTCTAGATCAAAAAAAGCATCAAAAAACCTCCTTGTACCTGGTAAGTCGAGCTTTAAAAGAATATCCATACCAAAACAGAAGAACTCCCTCTGTCTCCTCCTCTCTATGGGCCATAAGTCTTTCCAAACTTCTGAAGACAATTCATTGCATGAAAAGTTTCTATCAGAACCAAGGTATCGAACTATGGAATTTGCAACAATTGGAGCTGCTGCTAGAGTCCTTGCTACCATATAACCAGTTGAGGGGTGCACCATCCCGGCAGTACCACCAATTCCAACAACTCTTTGAGGGAGCACTGGAAGGGGCCCACCCATCGGAATGACACAATGCTCATCTTCCTCAATGCTTTTCACTTTTATGCCCAGGTACCTCAATCTTGCCACCATTCTTTCTTGGATATCTTTCATTGGCATTCCAGGTCGAGCTACCAGGGAAGTTTCTTCAAGAAATATCCTGTTGGCCGAAAAGGGCATTGCATATAGGAAGGTGGGGATCTTACTGTTTCCCTCTTTAAGCTTTATATCATTGTTCAGATGTGAATCTCTCCAGTCCATAAAAACCATTTTATCCACATCAAACGGGTGTTCTTCAACCTCAGCTAAAATCCCATAAGCCACTTGGTATCCAGGATTATAGGGCTTATCATACTGAACAAGGCATCTCGAAAAGCCAGTGGCATCAAGAACCACAGCAGCCTGAACTGTGACACCATCATTGCAAATCAACAAAGACTTGGACTCCTCGTGGATAACCTTGATAACTTTAGCTTGGTGAAACTTGACACCATTTAATATGCATTTTTGCAGCATTTTTGACTTCAGCTGCTTCCTATTAACCCTTCCATAAGGTCTGCCAAGGTCTTTCTTTGATTGATCATCAATGAACACAACAGCACCAGACCAGGTAGTATCAAGACAATCAAGCAAGTCCATGGCCTCAAATTCATCCACCCAAACACCATAATTATTGGGCCAAATTAATTTAGGAGATGGGTCAATCGCACAAACTGAAAGCCCTGCCTCAGAGACTTGCTGCGCAACAGCCAGACCTGCAGGACCACCTCCCACAACTGCTAAGTCCACCACAAGACCCTTTGATGGGTCATACATAGGAAGCTCAAAATCAAGATTCTCCTTCTTAGTTTCTGGAACAAGCTCCAAAAGAGCACCGGTACTAGCCTTTACAAAACCATTTCTAACCAGTTTGAGATGAGACTTCTTGGGACCAAATCTAAACTCCTGGTTTTGAAGTTTTGAAGAGCTTGAATTACTCATTTTTTCAGGAAACCCAAGAAGTGGGTGCAAAAATCCAAGCTTGTTAGGTGTTTTGAGTAACGTATCCATGTAACTAAAATATGGGTTTCAGATATCTGCCTAAAATCTTGATTTGGTCACCACAAAATCCAGAAAGGCGATATGAGTCCGAGCAATACCTCCAATTCAAATTCTCAACTCCCGAAGCCACACAATTACGAGTTAGTCTAAACTGAAACTCAGAGTATCATCAACTGGCGGCAAGAACTCGAGCATAAAAAACAGGAAAACTGAGAAACTGAAACGAGTTCAAAAACTTTTCAGAAGAATCAACGAATTCCCATACAAAGCACAAGATGTTCTACAAAGAAATACTAGAACTGAAAGCAATTCACGGATGCAATAGATACTGATGATGACTTACCCCGAATTAGAGAGAGATAGAGAAAGAGAGAGAGAGAGAGAAGCATTTTGGAAGCCCAACTATCCGAAGCAAAGGTGCTCTCCGAGAGATTTGGTAATGGTAAAGCATGTGTGGCCTGTCCTCGCCGACAAACGTAGGTGGGTCTACCGTGATAACAATTTGAGGCCATTTTCCAACTAAAACTTAGGGGATTTTGATCTGCTTGTCGTTTGCTCCTGAACTTCCTGATTAATCAATCCCTCAACATTAAAGTAATTCCCAATTAATAGGATTTTCATCTCTCTCCTCCTTCTTAGTTCTTTCCGCCTTCTGTTCCAGAGTTTTCATGTTTTTTATTTTTTGGATTACATTCTTTTGACTGGGAAGTTTGACAATTTTTGTTAGTCTCACGTAAAATTCAACTATTTTATCTCATTTTATATAATTATTTAATTTTTTTTAAATTTTCATAAAAAAATTATAAATAATTTAATTTTTAAATTTTAAAATAAAAATTATATTATAATAATATTTTATTTTATTTTTAATAATATTTTTTTTAAATTCTCATATAAAATATTATAAATAATTTAATTTTTTTAATTTAAAAATAAAAAAATTATAATTTAATAATATTTTATTTAATTTTTAATAAAACAATTTAAACTGCCTAACAAAACAAGTCAATTTTTTTCAATCATGGGTTTGGAGCTATTCGCCTCGTATTCTTCAAAAACTTTTTTTTTGTCAAAAGAAATGAAAAAAGTATATATAAATTAATTTCTAAAAAATATAATTTCTATAGATCACTTATTTTATTAAATTTTAATAAAACCATATCGAAAATATTTTTCAATCAAAATATATTTTTAATAAATTAGATCACTCTCACAAAATAACACGAAAACTAATCTCTGTAATTTTATTTTAAATGACAGATATATATTTTAAAAAAATAAAAATAAAAATTCGTACAAACAACATAGGCAATAACCTTATCTCAATTATTGAGGGTATATATGCTCATGAAGCTTGCGATCATAGGATGTGGTGAAGTACACACGACTATCTTGACCGTTGCTTGTTTCCGCCAATCAAAAGCGTCCATCTTGTTCCACGCACCACCCCCATCCCCGTCCAACTTTCCACCAGGCGAAAAGAGGAATAGAAAACCGAACCAAAGAGCGAGAAAGTGTGAGAAAACAGAGATGGCAGCCTCATCGGACGAATTCTCGGTGGTGGTGCTGGCCTCGGATCTGGGCATAGACGCCCGTCCCTTCTTGTCTCACCAAGAAGGAGAAGAGGAGCAAGAGAACTGGCACGATTGCTCTCAGTATCTCTCTCCCGACGAAGACTTCTCCGATCTTGATCTCCTCCAGTTCTTTCGCCTCCAAGGCTCCGACAAGCATGGGAACCGAATTTATCGTATTGTCGGAAAGTACTTTCCCGGTAAACAAACTGACCAGCATCTCTCTCGCTTGTTGCTTCGTCTTGACTTTTTAAAGTCATTTGGTTTTTTCTGTACGATATTAAATTATTATTGGCTTTCTTTAGTGATTTTTATTATTTTGAGCTATTTGGAAATTGGATTTGGTTCTTTCTGAAATAACATCGGTATTGTTATTTTTCCTCTGTGGTCTAAATTGAGCTTTGAGTATTATCATCAACAATTTTAGCTGTTCTGGCATCCGGGTTAAGTTGGTTTTGATTATCAACAATTTAAGCTGCTTTTGCACATAGGTTTTGTTGGTTTTGATATGGTTTAATTTTTTTTCGTGGTGTAATGGAAAATAGTTTTGCTTTCGGTTAAGCTATGATTAATTAGTAAAAGCAAATTAACCGACTTTAAGTGGTGTTTGCGGAAGGTCACTAAATGTGATTTGAACCCTTTTCTTTTACTTCACATATTTTATTATCTGCTTCATGTTCCCGAAGTGCAAACAATATTTTTGCGTAATTTTAATATTGATCGTTTCTAAAAGTGTCGTCATAGCATATGGAGACGGATGAACATTATGAGCTTATGGGAAACATATATATTTGTGAAGGATTTGAGAAAGCACCTAGTATTTGTGACATTGGAAAATTTTCCATGTAATGGTTTGATATGTTAATGGCAGAAGCTGGTACCTGAATTCGTACTTTTTTTACTCTTTCATGGAAACAACTATTATTGTTTTGCAATATTAAGAATACAAGTCAACTGAAAAATTCCAAACAACTTGGGGTATCTGTACTAAGTCCTTATTTTTACTTTTGGCCAGTGTACCTGGGCTATGCCCATCCTTATTTCAATAAAATAACCTATTACCTATTAAAAAAAAAAAAAACTTTTGGCCAGTCTGTTTCCTATATATTCTTGTAGCTTCTTCACCTGGAACTCAATTGACCTTCCTCACTGTTGCAGTCTATGTTCTTGATGATATATGGCACCTTTTTTTCCCAATTCATATTACCTCCCCCTTCTTCGAAGTGATGTTCTTATTCAACAGTTTCTACTGATGTTATTATTCAACAATTTCTCGTGTCATTCAACAATTTCACGTGTCAGCGCTTACTTTTCTCGTATTTTTTTTTTTCCTACAGTTTTGAATACTCAACATATGGTTGTCCTTGGGGTCATGTAGATAATCCATTAACTTGGTTGCTTTCCCATTTTATAAAACAGTCTGGATGCAAATTTTCTTTTTATCCTTCCTGTCTAATCATATTAGCTGCAACCTCTTTGACTCCTGACACATGGTGGTTGGAGGAACTGGCACTTCTTCATATCTAGTGGTTATCAGTGATTACTTTCCTCACATTTGTACAATTTATTCCTATGTAGCTTTAGTTTTTATACATCCACTCTAATTTTATCAGCTAAATTAATTTGTCGATAAATATGGACATAATTGAAGTATTATTTGATGTTTCGGTGGTGGTGTACATTTGTTCATTGAAAAGAAAATCACGTGATATGGTTCTTTGTGCTTGAAATCAATTGTATTTCGAATGATGCAAGTGAGGATCTTCTCTTTCTTTTAGTGTAAACTAAAATGTCTCTTATTTCAGTAATTTTTTGTTCCTGGTATTGGTTATTCTTTATTTTGATACACTTATGAGCTACCGCTTTCATTTATGATATACAGCTCCAGTTGTGAGTGGGGAGCGACTGAAGAAGTACATTTTCCACAAAATATGCAGTGAATTGTCAGAAGGGCCGTTTTGCATTGTTTACCTGCATAGCACCGTGCAGAAGGAGGACAACTCCCCTGGAATAACCATCTTGAGGTGGATTTATGAAGAACTTCCATCAGATATCAAGGACAGGCTTCAAGCTCTTTACTTTGTTCACCCTGGGCTTCGTTCGAGGCTTGTCTTTGCCACTCTTGGCCGATTATTCCTAAGTGGAGAGTAAGTATTTTGTTTTATTCTTGAAAAGTTTAAAATTACTTACCAAAAATAATACCATGAAATTATAAATCATGTTTCAGAATACAACCTTATTTTACAAGTTATAAGAATAAGTTTGACCATGCTATTCAAAGATTCCTGCATTGCACTCAAGTTCTCAGTAGGATGTGTTTTAAATGACTAGGAATAGGGACTCCTGATCACCATTATTCTTAAGTATGCAACATGCTTTATTTTTTATGTGACCATTCTAGATTTACAAGTTGCCCAGGCATCAGTGTTGCCATGGCCATACATTTTTTGATCGGTAAACAAGATTTTATTGATCAAAAGAATAGGCAAAAGCCCAAGAAAGGCAAGATTTTATTGCCATGGTCATACATATAGTAGCTAGCCAGGCATCATGCTAAAGATTGTAAATGTAAATGAAGTATGTTCCAAGATAGATATTTTTTTCCTCCTTATCCGTATAAAGTCTCTGAAATTTATGCATTACCTTAATGCAAATACTTCTGTTCAATTTTTTTATGCACTCAGATCAAAGAACTGTAAGTTATACAATGTATCCAATGCAATTTAGTAGAGAACAAGAGTCCTGGAAAGTTGGGTAGGCTGCAATTAGTAACAATAAGATATGGAAAGTTAGTAATTGTGGAGGACATATGCCCTGGCTTGGCCATTAGAAATATTGTGGCCACTAGAGTTCATTAGAAATATTTGACCTTTTCGAACTCTGTCTGTAACTGACTGTAGGCTTGAGAAACAAAGAGAATGTGTATGAACGATATATCGAGCAACAAGAAGAAGGAAAAGGAACTCCTGCACATAGTTGGTTTAAAAAGGCGCCTTAAGGCATAGACTCAAATTTTAGCATGTAGTCAGGCCATGAATATGTTTCTGATTGGTAGTTTAACATGAGAATAGTGCACAAATTATTCTAGACTTTTCAATTACTACTATGTGATTGGTGATTTATTTATGATGATTTAACGTTTGTTTTGTTTGAAATTCTCTATTCTTCTTGTAGCTTATATTGGAAAATCAAGTACGTAAGTCGCCTGCAGTACCTTTGGGATGATATAAAGAAGGGAGAGGTTGAGATTCCTGATTTTGTGAAAGAGCACGATGATGTACTCGAGCATAGACCACTAACAGACTATGGCATTGAACCAGACTCTTTACACTTGAGTGAAGTGCCTTCCACGGCCTACTCATTTGGGAGGTATGAAGAGAGATGGCAATCAAGGGAGTATATGTCGTAGCTTAGCTGTTGGTGCAGGGTCGAGTTGTTGCTAATTTTATATACATATGCAAGCTATCTGTACAGTATCATCTTTATGTTGTATGGTGCACCTCGGACAAAATTTGCCATCCAAATAAATAGCTAGAAATTTCCCACCTGCTTGAGACGGATTATCGGGAAAACCCAAGCTTCCCATATTGTAACCCAAATTACAGGTGGACTCTTTACAGTTTTATGGAGAAACTTGACGATTCAGACGATGAAACTTTCTACTCAGCCGAGGAAGAACCTGGACTAGAGGTTGAAGAGCCTAGGATCCTTGTAGCATAATTACGTTGTTGAAGGGATTTTTCTGTTCTCAGTGTTCTTGGGACAGTTGTACCTAGAAAACTAGCTATATTAATGCTTTTGGTAATGGCAGAGATTTTAGGAATTAGAAAAACTCTATTCATTATCCTCACACCACATACATACTACTACACATAATTTTTTAATTTTTATCTCTTATTAAATGTATAGTATATGAATGAATGATGAGTAGAAAAATTCAATTAGTTTAGAAAGAATGTAATTAAAAAATATTTTGAAAAAATTTTAAAAAATAAAAAGTAAGTGTGGTGTGGAAAAATGATGAGTAGCAAAGTTTATTTTTATATATTTTTTTTCTTCAATGAGTATATGGTATAGAAATATTGAGTAGATAGGTGAGAAAGATAGATCGAAGCCCAAACCCAGCTGAATTGTGGGTAACAGAAATAAAGGGGCCTTCCAACTGGCCCAAACATGCATCATTCCCGTATTTATTCAAATCAGTTTTGTGTCGGTGAAAACGTGTAACGCCTACAGTTAGGTTTGAATTAAAAAAATACTTTGTCATTTTATTATTATAATTTTTTTAAATTTTATATAAAATATAATAAATAATTCAATTTTCTCAAATTATAAAATAAGAATAATATTAAAATATAATATTTTATTCAATTTCCATCCCATTTCAAGATGTCATAATGGGAAGAAATTCAGAATTGCTAAAAAAATGCTCATTTGGATGCGTACATGCTACCTCATTCTGAGTTTAAATTTTTCATGACGATGTATCAGAAACTGCTTACCTTGAGCTTACCTGGTAAGGTTGATAAGTATTTAAGAAGTCATGACAAAATGAAGAACGTATTCAAATGATATTTATTTTTTGTTGCTTGGCTTGGAAAAAGAGTATGTGGTAAGATTTTTGTTCAAGCTCTGCTCTGCTCTGCTCGTTTAATTATGCATTCAGACAAGCCAATCACTATCTGAACTAGAGTAGCTTAGATCATTTTCCAGCTCTGTTGGTTCATCTCTTATGAAAGATATTTACCTAAACCTATTGTATTTTTAACTCATAAATGAGAAATTAATTCTCATTTTTTTTTCTTTATTGTTATTGACATGTTTGCATTGTTATTGTGTTGACTATTAGTTACCTGCAGAAAATTTTAAACTAGATCTCCAGACCGCTATGAACCAGACAATAAATGAGCTATCACTTATACAGTTGAGAGATAAATTAATTACTTGCCCTGGATCCTCTCAACAAAGACCTTGTTGAGTAGCTCATCAATCTGATTTTTTACAGGATTTTGTACTGATTTAACCTTGGCGGATTGACAGTCAGATAAGTGTTACATTACAAGCATTTGCTTCTTCGTTTTTTTATCATATAAACACTCACACGAGGGTTCCGTATGACAAAGAAGAGTTAGCTTGCGGCTCTCCAAGCAAGATTGAGGAAGCGTTTTCCTTTGGGACGCGCACAACAAAGCTGAAGGGAATTGGACCCTAACAGGATCCTTTCTAATAACAAATTAAACTGGAGAAGGAAGCAAGCTGTTCCCATTATCAGAAACCATCTGAGAATTAGCATCTTCGTTGGTTAGTCACAGTTATTTTATAATTCCATTGCATGGAGTTTTTCTTTCTTTTGTCTACTCATCGATGCGAGGATCTTGAGCACACATTTTAAAAATTAAAAAAATACATCAATATATTTAAAATCACTTCTTTAATCATTAAGTAAAAAAATTAAAATGACAAGCGATACACTTGAGCGATACTACACATCGGGTGGCAAAGTAGTGTTTCTCTTTAATAAATTGTTTGGCTACTTTCGGTAAGTATTGTTTTAAGAAATTATAAGTTGCAACGTTCGAATCTATTGTGGAGGGAGCAATAACAATAACTCTTGTGAACGGGGTGTGGTCTTGTCGATCTGCTGTACTACGGCCTTTTCCAATTTGAGGGTTTGCCCAAATCTCTCGAAGTACTCATTCTTTAATTTGTGCCAGAAAAGGGGTCGAGTGGTCCATATGAGAATCGTGACTATGAGAGAGCCAGCTGATTTGGATGCATCACCATCTTATACTCTTATCTTCTATGTTATTTTGGAATTAATTAAATTAATTAATGGCTGCGCGCGTTTGTAAATTAATGTAAAATAGGACCCCCGGCCCCCAAGAGTGGATCTCAACAATTGGATTTCAAATGCATATAAAGCATTCCTAAATCATCTTTGGCAGCCCAAATTTATACCATTCGACTTATAATTGTTCTAGTCCAAGCAACCAACTGATCCCCTCATTAGCCTCCGTACAAATTACTCGGAGTTTCCATCCCCAATACCTCTCACACTTCCTTCTGAATCTACTACTTCTATTTGTCAAATGATGCCTTTAATTTTTTCAGGAGTAATATATATAATATGGCCCATTTACTACACACTTTTGGGGCTTGGTCGAATTTCACGATTCAGAAAAATTAGAAAATCTTCATTAATTTATGGAAATGTTAAAAGGAAATCATGTAATCGGAAGAATTTGCTGTGGTGATGAACATCAAGTAGTAGAATTATGATACTATGCTGGTCATAATTGATATATGTATTACAACATGATACTAGCTCGCACAGAGAATAGGTGTACTAGACTAGATGGAAATCCACCGATCGACAGCAAACGAACCCAAGAAGGACTAACAAAAAGGGGGAAAGATCGATGATGGTATACATACAGCTGTAAACAATCCCTAATTAGACGAGATAAAATCTCAAAAGTTGATAAGCCTATTCCGAGCCCTATCGTTTTCAAGATGATGGATTAGAAGCATGCTTCGCAAAGCCAACAGCAGCACAAAGCGAACAGGCTGCACCAATAAGAAGTAGGCAAAGGAATTAAAGAACATTAGTTGCATGAAGAGGTAAAGAAAATAGACAACAAAAAGAAACAGCAGGTCGGGCTTCATGTATTCCACTTCCCCTTCCTAATTCTGATCAGAATTCTTCTATCTTTTTCTATGAAATTCAAATATATATATGTAGTCAGGAGAATCAACTTTTTCTTCCTCTTATAAGATTGCTATGAAGGAATTTCATGGCTTACCATCCCTCTATGAAGCCCCTATCTGATCCTTTTTTCTTGTCACGACTGCAGCATTTCTTCTTCTCCGTCGGGGGGTTCTCGGTCGGGTATCCTTTCAATTTGAAAGAACAAACATAAAACAGTGAATTCTATGGTATGCTTTCAGAAGCAATAAGCAAAAGAGACAGGAAGAGAGATTAGGAAATAATAAGTACCTTTAGGTGGAGGCTGGCTTTCCTGTGCATCAGACTTCATTTTGGAAGGGAAACAGAAACAGCAGCTAGCTAGCTAGTCTTGTTCCTTTCAGTCGCTGTCTTGTATTAGTCTTTTACGTAGTGCTGTAATTGTATTCTCCATGCCATAGTATATATACACACTAACCCGTAACCCTACATGGAAATGGGGGAATGGAATATGACAATTGGCAGATAAGGCTTCGATCTTTTTTGGGTCGGCAATAAACAAAAGCACAGTCCGCTCAGCTACATGGTCCAATTCTATATATAATCTTGGTCCTTGCGAACGCGGTATTGAATGCATGCATGTCTGCGTGATCGAGAGTAGAATACCTAGAATTATTATTTAATTTGCTTCATCTTTTGAGCTGAAATGGATGTGGCCGGTTCGGGTACGTACATGACTGATGATCATGACTTGTCTACTTTAGAATTGGATTCCATTTTTTTTTCAAAAGCATAACACATTGGAAGCAAGCAAGCATCATGAGTTTTCCACCTCATACGAATAAAAAGCAAAACCAAAAGCCTATTTCTAAGGCGTGTGATCCCGGAAAGAGTGTCTAAATCCAGCAGACTTGTACATTTGCTTTTGATTTTTTGATTCTTTACTTCGTGAAGATCAAGAGAATATGTGTAGCTGTCGGATGCATGAAAAGCTACTAAAAAAAAAAAAAAAGAGTTTTTGAGAAAGAAAATAAAGAAAGAAAAACCAATAGCGGCTTTGCTTGCTACGTCTTTCTCCACGGAATATATGCTTCGAAGAAAATAAATAAAATTGTCAAAAAAAGCATATAATGAACGCGTTATGTTTGATATCTTTGTCAACTTTTGCATGAAAGCTGATCACAATCAACTGGGATTAGAATATTCTATCAAATTTCTAAATAATAAATTAATTAATACTTTAACAGTTTTTTTTTTGGACCTGCATGAGTTACGATCTGTCGATTAAAAAGCAATTATTGAAGGTGTTTAGATATAATTCGTCCACGTTTTCAAAGTCGGTGTAGAATTAATTGGGTTTTTACACGTTGGATCACAAAGGAACATGGCAAGCATCATCCATCCAGTCAAATAGCTGGCCCACTACATTGCTTCATTCCCAAATTAAGAAGAGCTACTGCTAGTTTAGCTCATTCCATTTGCAAACTAGTACTGCTAGTCAGTACTAGCTGGGCCTGAACGTTACATTGCAAATTCCATTTGCAAAGGAATTTCTATGATATCTATGATATATATATATATATATAAATATAAAACCCGTTACTCGGTAACGTTCAGGCCTCGTCCTCTTGTGACCAGCCAGACCTGTTGGCCCAGATTCGGGTCTTGAGTATCCAAGGTTTTCTTGGAGAGTAATTATTAAAATTATTATTTTTTATTATTATTTTAAGATGAGTACGGTATTTTAATTTTATTGAAAAATATTCATTTGTGACGGACAAAAACCATGGTTGTAAACTGACACTTGGGGAATACAGAAAAAGACCATAATCCAAGCGTCAAAAAACCTTAATAACTAAATCATTCAAATACAATGTCGAGAAAATACAAAAACCTAACACAAAATCAACCGAAGACAGGACAACCTGTAAGAAAAAGTAAGCAAGCAAATATGGAGCATATAAACAAAAAAAAAAAAAAAAGCTTACCAAGCACAAACCTTAGGAAACCCTTAAATAAGGAAGGCCCAATTTGTCCATGCGAATGAGACCTCTTAAAAGACTAGGCAATTTCTGATCTCCAAACCAAACAGATTTCAAACCCTCAACACCACTTTTTGCTAAAACATCAATAACTGCATTACCTTCACGAAAAATATGATTCACAGTATAATCCAGACAAATAAGGTAAGCATGTAATTCTTCCCAAAATTCTTCTAGATACCAGTTGGGGCAATTATCCTTAGTGATCCAATTAACCAACAGTTGAGAGTCAGTCTCAATTTGAACACGAGAAAATCCACGAGTATGACACATGCAAACTCATTCCAATAAGCTGTTAAATTCAACAAAATTATTAGTACCAGGACCCAGATATACAGAGTAAGCCACAATCAGCTTGCCATATTCATCCCTAATAACACCCCCAGTACCAGAGTGTCATATATGTTAAGTTTGACCCAGCCCTAGCAAGGCCAAGTCCATCTAACCACACAAACTCTCTTAGGCTTAGGATTCAAGACCGGGATATCCATCTATTCAAAATATCAATATCCCAGATAGAAACAGAAGAAACTTTCATAACCCGATCAACAACACGACAGAGCCATAACTTAATAGCGTGCCAAACTGACTCAACCGTATTGGCTTTATCTTCAAACCAAGTTTTACAATGCCTCTCCTAAAGCTTCCAGGATATAATAGAATGAAGAAAACTAAAAATAATTCACACTTGAGAAGATTTACTGGCACGACGATACCAAAAATTTGTTTGTTCCGTCCAAGTGTAAAAAGAAGTCATATGAACCTTGAGCAATTAATATCCTTAAAATATAAAATACAATCCTCAAAAAATAAAATAAAAATAAGATGCACGAAAATATAGATATAGATATATATATATATATATTCATTTGAATTTCAAGTGTGTACCATTTTTTCTTAAAAATATTGGTAGGACTTACTGCTGATATCTGAAGTTACAAACATTAATTCGAATCTATATCTGATCATTACGGTTGTTTTATTTATAATATGAGATATTGCATTTACAACACAAACCATCGGAAATAATCCTTTTGGTCTCTAAATTTTGATCATAAAAATCCACTTCTCTTATAGTAATAACAACGAAAAAATAAATACTAGGAGCATTACTTTAAAAAAAGAAAAGAAAAATGTATATATGGGTAGACATATATAATTGAATTGGCAGAGAAGCCGAAGGACTAACAAAAAGAGATATTTTTCGTGTACGAAATCATTAACATAAAGACCAATTGTATGACACAGAAAAATTCAAGGAGTAATGTTTTTGAGGGCCGGCCACTAGATGATGATGAACATGTCCATTATTATGTGAAGTGTTTGACCTTTCATGGTACTCTATTACTGCTCTGAAACTAATTTTGGGACAAGCTAGCTGGTTTATATTCAAAGGCAACGCTCAAGGGAATCTTCGCATACTTTCCACAAAATCATTATTTTCAATCATAATGATCACGTTGTTTCTAAGTTGACTATTTTTAATTCCTCAAAGGGTTTCATATAATTAGTTGACATAAATATATTATATTGTTTCATTTCTAAGTGATCAAGTCTCGTTGATCACTAAAAAGTGATCGAAGACGTTGAAAGATGATGCATAATGATTGAGAAGCTGATAATTAATGTGATCTTTAGCCGTAATTTCAATAGTCAATTAAGTTAAAAACATTGTGATTGAGAATGTGATCTTTGCAAAGAATATGTATTATGCATTTTCTTCTATGATTTTTTCACCACTAATTTACATAAATATTATTCTCTTGTTTAAATGAAATAGATGAGTGTAGATCAGTAAGAATTCAAAATCAAGATCTCTGTTATGATATTATATGAAATCATAATTTGTTCAAAAAATTTAAACTGATGAAAATATGTAGATTTTATTAATTAATTCATATATTTTTAACACAGCCGGCCAATTAAATATAATAATTGAATTAACTATGAAATTTAGTTCTTCACTTGATTTATATCATGTTCGATCTTTAGAAAATCATGTACTCCCCTTTACCAGGACAGAGAGGTAGCAAAGGAGGAAAAAAATAAAAGGGGGGTTGGCAGCATGCATGCCTGTCTCTGATAGTACTCCTGCTAGCTCCTCGGTTTTTTAAATCTCTCTCTCGTGTCTTCCTTCTGGTATTGGGTAATGAAAAAACAGATTGCAGAAGCTCAACTGGTGATATTCAAAACTATATATATATATATATATATATAGATATATTTATATGATCCGCATGCATGTCAGAGCTTCAAAGACAATAAAACAAGAAAATGGAGCACCAGAGGTAGGGGGTTGAAGCCTGAACCATTTGAATGGTGTTGATAATCATGCGCGCAGAGAATACTTATTTACTAATTAATATGGTGATGAAAATAAATACAAAGTTAAGAGGAATAGTACTTGTTTTAGTAGGGCTATTTTATCATCCTCAATAATCTTGGGTGATGTGACACGCTTAATTAATTGATTTGGTAGATCAACTATTTCAATATTGAAAATCCACTTAAAATATGCTAGACAATTGACATGGTTGAAAATGATAAAATGAAGAATAAAATTTCTTTGTTTCGTGAAGAATATTGATTTTTCTCTATCTTAAATGTTATCAACTTCATTCATACTTGTCAAGATTTTTTGAACCAGAGGACATAAAGTCAGGTCTCTAAATAAGATAATTATATATATTCAAACTCTCAACTCTTATATATTAAAAAAAATTTGGTTACACTTATTATACGACACATATATCTATAATCAGAGATGATTTATGATGAAAAAATACATATAATATATCTAGAAAAGAGAGACAACAAATATGCATAAGTGAGCACGTCTAGTTAACTCGAGTGTTTAAGGAATTTTTATATGATTAAATAAAGCACCCTCAAAAAATGAAAGATTGGAAAGAATATTTCATTACACCTAACACAGAGAGAGAGAGAGAGGGAGGGCCCCTACCCCACCTCCCTTTTTCGCGACATATGTTACCTTTTGTAGGCAGCGGTATCAGCTGCTAGCCAGCGCCCAGGCTCTTTTGGCGTCTGCAATACCGACTCTTCCGAGCTGATATATATTAGTACGTAAGTAGCGTTGAAATGTTCGGTTTCATTTGTTGCGTATGTATTAAAAAAGGTGATAAAAAATGGCGCATGGTAGGGGCGGAGTTCAAGAGAGATGCAGGCCGTAGCAGCTAGCGGAATCAGTACGTAGAAAAGCTGATCATAATGTATATTTGTTTGCTGACAATTACTTGTTGAATGTTGGGTTGTCTGGCACGAGTATTACTAGTAGTAGTACTGGTACTGCAGCATGCCATCTAAACTTCATAGTTTTTGGAGGGGCCTCCCCCCGTGTCCATACGAGACCAGAGCTAGCTAGCTGCGCGCCCTTTATATGCCAGCCTAATTTCATGGAGACTGGCCTGCCTGCGCGCAGATCGTCATCGATGCCATATATCGAGGCTATAGATAGAGGGCCTTGGCCAGATCATATCTCTGATCATCATCCATCCCCTGATCATGATCATGTGTCCTTGAATTTTCTTATCTCAACTTTTTTTTGAATTCTTTTGTTTTTTTCTATTTGGATCTATATATACATATATAC
This sequence comes from Carya illinoinensis, assembly GCF_018687715.1. Classification (NCBI taxonomy): domain Eukaryota; kingdom Viridiplantae; phylum Streptophyta; class Magnoliopsida; order Fagales; family Juglandaceae; genus Carya; species Carya illinoinensis. Next base: position 4,583,382 of record NC_056760.1, on the reverse strand, counting down.
ACACACTCTTTCTTGCATCATTTCCAACAATTTGCACCCAGCTAGAAATTGAGAAAATGGATTAATGTACATCATGTAACAATATTAATTAATGTCGCTCAGATTATGAATAAAATCCACCAATTGGTTAAAAGTGTAAAACATATATTTGGGTAACACATCAATTATCGGCACTAACTATAGCCTTGATCAGAGATTTCATGATTTCATCTTCCATCTCCATTCAAATCAAGAAATCGTGCCCACGGCCACTTTAATTATGCTAGCTAGCTTTAATATTTAAGAAACTATGCCGTCGTTTCTTTGCCTAATTGCTCCTCTTTAATATAATTCAGTTCTTAATTTTTTTGTATTTCCTAATATTACTTCATAATTCTCCTTTAAAAAAAAAAAATCCAGGAGTTCATGGTCAGCCCAATGAGCTCAAGAAAGGTCCAGCATACTTTTATTATTATTATTATTATGAAAAAAGACATCTCTCAATTAATAGGAAAAACTCGCTCAAAATTCTCCAAATGGAGTTACCTAGCTTAGCTACTACCTACTAACACTCAGATGCGATCAAGCATACAAACAAACAAAGTGTCCTCTATCAATAACTTAGTCTGACACAACTCATGAGCTGAGCTAAGCCAGCATCTCTATTTTCACTCTTCTAAGTTAGGACGCATATCAAATCAATAGTACAATCTTCTTCCTCAGAACACACACTCTCTCTCTCTCTCTGGTCAACTATATCACCTCCACCACAAAAAATCAAGACTTCCTACGTTACAAAGGTTCATGGTCATGAAAACACTGTCAAATCGATCTATTTCAGTTACCGATTAGACAAAATGAGAAGCCAAAAAGTTAAATGGAAAATCACTCCAACCACCATTTTTCCACCTTAAGTAGGTGATCGAAAGATTCCAAATTTCTCAATTATATGGCAGCAAAGCCATTATAAATTACCATTGCCCCATCCCTACGTACGTACCCTAACTTTATTTTCTTAATCATCTATAGTAAGCGAGGCTGGATCATGCAATAGCTATTGAATTAAATTCTTGCAACATGGAGTTTTTAAAGATGCCTGGCAGCTTGCTGGTTGAGTTCTTTTAATATATTCCTGGCAAAATGGATCGATACTACTTCAGAAGGTTCCGTCAAGTGTACATGGAGAGATCAGTCATCATCTTAGTTCACGTGCTGTGATACGTCCAATCTCAAACGAATGACTATTCTATAGAAAGAAAATTGCATGCAGATCAGTTTTCCAAATTTTTACGTACGTACCTGTGTTTCCCAAGGTAGTAATTAAGCTAAGTACGCCAAGGGAATCCCCAAGTTGATATATATAGATGAGAACCAAATTTTCAATCAAATATCCTTTTAATATGTTTTATTTCTATTTATTTTAGGAAGAGACCAGCATTTGCTTGAGAATCCAAGGAAACCTTTTTATTCTTTTGAGTTGAATATTTTGGAGCAATACAAGTACTTAGCAGTAGTTAAGTATTCAACACAGGCTACAGATCTAGCAGTGATTGAGTAAATTTTTTGTGGAGTATAACGCACGAAGGTCCAGTACTTCAACTTATTTTGATTAATTCAGCCTAAATTTCCCTCTCAGGCTGCTCATGATTCGCACAATCGACATGCCTGATGCATCTGAAAGCAAAATGCATGCCATTGTTACGACAATACTAGTAATTTTCAAAGCGATGTAACTAAGGATAATATCGTCATCACTAAACATTGAACAAAGTCAAAGAACGCACAACATTCACTTTGAAGTATAGATGATTATGGACATTCACAAAACGCACTAAGTTGACATAATATCAACACACAACGAAAGAGAAAGAGAATGAGCAGAAAGCTTATCCTTGGAATTTGGAAGATAAATCTAGACAAGCAACCAAAGATATGTGTGTTACGCGTTCGGTACCCGGCCTCCACAACTAAAACCATTTCTTGATAGGACATATATATATATACATATTATAATAATCTTCGCGAGGAAAGAACCATTTCTGTTTTCCAGGCTTTATATATATAAGAAAATGACCAAGAATAACATATTTAATTTTGAGCTGAAAGCTGGCTTAGTTGCATGAATGCTATTTAATTAGCATGTACCAATATTCTGCTGCAAATGGCTTTTTTCCGGATAATAATAAGCTCAATTTGTAGACACGACTATCTAGTACTAGAGGGCCATCATATAGATTTAGCGTTGTGAGATCATGTATTATAGTTTACAAAAGTAACTCATTGAGAACACGGTAAGATTAATAGAACACGATAAGATCAAATTCTCGAATAACTAGCTATCATATATAAGCTTTTATAAAGCTGCTTCCTTGGTCCTTAATTAGGGTTTTCAAAAAGCACTCAAGCATAACCGAACCAATACTTAAAAGCCTGTTGTCTGCTTATTCATTTGTAACATGCTACAAAAGAAACAACTTGAAGAGACGCAGGAGGAGTTTGCATCATATATGGATGATCATAATAAGTAGAACTTAATTGTCAGAACAATAAACAATTGATTTATGCCAAACTACACTCAAAATGACTAAGAATCAATATTTATGGCATTCTGACCGTATATTAATGCTATTTTCTCTCTGAAAGAGATCAGATTTACAAGTGTTGAACTCAAAGCAATAACAATGAATGAATAATTGCTGGAGTAAAGAACTCGATCCCTAGCTAACTGGCATACAAGTTAAAATGATTCAACTGTGTTTCTGTTATTCAATTGGAGTCTCAAATTAAATTGTCTATCAGTGAGAGGTTATGCATGACGAAGACAATATTCTCAGAGGGATGCTAAGTACTCTCGCTAGTTGACGTTTTTTTAATTTTTCCTTCAAAGTTGATGAACCCAAATTAAGTCGAAGAAACAACGGGGCGAGAATAAGATACACTGTACAGGAAAACACTAGACAAGCTCAAAGATCAACGAAACAGATCACCATTATACCCACTGGTCAAGAAAAAATGCATTAAAAATCCTTAGGGTTTTAGCAGGAAGATTTTAAAATTATAACAGGTCCAAAAAGGGCAGGGGGACAAAAAAGAGGATTGGATGGAGGGAATCCAGAATTAGATAATACCAATATATAAGTTATAAGCTGTCGTGTGTAGTCACACTCATGTTGCATTCATGCAAGACAACCAATCAATTTGTCCACAGCCATACATTTATGTTAAAATAATCAGCCAAAACTATAGCCAATCAAGTTTCTCCAAAAGCCTATGGTGCTAGAAAAGAAATAGGTAAAAGGGGAAGAGACAGCTCATTCCCTTCAATATTAGAATATAAAGCACCCATATCCAAACAAAAGCTTGAAAAAAGAATGAAAAAACAGGAAGGCCCCCTTGCAAAAGAAACCAAAGATTTTCCCGTGTATAGAAATATAAAACGGGGGCAACAGAAAGGTGGGTGGGGGAACAAAAAAACAAAATTATCGCAATAAATAGGCCATGATATTAGATATTGATCAATGAATACAAAGGAGTTGGCAGGCCGGGTGTGAAAAGATTGACCTGCGTCTATCCTCCGTCATGTATCCTCAGTGCAAAATCTCAGATCCACCTCGTCTCATCTTCCATCTCCAATGAAACTGAACTTCATCTTCTGATCACTGAAAAGCCCACAAAAACCCAAAAGTACGCCCTACAGAACATTGAGAGAAGGAAAAGACAAGCGAGTGACCGAAAATTAAAGGAAAATATATAATCCAATAAACTCCAATATCAGTAGTTTTCATGAAATTTCAACTTCTCTTTCACCATCCATGGATATATTATATTAGATTAAGATAAATATATCTGATTCAGCTTAGAAGTCATGAGAGTGGTGATACAATGTTGGGTCACATGAGCCACCTTGCGACCCATGCCTGTTCATGCCCTCCCTCTGGCTGTTGTGGCTGCTATCATCCTCTCCATCCATTGATCTAGATCCCATTTGACCTGAAGCCGTCGCACCCAGATTGAGATAAACCAACCTGGAATCAAGGTTAAGGTTTGCCATGTTGTTCCCACTGCTACCGCTGCTATGATCATCACTCATTGGCGGATATATGGTGGTGGAAGAAGGAGCATTTGCATTGCCTTCTTCACGAGAAAGAACAAGGGCTGCTGATTGAATCAGCTCAAGGCAAAGCCTGAGCTTGTTGGGTTCGATATGTGCTAGGCCCGGGACGGCTCCTTTGAAAAGGAAATCGGACGTTAGGGTTCTCAGTACGTCGAGGGGAGTAACCCCATCGACGGTCCGAACATTCGGGTCGGCGTGGTGGTCGAGAAGGACCGCTACCATGTCGGGCGACACCATTTCAGCCGCAATGTGAAGTGGGGTTTTCCCGGCCGGTCCAGCAGGGTAATTAACATCTCCTGCACCGAGCTCAAGCAAGGCTTTCACAACTTCTCGGCTACAATTTTCGACTGCGTAATGCAAAGCTAATGCCTCATCGAGATTTAGCCCTTCGCCCATAACCATAAGCTTGACAAGTTCCACATCAGATGAGTCGAGTGCCCGTCTCATACGGCGAATCTTTTGGTCTTCGAGATCAGCGGCTGCACCAAGATCTTGGTGGTGGTGGTGGTGGTGGTGATGGTGGGGCATGAGGGAGCGGCGGGCGAGAGAAGATTTGACGCGCAGTTCTTCAATCTTGGCCACGACTTCGATGGGGAGGTGCTTGGCTAAGACTTCAGGAGGGAGGCCAGATTTTGCAACAAGATGGGAGCATGTGGTCCAAAGCTGGTGCATCTCTTGCTTTCTCGAAGCTAGTAGGACTTTCATTACATCTTCGATTGAGGCTTTCTCCACCATGCTCGCCAATTGCTTCTGTGGTCCAAAAGACAAAAGATAATTATGATGGTAAGTAGAATTTACATCACAGGTGTTAGATGTCTGGGAAGTTTTCTCATAGATGAAAAGAATATGATGGGATGTTTTGTGGTAAAATTGCGTTTAGTAGCCATTCTGTTGTGGTTTTGCTCTCTTATAGTTTTTCAATTTAAACCCAAATGAGGAAAGTGAACGTTTGGGAAAGATTTGGTATGCTAGCTGACTGTGGAAGACAAGACTGGATATCACGATCTAAATTTAGAAACTGGGGTATGCAGAATAAAGATATATAGAAGGAACCCAATTCAAGAAACACGAAATTATACATGAAACCAAGATATGCTTCTTTTGTCACACGAACATGAAAATTTTATCCAGAAGAAAAAAATGTTCCTTTTTTTTCAGTGTATAACTGAAAGAAGAAAACGAAGACAATATTCAAGAGGAGGTGGTAGTAAAGAACAACAAACTCTTTAGGACAATTGGAAAGCTAATTGGATGAGATACTTCGAAGACGAACTGAATATATAACACATTGTATCCAACCAGATACATGAGGAGAGAGTTCTAATTCAAATGCGTACGGTAGGAGAACTGAAACACCGTGAAATAAAGCTCAAGTGCTTATAAAGGAGAAGACTGGACTTAACTTTTCTTTTAAAAAAGGTTGAAGATTATAGAACAGAAACCCAGTCTTACCCACTTCATCAGAAGGGTAAGTAAATTCCTAAACGATAATATATAAAGAATTAAAGAGAAAAAAAAAACCGCCAAATTAAGATCTCACCCACTTCCAAAACCAAACCCAGTAGTTGCCCAAATTCCAAAAACCCGCAAAAACATATGACCCGCTCACTGTACCGCAATGACCAGGAAAGACAGAGAACGACGCATCGTCATAAGTAGAAAGAAACCTGAGTAAGCAATGCGAGCTGTTCGACACCAAAGGATCTAGCGGCAGCAAGAGTGTCGAGAGCAAGATCAACGGCTGAGGTGCAATGCGTGTGCCAGCACCCTCTCTCCCCACAATTAGGCCTTGGCTCATGCTTTTGAGGCACAATAGAGACTTGGCCACTGTACAAGAACTGCAGCAGCAACAAGAACACCTCGTATCCCACCTCGTTCACCGGTATGACGCCCGACCTCGAGCCCGGTGACGCTGCCGGGTTGGTTCTGGACCCAGCTGGATCCAGCCCGGAAGACGGGTCTGGCCCACAAAAGAATTTCCTAAAGAAGAGGCTCCGCGCCGCCAGGATGCATCGGTGGGCGTGGACTAGACGACCCTCTACGCTGAAGGTTACGTCGCTGAAGGCTTGGCCATTGATGAGGAGGTTGAGATAGTCCATGGAAAGAGATCTTAGGGAGTCATCCAGGGTCATGGTTAATTGTCTCTAGTTTTAGGGTTGCGTCGTCTCTCTTTGTGCTTACTGGAGTGCGTGTCTGATCAGAGAGGGATAGAGGAAGGTGGAAAGAGGAGTTATTAGGAAGTGGTGCAAGAAAACAGGAAGAGGATTGGGATCATTTCCTCCTCTTCTTGTTGATGATGGCACTATTGTGTGTTTTTATGAGATTCTCTGTGTCAAATGGAGTGGTCATGTAGTGCGTGTGGGGATGGCGGTGTTTTTGTGTTAGTAGAACTGTACAAGTAGATATTTTGAGAGAGAGAGAGGGTGAGAGAGCGCAATATGGGTGGCTGTTCTGGGCGGCTATGGTATTTAAAATAAATAAATAAATGGAATAATTATTGACAATTAATTAATAAAAATTAATGGAGGTGATAGAAGAAAATGATTAGAGTGAAATGAAAGCATTTCTGTCCTTTTGTTTTTTTATATAAACCAAAAGGATTGAATTATTTTTTTGGTTAGTCCGTGTTTCACTATTTGTAATATATATATATATATAATACTAAAAAACCACATTAACATATCGAAGAACCTCAGGCTTAAACAAAAGAATTATTTATTGGTAAAAAGTGTAAACTACTTTAGATGACATGGATGCGCCTGCCCTGTTGACTCATGCCAACGCTACTACTACTACTACTACTGTTGTGGTCTTCACCGTTCGATCTCAACTGATCAAGGCCTTCATTATATTTAGTTTATATGGAATTTTTAATTTGTTTGGGGAATGTCCTTAATTAACCCACTACAAACAATATTCTCACCTCCTATATACATTATATATATATATATATATATAAAATATATATGTAGGCAAAGAAAAAAGCGTTATGTAGACTTTTTTGGCTTATGGGAGAGACTGATGAGGCTGATCTTGTTGATCATCTGCCTGCCGACTGGTGCCATCACTTTCTTGGCCAGTACCATGTCGCACCAACGTACGTACAACTGTAACTCCCCGTGAATACCGAACAATAATAATATTAATTGGATATGTAAAGTCCATTAATTTAACATCTTCTACTACCCCACTTATATATATATATTAATTTGAAAAAATAAGGATTGCTAGCCTTTCATTTTTCCCTTGGTAAAAGTTAGCTACCTACCTTTTAGCCTTTAGAAATATAACATATCTGGCTTAGCTTGACTTCCATACAAAATTACGTAGGTATATATTACCTTTACCGATGATGCAAGTTTTCAATATATGCTTTTGGTCATGCTTCCTATATATAACGTACGTAATCAATTGTGACCAACAATTTAATGACTTGTATATATTTATTTAATATTTATGTAAAAAGTATTATAAATATATATTAAAAATTATATATGTAATCAATTTTACGTATTTTTTATGCACTTTACAAATATGATTAGTTGCGTATAATAAAAAAAATTGACGCAACCAATCATATAAGTGAAATGCATAGAAAATATATAAAAGTGATTATATATAACATTACTCTATATCACGAGAGATCTAGCAGTATTATCGTACCCTCCATTTTTGGGGAAGATCTAATATTAATTCAAACTGTATTTAATAAAATTACAGTACTTGATTTGATACAAAATACTTTATATATAAAAATATTTATAAGGTCTGTCGTATACATCATTGAGATACAAAATGCACATGCAGCCATAATTTTATGAAAAATACTTGTATGCCCTTTCTCCATATTCCCTCAAAGTGACCGCTGATCATAAAAAATTTTTTTAATATTTTTTTACTTAATAATTAAAGAAGTGATTTTAAGTATATTGATATTTTTTATTTTTAAAATTTTTTTAAATATATTATAAAAATCTAAAATAAAAAATGAAAAAAAAAGTATGCATGTGGTCATAATGAGTGCACTTTAAGAGTAGCACCGCTCTAATTTTATTATCTTTACTGTTAATATATATATATTTCAAGACTTGTCGTACTTCTCTATTAAAAGATTCACCAATATGGGAAAAAAAATAATGAGGTTCCTATTTAAACAAATAAAGCATCATTGTTTTATATTTTACATTATATATTTATATATTTGTTAAGACTATATATAGATCAAATGATGAAAGTTGTCTTAATAGTTAATTACTTAGTTGTTAACTTGTGATCATGAGGGTCCATTATTCCTTGAACGAAACCATTATTTGAAGATATGATGATTTCCCTTGAAAATACACACTTATTTTAATTTTCTTGTCACGTTGAATCACATTGACGTAAGACCAGAAACAGAAGAACAAAGAAAAAAGGGAAACAGAGATTGAAGTTTGGAAGAGGGTAAAATACTGTAAGTGAACACAGTAGCGGAGGCCGAGTACTGGAGCTGGGGAGCGTGGGGGCTGGTTCAAGATTCATATTATATATTGGGACTGGAGCCAAACAAAACTTGATAGTAGTTAATGTTGTACCTTAACTGATCGAGAGTTTTGTTTTTCCTATTTTTAAGTGGGACCGGATTTGTACACGTGAGACAAGACCTGGCACGTGTAGAAAGAGGTCTTCCCAAGTGTTTTTGATAGTATTAGGTATTGCAAAATGTTAACTGTACGTATATGCAGTCTTGTTAGTTTAGTGGTCACTAAGACTGTGAGGCAAGACAGAGACGAGATTGAAGCTGTTGTTTTGCCCCTCAAAAAAATAAAAAATATTCCGTTACTCCGTATCGAAGGAAAATAAGAGGAAAAAAAGAAAAAGAAAGAAAATCCCGTTGATTGACAGCACATCCGGCCTGACTGTCTTATGATTTCAAAGAACCCCAATTTGACGTTTGACTTGTCTTTTCACGCTCTTACTCCCTGCACACCGCCCTCAAAAGAAGCCACCCACCTCTCTGTCTGTACTGTGTACCATGTCAATTGCATATACACACACAATTTAATCAGCCACTTCTATGTCTATATATATTATATATATATATATGCGTGTAAAAATGAAATCTTTTTACGGGTATCAATACGCCCTAAAATACACCCAAAAAAAAAAAGGAGATTAAATAAATAAAACGTGCTAGCTGGCTTCTTGATGGGATAATCCATTTCCTTAGTACTTGTTTTTTCCTTTTACTTCGGAGCTTAAAAGATGTTAGGTTTTGGAGATTGAAAAGGTTAATTAAGCGCAAGTGTGCCTGACACGATTGCATGGTACTACTCGGTCGGTCAAAAACATGAGCCTAAGTTGCGTAAGAGGACCCAACAACAAATATGGTTGGTATAACTTTTAAAACAACAAATCATGTCTAGTCTAGAGTTCTCGAGGACCAAGCAATAATTTTGTTTCTAAGATCTTTTAAAAAATAATGTAATGGTCATATCTGTAGAGCTGTCAAGCAGGGTCGATTTAATCGGTTAATTGATTAAGATGTTTGTTCAAACTCTTTTTTTATCAAATAACATTGCCTATCGGCAAACCAATGCATGCATCGACATCCTAACTTCTTTAATATCATGTACTCATGTATTTATGCAATTAATTGATCCCTAGCAAAAAGTTATATTTCGATCTACCCCTATTAATTTGTAACCAATAATATGTTTTCGATCATAGTGTTTAGTTACAAAGTTAACAACTTCATAAATACAAATTAAAATAATGAACAGTTCTCGATTTTACATATGAAAAACAACTCCGATCCCTCTGTACTTAAAATTTTGACTAATGTTAATCTAGTTTTGAATACATTTCCAGTCCCACTAATATTAATCTAGTTTTGAATACATTTCCAGTCTCAAATTTGGGACTGGAAATGTATTCAAAACTATATTCATGAATTGAGCTTACATTATAGTTTGCGATTAGGTTTCCATGTCAACTCTATGATTTAGCTATTCAAAATTTTCATCTCAAATTTAAAATTATTATTTCATCATTATAACTTTCTTAAATTTTCATATAAAATATAATAAATAATTCAACTTTTTCTTAACTTTTTTAAATAATCACATAACAATAATAATATTAAAATATAATATTTTATTTTAAAACTCAAAATTCTCATCTTATAATATAATATTTTCTTAAACGGTGCAAATCTCTATTCTCTATGAATAGTGATAAATACAGATGTGATCATAATTTTGCAAAATTTCAGATATGTTGGTATAACGAATACCAATTTTGAATTTTCAACCCAATTATTGTTCGTTGGCACCGCAATTTTAAATAAATAAATATATATTTATAGTGGAAAGGGAGATCTCAATAGGGATTCATTGATCTTCCCCCGTAACATATATATCGATTGATAGAAGACCATGGAGTAAACGCAATTTTGGTCGATGCCGATGACTATTCTACGAAATTATATATCACTATTGGTACGTTAAATTATTATATATGTCTCTTTCGGCTATTGTTAGGTGGAGAAAACACGTAAAAATGGAGTGCATGTACGTAAAATTGTATAAATATTAATTAGTGATATTGGTTTTAATTGACAGTGAGCTGGACCCATCTCTTTCATTAAGAATATCAGAGTTACGTGCTAATTGACGAAAAAATATACTAGCTACCTAGCTAGCGGTATCATATATATCATGGCCGACGGCTTTGTGGTCAAAGGAAGAAAGCAGAGGCAGATTATTTCTGTTTGTTAATGAAATTCTGTTAGATATATGTACCAATTGTGAGATAGGGACTCAGCTTTTGTACAACTCATGACTCTCTCTCTCTCTCTCTCCGGCCACAACATACGTAGGACTGATACGTGGATAGAGTTTGAGAAGAGTTAAAGTATGTCCAGTCATGTTGAAAAAGAAACGAAAAGATCAAAAGAAAGAAAGTGACCTCAGAAATGAATGGAGATTAATGCATGTCTCCTAATAATTAATAAAATCAAATACTTTAATTTCAACCTACTTACTGCATGAGTAATTGAGGGGGAAAATAACAGTGGCCTCAACGTTATTATTATTATTCAGATGGACCAAGACCATGCATGAAATTAATTAAAACATTGATCTTTTCGATTGAGAGAGTAGCCAGCTCATATAAAAAAAGAAATTATAAACATTCTATATGCATTTTGTTTATTTACTTAATAATTATTGGGTTGGGTTGGTGAGAAGTTCTTGTCATTAATTTGAAAGGACATGATCATGACCTCGCCTCCCCACGCATTTTTGTTTTTTCTTTACAAGGTGAAGGGTGTACGTATTGCCTTGACATGATCGGGCCATAAATGAAGGATGCACGCCCAAAACTTTCTTACGTTGTTACGGGAACAAATAAATATTTATTATAAAAATAATTATTTATGACGAAAATAATTGACAATAAATAAAGAATTTTTTTTATATGATTAATTAGCATATCATGATCTTTTATTATTATTATTTAACCCCATGGATTATAATATGTTGGAAGATCCCCTTCTCAAGGTTCTCTTCCCGTTGATATTACAGTAGTAGCCTAGCTAGCTAGCTCTCCTAAAGTAAAAATGCTCTTTCGATGATCTAGCATTTAGCTTTAATTAATTAATTACTTGGGTAAAGCCATGTTTCTTGTGATTTGGAGGAGTGCTTTCAAGTCTATGGGCATGGTGGAGTGGCGCGCGATTCCCTTTACCCCGAAATGGATAATTCCTTGCTGTTATAAACGCATTGTTTAATCTTAGGGGTGATTTTTCAGGTTTTCCTATAGCTAGAGGATCTTTGGCTATCAATCATCTATTCTTTGCAGATGATAGCCTGGTTTTCTGCAAGGCCTTACCCTCGGAATGGAGCAAACTACATGCTATTTTAGGATCATATGAGCTAGCTTCTGGCCAGAGACTTAACTTGGAGAAGACTTCCATTTTTTTCAGCAAGAACACCAAGCTAGCCTCTCAGCAATCCATACTTGCCACAGCAGGCATTCGAGCCTCAAGCCCTTTTGATAAATATCTTGGCTTACCATCATTTATTGGCAAGTATAGATCAAGGGCTTTCAATTCTATCCTGGATAGAATCAAAGCTAAAATGGGAAGTTGGAAGTCTAACTTACTCTCACAGGCCGGCAAAGAGATCCTCCTCAAGGCTGTCATTCAAGCCCTCCCAACCTACTGCATGGGCATCTTCAAAGTACCAAAGGGCATCCTCAAGAATATCAACAAACTGATGCAGTCTTACTGGTGGGGACAGTCAGATCATAAAGATAAGGTGCATTGGGTGAAGTGGAAGGGCTTAGGCAAATCAAAACAAGATGGAGGACTCGGCTTTAGAGACTTTGAGGATTTTAACATGGCTCTACTTGCCAAGCAAGGATGGAGGCTGATCCAAAACCCCTCATCCTTGGCTGCTCGAGTCTTACAAGCAAAGTACCACCCATGTACTGATTTCTCTAATGCAAACTTAAAAAGAGGTGACTCTTTTGTTTGGCAAAGCATCATGGCTGCTAGACCCCTTTTGCATGAGGGACTTTTATGGCAAGTTGGGAATGGGGATTCCATCAGAATATGGCAAGACAAATGGATCCCCACCCCTTCTTCTTTCAAGATTCAAACCCCCCCCTCCATTCTACCTTCAGATGCAATAGTGTCCTCTTTAATTGATCAAACCACCTACAAGTGGAATGTCAACCTGGTTAAGGCTGTTTTTAATGAGTGTGAGGCTACTACTATCATGAAACTCCCAATTAGCCCCTGTGGGAGTCCTGACCAGCTGTCTTGGAGATGCACAGGTAATGGAAAGTTCTCGGTTAAATCTGCTTATCATCTTCAATGCACTATCTCTGGATCCAGACTGGGACAATCATCAAGGCCTAAGGTCTCCCCTGAGCTATGGAACAACATTTGGCGTCTCAAGCTCCCCCATGCAGTCAAATTATTCTTGTGGAGAGCTACCAAGGAAATCCTTCCAACAAATGTCAACTTACATAGGAAGAAAGTGCTGGAAGCCCCAGATTGTCCCATCTGCTGCTTGCACCCTGAATCTGTGACCCATGCTCTTTGGTCGTGCAAAGCAGCTCAAGCAGTTTGGAGTGGCTGCTCAAAAAGGTTACAAAAAAGTTCCCTCATGGAAGGCCCTTTCTGTGAGGTTTTAGTTTATTTACTCTCCACCTTCTCAGAGGAAGAAGTGATTGAAACAGCCTTTGTTCTAAAACTCATTTGGAATAGAAGAAACAAGTGGGTCTTTGAGTCCCTTTTCAGTTCACCTCAGCAAGTCCTCCATTCTGCAGCATCGAGTATAGCAGACTTCAATTTATCTCTACTAGATTTGCAGAGACAGAAGAAGCCCCTTTCAGAGGATGCCTTACCTCCTACATGGTGCAAACCTCCCCAAGGTTATTATAAATTAAATTGGGACGCAGCTATTGACAAACTTCACTGCAAGGTGGGCATAGGGGTAATAGTCAGAGACTGGAAAGGGAGGGTCCTTGTCACTTTGAGAGCCACCCGTGACCTGTTCCCTGATCCACTCCTGGGTGAAGCTGTAGCTGTCTTGAGAGCCATCACGCTGTGCCTTGAGTTAGGAATGTTTTCAAACATTATGTTGGAGGGAGACTCTCTGCAGGTAGTTAAGGCCATTAGGGGAGGTGAGGACAGTTGGTGTTCAGTTGGTTTAATCATCCGAGATACTAGAAAACTGCTAAAACAGTTTCAATCCTGGTCTATTGAGCATGTTCCTAGGAAGGTCAATTCAGTGGCACATTGCCTAGCAAGGAATGCATTTGATCTCTCTGAGGAGAGCATTCTTGTAGAGGACTATCCTCATTGTATTAGAAACCTTCTTTATTGAGTAATGAAATATCTGTTACCTTGTTTCAAAAAAAAAAAAAAAAAAAAAAAATCTTTATGGGTACAGGCATCTTGAAGATGCTGTAAGATTAGGGTGTAAAAATAATTAATTACATATAACATATATAGGCATCACCAAAAGCAGATCAGATGTGATTTGGTCCTTTCTGTCTATTGAGAGTCACTTCAATCTCTTTTCACTTCCTTATTTTATCCACATTTAACATGTTCATGATCTAAGCCCTGAATTAAAGATCAGCCAGCTCATGTTTGATCAATATTTTCTTGTCAAAAGTGATCTGTCGGTCTACAATTAATTATATATACATGAGCAGCTACACTGTGCTGTGCACGATCATCTTTCACCAAATTAATAAAATCATTGCAGAATTTAACGAAAAATAATTAACTAATTAAAACTCAAAATTAATTATTCATTAATTCCGGCTCCTAATTTGCTAAGAAGAAATGCATATAATTAACATCAGGGTAATACGTACATACATTTTTATCGTTGCATATATATATATATACCTTAATTTATTAGATAATGTTATTTTTATAAGTTATTTAATTTATAAAAATGTCTCTCATTTAATACAAAGTCATATAAAAATTGTAATTGTATCATTTTTTTAATTAAGGGTGAGATTTTGAGTTCGAGTATTATAAAATAGGATGCTGATCTCTCGATCGAGTATTCTAAAAAATATTAGCCCCCTAATGGGTCATCTATTTTATTTAGATTTTACATTTATTTACAATAAATTCTCTACATGCAGAGATTACTGTTTATTCTTCTAAATAATATTTTATTATTTCTCTCTCTCTCTCTTGTCTCTCACAATAGTTTCCCTCTCCTAGTATATTTTCTCCAACAAACTATTAAATAATATAACATTTAAATGCTATAGAGAAAAAATAGATAAGCAAATAGATGATATATTGTAAAAATCAATATATAAAATAGAAAAAGTAAGTTTTGATAATGAATTTTAAAGGATATGATACATAAACTATTGGGAGTGCTCTTATACAGTATCTCAACACTAACTTTGGCATAAATTAATCACGAGTAACAACCACATTTAACGCGACTACAAAGTAACGTGAGTAACAACCACATCCTCGAGTAGGTTTGGATAGCAAAGTGAGAATTTTTAATTTTATATAAAAATTTAAAATATTATTTTTTAGTATTATTATTATTTTAGAATTTTAAAAAAATTAAATTGAGATTTGAAAAAGTTAAATTATTTATTATATTTTGTGTAAAAATTTAAAAAAGTTGTAATGATGACATGAACAATTTCGTTTAGTAAGAGGGATGAAAATTTTGAGTTTAAGATAAAATATTAAAATATTATATTTTAATATTATTATCGTTTTGAGATTTGAAAAAGTTGAATTATTTATTATATTTATATGAAAATTTGATAAAGTTGTAATGATGAGATGAAAATTTTTTGTTACCAAACCGAACCGAAATGAGATGAGAATTTCATATCTCATTCCACTTGCCAAACTTACCATGCATTAGTTTTAGAATAGGATGTAGATGTAAGCCAAACCCCTAGTCATAATTAAGACGACATATAAATTTAATTTAATAGTTATATCGGTAATTTAATTATATGGTATATTATAATAAGATGAGATAAATGCATACATAATAGTGCCCTATAATTTTTTTGAAAAATAAAAAATAAAACAAGTATAAGCGACGTGACTTTGTAAAGATTAGCCAAGTTAATTAGTCAAAGCCAGTTGCATATGCATGCTCGAGATTGACATTGACACAGCCAAAGACAATTATTATTTCAGTAGATTGAGATCGAGCATTTATCTTGTTATTATAAAACTAGTCAAGTTCAAAAGGCTTGGAAGGAGCAAATTAATTTTTGGTTTCGCCGTGCTAGCAAATTGTCTCAGGTTAGGACTATCTTTGATTTTATTCCTTCTATTGTGTCTTGGAAATTATGGGAAAGGCGTTGTAAAGCCAAATATGAAGGTCAGGTTGAATCGGTTGAGTCTGTCTGGAATGTTATTAAATTTTAGGTTCGTAATATCATGTATTTCAATATGAAAGCTACAAAGATTCTGAACCAGGATTTAGCCATACTTAAAAGGTTGGATATTTTGATTTCGACCCCTAAAGCAAAGAGAGTTTCTTTGGTGAAGTGGATTCCGCCATGTTCAAATTGGGTTAAACTTAATATTAACGGGAGCAGTTTGGGAAATCCTAGTCCAGCTGGGGCTGGGGGTGTCATTCGTGATGCAAGTGGTCATATGTGTGCAGCTTTCGCTGTTTCCTTAGGTCAGGGCTCTAATAATTATGCTGAATTGAGAAGCTTGCTGGAAGGTGTTAGGAGATGCTGTCAATTGGGTTTTAGACGGGTTAACATCGAGACAGATTCCCAGATTCTTATTAAATGGATTAAAAAAGGTGGATGTAATATTTGGTACCTGGAAGATTATTGGGATGAGCTTCAAGTATGTCTTGATCGCTTGGAGTATAGTATGAGCCATGTTTTTCGGGAAGGAAATGCAGTAGCCGACTATCTTGCGAAAGAGGGTTCTAGAGGGTCTAATATGGAGTGGTTTGAAGATAGGCCTCTTCCCAATCAGTTAAGAGGTCTGCTCAGAATGGATAGAGCTGGTATTCCCTATCTGAGGATATCTTAGTGAGGTATGTACTCTCTGGTTTTATCTTATTTTACATTTAATATCTATTTGGGTTGCTTCTTTTTATTGCATGTGGTTGTTCTCATTTTTCTTGTCCTTTTGTTGTCTTTGAATATTGTATTGTTTTTCTTGTCCTTTTGTTGTTTTGGAAAATTGTAATTTTGATCTTGATTAAATGGTTTGGTTTTGTTTTTGAGGCCTGGGTTTGGCCTTTCTAGCATATATGTAAACCCCCAGGCTTCTAGTTGTAACCACGATTTTCCTCTGCCAAAAATGAGGATTTTTTAATAAAATTTGGGGTACAGTCATATTCTTAAAAAAAAAAAAAAAAAGGTTACGAAGAAATATCAAACAAGCATAATTAAGCAACCTATTTCTTGACTTGCCTTAGCTTTTCACAGACCCTAGCTATGCTTTTGATGTCAACACTAACAACCTAATTTCTTGAAATCAATACACTACGTTACCGATTAATTTGTTAGGTTGAAGAGACAGTGTAGCAACCCATTTTGATTTTGGAAGTATCTTGACCTTGCAACTAGGATTTGATCAACCAAGATTGGTCTTAATTTATGTATTTTTTGACAAAAATGCAGAATTCTTCTTACTGCATGTACGTACGTTTAGATTTGAATTATTAATATTTGTGATTGCTGTAAGATGCAATATCCGATTGAAATAAAACTTACATGATTGAAAGCACATTGAGTGTCGATATATATAAGTGAATCGAGACTGGCCGGCGACTAGTTATATATCCGGAATGAGTTAATAATTAAAGAGAAGCGGAAATCAAGGAAATTTTTTTTATCACTAGAAAAAAAGATCACTCATCAAGTTTTCCAATGCCAGAAAATGTAGAGAAAATAAAATAATAAGGGGTCAAGCTATAAAAGATTGAAAAAAAAATGGATTATGATATAACTAGAAATATAGCAGATCAAACTAATCAAGAAAGTGATGAAAGGCAATTAGTCAATGAATGCATGTGCAAAGATTGTCTCTGGCACGTACAATGTATGTGTCGACCGTCAAAGGCTGATCAAAGCTGTCTTTTCTAAAAGATCTATTTCAAAACCTTAAAAATGGATCCTCGATCTTGGCTGCCTAACTTGGCATGTCCATAGCTTCCAAATATATATTAGATCATTGAAGTAATGGTAACATGATTAGCAAGCTCATCGGATCATATATGATTGACCGTACAATGTATGTGTCGACCGTCAAAGGCTGATCAAAGCTGTCTTTTCTAAAAGATCGATTTCAAAACCTTAAAAATGGATCCTCGATCTTGGCTGCCTAACTTGGCATGTCCATACCTTCCAAATATATATTAGAGCATTGAAGTAATGGTAACATGATTAGCAAGCTCATCGGATATATATATAAATGTCCTTTACTCCAAACAAGTTAATTGCCTAACTTTCTCCCACCACCGTTCGAGCTCGTGTTATATATGACTCAAATAATACATTTATTATATATAATCTAGTTTTCGGATTGAATAATTAGGACCATTTCCAATAATTGGAAGGCAGTATAGTTAATTAGATTTTCAGTACAACCAATAATCACACCAACATTTACTGTAATAATTTATGGTAGATCTTATTTAATTTCAGGCTCAACGTACATTCATCCAATATCAAACGCGTTTATATAGTGCTCTGACTACCGACATTCAATATTATATATATATATATATATATATATAGAAAAATCAAAATATGCTTTAGTTTTTAATCATGATTTTATAAATATAGAAAATAGTCCCCTCAAAAAAATTTATAATATCTCTACATTCTATAAAATTTTAATATACTTAAAAATGTCTCTTCAATTTTTTTTTTCTATAGTCTCAAAATTTTGTATAATTCCTATATATTATTTATTTTCAAAAGTATGGTCTCGCTAAAACTAAATCAAAACTAAGTTTAGGAGAAATAATAAACTTATTAATATGAATCTCCAAATTTTTTATTATATAATATTAGACTTCTTAATTTGGAATCCAAAATAAAAATATAAGAAAAATCATTTAAGATTCGTTATCTATATGGAAAATTGTTGAGAGGTTTTATCCCACTATAGTATAATTATATGCTTAATGTGATATGAAAGTATCTAGAATTTACATAAAACTAATAAAATAACTTACATATATACTAGAATGAAAAATGATATTCTAAAAGATCATTTGATAGTTTATACGGAATAAATAAATTCTAGCTATTTCATTCTAAAAATAATAATAGATAAATATTATTTCATAAAATATTATCATAAAAAATTTGAAATATATATTTAGATGTTTTATTTTTAGAGTTTTATTTCTATGGGTATATTGCAAATTATCAAGATTTAATTTTATATATATTAATTATATGTTTTTATGATTTTTAAATTTTGATATGTCACACTAAAAAATTTGACCCCCCTCAAAAAGATTCCTCATTCCGCCATTGCCCAAGTCCAAATACTCCAGCTTGTGTGTATATATATATATATATTTATATGAAAAAATTTACATAGCCTCCAAACACCACACATTTTATAATTTTTCTTATTTTTTTCTTTTATCAAATATTGAATATATAAATAATGAATAGAAGGATTGAATTAGTTTAAGAAGAATAAATTTAAAAAAAATTTAAAAAAATGTGATGTAGAGATTGTTAAGCATTGCTCACATATATAAATATATATATTATATATACCTTACTCTGGATATCACATGTATAATTTATAGAAAATGATAGGGCCACTGCTGGTGGCTCCTGCTGGGGGCCACCGCTAGCCCTATTTTATTTTTTTTTATTTTTTTATTTTTCTGAATGATTAAAAATTTTTTTTTAATATTATTATAATTTTTTTATATTTTTTTAAAATGTTTAAAAGTATTAAAAAATAATTTAAAAAAATATTAAAAAAAATTTTGTTTTTGCCTAGCAGTGGCTCCCAATGGTGCTAGCACCGTCCATAATTTACTGGTGACGACTTATATAAATTTATTTATTACTGTGAAGAATAATTAATACCGTACGTCATTCTCATTAGTACTATCTCTGCCTGCTAACAGGAAAACTCAATAGTACGATGGATGCATTATAAGCACTCTAATTGACTTGACTTGCCAGATTTTATTGATCATTCAAGTGAAGGGGCCGGCGTCTAGACGTCCAGCTGGCTAGCTAGATAGGCGTACGTTTGCGGCTCTATTATACTTATATGCCCGATCAAGGTTTTAAAAGTTGAAAGTTATGATCCAGAATTTTCTTCGAAAGCGTCTGCCAATATATATTAAGGACAACTTGGCAAAACTGTCATAGCATGCATGCATCGCCTCTAGCTAATTCTAGTACAATAGTCACTTTTTAGAGGCCTGTTGAGGATCGATGCTAATGGAAGAAGTTGTCCAACTAAGTTATGTCTATTGAATGGTTACAATGATAGGATTCGGTTGACTTTTGACTAGGAGGCACTCTTAATTAGGTGGTGCCCATTTGGATTGCATCTCTCTCTCTCTCTCAAAGTGATGAATGGTGAGTTGGTAACTTGATATTATATTATTGGGAGAGGATCGATGACCATATATTCCATAAATGGGAAGTGGGTGAAAGAATCACATTAAGTTTTTGTGGTGGTTATAGGGTCAAAAAATCCCACAATTTTGAGTATGGGTAGTGGATCGAACATGATTCGAGTCAGCTCAATGCCTTCCCATCCCATTACAAATTCCTCTTCTAATGCACATTCCACCAATTAAAGCTTTTAGGTCTCTCTCTCTCTCGTAACTCTTATGTCTCCTCCTCAACCATTTGCGTTTTGGAGAAGCATTTTGATCCCTTTTTTTCGCCCAATTAAAGATCGACCAATTTTGACTTAGTGAAATGACACTAGATAGGTTTTGACTACATGTGGTTTGCCACATTTGTGATATATAATAATGCCATCTGTCCACATGCATCTATATATATATATAGATTCTTCAACAGGTATATGATGCACCCTTTTTCGAGTCAAAGGTATGAATCGAATTAGGACTCGGCCTTGTGATCAAATTCCAAACTAAACTCCTTTTGAACCCTACTACTCTTTGACCAATATTAAGTTAATTTTCTCTTATTTTACCCACAACATGATATAATATATATATATATATAAGCTTGCATATAAAAATATACGCTAGAAATATCGAATACGCTTTCACCACATATATATAGTAAATCATTTATGTGAAAGCGTATTCGGTTACTACGAAATGCTTCAAAAAAGACTAACTAAGAAGTAGAATTAATTTGTATATATTCTTTACTCCATTTGACTAATTAGGGATCGGATTTCATGAGAACAAGGGGACGAATTAGGTTTTAATTATTGACGCATGAAATGAGAATCCCACCAGATGGATATCAGAAAAGTGGCCGGCCGGCCCTTCCATTCTCTCCACAATTCAATGAATTCGTGCCATTAATTGACTACAAAACCTTATAAATAATTTTATTTGAAATTCTTTACACCAAATACTAAAATTTATATATATTTATGTTAATTTTTTTTAATTCGTTAATTCTTGTATTTAATGCCCTAGCTACGCACATTATTATTGATTATAACAATTTATGTCGCATTAATCAATTAAGTAAAATCACATTCTCTGTGGGGTACTTCCATTTTCATATATAAGCAGGCTTAAAGTTATAAGGTCTCGAAGGCATTGAGTGACCCTGCAGGCCTTAAGGCCGAGACCACCACCACTAATTATAAAAGCATACACACACACGTGTGTGTGTGTGCATATATATATATATATATGCATACATACATGTATATATGTATATATAGGAGGGAGAGGGATCCCTAGCGAAACCCACTTTCTTACGCCCCCCTTGACTTCCACCAATTAGGGCAAATATAGTATACCATCATGAGATTGGCAGAGCCATCACTTTTCAGTGGGAATTAGGTTGTGGTTTTTCTTCCCTCTCATGCTCTCTCCCACAAGTACCACCTTCTTCGCCCCCCCCCCCCCCCCCCCCCCCCCCCCCCCCTTCTTTTCTTCAACGACGTATATAGATGGATGGGTTGTCTTCCTAGTTGGTTCCTTTCTACTTTCAACAATCTTGGTGGTTTTAGATAGAAACCGAACCTGAATTCAAGTGGTTATTGGTCAGTTTCCAATAAATCAGACATCTTTTTGAACCAGAATTAGTTGTATTCCATGCATGAAGACCATAACCTGCGATGACTGATTTCATTTGCAAGCAAGGTTCCGAAAAGGTCCCACTAAACTAGGACCTCATGTATCGGTGCCCTATTCCTACTTTTCCCAAATAACCCTTGTAAAGTTTCCCACTTTGGCCATTACAAGAGTTTTTTGTTTTTTTATTTTTGTTTTTTTTCCTTCCAAGGATGTCCAGATACAGTGCGATTGAACTGTAGACTTTATATTAGATTTCCCTCAACACGTGAATAAGATCTTTCATATCTTGTTTGCAAAGGCTGCCTCCCTCCAACATCTTAAAAGCCATATTATATGCTTTCAGTTTATGTCTTTTGGACCAATGACTTTGGTTTGTTAGATATATTTTTGTATCAAGACTTTCGTTATATATGAACAGTGTGACTTTCCAAGCAAAAATAAGAACAGTACTCACTCTCATAATTAATTGATCTTCCAAAGCAAGAAGATCCTTTCGTTAATTACATAAAAAGAGAACGCAGATCAGAGACCACTGCATATATTCCACCAACATGACTCTCCCTAGTTTTCCGAACCACTTGCGACCCAACAAAACAAATCATAAGCATGTTTCATGAATGGGAAAAGTTATTCAAAAACAGTGCAAATAATATTAGAGACATACGCCCCGTTTTGTAATTTTGTGTGGTAATATGGAAATTGAGTGATTCCAAATGATTTGACAAGACGATGGACTGCATGTGAGGGTTGTGATGTAGACTTTTGACATGACCTTTCAAGTCCAGCTATGGCAGCAGGCTGGACACATAAACAGAGTCACATAACAAGGAGCCGTTATGTATTAAAAACGGCTGAGAACCCGTACCGTCGATTAGATAAACGGTCCCCTGGGGGAGTGATTGCGTCAACTGTACACGTGTCGTCAACTCATAATCTCTACAACTACCGGCCCTGTACTCAGTATTCACTTTCTCTCGGCTCGGATGTTCCACAGTTATCGCTAGTTACAGACGAGAAGTCCAAGTGGTTTATGTGCCTGGAAAAGTGACGTGTATTTGTTTGTTTGTTTGTTTACTGTGTGACTGGGCACTGACTCCCACGTGCTAACGATGATCCATGCACCTGACAGACACGCGCGATGCCACACAGGGTCTCTCTCGATCTCGAACCGAGAGATCTCGAACCAGCCACTAGCCAGAGGTGAAAAGCAAGGGGACGCTTCATTAAAAACGGAGAGGGAGAGAGAGTTGAGATATGTTTAATTTACACGTCCCTTCCATCAACGTCTCCCTCATTCCTTTTGCCTTTCCTCCTTCAGGTTTTGTCATTGAGCCATCTTTCATCTTTCCCTTTATCTCAGAGTAGTCTGTTCTCTTCGGACTCCACAGCGCCACTGCAGTTTAAGGGTCTGTGACCACTGGGCTTTCGCCCACATAAAAAACTAACATGCATGTTCTCTTGGGTGGAGGGCACTCGTGTCATTTTATTTTATTTCTAAGCTCATGTCATCTTATCGAATTACATTTTAAATATTTTTGTAGACTTTTTTTTTCTTTTTTTTGGGGGGTAACTACAAACTAAAGCATGAATTCAATCGTCTTCCGAGGTGAAGTGGTTTGTTGAAAGATGAATGATACTTTATTTTGAAAAAATAATGAATACATAACTTATATAAAAAGAAAAATTATTATTTTAATAATAAATTATTTTTAAATAATTATATAACGTTTATATATTTCAAGACTGTATGTAATATTATTCTTGTTTAAAAAAAATCTTATATGCAGATCGTTTTATTTAAACAAAACTCATCCTCATGAATCCCAGGCTTTAAAACAAAAAAGACAACTCTCCAAAAGTGTCGAAGACAATTCAATTCATATATGACACAGTTGATACCAAAGCAAAGTATGAGCATTTTGCAAATAATTAAGCATTCGATTTTGGGGGTCTTGAACCCAAAATATAAACTTGTTTATCAACTTGTGATGGTGCCTAGAAGACTCAACCCCAGGGCATGCTAGCAATTAGAGTTGATCGGAATATACCAACATCATACATAGCTGATGATCATCGAGAAGATCAGTTATTACATATGCACTCTAAGTCTATTTAACATAGTTCAGATGAGATAAAATGAGATATTTTATTAAAAGCCTTTCATCTTTTTTTCTTTTAACATGATTCGAACTCACAAAAAAGACCAAGTCCAGCTTCCCATGACCACCTGAGCTCATAAGGCCTAGCCACGTGTCCAAAAATATATAGTTAAGAAAGTAGTGTTGTAGACCGTTTCATGATCTGTTTTCCTCTCGATCGTATTGTTTTCGATCGTTGGAAAATTCCCCCAAGATAGTATATAATGTGATCATGTCACTTGTAATTATCTACAACCTTTTATAATTAGTCTGCAGATGATAAAGTGTATATATCAAAATTGCTAGTTTATTGAGTGTATTACACCTGCATATATATATATATATATATGTATGTATATAATATGATAATTTTAGGCTTGAAATGTCTCGTAATTAAACTATGCTATATTACAGCACATAAATACATATATACACACAAATCAACAGGTACACGGACAAAGTTAAGGCAAAGCTCTGAAATTATTACAATATTGGACTTTGGACATATAATAGTATACTTCCGGATCAAATCTCTTTAGAAATTAAGAATTGATCTTTTGTCTCATGGTAGCTTACTTTGTTCCCTTTTGAAACTTTCGTTATAGGGTTAGCCATACACTTCACATGTCTCTAGCGATTTACATGGCATCATCAATTGATATAAGTATTGGATAAGAATCTACAACGCCCTTAGCCTCATTGGTCTAATACTTTTTCGATCCTATTTTCTTAGGGTATTAAAATGATTTAAATTAAATTCATACATAAGAAAAAAGAGAGATTAATAATCAATTATTAAAACAAAAAGGAGATCGAAAACAACTCAACGCACGCATTTATAAATATTAATTATCACCTGCTAGAATTCGACACCTCATGGGCCAAACTTTAGGATTTAATATTCTAATTAATTAATTGCATTCATTCATGTTATCATATCTTTGCTTTTACAAAGGAAGCAGCACCAAGTGCTAGCTTTTCCCAGAAAAAGTAGTCGAGTGATACATTGTCTCTTAGATAGTGGAGAGGATGATGATGATCATAAGCATATATATATATATATATATATATATATATATATTTATGTATATATAATACTTCAGGATCAAGTCCACAATGAGATCAAGCTTTTAACCAATTAACACATCGATCAATTTCGTTCACCTGCAGTGGGCCGGCCGATCGAGACCATAATGAATAATATTATAAATGAAAGCTTCTGTACTGACTCGATCCATGCATGCATACATGATTTCACTATTTTTTTTTTAAATATATCAAATAATTTCAGTAATTAATGCTGAATAGTTTTATTATTTCCATGATCATGATGGTAATAGATCATATTTGAAGATATCTATATACACACACGACACACGTCCACTTTTGAGAATTACGCGCGTACGATATTGTCGTAGTACGTAGGTAAGGATGTATATTGAGGTTCGGTACTGCTGTGTAGTACTTTTGTCGTTCGTTTCAGTCTCACACAATGCTACTGATCTGGGATTGTACGTGATTTGTAGTATGATTTTTTAACAATATGTATGATCCGGCCGTGTGCATTTGACGTAGGTACGTATGTGAAAAAGGAAATTGGATTGCTTGCAATTTTCTGACCAAATTGCCGGCCACTCTCACATGTAATAATATAATATAAGGAAGAAAAGTCATCGATCATCATCAACACTCAAAACGGTTCATTAAATGATTTCATATTTAGATGATCAAGACTAGAATGCAGTAGCAGTATAATATTGCTCCTAATATAATATTAGATTAAGTGACGTGTCACTTCGTATAAAAAATTCATCATGAAGACGTGGGCCTTCCTATCTTGCCAATTAACATTAATTAAACAACTTAATTTGTTATTGGTCCACATGATAATTGCCAGACATTAAGCGCGCAGTACGGATATTGGTGTATTTAAGAATTGTGAGTTTGCTAGCGGCTAGCTATATCTGTTGTAAAAGCAAAAACTGCTTTTGATGATGCATGCATATATGCCTCAAAATGGAAGTTCATAATTCCTAACCTTTTGCATTAAAGAAAACAAAGAAACGAAATTGGCAAGTAGACGATGAAGATCAGCTAGCGACCATTTATATAATTTGTTAAAGGCCGATCGAATTTGTGACAAGCTGCTTTTGAAACATGATCATATAAACAAATTAAATGGGCAGGCAGAAGTGACAGTACTACGCTCGAGTACTGCTAATTATGACCTTCGATTGTAATATCCTTTAATATATATATATATGCATGCATGCATGTTTAATGATCTGTATGTTATGACCAATCATCACTAGTACTAGTACATGTAATATTGTTTATTCCAAAGGTTAATCTGTTTTAGATACTATCTATAATTTGCATGCATGGCATTCAATAAGCTGCATATCTATTATTACTGCCTGGTGTCGCATACAACGACACATGAATAGGAGACTTTGCACCCCCTGGGGAGGAGGCGGGGGGGATGAAAACTGTTTAACAGAGCACGACCGGCCATAGATCGGTAACGTAGTACCAACAACTTCGATCGAAACCAATTACTCGCACCAATCTCGAAGACGTAATTTGTACTCGATCATGATATTAGACAAAACACCCAGAAAGGTATTTAAAAAATAAAAAAGATGGAAAAGGTCGAGAAGAAATTGAGCACTTGTTCGGAGTACATTTGTCGCCCAAAAATGAAGTGGGTGGGTGAGTGAGGTCCGGATCATGTGTCCGAGAAGGGTGACATAATAGATATTTAGAACCCACGTGTGGCACAATAGTCGTAGCGTACGTTAATGCATCGCTCAGAACTTAATAAACGCAGATCGATGAAACTTGGATTATGGCAGAGGGTTGGTTTGAAGGAGCGGAGAGGGTAATAAATCAATGTCGCAGAGAAGCCCGCAGTACCATGTCACTACCATCACCAAAATCATCAAATAGTGGGGCAGATACATGCGTTATATCTGTGTATTTAATTGAGAGAAGGGGCGGGGGGGGCAAAGCGTGGGGTTAATGTCTTGTCATATCATCTCATTTTGTGGCATTCAATGCCTCCGGCTCTCTCTCTCTGTACATAACTTCATTTAGTGCAGTACTAGCTACTGCCTTCTGTTTCCGAGATTTGTCACATTCAAGGGCTTCTCCCCCCTAATTTAATTTTATTTTCTGTAATTCCTTTTAACGTTAAAGGTTATAATATTTGTGACCCAAAGTAATTATCATTATATTGTGTAATTCCTTTTCGTTCCCTATATCACAAAATCATTGCTCTATTGCTATTCATTCAGTCACGAATTAATTCTGTCGAAACTTATTCATTCGTAAGGGAAAAAAAAAAAAAAAAAAAGGAGAAATTCCTTCACCCGAGTATATATAAAATAAAAGTTCTGTTATATATATTTATTTTTTCGTATTTTTTATGTACTCTATTAATATAATTAATTAAAATAATTATTTTATATTAAAAAAATGACGCAATCAATTACATTAATAGAATGTGTAAAAAATATGTAAAAATAATTATACATAAATTTTTTGACATGAAAATAAACACAAAACAAAGGCCTAAGAGGTGTTTATTAGGGATGGGCAATACGGCCCCACACCCCACTTCACCGCCCCGTTCATCCTTCTCCCGCCCATGCAAGGCGTGGCTTCCGTGCCACTTGTTCTGAGGGTGGGGGCCCCAACCGCACAAGAGGCCTCCAGCGCAGGCGGGGGTCGGAAGGGGTAAGCCTCCCTCCGTATTTCCCCCGCCCCACATACATTATATTATATATATTTAAAAAAATCCATTCATAAGTGAAACGAAGCTGTTTTGTCCAACATTACTTGTTAAATTCCCCCCACCCCTCCCCCCAAGCCTTCAACCTTCTTCTCGAACTCTCTCACTGTCTCTTAGATTTTGTTACTCTCTCGTGCCTTTCTCTTGCTGTTCTTATATATATATCTTGCACGATGCACAACATCTACCCAATATCCTTTTTTGCTGTCGCGTTGTACTGCCAAAGGTAAGACTCCGCTGATAAGTTTCTCTTTTTTTTTTTTTGAATTTGGATTGGAGATTGGAGAAAAGACGGGTTGAATCAGAGATGGAGGATGAGAATGATTGTGAATTTGTGTGTTGTGGATATGTGGATTGTGATTGTGCATGTGTTTAAATTGCCTTTTTTTTTTTTTTTTCTTTTTTTTGGTAGTTTGTAGGGTTTTGGATTTCAATCTGAAACCCTAAAGTTTTCAATAATAAAAAAAAAACCCCTAAACATCCTAAATTAGGGGTTTCAATCCATTCAAGGGTTTCGGATTGAACCCCTCAATTTGAGGGATTCAATCAGAACCCCCCAAATTAATTAATTTAGGGGTTTCAATTCGAAACCCTAAATTGATTTAGCGGTTTCAATTCAAACCCCTATATAAATTTAGAAATTGATTTAAGGATTCAATCCGAAACACCTAAATCAATTTATTTAGGGTTCAATCCAAAACTCTTAAATCAATGAAACTCCTAAAATTTCAATTTAGGATTTCAATGGAAACTCCTAAATTATTATGAGTTATTTGATTCTTTTTCTTAGAAAGGGAATGGCTTTGAATATTTGATGACCGCATTTTTTTATTCTTTTAATACATTTAGGTAAAATTTTGTTCTTTCTTTTAAAACTCTTAGAAGTAGAAAACATTTTTTTTTAATTGTTTGGTGTCTTCTTCTTTTTTTTTTTTTTTTTTTAATCTTGTGTTGGTTTTGCACTTTGCCTTGTTTTTTCATGTGTGGTGTATTATGATTTTTTTATGTCGTGTTGCTTGATTTTTCTAATTTTTTAATATGTTGAGGAATCAAGAATGTTTTATTAAAGGAATTTCAGTAATAGCTCTCCTACCCCTACAGTACCCCTGCCCCCAGAACCCAACCCTACTCTAACCCATACAGGGAGTATACCTTGCCCCGCCCCCAAACCCATATAGGGCAAGAAACTTGTTTCCATAGTTTGGTCTCATTTTACCAAAATATGATCATTGTGAAAAAATATATGGATGTCACTATAGGAAACATGGTATATTCAAGTTAAATGTCTATTTATAGGAACAATGCAAGAATAGTCTAATATTAGGATCCTTACAAGAGAAGAGTCAATCTTGACTAGATATTGGACTACAACAAATGGCAGATGGGACTAGTAGGGGTCCAACGTTGAAAGAGTCTACAAAATATAATCTCAATGAGTGTATATGGAAGCTAGCAAATATGATTATCATAGACGAGCTATATTTTCAATTTATAGAGGGAAGAGGGAAGAGGGTTCCAAAAACTTGTCCAAGAATTGAAATCTAGATTTACACTACCTTCTCGCTACACTGTGGCAAAAGATATTAAAAAAATGTACAGAAAAAATAAAGATATTTTGAGGGGCCAATTGGAGGGTGTGGTAGTTTAATTTACTACCAATACTTGAACTTCCGTCCAAAATATGAATTACATGTTTTTAACTGTGCATTTTGATGATTCTGATAGGATTTTTTGCAAAAAAATTATTAAGTTTTCTCAAATAACCGATCACAAAGGTGAAAAGATTGGGAAGGCCTTAGAGGCCGCAATAAAGAAGTAAGGATTGGCACAAATTTTGACAGTTTCAATTGATAAAGTTTCATCTAATTATATCGTCTTGAGACATCTAAAGACTTACCTTATAGAGGTAAATAAGACATTTTTGGGTGATGAATATTTGCATGTCTGATGTGCTGCACATATCTTGAATTTAATTGTAACTGAGGGGTTGAAATATGTTGATGACTTGGTTATATGAGTTAGAATGGCTGTGAAATGGATGAGATCTTCTCCTTCTAAATTGGAGAAATTCAAGAGTTATATGCTTCTTTGTACCTTACATCTCATGAGTTTTACCAACAAATATGTAAGGTGAAAGAAAAACTAGACAACATGTGTAGGGGTTCCAATCTACGAATGAGGAAGATGACATTGACTATGAGAATCAAATATGACAAATATTGGAAAAATTTGAGTAGACTAAATATTTTATTATACGTGGCTGTTATTCTTGATTCCCGTCTAAAAATTGATGACATGGTATATGATTTAGGACTTGCGCACAATCAGGCAGGGGCTGATCTTTTTAATGATATGGCCTGAGATAATTTGACTAAATTGTATGATGAGTTTACTACGATTAAGAGTGGTACTGCATCTATTACACCTACACATACACCAACACCTTCTTTAGACACCAGGTCAAAAAAGAAGTGTAGATTGACATAGACTAAGACCCTTGTATAGAATCTCACACTAGTCTATCAAGGTCAATCTACGGAGGCGAAGTCGAAGTTAGACAACTATTTATTAGTGGATCTTATTCAACAATATGATGATTTCGATATATTAGAATGATAAAAAGTGGCAACAAATAAATATCTCATCCTTTCTGAGATAGCCTGCTGTATTTTGGTCATCTCTATTAGCACTGTTGCCTCAAAGTCAACTTTTAGTACCAGATGTCGCATATTGGATCATTTTTGTAGTTCATTGTCTCCTACAATTGTGAAAGTATTGATATGCACACAAAGTTGGACGATAGGAAAAAATATTCATATTCTGAATATTTCAGATTTTAAGAAGACCGATAAGGAGGAGGGTGGTGATCGGCCTGAATCTGAACTATATGATAATTGTTGTTTTCATTTTATTATTTTGATTTATTTATATTCATTTTAATTTCACAGATATTAATTTTAGTATTAATTGTTATAGAAACACATGAGACAACTCACAAGACGTCTACCTCCGCTGCAGTATGATTTCGTGTTAAAAGACCCACCATTAGGGGTGTAACAGGTCCGATTTTGGACAAAATTTATGACTGAACCAGTATGTATCAGTTTTACCGGTTTTCAATCTGGTTCAGTCCGATTTTTCAGTTTTAATGTATTATATAATATATATAATATAGTATATAATACTATAGTGATAATAGATTATAGTATATTTATAATATATAATATAGTGATGTATTATAATATATTATAATATATAGTAATATAGTATTAGTATAATTATTAATATGCACAATCTAATATTAGTATAACTATTAATATAATAAATAAAATGATATAAGATTTTAAGATTTAATCTTATATTAACTAGTAATTTATCATATAATACAAAATTATTTTATATATAAAAAATTAAATACAATAGAAAAAAATTAGAATATATGTATGAACCGGTCCGGTTCGGTTTTAGAAAAAGAAAAATTAGAATCAGACCGATTTTGACCAGTTTTAAGAAAAATAAAATTGATACTAGACCGAACTAAATTCGGGATCAGACCGATCCCACCGGTTTAGTCCATTCCGGTCTAGTTTACCGGTTCACCAGTTTTTTTTTATACCCCTACCCACCATTGACAATTTGGCATTTGAATTTTGTCACAACCCATAGGTTTGTATAATTTGTAATTTTTATGCCATTAGTTGACTTTGTTGTATTTATTTAATTTTTTTTATTATACAATATGAAAATATGTATATCAAGCCTCAAATCTCAATGAGTTAATCAAAAGACTATTTGCCCAGCCCGCCCCAAATGTCACAGTTAAGGACTCAAATAACTCTCTTAGTATCTTTAGAATATTGAAATTTGAATCATTTATATGTATTATATATTTAATGATTTGTAATATTGATATGATGTCCCTTGGAAACTTTTTAGTTTATAATTTTGTAATTGTTTAGCTTAAAATTTTGTAATAGCTTAGTTATAATTATTAGTTTATTAGTTAGTAGACTAGTTGTGTGTAGTAGTACTTCATTAGATTATTTTCTTTAAATTAGTAAATTTGTATCAAGTATATTTATTTTTATTCATTTAACTTTTTTTTTCCTTCTAATTTTGGCCCAAATTGGCCAATAAGCTGTTTCTGGGCATTTTAAGCCCATTTTAACGATTTTTGGACTAAAAATAACCCATAAACTACTTTTGGGCCAAAGGCCCAATAGGGTGCCCCCGCCACCTCCCGCTTTTGGGGGTTGGGGGGACAGATTAACCCCCCACCCGTTATCTGGGACAGGGTACCCACCCCCACAATGCGAGGGCAGGGACAGTTTAAAACACATCACCCCCACCCATGCGGGGGGCAGGGCGGGTAGCATCCTAATGTTTGACTTCGTTTACTCCATGTATATATGCATGCGTATGTAAGTCCTCTCTCTCTCTCTCTCTCTCTCTCTCTCTCTCTCTCTACACATGTACGGAGGAATCGATTGCAAAGAGACAAGATTTAGACGTGAGCTTGCTTGATTCATTCTACAAGCAGATGCAAAAGAAAAAAACTGAGTTATTACAAAAGTACCTCCCAACACCCCATCCTTTTTTTAATTTTTATTATTTTATTTTTTATTAAATATTTAATATATAAATAATAAATAAAATAATTAAATTAATTTAAAAAGAATAAATTCAAAAAAAAAAAATATTAAGAAAATATCAAAAAATTGAAAAAGGGTGGGATGTTGGGGTGTTGGGAGGTTGTGTAGATTTTTTCATTACAAAATACAACCTACATGTCTAGAAACCTGTATTGGCAAAGCTCTGCAGGCGGCTAAACCTTATAAAATTGCCCAAAACTTCTTTCTGCAAATTAACACAGATTCCATCCTCTTTTTATCGTTTTCTACCAAATGCGATTTAACCTCCCACAGAAATTTGGGAGCAACATCTATGATTCTTGATGCTATAGATTCCTCGTCTCTAATAATAATAAATCCCTGCACATTTTAACATTTTCAATAAAAATTCTGGAAATAACTTGGAACGGAACAAACAAGATCATTTAAAATACCAACCTTGACTAGAGACAATCCCGAAAGAATGTACCTCATGTCAACCAAATAGACCTGTTCTAAATCATGCTTTCTACACAATTATTAGCTCTGGTTCAATTCCAAAGGGCCAGAAGCTGAAGTTTTCAGCTACTTTATTCACGAGACCAAGGCCAACCAGATATACTAAAAAAATTGTGTCCTATTACTGAAGCTCTGTATTGCTATTCCACACATCTTTGGCATGAGATCTCCACCACCTTCATCCTATGCCACCCAACAATACCCTTTGCCACATCTTGGTCAAAATATTTTCATTCATCTTTCATTAGCTTGGGATGGTAATTACCTAAATTATGATGATTGCAGCTGATTTATGAGTAAATTGGCACAGGGGTCTAATACTAGAAGCAAAATGTCATAGTTGACTATCAATATCCTCTCTCTCTCTCTCTCATTTTTTCCAATTCCGATGGCTTTAAAGGAATTTTTCCTTATGACATCTCCAGCTCACACGAGTAAGAAAATCATGGAATAAATACCTGGGGTCGGATTATGCGGTCCATCTCCAACATAATATCCTCCAGTAAGCAACCTTCTCCATGGCTTTTATAGTGAGGGAAAAGATGGTCAGCATGCAACAGGTCGTACGTGCGTGGATAAGTTGAGAATGGTTCACACCTGATGTTAAGATATGTATTAGCTGCCAATAGCTACAAATTAGACTAGAATTAGGTATTTTAGCAATCTCAGTCAATTTTCTTATTTGAAAATATCAACATTTATCAACACTAAGTAATAGATTGACAATATCTTACCAATCATGGAAAGCGCCACTCACTCCGCGATCATAAATAGCAGACAAGGTATTCTTCATGCTTGCCGGAACTATATTCATTACCCAAACAGGCAACGGATTCAAAGCTACAGCAAATCCACCACAGAAAGCATTCATGTCCATGACATTTCGTATATCTGTCCTACTGATATTCATCAACCTCCAGTAAAGGCGAACTTGATCTTGCCAAAACAGTGTGTCTGAAGTAAATTCCTTTTCACTAATACCTGTTGTGAATAGATTAACCATCTTATCAGACTGAACAGCACTGCTCTGTAATACACAATATAAATGTTCAAAATTTTATAACTATAAAGTTCTGCACTCAACAGTAGACGACCTATTCTGGAGAGAGTCTCTGGATATATTGAAAGACGATCTGCCCTAGACCGTAGTTTCTGGAAATTTCTTCCTTCAATTCGTACTTGTATACAATTCCTCAGTGGTATATTCCATGATGGTTTGGAATCATCAACATCATCACATATGCTCAACCGCTTCTGCTCTGCACTGTCCAGAAGGCAAGTTTGATTTTCTAGTTTCATCCAGATTGCTGTCTGAACTTTTCGACCAATGAGTTTCCAGCACATTGCTGAAGTCAGATTTACCAATTTATTCCAGATCGAGGGAAAATCTTTATCCTTTCTATAGGCGGGTGGAGCTGAATATACAAAGTACCCATTAGATCGCAGAAGGCGATTCACTTCTTTGAGTAAAATACCATCTGCAAGTAAGAGTTAAGAGCATAAAACAAGAATAAGGAAACTTTACATTGGACAAAAAAAAAAAATTACCCTAACAACTCAAAAAGAGCAATTTGCAAATCCCACTGGTGTGGAAAGTAACCTTCACATAAACAAGGTCAATAGCACATAACGGACATCTTAAATGATAAATAACCATTCCCGGCGTTCACACATTCAACCAGTCAAGATGAGTTCAGAACGCAACTTCAAAATGAAGTGATTTTAGGTGCAGAAGATATATGAGCTCTCACAAGTTGTGGCATTGTTGAAGCCAATATATGTCCATAATTTAGAACACGTGCATCAAATTGTTACAAACAAGTTTCACAATAAGTTAGTTGGCAAAGCTATCAAGGAACGTGTCTTTGGCCTTCATCACCAATCTCTATAATGAATAATCATGTGTTGGATACTTTTTATCATTCAAAATAAAATATTCAGTTAAAAGTCATATGATGCTAAGGATTTTTTACTTTCTATTATTGGCCAACATTCCAACTATATCTACATACATATTAATATCTTCAGGATAGGAGTGTACCATTCTCATGCCAATCAACACGACACCTTGAGCAGTGAGCCATCTCGAAGGAGCTACTGGGGTATGGTAGTTGTTTTGTGGCTAAAGTAGAGATCATTGCACCAATTCCTCGCTCTAATGCAAATTGAATCTGACTCTCGTGAATATCTATGGGAGCAAAAGACATTGTCTGTATATCCAAGGAAATGAGGAAAGCAGAGAAGCTGGCAACCCCACAAACAACATCCAAAATTTGAACTACCCCTGCGGAATGCAGATCACCTTTTTCACTCGTAATCATATTTCCTAACCTGTATTTTATGACAAGAATCTGCAAAGTTAGAAAATATAAGGCATAAATCAAATCCTAGACATCAATCCCGATAAAAATATTTAAATCATAAAATATATAGATCTAGGTAATGAATGGTAAGCAGTGGATGAGTTGTTAGTTTTCTAACACTTGTCTCATCAGTAGACAAATGCTCCCCCTTAACAATTGGGGTTTAACTTGTGGAATATTTAATTCATATAGGAGGTATAGTGTTGGGAGATATTAATGCACGACTACAGTTTTAACACAACATCAGCTACCATAAAAGCATAAGATGATGGGAAAGAGTGAAATTAATCATTTTATTAGTGTTCTAAGATAATATGAATCTTATTTCGATAAATTGACTAACAAAACATTGTCAAATGCTAACCCAAAGGCGAGTCATGTCAAGCAAAAAAAAAAAAAGAGCTTAGAAGAACAGGTTTGCCTTTGAATATACTCAGCCGCCCCATGTTTGAAATGGGTACCACCACCTGGGAACCACCAGAATTGATTCTTCTCGTGCACCCAATTTTGTCCTCCTTTGACTTTAGCAAGAATTGTATGGCTCGCATTGCTTCTCCAGACATAATCCCTGCTGGTTGGCCATTTTATTGGTATCTTATAATTATTTGGTGGTTGAATCAAGCAAAATAATCGCTTCTTGGGTGGAGGGCAGTGCCTCTCTAGTTGTTCCTTTCTAGAAACATCCAAGCTAACGACAAAATTCTTCACATAAGAAACATCATGGCAGGGGATATACTCATCGAATGTCAATGGGCACACATTCATCCCAGTTTCAGGGATCAAAAGCGGTGTTTTTCTGTAAGTAATAGCAACTTTGTTTGGAAATCCAGAATCATCTGCACGTGCAAAATGAAAAAAATGTCAATCACAAAAATATGAAGTCATAAGCCTCAGAAACACCAGATTGCATGGCTTTACAATGTGTTAAATCATCTACTAAGGCTAATTTAAAGGCAAAAATAAACAACATACATCAAAGTATCAAACTTCCAACATGCATTCACTAGCTAGCACTAAAAATTCGGAATATTGCAATATATGATCGTAAAATAGTTCACCTTCAAAACTAAGTATTTAGGGACGGGGGTAACGTTGTTGGGATGTAGCTACAAATTCTTGCTAAATGTATTCCCCATTGAATTCACCATGAACCCAAAGCCCATTAGTATATAAAACTTACCAATCAATAGGATCATTCGTCAATTCACACTGTCCAGTTTACCGAACTCAACATATATCCAACAAAGAAAAACAAAAAAAGTTGGAGACCCAAAATAGTTTTGCAGCGAGAGAGAGAGAGGTTACCAGTGGATGATGAAAAAGACTTGACCGGGAGCTGGGAGACGTAAATGGGGGCATTGTTACCGAAGAGGGTGCCAGCGTAGAAGGTGCCCACCATTACTAGCAGAGCTACCATTATCATCCGCCCTAATCTCGAATCAAACGCCGAAACCAGCGCATGCCCATTTTCAGCCTCTCTTCCTTCTTTATTCCTTTTCCTCTCTGTTAATTAGCTTTCTATCTCAACAGGGTTTCTGGTATTTCAGGAGGATTCGGTTGGACCATACCATTTAAAAATCTGAGAAAGATCCTTAGCTGAAGAATGACACTGACTAGTGACCACGATTGGTGCAGGTGACAAATACAGGTCTCATTTATTGATATACTTTACTAGTTCAGTTTCGAACGGTAAAAAGTACCTCTATACTTCAAATTCATCAACCCGAAGGATGCAACTCAAGGACCCAAATTCAATCCATCTATTTCCTTTGATTGGGTTCAGTAACTTCGGCTCGATTCTTATGTGACTCTATATTAATTTTGAAATAAAACAAGTTAATATAATACGATTCATTGAGAAACAAAACAAGAATTTCAAGTAACCATTCGACATTACGCTTGCAACTTTGGATATCATTCCACATCCGTTAATTTGTTTTCTTAAAGAATTAATAAAGGTCTCTCAAAAAATAAAGCCATAAGGACTTCACTGGATTTAAAAAACGAAAAAAAATCTACCCAAAGTGTGGCCCAAAAAAAAAAAGTAAATTAGCACTAGGACGAAGGTATTTTCTTGGCCTCAAATTAACGGCTTATCCTCTGGCTATTAGGACCTCCTCTGAAGCGAAAAACTATCCTGGGCAAAACACACTCCTCTGATTTGTTTTGTATAACCAAAAAACCGACTGTAAATGGAACGATAGGCTCAAACCGTGTCATAGGTGCATGAATATGAGAGATGATGATGGTAGAACAAGCTTTGGGGTACGGCGTTAAGATGAGGAGGAACGATGGGTAGGGGGCCAGTTGAGAAAAAGGGAATTTGGGAGTCTGTCAGACAACCGCATGACCATCGCAGCCATACTCTGATGGCTGAGAACGATCCTCTACTGCATCCGTGGTCCAAGGGCCACGAGGCTGTTAATCACGCTCTGATCATGCGGCCATAGTTCATCAACCAGACTTGGGATCCTGTCTCCTTAGAACTCAAGGATACAGTAGTACGAGCCTATAGAACAGATCCTGTTCAAGTAAGGTCGTGCCCCTTAAAGTATTAGCCATGGTATATAAAGCATTGTTTTGATGCGTATATTTCCGATGTGGGATGCAACGTACCTGCCGTTATTTCCGCACCATTAAAGTAAGTCAAAGATTATATCATATTTGAGGCTTCTATTAAATAATAGTACAGGAATTAATTTTATTTTGTATTGGTTATTTAGTTTATTTCCTTGTAGGGCACACTTTATCTTATTATCAATGTCCATTTTAAGGGGGGGAGTTGGCATCAGAAGAATATGCTCTACTTGGAAGTAACCCCAAATTTCAAAACTAAAAAGGAAAATGTTGGGATCCCGTTGGAGCTTACCGCTCCTTTTTTTTTTCTTTTTTTTTTTTTTGCTTTTTTTCCTTAATGATTAAGAATTTTTTTAATATTATTATAAATTTTTTATATTTTTTTAAAATATTTAAAAATATTAAAAAATGATTTTAAAAAAATACAAAATTACATATCTTTTTTTTTTGCCTAACGGTAACCAACATTCTTTTCTGTTCAGATCGTTGTCTACTTCATCATATAGATTAGGCATCAGAGAGTCGAAGCCAGTGAAAATCCAAAACGAAGAATAGTCCCCATTTCATTAAAATCTCTCAAATCAATCACTTCTCGAACCCTTTTTCTATGTGACAGTAGTGTCTAAAATAAAAAATAATATTTGCAATAGTAGTTGTACAAGCAGCGTGCAGTCGCTTTGAAAAAAATAAATTAATATCGAACCCATATGAATAAAAAAAAAAAAAAAAAAAAACTAACTTTTTAATCGTGGACCCTACTTTTTTTCAAAATGATTACGCAACGTTTACAATTCCACGACTGTATGTAGCATTGCCCGTCTAAAATATCATACACTCACCATGCTACCATTGAATCAGATATTGCAACAGTCAAGAATGAAATAATAGCATTCTTTATTAGACACGACTGTAAATCAACTCATTTTTTCAACAGAATCTCCTTCAACTCGTTTCTGTTTGGCCTGCCAAAAGATTAGCCTACGTAAACCAACAATATCGAAAAACGTATAAACTCAGTTTTTTATCAAAGTAATTCTTGCACGTTGTCTTTCTCTCTGAAATATTTTTGCCAGGTTTAAATAATAAAACCCACGACTGATTCAAAAATGGCATCTTCATTTGAAGCCAACCCATACAGAGCAGGGCAACAGCTGACACTCCTACAACCAAAAACCAGAGACTGGTTAAAAAACAAGTGTCCAATCTTGAAGTTTATTTATTAAAAAAAAAACTTAAGAAGTAAATTGAATTTTTGACAAGAGCCGAACATATATTAATATTCTCTAAAAGCACAATCGTTTTCTACTGTATTCTCTTTTACATGCATAGCCATCAAGACTCAAACCCACGCACTTCTGCTTCGTATCTTGGGGTATGAACATTGCACCCTACAATGACCCGTAATACACTTCGATAAAAATAATATTACATGCACACACAGAGAAATGAAGAAATTCTGGATAATGACTACTTGGAAAAGTTCTCTATGCATTCTTATTCTGACATATGCATGTGGATTCATCAACAAAAAAGTACCAATTGCACTTTTTTGTGGAATAGAAGTGGTAGTTATATTACTAACAAGGGAAATCCAGAAAATCAAAACAATTCACGCCTACCTGGCTTCATTTGAGAAGATATACATCAGAATTTGTTGGACAGGACTTCGAATTTTAGAAGCCTCCAGAACCAATTCATTCTTATAGAACAAAGCAGCAGAATGAGAAAAATTCAGTCCTCATCCACAAATGAAGTGCAGTCAATGTCTTGAAGGCTGATTTTCCCCATATACAAATCACTTATGTGATCAGAACAGAGAGGGAGGCACTTCCGATTGAGACTTTCATGAATCGCACCCATCCCAGGGACCCACTTCTCTTCATCTGATGGGTTCACGTTCAGACAGTTTTGAAGTAACCGTACCCGATAAAAAACAGTAGCCATTTGGTCACAGAAATGAGCAATGCAGGAACATGAAGGCTCATCAGAAGCCAATCTGATCAAAGCCAAAGATAAAGTCCCATCAACAGGCTTCGGATCCGAAAGATTTTTATCTCCCATCATTTTAACCTCCCTTTCTGTAGGGAAGTACACTTCTTCATTTCCATCCAAGTCAGAGACTTTTAAGTCTTTAGTGTAATGCTTCATGGCTTCACATTTGGTTGATTCATGCTTCTCAGCTAACGTCAATATGCAAGAGAACCTCAAGTGATAAGTTACAACAGTTTTGACCATCTTGAAGTTGTGACAGCAGCAG
Source organism: Carya illinoinensis (assembly GCF_018687715.1). Taxonomy (NCBI): domain Eukaryota; kingdom Viridiplantae; phylum Streptophyta; class Magnoliopsida; order Fagales; family Juglandaceae; genus Carya; species Carya illinoinensis. Next base: position 4,543,267 of record NC_056760.1, on the reverse strand, counting down.
AAGAAATCCAGCCACCTCCTCCCTACACCTGCATACCACTTGATAATATCAGTATCCTCAAGAGCAATGAGTAACTTGATCGGCCTCGGGCGACCCATGCTGTTTGTAAACCCGGCCATCTTAACTGCCTTCCTAACAAGTTCTATAGGTGCATCAACTTTCATACACAGCCTCGTCAAATCCTCAACTGTTCTGTTAGCATACTTTAGTTCCTCTTCCTCCTCCACCCTCCTTTCTTCTTTCTCTAACTCCTTTCTAGCTTTGGCTGGACTCAAATGCTTGTCTATTTGCTCTTGGAACTTATCATAGGCTTTAACCAGCTCTTGGGGCAATTGATCTCTAATGTGCCTTAAAGAGAGAAAATCACCTGCTGTCAGCTTCCGGTGCCATTCCCAACGCTCTTCCAAGGACCCCAAGAAATCTCGGACTACTTCATCAGCCCAACTTCTGAAGATTTTTTGAACTTCATTTTCAATTTGGAATTCAAACGTAAACCCATCACATTGCTTCAACTTCTTAAAAACATGCTGCAATATTTTCAACCCCAACTTCTTCCTATTCCTCTCTCTAGCATTTTTCAATTCTAAAGTTCTAACCTCCTTCTGTCTGAGGTACTTCTTCCGTGCCCTAATTGCTTTTTCTGTCATAGGAGGATGCAAAACTGAAGGTGTAACCGCCTGTAGTTCCATGCCGAGAAAATTAATATTCTCAGATACTGCACTATGAATAGCTGTTTTCATCTTGTCCACCTTGAACTCCAATTTCCCTTCTAAATAATTCACAACCCAATTCTTCAAATCCATAGTCAACACCTTTGACCCCGAAGTTATCACTAATATCTCATCCAAGTACCTGACCACATATATCTTCGCTGGCTTATAAAACACACCGGTTGTTGAAACCAGTTCATTCGAATCAAATTTGAGATTCTCCTGATTTTTCAGAAGACGCTTATCTTGAATTTCCTTATCAAACCCATTAAAGTAAATATTAATGAAAATCGAACTCAACCCGGATTCTTGAGGAAACCCCCTTCCCAAATAACAACCACCCAATTCAATTCCCACCACCTCACATTCAAATAAGGTATTTATAATATTAATCAAAATCCTATCATTTATTTTCTCTTCGATAAACAAGCACAACCTATTTACATGCCGATCAACAAACATTTCACGATCAAATGAAACATTAAACCACCAACTAGGATTCTCTACTGATTTCTTAAGGTACCTAATCGCCGTGTGGCGCCCCATACCGACACGCCCACCGTAAGAAAACGTAACGAACCGCTCATCGTAAATAATTTCCAACACAATCCTAATAGCTTCAATCAAAACCTTCAGTTTCAAATTGGGCAAAACCAAAGACTCACCTTTCTTGCTCGAGGGCAGCATTGTGACACAACAAGCTTTAACATCGAACCTATTCTCGCAGAGCTCGCGGCCCATATCTGCGATATCGAACTGCTTGGAGACGGAGTGCAGAAGGGACGACGAGTCGGGAGGGTTAAGGGCATTGTTGGGTCGTGGGGTGGTGAGGTTTTGGCAGGCGGTGAGGAGGACGGTGGGCAAAGCGACGACGTTCTGGACGAGGTTTAAGAACTTGCCGTGGGAGTATTGTCTGAGCACCAGGAATTCTAGCTGGGGTTTAGTAAGGGGTTCAGTAGGGTCTGGGGTTGAAGGTAGTGTTTCGGGGACCGGTGAAGGATTCAGTAACAGATTTGAGAATAGCTTGAGAGAATAGCGAATTGAAGGCCTGAATCCAAGTGGGTTTATTCTTCTGAGGTGCATAAGCATTGAAGCAACAATGGTAAGGAAGTGGAGTGCGCCGCCTCCACTTCTTGAAATTGTTCGGAGGCTGGCTCTGTTTACAACGTTTAGATTTGGAGAGAGAGAGAGATTTGGGCTTGGACTTTACTTCTTCCTTTTCTTCGCAGTTTGGGCTTCTGGCCCTTCAAAGTACAATACTTCACATAGTGCTCCAGGTGCTTCCTATACTAGAAAATGGGCTATTCAGAGAAATCAAAATCTGGTATTTTTTTTTTTTTTCTAAGCAAATTTCCTTCATTAAGCAACAGTACATCAAAGTCTGGTAAAATTATACATGACTGGTGGGAGGATCTTTCCCATTGTAAAAGCTTAACAGGCATTGGGGAATACTAATAAAGGGTATATTTTCATAAAATTGCTTGGAAGTAGCCCATCGCACAATACTGTGTGCACATTAATTTTAAGATCGATGAAATTTTCTCACTTGTCTTTCTTCGAAGCTTCTTAGCAGATGCTTGATCTCTCTAATAATGGATTGCGTTGTCCAGTCTATTAGTTGTTTTGTGTTAGTAATTGCCTGCATAGCCTCCTTAGAATCACCTAAATGTAAATCTTTTTTAGGTGTATGGTTTGGGCTTCTTGAATAGCTATTAGCGCTATTGAGGCTTATCCAATATTTGGGTTTGTGCTGTGTATAAATGTTGTGTGGATAAAGACAAGAATCCCATTTTCAAACTTACACATACTATTGTTGCTATGCTACCATGGCTTCAGACTACTAAATCATATGTCAGTGAATGGAAGACTTTTGGTGGGAGTTGCCTTGCGATCTCTTCCTGATGGTATTTGGTTATCCATGCTTTGATGTGGTCATTGGCCCCGTTTGGTTACGTAATTCAGATGAAATGAAATATTTTAAATATTAATGAATAAAATATTGTTATAATATAATTTTTTAATATTAATTTTGTATTGAGATTTGAAAATATTGAATTGTTTATTATGTTTTATATAAGAATTTGAAAATGTTGTAATGATTAGATAAGATGAGATTGTTTGATTTTTGGTAACTAATCCAAGTGTTTTGAAAATTTTAGAGATAAACAGGTCAAGGGATGGGCTTAGTGAGCTGTGAATCACCTAATTGTCCATGACTAGGGTGGCAAAGAGTTGGAATGCTTGGATATCTTCCTCGTAAATTGGCAAATCAATTGCTAGATTGAGAATGATCTTGATCCAATTTGAAATTGATTGTTGGGTAAATTGAGCTATGTTAATGGGTCATTTTCATTGCCTCCACAGGATCCTTGAGAAGTGACAATTTAGAAACAAATGAGAAATAATTTCCTCTTAGTGTGGCATAAAGGAAAGATGATTTGGTCATCTTCTAGAGCTATAAAAATTTTTAAGAGAGATCTAGTAGGCAGTATGTTATGGTGGATTTTCCAGATGATAAGTTTTAGTCTATCTTGCAGTTTTAGTCTCCAAAGTTTCTTCCAAGTATTAGCAAAGTAATGAATGGGGTTATTATGGTGGGAGTTTATCATGGCTGCATAAATTGATTTGACATAAAAGTTTACAGTTGAGTGGTAATCTCCCACATTTCCGTCGATCATCTCCATCTCCTCTCCAAAATCAACCCACAATCAAACCACAATCTATTCAAAATCACAGTGAAACCCATCTCTGCTTGGTTGTCAAGAAAACTCAGGAAAACCAAAATCAGTGCCCTTATTGCTTCCAACATTTTCTCAACAACCAAACAAAACTGAAGCCAACACAAAACCAATTCAAACTACAGCAAGAAAAACAACAAGTCACGGGTTGTTGAACATGACCATTGTACACGAAAAAAACCAAAAATGGAAAGGGTTGTCGTGCAACTACCAAAAAATGGGATGTTCGTCATGCGACGACAGAGAGAAGTTGGGTTCCTCGTGTGACAACAGAGAGAGGGGCCCTCATCGTGGTAGTGGGGGCGGTTGTCGTGGCGGCGAGGGTTCCATGGAAGAGAATGAAACTGATTTTGGGTTGAGTCTGTGGGAGAGAGAATGGAGAGAAGGAAATTGCGCGTAATACTATGGGGAGAAGGCAGATGGTAGTGTTTGTGAGTTGTCTAAGTGGAAGTCACCCATTGGACTGCTATTGATAGGGAAAAAACAGTTCAACCAATGTTAAGATTAACTCTTTTTAAGCAACTAGATATATCGTAAGTTATAATTATTACATTTGATTTATTTATTTATTTATTGTTAATGATTTTTGTTTTCAATGGCATAGGATGAAGCATGCAATTATATTTCCCGTGTTAAAAGATGTTTCCACGTTTGAATTTTGAGTAATGTTATATATAAATTTATAATCTACCGTTAAAAAAAAAAAATTATATAGGTCCCACTCTTTATCCCCACTTTTAAGAGTACACAGGCATGTAGCATGCTCTATGCCTACACAATTTATTTTCTGTTATGAAACTATCGAAAAGTAAAGAGAGAGATAGAACTCAGAGAAGTTATGAAACTTATGAATTTCTTAAAGAATTCAACGATATATATAGGCGTACAAAGGGAACTATGCTAGCTTACTATGCAATACTATGCTGGTACTATGCACTGTGCTATGTCGGACATTCATTATGCCAGTTACTATGCAGTACTATGCTGGCACTATGCACTGTGCTATGTCGGCCATTTACTATACCAGTTACTATGCAGTACTATGCTGGCACTATGCTGACACTATGCTAGCACTATGCACTTGACGACTAGATAAATGTGGTCATACAATTCAAGATAGTTTATAACACTTCCCCTTTGGATGACCATATTTAAAGAATATTTCTCGTTAAAACATTGCCAAAGAAAAACCCTGTGGGAAAAAACCAATGGCGAAAGAAAAAGAGTACAGTATTCATGTGTATCGCCGAGTGCTTTAGGATTGCCTCATTAAAACCTTGCAAAGGAAAACCCAATGGGATAAAACCTTAGCGAAGGAAAAAGAGTACAATCAGCACAAGTCTTCAAGACATTACTTCCACTGAAAAGTGCATGATAACAGGTCTTCAAACCTCCGCATTCCAATGTTCTGCATAATCTTCTTAAATGTTGCAGTTGGTAATGCTTTAGTGAATAAATCTGCCAGATTTTTACTTGACCGTACCTTCTTGATATCAATTTCAACTTTCTTCTCATGAATTGCAATGACTTCTTGTGTGTATCTGAAAAATAACTCACATCTGTACATCCAACTAACTGTGGACTTGATCCATGTTGATAAAATAATCTCAACTGGATCTTTCTGCTCATCACTACTTTTCTGGAGTTGTACTCTTCTAGAGTTCTTATAAATAACACAGTTAGTGGAGAATTCATCAACATTAAACCGCTAATCTCATTTTTTAATAAAAACGGTGGCCAGCCTTTTAAGATCAGACAAGCATCGCGGATTTTCAACTCCTCTGTAGGTGTCAGGCGTGCTGTCAAGCACCGCAGCTGTCAGGCGCCGCAGAGCTATGAAGCTATATTCCATCTCTTTTCTCTTGCTTCACGAGAGATGTTGTATCATAATTTTCTCTATAAAAGAGATATTCAGCTCATCTTCATTCGCATCTCATCTTCTTCACTTTTCTATAATCATACTGTATTTTTACTCTGCAATTTCTTTCTGCATTGTTATCCTACAATCTCTCTCTGCAATGGCTCAGCAATCTTCTCAGGGTCAATATATGAGGTATTCGGCACCTCGTTCATCAGCTGTTCCTGCTTCTACCACAAGTGTTATCATGCAATATAATGATCTGACTCGTAAGTCAGATAATGAAGCTATCTATGAGCTTGTGAGTCTCGGTACCCGATACTTATCATCCATTGTCGCATTTTCTCAGCAACTGCAATCCAGAACTTGTGGAGTTGACGATCTCCACGAGAATATTGTTATACTTCAGCGACTTCTTCTAGAGTCCAACATGAAGATAGAATCAATAAAGAAAGAGAATAGGAATTTAAAATCCTTGCTTAAATCTTCTTTTCGATTGCCCACCCCTTTAGATAGGGATGCTATGCAGATTCTTGAAGAACAAGAGCGTTTAAAGAATGAGGTAAAGTGTCTCAAATTTTTGTAATTCTTGCTTCAAGATAATAAAATAATATTTCACAAATATTCATATTTGTGTTTCTATCTTTTGGTAGATGTTCTGTGTGCTCCCTTTTATTTCTTCTTTAATAATGCACACTTCATATCAAACTCATAATATGAATCTGAAATACTAATTGTATTAAAAGATGGTATTTCATAACTAATAACATCATTCATCTTCCCCTTGAAGCCGCAATGGTTTCAGATTTATATTTCAAATATATGCAGTTTTTATGAGCTCTTCTGGAGACTCAATAACATTTAAATCATATATATAAATTGCAATAATAGCTTGTTTTCATTTGCGTTTGGATTACTTTAGATCATATAAGGATCTTTGAAACTTGATAGAATACATATTTCCAGATGTATTCATATTAGAAAATTCAGACATTTTCTATCCTTCAGGGATTTTCATATATATATCAAGATCCAATAATCCATATAAATATGCAGTTAATCAGGCATATCCAAACTCTCGGTAACTTTCAAGCTAATAAAAATCTCAATATGATTTCAACCACTTTAAAATTATATCAATATTGTTTTTTCGAGAAACTAACTTGTGATTTCTATATCACATTTTCAAATTAAAAGTTTCAGGCTTTTTTATATCATGTATATAAATATCCACTGATATTTAATAAAAATCACATCTTTAGGTGTTTGGACTCCAAGTCCATATTTATCACATTTTACTTAGTGATATAAATTCTGCAGGAATTGAGAAACTGACTCTTGATTTATATATCACATTTTTATTTCCTTTCCATAAATACCCACTGACATTCAACAAGCATCACCTCTTTAGGTGTTTGGACTATAAGTCCCGATGCATCATATTTTACTAATGAATCAATTCTGCAGGAATTGTTTCTTTCAAATTTGGCCTATATTTTATGTCGTATTCTTCGACGATTCTTGATTCACTTTCATCATTACTTCTGGTAATGTCAATTGCCATCTCATATGGAAATACATTGTCGACAACAATTTTATTTCTATCCATAATTTCTCCATTATTCATGAAATGTAACGAGATCTCGTTATTTTCAGGTACCTGTCCCTCTTCAAGGGAAGACATTTTCATGAAAAACCTCTTCAGGAGGTACTCTTCAAGAGTTTATATAGGAGAATTTTATACAGAGAATTTGGATGGACTTTATTGCTTGTTTTGTGGGTATGACCTCTTCAGGAGTACCAAATTATTTGTGCCTTTCTCTTTTGAGATACTCTATCTTTTGTATCGATAAGTCTCACATGCCTTTATACATGTCTTTAGACTGCTAAATTTCTTAATTGTCCTACAGGGACTTCAATCCTCGCTGGAATTTTAGCAGCTAGAATATGAGACATTTTATCTTATTGTATCCAAAATTTAATTATCATCTGAACTTCTGATTCACATATGATAATCAAGATAACGTCGAATAATTTCATCTTATTTGTTTTAAGCAAATTTTTCTTTTCATTTCTGGTGGTAAAACTTTATAGTAGAAGAATCTTCTGGTTCTTTTATGGACGTCCATATGAAAATCATTCGACTTATCGCAATTGATTTTGGATGATCAAGATAAACATGAAAAGATACAAATATTTTGAATCATATCACATTTTGATGCATCATAATATTTGATTCAATAATTTGTATAATATCATCTCAAAGAGAAAGCTTACAGCTTTTCCAATATGAGCTTCTGGCCCAAAAAGATATTCATTATCACGTCCAATCTCTTAGTTTCTTTGAATGAAAAACATCATTCTTTTCACTTCAGGGAATAGAATGATATAAATTTATTATCATTCAATTCAGGGAATGATGTAGATCTAGTAAGACGTGAATAATGATTCTTATCAAAAACTCATTATTTTGCTCAGTCACTAAAAAGACCTGACACAAATTTAGAATATATTGTGAACGTTTGCATTTAATATTACTACTTCAGGAGCATACTCGATATTGCTACTTCAGGAGCACATTCGAGACGTTCATTCAAATATATATTCTTTCCACAATTTCAATTATGCAACTTCAGGTGCATAAATCATAATGAGTTTTTGGTACAAGTATCACTCATATGAGATACTCAATAAAATTATTGATTTAGGGCGATCCTTCAGGGATGCTCCATTTCCATTCTCAGATAAATCATATCATCAATAATTTATAACAAGTATAAATGAATAAATAAAATTTTCATTACTACAAAACATTGCAGAATATAAAAATATTTTATAATAAGATAAAGGAAATACATTAATTAAAAAGGAACACTTTCATGATCAACTCTACCACTAGAATCCTTAAAGAATTCAGAAACATCAAGACTTGTAATATCTTCTCCATCTATAGAATCTAAAGCATATGATGGTTCAGTAAAATTTGTTTCAAATTTCTTTGTTTTTTCTTTTATAGAAGATTGATATAAGTCAACCAAGTGCTTATCTGTACGACATATACGAGCACAATGTCCAGTCATACCACATCTATGGCATCTATCTTCATCTTTTTTTAAAAATTTGTTTTGGGGACCTTTGCCATTCTCTGAGTTGAACCACTTCTGGTGGTACGGTGTATATCTATTATTGTCCCTTTTAGTGTGGTCACTTCTAGGACCTCCACTTCTATAGTTTTTCCTACCACGTCCACACCCTCGTTTTCTTTGAAAAGATGCACCATTCGCTTTTGAGAATGATGTAAATCTAGTACCATTCACTTCAGAAAATGATATAGAACCAGTAGGACGTGACTGGTGATTTCTTAACAAAAACTCATTATTTTGCTCAGCTAATAGAAGATAAGATATAAGTTCAGAATATTTTTTGAACTTTCGCTCTCGATACTGCTGCTGCAGGAGCACATTCGAGGCATGAAAAGTAGTATATGTCTTCTCTAACAAGTCATCATCAGTGACTTTTTCACCACATAATTTCAATAGCGAGCTAATTTTAAAGAGTGCAGAGTTATACTCACTAACACTTTTGAAGTCTTGCAATCTCAGGTGCATCCAATCATGACGAGCTTTTGGGAGGATTACAGTTTTCTGGTGTTCATATCTCTCCCTTAAATCATTCCACAAAATAAGTGGATCTTTCACCGTTAGATACTCAGTTTTTAATTCTTCATGAAGATGGTGCCGAAGGAAAATCATTGTCTTAGCACGGTCATGCAGGGACCCTTGATTTCCTTCTTTAATTGTATTTCTCAGGTTCATCGCTTCCAGATGGATCTCAGCATCAAGGATCCAAGATAAATAATTTTTTCCAGAAATGTCAAGAGCAATGAATTCCAATTTTGTAAGATTTGACATTTTTTACATATATAAATCAGGAATATAAAAATATTTTGAAAAGCTTACTTGAAGTAGAGGACTACTAGCTTCAAAATCGTCAGAACTTTCGTGCTGATAACGTGTTATGAAACTATCGAAAAGTAAAGAGAGATAGATTTATTATAAAACTTTCTAAAATGAGAGAGAGAGATAGAACTCAGAGAAGTTATGAAACTTATGAATTTCTTAAAAAATTCAACGATATATATAGGCGTACAAAGGGAACTATGCTAGCTTACTATGCAGTACTATGCTGGTACTATGCACTGTGCTATGTCGGCCATTCATTATGCTAGTTACTATGCAGTACTATGCTGACACTATGCACTATGCTATGTCGGCCATTTATTATGTCAGTTACTATGCAGTACTATGCTAGTACTATGCTGACACTATGCTAGCAGTATACACTTGACGACTAGATAAATATAGTCATACAATTCAAGATAGTTTATAACATTTTCTTATTTTTACGACCACCACCTAAGTTACCAATTTTGGCAATCACTTCATAGTACTCCACTTATTATTTTAGTAAGTCAAATTTACCCCTAAAGAAAATCAGAAAGATAGTATAAACCTATAATTTTTTTTAAAAAATAAACCATTAAAAGTAAAACCAATTGGAAATAGTACAATTTTGTATTTACTTCGTTTTAAATATTATAATTTGATAAAATTAAAAAAAAAAAAATTACAGCAAAACTTGGATACTAGTTTGAGAGTATGATGTACACACTCCATACGTAGTAGCAGGAGCATGTCTTAATCAAATTTTCATACATCAGGTTGTAGGGTGCGCGCTTGTCGTTTTTGCCAGAGTCATGTTACAATGAATGGGGTGGGACATCGATGCCCTACCCTGCCCAAGTGCCCATAAAATATTTTCAACTTTTCAACCTTCAATCAATTAGTATGAATGCAGGCTGTTTTGTTTTGTTGTGCTGTGTTTTCTGCATGGTCCATTTTTACAAAACATCCCATTTTATATCATTTTATTTAATTATTATAATTTTTTTAAATTTTTATATAAAATAAAATAAATAATTTATTTTTTTTAAAATTTCAATATAAAAATAATATTAAAACAATATATTCAAATAATATTTTATTTAATTTTTAATTTTAATCTCAACTCATCTCAACATATCTAAAAACAAACAAGATCGTCTAATTTGAATTTAAAAATTAGATGAAATCATTTTAAATAAGATATTATTATTATTATTTTGAAATTTGAAAAAAATTAAATTTAAATTTAAATTTAAAAAAATTAAATTTTTTATTATATTTTATATGAAAATTTTTAAAAAATTAGAATAATAAAATAAAATAGAGTTAAAGATAAGGTGAAATCACCATCCAGACTAGCCCAAGTCTATCTCATGTCGACAAGGCATTGGCGTGAATTTACTTGCTACTCTGCTTTTGGGTTTGCCCCGATTTTGACTTTGCTTTTTTCAGCAAGTTTTCTACACGCAAAGTGACAAAAACGCGAATCGAATTGCTCATATCAAACAGTATAGCAACCCTGTCTACTGATATTTTTTACCCATCAGTGCAAACTCTGAACTCAGTCTTGGGTTTTTGGGTATTCTGCATCGGCTGCTGCAGCGCGCACGAATCCAATAATATTTATCGTATTAAAGGTCTCCAGTTCATAATTTCAATTCCTAGCGTGAAATGACCCAAAGCAAAAGTATAAATCCACTGCCTTGTCATTGTCGACAACAGAAGTCCAGCCAACCTTTTTTTCTCTCTTCTGTCCTCTTTAACTGATGGGAAAAGGCCAGGAAGTTTCCGGGAAAGTTGAAACCCTGGAAAATGTCACAAGCAGGACCACCAGAGGCCCATAACTTCGGAAAAAACACCCTCCCTTAAGTCCATTTTCCCAAAAATATTTTTATGTTTTAACTTAAAATTTTGTTTTTATCATAATATTTCTCACTTTAAACTCAATTGTTAAGAGTACAGAAATCTCTCACCGATGGTGATTTTCGTACAAATAAAAAAATATTCATTCCTTGATTATTCAAAAAAAGTAATGGTTGTTTTGTAGTGAGATGCAATTTCTGAACTTTTCATCCCCTCCATTTGCATACAAGGAAAACCCCATCACAATCATATTCAGTCCGGAACAGCCGCAGACTCCACGCCAAACCGCCCATATTCCTTGACTTTTCAGCCGATGGACCTAAACTAAAACATGGGCTATCAAGTTCTCGTACTTTTTCATTGATTGGTGGCTTACTTCAGGTTGAGGATCTACCAAACAATACTTATCCATGAATCAATCTGTGGGTCATTCCTTCTATGTATTAGTTAGCAAGTCGTTATTATCAAAATTAATATTGAATCTTACATGGATTAATGACCATTTCCTAATCTCTCTGCTGCTTCCTTCTTTAAAACATGTACTTCTGCCAAAGAACGAAAAAGCCTCCGTTCTTTGGCAGAAGTACATGCTTTGAAACTATGCATTTATATATATATATATATATATATACGTGAAATATACGAGAAAATGAAGATTTGATTAAAGCATTCTCTGCATCTCCCAACCCTCCACTCCACCATCCTTTGACACCATGACCGACAGCAACACACGGGCAACCAACAAAAGAAGGCTGGTGTTAAGAAATTCGTTCTTCTTTCACATTCTCCTGACTAATCAAAGTTAATATCACAGCTTTACCGGAATATAATTTTATTAATATTTTAACGTATCATGACCGGTATTATCTTGCGTATGCCTATCCACATGAAGGAAAACTCATGAAAATTATGAAGATGGAAACTATTTCAACACCATGATTACATAATTCATTGAAATTCTAATCACATCTCTACTACTTTTCTTTTTATATATAAAATGTCTTGGAGTCATAAATCCGTGAGGCGAAAAAGGACGTATATTTCAGGCAAAATGCTCGCCGCTAAAAATTTAGAATTGACTTATTGTAATCTTTCGATAAGCTTTAAGCTTATTATTAAAATGGATGTCACGTATTAATGTTGTTTTCATATATATTAAGTACCCAATATCAATATAGTGGGCATAAAGATGAATGAATTTAGTGAGAGGAAACAAACTAAAGGAAGAGGCATAGAATCAATATAATGATGTAAGGACCTATACCATCAAAGGGCCTTTTATATTCGCATTTTCTACAAGATTTGTTGTTTACTTGGTAACGTAACTCAGTGGCAGATATTGTGCTATCCCATCATGTACACATACAGTGACTCATGATTTTCATTTATTGTATGCATCATGCATAGCACTAGCCCCATGATCCAAGTGGAGACTAGAGGGTGCCAATTGCCATGGCCCCTGCCCACCCCAAGAAATATTAACAAAATTTATTTAACTGAAAAAATAGTTTTATTTTCAAAAGATTTCAAAACCCTCTCGAGATTCTTAAAAATAAAATAAAACTCTCTTTTTAACTATATTCCATCCAAAATTTTGAGTCTCCATAAAATATAAAACATAATTAAACATAATTTCTTTTTACTGTATAAACATTTATCACTAATGTGATAGTCTTGTTGGTACGAACTAATATTTTATGGCTTCGAAATTAGAAATTTAAGTCAGGACATAAGTTGAAACTATTTGTGATAGTAAAATCTGATATTTTATTTGGAAGTGTTGTAGCAACAAGCTCACTTTTTGAACAATAGTTATGCCTCAAACCGAACGTTTTGCAATGGAGAGGGGTTCTTAACTTCTTATAATCACGCCTAGTGATGATTGCTATGCTAGTCGTCCCAACTTCTCCTATGCGAAGAAAAAAAAAACTATATAAACATTTGTTGTGTTCACATTCTCCCCTTTTCAATATTTTTATTTTCCTTTATAAATAAAATGTACACTTGCGCGCACACATATACACATATTACCACCGTAGAATATATTGAAGCAATTTTGTAATTTATTATTTTTAGATTTATTCATACTCTTATTTTCATTTAATTGTTTTTTGTATATTGGATACTATTGTGCACCTCTCCTTTCCACAAATTGGAAAGAGTCGAATGTGATTTCTTCAATTAGCATTTGAGCAAAGTCACTCTGATATTGCCAAACATTTTATTGGGTCATGGATGGTGTTTATTTCTTGCATTAAATATATATATATATATTCTTTTAATTTATATTTATTCTGATAATGTAATTATTTTGCTTAATAAAAATAGATTATTTTGATTCCATTTAATTTTTTTTTTCTTATTTCAGTTTGAAGATCAATTTCTTGTTTCTTTTTATTTATTTATTTCAACTATGGTGAAATAATTCGACACTTAAAAAAAAAAAGGGGGAAAACAGTCAACAAAAGTTAATATTCATACGTAAAAGCAGAACACATATTCTCTACTTGAATTTTGAGCAACGACGGCCGTCGATTTTACCATCGTCAAGACTCGTGATCTCAATACCCTTCGATCGCGCTCGCCCCACATTAAAACCGTACAACCAAAATGGAAACACTATAAAATACAAAGGATTTTCATTATCTTGAGAATCGGGAATCGGGAGCCACATCATCGCGTCATCATCATCATCGTACATATATGATGGTAGATATCATCACTTCATCTCTGCAGCTCCATCATAAGCGAGAAGTCCTCGAAGCACACAAACCCGTCGCCGTTCTTGTCCACCCCGGCTATCATGCGCCGGCAGTCCTCTAACGTGCACTGTTCGTCCCCCATGGCCGTGAAAAATCCCCACAGCTCCTCCGCCGTGATCCTCCCGTCGTGATCCGTGTCGAAGATATCGAACGCCTCGCGCAGCTCCGAGTCGCAAGCCGGTCCGCAAGCAGAGCCGAACCGGTTCAGCAACGTTTCCATGCTTATGTGCCCGTCTCCGTCCCGATCCACCTCGCTCAGCATCATCTTCACTTCCTCCTCGCTCAGAGGCTCGACTCCGATCCGGCTCAGAAGAGCCTGCAGCTCTTTTCTCGACACTAACCCGTCGTCATCTCTGTCTGTGAGCCTGAAAGCTTGCGCAAGTTCGACGTTCATATCGGCCGAGGAATCGGACCAGTTACCCAATATCTCGGGCAAAACACTCTTGGGGGTACCAAGATTGGTGATGCGGGCGCCGGAACCAGGCTTTTGGAGTGACGTGGATGCTTCGGAACTCGATGTCGACGACGTCCTGGAGCCGAAAGAAGATGGGTCGGACCTGGATACAGAGGACCGGTCCTTTTTGGACCGAAATAAGCGCGTCGGGCTGACAATGAGGTTCTTCGGGTTGAGTTGGTTGATCTTGACGAGCTTCATGGCAAAAATGAAAAACCCAGAAAGGCAAAGAAACAGTAGGAAGAGAACGTAGAGAGAGGAAATAAAGGAAGAAGAGAGGTTTGAGTGGAAAGAAGGTGGAAGGATGGGTGTTAAATGCTTGGAATGAAGGGAGTGGCATGGCAGCTTCGAGGAAGCTTCCTATGAGCATTTCAAGGACGTATATATATGTAATTTTAAAATCCAGCTGTATCATTTTAAAATATAAAATAAGTATATTCTGATATTAATATACACGACAACATTAAGAATTTTTTTTTTTTAATTTTTTGATAAAGGCGGTGAGAGGTTTTAATCTCAGATTTTTTATTAGTAATCGGTTGATATGCCATCAAGTCTGTGCACGTGACAGGATCAAATTTCGTTGAATGAGCCATATCAATTGGCTGATGAGATATCATAAGGGTGAAAATTATTTATTATTTTTTGTTTATTTGATGAAACGATGAATCATATTTTTTTTTATAAATAGTAAATTTAATTGGAATGAAAATGCTAAGAAATCAAGGAATTTAATTCGAACTTCAACCACAATACTAATTACCAAGATAAAATAGTCGTCTATGTGTAAATGTGATAGTTGGATTTGAGTGTTGAGATATATTGTGAATAGTAGTAAAAAAGTAAATAAAAAATAATAATAGAATATTAAATAGTAGTAAATAGTAATAAAAAATAAATTAAAAGTAAAAATAAAATAATGAATAGTACTTAAGTATGTTGAGAAGTGTTAAGATACTCTCAATACTTAATTGTAATATTTTTTAAACTATTTAATATTTAATAAATACCCTAATATTTATGTGGAGGATTTTACTATGCCACTTTGCCTATTTTATTTGGTTGTGTGTGAATGTTGGGTTACTACCGAATATTAGGAGAATACGTAAAAAAAATAATAATAATAAATGATACACGCTTAAGTCTTTTTATGATTTTATTTTAAAATAAAGATATTTATATAAAATGATGTTATATATATAAGTTTTTTTTATACAAATTATATTCATTTAAAATATATGTATATACATTATAATAAAAGAGTTGCATGTCTATCATTTTTTTAAAATTATTATGATTAAAACGAGTAATTATTAGCGAATACATACTAAAAAAATCAACATTTATTAGTTATATAATCAATTTCGATTAAAGAAAAGTTTGCATTATACAAATTTTGAAAAAAAAAAAAAAAAAAAAACAATTGTTAGGTGAGAATCTAATCTTCGATTCTCCAACCAGGTGATGAATGTCCTGTAAAGATCTCATCTGCCCCTTTGACTGGCATTGCCTCCTCAAACGGCTCTTTGTTTTACTTTTCATTTTGTTATTTAGACAATAATACCTTTACACTCATTTCCTATTGTTTTGTTATCATTTGTCTTTTTTTTTTTAATTTGAATTAAAAATATTAAGACATGACCTTCTTACATAATTTAAAAGAAAATAAACTCAACTAACCAACTAATCATATAATGTAATTAAAAATAAATTTAATTTTATAAAAATTAATTTTCTATTAAATTATGTAAGAAGGTCATGTTCTAATATTTTTAATCCAAATTTAAATAACAAAAGAAATCAAAAAAAAAAGTTAAATAAAAAACAATAATAATAAAAGATTAAAGGTATCATTACCTTCGCTATTTTGGCAAGAGAGAGAGGGAGTGATCTCCTTTTTTATTTGGAAAAGAAAAAGGTACAGAAATCTAGCATGAATATGGCTTCACTCATTTATTTCAACTCATACTTTGCTTTTTTTTAGGTAAAATATAACAATTACATGCATGAGCTGTTTACCTAAGATGAGATTATCAAAATGGAACATCGCTTGAATGTAATTATAACTACTTTTGGCACTTTTCGATGGTGGTTAGAGCTCATGCACGATCTAAAGTATGATAAATAAATGCATAAGATGAATTCTTAAAATATTTATTAGTGTTCATTTGAATTTATGAAGAATCATTAAATTCTCGATAAATATTATTTGATCCATTTTATTTGTTTATATCTATTATTTGGAAATTAACAAAATTTCTAAAATATCTCAATGGTGCAGATGCAATATATTATTAAGCTTAAAACTCGTCTAACACGAGCCCTCTTTTTTTAGGGGGTTCCAGTCTATTTTCAAACTTCTATTTGCCTTATTATTGATTTCATTCATCTCTTATTCAAAATAATCGAGATTGCCACAATTATGAAATAACCCAAGTATCATGGCCCAGATCAGGTTTTTGGAAGAGAACTACTACAAATATAAAAAAATTATATAAAGTAAATTTACAAATTAATATGAGTTTCATGGAATCTGTTAGATTTAGTTTATAATAAAAGTAAATTTATATCTGACATATCACATCAAATTATATCAATTTGTAAGTTTACTTTCATATAAGTCTTATATAAATAAAGTATTTTTGTTTTCAGTTATGTTTGTTCTATGGAAAATAAGAGATCTGGGAGGATGAATAATGTCAATGATGGATGGGGGTAGAACAAGGTTGGTCAGGCATGGGAGCATGAATAATCATCACTGGTGATAAGACACCCATGCATTGCATTTGATAGCGTATTGTTAAGAAATAAATCTCACGTTGTCTGTAGATAAAATTCTGAGTATGTTTATAAGATTAAAAACAAACCTCACTTCTTGAATCGATTTTATGTGTATCAGGCTTATAAATTTTTTCAACTACCTCACCATCCTTAACAACCACATCAATGACAATTTTCTCAATGAATACTATATACAGTTTTATATTTGATAAATTCGTGCATTTTTATTGGAAATCTATTATTAGTAAAATAAAATTTTAATATAAATTCATTATTAAAATTATAAATTGATTAACTTTTTTTGAAAAGCGGATGAGTGTTGCATAACTCAATCCTACGATGCATGCACTTTTTTCGTACCCACAATTAACAAAAACGGTGTGGAACTTCCGAGAATGTTTTGTCGGATTAATGTGGGAAAAAGCCTCACAAAGTCACAATGACGTGTAAATTAGGAAAATGTTTAATTAGTGACTCCTGACTTTGATCCGACCGACTCATCCATACTTAAAAGCTAGCTGAGAAAATCCAGTTCATGAGTTCACATTTCCTCCCAAAGCATTCAACCATCTACCTACACTTCTACCTCTGTAAATAATAGTTTTATTGTTCACATTTAAAATGGTAGCTGAGTCTTTCCATGAGTAGGGTGAGGCTGAGTCTAAAGAGACTTTACTCAAACAGCTGCTGAAGAAGCTGCAAGGTAGGTGGGGGCATCAGTTCAAAGCTGTGTTTGGTAAGTGAATTTTATTATTATCTGTAAATAATTTATTATTGTTTCCATATCATCTAAAATTACATCTAAACGTAGTCTAATTGTAACTTAATAGACACTTCAGGCACTTATAGAATTCAAGGCGCAGAAAACTGCATTTCAAGGAAAAAAAAATAATAAAAAAGAGGATAAAGTTCTTATCCAACTGCCGATCAGAGAAATAAATGGTCGAAGTTGGGCTTATATTAGCCATATTCTATCAAGATCGCCATGAATATACAAAGCATCTTTTAAGTTGCATTGACTGTGAATGACGTTCCCGACTGTTAATATGGACTTATTAATAGTAAAACCCCATTGTCACGGATTGATATGGACTTAATCGAGTTACAACTATTCATCCATCAGCGCATAGACTTGTTACAAAATATATTACTAATACATTTACATTTTCAAGATTATTATATAATAAATAAGGTTACATAAAGAGTAAATTAAGATTGATAGACAATAATAATTCATTGTCCATAACCTTAAATCATGGCCATAATTTTATAAATAGTAAACGTTAATTACGGAGGAAATCCAATTCAAACAAGTTGAAAAATGAAAAAGATAATCCTGACTTTACTACTACGTCTTTTCTCTCTTTCACAACCACATGAATTTCAAAGAGGAATGGCCGCGTGGTTGATATTGAATTGAAGCCAGCATATCTCCTTATTTCAAACTCGATCCCTTATTGCAACAGTCACGACCACCACGTTCATTTACTTTTTTCCCATTTTGAATTATGTTTATAATATTAATTGGACTATTATTAAATTATGAAAGTCTTCATTTTTAACTATTAATTATAACATAATTTATAATTTATCATATTCCTAAAGAGTAATACTTGTTAAATCATATAAATAATACTCAAAGGTTGATCTTGACTCATAGAAAGAGTAAAAATTATTTGTATGTAGATTTATTAAATAAATAATAATCTTTTACAAATTTAAAGGGATGTTTGGAAACAATTGATCAATTTCATCTCATTTCATTTCCTTTTCAAATATCATTCAAATACAGATACTTTTAAACTGATCATTAAATTTTTTTCAAACTAATCATTACAATTTTTTCAAATTTTAAACGAAAAATAAAAAAAACTATTCAACTTTCTCAAATGAAAAATCTAGTTTAAAATACAACTGCGCACTAATATGTGCATCAATATAATATAATTGATCAAAAAGTATATTTTATTAAAAACAATGCTAATTTAAATTTTAAATATGAAAGAATCAGTATTGGTTCGTAGATTAGTACGTGACTTTGCTTGTACGTACCAAAACTCTTTAACTTTTTCTCTTTTCTTTTCCAAAATTTAGTAAATACTTAACTCAAACTATCTTACTATTATTCATAAATCACTTTATCACTATTCATAATTTTTTTTTTATCTCATATCATTCTCCAAGCATCGCTTAAAGAGTTTTGATACTCATCATCCCACCCCCGCCACACTTATTTTTATTTTTATTTTTTTTGTTTTATTTTGTTTAAATTAATTAATTTATTCTATTCATCATCTATATATCATATATTTAATAAAATAACTAAATTATATATAATATGTGATGCGAGAAGGATATTCTGCCCTAAATATATATCATAGTTGTAATAGCCTCCTTGGTCGACATGGGAAAAATCTCAAATAATTGAGAGAGAGACGCACACAGAGACGTGGAAAATACAACTGGACATTCACTTCACTTGTCTCGAATGCTTTATGCCAGCCCACGCCCAATGTACCTCCCAACCTCGGTGGGAATCATTCCTTGGACCTATACAACAATCTTGTATTATTATTGAAAGAATATTGTATATAATTATTTTTACATAATTTTTTATATATTTTATTGATGTTATTGACTGTAATAATTTTTTTAATATATAATTAATTATATTAATAAAATACACAAAATAATACGTAAAATAACTATATATAGAATTTGTATATTATTATATACCGACAATTTATTTTTGATGCCCCTAAAGGGAGATGGATGTTTGACTCGTTGGCATCCATCCCTTTTTGTCTCTCTCTTTTTTTTGTTTGTTTTGTTTTGTTTTGATTTGATGGCATGGGCCAATGTATTATGTTCTATTTTTCCAACCCAGCTGTCTTTGTTTTTGCTACTTGGCTATTACTGTCTAGACGTTAAGTGGAATCACTAGTAATTCACTATTCAATTCCAAAAAGTGGGGTGGCTGTGGCTGCCTCTCAAAAACCATATAAAGAAAATTCAAAGTGGGAGTTGTTTGCATTTTGTCTGTGAGTGGGGCAGTCAGTTCGGCAGACACAACATGGTGCGAATTTGTGAGAAACTAGCATTAAAATCTGTTGAACTCAAGGTTTCAAGTTTTATGTGATTATAAATCTACACATGGATTTTGATGATAACAAATGAATTCAAAGAATAAAGAAGTCTCAAACTCAAATTGTCTACACAATGGAGTCAAGCACATCAAAGAAACAAGCATGAGTAAGAAGGGAACAAGTTCACATTAAAATTATAGAGTAATGTTGTAAATCTCTTCAAAATTCGAAATTAGGATTAATGCTCAAAATTAATATTTTATCATAAAGCATTAAAATACATTTTCCACATGTGCATAAATATTTTTGAAAATTAAATTTGAAAATTTTGAAAGATGATTGATTGTCATCTTTTGCATGTGCATGCCTTGATTAAAGGGTTGAACTTTGAAAATATTAAAGATGATTGATTGTCATCTTTCACATGTGCAAGTTTTATTTGAATATTTTCAAAAGTGATTGATGCTTTTTTAGACTTATACAAAAAGTAAAAGATTAGGTTTGAATTTTTTGAAAATGAAAGTGTGCTCATTTTGTCATATGCCAAAAGTAAAAGATTAGGTTTGATTTTTTTTGAAAAAGTGAATGATGTTGTCTTTGACAATTGAAAAAGAAGAACCTTTTATTTGAATTCTTTGAAAAAGTGAATGATGTTGTCTTTGACAATTGAAAAAGAAGAACCTTTTATTTGAATTTTTTGAAAAAAGTGAATGATGTTGTCTTTGACATGTGAATCTTTTTAAATTTGAATATGAAGTCTCATATGCCTATAAATAGATCAATTGAGAGCTTCACATTTACAACATCAAGAGCATACAACATTCATTTAAAACTTTCATTCTCTCTTCTCTAAGCATTGAGCCTTAATCCTTATTCATTTTGAGAGATATAGTTTGCGCTGTATTGTTCTTATTTCACTCATTGAGGAGTGTTTTCTGATAACCTACCCACTATCAGCTCTTGTATCAGAAAAAATGTGTGTATAACCCTTGTGTGTGTAGAAAGTATTCTACACGGGGAATAGTTGAATCACCACGTGTAAGGTGATTGCAAGTGTAGAGGGTGTTCTACACGGATCCTTTGTAGCGGTA
The DNA here is from genome assembly GCF_018687715.1 of Carya illinoinensis. Taxonomy (NCBI): domain Eukaryota; kingdom Viridiplantae; phylum Streptophyta; class Magnoliopsida; order Fagales; family Juglandaceae; genus Carya; species Carya illinoinensis. The sequence continues at coordinate 4,521,980 of NC_056760.1, read as the reverse complement.
TTGTTCAAAGGTGTAATAGGTTTCTATCTCCACCTGAAGGAGGTTGAATAATGAATTTGGGAATCCTCAAGGGGTAGCTTGAGGCGAGGACGTAGGCAGTGGGGCCGAACCTCGTTAACATACTGAGTTTGCTTCTCTCTTACCCTTACTCTTTATATTTATTGTTATTTTATATTTTGTTTATATTTTATATTATATATTTGATTTATAATTGTTATTTTTTTTTTATACAACTCAATTCACCCCCCCTCTTGTGTTAGTCATCTGGGCAACAAAATCTCACTATTTTATGTTGCCATTTTACTCATATTGTCCACGAGAAATTTGTATAGGATTGTCCGGTCTATCCTGTGTTTCTTATGCTCTGAACTTGGATGCATGTCAACATTGATAAAAGTAATCCATCCTTGCGGAGAAGTTTCCTTTCATACTACTTTTAAGTGCATAGTAAGACTGTTCAACTGCTTCATTGCCAAATTAATTTATCACCGTACCAGGACAAAAGCATTTGTAATGGAACTTTCATCAGCAAAGGAAAATGTGCTTTGGGCACGAAAAGCTTGTGCAATTTCTCAGCAAATGTTGGGTGGAAAGATGAGCCACGTGAAATCGATCATGGGTCAGGATGATCGCCTTTATCTTCCATCTTTTTCTCCCTCATGGTCGTCGGCTTGAGAGAATTACAAAATAAACACAGCCAGCCACAAAGCAGAAAAAGCAACAAACCCTGACAACGAAGTATAATTTCTTCCATTACAATAGCCACAAGAGTAGGAGCCTCCCTATTTTAGGATCTAGAAATTGTTGAAATCATCCACACAGATGTGATCGGTTCATTTATCCAAGAGAAAAATTGACAGAAAAATAGTGCTTTTGAGAAGCATGGAACTGCTTGATGGGAAAAAGGATCAATGATTCTTCCAAAGGTTCTAGGTTCGCCAGAAATTTAGAAGGTTCTAGGTTCACCAGAAATTTAGAACCAAATTTTGTGAAACTTTTCATAGACATGATGCTCCACTTAATTTGATATAAAATGAGGCATAAAGGAATAAACAACTTTTTTTTTTTTTTTTAGTAAGCATGTGTAAAAAGGAGTCTTTCCCATTTTGGCTCATTTTTTATGTTTCCAACATACATTTATACATGCATACATACACACATATACACATATACATCCATCCCTCCCTCCATCCATATACACATGCATGCGCGCACAAACATTGAGAGTGAGATAAATAGAGATTCATTTGTTGACATATACGAATGACATGATCAGCTGTGGTATCTACTAAACATGATTAGCTTACATATTCAACGCCACGATGTCTGCAAAATCCAGAATCAAGACTTTCTTTGCAAATTAGTGGGGGAATACCACGAAGTGCAATACCAAATGGGGTAGCTATTTGAAACTTCAAGCTGCTTTGGTAGCCCTTCTAATATTTTCTTGGAGTTATGGTCCAACACTTCACTGGAGACATTAGAACTTCAGATTTGATTACAATCTAGCGATCAAATGCAAAATCCAGAATCATTGAAACAAAATGATCCTCAAAATTGATCATCAACAACAAGCTGACTGCTATCATCATCTATGCCAGGAGGATCCCTAGAAGTAGAAACTGGAAGATCTAGACTGTTTGTTGGGGTGACATTTTCATCACCATATTCAGATGTAGAGCTAGTATCAATCTCCTTTTCAAGACAGTCAAGATGCAGACATTCAGGAACGTCACTGCTGTAACTTTCTGCATCATGGCTCCTAGGTGGGATTGTCAAATCTTCTCTCTTAACAATATTAAACACAATCCCATTATGGGTACTCTCAGGCTGCAAAAGATCGCCTTCAGTCACTGTTATGCTGGAACCATTAGTGGAAACTATGTTTGCAAGATCCCTCTGATCGGATTCTGTGCCTTCTGAGCTTCTATCTGGAGTATTCACCCTTGGGCTACGATAACATTGATTGTTGCCAACTATGTGAAGTGTAATGGAATTAGCATTAGCTATTAAACCTCTGTTTTCTTCAACATCGATATCCAAATTTTGGACAAAGTGAATAAACTTTTCAGCTGAAGTAGTCCTCATCAAGGGCCCACCAGACCTTGTCCAAGAATTCAAATCAACACTTTCGGACTCACTATCACTTCCATCATGCATGTTGCGATGGGTTCGCAAATTTTTACCTGAAGGTCCCCCTCCAGTGGATCCACCAACTCCTTGATGAAATGAGGGAGCGACATCTGCAAGGAGGTCTTCAAGGGAACCTGTGGAATTCTCCCGTGCAATTTGGTTCCAAGAAGGAATTCTTCTGGAAGCACTGAATCTCACTGTGCTGGCTAGACCATGAGAAGAAGCAGCAGCTCTCTCAGCACTCCTTTTGAGTCTACGCATGTGGTTGAGAATTGCAACACACTCATCAAGAGCAAGCTCAATCCCACAGTTTGCTTTTATGGCTGAGAGCTTCTCCCAAGTGCACCGTCTCCCTTGGTTTGCTGCCTTTTGAAGCTCCACATATGATGGGTTTTGTATAATTTTTGAGTACTGGAACAACAATAAGAGGTGGGAGAGAATAAATTGTTAGCCGTGTGAGAATTCTTCAATTGATGAAAACAAAGAGAATTTTAAAGCTAGGCTTCTGACAGCTTGCAAGTATTCAACAATTTTCATTTTAACTATTGAAGTTTTAGTCAAGCAAACTTTTGAGAAGTTTTGTCGTTAGGGTTGGTTATACCCTCTTCAATTTACAACTTCTCTTTGCACATACCTGAGCAAGCGTGGCAGGCATAACAATGGTGATATCACCCTCCCAATCTTGAGCAAACAGCTTGGCCAGTCCCCCTAAAGGGAAACCAAGTTCCAGAATCTGGTTGTATCTATGTTTCACCTCCATCTCAGCCAGATGAGCAAGCTACAAGATTAAGGATTAAGAAAGATTAACTTTCACACAAAAATGCCAAGAAAAAGATTTGATAGCTGAAACCAATAATAACTAGGCATGGACCAATGAGCCCACCATTCTTAACCAAATTTTCCTATCCTTCAAATCATATCTAGCATAAACAAACAAGATGAGACACTACTTCAGATTATTAAGAATCTTTTGGAAAAATATTTGAGCTGGAGTCCATTTAAGATGTGGTGTGAAATTCTACGGTTCAAATTAACATCAATATTTGCTGCTGTAACATTCTGACTGAGTGTAGGTGCCATTATATTGCAATCAAGTGCAGGTCCTATGACATTCCAACTAAGTGTACCGACTCCTCTGTGGCTCTGTGCATCACACATAAACAAATCTCTGTGACCCTTTATCATTTACTTGTGAATCAACCTAACCCGTTTGAAATTTAAGATCAAATAAATATAAGCAAGCCATGAGCATAAAATCTCTACTCAAATGACAGGTCAAGCAATTAATGCAAGAGAATCATGTTTCACCAGATACCAATGATTTTTCATTCCAACAAGTTTTAAAAATTCTCTAATTATGTTCCAATAAAAAATAATTAAAAGAAGAAAAGAAATAGAAAGAAAGGTTGACCCTAATTCAAGGAGAAGAAAGCCAAACTCTACCATCTAGACTATCATAAAAAAGGAAGAAGAGATTAATCATTGCAGAGGACCAGGATCAACAAGTACAACCAATCTCTTTTAACCTATGAGATGGGCTCGGAGGGGAGGAAAAGGTATAATTATCTTAAAAAAAATGTCAGCCCATTCATCTTCAGAAAGCTATATTCTATTGGTATCAAGTAGCAACGGTTCACCTAGTGCACTGACAAGCATAAAAAAGGAGAACCAGTCCTGACTCCTGATAATGTTCAGAAAATATCAGACAACTAAGAGTCGGATGGTCAAATCTCTGAAACTTTAGTACAAACTCATATTGCTTGTTTTTCGGTTGGGGGGGGGGGGGGGGGGGGGGGGGGGGGGGGGGGGTGGCGGTGGTTGTGGGGGCGTTAGGGAATCAGGGACACAAGAACAAGCATTAGCCAGGAATCAGGGACACAAGAACAAGCATTAGCCAAGAATAACGCATAAAATGGATTGAAGTTCCCATGAAATATATACATACCTTGGCAGCAAAGTTGCCTCCATAAGCTCTCACAAATTCCTTCATCCTCAATAATGGTGCTACATGAGGATTTGCCTGACTAACAATAAAATGATTCACATTGAACAATTCCTTCAATTGCATCATAGGCAAATCAATCTCCAAACTACCATCCCTCCACCGACGAACATGAGTGCCAGAGGCCTCCTCAGGACCTAGATTGAATGGTGGATGATAAGGAACAATCTCTCCACTTCTATCCTTTGCCATCAGCTCCTGGGCCTCAAAGAGGCCCGGGAACGCACAAGAAGCAGTCACTGCACTCCATATAACAACATGAGGTGAAGTCAAGTAGTTAAGGCATCTAGGCGGCTCATGCTTCCTTGGGGAGCAAACTGTTATCCCAAGAATTCGACCAGTCATATCATAAGCTTCTTGAAATGTAAGGTTACTTGTTAGATGCCTTAACATCATCTGCAATTTTCTGATCTCATGAACAGCCCCTTGTGTCATGACCCTCTTAACTACAGTAAAAATCCCACCCATCTGATCAAAAAACTGCATTGAGTGTAAAGAATCCTCAAAAAAGCTTTGCAGCTCAGGCCATGACTTAGTGGCAACCACAGCACACATAATGGATCCTACACTAGAGCCAGCAATTATCCTGGGCAAAAGCTTATGCTCAACCAGTGTTCTAACAACGCCAACATGAAAAGTTCCTAGGGAAGCACCCCCACTCAAGAGCAAAGCTGTCCTCCCAAAGGCATGCCTTGTTTCATGCATGAAAGCAAGCTTTTCTTCTAATGTTAGCTCCTCTGAATCCGAATCACAGATCACTCTCAACTGAGTTGAGACCTCATCGATGTATTCCTTTATGAGTTTGGGCACTTGAAGCCTACCTTTGTGAAGCTCAGGGTTGCACATATTGCCGAGATTTCGGATAAGGTCAGCCCGCATGCAAAAGATAATATCTTTCAGAGATCTTTCTTGGCGACGATGGTGGAGCTCTTGAAGCTTGTTCCTCACTAGTTCTACGTCATACAGGTCAGACTCATTCATCTTTGGGGTCTCTTTATCTAGCATCTTCGCAGCATGAGCCCATTCCTCATAGGTCAATGCAGCTCTCATCATATTTCTCCAAAACTTTCTCCGGTAAGCCATTTCAGCCCTCTGCTTCACATTTGTGTATCGTTTCAACAAGAAGGCAATTATTGTCACCATTGCCAAGATCCCTTGTGGGTTTCGGGGATGCAACCATGCAGCCATGGGTGCCACAAAGTCCCTAAATGTATATATGAAACTCCACAACACACGAAGTATTTGATGCCTCAAATGCGAGATTGACTTGCAGAACAAAATTCTGAAAGCAACCGTCCGACCAACAATGGTTGAAGGTCCAATTGAAAAGGGATCAACACTGGCCTCGTTACTAATATCCATTTTTTGTCAATATAATAGGTTGCTTCTAAATGAGTGGCGGTATCACTGCCGAATCTACTCAAGGCTGAAGGAGAAAAAAAACCTACAGTAGTTCTAAGATACTATTATGCAGACGATCACTTGGCAACCTAAATTTAAAAAATTACGTATAGATGTAAGAATGAAAGGCCGGACATGCATAAAATACAGGCTGTGTTTGGCTGTCAAATTTAATGAAACCTGAGAGGGTGATTATGCGAATGGGTTTGTCTCGGAAAACTTAAACTTGGATATCTGCCAAGAACTAAAAACGAAATCAATGAGAAAACAATTTCAACCTCAAAACTTGAATAGCTGGTTTCTCCTATAATTGCATCTGATGCTTAATCCTTTAGCTCCAAAGAATTAGGGAAAAATAGTGTTCGTTGGTGTAACTCTAAAAATCTTAATTTTGTATAATTCTAAAAAAAGAAGCCTAATTGCACATATTAAATTTCAAGCATGTATAGAAGTAACAGAGGCCAAGTTCTTGATCCTGAACCTCATGCCAAAGCGCACAATTAGACCACAAATTCTCAAACTTCCAATCACCACCAACTCGGCAACTCAACATCCAATTAAGCTCAAGATCAGAGCCCCCAAAATTCCCATGACCATTGGAACCTCAAAACACCGGTGGTCAGATTCCCCAATTCCACACACTTCACCCCCAACAACGTTGATAAAAGAACAACTGCCGCGACGCTTTCAAATCCCAACTGTGGTTCAAAATACCCGTAAATCCTATCTTAAACTCATATAGGAGAGGGAAAAAAAAAAAAACACGCAAATCTCCCCTTCAAATGCCCAAATACAACCAAAATATAAAATCAATAGCCAAATGGGTTGGACCCAAAACCATCAATACCTGTCCAAAAAACCAGAAACGAAATCCCACCTAATCCAAAAGGGATACAATTATAGAATTGATTTAAAAGAGATACGCGTAAGAGTTATTAAGAATAGTACCGAAAAAATGGAAACCTACGATCATTGAGATTGGGATTCTGGTATGAGATAAAGATACAGATGGTATGACGGAAACGGCGGAGTGGAGTGAAGATTCGGATGAAGCATGTGACGGGGTAATAAATAGAGTTCGATGAGGTGGAAGAGGATAAGAAAGACATTGGCTTTGGCAGATCGTTAGAACTATCTATTTAAAGAAAGTGATGATTGAAATACGATTGGTTCCCAAACTTTAATGCCTAAACGGAAGCTCTTTTTGTTCCTTACAAGAAAGAAAACACAAAAAAAAAAAAAAAAAAAAAAAAAAACAAATATTTTGCACTTTAAATGATGACAACGAAAACAAAATTTGTTGGTCGATATGGTTGGTTGATCATTGGGTTTTTGTTATCTTATGAAGGTTAGTATCCAATAATTTTAGAATTTTTGAATCAATGGTTAAGTTTTTAACAATTGGAATTAGAGTAAAAATCACATATGACTTCAAGTTAGGAACGGGACGATTTATAAGTTGGATTAAAATGTCTTGATACTTTATATGGTTATAGTGTTAAGTCATTAAATACTGATAAATCAATGAAGTAACTAAAAGAAATATAGTTCGTACCAAATTAGTGTCAAATGTCAATAAAATAAGCTACCATAAATGTCGAATTAAAAAACGTGATGGAATATTATGATCACAAGGATTAAAGGTTTAATTAAATTAATATATCTAGAGCTTTTGGATCATTAGATCTTCAACAATTATCCATATTTTTTGTTTGTTTCTCGATAAATCTTAACTTGAAAATAGTGGAGACTCGGACTGAAGCTCTTTATGAGCTACTACTATCGCCCACGATGAGTCGGAGAAGAAAAGTTAAAACCTGTGGAAGAATATATCTTACTTGTATTCTCATTGTTAATAGGTTTATTTTGTCTATTTTTAATGACATAAGAAATTTTATAAAAATAAATTCACAAATTGATTACATAAAATGTCAAATTATAAAATAAATTTAAATATAAATCATGTAAATTTGTAAATTTATTTTATTTATACTTACAAATTTTTTCCCAATTTTATATCCACAAATAGACATAAAATGAAATGAATCATTGAGCAAGTCTATGCAGGGCATGTAGATTGTAGTGAGACATATAACGTGGTTGTATTTTGACGAAAAGAGAAAAGTCAGAAGTTGATAGAGTCGTACGACTCGTATTTTTCAAAAAATAGTGTCAAAATCTAGGTTGGCAGCATTTGCCTGAACCAAATGAGTACTGTAATTTGGAAAAATAAAAAAAGAATAATTAATTAAATCTTGCATTCTATCTTTCACATGTCTTTAAAAAAATAAAAAACTAATCCTTGAAAAAATTGTAAATTGAGATAGAGTACTACCAAATGTATTGATGTTGTGTTTCGTTGCCCAAGCAAATCCAAAGGGGCCAACTTGCACCTGCAAGTATGGAGAAATGAGAGTTTCCGAATAGCGAGGAATACCTCCAATACTTAAGTCAGTATGTGGTTCTATGTATGAGAATTGTATGAGCTTGAGTGTAAAAAGTATTTATAGAGCCCTCCCCTTGTTCAGGTGGGATATATATACTTGGTAGGGATGATCTCTAGAAGTGAGATCGTGAAAGTGTCGCTTAGTACTTAGGTCACATCCCCCTTATTTGCCTTCTGTCATACAACATGCTTGCTTGACTTGATCGTGGTGACCACTGATAACCTAGGAGGCATGTCGTGGCATGCCTACCATCGTCCTTCATTAAATGTGGCGTGGCTCCTCGTTGTGGCATACCCGATTCTATTTTTCATTAAATGCGGCGTGGCTTTGGTTAGGTACATCCACTCTTAAGGTCTATTAAACCGTTGGGGTTTAAAAACAAGAATTGTCCCTGACCTCAAGCACTTGGACTGTCGCTAGGCCTGCAACAAGGCCAACCCAAGGTTGTTGGCTAGTAGGGGTGTTAGACAATCTATTTGCCAGCCCCTAACTAATTCGTGTCACTTAACTGTTCCTTCTCTTGGGCTTCTTGGGCCAATTTATCCCAGCCCATTCTATCCACTCGGGCCATTAGGCCTAGTGCCCCGCAAGTTGGGCTTGTTCGGCTCGGCCAAGCCTTGGGAATGAATACCCCTCACAAACATAATTGCCAACATGAAGCTCCATTACCAAATCAGCAGGGACATGAAAATTTATTTTGGGTCCCCACAAAAAATAGAGTAGTTGGTGCTTTTTTTAAAAGATGATGGGTCCTGGGCCCTCCGGCCCCAAAATTACGCAATGGAATTGAAAATGGATCCCGAAGCCAGAAAGCATTTTGCTGGTCCAGCTTTGCCCATGGCCCATGAAAATATAACCAACGCGTTTTGCTTGGTGTCCACCTCCTATTGTCTTCCTTGTGATGGTCATTTTTTAAAATCTCAACCGTCCATTTGTAGAATATATCAATTTCTTTCTTTCTTTTTTAATCAATCGGGATCAAGATAAGGACTAGACTTATATAATTTTAAGGTATTCTCATCTTATTCCAAAATTAAATTTTCATTTTTCTATTAAAAAAGTAATACGTTATGAATATCTGTCAATAATATTAGACGAGCCTGATCCGAAAAATTTTAAGAGTTCTCTAAAAAGTTTGGACATGTATTTTTGCAAAAGTTGTTAGGAAATATAAGAAACTATTCGAGTAAATTTTTTCTTTAATTTTTTTTTATTAGAATTTGTGATGAATAATATTATAAATAATTGTGAATTATGTGAATACGATACAGTCGTTTTGAAAAAGAGTATGGTCTATTATTAAAAAATTATTTTTCTTTTCAAAATAATTGTGTGACTTTTACAATTACTTTGACGTTGGACTTGGGACCAAAATATGCATCTGATCTGACTAATCGAAATCTGAAATTTTCAAAGCAACGACTCGTTGATTTGTACATTTGCTATCAAGTTTTGACATAAAAAAAACCATGTAAATGTTGAAGGGAATACAATATATCTTATGGTATTAAAGTCTAAGAGCCACGCATTGTTTTCAGGAATAATATTTTCACATACAAACCGTGTGGGTCACTGCATGCGCCTTTACAATTCACAGGAAAAAGAAAGTCATGCTAGCATGTTGCAGCTGGTCATCATATCTTAGGATTCTTTCAACATCATCTCAATAATACTGTGACATTTTTTAAGATCTACATGCACAGGAATGATCTGATCATGTCAAGCCTTTATTCCAATATTATAATCTAAGCTAAGATTTGAATATTTCTTTATTGTCTTTGGAGTTTTTCATCAGCACGACATGTGTACGAAAATGATCAAGTTTCTGGCATTATTCTCTACCAAAAAGCTTCAAAAAAAAAAAAGAAAAAAGAGTGAATCGGAAAGACAAGGTCATTGGCATGCATTCTGTGTTTGTACAAGTCAAGGCATCTTCCTGTCCCTTTCTCCACCATAATCAAACTTGGTAACGTGGCAAAGTCATGGCTGAAATTTTAAAAAGCAGTTGGAGGAAGATGAAGAAGACGAGTCGCTATAACCAGGCACAAGCTTTTGAATCCCTTGTCCTTCCCAGACAGCCAGAAGGGCACTTTTGCTTTTCTTCCAAAGCTTAATTCTCCACCGCAGAGTAAAGATAGAGACTGAAAGATAACTCCAACCTCCATAGCATAGCGTTGAATACTCTCGTTACAAATTCAAAGAATGATTTCTAACAAGCTTGAAGCTGGCACCGATTATGATAGTGTTGGGTCTGCGGAGTCTGAGATGGCATCTATAACCAAGGACTCATCTTGTTTTGGGGACAACAGTGACAGGGGAGGAAAGGATCCAAAGAAGAAACTGAAGAAGCTGAGGTCAATCAAGTTCTCAAGATTTCCAAGTTTAAGATCATCCAACAGATTAACGAAATCTCGAAATGGTCACCTCATTGCCTTCTCTGCTAATCCACCAAGCTCGGGACAGTCCACTCCAAATAAGATGTCAGATGTGTCGCCAAGTTATATGAAGGCCACAAGCAGTTCAGATGCAAGGAGGAAGGGAAGTTTTCAGGCAAGTACTTGAAATCATTGAATCTAGTCTTGGTAACAATAATTCAGGAAGAGATTTTCTTATACACCAAATATTACTTCTTGTGAACAGAATCCAATGACAACCTCGGCAAGGAGATCGAGTTTAAAGCCTGAGAAGAGATTGGCAAGAATGGCTAGTTTGAAATTCAAGAGGACTTTGATGAGTAAAAGCTCTGGAGGGACTGAGGTGCAGAGAAAAGCAAAGAGGTCAAGATCAATCAGGCAGGAAAAATTGGAGGGGCCACGTTTTTCCACAAGAAGCTTCAAATTCCGGTATCAGGCAAGATCCCGTAATTCTGAATCCAGTTTTAGTAGCTGTTATCAAAATAGGAAAAAATCATGTGTTTCAAAGCCGAAATCTACTTTGTCTAGTAACAAATCTGTGAGAGTTGTAACTAGAGCATCAAGTTTGAGACCTGTGAGAGTCTTAACAAAAATGGGTACTTTCAAATCAAAGAAGTCTTCCACGGTGAAATGTTGTCAAATATGTCAATCTCCTAACTCAAGCATGAATAAAGCTACCTGTTCTTCAATTCTCAAGGATTCCAAATTCCCTAACTCATTGGAGCTCGAGCTTCAGCCTGGGGAACATGAATCTACAGGAACTTCATTCATGAATGTTTGTACATATACTTATTGCTCCCTTCATGGCCATCACCATAATGCTGCTCCTCCATTGAGGCGCTTCATTTCCATGAGGCGGCGATTGCCTAAGACCCAGAAGAGCATGAAACGGCAGTGTCAATTTTCTAACGGCAAACGTTCTGGAAATAGGAAGAAAGGACTTCAGGCAAACCAAATGCTCCATAATGGAGATCTTGCAGTTGCTAATGCCACCAAAGCAATATCTCCTGTCAAACAAAAAGATGGCAGGGACTTGTTTGTAAAAAATCAAGCTGAAGAACCAAAGGGCATGGCAAATGGAGTAGGCATATCAGGTGGAGAAGATGAAGAACTCAGTGATTTGGAATATCAGGATGAGATGCTGCTTAGTGACACTAAGTACTCGCATATGTCTGAAGCCACTCATGAAGACAGAAAAGAAGAGAAAATTGGTACACCCAACAATGGAGAGGCGGAGGCTAATTCCGTTCTCATTGATAAAACTAGAAGACCAACCGATGATGAATTTCTAGAACTAACAGGTAGTAACAGCGATGGCTCTTCTGAATTTGATCTGGACTCATTGGAGGAACAAATCACAGGCAATGAAGAAAAGAAAGGAGAATTGGAGCCGGAACATGAACTTTTTCACAAGATCTCTACCCAAAGTGACTCCAAGCCCAATATGATCAATGATGCAAAACACAAAATGCAGTTTAAAAATCAAAAGTACATCGGAATGTGGCACCTGATGTATAAGCATGCAGTAGTAGGTATCGACAGCAAAGCTGGAAACCAGCTTCCTCTAGAGGAATTGAAGGATGAAGAACAAGTGAAGGATGAAGCACAAGTGAAGGATACCAACAACTTGCTTGGAACTAACAACTGCAGTTCTTCTGAGGGCTTTTTTGAAATAGGTAAGGGCACATCCAGGGAAAGTCGTGATCACCCAAAAAATGAGCTCAGGCAGAGTGAAGCCATTAAGCTGGTACAAAAAGCATTTGATGATATCCTTCTCCGAGAATTTCAAGACTACCCAACGGATGATGCATCAATTAGTAGTAGCATAAGTTCAGACCGGGAACTCTTCAAAAAGAGTAATGGAGAGGGCCGGGAATGGAGCATCTCAGCCTCATACGAGCCAGCTAAAGATAGTAAGGTACAAAATCCAGAAACAACATGGCTCAAAGCTGATAGCATTGGCACTCCCAAAGAAGGGAAAAGCGCGTCAAACATGAGAAATGAATCCGACCAGAAAGCACCCAAGAGCTGGAGCTATTTGAAAAAGCTAATTATCTTCAATAGATTTTTCAAGGCATTGGAGAAGGTGAAAATTTTCAACCGCCGGGGGCCACGATATCTATCCTTGAAGCCTGACCCAGAAGCAGAAGAAGTCCATTTGAGGCACCAGACAACGGACAAGAGAAAAAGCACCGAGGAATGGATGCTTGATAATGCACTTCAACAGGTCATTTCTAAACTAGCTCCAGCTCAAAAACGAAAAGTAGCTCTTCTTGTCGAAGCTTTTGAGTCAGTTCTTCCACTGTCAGAAGTTGAAACTAGCCAAAGGTCCAATTCTGCAGTTCGCACTCGAGCCAATCCCATTCAAGCCTGTGTCTGTGATGGTTCCTCAACTCAAGAAGGAGGAGAAACAAGTCATGAAAGTAACTATGAAGAGTTTGCTGAAATTTTGATTGGGAAAACATCATTTCATGAGAAAACTTTCAAAGCTTACCCAGACCAAGTCGGTGATTTTCTCAGGGACAAACAGATCCCTTCAATGAAATTTTCTGAGCTCAGAGAAACAAGTTCGGATTGTTGTTGCATTAAAACAGCACAGGAAATAACTGCCTCTCAAGACACTGATGAAGAATGGAAGGAAAAGCAAATTTCTGCCATCAATCTTGATAAGGTGGAGAATAAATTCCTTCTTGCTGACGGTCCACCCGATTCCATCATTAGTTGTTCACCAGAGATCAAAGATCCCAGCTCAGGTAATAAATTCTCCTCGAAGCCAGAGGACATTGTAAGCACCTGTCATGAAGAAGTTGGAAAGAATTGGAAAGTCTCCAAAGAAATAACTTTAAGTTCACAATTCTACAACAGTGGTTCAGAATCAGAGGCCAGAGATTCAGGGATGCATTTATTGATCAGTGCACCTTGCCCATTGAAGGAACAGATAAAAGCCGAAGAAGAAAGAAATGGAAGAACTGCGCTAGAATCTATATCCTTTCCAGAAGTTTCTTCATTTGAAGAATTTAAGCATGACTGCACCATTGATGTAGCAAATGAGGCCCGGATTGAAAAAAAGAGAAACATGAGGTTGTGGTACTTGGTGTATAAGCACATGGTGTCGAGTATTGCAGCAACAGATGGACCCAAGCTACATTTTGGTGAAGCAGGTGAAGAAGAACAATTGGATGATGCCGACTCATTGCCAGAAGCAAGCATTTCTAGTTCTGGCCAAGATTCCTCAGAAATTGATCAAGAAACAAATAGGTATAATGAGGCAGATGAGCAAAAGGTTGAACTCCACCGTATTGAAGCCATTAAGCTGGTAGAAGAAGCAATTGATGAAATCAGTCTTCCAGAAATACAGGACCTCTCACCTAATGATCTAATGAGCACTAGTGACATGATTCCAGGTGAGAGACTCTCAGAAGAGAAAACTGGTGAGGGAGGGGAACCATTCATCTCTAATTGCAAAGACAGCTTCACAGAGTCCCACAAGAAAGATCCAGGAGAAAAATGGCTCAAATATGGTAATATCAGTACCCAAGAAGGAGATAAAGCAGCAATGAACGTGGGAAAAAAATCAAACAAGGAAATTCCGAGGAACTGGAGCACTCTGAAAAAGTGGATCTTGCTTAAAAGATTCACCAAGGCATTGGAAAAGGTAGGGAAATTTAATGCACGGGAGCCACGTGATCTGCCTTTGGAGCCCAATACAGAGAGAGAAAAAGTTCAATTGAGGCATCAGGGCATGGATCAGAGAAAAAATGCTGAGGAATGGATGCTTGATTATGCACTTCAACAAGTTGTTGCAAGATTAACACCGGCACGGAAAAGAAAAGTGGAACTGCTTGTTCAAGCTTTCGAAACAGTCATCCCAACCATTGAAAGATGAAAGAAAAGATGCAGCAGCTTCCAATAATGCAAAACGGTGTTCAATCCGTATGTCACAAAGGTAAAAACCTTGGAAAGAAGAAACTAATAACACTAGAGATAGATCGTGAACATAATGCCCCTGTTCTTAACGTAACATGTAATAAACCAAGAATAATGCATATTTCTCCTTGGAGTCTTACAAATTCTTTTTATACAGGTGAGGCGATAAAAAGCAGCTATATTGTGATGGTCACTGGAGATGGCTCTGTAGCACCACTTCAGAGAAAATTTTCCCAGAGACGACCGTTTGGCTGAACAACTAAACTTATTCATTCTGTCATTTAGTACATATACCATGTAGATGCCAATTATGAGTTAATGAAGATTGTAAAATGCATACACTTCTTGTGTGATTCCAAGGCTTATTTGAGGTCAGTAAAGGTTGTGAAAAATGAAGAGATGTTATTATTTCACATTTTTATACACGAAAATGCTATTTCGAGTTCTGAAGACTGAAAGGTTCACCACAATCACTAGTTTAAAACGTGGTACTGCAAATTATCCCGGAAACTATCAGATAAATATATACTTGTTTCTCTATCCAGACCATCTCTTGCCAATGACTGCAGATAAATTACCGTTATCTAGTAACCAAACCTTTTCCGTCCACATTAACACATGAAGAACAAGGAACAAAGTTACAAACATGCATACAGGTGGCTCCTGACCAGGATTAAGCTAGCTACGGAATTGGTGTCTGCCTAATTGTAAGACCTTAAAAAGAAAAACATGGGTGGGGGAGTCAAACCCACATAGTTGGGCCTGTAAGCAGCAAGCTTATGCATGTGGAGAAGCAGAACATCTCCCATAACGGATCAAAGGTTATCTCATCTCATCGCATCTCATCGTTATAATTTTTTTAAATTTTTATATAAAATATAATAAATAATTTAATTTTTTTTAATTTTAAAATAATAATATTAAAAAATATATTTTAATAATATTTTATTCAACATTACCACTCAATTCTCTCATTATAAAAACATCTGATTATTTCCGCAGTAACACAAAGCATTCGGTGTGGAAGAACGAGATGAAAGGCAAACTCAGCTACCCCTGATGACAGTAATTGACTCGCACACATCGACACGTGAGCTCTTGTGAAGTAGGCACATTAAAGTCTTGTTGGCGTCCATCTTCTCAATGCATCTATTAAGAATCCACGTTTAAAAGCAAGGCGCAACATTTGTTAGGTGGGAAAGTGGGAGCCGTATCCACCCAGAACTCCATACCAGGAAGTCAAATCGAATATCCCCTGTTGTTTTTGCAACTACATCGAACCTCCCAGGAAAAATCTCCTTTTTTTTTTCTTTTGGGTTTTCTAGTTTTCTTTCATTAAGAGGATTTTGCATGCGAATTAAGAAAATTAATCAAAAAGCATGTGCTCAAAATGGGCCGGTGGCACCCTTCATGAGTTTGATGTAACATATAGAAGAGGGGAAAAAACTACAAACTAATTATTTTCTTTTTTAATTATATTATTGGTAGAGAAAGAACTCACATGTTTAACTCAAGTACCGTCTCTCCTCTCTATAAATATAGACACGAAGTATTTGGAGGTAAACGTGATCTCTCTCAAATCAACCAAGTTCTTATCAGCAGTGCTTTCAGATCACATGGCTGGCCTTCAGTACAACTTCTTCCCCACTGATTTCTTTTACCCTCGTCCACAGTCTGTGTCCTCAGACGCAGCTCACAAAGTGGTTCTTCCTCTCCAGCAGCAAGGCCCCATCAAGGAGGCGACCAAAGATTTTGACGGTTCTAAAGCTCTGATTCAGAACAACCTTGTTAAATTCCACCCTTTAGTACTACAGAAGAATCAGACGCAAGGTTAGATCAAGGACAGCATGATCATGATCAAGCTGTATGCCCCAACATCTCAACTTTTAGCAGAATCGACCGCTTTCGTGGGTGGTTGCCGTAGACTCCACAAGATCCCACGGAGTCTTCAGTTTAATAGAAGCTTATGTCATGTAGATTGATCCCCATGAAGCTGGATGGGTTATTTTTTAGAAGTTTTCTGTCATGATAAAAAGGGGAAAAAAAATTTTGTTCGTTCTTGTAATAATTAGTAAATTTCAGTCTTATCGGGTGATCAGAAAAGAGTTATTATTGTGGTTATCAAAGAAATAATTCAGCATGTTCTACAACTTGTGTCTTCAAACGATTTTTTCTTCTTATTATGATCTAGAAATGGATGAACAACTTGATCATCGACATGTCTATCTTTGAAAGCCCATATTCCATGTTTATAATTAACCTAAACATGCAGTGTGATTTTGGATATGTACTCCCAATGTTACAGAATTGCTCAGAACTTTTCAATGGAAGTGGAGAAACTTGCAATTGTGAAACAAATGCATGGAAAGGAAACTTGCAAGTAGATTTTTTTTTTTTTTTGACAAATTGGATTCAAATGTTTTATGGGACGATTGAGATGGCCTGGTTTACCACCAAAAAAATAAGAAATATAATATGCCTTCTGGTTCTTCAACTACATCCGTTTCTCTCATGTTCAAGAGCACGACTTTCAACTTTCATCATGGGTAAGCAGCCTCGCGCCGCCCTTGAGGCTGCTTTCTTGATGTGAATATGCTAGAATATGCCTCACTCAGGCGTGCAATTTAATCAAACTACTAAAAGTCAACTTATCAATATTTTATTAAAATAAAATATGAAGAAAATCAAAACGTTAATAATGCTTCTCCTCTCATCATGATGTCATTTGTTTAATAGATATTAATCTCTGCGCCTGCATCTTACGTAGAAGAGTATATACCATCGGCAGAAAAATACCTTAATATTCTTTCAAAAGATCTAGAAATTAAACTAGAGGTGAATAAAATCACACACAACTCTTTAATTAGGAAAGTTGGGTCGGAAAAGTATACGGTCCAATTACCTTGCGGTCCACGGAAATGGGCCTGGCCCTCCCCCACAATGACTTTGATTTCACGCGCAAGAAACTGAGAAAGAAGTCTTCTAGTTCTACTCGGAAACGGAAACTACACTTCCGAAGAACTTGTGGCCCAAGCCATGAACAATGATCGCTTCTCTCTCTATTATAAATAAATACCAACATACTCCCCACATATCCCAAGCACCAAACCACAGGATTCAATTCTTGTAAACTGTTTGCCTTTGATCAAGAGCTCCATTAATGGCTGGCCTTCAATATAACTTCTTCCCCACTGATTTCTATTACCCTCGTACGACCCCTGTCAATGCGGACAGCAGCAGCAGCGGCGGCGGCAACAACAACATGCCTGTCGCTCTTCGTGTCCAACCACCAAAGGTAGATGCAGACGGCGACGACGTGCCAGAAAGAAACAAGCTTTGTTGTCAATTACCTCCTCCTTCCACGGCATTGGTTCCCTCTCCCTGCATTATCAAGAGCGAGTTGCGTCGTAAAAAGGCCATCATTTTTGTGTCAAACTGTTCCAAAAACTGAGGCTAGCTAGATGATCTTTTTTATCTCTTTTGTTTTAACTGCGGATTAGGGTTTCTGTAAGGGTTTTTCGATGGCTCGTGTAAAATATGGATGGATTAATATTTTTTTTTGCCCCAGCTTTCTGAATTGATGGGTTGATCTACGTAGCTAGAAATTAAGCTTCTTTAATAATATTTTTCATGTTATTCATCCTGATCACTTCTCAGACTACACGCATGAACTGCACGTCTTTTTCTTTTTCTTTTTTCTCTGTAATTTCAATTATCAAGATCTCACATTGAATGTTGGGACGTTATGATTATCAAGATCTCAGCTTCCATTATCAAGATCTCACATCGACATGATCACAATTTCCAAAGAAAAGCAAAAGCTTAACTGCCAAACGTATTTATTTATGAATTATAATTAAAAGATAAATAAAAGATTCAAACAAAGTTTTTAAATCACGAAATTTGAATAACGAATTGAGATAACATGAGATAAAAATTTAAATTTAAATAAAATATTATTTTTTAATATCATATTTTATTTGTAAAAAAATATACGAAGAAATAAATTAATTTAGGTCAAACCTGTTAAAATGTTGTTCGTGTGGTCCAAGTCTACAAAATACTTGTGTGCTTCATTGAACATTCTACTGCTACAAATTTCTCTATAGCTTCTAGAATTGCTTGATTTCTATTTTCAATTATGTGGATATATATATATATATATATATTGACAAGATGCATGCTCTAATTTTACTAAAATAATCGGCTTTTGTTTCTCTATTTTATGCCAATTTTGATTTTTTTTCCATTCAAATAAACCAATTAGTGTAAATTTGAAAAATGTTAATATTTGTATTAAGTTTGAAAAATTCTTTAACTATAAAGTATCTTATAAAAATAAATTTATAAATTAACTTAATTTAATAATATTTTACATTAAATTACGTCATTTTGTTAATTAATTTTTCTAATTATTGATGAAATTGGAATATTATATAAAGAACAATTATAGGGGCGTGCCTCCTAAGGTATTTGAAATTTTTTTATCGTTAATTATTAAGAAAAATATATATAATTTCATTAATAATCTTTTTTTAATATTAAATTAAAAAAAAAAATCCCCAGGGCGGTCAAATCCAGCCGTATAAGCTGAGCGGATGACTATCATTTTCCGTCGTAAAAGTGTGTTCCAATATGGCTGGGCGTCAATACAATTTCTTCCAGGCGCTTCTAGAGCCACCTTCTTCTTCTTCTTTTTAATATTATTTTTTAATACTTTTAAATATTTAAAAAAATTCATAATAATATTAAATAATATTTTTTTAATCACAAAAAAATAAAAATAATAAATAATAAATTAATTAAATAAGAATAAATAAATAAATTTAAAAAGAGGAAGAGGAGAAAAGAGAGCCGGGGGGAGAGGGAGGGGGGGCGCTCCAAGCGGTTCATTTCTTTTATTCATTTCTTCCCTACAGATTTCTTTTACCCTCGAAGTCTAAAACCTGCTGCAGTTGACGCCCCTCCTCAAAGCGTGGCTCTTCCCCTTCAAACCAGAAGGAGAAACGCTGCTGCCGATGCATGCTAGCTCGTTAAAGCTCGTCCCGCCCATATTCAGCAGCAGCAAAACCAGCAGGGACGTACCATGCGCAGGGAGCAACATCGATACGGGAAATATCTCATTTTCTCCTCAAATCCGCTTTCTTGGTTACTTTGTCTCCCACAAGAGCCTGATCAAGAGACCTTTTTTCTTTCCCAAGACCGTCCTAATTGGAGCGTTGGATGCATGGCTGAGTTCAACGTAGCACGCTGACCGAAATGATATTAAAGCCCAAAGATCGACCTGATCATTCGATACTTCCGGCCCAAATATTATGTGGCAGTTTAGTAACTCCACAGGATAGATGACAACCTTAACTCTTTATTTATATATTGGTACATTAATATGTGCATTATCCTACACACACAAAAAAAATCCAAAATCCCAGTTAAAAATGAGCCTAATGAATTAACCAGCCCAGCCATCGACTCTGTAGTCAGTAGATATTAGCCAGACGATTACTGGAACGCCATCAT
The DNA here is from genome assembly GCF_018687715.1 of Carya illinoinensis. NCBI lineage: Eukaryota > Viridiplantae > Streptophyta > Magnoliopsida > Fagales > Juglandaceae > Carya > Carya illinoinensis. The sequence goes on along the minus strand of NC_056760.1, from coordinate 4,502,139 downwards.
ACCAGATGTTATTTTATTTTTTGAAAAAATAAAACTACAGTACACTGCTCGATCTCTAGTCTCTTGATAACAACGATCTTAGATACAATCTGTTCAGATATTTGGATGAAGGATTTATGAAATATTACAGAAGGTAGCGTAGCAAATTAAGCAATTAGGAAAGAAAGAAAGAAAGAAAGGATCAAGGGCATTTGGGTCCTCCTCTCTTGGTCTTCCAATTGTTGTAGCAAGGGCAGAATTCCTTGTTCCCATAAGTTCCGGGAGGGACACACAAGCACTTGGCACAGCACTTTTGACAGAAGAACATGCATGGCTTCTTGAACGCTGTTTTTGAGCATCTTTGTGTGCAACGTGGACCACACTCTGCATGCAAGTCCCCCACAATCGTATTCATATTTATACTACAAAATTAAAGAATAAAACATAATTGAAACGTAAAAGCTGGACAAGCTTATATGGTTATCGGGCTTTGGAGAAATTTGATTTGGAAAATCGCAATTAACGATGTTGTTGTTTTGATGTTCTATCAATGCTTAGCTAAGCTGCCCTTACCTTGTGGTTGAAGGCTGCCTTGGGTGATACCATACTGAGTTTGAACGAAAACAAAAACATCAGAGTTTGGTCATTATCTACATTTGTCTGTAACTTTAATAGATGAATGTCCATTAACAAATCTCACCTTTGGGAATTGGCTATTTTGTTGGGGCTGTGGGGTTGGAGCCTCAGTCTCGATCGCCTAAATCATTATCAAGGCTTCAAGAAACATTCTTAGCAAATATGCTGAAACAAACCTCATAATTATGCAATGATATCACAGTACAGACCCAAGGAAGGGAAATCATATATGCGAGGTACTTTCACAGATTTTGATTGTGATGGTAAATCTCTGGTGAAGAGCTAAGCTCCAAAATTGACAACTTCGTATGGAAATTAAATGGAGTTTCTACACTTCTTTTTTCTGAATTCAGAGAAAGACTACCCCCAAACACCCTCTTATATAGTTTTATGGGAACATCCATTTTGCTCAGGAAATGGGAAAAAGGCACCCTAGTTGTCACCTTATGAGTTATGATAGTCCTGTCACCTAAAGGCTGTGCTGGGTCATTCTTCCTTCTAGTTTGTTAAAAACAACTGTAGTCCCAAGTAAATATGCAAAAACAGAATAGCAAGGCATGCAACAGCCCAACAGAGAAAGAATGACAAATGATCGTTTATTCTACTTTCTTGTAAGATGGATGTACAGCGGGAGGGACATGGGATGTACCTTGACTACGATGTTTCTACTTTAGGTCTCAAATCAAGGAGAAAAGTGTTGCAAAAAGGTAAAGCAAACAAAGAAACTACTAAATTCTGGCAGAAATGCCTCCTTACAAGTCGGAGTGACAACATATGGGAGACATGCAGACAGAGAACTCTTAAGATTGTGGGCTTACATGGTTCTCTACTAGTAAATGCAGCATCATAATTACAGAGAACATTAGACCGCAAAACTTCTTTGCCATTGTAGAGAGAAAGATGTTTGGGATTATGTGAAGATGGGTGGCTGTCAAGGACGTTATAAGGGGTATTTTATAGGCAGTTTGCTCGCTACAGTTCTAGATTTGGACTATTTGATCTATTTCACATGCATCGAAGTTGCGAAATGACAAGAAGTGTTGCAAGGGACAAAATTCTATATACTACATTCACGTCAACTTTTTTCATTGCGTTGAAGATGTGCTATTTAATTTATAGCATAATATGCAAGTCTACTTTGTTACTGCTATATATGCAACACATTAAACTCTTAAAGTATATATGCTGCCTTTCTAACTGTCATATGGAACAGCATATATGAACATGCATGGAAGAAAATACTTTTGAGGAATTCTTTCGATTGGTGCATGAGCTGGTTTTTGTGGATTTAGTAATTTTGCAATCCCATTGAACATACATTATAGTCTCCTTGTTTTGTTAATTGTTATCATGTTTGTTTCATTACTAATAGGTGTGTGTGTGTGTGTGTGTGAGAGAGAGAGAGAGAGAGAGAGAGAGAGAGAGAGAGAGAGATCAAACAAACTATATATCATGTATTTTATATCGAGGAAGGCTAAATCGGTCATGTTTCTTTTAAAACAGAACAGAAACCATGTGACATGGGTAGCTTGAACGTTATATGTGAGACTGCTTCACATGTGCCTTCACATGTCCTATGAGGTTTCCAATGCCCCTCTATACCCACCTACTACAGAGAGAGAGACAGAGACAGAGACAGAGAGAGAGAGCAGATATAAACAGAAACCATACATTCATTTCTCAGTACCCTTTCTGATTTGTCTTCATTGGAGGCAACCAGCTGAGCAATGTAAGAGTCCTTTCAACTTAGTCTATTCCATTCCCGTGAACTACGTTATTTGTCGTTATCTTCCTTTTGTAATCTTGGAAATATACGAAGAGAGAAACAGAGAGATAGAGAAAGAAAGTGCCTTGCCGGCCATCTCAACCATTTGAATTAGATACAGTTGGTTGGGTTAGTTTCCTCTCGTGATCTATGCTTTTTTCTTTGTATTCAATGATGCTGTGAATGTTGATTAAGAAAAGGAGTTTTATTTTCTTTTTCTCTCGTTTTTCAAGTTAAAGTAAGTATAGCTCACGAAACCCCACACCACTCAATGAAGTTTGAGTAATTAAAATTTAGAGTGGAGTCCTTTTGGCCCAATAAATTTGCATGATTATATAGTTTGATAGATACATGAAAATGCACGTATTACCAGCATTATACATATATATTTATATAAAAAAAAGCATACGACATTTGGATCAAGTTTACCTTACCCAACACCTATGGTGCAACCACATGGTCTATAGAGATAGGGTTTTATCTTATTAGGTGGATTCTTCTAAATGTGAGAACAGTTCGAGGAACTCCATAGAAATAGATATTTCTAGCCATTTATTCCCTCGAAATGTTTGGAATGACTAGACTAGGCCAAATGTTCTTGAAAGGTAAAAAAGTTAACGAGTTTGGTGGACCAAATAAATAAGCTGTGACCCCTAAGGGTATTGGCTTAGTGACAGAGTCTTGCTTTTACATGGCTTGGTAGATGAAAAGTCATGCTTTCAAGTCTCTATGAGGGACTCTCCACATAGTCTATAGATAAGGGACTCTAGGCTTCCCCCTTCACCTTTTTGCCAACAAATTTAAACGAGAAGAGGGGAGGGGAAGGGGGCACTCGAACACTCTATCTGTAATTGAATCATTATAAATCTTTGCAGTTGCTTGGTTATGGAATCATGATATGATGCAATTATGAAGGAGCAATCGCAGCAATACGTTTTGGTTACAAGAGCAATATCTGATAAATGTTAGAGAAGGGAACCTAAATGTATTATAACAGTCTAGTATACATCCTAAATAAGTCAAAAAAGGCTCCAACAAATGCATAATCAACCTAGAAAATATCCTATATTCTCCGACTCACTCATTCCTATAACAAGCCAAGAATTAAATCAAGAATGGATAAACCTGCGAGCCCACAAAATTCACAGTGCAACTGGAGCAGCGAAAATTAAGTGGAGAAAATTTTTAATCAAATTAAGTGGAATTGAGCCGGTGAAGTTCTGCTATCAACCTGTTCGCCCCAAAAATAGTAATCTTTCTTGGTAAAGTCCGGATGAAGAGAATAAAATTGAATTGTTAGGAACCTTTTGCGCACTTTCTGATGCATGTTCATTGCTTAAGGTTTGCCAAAATGGCACACCAGGCAGTCATGTTCTGCTGCACCCAAGAATTGAATAATAGCAGCGATACCAATACTCTCTGTAGGGGATGAACATCCATGGCAACCTTGAAGGAAGAGCAGTACCCAATCTATACGTGACCCTGGAAGAAATATAAATGTGCAAGAGAGAGTGGAGCTAAGTTCGAATCTTCAAAACTATGAAATGACAGATCAGTGGTAAGAATACTACATAGACATAGGAGGCGTACCTTTTCCCAGTCAGGACACCGCGAATTGATTTCACTACAAAAGACCCAGAAACCCCAGAAAATATGTTTACATAATGCGGCAAGACCAGTTCTCCTGAAATATATTATCCAGTTATAATTAGCACAAAAGACACCACATTCATAGCTGTGTATGAGGGAGACGCAATATTTCAAAAATATATTTGAGGGAGATAAAATCATAAAATATAAACTTGTATGCATGTATGTGTATGTAGCGTGCCTGCAAGTATGTTTCTTTAGCAAAGCCAAGATGTTGAAATGAGAGGCTTTGTTAAGATTCATCCCTACGAATCATCTCTAAAAATAGCCAAAGGCCTCACCTACACTTAAGAAGTTGCTGTGGAGAAGTGAAACCAGAATGCTAGATTTCTCTCCACTTTGATTCCTCTGAAGATTCTCAGATGAAGAATCAATTAGATTACTCTGACAAGATACAATTTCAAACCATATCCCAGAAGGGAATCTTCTTTGCCTCACCAACCAAAGGAAAATTTTGATAGAAGGTGTAGCATAAATAACAGAGATAATGACTTCGATCAATATACAGATAAGGCTAATGGTTGTGTTCACAATACTAAAGAAGATGTAGAAAACAGAAGTTGTTGGTAATAGAAGTAAGAGCAGTGGAAACAGAAGAGATCCAACAACATGCTGCTTCACAGTGTAGTCATAGCTATCTAATCTCTGACGAAGAGGGTTCCACTTTCGACCCCTGCAAAAGGATCAGCAATAGCATGAACAACTTCAACAAGGTAAAAAAGAAAATTTATCTACTGAAATATGAGGTGATCAATTTAGAAAAATTCGTGAACATTTGACTTCTAAATCTAGCAATGAAGCAAAGAAAAAGATATTTCATGAATTGAAGCTCGGCCTCCAAAGACTATTGAAATGTAGCCAAATACACAATACCAGTATCTTCAATAGTCACCCTCTTAACTTTCTAAGTTATAAGTGTATTGTTCTTTCATTAAAAACTCATGGCAAATCCCTTAAAGGCATTTCTCTTGGAATATGTCAAAGCAGGCCTAATCCAGCGCACAACATATAGCAACTGGACATCCACTCTTTTTTGATCTCTTGAATGATATATGAAACAAAAATTGCATCTTTTGGGACAATATTACCGCTTAAAGTTAGCACTCTTGTAAAAATGTGATGGCCAGAGATGTACAGGATCAAAATTATGCTCACATAGCCATGACCAACCCTCTCTAAAATCTGATAAGGATAAAAAAATCTAGCACTTCCATATAAGAACTCGAGCATTTTTAAATTCATCCTGAGGAGAAAATCCTCTTTTTAACTTAAGGATCACAACTTTTTCCCCTCATCTGCAAGTAAACTTAATAACCAACCTTTTTTTATCTTTGTTTGGGTCTTTTTAGTGCTTCTAATTGATTTAGTAGAAGTTCATGCCTGTTACAATAGCCTGGTGGGGTTTTGAACCTTTTGAGAGTTGTAAAAATGAAACAAAGAAAATGGAGTCACAAGGTGCTACCTGAAAAGGCGCCATAAAGCTGCTAATGCCTGTATCTGTGTCGAATATATTAGTGAGAGCAACCAATGAAGTGACGACACATGCAAAGTTGATAGTAAAAGTATGTCTATGATCAAAGCGGCAGGAATCGTCATCCCAAAAAGAATTCCTGATATTGCAAGTCCTTTAATGATATAAATGGAAAGGAAACCCACAAAGCCCCAGAGGGTAGACCATATTTGGATTGCATTGAGAGAAATCATGCCAAGAACTCCCGCCAATTCTGTGTTTAACTTGAAACCTGCAGGGACTCCCATTAACCAAACGCAACCTAACCGCAACAACTTGTTCGTAATGTCATTGGCAAACTTCATAATCCACATGCAAGCAGATTCAGCATTGTATAACAGTGCCAAACCAATAAAGTTTCCCAAGAGAACATCGAGAGCTATACTTGACCAGATGGAATGCTTATGTAATGCAGCTTTCTCCGCATATTCAACGCATGACAGAGACCTTACAAATTGAAAACCCCAATTAATGAGTTGAGAAACAAAGGAACCTACTGCAAACAATGAATACAAACAAGAAAAATATAAGCTTGATTTTTAAATAATTGAGAAATTTTATCTAAAAATGCAAAAAGGCCTAGCCCAAGTACATACGGTGCAAGAGGAACACCTAATAAGAAAAATAAAAAATATTAGCCAGATTAAGAAGGAAAAACATAGAAATTTCCTTCAAGAACTTGTAGGCTTAAAATGACAACCCGGGTAGTATATTGGGCCACTATCACCCCAAGGTGGCATACATTTCAATATACTATCTGCTTAATTGTAAAAGGCCAGATGTAAGTCAAATAGAGGATGAGATAAATATAGACACAAGGTTAAGACTATATATGGTTTTTATACTCAAGTTAAGCATCAGCTTCAACCTGGATGGGAAAAGTGGGGCCAAAGAGGAAAGAATCTCTAAGTTTTACTAATATACTTAAATTCAATGAAGGGAAAGGCAGAAATCAAGTGATAATCAAAATGGTTTTAAACATAACATTAAGTTCATATTTATAAGTTTTTTATGATCGACTCAAGTAAACCTAAAGTACAAATCAACATTTCCCAAATATTCTTCCCAAAACCTTATCTTACCTCAGGCCAGTTTCTTGAAGGAAGATTGGCCAATACAAGATCTGACAACAGCGGATTCGTGTAATTATCCATGTAGACCCAAATATCTTTGCTGATGTAACATAAATCCATGATTGCGATCCATAGCTCAAAAGGCTATGGAGAAGCTGAAGAATGACATAAAACAAAGTTGACAGTGAAGCTGTGGATATTGCAATTACTTGCCACATGAAGGTAATAAACCTGAAAAGACACAACATAAGTCATCAAATATTGCACACCAAAGTGGGATGGAAGAAGAATGAAGTTGGGATGCAGGATTAGAGTCCTGAAGTGAATACATGCAAAGAATGGAAAACTGAGCAAAGGATCTCCCAGGAGCAACATGTCTCTCGAAAAATATTTTAGCGGCAGCAGCACTGTTAATTGCCAGAATTACTTTATCCTGTACATAAATAATAGAAAATGCATATTGATAACTAGGCAAAAGATCTAAATGCACAAAAAGAAATCTTGAAATCTTTTTACCAAGTCAACTAATGGCTGCTTTTGGTGAAGCTCATCAACCCACTTGGGTTTCTTCAAAGGAGCTTTCACTCGCTCAGATGAATCCCAAAGATGCAGTGAGAAATGGTGACCACCATATGAGGGAGTTTCATAGAATATTACCTATATCGTTCAAAGCAAAGAGAGGAGATAAATCACAACAAACAACAAAGATTCAATGACAATAATGGCGAGGAGGGGGAGAAAGCATACAGTAGAAGCCGTTATGACTTACATACGTGGATATCAGACTGAAACACTACTTGTCCATTCCAGTGAATGTGATGTAATTTAGGAATCCAATAAATTTCTTCACCGAACTGTTCGTGAGAGTAACATGCCAGCAGGATCCAATTACAGTTTCCGGTAGAAGCTTGTGTACATTGCTCTAGTGATCCATCAAGTTTGTGGCACCCACAAGTCCATCGTCCATAGTCTTGTCTAAATGTCCCTCTATTGTTCAGCAGACAAGCATTGCCACAAGTTGAGGAATTCCTTTGATCTTCTGTTGTTCCAGAGCTCAACAAAAGGCCGGTACTGTGAAGATCTACAGCATGCTGACCGAGTATAGAGAGTGTTGAATTCTCCTGTAGAAACTGGGGCATGTTCACGTTTGTTTCGCGTAGGATCCCCTGGTAAAAAGCAGTTCTGGCCGTAAATTCACTAGCCATGATAAAAAATCAAAAATAAAAGTTTCAACTAGCCAACTTAAAAATTAAAAAGATTGAATTCGTTATGGTTCCCCGAACAAAGGCAAATTTCATTCTGGAGATGTTACATACCTAAATATCAATTCATGTAAATCAAACCCCATATATCAAAGCACGCCATTAATGTTCATTAAAACGAGAATGACATGCATGGCACCAGCGCCTTGAACACCTTTACATCGCCGAGTGTTGGAAAAATAAATTGAGCAGTCACTCTAAAACGTAATCTGGCATTTTATGGCCAACATTGATCTATAAGTTTTTTCGTATGACCACCCAACCACGAGGGAGGGCGCCCTTTGCTAAAACCGCAAGCCACTCAGTAGTAGGTGCACACGAAAATAGTAGCGTTTCTTTAAGTTACACTTTCGCAATGTAAGAACAAAGATCAAAACCAATCGATAAATCTAAAGCAAAAATTGCATGTGATCGAGAGTAACGTGTTCCATATGCGTGGGAATAATTTAAACGTTTGAGTGCTATACCTCAAGGTCGGACAGATTATGTGAAGAAGGGACTTCACTGCTCGCGAAAGCTACGACAATGTCAAGAGAAGCCGAAGAAGAAGAAAGAAACCATCCGAACAAGAAATTGGAAGATAGAGGTTTACTTGATGACAGCTGCAGCTGCTTTGGCCACCAAATCCTACACTTTCTTCTCATTTTTACCTCATGATTGTGCCTTCCTGTTTAATGTTAAAAAATTAAACCTGTAAGAGACAGATCAAAGCAGTGAAAAGGTTGAAATTCGATTTGGCAAATCGAAGATAGCTATGCGTAACTGCGTTTGTTTTGGCCGTGTGCAGTGAGAGAGAGAGAGAGAGAGTACCAAACGGAGGAGAGGGCTGCCATGACGGGAAATCTGGAAGCAAATAGCGTCATAGCGAGCAGATTCGCGGGCGGGTGGGCGAGAATTTCAGGGACGAGATAAACGTTGCGTTTTGTTCAATTGTAATTGCCTGCTTTGGCTTTTTTTTTTTTTTTTTTTAATCTAAAAATAATTGATTATTTTAGTTCAAATTAATCGAGATTTCCTGACTATAACGAAGGATTTTTTTTATTTATTTTTTTGAGAATTTCCTTAATTATAAATAAGGAATTTTCAAGAACCACCCCTGATTATAAAGAAGGAAGCTTTTTTTAAGAATTCCCTTGATTGTAAAAAGGAATCAGATTTAAGAATATAGAGAGCAATAACTTTATCATATGAATAAATTAGGATTTAACATTTCAATTTGCATTTAGAGTGAAAAAATAAAAAAGAGAAATGCATGGTTTGTGAAATAAAATGCTCCATTATTTTTCAGTTCCTCCTCATTTACAAAAGACGTCGACGATAGACTGAAGACCGCACCAACGCACATCGAGATTGATATAATCGATTTTCTCTCTTCAAACCCACATTTTCGCCCAATTTAATAGACTCGTGACAAACGTCGGTGATGTCTCAGTTTGGCACCAAAACTAACGCCAAACTCATCTGTATACAGCCTTAATGTCATCTAGTTTAAATGATCTTGACAACTATAAAAGAAAGCTTACATTGACATAGATTTTGTATAATACAATACGTCGTATTATAAAATTATTTTTATAATCAACAAAACTCTTTAATTATAGAGTAAATCAAATGAAATAATTAATTCACGTCAATTTGTATATATTATGTTGCGGACTTATTTGTAAATATATATGCTAAAGTGGATTTAACATTATTCTTTATTACTTCATAACTTATTTGAATATGTAACACTATTCGGATAGTCAACAGATAACAACAAAGACATATATTTGAAAAAATAAACTCCTAAAGAAAAGTTAAGAGATAAAAGAAAAAAAAATACCTAAATGATATTATGAGCATTAATTAATAGTTTAAAAATAAAGAGATATATTAATTGTAGATATGAACCCCATAAAGGAAAGCCCATAAATAAAAATAATTTAATTATTTGAACTTTTTTAAATACCGATCAAGGTCATGAGTTATGAAGAGTTAATTCGAGCCTTATTGGTAGACTCGAGATGCCAATAAAATAGACATGAATTGCAATGCTCCAACTTTAATTACGACGCTAATATCCAATTAATTCGCGTTTTGTGTCGTTAAGGACTCGAGGGTATAGATGATAGATAGTCAAGTAGCCATAGCAAGCATCTATCGCATCGATGAAAGTTGAAACTTATGCCAGACATGCATGAGAAACAAACGCACTCCATAACTTTCACTTTTCCAGGAAGAAACAGCATTTCATTATGGCGGAGAGCTTTTTAGGTATGGCCTGACTTTGGCTTTTGTTTTTAGAAAATGATGGGACCGATAATGATGCCCTATTTTGATTGATACTGTGTTTTTTACTTTTATCTTTTTCTTAAGAAGGGTTGGAGGGTGTGATTAGAGATAGTTTTTATACTATAACGTGATCATAATAGCACTTAATCTATTGAAGAATCAGATAGGAGGGGTCATAGCAGCGAGAATCTCAATTGCTCCCTACAAATTAAACTTGAGCCATAGCCTGATCTAGTCCTACGAGGACATCAATAATCCATGAACTAATGGGTCACTAATAATCCTAAGCACTTCTCATTATGGGATTCGACCTCAAGACATAGTACCCACCACCAATCTCATAGACTATTGAGCCACTACCCTCAGTGGTATTGTGTTTTTTACTTAATCATTAAGAAATAGACTATTAATAAATTTATATATATTTTAAAAATTTTTTAAAATGTTTTAAAATATTTGAATTTTTTTTTTAAGGTACATTTATATTATCGGTACAATGCGGGTTTTTTTTTTTTTTAATCTTTTTTCTTTTTTCTCTTTTGTTTTATGGGCGGTTGGTGCTTAGGCTGTGGTGTTTCGGCTTATTCAATGAGGTTTGGACTTTGGAGCCTATTTCTCAAGCTCATTCAATGGGTATGGCCTGAACTAATCTCTGTTCTGTTTCGGCTTTATATATTTCTCAAGGCCTCTCCTCTGTTTATTTTTTTGAACTTTTGAACGCAACCGGCAACGGGGTAGCTAATAGCTAATGTTGACTAGGCCCAAACTAAAGCCTTTTACAATGACGCTAACGTCAAATTGGGCCGAAAACCCTTGAAACTTATCTGCTTATGCATCTCCGTTTTGTTTAATAGAATGAAAATAATAATGTGACTATTAAATATGTCTATTCATATTTTTTTATTTTTTATAAAGTGATTAATAGTGAATTTATATTTTTTATTTATTTATTAATGGTTAAGAATATTTAAAAAATGATTAAAAAATTCATTTGTACTAATATGTACATTTGATAATCACCTTAGCATTATCTATTAAATGATGAATATTCGATTATATGGGACAATCCAAATCCAATTTGTTAAGTTAAAAGGGTCAAATCTTCAAATCTTAATACAGCCCATTTAAATAACGAGTTGAGTCATGTCTTAAGAAATAAATCCATTTTAACCTAAATCAATTTATATCAAACACAAACCTCCTAATTTGACATCATATTCATATTAGAATAATGAGTCATGTCACTTACAACCACACCTAAGAAAATTGCAGAAAATAGAGGAACATGGTCCCCACGTGCATCTGTCTTGAGGCATGGCCACCCACACTAACCAAAGTGGTGGTATAGTGGCGGTTAAATGTGGTCCGACAACAACCTATCAAAAGTTTTAAGATGAGAGCTAATACAGAAACATAGATTATATAAAATAAATTTATAAATTAATATAATTTAATAAAATTTATTAGATATATTTAATAATAAAAATAATTTTACAATTTGACGTATCATATTAAATTATATTAATTTATAAATTTATTTTTATATAATTTTTTGTAGTTAAAATATTTTTCTCTTAAAATTCGTCCAAAAATTAAGAGATAAAACAAGTGCAAAAAAAAAAAGTATGCAGTGCACGACTGCCAGTCTGCCATGAGTGATAGAGGCTGTGCTTGATAGCCCGGGACGATCACGAGTCGATGGAAATGAATTGTCCAAGATTAATTTTAAAATATTTGATGGTGATGATTTCGAGAGTATGACACGTATACATCCATTACAATTGAAGAACAGTGAATCTACCATTAAAAATTTGAAATAAGAATAATGAAAAAATCATAAAAAAATAATGTAGAAAATAGTAAGAAGAGAACAAAATGAAAATTAATAAAGAAATTTAGTTACAGTTATATAATTAATGATAGTCATATATTTAGTTATTTTTAAATTAATAAATAAATATATATGATTTAAATAAAAATATAATATCTAACATTATTCGTAATTATATCCCTAACATTTACGTAACTCATGATTATGATCCTGTTTATATTTAAAAAGTATTTTTATCTCATTTTATTATTTAAAAAATTATAAATAATTTAATTTTTTCAAATCTTAATTTTAAATTTTTAAAATTTTAAAATAATAATAATCTTTTATTTAAAATTATTTCACCCCATTTTATCAAAAATCTGAATCCAAACCAGCCCATTATCTAGAGGGATAAGGCACTCCTTCCAGTATTATTTGTGAGGAGGGGCGCCTTTTTTAAAACAGCTTTGCTACATACAGTCGTCACATGTAGTTGGAGTGCAGTCGGCTGTACAGAATGAATAAAAAAAAATTATAAAAAATTTTTTTATATTCAAGAGGACCTACATGAATTATAAAAAGTTATAAAAATAATTTTTTTTTCATGTAAGTCCCGTATTAATTTTTTTTTTACAATCGACTACACACCGACTGTATCTCCCGACTGTAAAGAGTATTTCTCTTTTTAAAATGGACAGCAGGGGCAACTGAGCAAGCCATAAAGAATTATGGCCTTATCGTTTCATACTGGACATATCATTTAGCTCCATCTCCCATAATATGCTTTGATGAGCCGAAAAGATACCCAACATGAACAGTTTGTTGGCCACAAAATCCAAAAGTCTCCAAAAATCAGGCCTCTTGTGTCATCACCCAGATGGATGTGGCATTTTCGATGCCAACAAAATTGGTAACGTCACATTTCAGAGTAGTAGTATTCGTAATATATATATATATATATACATCCATGATTGTTCGATCGTGGTGTCCGACTGGGAATTTCACCAACTTGCATCTCCACATCATAGAAAGCCACCCATGCATACCCAAAGTACAAAACAAAAGTATTAAGGGTGAAGCTAAGGCAACGGCCACATGGAGTTGCGTATTTGAAACTTTGGGTCGGTACTCGGTAGTGTTCCAAGATATTCCCTTGGGGTTTCTGGGAAAGTTATGTCGTATTTAGTTCTTATTTTTGTATGTTTGAGTAAATACAAGGAAAACAACTCCGAATAGAAATGGTTATTGCTTGGAATATATGCTCTTCTTATATTATTTGTTAACATTCATCCAATTTGGTCGTTTCCTGGTAATTTCGTGGCATGTGATTACAAGTTCACCCTCATTGATACACATCACATCTGTCCAATTAGGTCAACTAGGACTTCCCAACAAACCTTAAAAGAAAAGTTCATTGTTTTGTAACTATGTCTCGCACATATATTTTATATTTATAAAAATGAATTTTATCACTAAAAAAATTATAAAAAATCAACATTTTTTTATTTATAAAGAATCTGTCTGAAATTTGCAAAATTAAGATTCTGAAAATATATTAATGACATAAAAAACACAATAAATAATAAATGAAGCAAAAAATGTTATTTTTACACATAATTATGATATTTTAATATTTTTTATTATAAAAATCTATGTATAGATATTTTTACGCATTTTATTAATATGATATATTACGTTATTTTTTTAATATAAAATAATTATTTTGATAAATTTTATTAATAAAATATATAAAAAATACTGTATATATTAAATTTTTTTAAATTAATCCTTGATATCGGTGAAAATAAAAATGATGTGAAAGTGGGTCCCATGTATAGACTCAAAGTATGATTAAGAGGGGTAAGTATGATTAGGGGGATGTATGGTTTTTGGAAGGCAGGATATTATCAATATCTTTATATATAACGTGGAATCATCATTCAATGCTCCTAAATTATCTATATCTAACCCCACCGACCACCAACACACCATGTGATTTATGCGTAATATCAGACCTATTCACCACCTAAGAGCTGGCCCACCAAACCTATAATGATAACATCCCTCTATTTGGCGATATTATATTGATCATTGATTTTATTAAATCATTTTTCTTTACTCGTCGATTCTCACAAAAGTCAGTATAATTCACATGCTTTGGGCCCGCATCCTTTATTTAAAAAAAAATATATATTTAAAATATGGATTTATGTTTAAAAGTGACACGTATACTGTTTGTTTAATTATCCAACCACGTCACCTGAATTTTTTCTTAAATATATCTTATTTTATAGTTTTATTAAATGTTCAAGATATGACACTTTTTTTTTATAAATAAAATAAATGTAAAAATTAATTTTTTAATAATAAATTTTATTTTTTTTATTTTTAAATAAAAGATACTTACAAAACTAATAACATCTAATATTAATAACACATCAGCACGTAGACGTCTGTTAAGTAATCCATATAGAGAACATTTTCTCTTTTAATTAATTTTTTGTATAATTGTAAAGAGCTGTATAAACGAAACTGCATTCGGTCAAAGGCAATAATGAATAATACCCACGTGGCAAACGATGACTGGCTTCTTACGAGGAAAGGCCGTATAGTGCATATTAGTGGGCTGGCTCGGATCACCCGAACCTCAAATGCTTAACTCCGAGCCAACGAGGCTTGGACCTCCCGCCCTATATAAGAGCCGCATCTCTATCTTCATCTCATTGCTCACGCGTCGCACGTTTTGCTAGCTGGACGACCAAATCTTCAATTCTAGAAAGATAAGGGAGGGATAGAGATATTTTCTTCGGTCTGAAGGTAATAGTAAAAATGATCTCCTTCAGTTTCTATTCGTTCTGCGCGAAGAAATACGCGTATTTTATGTGTTCTTAATAGAAAGATGTGACGGAACTTTTTGACGATCTGTTTGGTTTCTGAGAAGCAAAGGAAAATAAAGGAAAATTGGAAATTGTAGCTTCCTCTCTTTTGCCTTTTTGTTTGTTTCAATATCGCCGCTTTTCATCAGAGACTAAACGAACCTTCATAACCTTGACGGGTTGGATCGATTTAGTAAATCGGAAATTTTAGTTGGATAATTTAATTGCGGATATGACTGATTTCTTTTTCTCGGCCTGGCTGAGTTTTCGGCCTTCTAATTTCGAATATGTTGTGAAGATAAATATATTTCCATTTCTGGTGTTCTGTTTCGTCTTGATCAGTGATCTGATGGAAAGATTGTGGCTTTTGAACACTATCTGATCAACGGCCGTCGGCTACGTTAAATTTGGTTATCTTTGATATTCTATAGATCTTAAAACTTATTAGGCTGATGATTTTCCGAACTTCGATGCGAATGCAATTTGATATTGAAAATTGTAACTTTTCATCTGATTTGCTATTGAATCGATTTTGTGCTTCCTCGGGAATTATTTCTTAACTTTTGGTGATTTCAGTTTTGGGGAAAATGGTTTCAGTACGTGATGAGTTGTTACCCGAATAAGCATATGAGATTTTAGTTAGGAACAGCTGCAAATAAAAGTTGCGTTCATATTTAGGATAGGCAGGGTTTGAGTCCTGTAGTGCTTTATTTTCTGGTCATGGACCCTGGTTCTTGATGTTATTTATGCCAATGTTCCGCTGGCTTTGAAGTACAGGTAAAGGAACCAACGCTTGGAGGTGATTGAAAAAGATGGCAATGGTTTCAGGAGGAAGGTCAACATTGAACCCTAACGCCCCTCTTTTCATACCTGCTGCTTTCCGCCAAGTGGAGGATTTCTCACCGGAATGGTGGCAGCTGGTCACAACCTCAACATGGTACCGTGACTATTGGCTCAGCCAGCATCAGGGTGAGGATGGTTTCTATGACAATGCTGATGATGATTTTGATGGCATCAATTTAGTTGATTTGCTACCGGAGACTTTTGAATTTGATGATGGGGAAGATTTTTCGAATATGGAAACTCAGTACGAGGAGTTTATCCAATCTTCTGAACAGAAAGGTGCACAAATAAAAACTGTAGCATAACTCTTGAAACTAGTTGTAATATTCAGAAACCCTGTTGGAGCATTTGATTGACTTTTCTCACCATATTTGATTTGGAATGATAGGCTTTGGAATGAATGCTGAGGCACTGGTGAAAAGTCTGAAATCTTTGGATGAAAGAGGTCCCAAGTCCCCAGTTCAACGTTCAAAGTATTCAGAGAAGCCAGCCAAGTACGTGAACCCAAAATGCAGCCCCCGACGCATCCAGCAGCCTCGTTGAAAGGGAGCAAGCTTGATGTGACTTTAGTTTCTTGTAGCTCTTTATGTAGTAGTACCCAAGCAAAGTAATGCTTAGCATTTCGCTTTCTGCAGCTCCTGTATAGAGCAAGGTTGCAACTCTTTCATCCATCCTTGTTCGTTCTCGTTTCTTTGTACGGTTTACTGTCAGCTTACCAACAATTCCCTTGGAATAGAAAATGTGAAAAAAAAAAAATGTAAAAATTGTAACGAAAGAAGAAAAAATGAGGTTATGTTTATCACGAAACGAAGCTTTATTTCCTGCTGCTCTTCAATTCTTGTGTTTGAATTCTCAAAGTAATTTTTGCTCCTAACAATCCACATGGATGGATCGAACCTAATTTGAACTGTTGCAAACTTGCAAAAAGTGTTGGATTCGTGCCATCTACACGGTCATATACCACCATCTAACTGAATGATGCATTGATGCTGTGCATGAATATGATGCTTGTATATAAATATGAGGAACTTCAAACAAATGAATTCCGATTCTCACTAAAAACAATTCTAGAATTCTGGATTCCCAAGAAATCTTTTCAAATCTAAGTGCCCGGAATCAGATTCCTTTATTTGAATGAGCTGGGGATCTGATGGGTTGTCTATTATAGTACGATTACCTTTTAGGTTGTGGATGAGTTACATACTTGCATGATTCTCCATTCAAAATGGACAAGTGACTTATTTCTCTCGAGAAAATCAGTCGGGAAAAAATTAATACACATTGCATGTATCTCATATGAAGCAAAGACTAATGCTCTCTGCGCGATCTTTTTTTCCCGAGCAGATTCACATTACATCTGCCAAGAAGAAATACTATTGTCTATTCATCATAATTGTCTATTCATCAAATTATTGATTTGTTATTTTTCACCAACCTATCAATCATTTCACGAACGCCAGAAAATTATAAAACGATGATTGTTAAACTGATCTAAAATACACTTGATTTCACTGTCCATCAGTTTAACAAGAGCACCATTTAGACTGCTACTATGAATATGGTAAACATTACATACTTGCAACCCATCTGACAAAAAAGCTGGATGCTCGATAACCTGGAAAAATGGAAGCCTAGAGAAGTTTTTTTCCTAATCAAAACGTTGGCCTAGATTTTGGAAGCCTGGAGTTTGATTATGTTACTGACTGGAAAGGTATCATAGCAACTGTGCTTTTCTTTATCTCTCTCTCTTTCTCTTCAAACAGATGCATCCGAAAGGAAATCTGAACTCACTTCTCGAAGCCTTTTCTTTTTATGAACCTGAACTTTGGTTTGGCTGTAAGCACCATCAGTTACCGCCTTTGGCAGCCAAAACCCAGGCTTCTCAAGAAATGGTGCTCGGTCAAGAACCAAAGGTTCTCTTAGGGTTATTTCAATGCCATCATATGTCCACAAAGTCAAGGTTGCTTCCCCTTTAAGACCAAAAGAGAACCATCCTAAACCAGCCACTGCAATGTCAATACTATTCACATCCCAACTTCTTCCGGACACTTTGACTTCTCTCTCTTCCCATTCACCTAATTCAGAAGCATGTTCCATGCCGATGGGAGGCTGAGACCAGAAAAGGCCAAATAAAGTTATACGGACAATACAAACTATAAGAACAGCACTCAAATTTTTTGGAAAAAAATGTCTAGAGAAAGGAATTGAAGTTCGTTTTCCAAGGCACTCAAAGTGAAAATCCATCACCTAAAAAGAACTGCCAACTCGTCCCTCTTCCCCAAGGAAAATAATGCTTTATCCATAAGATCCCCAAAGTAATTTTTCACCATTAACAGCGAAAAGGAAACTGATAAAAACAGACAAAAAATATTTACACAGCCAAGTTTCATTGCAGGCACAAATGCATGTCAATATTTTAAGATGTACTTGCCTCTAGATAACCTTTCAAGGAGACTAGAGTTTGGGAAAAAAAAGGTAGTACATAAAACAAGGCAAGCGTAGAATAGATAGCTTGTGATTTTTCCCAAGCTGTAGAATAGATGGTTTGTGATTTTTCTTGCATAAGTGCTGTGAAATGGCCTGCCATCATTTGATGAGCCAAGACAGACAATTCAGACAACTGTTTTAGAATTATCATTTGTGATAAAGGTCTAAGCTTAATTGTCAAAGTTGGTTCTGTAGTGGAGACCAGGGCCATATAATGCTTGGGAAACTATATGCCGCACCATATGTGTCATACTGCTAGTTGTTGTATCCTTTGGATAAAAATTTTTACCTGCAACCGAACACCGACATGGTTTCTCCAAATCTCATCTGAGTTTTCTATCTTTCCAAAGTGTAGAGAAATATTTGGAGAAACCCAAATTGTGACATAAATCGTTTCCACAGAAGCTTGAGTAAGATCTAGCCTCGTAAGACCACCAACATGTATGGCTTGGCCAGCCTGCAAATATTAAATATGCCAAGACAATTAGATCCAATAGCATCATAACTTTGATATAATTATTATGTTCAATAGACATTGTACATTCTACACTAATTGATAATAAAGCTGACAGTACACAAAGATAAATGGATCCCATCCACCTTAAACACAAATGGAGTTTTCCAACACCTCATTCAACTGTGGTACAATAGGAACTCATTCAATATAGTTAAAGCATTCGAAGCAATGTACATACTAGGAGAAAGGAGAGAAACGAATATCCACCATCAACATGTAATATCTATCTTCTCCCTTGCTTCTCTGAAATATGTTTTTCCCCCTGATATGCCTCCGGTTGGTTTTAGGATTCATGTATTACTAGACAATCGCACATCAGAATCTGATGGGATGAATTCTGATTCTAGCTTCCCGCTTGAATTACAAATGGTGATCACAGCCTAATATTTAACAATGATATTAAATAACAGGAGTATTTTTTTTAGAGAAATGTTTGATCTACACACATATCTTACACAAAGAAGTTTACACACCGACGTGGTTTAATGTGATCCATCCGACTGCAAAGCTCTTTTTATTGTAAAGTAGATCTAATGTATTATATTAAATCACGTCAACTTATAAACTTCCTTGTGTAAGATTTATGTGTGTAGACCTAACACTTATATTTTTTTTAATAAGTATTAAAACAACAGGGATCTAAATGGGTTAAGTTTACGCTTATCCAATGATAAGTTGATTCTAATTTGAACTCATTTGGATATCAACTGAAAAATGTACAGTCAAATGTCAGATTCTTAACATTCAACGATTTGTTTCACTTCCAAGAAGTTTCATCCACTAGTCCGCTACAAGTACTTAGTTGAAATATGCATATAGTATATCAGAACATATCTAAAAATAAAAGCCCATATATGAAGGTGTATGTCAGAACATTTACGGCTACTGTAACAAAGAGCTTGCCTTCATTCTATAAGTCCGGGGTTGTAGCTGCTTCCTTATTTCAACCATTTTCTGCTCCTCCCGGTCCAATCGCATGGACATTAAATATGGATGTAGAAGCCCTGGTGTGTCAAACATCTTAGCCTTGGCTGATAAAATCCCCCCAATTCTCAAAATGCCGAGAGTTGTTCCAGGGACTGGAGCTTCCGTGAGCTTTATAACTTTTGCACCTTCTTTCTTTGCCAACGCATTGACTAGAGTAGACTTGCCTGCATTCTGAGCCCCAATTACCCACACATTACCTCGAGGACCAGCCAAATTCTTAATGAAGGACAAAAGATTCCTCACACCCATGTCCTTAAGGGAACTAACCAAATAAACGCCGCTTAGCTTGGGTGCACCTCCAGCCCTAGCACGATGCCGAACCCATCTATCTAACCTGGCAGGTGAAATTTGCGATGGAAGAAGATCAACCTTCGTAGCCACAAGAACAAGTTTTGGTGGCTTTTTGCTAAGTTTGAGGTCGTCTTTGGCTCCTTCCAATGCCTTAAACAATGATTTTGCCGCCCGTTTAGGGAAAGAGCCATCAAAATCAACACAATCAACAACCATAACCACTATAGTAGCATTGCCATTCCCAGTGGGTTTCATCAGCCGGGTAGCAATCAATCTATCAAAATCAAAATCGGGTATCAAGTTTTCGGCCGTTTGGTTCTTCACTTGTCCATAATTCCTCAATGAATGACACCGAGCACACACTGTAACCTCTTCTTTCTCTTTATGAACCTCCCTAGCCATCCTCTTCTTCTCCGCTTTTGACACCTTCTTCTTCTTTGTCTTTTCGATTGTATCCTCGTTAATATTACCATAACCGAGCCCCGCCGGAGCAAATCCATCCAGATCCGACTTATCCTCTTCCTCGTTTAACTTAGCTTCCCACTCATCGGAATCCCAATCAAACTCATCCGCCGTTCCAAAATCACCTTCTCCCTCATCACTCACCTCAAATTCACCCTCAATGCCATTAAAAAAGCCCTCTTCTTCTTCTTCTTCATGTTCATTATCCAAAGCAATGAACTCACTCACCGTACCCTCGTCACCCCCTGACAATTCTGTTCCTGCCACACGCCTTCTTTTATAGAACCCAGGAAGGTTTGGGTCCTTATCTTGCATAAAGACTCCACAACCAGGACAGATAGGCCCGTAGTTCTCATCCTCGTCTCTTCCCTCGCTCAACACCGGGTTCCTGCCGCCTTTTTTTAGCGTAATTTTCCCACTAACTTTCTGAGTTGTTTCAATACTTGTTTGGTTATGCTTTACTGCTAGATTGATAAACGAAACTTTCTTGGTCTGTATTGTGTTTGTCCCCATACTCAAACCTGATGAAAAAGATAACGATTTAGGAAAGAGGTAAGGGTATAAGTTAAAGTAGAGGAGAGTAGGAGAAAGTGAAGGAAAACGGAGAGAGAGAGAGAGAGAGAGAGAGAGAGAGAATTTTACCTATTAAAAAACGACTATCTGTAATTGGTTGCTCTCGTATGATGCTGCTGCTGAAACTCTTCGAGCTCAGCTGGGACGTGATCGAGGGAAGTTTAACTGTGGATAGCAAGACAGCCATTTCTTCGGCACCGGTAATGGTACTGTATCACTCGCACATATACACAGTGAGAGAACGAAGGAGGCCGGGAGCCGGAAAGAATGGGAGGGATCAGACTATGCTGTGATTGGATTTTACAATTAATAATAATAATAATAATTAGTTTATAATCTGAGCTGTGCGCGGTTTTACAGTCTGAGACCCAGAAAGATGACCCGTCCTCTCCAAAATGTCGGTCCAGTCCATCCTCGTAAGGCCCGTAAGGGATCGATCTAGTAGTGGTATATATATATATATATACTAGTAAAGCAACACGTGCGATGCATGTGTGTCCAGTCGATATTTTTCTTAAGTATAATAATTTAAAAATTTTTCAATTTAGCTATAAATAGACAGAATTTTATCTATATTTTAACAATTTTCTTCCTCTTCAAAATAAACATTATATATATTGTTTGCAAAATATTCATTGCTATAATACAGCACTCTAATAAACATAACTACAACTATACATGAGTACCCTGTACTTATATATTACAATAGTCAAAAGTTTCAGAAGAGAAGTCTGGAAACTCATTCTGCTGTTCCTGGGACGTTATTAACAGATAATACAGTAAGTTTGTTTTGGCGTAACCTCCCAGATTCATTCATCTGCGCGCCCAAGACTATGATCCACTCATTATTTTCAATGTTGTTTGCAATGTTTTCAATATAAGGCAGATGTTCCTGTAACAATGAAAAAATATATAAAAAGATAATGTATCAAAATTTTTAAACGTATTTAAATGTATAGATTTTACCTCGTCTGTACGGTCTATAAGATCAACAGCTGTGCATCCCAAAATTTTCTCTGCCAAAGATCCAAAAATAACAACGGGTGTCGATGTGGTATCATCATACACATCTAAATAAACTCGACACCTGACAGCAATAAATAAATTATCATTCGTTGATATCAGCAAATAAAATGTTCTAACTACCATGTAAAAATTTTTAATTTCAAAATATGAGGAAAATGTTTACCTTGCCCGTG
Organism: Carya illinoinensis; assembly: GCF_018687715.1. Classification (NCBI taxonomy): domain Eukaryota; kingdom Viridiplantae; phylum Streptophyta; class Magnoliopsida; order Fagales; family Juglandaceae; genus Carya; species Carya illinoinensis. The sequence goes on along the minus strand of NC_056760.1, from coordinate 4,479,942 downwards.
CAATTGCTGCATTCTTGCAACTATAACATATGAAGTTTTCACCGAGGTCATAGCCAGTTGCCTTGTTACAATTCTCGCATGATACGTAGTGGAATGACTGGTGAAAATCAACCATTCTAAATTTGCCTCTAACCAAATATGTGGACCTCTGCATTAAGACAAAATAACTATGTGCACTAATCAACATCTAAACAATACCGTATAGAAGGATTCGAAATTCACCCTTATTACATAAATTAAATCCAACAAACAATCAACATTTCAAATTGAAGCATATGCACAGTTCCGAATCCACAGCACACAATTCACAAATTACCATCCTCCATCTCCATTTCATTCCAACCAACCTCCAATCTCCATGTCCCAAAAACTTAGAATAAAATTAAACAATTCCAAAGAGTGAAAAAATGAATTGTATTCTTTAAAATAAGAAATTTGGCTTTAAAAAAAAAAAAGAGAAAAATATACCGCCATTGCTGAAGCAGATATCAGTTTTTCTGCAATTTCAGATACTTTTATGATTGGATCGGTAGAACTACTTGAAGCTGATCCAAAACTATTTCCAATGATTTCTTCCAGCAATTTATCATTTTGTGCTGCCCTGAAAATTTGAATTAGTAAATAAAGTTAAACATCAATAGAAATAAAGAAAGATTTACAATGAAAAAAATCACATTAAATTTATAGTGTATTTAAATAAGTTATTTACCATGTATGTAATGCAACAGAAGATGAAAGAAGGGGTTCAACAATAAAGACACTCGTCGGTCTTGATGACAGCGATAGGCCTATATTATAAACATGAATGAATAAATATACAAGTATAAGATGTACAATTAACAACAATGTTAATATTAACAGGAAGTACCATTATAAGAAGAAACTTTGATCCGTGTTCCTAAAATAATTGGCTTTGCCAGAATAAGGTCAGAAATTTCGCGGCATTCGTCATGAACAAAGCGATTCCACATTGTTAAACGCAGGAGTTTTAGACTATTAAAAATGATAAATAGTGTTAAATTCATCATAATAAAACAATTATAATATATTAATCTAAAAATTTTACCAATGTGAGACAATATACGTTCATACCCTGGATCAATCAAGTATATCTCTTGGATCAACGATTTTCCATGGTTCGTATTCACTTCATTTGGCGGGTTCATATGAATTGCAAGTGCCAAAATATCTAGTTTAGGAAAAAAGAAATTGTTACTTTGCAGTTAGAGGGAACTATATAAAAATATCGACATTTATATAGTAGTTACCTATTTCAGCATCTGTGTCTATGTGTACGCCAAGTTCATTCAAAGGAACAAGTTTATATTCTGGCGGTCTAAGTGCTGGCTCGTCTTCTTCGATCTCTTCAACAATGGTCTTGGAGTTTATTGTCCATTGAAACTGATATGGTCCTCTTTGATGCCTTGGATCCATTGTTCTTACCAAAGCATTTACGATATAGTATGATTGGTAGATATACAGTGTATCATTACGTAGATCGATGTCTTTTCCAAAGATCACTGCCTGCACGCGATTTTCCTGTAAGAAGACAATGAATAAATTTAATTGTTTAATTTTGAACCATACACAAAATAATGATAAGTAATGAAGAGTAATATTTTAATACCTCAGAATCTAAAAGTACCAAATTTTGGTATTTTGTTGCTGAATTTTGCGCCGTACGTTTTGGTGACTTTTCTGTAACGATCATTTTGATTTTCCAATATCTTGTGGCTGGAGTAATGTCCCTAACAGATGTATATACGGTCCGCATGTTCACTGTAATTAAAAATTAGATGACAAACAAATGTGAATATATAACAAAAAAATTTATAGAATTATAAAATGAAAAAAAAAAACAGTATATGAATAATAATAACATAAAAGAATTGGAACACTCACATGATATTACAAAAGACATCAAAATAATTAGAACACTTGCATGATATTATAATGAATTTGTTAATCTTAAAAAATTTCTATATACAATGTTTTTTGTATAATTTGTTTCATAAACAGCACTTGTCGTTGGTCTTATGAGCATTTTGACCGAATCAGCAGTCTTAGCTCTTGAAAGTGCAACATATAACTGTCCATGAGAAAAGACAGGTTCTGGTAAGTATATTCCGACAGAATTTAACGTTTGTCCCTGTGATTTATTTACTGTCATTGCAAAACTTAACCTAACAGGAAATTGTGTCCTCTTAAATGGGAAGCCGTTATTTTCAGTTGTTTCTGGTAAAAATGCAATTCTAGGTATAAAAACTCTTTTACCACTGTGGTGACCAGATGAAATTCGTGCATCGATCAGATTACGACTAAAATTGCAACAAGTTAATCGTGTTCCATTGCAAAGACCTTCTGAAGGATTAATATTTCTAACTAACATAATAGGACAATTTCTTTTAAGTAACAATTCATGTGGTGGCAATCTGTTCGGTGTCAATGTATTTAAAAAATCTTCCATAATACCTTGTTCAGATACATCAATTGTTTCATCAAAGCTATAATATCGTACAACGTCGCCAGGGAATTTGTTAATGAGAATAGTATTTATTTCATCAACTGACCGATTTTTTGGAGTTAATACAGCTCGATTTGACATTTCTATTAAATTGTCTGGATAGTTAGAAATATTTCCAAAAACAGCATCTAATAAAGAATTTAGAGAGTCAAGATCATTAGTATAGGGAATGGTCATTTCTTTGGAAATTTCGATATTTTCGTCAATAGTTATGGGTGCGTTACCATTGCCAACTTCAATTAAATAATGCGAGAAATCTGGATCTAATCTGGCTCTCATATTTTTTGTTAATTTTATTTTTTTTAAAATAGACCATAAATAAGAAGAAGCTAAGCTTGAATCAATCTGTTGTTCTTTTGTGCTATTACGAATCACAGGTAATACTTGTCGAAAGTTTCCACCAAAAACAATAACTTTCCCACCAAAAGGGAGATCTGTATCATTAATATCTTGCAACATTTTATCTAATGCTTCTATTGAATGTTTTGTAGACATGGGTGCTTCATCCCATATAATTAATTTTGCAAGTCGTAATAATTTAGCAAGATTTTCCTATTTACTCACATTACATGTGCTGCTTTTATCTGCATTTAATGGAATCTTAAATCTTGAATGTGTTGTTCGTCCTCCAGGTAAGATGGAGGCAGCAACACCGAATGACGCAGTTGCAAGTACTATCATATTTTTCGATCTAATTTCTGCTAGAAGTGCTCTGTATAGAAAAGTTTTACCGGTACCAGCAGGGCCATCAACGAAAAAAGCACCAGCTTTATTTGATACTAATGTATGCAATATCAAATCATACGCATTTTTTTGTTCAGAATTTAGGACTTGTGATGCAAGTAAATCTTCAGTTGGAATTGTGACTACTCGTTCGTCGTCAATTTCTCTATTTGTAAATTCATCTTGACCGTAAAATATATCGGCAGGAACAAAACGATACATATTTATATCTTTTCCCATAGATTCTAGTGTGGAAGCAATATCTTGTAGAACCATCTTCCTAACAACTGTTGATGACACGTTTCTTATAAGAAAATCTGTAGACATTTCTTTTTCAAATCGCTCCCAAAGTTCTTTTGGGTTCGTAGGATTGCAATACACCAAAATTGTTGAGAAAAGGTGTCTTAAACTACTTGGTATCTAATATAGACAAGCTTCTTCTAAACAATCTTCTAAGCTACTATCTTTGTTTAACAAACCATGAGAAGTAGCTGCTTCACGATACGTTGGTAGTACAACACCATTAACTGTTCTTAATTTCTCAAATGACGTTGCTCCTCTGATATGATTCAATAACATCCGTAGATAATATCTTTCACCTTCAAATGGATTGGCTGTAACAATTTGGCCTATAACAGTTTTTTTTTTCCTCGGAGTCCAAATTCTACATTGTGAATCCCAAACAAATTTTTCAGGAAATTCTCTATACAACAATTTTTGTGCATTCTCGTCAATTTGGTTTCTATAAAAGAATTCTGTCAACATCGATTTTTTGGACGTATACGAGTTTAACACATTGTTTAGATCTTCGTGTGCACGAAAAGACACCAAATGTTGATCTTCTAGGTGTAGGTGCAAACTATAAACTGATGGATACATTTCGTTAAGCGTGAAACCGTATATTCTCCACATTGCTTCAGGTGGAGTAATCCATCTTCCCGATTGAAATTGTTCGATTTCGTCAATTTGTTGGTTATTTTCTTTGCTAATGATATTGAAAGCAACACGATCATGTCCTTTATAAATATACTTGTATAGATATTTAACAGCTTTAACTGTACAACAAATCTCAACGTTAATATGACAATTATATTTGGAAACAAGATACGGATTGTATGGAACAACCCACCGATTGTCTAAATCTTTTCCTCTAATTCTAGCAATGACTCCATTGTTAGAACGTTTGTATGAAGGGAAACAATCAGTTTCAACAGTTGTATTAGCTGTAAATTCTTTGGGGTATCGATTCTTACAAATGCCGTCTTTGTCCATACATATATTGGCTGGATTTAATATTCCGCAAGGACCATGCATCATGTGTCTAAGGACAACTTTATATAAATGTAAATTTCTCGTTTTGTTAGGTATTTCTGCTGAAACAATTTCGTCAAAAGTTTCAGGTGCATAAATTCTCCAGTCTTTCTGAAGTATAATTAAGAAATGAACATGTGGTAGACCTCTTTTTTGATATTCGATGGTATAAACATATGCTGCAACCTTACCAAAAATTTCTCGCTTAAACAGATCAATCTTCAATTCTTCTAATTTTGCTCTAAAGATTCTTGCAATTAAATCAGGGCGGTTCTGAACTTCTTCATGTGGATTTAGTTGTTCTAAGATTTCTTCCCAATTTGGATTACATGTCATGGTTAGAAATATATCAGATTTGCCAAAACGTTGAACTAATGCCATTGCTTCCATATATCTCTTCCGCATATCTCTTGGACCTCCAATAAAAGATGAAGGTAGAATAATCCGTTTTCCAATATTGGATGCGCAAGTTTCTCCAACTGAAAGACTATCTACAATACCTTGATACACATCTGATCTAATCTCATGTTGTTTCGAGCGAAAATAATCTAGTCTTGACGTTTCAATTTTAATGTACATATCGACAACAAATTGTTGCAGCAAACGACCAGATAGTAACAAAATCGACATGTACATATCTCTTATTTGTAATTTGAAACAATAATATTCACGACATGAAACCGTTGGTACTTTCTTCTTATTCTTCAAAACTGAAAATATGATAAAATATAGTTTAGAAAATTTAGATGAAACTAAAATACATAATTAAATTTACATAAATTTTTTATTACCTTGGCCTTCTTTTCGAAGAAATTCTTCCGCGCTATTTGAATGTTCAATAAAGTGTGATTCTAATGCCTGGGCATTTAACGATATCGTTTCTCTTTCTACTTTTTTGATTCCCTGGTGCCAATCCGAGTCACCGAAAGGAAACAATAATGGGTATTGTAATGGATCATAACATCCAAAATAATACTGAACAATATGACTGCCTCCTGTTTTGTTAAAAACAATAATGTCTCGACCTTTTTGTTCTGTACAGTTGTCAGTTTCTGTCCATATAGCTGCTACTTGCGATACCGACGGAGCATTGTAAACACGTTGGTCTAAATCAATATCTGATCTTATACGAATTGTATGATTTTCAAGACTTGAAATGTTGCTGAGGGTTCTAAAGAAGCGACAATATGGATTAACCTCAAGTATATCCATTAATCGAGCAATGATAGAAGGATCTAATCTTTCTGCGTCATGAATACGATTTTCTAACTCGTGCTCCGTATCGAAGAAATATAGTTGTAAATATGAAGGATGCCCATCTTCAGGAACTAAATCCTCAATATAATGATACATCTGTCCCTGAACTCTAAACGTGTAGATTCTTCTGTTTCGTCTGCATAATTCTTTATCAAATATAACTCCAAATGATGTGAAAGCGAATTTATTATTGTACGTGCGTGCATATGTACAAAACTTTTTAGACTCGACTGAATTAGAAGTGAATAATTGATAAAGCTCATCTGAAAATTGATTACGGCTCAACGCTATTGTCCCATCAGCACAACAAAAGCCGTTTGGTTCATGGTAAAATTTTCTTGCTCCACAATATTGGCACGAAAGCACAAAGGGTAAGTGGTTTGCCTCCAAAATGTCAGTTTGTAATATTCGTCTGAAAGAAGTACCAACTCATGAAGTTTTCTGAACACTGCCAGAGTTGCAAGTTTCTATTCTAGATAGAGTAGATGCGGTCCTATGTATAATGTTACCAGAAGTGTTAATATTTGACGAAGATCCGATTTCTCTTGTACAAATAATTTCATCATCGTTTGAATTATAAGATACATTACGTTGAAATCTTGTTTCTGTTTGTTTTTTCTTACTTCTGCATCGTTTCAGTTCAGTATACCTCTGCCGCTTTTTTTGACATAGTTCTTCTTTCTTCTCCTCTGATTGAGCAGCGTACCAATTTTTTTTTCCAACACCATTTCCAGATTCTTCAAAATTTATTTTTAAAGAATTTTAGATACAAATTAGTGAAGATACAATTTATGAAATTTTAATGTTCTATGTAATAAGATCGGCTTACCAGTTAGCATTCTTAGAACGAATCACAAATTTTGTAGGAATTTGACAGACTAAGAAGACATAAATAACAACTTGTCAAACACGCAGACATACAAAACAAAGAAACGAATATCCAAGGAAAGAAAAAAAAAAAAAAAAACAAGCTTGCAATTATGTATCTCTAAAGCATAAAGAAATATTATATATAAATAATAGCATATGATTAACATTCATATCAAACCAAATATTAAATAACAATTTTATTGATTTGTAAAATAACATAGACAAATGAATTCATAAAATAATACAAAATAAATAGAGGAACATTTATTTATATGGATAATAATAAAACATACCTGGAGATAGAGGACAAATGAAAGATCAGTAGAAAATGAGGAGATCACGACCCAGCAAATCGAGGAGCACAAAGACAACGACACATGCAACAATTTTGTTGTAAATGAATATATTATAAAACATCACACAACCACTCTGATAATATATTATTATTTATTAAATAAGACTATATTAACATATCAAAAATTAATTTGTTAATAACGCACCTCTGTTTTGTAGGCATGATCATCACGTTTATTAATTTGTTAACTTTAGGAACTTTTTTTTGTATAAGTTTTTTAGTGCTTTTTTATTTTTAAGTCAAAAAGTTAATTAGGATGGTCCAATAATCAAAAGCAACCGGATGATCATCATGTTTCTCGTTTATAATTAATTAATAATATATAAATGAGATAGAGATAGTACTCATGTTCGACGTGGTGAGATATTATATATATATATATATAGAGAATTAATTTGTGAGCTCGTGACAACACATGCCATACAACTAATTGTATATTCAAACTGTAAACTTCAAACAAATTAAAATCATAAGATCAAGATAGTATTGACAATATATTCTTTTTAAATATATATATATATATATATATAAATCTCGTGCATCGACGTTTGAACGTCCTGGAAATCATATTGTAAATGTTTTGCCAAATTTACTTTATAAAAAAATTATGAAGAATCATAATATTTGTAAAAGATTGTAAAATTAGCTAATGAAAAAGATGATGATCAATTACAAGAAAAATAAGCATTTGTGATTTATTATTTACAATAAAAATATGCTCATTTTAACATGAACATAAGAAATAACTGACTACAAATAAGCATTATTTTTGTAGTGTAAGTGCATGTTTGGAATTATGATGGAAAATATAGTTTATAACTTTAGGACTTATAGCTTATGACTTAAGTACCAAATAATTGGTTGCAAATAAACAGTTTTCTTATAGTGAAACGACGATAATTCGAGTTTTTAAAGATTATCACCATATCGCAAATAAGCAGTTGAAAATTATATAAATATTTTCACCTATTGACAATTTTTTTAAAATTTAAATTATATTCTAAATTATCTGAAAAAGTGCATTTGAAGAAAGATACTAAAATGATATGTTTCCTCAAACTTACTTTTTAGTTTATTTGAAATTAAAAAGTATCATAATATGTAGCACCCAAACAATCAATTTTTTTTTTTTCGTTAAATGACTTTTAAGGCTCTTTAAGTACTTTTTAAAACTCCAAACACAATCCTAAATAGGCCCTAAATGTCAATCATGCTAGCTGGCCTGATCAATCTAATGATAACATAGAATTTCTACAAGAAAAAATAATAGAGATCAGAAATTATTGCCACAAATTAACGCAATGCATGACGTAATGACCTATTTGACGTTGAAAACAAAAACAAAAATAAAAACACACACACATGCACGATATCTCCATGGTTGGCTCTTGACTTGTAGTAAGAGGAGCATCCTATGTAAATGCAACACATGAGCAATGGCAAGGTAGGCCACGTACAATATCATTCAACCTTAGCACGTACCCTTGGTGCTCATGAGAACTCGTTGGATTGAGAGGACGTGAGCTCTAACTATATACAAGATTTATACATGATTCTAAAACTGTATATAACATTACTCTGAAATTTAATAGACAAAGAGTAGGACCATGCTCTTTTGTTTAGTTGTAGCAAATTATAATAATAGAAGACGATGATGGATGTAGACTTTCAAGGCATCTGAGGAACTTTATAAATATCAAAATAGATTAAACAAAGAGATTGATGGTTGTTGTTCGAAACCCATCACATGCTTTCCCACATGGATATTGTCATCGCTCACATGAAACAGACATATATAGATGGTCCCATGCAGCATGGTCATAAAATATTCTTCCAACTAATATCACTCCTTTTATTATATATAGATCAGATCGATCACCTTTCATGATCATTTTGGTATTAAAAACTCGATCTCACCTCTTATAAATAATTTCTTCTATATATATTTATTTATTTTCTGACGTCATAAACAATATTTACTTGTTCATGATCATGTACTTAATTTCAAGTGATATATATATATTCAAGTAATTGCTAACAAGTTTTACCTGTTGAGGATAATTATTATTATTATTTGTCAATAAATAAATAATTAAGCTAGGGTGGCCAGTACTCATTAATTTTGTTGACTTTAGTAACTGTGAATAAGAATTTCTAATGACCAAGTATATAACTTATATATGATGACTTTAATTAGGTTAGTGGTTACCATAGAAAGACTAACTTTTGTTGACTTTTATCTCTACCATTCATATTATATATAGTTGCTTGTAATATATGTTTATTATTAACCAGCTTCTTGTATATGGAGAGGGGGATCGAGATGATCGCTCAGCTACGAAAATTATAGTAAGGAATATCAGATCAATAAATGAAGATAAGAAAATAACACATGGAATGAAAAAATACCATGAAAATGGAACTTATAAAAAGTATAGATCGATATCACATATCAAAATTTTTGAATAAAATATTTTTCAAAATTAATTTGCCATTCAAAGCAAGGATCCACAAAAAAATTATAAGTAGAGACCAGCAAAAAGAGATATATAATATATATATATATATAAAAGCACTTACAGGTCTTGAAATGAACAATAGAGAGTCTTTTATATATTTAGATCTCTTGATGAGAACAATTCCTGTTTAGACACAAAAGGCATTGTAAGTTTTAATTGTATTATATATATATATATACACAGGCAGATTATGTGTAGGCAGATTTTCCTTACCATGAAGAAAGAAATAAAACTAAGGAAATACGTACCTTCTGAAACAAAAACCGAATCAGCAATACGAGACGAAGTGAACACAAATGAGCCATAAAGACCGTTTTAAGGTGCCTATTGTCCTCAATCATCTAGACGTCCTATCACGCTGCAAAACTACTGCTGCATGATGTCTGCTCAATTACTTGACACCATTGTTTTCATTACAGAAGACAAAATTTAGTGAAAGATGGTTCGTCTATTATTAGCGTGCATGCATTTTTTCTTGTGTTTGGTATTTTTTTTAAAGTGCGATATGATTATTGAAAGCAAATAAAATCATATAAAATGTGGAAAATTTCCAAGTGTTGGAAATTTGAAATTATCCATATCCTAAAAGACTACCACTTACCATCTCAAAAAAGAATCAAGTAGTCTTTTATAATTTTTTTTAATGTTTTTTTATTAATGTGCATGCATCATTTTAAATGACTATATATATTTAAGTGATTAATTTACAAATGAGTCACGTCAATAAATAAGACCAAGAATACTTTTATTTAAAAAGATGAAATGACATGCTCAAGTTGCTTGAAGATGGAAGAAGCACGTCTTTTTACCGAGCTTAAAGTCTCTTGTTTTTGTTTGGTTATTGAGTAGTCAGCAGTCTAACCATGTGAGTAGAAGAAAATGACAACACTCATCTCTCTCTCTTGAAGTCTTCATTTTATCTTTATGTCGATCGTTCGATTTTCTTCTTGATAAGATTGCTAAATTTCTTAATCAATACATTAATAAGAAAGAAAAAAGCGCGTAAGGAACAGATAATAAGACTGTTATGAGTTAACTGTCAACCTCCTCTTACCCTTTTTTCTTTAAAAGCGCCCCCTTTGAATGTCAAAATCAGCCTAATTACAGCATCGATCTATGGGTTTCTTTGAATGGGGATCGATATACATATCGCAAACACTTGCATCGATCGACATGACATGATCATGAATTTGATGGCATAACTTAAAAATAAATTGTTGTTAATAATACATATATGCAAATATAATAATTGTAATTATATATGTAACCTGATCATGATGGCCGTTATTGATCATCCCATTAATTAAGTTAGTTAGCTAGCTAGCTAGCGCAGGCCCTAAATGCAAATTGCAAGTGTATTTATGGATGACAAGGATTTGCGAGTATATATCGTCATGCTAGTAGCTTACAAACTCACTAGTTCATGCACAACCAGGATTAAGCAAAAACCCACTTCACCCATCACTACAAGAAAAATAGCTTTTTGTGACCAATTTATAGCTGCGATTAGCATGAGATTTGAGACTTTATCAAAAGTTTTTTATTTTTTATTTTTCAGTAGTGCAGTCAAATTCTGCTTGGAATTTCTTGCTCAACTTCACATTCCATGACACATGTTTGACGACTATGAAGTACTTGCACATTGCTTTAACTTAAACAGTGATCTGTACCTTTTATGTCTGAGAAGAAATTATGCCGCTCAGTGTTTATTGCTGAGCATGCCGCCCTTAGTTTTTTTCTTTCTTTTTTTTATATAATTTTTTAATATATTTAAACATTTTTAAAAAATAAAAAAATCTACCAATATATTTAAAATTATTTTCTTAATTATTAAATAAAAAATTAAAAAAAAAATTGTGACTAATGACCACTTTGAAAAGGCAAATAGAGAAGATATACAAACATTTTCTAATAATAACTTTAGTATAAAATAATAAGATAATGATAGATTTACTCATTGTACAAATTGTGATTTTCATCCAGAGGTTTCTCGGTCGTCCAAGAGTCATGCGGGAAGAAGCGTCGAAGTCCCCAAGTCCTCTTTCTTCCTCCTCCTTATTTTCCTTTTTTCTCAATTTTACACTTTTATCCTTCTTGTCACTTACCGCGTGATTGTTAAGGTTCTTTTTCTTTTTCTTTTTCTTTTTCACAAAAGAATTTTATGAAAAATGAATTAAATTTTACATTTTACATTTATATAATCCAAGACCAATACTATAAAGCAGGCATTTGCTTTTGAAAAAACTTTAGAAACACAAAACCTGACACAAGCTAATGTACTTAAACAAGTGCAAAACTAATCACCCAGTATAATAAATAAAATTCTTGATTTTTAATATATTTGTTGAGTCTTTTTAAGGTTGAGATCAATTTGAGGAAAATATGCACAATCATCTCAAACTATAACAGTATCTGTTGCAATAATCTCCTAAACTATCAAAAACTTGTAATGAACTCCCTTCTCCCTTTAAAATAGTCCAAATTAGCCCTAACAATTTAAAAAAATATATAATAGTATAAAATAATAATAAAAAGTAAGGAACCCACAAGAAGGAAGATATGTTTGCTTTGATTACGGAGGACAAGGCGGGACCAACATTGAATAAGGACTTGTCATCTACTTTCCAATGACAATTCGAATCCACACGTCTAATATCAGTTATCCAGTGCACTATCACTATTGATAAAAAAAATTTTAATATACGTAATCCCTGACATCACTTCAGTGGAAAAAATCATTTAGCTCGATTCTTTTTCATCCATGTAATTTGGCACCCTTGAGCTTCCTTTTATTGTTGCATGTGAGACTAAAATGAAGTTTATTGTTTCATCTGCTAAAATGAAGTTTTTGCTATTCTGGGAGCACTAAAACATATCAATAATTTGTAGAAGCAGATAATAGCACAAATTGATTAGGAAATGTGTTGATTACATATAACATAGCAAATTACTTCATTTTAGTACACTGCAGGTAGAATTCCATGCATATTATGCAGTAGTCATCAGTTCATCTTCAATTATGTTATTACTACAATAAATGGCAAAAGTTCAAAATGTCTTAAAATAAAGAACAAAAGAAATAAGTACATCTCATTCAGTATACTGAAGCAACTGAGGTTATTCATGTGAATCAACCTGTTTAGAAGGAGACCAGCAACACTGTCATGATTGTTGATATCTTGATCCACTGGAATTTTTCCAAATAACAAGCAAAGATTTTACAAGTGAGTTATAACTAAAAAATTTGTAAAATGACAAGCTTCAATTGGGATTTAGAGAACATTCATGGAGGAGATGAATGAAATTATTAGATCTAAAATATCATCTCTTAAATACAATTAGTATTTCAGATTCATATTACGGTTTTGTAAGAAATTGTGCATTATTAAAGGAGAAATAAAATGGAACACATAAAAGATCAAACAGAAGATAGAAACACAAATATGAATATTTGTGAAGTATTATTTTATTATCACAAAGCAAAATTACAGAAATTTGAGGCTCTTTGGCTCAATTTTTAAACGCTCTTGCTCTTCAAAAATCGGCATGCCTTTCCTATCTAAAGGAATAGCCACTCGAAAAGAAGAGTTAAGCAAAGATTTTAAATCTCTGTTCTCTCGCTTTAGTGCTTCATCTTCATGTTGGACTCCATAAGAAGCCGCTGAAGGATAAAAATATTCTCGTGAAGTTTGTCAACCCCACCAGTCCTAGATTGTAGTCGCTGAGAATATGCGACAAGGGTTGATGAGTATCGGGTACCGAGACTCACAAGGTCGTAGATAATTTCATTATCTGACTTATTAGTCAGATCATCATTGGATTGCATTATAATACCTACGGAAGAAGCATAAACAATTGGTGAAGGAGATGCAGAATACCTCATATATTGGTAATGAGAAGATTGTTGAGCCATTGCAAAGTGAGAAAGCAGAAAGAGATTACAGAGTAAGAATGCAGACTAAATTTAGAAAAGTGAAGAAGATGAGATGCGAAAGAAGATGAGCTGAATAATTCTTTTATAAAGAAAATTATGACAGAATATCACTCTATTGCTTCATAACATCTTTCATGAAGCATCTCTCTACAAGAGACAAGAGATGTAGCATCATAGCTGCGGCGCCTGACAGATACAGAAGAGCGATGTAGTATCATAGCTGCGGCACCTGACAGCTACAGAAGACCTGTAAGAATCTTACGGATCAGAGTTGTCTGGTCTAAAATAGAGGGTCACCGTTTTTGTTGAGAGAGAGAGAGAGAGGTTAACATCTTAATTTTGATGAATTCTTTACTGAGTATGTTATTTAGAAGAACACTTCAAGTATATCATTTATGTTTATCTAAAGCAATTGAGAGTTTACCACTGAAACCGAAGATGTTAGACATGGGTACAGCTGAAAAAATCATGGGAGGTCGAATCCGCACCGTTTTCCATAAGAAAACCCTCCAAACAGAGCAAAAAAGAGAAAACCAAAGAAGACAACGACCAAAATCTCTTCGTACAGAGCTTTATCAACAAAAACGGAAACCCACATGCAAATTCTATGAGATAAGGCAAAACAAAGTAGAGAAAATAAGTGAGAGGAAAGAGAAGGTGAGGAGCGAAATGATAGGAGTCGGGGTGGGTCAATGGAGAACAGTTTTATTTCGTGAGAGGAATGTGGGAGGTTTGTGTACGTGACAATACACACAAGAGAAACCCACATGCAATGTATCTGTGCTGAGAAATGGATTCTCTCCCACCAAATGAAAACCAGGCGTCCTTAAAGCGGTTTTCGGTTTTACTTTTTGGTGAATTACGACTTGTTTGGATGCTCGACTAAGTATGTCTTCGACCCGTTAGATCCCTAGATTAACTACTCTACTCGCAACACCATCAACATGATATAACATCATATTTAATACATTACACTACCCGTTCATTATTAATCAATTATCGAATTACAGTATTGGTATTTAGTCTTAACAAAAAAAATATAAAAAAATTAATTATGATTGATTAAAGATTGCAAAAAATAAAAAATAAAAAATGTGCTTAAACTTCTAAGTTAAAGAAAGAAAATGAGAGAGAAGTAAAAATAATTGAACGGTTTCCATTAATTTTTTGCAATCTTCAATTCAACACGTCAATCAATTTTGGATTCTTTCCCGACAGTCTCACCTATTTTCTAATCAAATCTAACTGCTATCTCACTAAAAGTCTCTACACTCTTTAACTGCTAAATGAGAGTTTTAATCTATCTTTATGAAAATTATAAGACAGCAAGCACCACTTGGATGATCAACCTGATCCTAACTTCGAGCCCCTCACGTCTATGATTCCTGCGGTAGCTTTCGCTTAACAACAAAATTAAGTGGTACCCATATCTTAAATTTTCATAAAGGGCTCGACCAAGAACAATAATTTTGCTTTATTTAGAGAAAATAAATATTTTTAAAAGCCTCTCTCTCGCTCTAAAAAATATTTACTAAATCTGTTCTCTAACAGTAATAATGTTCTCTCCGGCTTTCAAGGAATAAGATATCTTAATTAAATTATCTAAAAAATAAAATAAAAAATCTGTCATCTTTTTACGAATTACGATTTCATGCATTACAATATTAATTCATGAATGGAGTCATTCTTATGTCATGCTTTCATAAAAAAAAATTTGAAGGAGGCAAGGGAGCGGCGGGGGTGAGGATGATTAAGAGTGATGTAGTAATAGTAGTGGATACTGCATGCTGTTTTGTATTGTGGCCTGCTGCACATCCACGAAATTGTCAGGATGCATGCAATTTGGTAAGTAATTGTCCTGTTTTGCAATAAAATAATACAAGTTGATCAAAAGAATCTCCAAAGTGTTGTACCAAGATGTCACTTCATGAACATTGCCTAAACCATCACCTAATCGTATAATAATTATATGCTGGTGTCTGCTCAAAATTCAAAAGCAAGCATCTTGATATTAATTAATTAATTAATTAGTTGTTTATAAAGAATGAATTAACTACGTGATTACTTTTCCATATAATATTAAATATATATATATATATAGCTTTATGATACAACTTTTATCGACCTGCTCCACTTTACCCATGTCGAATTGTAGAAAGATATATATGTATAGTTTTTCAATCAAAAATTTAAAGAATCAAGTAGTGTTTATAAAGAATGAATTAACTACGTGATTACTTTTCCATATAATATTAAATATATATATAGCTTTATGATACAACTTTTATCGACCTGCTCCACTTTACCCATGTCGAATTGTAGAAAGATATATATGTATAGTTTTTCAATCAAAAATTTAAAGAATCAAGTAGTCTTGCTCATATTGGACATTTGAAAGTGATCGTATTTAAAACCTTATCCCTTGCCTTCTTCGAAAGACTTTTCCGAGAAAAGAAAAAGCTAAAAGGCATGGGTGAAATGGGTGTGAATGTCGGCGCTAAAGAAGAAGAAAAAAGATCATAAATGTAAAAAAGACTAAAACATCTGTCGACAAAACAGAAATAAAAACAAACTCCCCGTAATTTTGGAATAAAGTTAAGGGTAAAATTGGAAATAAAAATATTAGACGAAAATACTGTAGCTCAAGCTATTGACACTTATTAATATTAAGATATATATATATATATATATTTTCCAATGCATTTTTTATTTATGTGTTGACAATTTCAATTAGTAACGCTCCTCGTTATTTCAATTCTCATCATTTTCTTATTATTTTATAATATAATATTAGATAATAGATTCATAAATAAAATATAATAAATAATTTTTAATCATCTAATATCACATCATAAAATAATGAGAGCATGATAAGAAAAAAAATGATTGTTAAGATACAGAAATTGATATATTCATTTCTCATTAATGAAAATATTTACACAGTGCTCTATTTATAGAGAAGAGCACGTCTACAGCAATTTGGTTTTCTAACAAATGGTGTGCAAGTTGCCTACAGCCAGCTGTCTAATGGTGCTAGTAACGGAAAGGATGCCTTGCAATACAAAAATAGAAACAATATTCTAACAGAATCACAATGATGTATTTCTAGAAGATTCTTGTAGCTGAAATGGCATGATGTCCTCGTGTGCTGCTAAGTTGGAGCATTGTTGCTTGGTGTGCTGAGGCGTGGCTGAGCAGAATTTATTTGAAATGCTATCACCCTCCCGCAAGTCCATCATGGGAACCATGGTGAGGCTTGATCTTAGTGTGAGAAACCGAGATGAGAGCAGGGGTTTTGTGAACACATCAGCAATATGATCAGGGGAATAAATGAAAGCGACATGTAATGTTTTTGATGCAACTCGGTCACGTACAAAATGGAAGTCGATTTCCATGTGTTTTTTTCTTGAGTAGAGAACTGGATTGGTTGAGAGGTATGTAGCCTTCAAGTTGTTACACCAAAGGGTCGGGGGGTTGGAGAGAAACAATCCAAGTTCTTTGAGTAGTGACTCCAACCAAAGTAATTCAACAGTGGTATTGGAAAGGGTCTTGTATTCGGCTTCAGTACTTGATCTAGTAACTGTTTGTTGCTTCTTGGATCCCCAAGAGATGAGATTTGATCCAAATAAGACACAATAACCCCTTGTGGAGCGGCGGTCATCTGGACATTCCGCCCAATCTACATCAGAAAATGCATGTAGATGGTAAGAAGGAGATTGTTGAATGTGCAAGCCGTAATGGGCTGTGTGTTTGAGATGCCTCAATATTCTCTTCACAGCCTGCCAGTGAGGAAGTTTTGGGGCATGCATGAGCTAACAAACTTTACTTATAGCAAAGGCAAGGTCGTGTAAGGGACAAGTATTGGAGACTGCCAATGGTGCTTTTATAGAGAGGGGTTAAAAAAGGCTGGACCATCAATAAGTGAAAGATGGGTAGAGGCTGCCATTGGGGATTTTGCAGTTTTGCTTAAATGGGCCTGCTTGGTGTGGTGGATGGAGTTACGAAACTTGAGTGATTTAAATGTAGGTTAGGGGGTGGGTCGAGAATAGAAGGGAGTTTGGTGAATATAGGCGTGGGATTATGTTGTGAATTAATGGATTTGTTGGCAAGCGGAAAAAGATTTTTGTCAAAGATAACGTCCCTAGAAACGTAGCTCCATTTGGTTAGCCAACCCAGCCTAACTCAATTCAACTCATTTCATCTAATTATTACAACTTTTCTCACCTCCAACATAAAATATAATAAATAATTCAATTTTTTCAAATCCTAAAATAATAATAATATTAAAAAATAATATTTTAAACTTTCATCTCAACTCAACTCACTATCCAAATCGGGCATAGTCTTCCATAAGGAATATGAAGACAATGATAGCCCTTGTGGGAGTCACTGTATCCAAGGAATAAACCTTGTGTGAAGCGAATGTCTAGTTTGTGACGATTATATGGCCTGAGATGAGGCCAACAAGCACTGCCGAAGACTCTGAGCACTTTGTAATCAGGTGGTTTGGAAAAAAGTTTTTTGAAAGCGTGATTGATTATGAAGAATTGGAGTGGGGAGACGATTTATTAGATGAACGGCAGTGTGAAAGGCCTCAGCCCAGAAGTGTTGAGGTAAAGATGCATGAGTCATGAGTGCGAGTCTGGTTTCAACGATGTGACGGTATTTCCTTTCTACGTCACCATTTTGTTGGTATGTATATGAACATAATAGTCGATGTAAAATTCCTTTTGACTTAAGAAGGGTGTGAAGTGATCGGTATTCACCACCCCAGTCACTTTATAGTGACAAGATTTTTGAATTAAAAAATAATTCAACATGCTTTTGGAAATGAGTAAAGACTTGAATAATATCATATTTTTGTATTAAAGGAAACCACCAAGTGTAACGAGTAAAATCATCTAGGAAAGCAACATAATATTGAAAACCATCTCTTGAAAGAATCGGGGCAGGACCCCATACATCAGTGTAATATAAGTTGTAAAGGTTTTGTAGAGTGTTGATGAGAATCTCGAAAAGGCTGATGAGAACTCTTGGCTTGACAGCAAGCTTAGCAAGGTGATGGAGGATCACGAGTAGAGACAAAAAGAGAGTTGTGAGAAATGATTATGTGGACTAGCTGTAGAGAGGGATGCCCAGGTTGTGAGTGCCAATAAGTTAAGGTAGTGCGCTCACCAACAAGTGTTTGAGGAGAGAAAGGATGAGATGATTTGTGGCAGCGGTGTCAAGGTACCAAGATTGGCCAGGAGATGAAGCAGAGGTTGTATAGTGAGTTGTAAGGTTTTTCGGCGGATCTTTTTGGTAAGCATGGTCGAATCTGCGATAGCAGCTTATGATTAGATGACCAAGTTTCCCACATAGTTGACAAGTGAGTTTGGAGTGGGGAAGGGAAAAGGATTGAGGTGAGGGATTTTAGGATTGGAGTGGGGAAGGGAAGAGGATTGAGGTGAGGGATTTTAGGAGGAAGGATGAGGAGAAAAAGAGTTGGTGCGACCTCTGCCTCGACCACGATTACTACCACGGTAATTGCCACGATAGAAACCACAACCACGGGAAGGAGAACTAGAAGTAAAATTGGCTGAGAAGTTTGTAGAATTAGGAAGATGATTAGAATGGGACAACCTGCTTTCATGTGTGAGTAGTAGACTGTAGAGTTCTTCAGGGGAGAGAGGTTCAATGCGAGTGGTAACGGAGGTGACAAAAGCATCATAATTATTGTTGAGACTTGCAAGTAAATAAGATGCAAATTCGGCAGGTTTAGGGGGGTGCCTACTGCACTTATGGTGTCCGAGAGATGCTTAAATTTTTGAAAATATTCAGAGATGGTAATGAAACATTTTGAAACTGTGGCAAGCTGGTAATGAAGTTGGGTGACTTGAGCATGGGATTGAGAAGCAAAGAGTTTTTCAAAGGCAGACCAAACGGCTCGGGCAGTGGGGTAGCCAACAACTTAGGCAATAAGATTGTTTGAAATGTAGGAAATTATGACACTTAAGATGAGTTGATTTGTTTGCGTCTAGGTGAGGTATTATGGGTTGAGGGTGGTGGTTCCTAGAAGAAATTGAGAATGAGGAGAGATTGACCCATCGACGAAGTGAAACAGGCGTTGGCCTTTGAGATAGAGAACTATTTGAGTTCTCCATAGCCAAAAATTTTCATTTGTGAGCTTAACGGAGACAAGGTGAGAGAGGTGAGGAAGAAGGGAAGGTGAGGGTGGGTTCGGATCTGGGTTTTTCGGTGGGGAGATATTTTCATCCATGGGAGACGTTTGTCTAGACCGGCTCTGATGTCATGTTAAGATACATGAATTGATATATTCATTTTTCATTAATGAAAATGTTTACACAGTGCTCTATTTATAGAGAATAGCACGTTTACAGCAGTTTGGTTTGCTAACAAACAAATGGTGTGCAGGTTGCCTACAGCCAGCTGTCCAATGGTGTTGGTAATGGAAAGGATGCCTTGTGATACAAAAATAGAAACAATATTCTAACAGAATCACAAGGATGTATTTTCAAAAGATTCTTCTAGTTGAAATGGCTTGATGTCCTCTTGTGCTGCTGAGTTGGAGCATTGTTGCTTGATGTGCTGAGGTGTGTCTGAGCAGGATTTATTTGAAATGCTATCAATGATGAATATATTTTTTCATCTAAATAATTAGGGACTAAATAGATGTGACGAGAAACTTGCCAGAATACTGAAAATAGGCATTTATTTTTCTCCAATTTGTTCAATTACTTTCCATTGTATTTAAAAAGACCTATATATGCAGCATGAAAATCGATAAGACATTAATATTAATTACTTAGCATTCAAATAAGTCGTCAGAATTCCAAAACAAAAGGCTAATTAAGATGGAAAAATTGCCACCAAGAGCCCCCCTTGCTGTTAAAGATGATTGCTGAAACGTCGCCAAGGCTAGAAGTTGCGTGCATGCAGGCAGGCATAAACGGTGCTTCGCATTTTCTAATTGTTTGCTGATGCTAACTGCTAAGAGCCTAAGCCCGTGTTGTTGGGGTTTCTCTGTTTTATCTTTAACCATTTAATATTCTAGATTGTACGTGATCGTTAATTTCCCAACTTAATTGGTCATTTTTTACTTCATTGAGTTTATTGTCTATTACTTATACATAATCTTCCTTTTACTATTTTTAACCACATATTAATTAGTTAACTTGCTAAAAGCTGGAGGTAGCAGATTTATCTAACTAGATGGTTGATGAAAAGTTTATAGAGAAATAGAGAGAATATGTGAAGAACTTATTCCCTTTTGTGAATAATTTATTAGTTATTCACATGCTTTTTTTTTTTTTTTCACTTATTAATAGTAATATAATTATTTGATCACTATTCAAATTAATGAGACCTTAATTGATCCCTAAATCTAATGTTAGATGTTTATAACGACTTTTATAATATCATTAGAAGGTACTAACCTATTAATTTTTCTCAAAAATATGAATAAGTCGAAAATAATTTATAACGTATGATTATTATTTTTATATAGTCACGTGAAAAAAAAAATACATATCACGACGGATAGAGCATACTTTGCTGATCCCAATCCTCACACAAAATACTATGTATGTTTGTGTGTATATATAGAGGAAAATTCTATATGCATTACAAGAAAAACAGACAATTGCGACCAATTTTGGTTGTTAATACTCTTTTCGTTGCTATAAATTAGTCGCAATTGCCTGTTTTTCTTGTAGTGATACCATACTATCATTTTATTTTTATTCGATTAAGTAATATGTGACACACTTATCATTATTTAAAGATCATTTATTGCATATTTCTTTATTATCTAATGATGATAAATGTGCCCTATCTTATTTTTATTTAGTAGAATAAAAATAAGATGAGAGTGTGATGTATGACATTACTCATATATGTATTTATATTATTTTTTCTTTCTTTAATTCTAAACAATAATATTAGTAGTAAACAAACATGTATACTGGCTACTGAGTATACATGATGAGTCTCCTCGGTCCCGCTCATTGAAGATCGATCGTGAACATTGCATAAATAAAATATATATGAACCAAAAAAAGGGCTTATAATTAAATTCGATCCCATGCATCCGTGTTAATAAGAATAAAACCCCACAAAAAAGGTCTGGATCGACCGTGTCGTTAATCCAAGTGCTTTACACAGCAAAAGGAACAAGAAAATGCTGCAGATACCTTAGACCATCGTCCATACTTACGTAATACGTACCTCCAATTTACTATACTCAGAATCCCCACACTCACCTTCTCCGCCCTAACCTTCCTGCCACCACCACCGATCTCCGATCTCCTCCCACAGAAACCCAACTTCACATCCGCCGCCATTCCGCTCGCCACCTCAGTACTTGAGCAACACCCCGGCGACGGTAGCTCCTCCGAGAACCACCCTTCCGCCACCGGAGAAAAGCTCACCTTCCCCTCGCAATCCATCATCGTAAATATCCCTCTCCACCCTCTCAGTATTAC
This sequence comes from Carya illinoinensis, assembly GCF_018687715.1. NCBI lineage: Eukaryota > Viridiplantae > Streptophyta > Magnoliopsida > Fagales > Juglandaceae > Carya > Carya illinoinensis. The sequence continues at coordinate 4,457,966 of NC_056760.1, read as the reverse complement.
ATTCCACGTGATTTCACGTCGCCCAAATCATCGAACATCGACCCGGGACTGTCGTAGTTTACATCAACATCGAACTTGAATACCCCGCTAGAATCGACTTGTAGTTCTTCGCCAGGTTTCTCTAGACTCGCGATGTGAGAAGTTCTGGTGCGGATGTTGATGGCGAAGATGAGGCTGTCAAGGGAAAGCCGAGGCTTGCCGGGGGTCTGGAGGCGGCGCCTGGCTGCGGTGTGGCCAATGGCGTAGAGACGGTGGTACGGGACAGTGAAGTGGATGTCGAAAAGGAAAGGGAAATGGGAGTTGCAGAAGGGTTTTCAGAGGAGGTCTGAGGACATGGAAATGGTCCATGGCTCGCATACATAGGAAGCTATGGCTAGGGTTCTGGGGTCAAGGTGGTGAGCAACAAGAGCAAGGACTTCCCACGGTGGTGAGATGGTGGCGGAGGATGTGAGAGACATATATGGAACTTGCTCCGAATTTGAATTTGAATCAAGAAAATGATGAAGTAGGTACGTGGGCGCGACAGAAATGATCAGCGGTTGTGTCTTGTGTGTACGTATCAATATAGAGGTATATGTGTATATGTGGAGAGAGGGTGGGCTTCCGAGGAGACTAAGCGTGTTGGACAGCGGCCATTGGCATGGGCAGGAGTTGCCACGTAAGATTGAGTGGAGCACGGACGAAGCGTCCGAATGGCATACACGTGACAGCCTTGGGTCAAGACACGTATTAATGACACCCATACTAACGTGGGTATATAACTGTTCCTAACTTAATTTCAATCCATCCGTATAATATTAAATATATAAATTTTAATATTACTCATTTTAATTTTCAGGGCCACTGCAAGAAGTAATTGTTATTTTTTTTCCTAATCTTTACCATTTCTTGTCCAATATCATCTCAAGTGAGAGAGGTTATCGCTTTATACACTTATTGTTATTTATATAAATATTTTAAATATTATTAAATGAATACTATTCAATAAAAAATCATCCACCATTCGCTTAGTGCCACGTTGGAGTTACGGTTTTTTACAGTAAAGAAATTATATTATTAAAAGATTATTTACCATTTAATAAACAAGCACTTAAAAGCACTCTTGAAATTAATTACGACAATTTTTAAAAAAATGTAAAATTATCTGTAAGATATTCTCACTAAAAGCTTTAATTTGTATTTTTTTAAATGGATTCTCAGCAATCTGTAGGTACTTAAATAAGTTTATAAAAATTTATCAAATATATAATTTTTTTCTTAAAAGAGCATTTAGGTTGTTAAAAATGCTTTTTAAACTTTCAAACTTCAAATCTTGAGAGGCACTTAGGTGAGATATAGATAGTGAGTCGAGTTGAGATGAAATTTGAAAATTAAATAAAATATTATTATTATTTTGAGATTATAAAAAAATAAATTATTTATTAATTTTTTTATAAAAATTTAATAAAGTTATAATTATTAGATGAGATAAAATAAGATGAGATGATATCAATTATAAATCCAAACGAGACCTAATCACCATCTTTTACGTGGTATTATATGATTGGATGATAAATAATAAATGATAAATAAATTTTTCATAATTTAATATTATATTAAAAAATTATGAAAGAATGATGTATAACTGTATAAGACATGTGTAATACATAACGTTTGGATATTCTTAAAAGAAAATGCTAAACGTATTTACAAAAAAAAAAAAAAAACTTACAAAATTATATATATATACACCTGGCTTTCATATATATATATATATATATATATATTTTTTTTTTTACTTTTCTCATGTTTTATTTATTTTTAATACAAATGATGTAAATGAGAAAGGCGCGCGGGTATATAAAATTTGTATAATTTTTCTTGAAAATAAAGTCAGCATTGCCTTTTTTTCTTTTCTTTTTTTTTTTATAGATATTTAAAGAGTATTGTTACTTCTATAAAAAGATTACATAAAAGATAATTTTATTAATTGACATAATTTCATCTTATTTATTAAATTTAATTTATAAAAAATTAATTTTATAATTTAATAAATTATATTAAATTATATTAATTTATAAAATTATTTTTATATAATCTCATTGTAATTAAGAAATTTCCGGCATATAAGAAATGAGAAATGCTATCTGCAAGCGCCTTGGGGAGACGGCGTGCAGTCGGCGCCTACGTGGCATTAATGAAACGATGCGTTTCATTCAAAACTGTACCCATTAATGAAACGATGCGTTTCATTCAGCAAGTTGACATCCCCCTTTCCCTCCTTTCTATTTGGTTTTCCCATTCAGTCCCGTGCTCCCCTCCCACCCCTTCGATTTCCCCCCTTCCCCCCTTCTTCTTCCTCCCCTTCTCCCCTCTTCGATTTCCCCCTTTCTTCCTTCTGGAGCCTTCGATTCTCCCATCTCCAGACTACGGAAACCCTCGATTCAATCAAATCTGTTGGTATTTTCCCTTCGATTTATGATGAATCTTTCTCATATTCGAGCACTGTAATGTTTCTACCAATCGATTTCGAGTAACCATTCGGTTTCCATCTCACGGAAACCCTCGATTCTGCCCCTTGTGTTGGTATTTTCCCTTTGATTTATGATGGATCTTTCTCATATTCGAGCACTGTGATGTTTCTACCGATCGATTTCGTGTAACCATTCGGTTTCCATCATTCGAATCTCACGGAAACCCTTGATTCTGCCCCTTGTGATGGTATTTTCCCTTCGATTTATGAGGGATCTTTGTCATACTCGAGCACTGTGATGTTTCTACCGATCGATTTCGTGTAACCATTCGGTTTCCATCTCCCACATCCAAAAACCCTAACCCAATGCTCCACTTCAGGCCGAAAACCCTAACCCTAACCCTAAGAGCTTCGATTTCTATTCGGTGCGAAAACCCTAACTTAATTAGGTGCGAAAATCCTAACCCAATCCCCGTGCTTCTCTTCGGTGCGAAAACCCTAACCCTAACCCTAACAGTTCTGTTTCTGTATAGTGCGAAAACCCTAACCCTAACCTAGCCACTTTCTATTCATCCCGAAACCCTACCCTAACCCTAACCTAGCCACTTTCCATTCATCCCGAAACCCTAACCATTTTCCTTTAACTTACCCTAACCCTAAACATTTACCCTTTCTTTTGGAAACATTGTGTCATTCTCGTGAATGTGAATGAGTTAAAGCTTGATAAGCTCTCTGAACCTAACTCTGAAAACTAATCATTTATAATGTAGTAGTTCTCTGATAATTTACATGCTGATGTTTCATTGTTTCATTTGTAGGTTTGAGTGGGCAGGATCGTTGGAGGAAATCAATATCTATTTTTTGGGTTGGATTGCTAGATTATTGAGTTATAACTGTTGGAATTATTCATTTAATTAGCTAACATGAACATATCCTTTCTCATGTTAGCTACTGTTAGTTAACTCTGTTTATACTCCCATGGCAAATAACCATTGCTTTTTAGGTTGGATTTGCTACATTAGTATGTTATAGTTTAGAATGTAAAATCTGTTTTTTGGGTTGGATTGCTAGATTATTGAGTTATAACTGTTGGAATTATTCATTTAATTAGCTAACATGAACATATCTTTTCTCATGTTAGCTACTGTTAGTTAACTCTGTTTATACTCCCATGGCAAATAACCATTGCTTTTTAGGTTGGATTTGCTACATTAGTATGTTATAGTTTAGAATGTAAAATCTGTTTTTTGGGTTGGATTGCTAGATTATTGAGTTATAACTGTTGGAATTATTTATTTAATTAGCTAACATGAACATATCCTTTCTCATGTTAGCTACTGTTAGTTAACTCTGTTTATACTCCCATGGCAAATAACCATTGCTTTTTAGGTTGGATTTGCTACATTAGTATGTTATAGTTTAGAATGTAAAATCTGTTTTTTGGGTTGGATTGCTAGATTATTGAGTTATAACTGTTGGAATTATTCATTTAATTAGCTAACATGAACATATCCTTTCTCATGTTAACTACTGTTAGTTAACTCTGTTTATACTCCTATGGCAAATAACCATTGCTTTTTAGGTTGGATTTGCTACATTAGTATGTTATAGTTTAGAATGTAAAATCTGTTTTTTGGGTTGGATTGCTAGATTATTGAGTTATAACTGTTGGAATTATTCATTTAATTAGCTAACATGAACATATCCTTTCTCATGTTAGCTACTGTTAGTTAACTCTGTTTATACTCCCATGGCAAATAACCATTGCTTTTTAGGTTGGATTTGCTACATTAGTATGTTATAGTTTAGAATGTAAAATCTGTTTTTTGGGTTGGATTGCTAGATTATTGAGTTATAACTGTTGGAATTATTCATTTAATTAGCTAACATGAACATATCCTTTCTCATGTTAGCTACTGTTAGTTAACTCTGTTTATACTCCCATGCCAAATAACCCATTAATTTTTTTGTTGTATTTGCTACATTATTAATTTAAAATTTAGCTAGTCAATTCTGTTGATGGTGCCTATTGGAAAATGTTTTTTTACAGCTGTTTAGATTATCGTAGTGTCAATCTGGTTTTGGTTAAAATGTCGTCATCATCATCAATGTCTTCTGCATCTGTTGTAAATCGTACTTTGAGTACACCTGTGTGCTTCTGTGACATTGAAGCCACAGTGAGATACTTAAATACTTCCACAAATCCTGGCCGAGCCTTCCTAGGATGTCGAAAGTACAACACTAAGGTAACTATTGCTACATCATTCAAGGCACTTGCACCATTTGTTTATAGTCCCACATACTTTCTTGTTCATGTTATCTAATATTTCCCTTTGTCATGATTAGGGATTGCCATACTGCAAGTACTTCAAATGGGCAGATAGTCAAGACATAGGTCAAGACCTTCTGAAAAGGAAGAATGATCTGTTAAGGAAAGAGGCATACCTCGATCAGATACTGGACGATATTCAAAGAAGAGAGATTCAACTCAGAAAGATGGTGGATGAGATAGAGAAGAGGCAGATAGAGCTGACCACCATAAATGAGGAGATTGTGAAGAATATATCGATCCTTCTTCAGCAACAAGCTGACTTAAGGCGCTCCCGCACACTAGCTTCGCTATTTTGGGCTTTTGTCATTGTTCTCCTTTGTTACTTGCTAGTAACTAAGTGAATATGGGATGTAATACTGTCTGTTAATTTGCTCATGTTATTTCTATTGCAAAATATTTGTAAGTTAACCTTGCTTTAAGTTGGTCAGAACTTAAGATGACCAATGGTTGACAATATATGTGATGTACACACTTTTTTGTATTAGGTTGGAGTTGATGTAATTGTGTAATATGTAGAAGCACTCAATCATATCTGTACATGTATTAGATTTCTTGAACCCGCTGCACTTGTATAACCCAGTTGGCCAAATTGTATTCACAGTTCCAGTATCAATGAAATTTGTGTTTTTGTGGTCAACCGTTAAAAATTGTTAATTGCACAGGTGGTTGGATTGAGTGCTTGTATTGACCTGACCTATTGGATTTGGAAAGATAACCATCTTTCCTTTAGAAAACAATCTGGGCAATTGGTAACCACCAAATTGCCGTCCACAGTGAAATTAACCTGCTAACTCTTAACAATCTAAAGCTACTCGTTCCTTGCATCATATGAATACACTTTTCCATGTACAATCACTACAGTTTCCCCCTGTTAATTGTCACGATACCAGAAACAGCTAACTCAATCACCACCGTTTACAGAAATCATGAAACTTGCCACATGAATATAGAAACCGTATAAGAACCATGGGCTTTCTTTTTTCATGAATCATAATTACAACTTCATAGACATATTACACCAAATCAACCCTTCTTCCCACATTACAGTTTCTTCATAGACATGCATTCGTTCCTGTTTCTTTATACCAATTACAGCAAAGATATAATTGAATCTATCACCTAATTACTTTCTTGCCACCTGTACAAACTTTGAATCAATATAGGCATGCATAAATTACTTTCTTACAAAATTGGGGCCATACTTCACCAACACTTCACCACATTAATGGGAGGTTCAACAACTGCCTATTACTACGTACTGTTGGCTTGCATCAAGAATCAAAATGCAAGCCATGTCACTTGCAACCCTTCTTCCCACATTAATTTGCTCAGCCGAGGTAGCCAAGTGATATATCATTTCACTTGTCAAAAACAGCAACTCCAAAATTCACCCACCAATCTTTCTTCCAAGAATATTTACAAAAACTTGTACGGACCCCAACAAAATATCGTTCTTCCACAACAAAATAGTCTCAACCTTGTCAGCACAACAAAATATTCCCAATACATACTCCTGCACCAACAATAATCCTTTAGAAATGGTTTGACTTCATATCTAGTAGAAAACTTTCTTGATAATACCAAGTGGGAAACCAAATAAAAATTATAACTCTTCCCAACAGAAACTTTCTTATACATACCTCTTTACGTTTAACCATATATCATTGCATGGCTTGTGATCCATCCACAGGTTGTGATCCATCCACTCCAAGTGATACCTATACATCATATATCGGTTAGTGAACTCGTGACACATTATTGACACATTAAAATAAGCCTTGTTTAGGAACATTATACTTTCTTGACTCCCAACCATTAATTGCATGTTGATTTCATAACTCGAGCTGACTGGCACAGTCTAATGAGGCCCAGATATCAAAAACAATGAAACTGTATAATTAGTTAAAAACACGAAGATGAATTTTCTAAAAATACGATTAGTTAATAAGATGACTAGAACTCAAATACCTTTACATTTCCTACATCATTAATAGCTATCTCTGATGGCCCAAATAAATTTCTAGACGTGTTTTGGGTTGGCAGTGTGCTTCCATCTCGCTAATTTGGCATACAAGAAACCAAATTAAATGTGTCATCACAATATTTGCATAAGAATCAACTCAGATAAACATGTATTTACCCAATATAACTCAAACAACAACAAATAATATATCCAAAATTACCTCTTTACATTTTCCCTTTGCAGTTGCTGACTTAGTCCTTTGTTTAAATTTGCGCATCTCTTGCTCCATCCTGGATGCTCGTCTCAGAGATGGGGTCTGCCTTTTCCGCGCACAACTCGTGAACTGAGTACAATTTTTTCACTTGGCACGTCATTTATGTTATTTGATGTACCATCAACATTGGTCTGGCATTTGGGAATTGAAGGGGGTTCTTGGGTGTCACCATACAACTCAATCATAGAATACAACTTTGCCATTGCATCCTCAGTATGCTCTTTCGAACCCGCTGCACGTGTAATCATCCGGTAACAGATATTCAATAGACTTGAATATCTGTTACTATCTTCCCGCTGAGACCCTGTGTCATATGTACTGCTGATTAACGTGTATCTCCGTTTGATGTCCTTTCTCCATCGATTCAAAATGTATCTATCTTGCACAGTTTTTATCCCGTTACATTTGAATATGGCCAAGATATGCCTGCACAGTATCCCCCTCATCTGGAATAACCCACATGAACACTTAACATCGCAATCTTCCTCATTGAAGTCCACATGAAAGTTAACATGTTTAGTGAACTCGTCAACTAGCACTTCATCTTCTACCAGATAGGTCTTCTTCACACCATCTCGTCTAAGTAGAGATGGGTCCATATCGACTAGACCCATAACTTGCTTCTGCACTTCTCTGAATTTTGCATTCGTGTACAACTGTTGGAATCTCTTCTCGATCGGAGATCTAGATATGCATGGAATTGTAACGCTAAAAGATTGGAAGTCCGAGCTGATTTCATTCTCCATTTTCTTCCTCAAGGCATTGTCAAATTGGTCGACAAACTCTTTCAAGTTTGTCTTCGCATGAACATATCCTTCAAAAAATGCATTCATGCTCTCGCTCCGTTGTGTTGTACTCATGCCAGCCCAAAAATATTCCTTTAGAAATACCGGTACCCAATGCGTGCGCTCAGCATACAAACTTTGCAACCACACATTCTTAGCCAAGTTGTACGCGCCAATTAACTCTTTCCAAGATTTCTCAAACTCTTCAATGGTTTGACTGTCATAAACACATTTCATCATCTGGGTTTTCAAGCCACTTTTGTAGGCACGATGGGAACCAAGCTTCTCGGGGACTTTTTTCAGAATATGCCACAGGCAAAATCTATGTCTGCTTTTTGGAAATACAATAGAAATGGCATTTTTCATTGCTCTATCCTGGTCAGTAATAATAGCTGGCGGGGCTATACCATCCATACACTCTAGTCAGGTCTGAAATAACCATGTAAAAGTCTCTGTGTCTTCACTGGAAATTAACCCTGCTCCAAAGAGAATCGATTGCCTGTGATGGTTTACACCAACAAAGGGTGCAAAGGGCATTCCATACCTGTTTGTTAGGTACGTGGTGTCAAACGTTACCACATCACCAAAATCTTGATAAGCTGCCCTGCTGCGTGGATCTGCCCAAAATACATTCTTCAACCTCCCATCATCATCTAAATCCATCAAGGCAAAGAATCCGGGATTCTTGTATTGCATCCTCGCAAAATAGTCTCGAAGCGCTCCAGCACCACCTGCTCCAAGTCGTAAATATCTTGCCTTGTCGATGTAGTTACGATAATCCTTTTTCAAAAATGGGAGGTTCTCAAATCCTCCCGCACCAACAACAAGAGATCCGAAGCTCTTGTTCATTCGAATGCCAGCAAGGTCGTTAGTATCTAGTACTCTTTTTACGGCCTCACTAACTTCCCGATTACATCGGAAGAACTGGGATTTCTGTGGACTCAACCCATGATTATGGGTATTATGGACTGTGGTCAACCGCATCTTCCTCTGGACTTTTAAGGCATTAATCCGAGCCTTACAGTCAGTTTTCCCTGTCGGACGTGGCTTGGCGACATTCATTGTCCTATTCCGCGCTTTTCCCCCATGAGTACAACCAATGGTGACATATCTGACATTTCGTTCGTCATCTCTCTCACTTCGTTGTGTCATGGATCCAAAACCGCATTTCTTAGCATATAGCCTATAATACTCCGTTAATTCCTCAAAAGAATCAAACTCCATCCCCGATTTTGGCTCCATAATCATATCACCACCCTCCATTTGCCCTAACGGAGGTGAGCCACCATCCAATTGGTCTAACGAAGGTGAACCGACAGTGCCATACTCGGTTTCATGTAGGTCTGGCCTCTCCTCTTCACCATGTTCATGCACTCTAGAGGAGGAACTGGGTGTTTCAGTTTCTTCACACCCACATGTATCCTCTTTACAAATCGGCAAATCTATTGCAGAGCTTATAGCCATGAGAGGACTCGGATGACCCATCCCATATTGAAATGGGTAACCAGCATTCTGCACAAACATAAATAATTATGCTTCCAATAAATTCATAACATAAATAAATAAACAAAGTAATGGGGTATTACCATCTGAATGTTGCTTGTATATTGGTATGCATCTGGATATGGCATAAAAGCAGGTGCCTACGCAGGCTGTGGTGGATAATAAGTATATTTTGGCATGTTTGGAGCAGTTGTTGGGATGTCCTAACATAAAGATTATTAAGTTATAATTAGCAAGGTCGAGGTTGATGAGTGCATACAAATGTTAAAAATAATAGGAAGTCATACAGCATCTGGGGGATTTGAGCTAGATGGAATTGAGAGCTGCAAGTTTTCTTCCCCTTTTCCCATGCTGAAATCTGAGAAAATTGTACAACCACCTTTATAATGGAATAAAGGTGTTCGTACAAATGAAACCGTTTGTTAAATAGTAAACTCTCTTTATATTTATGCTCCAATTAAAACATATAATTGCACATCAATATATTAGTCAGCTTGTACATATTATAACCCAATAGGCTGCGGAGCAAGAAATGAAAAAGAACATGGAAAATTAACCCACTAGGATCTAGATACTTTCTTGTTTGGCCAGTGAGAATGGTCCCCTCTGTGTGTATATTCCAGACCAAATCTCCTAAAACATTTTGTAGATTTTTTCTTTTCCTTCTAACCATGAATGTAGGTTGATGAACAATTACATACATACAATATTAAGTACACACAGCAGGAACCATGTTATTTTCCATGGCCATCAAAATAGTGCAAACACAATGGGCCAAGTACCATGTTATTGTGACAGTGACTCTATCTTTCCCACTTTATGCAGAATTTTCTCAAATAATTCTTCCAAAAAATATATTTCATCATACTCCCATCATCATCAAATATAAGTAGTAGGTTATAAATAAAGAAAGAAAGAAGTGATGATAATGCCATTTAAAACAAGCAAAACGCGATGGGCATGTTAGTTAGATGGAAGCTTGATTTTATTCAGGCAAACAACAGGGGATATATTTTTGTAATTCAAGTAAATCTTCTAAGACAAAATCTAGAGCTAAAAGCGGTTTAGGATCCATTTCTTTTTTTAATCTTCTAACACTTAATTATTGTTGTTAGCCAACAACACTAGAAACAACATACTTATAAGACATTTGCTTCTGAAAATGACTTTAATATGGCAATTGATGATTCATTTGCTTTTGAAAATGACTTGTACTCACGTGCCATTTCATCATTCAAGCTAACACACTCAAGCTAATACACTCCACCACAACATCGCCTTGAATATGGCAATTGATGATTCATTTAGCAAACCAATCATAGAATCCGAATATAACTTAATGATTCATTAACCAAACTGCTCATTAAAATTAATATTTATCATTAGTTACTTCCATAAAAATGGTTCACAATATAAAATCACCAAAGTGCAATTTCATCATGCTTATTAGTGCCATTTCTCGTTAGTCCCACACCAAATACGCTCACAGTTCCGGTTGGATTTAGCCTTCAATTTATTAACCAATACAACAGGGAATATGGCATTGAGGGAATGAAATAATGGACCTGCCTCGGTTGGATTTGGACCTAGGAGACTAGAAAATTTATTTTCCCTTCAGCTTAACATCATGTATTGCAGCGCATTTACCTCTAGAGCAGGTTACTCTCTTCTCATCTGTCCAAAGCTCATACGCTCTGTTTCAGTGGGATGAATAGAGGTTCAAACAGAGCTTCAGTCACATTATTGAGGAAGGGGGCAACCGGTACGTGGTGTCAAAAGCAAGGAAGAGTTTGTAGGTTTCTCTTCGAATTGCCAACTTCCTTAACTCAGACTATCATGCAAAGATCCTAACTTCAGCAACAAAAAAAAAAGGTAGGAGTTTTTAGCAAAAATCATAGGCGTCCAAATCACTTCTCCATTAATATAACAGATAAACCCACATGCTAGAGACCCACACGAAGAACATTTATACAAAGAAGAAGAAGACCCAGACCCGGTTGTAGCTCTTACCAGTTTTTCATACAGCCAACCACGCCGAAGAGGATGATGCAAAGAGAGAGTTCTTCCACTTCATGCTACAATGTTTCCCACCAGCTTGAAGAAGACGATCCGAAAAACATGGTGAACAAACGAAATCTCAGACCACACGGATGCAACTAGCTCAGACCACCATGCTCGTTTCAGAAAGCTTCCCCAACAAGCCAAAGCCGTATTTCTCTTCCCGCATTTCTTCATTTTTTTTTTTTTTTTTTTTTTAAAACCAGCTGATGTGGCATACCCGACTGCACGCCGACTATATTACCCGACTGTCTGTAGAAGAACTGATAAGAAATATCCTTTTGCGGGAACGCAAAATCCACAAATTTGAAAACGAGTAAAATCCGGCAAAGAAAATTGGAAAGAAAAAGGTCAAAGTGCATATTTTAAACGTACTTACCAAAATACCCTTCGTCCCGCCCATTTAGCAGCGGGTGTATCTTTCGTCTTCTTCAGGCTTCCAAATGAAGAAACCAAACAGATCAATGGCGCATAGAAAGAACTCTTCATCTCCCTCTCCAATCCCGATCGGTAAACTGCAAACCGCGAGAACCTAACTAGTTATCAAATATCTCATTAACTGATTTATCATTTCTTTTACATTTCCATGTCTCTCTCTCTTAGGGAATTGCGAGGTCACTGTCGAAACAAATAACTTCACCTTCCAGTCGGACCCTAGCAGCCTTCAAATCTCAATCTACAGGGGCGCAAAAATCAAAATCTCAGGTACTCATTCAACCTATTACTGTTACGGTTCCACTGGCTTTGCGGTTTGTTTGGTTGCCGAGAAAATGAATGAAAAATAAAGATTTGCTAGAATTCAATAAGGGATTGATTTATATAGCTTTTTTATTCTCCTCCCTTTCTATTAGTAACCGTACAAAGGGTTAGAAGTGTGTGTGTGTGTTTGTTTTTTCACTTATTTGGGTTGCTTTTTGAGCCAGTGATGGAAAAGATGACTAGAAGGAATAGTAATGAGCTTGGGGCTTCGAAATGTGAAGAGAAAGGTACTCTATCTTCAATTATCATTGGAACGCATTAAAATTTCGACTGTGAGTAGTTGTTGTTGGTTTTTGGTCTTGAGATTTTTGGAGGTGTGGTATGTTAATTCGTGATAATTTGATGGATATTTGTTGAACATTTTTTTCTGGCTTATTTAGATGAGGGGGAGAAAGTTTTCTTGCTCCTCAATCCCAAGGACTCCGATAGCTGTACTAAATCGTATCTTCAGGTACATCTCTCGGTCGATGTTCACACACATTTGTATCTTCTTTTGTTTGATTCTCAGAGCATCAAGTAATAACGGGTACACTCTGTATCAATCTGTCTTGCAGTATGTACTAAATATGTACATGAAGGAGCTTCCCGCTATGAACTATGCTGCTAATACTGGAAAGCAATCAACGTTCCTTGAACGATGTGTAACGAATGGGTATAAAATGCTCCCCAGTGCATGCCAATACTGTTTTTGAAAGTCTCACTTCTTCTTGTAGTGTGAACTATGACTATCCTCATGGAATATATTTAACAACGTAATTGAATATGCTTTTGAAGTGTGTAGCCTCTGAAAATGTTGATATTAAGTTACATTCCAAGCTCTGAGTGGCTTTCATAAAAATCACCTTTTCTTTCATGTTGTTTTTTTATTTTTCTGCAGGAAATATTGTACGTTGCTTTTGTTATCCAACTCTCTGGGAGATTTTGGAGAGGTAGGATTGCCATGCTGTTTTGTTCTGAAGATGGTATTGGTACTTTTTAATATTAACTTCAAGTCACGATTAATAATATATAGTGAAAAGGGCGTTAACTTGAGCCTCATAAACGGGTAATAGGAACAGCATCTTACTCATTAAACTTCGACACAATATATATACTTTTTGATTGGTAAACAAAATTCTATTGATCAAAAGAGAAGACATATGCCCAATTATACGGGACATATACAAAAGCAACGCCTAGGCGTGCTAGTTTAGAGATACAAGGAAGTCATGAAAAGACATGCCATGAAAATCAATTACAATCGACCAATGGATTAAGGTATTGAAAAACAAAGTTCTAAGCTCATCCATTGATCGCTCTTGGTCTTCAAAGCTTTTTGCATTCCGCTTCCTCCAAATGCACCACCTTAGACATATAGGTATCATCTTCCATATGGATGCAATGTGAGAGTTGCCCCGAATACCTCTCAAAGAAGCTAGAAGGTCACCTACCCTTTCCGGCATCACCCAAGCCAACCCCAATCGAGTAAAGACTTCATTCCACAAGGTCATGGCAACCTCTCAATGTAGTAATAGACGGTCAGTGGACTCTCCACACTTGTTGCACACATAGCACCTGTCCATAGACACGGTATATATGGCACAAATGTATCCATATCCACCTTTAGTGAACTCAGGTTTTTCTGTATTATTATTATTTCCAGTCAAACATTCATTGATATTGTCTTATATGGATAACCCGTTTACTCAAGAATGAACTAAGTGCAAACAAAGAATTATAGCCATAGAAGCTATTAAGGGCACAGCTATATAAACTGGAGGTATATCTACATGGTCTTTTGTTGTTCCTGATAAATCTTGCCTTTTCCCTGCACATCATGGAAACTTGTATCTTCTGTCAACAGAATTAACACCTATTGGTGGAGATATAGCCAGTTGCTTTATTATGTTGACCTGATTTTTGGTTCTCTTCTTTTGTAACTATGCAGGTTGTAGCTGCAATTACATATCAAATAGTCCCGGCTGATACTCAATATGCTGAGATCCCTCTTGCTGCTGTTAGTTCAATCTACCAGCATAAGGTCTTTTGTTTTTCATTTTGTTGTTTCTCATGGTTCAAGGAGCCATTAGATGCAGGCCGTTGATCACCATGGGGAGTGTATTTAACTATTTATACCTCAAAGGAACAATATCCACCATCTAATTTAAGGAAAAATTTTCATTTGCTTGGTTTCATATGATGGAAATGGTGAAATCAAAACAATCACCTTTATCAAAACTGCCACACCGGGCAAGTTATTCACATGGTGAAAAAATATGGATCCACGAAGAGCACGGAACAAAATGTTACTTTTATTTTATTTGAGTAGCTGTGTCTCATCAATATACCTCTAACTCCTCTCCTCCCTTCCTATTTGTTAACGTTGTACTTATCTTAGGAAACTTGGAAAGAAGTTTCTTTGTCAATTGTGATGATATTTCAACAATTTTCAGGGTTTTGGTCACCTCCTGTATGTAGAATTGAGAAGGCGACTCCAGAGTGTTGGTATTCGCACAATATTCTGCTGGGGAGACAAGGAATCTGAAGGGTTTTGGCATAAACAGGTAGTTAGTGACTACAGCTTGGAGCAAGACAAAGTCATAGACTCATAGGCATAGCTGCCCATTTTATAGATGATTAGTCTATATTTATCTTTTCCTTTGAAATTTATGTTACAAAATGTTTTTTTCATGAAAATGGACACAGTTGTCTCAGCTATGTGTTTCTTTTCTTCCCAAAACTTACACTTCGTTGAGAAGGAAGTTTTAAATAAGTTTAACTTGTGACAGTGAGGCTGTCAGGTTACGTTTGTAAAAGTTGTTTTTTGTTTTATTTCTAATTTGAGTTTTGTGAAAATTGATTTATAATTGCAGGGTTTTGTATCTATAGCTGAGGTAGACTCCAAGGGTAGAGCTCGTAGGCTACCTATTAAAGCTGACATACGCAGAGCTTTATGCTTCCCTGGTGGTTCAACCCTCATGGTTTCTCATCTTAACAAGGAAATTTCAGATAACCCTGCAGATTCTCTTAAATTGTGTTTGCCATTAAAGCCTCGTGAGACATGTTCATCATCTGCTTTTGGAGCTCAACAGCTTCGACTTTCCAGATCTGAAAATCTTCCACCCAAAGGGTTGATGAATGATGGGCTCCCAAGGGAAGACGAAAAGTCAGGTGGTATGTTGGATTTAATTTATTCCAGTTCTGTGAAGATTTCTGGTGGTTTCTTATAATGGGAAATTGAACATAACAGTGATGTCTGGACATCCTATATGAGAAGATTCTGTTTTCTGTTTTATACAGATGCTTTGTTCCTTCTTCGGGATGGGAACCCTTACGAGAAAATACTATGAAAGTCCATATGAGCACATACCTTAATAACCTTGTTGAAGTGCTTTAATATGTTTTGATATGGCTTTGAAGAACCACCTCATTCTTCATATGCTGTTGCAGTGCAATTTATCAACCTTGACTTCTTCAAGAGGTTCTTAGATATGGGATTCACTTGTGGTTCTAAGGACCTGGTTCCTTTTGCAGGAGCACACTGGAACAAGATGGCTGCTGGTGCAGAACTATCCAAGAAGGTAACTGATCCTAATGTAAAGCAATGTTCTTGTTCCACACAAGGTTCAAAGAGGAGGGTTTGGGAAGCCTCTTTATCTTCATTGAAGTCGAAAAAAGTAAAGGGTAGCCATTCAATTGACTGTCAAGTTGGTTCTAACTGCGGTTTAGCTTTAGGAGGTGATGAGAATGAATCTTGTTTTCAAGGATGTTCCTTGGACACTTCAAGAGACAAATATTTGACGAGAGCTACTCATAGTGCTCCTTTGAGTAGCAGTTGTGTGGAAAAGATTGTTGAAGAACATCAGTTGGTTAATGTAATGCAAGAAGTGTCGGTCAGCGAAGATTTTAAGTCAAAGGGAGAATGCTTTAGAATCATGTTGATGAATATTGCTGATGATGCTAAGAGAACTCATCTCACAAAGGTAAATCCAGCCTGTTTATCTTGTTTGGCATAATCCAACATTGACATCATGGCGCATCCATCTTGTCTAATTAAATGAATAAGGTTCTTCAGTGCTAGCTTATTTTGTTTTTTTGTTATACAGGTAATCGAAGACCTTGGCGGTGCTGTTATATGCGATGGAAGTTTAAGCACACATGTTGTCACGGGAAAAGTGAGGAAAACACTGAACTTCTGCACTGCTCTGTGTTCAGGGTTAGTCTTATTGTCAAAAAGTGATGCCACTTGGATTCGCATTCTCTGCTTTCATTGATGAATTGATGAACTTTATTACATTTATTATGTCATGGGATTTGCAGCGAGAGGTTACCATGGACATTTCAGGCCACCCTTTCTTTGAACAAGATTTTGCATGCCTCAGTTATTCCATTTTATGGGGAACTATTGAAATTCTGAATGTGAACTAGCTGATTTTCCTTTTTTTCTTGATTCCCTTCTGAATATAAGTTTTTTCCTTTATATTTTGACACTCTGTCAGCACACAGTCTGAGTTTGATAAGGTGAAGAGTATTGGTTTCTATATGGTATTAAATGAAGTACAGTTTCGGATATTATGTGACTTGTTTCTATTTATATCAACTAAATTGTCTAGAAATAAAACTACATTCTTCACAGACACGATAACTTTGAAGAAAGATGAAAGAAATTAAAAAAGTAATTGTAAATTGCTATAAGCTATAAGAATGTGTTCCTTTGCAGTCGGTGTTGTTTTGAGGACTGAATTTTTGTTGCAATTTTCGTTTGTTCACATGTATAAATAGTTTTTTGGTCACACATAATGATTTTTATTGTTGATGATCTGTTATGTAGAGCTTGGATAGTCTCGCCTAGTTGGTTGAAAGAAAGCTTCCGTGAAGGCAGATTTGTGGGTGAGTTAGGATGAATAATTACTTTTTGGTGTTTTAATCATTATTTAAGCATTTTAATACATATTTTTCGGTTTTCCATCATTTATCAGATGAATTTCTCTACGTATTAAATGATGAAGAATACATGTTGAGGTACAAAGCTGAGCTAAAACATGCAGTTCTCAGAGCAAAAGCAAGTCCTCAGGCTTTGCTCAAAGGGTATTACGTTTGCATAGCGGCTCATGTTCAACCCCCTGCCAAGACTTTATCTGCAATTGTCAGGTCTGCTGGTGGAGAGGTATGTTCTAGGCAGCTCATTGTTCTGAGTGTTGATTATGCATGCATACGTTTGTAATTGAAGCATTGTTTATGTAAGTCTACTTGAATCTCTGTTGCAAGTACAAATGTATACTAGGATGTCTGACAACATGCTTTCACTTTGAGGTCCATGCTTTAGATGAACTGATGATCTTTATGTTATTTAATGTCCACAAAAAATGCTTATGGACAAACTAAAAGATGTGACTAAATCTCTAATATTGCCAATAAGAATTTATATTCATGAAAAAAGTTCAAGTGATTTGAGCATATTGCAAGTCTGACGTCATAAGGTTCAATTCTTCCTCATTGTTCTTAGTTTGGCTGGTTTAGACCGATATACTTCTGATTGCTTGGAGCTCAAGCCTTAGTAATCATCACCGTTCAAGTTTTGTTTTCCAGATATTGTGTTCTTTCTTTTTTGGTTTAGAGTACTATGCGTTGGTACTAAGCATTTAAATAATGCCACATGCTGGCGTGTCTAGAGACATACACTTGCATACAGTTTTGTACGTGCATGTAAATGAACAGTGAATATCCGCTCTGTGCTTGTGTTGGGCTGCAGCAATTGAAATTAGATATAAAGTGGTGTCTTTATGTAAACAGACCTTGGGGGAGGGTGCTTTATTGATACATAACAAATTCCATTATTTACTGATTACTTCGATTAAAAAAAATTAGATCATTCGTGGACTGGAGAAAGTGAATGAAGCATCAAGAACAATCTTCGTGGCATGCGAGGAAGACATGGATGAAGCACTGTTGGCTGTAAAGAAAGGGATTTGGACTTTCAGTAGTGACTGGTTAATGAACTGTGTCATGAGACAAGAGCTCGACCTGCAGGCTCCCCAATTTGCAGAGTCCCTTTAACTACACTTTCATGAATTGTGTGGAGATCCATGTTTATTTCAACGTAAATCCTCTCTCTCTCTCTCTCTCTCTCTCTCTATATATATATATAGGTAACTTATTCAAAACCTGCTCACTGTCCCAAGAGAACATAAGACAAGAAGGTTGGCTGGAAAGTTCGAAGAAAACAGGTTATTGTGAAGGCAGATGTTCGAGTTAAACTTATTGATTGATATCACAAAATTTTGTTATTGTGAAGGCCCTAATTGCTATTAATACGTGCTTGAGTATATATTTCTTTACCAAAATATTACTCTTACTCTATTTACTAAGAAAAATGATAAAAGCAGGTGCTATGTTTGCCGGCATTTGAGGCGATCTATATGGGTCCCTCTAGTCCTTTTTAACCGTGTGGTTAGTACTTAGAACAGGTACTACTTTGTGTTACTAAGACTACTAGGGCTGATCCAAAGGTCCCATTGTTTTCGTCGGCCCCAACCTCGATGATAGGAAAACCTTGTGTCGAGCCCAAAGGCTTGGCTTCCCACGGGCCTATGCATATTCATTCATGAGTTCTTCTACGGGCACGGAACAAATCATCCGAAAAAGTGTCCCAAACTTACATCTCATTTTTTTCATTTTTCATTTTTTAAAGTATTTTTTAATCAATATAAACATTTTTTTAAAAAATAAAAAAATCATAATATTATTTAAAAACTTTTCTTTAATCGCTAAGTAAAAAAAAATTGAAACACATATTCCGAACATATATTCTGTAGAATTAGTATTTCTGTTTATTCATAAATTGATTGCCGATTCGGGTTAGAAAGAATCGTATTTATATTTATTACATTTTAAATGATGACCTGTCATGTCATCCGACTATTTCCTAATTATTCTATGTATCTTAATTAAATTTATGAATAAAATGATGGTCTGTCATGTCTTTTGATTATTTCCTAATTACTCTATGAATCCTGATCATATTCATTACATTGTATAGCTGGACTTACAAATAAAAAGTTATATATCTCTACTATTTTAAATAGATAATTATTAAAAATACTGATATGATTAAAAAATCAATGTATAGTTGGAAAATAAAAACAACCTTCCCTTTTACAAATAAAAATAATACTTACACTCGTGAGTGTGTAAATGTCTTACAATTACTTAAAAAAAGTGAATAAATAAATAAATATGAAAAAAATTTTAATTTTTTAATAATAAATTTTATTCTTTTTCAAAACAATTATATGGTATTTGCATATCCAATAATTGTATAGAATATTACTTTCTACAAATTTATCAATTATTAGGATTATAAATAGTATTATATACAAAATTTTATGTATTTGATTTGAAAAAAATAAAAATTATTATTAAAAGATAATTTTGTATATAAATATCAGATTTATTATTAAGGGAATACATAGAAAGTCAACACTTCAAACATATAGGTTTGACGCCTAAATGCATAGCTATATAAGACAACTAGACAAGTAAATGCCTACAAAGCCGGAGAAAAGCCACTCCGTTACAAAGGTCGAGGATAAGAGATGGTCACGATTGAAACGTGGATGCCCCCAGCCCATGTCTACCTCTCCGGACCCGAACGCTACATCACATAGCTCGATCGTGGACCCTTTGGCATCCCCATTCCATTTCGGAAGAAACTCTCACCCGCTTTTTCATTCGTTCTCTTTCTAATTATGGCAAAAATGTGGGCGGAGTCCGTTTGCGTTAGTAAAGCCACTTCTTCGGCTGCACTTGGCTCAACATGGGAAACCTCTTCTTCAAAACTGATCCAGCCACGGTCGGAGATTCAGTATTTTTTGTATGCCCCAATTCGAGCTTCTCATTCCGTGGATGACAACAACAAGGCCTACAAACAACTTGGTGTGTTCTTATTTCTTCTTCTTCTTCTCCTCCTCCTCCTCTCCCCCGCGCCCCCCCCCCCCCCCCCCCCCCCCCCCCCCCCCCCCAAAACAACTTCCCCCGCAATACACACACGGTCGTATTTATGTAGATATTTGAGTGTATGCGCTAACGCCGCTAAGGATTTTTGAACTTTTGTTTATGTTCTTGGTGCCGAGTTTTGGAATTGGTAGTGTCGCTTCTTTCGCAATTCTCTGTGAGAATTTAAATAGAAAACTGGGCGGGGCCGCCAGTAATGTAATTTAGATGGGTTGGCAACATGTCAAACTTTAGATAGGTTTCTGCTAACGCTTCAACTGTTTGAGACAATTACTCCATTAACATTTGTTTGCGCGTAGTTTGGTTTTAAGAGCTGGTGAACAGAAACTAGAAAGGTATTGGAAGTTTGACGTCTTCAGCTATCTATTTCAGAAGGAAACTTTTCGATGAGAGTTTGGAACATTCCTTTTGATGAGCGAAGTAACTTTTGTTGTTTTTCTTTTCCCTTTTGGAGCTGCTTTCGTCGGTTTTAAAAGCCACGAGAGCTATTATTCTAGCTCCTATGAGCAAGAATGTTGTTTCCGATATGGTAATGGAGTGGTGCCTAGGAAACTCAACGTTTAAAATTTGAGGCATATATTTGCTAATGTCTTACTTGATTTGATTATTTTTTATTTGATAAACTGCAGGATCGTCTTCGTTACTTTCATCAATTACTCAATGAACCTCAGCGTTAGTTAACATGTCAAATATTGATTCTCCTTCGTAAGATCATGATAAAGTCCCCTTTACTTGATATTATATTAGTATTGCGCTAGCGTGCTACAACTAGCATAGTCTATGCTGTCATGTTTGACATTTGCATTGAGATATGTATTTTTTTAAAGGTGATGGCGCATGGATGATATTATTTTGCAACTTACATGAGTGGATATCAATACTGAACTGAAGACTTGTTCCAACCAGAAAATTGAAAGGTTAAAAATTGAAGGGCAAAATGTGGTAGAATCCTGTGCAATGACGGTATTCTATCATGAACCTGGATTCCCAAATTTTCTATTCACACCGACAGTGGTATTTAGTTGCTTCAATCCACTACCTCGCTCACGCATGTAATTCAGTGGCCAATAATGTGAGGCCTTGTGGGCAATAATATTCCAAACATCTGCTTTGCATTATCATTATCCTTATAATTATGAAAGGAATCTATAATCTATTGAGAGCAGTAAAACAAATGACAAGAAAAGGAGAGGCCATATCAATGTATCATCCTCCACATCCAAGTGGATGGAGCTATTGAGAGAGGCCGTATCATCCTCATCCAAATGGACATCAATACTTTACATCGTAATGAATGTTGCAGTATCATTATTCTTATGGTGTTAAGTATTATTTGTAAATATATCCATATGTTTGCGCTGTATGTTCCCTTTGCTAACCAGGTTCTTCCGTCTCCCATGGGAAAATAACTGCTCTTTTCACTTGTGCATGACCGTCAGGTAGTGTGGGTTTGGTGTGTGCACATTTGTGTATTGGTAAATTCCAACACATTGATTTTACAAAAGAAAAATGGCTCTTGAAAGTAGATTTTCAACTGTTGTCGCCACTTCCGCAAAGCCAGTGAATTGATCAGAAATAGATTCTTTGCTACCCGGGTGATGGTTTGTTTATAGTGTAATATCTTATTGCTGTATATATTTATTTCTAGGATTGGAACTGACTCTGATACTTATAGTACTTTTTCTAAAGGCTTGTCTTCATTGAAAAAGAAGATTGGAGATGCAGTTATTCGTGCTGAGATGTTTGCACCAACTGCCCTGGAAGTTGAGGAAGCGAGATGGAGCAAGCAGGAAGAAATGATACGTGACTCTAACCTCTGGGATGATCCAGCTAAATCTGATAGAATTCTAGTCAAGTTAGCTGATGTTGCTAAAGTGGTTGATTCTCTCAAAGACCTGACATTTAAGGTGATGTACAAGTGTTGTTTTCATCGGAGTTTAAACAAAAGAAATGTTTTACTTTGTAGAGATGTACATGGAGTTGCAATCATCTGTTGGTTGGGTGAATGATGATGAATAATTGGAGACTGAAGTGCATATTTTTGTCCTGAAACCAGCAGTTTTGATTACCCCTAATTTTCCCACATTGATATGAAGGAATATAGACATGGTATCTTCATTATATGGGTGCAATATCCGTTTACTTTGAATTAAGCAGCTTCTGTTGTACTAGAAATTTGTTTATTAAATGTGTCTGGGTCTGTAAATGTTAAAAATTGACCTTTCTCCTCAAAGATATCTTGGAGCACAGAACTTTTTCAAATGCACATTTTGCTTCATTTATGTAATTTTCTTTTCTAGAGCAAGATGCAGATTGCGACAAGTATGTGATTTAGAGCTATATCTGCAGGCAGAAGAAGCAAAGCTGATCACAGAGTTGGCTGATATGAATGGCATCAACTGTGGGCTATTTAGGCAAGCATATAATGCATCTTTAGATGTTAGCAAGTTTTTGGATCATTACAGGATGTCCAAGCTTCTTAAGGAGCCATATGACTTGGAGGGAGCATGTGTAATTATTAATGCTGGATCTAGAGGGATTTACCCTAAGGGAGCATGTGTAATTATTTTGCTTTCTCTCTCTGTTTTTTTTTTTTCTCTTACTTTGAGTGCCTTCCATGTTCCTACCTTGTTTCTGCATATATTAACTTTTGAAGTGACTGTTTTAAAGCCAATGTATGTTATAACTTATATTTCACTCCTAAACTCCACAAAATTGTATGAGTTAATTCTGCTTCTGTAAGCATGGAAGCTCAAAAGAAGTTGAATATCCTTGGTTCTTTTATGACATTGGCTCTATAATTCTCATGATGTAGACATTTGGCCTTAATTAATAAATTCCTTTACCTGCTTCAGAATAGAGTTATAATTCTGAGAATATATGCTGCTGCTTCTAGAAACAGGTCATTTTCAAATCTTCCTGTATGCTTGGCTTGCACCCTGTTGCTCTTTGAATAGAACTTACGTTACTTATAAAAAAGTTCCTACTTTTCATTTTGCTTATAGACAAAAAAAAGTTCCTATTTAGACTGAAAATATAAAGTCTTGTCGTCAGTCCCTATTGAGCTTTTGTATATCTAACTCTGTCAGAAATTGAGGTTTCAATTTTGGATAATGTAAAAGCTATGATTACGCTTTTCTGTTATAATTGTAGCTGTTTTTGTTATTATTTCATATTGATATTTGCTACTAAGGCCCCACATTTGGGATGGACTCTAGAGAGTCTTGGTGCTTGTCCTCTCCTGAAGTCATGCCATTGCCTAACTTTACAAGGATGTCATTCTAGTCCTACCCTACCGAAAGTGTGAAACTATTCTTTATATATCATATATAAGAGTAAGAATATAATTTTATTTGAATGAACGATAGGCCCAAAGGGTGAAACCATTCTTTGGGAGTTGATGTAGCTATATAGGTCCTACAATACATTTGTAGAGTAGAGCTGTTGATAGACCCTTATGTGATCCATAATCATACTTCTCTCTCTCTCTCTCTCTCTCTCTGTCTCTCTCTCTGTGTCCAAATTCACTTTTTATATATGCAAATATAGATCTGGGCAGAACAACTCCTAAGCATGTATGCCAAGTGGGCCAAAAAGCAAGGTTACAAAGGAAGGGTAGTTGAGAAGTGTTCTTCAAAGAATGGTGGCATCAAGTCGGCCATGATAGAGTTTGAATCTGAGTGTGCTTATGGCTATCTTTCAGGGGAGAGGGGTGTTCACTCTCTGATAGGTTCTCAGAATGGATATATTCTGTGTGAGGTATGACTACCATTTCCTTTTCTGACCTACTTATTGTCAAAATATTGTGTAAATGACCGAATCAATTGGCCTTGAGTTCTGTATATTAGATATAGACTTTACAAGGATGCTATACATGGAAAGCAAATAAGTTCCCGCATGATTCTAGCCCTATACATTTAAGCTATAATCTGTCAAATAATGTATGCTAACTGTACAGGATAATAAATGGAGAAATAAGGAAACAATTGTGGGCTAAAATAAGGAAAGAAGTGTGGACAGCAAAGCTGTCCGTTGACACTTATAACAGAAAATTAAAAGTTCTCTTATTTTCTTTTGGATTAGAACACATAGAGAGAAAAAAATCCCCCCATTTATTATTATTTGATATCAATTTTTTATTTTTTATTTTTCATTTTGGAGGTTGAGTGGACGGGATTTTTAGTTGGTTCTGTTTTGGACCCAAACTTTTTACTGATCACTTCTTGGGCGTTGCTTTGTGGTATGACTTTTTAAGGCATAGGACCATAGATTTCAGGACCTTCCTGATTTTCTTCAACCGTATTTAGAGTGTCTTATTGGATCATATGCCCATCCCTGGAATACAGGTGGTTTGTGGAAAACAGATTTAGAGCTGCACGCTAGTTGCTCAAATCTGTCCATCTACAATTCTACTTCTCATTTTTATTGTCATTGAGTTCATTTGTCAATGTCTAACCATAACATTTTGTGATGTTACTTACTGTTTTAACCTTGTTTGGTTTATCTGAAGATAAAGAGTGAATCACAGAATGTCACTTCTGTAAAAACAAGTAGTTGGAGAGTAAGCACTACACAGACACTTTTTTCCTTTTTATTTATTTATTTATTTATTTTTATTTTTATTATAGGTAAACAAAACTTTATTACTCAAAGAATAGGCCTAGCCCAGTATATACAAGAAACAGCCCTAATTAAGCGGGCGTACACACAGACACACACTTTAGGAGAGTAGATCCTTGATTTTCATACCACATATCTTTTTTGACCAGGTATAAGGAAATGGTTTCTAGAACAAATAATATTCGGAAATTCTTTCTTAACTAGTCATCGTATGCTAGGGTTTGCAACAAAGATTCACGGGCATTATCACAGGCACAAAAAGCATTTTGTGGGTGTTATATTTTGTAGAAAATTTTTCAGAGTTCGTTTTTAATACAAACCGATATTCAGCAAAAGTCAGAATTGCACTTTACCACTATATGTTTTAGATGTTGCTTAGCTACTTGAAGGACAGCTATTGCTCAACATTAGTTCAAGATCTTGTGAAATACTTTCATAAATAACACTTTTAAACATTATTAGGAAGCTATTTGAAATTTTGGTACACTGTTGGTCAAGACTCAAGACTACCCTTGAAATGAGCTATTTGGCCTTCTCCTCTCTCTTTCTCCCTCTCCAATTGATGAATAAAATATAATACTTGGATTGGTTTTTTTCTAAAAGATGCATTTCCCAGATATGCTCAAATGGGATGACATATTTTCTTGAGTGCTAAGGTGCTGTTTGGATAGTGAGTTGAGATGAGATAAGTTGATATGAAAGTTGAATAAATTATTGTTAGAATATTATTTTTTAATATTATTATTGTTTTGGAATTTGAAAAAGTTGAATTGTTTATTATATTTTGTGTGAGAATTTAGAAAAGTTATAATGATGAGATGAGATGAAACACTTCTTGTATCCAAACCGGGCTGTAATCATCATCATTCAGTAATTTCTTATGTCCTTACATCCAGCTTAGTTGATAAACTTTCACTAAGCTGTTCCATTTGCAAAATTGAAATCTCACAGGCTTCTGCAGTATGTGTGGACGTTGTTCCCCTCTTTCTCAAAACAACTTATGACTTACAAATTGATGATGTGGATTTGGTTGTATCATCATCCTCAATAGAGCAAAGTGGAACTGAACAAGCAATTTGCATCCAGCATATTCCTACCGGAATAAAAGTTCAATCCTCAGGTTTTTATTTATTTTGTCTTTTTATTTATTTATATTGTCGAGTATCCTCAGGTACTTATAATTTACCAACTGTTATAATAAACTAGTCTTTCCTCTTAACAATATTAGAGGCAATGAGCTAACACTTAAGATTCACATGTGCACACAAACACCCAGAGGAGTGCAGGACGGGAATTAATTTTGCTAACTACTAACTTAGTTCATACTAGAAATTATGGGTCTGAAAATGACTAGTACTGCCATACTGTGAACTTGAAGCTGGAGTAGATGATTTGTACGGTCATGCTTAGTTAAATATATTTGTTTCCTCAAGTTTTTCATAGAGGAATTTAGAACCAAGTCAGTCAGCAAACAAGTTTTACACTTGAAGTTACTTCTCTAACTTGCTTTTAAAGAGTTCTTCAGAATCTTGCTCTTGTCTACTATATGCAGCACAACTGCTTGTAAGTATAGTATTGGTTATGAACACAAGGAAAAAGGTGATTAACACAACCTCGTTGCAAACTGTAGGTAGCAGAATGCAGCAATATTCTTTTTCTTTGTTCCCGTCAACGATCAGTTACATTCAGATTTCTTATGGCTTTTTTTTTTTTTTTTTTGGGGGCGGTGGGGGATCAAAAATTAAGAAAATAAATAGAAAACAGTCTAAAAGTAGGCATCTCGTGGTTGCTAGTGTTGTAACCTTGAAATAAAGCAGGTTCAAACCCACGTAAAAAGGTTTACACCAATTCTCTTTTGTTATAGGGAAACTTTTGGTTGACACTTTTAACATGAATTTACGAAGTAGATAGATTTTCGTATCTGTGGATGCTTCTCAGCAGATTCCCTCTAATTTACTTGCAGCCGAGAGGAGCCGCTTTGCCAATAAAATCAAGGCCCTTAATCGATTAAAAGCCAAGCTTCTTGTAATAGCAAGGGAGCAAGGAGTGTCCAGTGTAACTAGCATAAAGAGAGACGCCATTGTCAAGTTATGGCAAAAGGAAACTCGAAAGTATGTGTCTCATCCATACAAGCTAGTACAAGATGTGAAAACAGGCATTGAATTGTCTGACCTGGATTCTGTTTTGGATGGAAATATTGAACCTTTTATTGAAGCTCATATCAATATGAGATAGTCATGTGCCGTTTTTTCATTTTTTTATTATTACAAGTCAGCCAGTCATGTGATATGATCTGAATCCACCCATTTTCAATTGATCAATTAGTCATCTGAGATATCTGAACTCGTGATGCTTTACTTTCTCTATACTTTCTGTTATAATATTGCTATTTTTTAAATTCGGAAGTACTGACATCTTGATTTGGCAACTTTAAGCTGATCTTCATGTGTAAATGGTGTCCTCCTATTCCAGGAAGGATTGTGACTCAAAACTGATTTATAACCAGTTTGTACACTTTTATCATGATATGGTTATTCATATGTCAATTTTCTTTTATCCTTGCAATTAAACATGTTTCAAGCATATTGGCTAGCATATCATACTGACCAGTCTCCTACCATCATTGACATTAGTATCCAGCATTAAAGATCAAGCATCTTCCGAAACTATAATAGATTGCAGCTTAAATGGAAAAAATAAGAGGTTGAGAAATAGAACTAAGAACTAGTGCTAGAGCTAGTGCTTGGTTGTCACAAAATGCACTAGTCCGTATGCGGGCGTGTCATGTGTGTACATGCATGCATGCATGCGCGCGCGCACACATATATAAACCCGAGAATACATTCTTAATGGTGACAACGAGGGATTTGCTCAACCCTTCGATTAGTCCAAATACAACTTGATTCTTTCGTACACGTGAATTCGTGGGTTGGGGTACAGAATTATTTTATGACAGACTTGCAAACGTATTTTAAACGGGATCATCTATTAATATTTTATTTTATGAATTAAGCAACCCCATTTATGTCTTACAGCTGCCAAGAAAATTAATAATAATAATATCGCTTACAGTTGCTTTTAACTGATAATGTTTTTAAAAGTGGAAAAAATCTACTCATGATCGGAGAGTGGAATCTTTTTCTTCTTTTATCAAATAATAAGATGGTTTTTTTTTTCTTCTTTTTTTCAATAGATCTTTTTGAATTCATGTAAGGAGACGTATAATGCAAAATTATTAGATTATTAAAGATACAAAGAGCCGAGGGAGGGTCTAGAGCCCTGAAGCGCGTATGGCACGAGCGGATATATACATCTAAAGAAATATGTCAAAGGTCCATAAGACAGCCTATAACTAAGCAATTTTAGTTTTAACGTTGAGTTAAGTTAAGATAAATTGATTTATTTATAAAAATGATAAGTTAAGATGTTAGAAAGAGTTTTGTTACACCTAAGCAATTTTCGTTTGAATGTTGAGTTGAGTTAAGATAAATTAATTAATTTATGAATAATAGTAAGTTAAGATGATAGAAAGAGTTTTGTGGGATTCACCTAAAATGAGTTTAGATGTGTTTAGATATTAAAATGAGTTTAAATGTATTTATGAAAAATTAAAAAAGATTGTGGGTTTGGCGTGTAAATAGATATTGAATTGAAAAAGATTGTGGGTTTATCGTGTAAAGATGTTTTGAGTTAGACGAGTTTAGTAATTTGAGAATTGTGTATTTGAATGTTAGACTCGACTTAAAATCAGACTAACAAAAAAGAGATCTTGTTAATATACTTTTTACAACACTTTACACAAAATAATATTTTAAAATGAGGAATATTTTTATAAGATATTTTATAAAAATATCATTATTTTATAATATATATTGAGAAATAAGTCGTGTGGATTTCATTCCTCATGAACCCTGAAACACATCTTTTGGTAGCGTTGTGGACAGGGTATGGGTCGGCGGGCGGGCCTATTGGAGTAGGCGCGGACCTACTACTGGGTGGTCGTTGGTACCCAGATTCTGACCTACTACTGGGTGCTCGTTTGGTGTGAGGTTTAAGTCCTTTGTTCCTAAACCTCAACCAAACCTTTTATCACTCTGCCATAAAAGTACAGAGGGAACCCACGAATCTTTATGCTGCACTTGGTACGGTTGTTGGGAATGTAGATTCTTCTTGTACAGTTACACTTCGCCATAACACAAATGACTTGTGCTTGAATGTGTGCATCCTGTGCACATGCATCTATCCATAAGGACCAGCTCAACACATCTTTAGCTGTTCCATTAATGCCTGACAGCAAGTTCCCCGTATTAACTAGTACTTGGTTTCATGCATATGCGAAAATGGCTGGTTTCGTATCAATGCCCCCTGGAAAACATGTTCCATGTGGGGGGGATGGCCTAAGAAAAACAACAAAAATGATGAGTAATTTTATGTTATAAGCATGTGTTGCGTACGGTTCACAGATTTGTAGTCTATTATGTATAAGCATGAAAACCCGAGATTTGGAATTGCGAAACTCACAAATGGGATTGAGGGGTTGGTGGGATGATTAAACAAATTCCACCAACGTGGGTTCCATTCTAAACTTGTTAAAAACAACCAATCCTTGAACCCGATTCCCTCTAAGTTCGGGTCAACTTTCGAATACAGCAAAACCTTTTTGGAAATGACTCGAGAATTAATTGACAGATTAAAAACTCTCTATTTAATACAAATAATCTCAAGTTGTGATGGGTTTGGATCGATCAATTACAACATCGAGTTGTAATTGAACGATGGCTTTAAGATTCCAATTCCAATTCGATACCGTAATATGCTGAGAGACCTTTCTTTTTAAAATAGAACATAAAGCAAAAGTTGATAAATTTAAATCAACGATCGAACCCGAATTGAAAAATTGTAACCACAGCGTAAATAAATTCAAGATTTTTTTTTTGAAAAAGTGTTTTTTGGTGGAGTGAAAAAAAAAAAAAGACAAATCCACGTGGAGGGTAGCCGTCGAAGACGTTAAACACGGCTACAAAGTAAGCAGAAGGGAGACAGTAGTCGACAAACAAGTGCCGCATTATCCCCGCAAGCATAAGTTCATAACCCAAAGCCACAGCCTACTCCCTATGGTTCCTCTGTAAGCCACCTCTCTCTCTCTCTCTCTCTGTAGTAATTGACAATATATCGTTTTCCATATGGGATGTTCTTTTCTTCCTTACTGATCTGATGCCGGTTTAGTACTTTGGTGGTGTTTTGTTGTTGATTTTGCCGGTGCAGAGGGGAAAAAAGATGGGTTTGCTTGATAGTTTTATGCAGCGTTGAGACTTTAAGGATGGATGGTAAAGAAGGAAAAGAAAAAGTGAAGTTATAGTTTTTCTTTTCTTTTGTTGTGGCTCAGTTGTTATCGAATGAAAGGAGCAACTGAAAAAAAGAAGAAGAGAAGGGAAATGGAAGTGTCAGTGCGTATGCCACGTATGCTTGCTGAAAACATATGGGAAATAAGTTGATGGGTGTCTTGTTTTTCATTTATCAGCGATCCCAATAAAAGTATGTCGCTTAGCCGTATTCAATAAGTTTTACTCGAATGTAAGTTTTAGGTGGACCTTCTATGACCATTTTTGGATGTTTATTTTACAAAATTGTCAATGTACTGGAAAATTGGTGTTTTTATTTGTATAGTTTCTTTTAAATTTGTAGTTTCCATATTTTAGCGCTCAAAACTTTAGTAGCTATCTCGACATTGGACTAGAGGGCAAGATGCGTACTTTTTCTTTGTCAATGTAATTACATTCCTGCTGCTCAGGTGGAATGGCTTTCCATTCCTACATTGGCCTTGCAGTAGAGATTGTGTGCGGTTTCAAATTCACTGTATATATGTTTTTGGTGTTATTAATAAAAATTGAGTGGAAAATAAAGATTAAATATTTTCTGAAACATTTGTGGAATATCATGTGAGTAAGTATAATTGATATGATGGTATTCGGGTAATGAGCAGAAAAAGAGCATAAAAACTAAAAATTCAAATTTTCTATTTTCTTGCCTCTATTAGCTCTACCTTACAAGGGTTTTCTTGGTATGATGGTCGATCACAGAAGTTGTCAAGGCCATGAATGGTGATAATTGAAACTATCAATTTTTAATTTTTCAATTTCTCTTACCTCTGAATGATGGATTACTCGAAAGGATAAGAGAAAAACATTGTGACTTAGTGGGTAGGGTTGATATTGCTGTGTCTTGTGTCCCAGATGGCATTTTATTCTCCTTGCCTCATTGTTACAGAAGTCCAGTGTTGTTCTCTACTATATTCCTTGAAAAGTATGCCATTGTGAAATTTATCTTGGTATTTTTGACTGACTGCTGTTATGGTTTGTAGGATTGATGCTTCCTGATGCTCATTTATGTGAACAATTACCTGAAGTGTGGGGTATTTGAAGCTTCACCCTTTCATAAAAGAGATTTTCAATTCTCTATTAAAAGAAAATGGAGCTTAACTTGTTTGCCGGCTTCTTTTCCTGGACATCATCTCACTAGAAACAGTAAGCCCCATTCCAAATGAACTGTAGGTTCAGAGTTACATGTACCTTATATTCACTCCTATGCATGAATCTGATTAATAGGAAAGAAACACTGTAATCAATGACTTCCGTTCATCCAAAAGAAACACTGTAATAGGAAAGAAATTAGATAATCTGTTCATCCAAAAGAAATAGAGATAATATAAGGTCATCTCAGTTGGTTTCTTCGTTAGAGACTAGTCAATCTAGAAAGCAGTGAATCATATAATTGGATAACTGACTCTTTATGTTGCTATACTGCGTAAAAGATTAACCTTGAATTTTCAAACTTACTGTTTGACTTAATATATTAGGTGTTAGATCTACAAAGATGTCATCTCAAATCATGGAAAAAATGGAATGCAATGTGGTTGTGAAGGAGTACTTGCAAGATCTTCCTCTCCCGCATTCATATGAGGCTGCCATGGAAGCACTTTCCTCCCTCATTACTCGTAAAAATCGAGGAGACAAATCATCTATAGGTGGTAAATATGGAAAAATGCAAAGAATGTCTGAGTATCTTAAGGTAACATTTGTGTACTTATTCCTGCATGTTTGAAGTAATTGTTGTTTAGGATATTGTACATTGTAACTTCCATGAGCATTTGTTAGGTTAGCAATATACGTAGTTACAATATTGAGGACCAAAATTTTTCTTTCTCTCTCCGTACACTTTTCATTTTTTCTCTCCTCTTTCACCTGTAACTGCATTCCAATGGGTCTCGGGATTTTTTGATTGGAGTTTTGTCTTCGCTGAATGGTAAAAATGGCCCCTGTTAAAGCGGTGGTCATTGAATGACAAACTTTTGAAATTTATAGGGAGGGCCGATGGCTGGTCCTTACAGAAAAAGGGTGGAAGTTTGTGAAAAGCTTGAAAATGGAGTTAGCAACTGCACGGTGGTTCTGCAGAGTCCTGGAGGATGGTGTGAATGTATGGAGAAAGGGGTTTTATGTCAGTCATCGTGAAGGTGACATGGGCTACACTGTGCAGAGGTGTTCAAATATCCAAGGTGCTTTCATGGCACTAGAAGAGTATAGAGGGGGTGGACACCATAATTGTATTCTGGTTCCAGATGACAGAGATGGGAAGGGATGGCGGAAACTGGCTGCGCTCCTAAGGGAGGCTTCTTGTTACGGTGGACAGATAGCACCAGTCACACCCTTGCTGAAACCTCTTCAGTTGTACAAGGAGGCTCTCCAACCATCGAGGTCTGTGGACCTATCGCGTCAGTTGGACAGGAGGGTGGCTAGTGGGGCTGACAGTGGAGTTGTTTAAGCTAGAACTCAGGGATGTGAGGAGGTTGGCAGGAGGTGTGCTGGCCTTCAAAAGAAAACTATCATGTGGGTATTAACTGATATGCAATCGTGGATGGGGGAATTGCAGAGTAATATTAATTGGCTGAAACGGTGTGCTGAGGAGCAAGGGTGGGGTTTGGGTCTTGGTGTGGGTATTGAGCTCACTACTAGGCACTTAAAGGGTCAGGAGCCCAAGGGGCAATCAAAGGGCAAGGAGTCCATGGTTATATGTGGGCATATCTCTTCACCTGGGCCTGCTAAGGGAGAGGGCTCCTCCAATGGGCCCAAGCCCTCCTGAATGGAGAATAGGCCCTGCGGGCTTGTATGGAGAAGACGGGGGACTTCCCTTCCACCCGTAGCAGTGGCCTACATCAAGGGTGGCGTGACCCTTGCTCTGGTGCCGGCAAGGGGTGTGGGGACTCCGACGAAGGTAGCAGCACCTATCTCGGAGGGTGTTCAATAGGAGGCAGATCCGGTTGGCTTAGGCATTGACATTGGTGGTAACGAGAAAGGAGGGATGAACTACTGTACCACTCCACGTGGCAAGGAGGGACTGGGTCATGCATAGGCTCGGTCGACTGATGCTGCTGGGTCTCCAACAGTTGTTGTTCCTCCTGTTCAACTGCCGGAACCATACTTTCTCCTCTGGAGGTGCCGTGTGAAACAAAGCCTACAGTTTTTTCTCAACTATTGAGTGGGGAAGAGCCACAAAACAGGTCGATGGAGTTAGGTGAGCCCTCAATGGCAGTTGTGGCTCCATCTCTTCCACAGGTGGTTGATTTACTTCCTGAGGGGGCTTCAATGGATATAAATGAACAACTTCAATCTCAACCGTGGGAAGGCACTCAAGACTCGGCGTTGGTAGTGACTAATTTCGACAATGGGCCTTCTGTTGAGAGGATGGAGGACCCAACCCCTTTATGCACAATCTCCCCTAACCTGGATCTGTCTGCATCAGATTGGGTGTTTAAGAATGTTGAGGAGATGTATTCTTCTCTTGGTATTTCTTGTGTAGGCTATGAGGATCAATTCAGAGCCCTTCTTATTGCTATTGAAAATAGTTGTTCGAAGTCGGCCATGAAGCGAGAAAGGGAACTTAAAAGACTTTCTTGCTCCATCAACTATGAAGCCAAAGAAAAAGGGGGGGGGGGTGGAAGAGATAGATTGAAAGGGAGGGGCACTCTTGCTAATTATGAAGCCTAAAGTATTATTGTGGAATGTGAGGGGGCTGAATGACTGTAATAAACGTCTTCGTATAAGGTCTTTATTGCGGTCATGGAAAGTGGATGTAGTGTGCTTTCAAGAAACTAAGTTGAGGGTAGTGGATAGAAGAATAATCTGTAGCGTGTGGGGCTGTGCCTATGTAGGGTGGTCCTACTTGGCCTTGTTGGGTGCTTCCGGGGGAGTTCTTTTAATGTGGGACAAAAGAGTGGTGGAGTCGGTTGAGGATTGTGTTGGGAATTTTTCGGTAGCTAGTCGCTTCAAAAATACGATTGATGGACGGGAATGGGCTTTTGCGGGTATTTATGGTCCAAATTTGGATAGTGAGAGGAGGCGACTATGGGAGGAGTTGGCGGGTCTTATTTATTTATGGGAGGTGCCGTGGTGCATGAGGGGAGATTTTAATGTTGTTTGCTTTCCTAGCAAGCATTCAGGAACTCATCGCCACTCGATAGCTATGGAGGAGTTCTCGGAGTTTGTTTTTGACTTAGATCTTATGGATCTCCCTCTTCTAGGGGGAGAGTTCACATGGTCTAATGGTCGGGGATGGTCGAGACTGGATAGGTTCCTCGTCTCCCTGTCATGGGAGGCGTACTTTCCTGATCTTTCACAGAAACGCTTGCCACGTGTGCTCTATGACCATTTTCCTATTGTCTTGCATTGTGGTGGCATTAATGGTAGACATAGACCTTTCAAGTTCGAAAATATGTGGTTAGCGGCGGAGGGTTTCGTGGATAAGGTGCGTTCTTGGTGGTCCTCTTATATGTTTACAGGCAATCCCAGTTTCATTCTAGCTTGTAAACTCAAAGTTTTGAAGGAGGATTTAAAGAAGTGGAACTTGGAAGTGTTTGGTAATATTGACAATCAAAAGAATACTCCTATGGTGGAACTACGAGACCTTAAGGATAAGGAATTGACGAGAGACTTTTTAGAGGAGACCCTTGCTAGAAAAAGGGCGGTTGTAACTGATCTGGAGAGGATGCTTTTGATAGAAGAGATTTCGTGGAGACAAAAATCCAGGGCCCTTTGGCTAAAAGAGGGTGATAAATGTACGAAGTTTTTCCACAAAGTGGCAAATTCACATTGACGCAGCAATACGATTGAGTCACTCCACTTAGGTACTCAAGTGCTTGCATCCACTGATGATTTGGAAAACCATATTATGCAACTCTTTGAGAACCGCCTCTCTGAACCAGCAGGCTTGAGGCCAAAACTTGATGGCTTGCCTTTTGAGTCTATTGATTCACAAAGTGCAAATGGTTTGGAAAGGGCGTTTGAGGAAGATGAAGTGGTTAAGGTTATTCGTAGCATGGCAAAGGATAAGGCACTAGGCCCAGATGGATTCTCGATGGGTTTTTTTTCAGGTTTGTTGGGATGTAGTGAAATGTGACATTCTACAGGTTTTTGCAGAATTCCACTCTTTCCATAAATTTGAGAAAAGCCTCAATGCGACGTTCGTTGCTCTTATTTCCAAAAAAATGGGGCTAAGGTAATTGAAGATTTTCGCCCCATAAGCCTTGTGAGTGGAGTCTATAAAATTATCTCCAAAGTCCTGGCAAATAGGCTTAGCTTGGTGATGGAACATATTATTTCTAAGCCTCAAAATGCCTTCATCAGAGGGAGACAGATCCTGGATTCGGTGCTAATAGCCAATGAGTGCCTGGATCATCGATTGAGGGAAGGAGTCCCAGGTATACTTTGTAAGCTTGACATGGAAAAGGCTTATGATCATGTGAATTGGGACTTCATTTTCTACTTGCTCGGTAGGTGCGGTTTTGGTGACAAGAGGATTTCATGGATCCGGTATTGTATATCTATTGTTCGTTTTTCAGTGTAAATGGCACTCCTGTTGGATTTTTTAACAGCTCTCGTGGTTTGAGGCAGGGGGATCCCTTGTCTCCTGTCTTGTTCGTCATTGTTATGGAGGCACTTCGTAGGTTGGTGAAGGCTGCTGTTGGCGGAGGTTTTTTAACTGGTTTTTCAGTGGGTCATGGCACAAATGGGCCTACTTCACTTTCTCATCTCCTATTTGCGGATGATACTTTCTTATTTTGTGATGCGGATACTGGTTAGATACAATCTTTGCGAGCTCTCTTGCTTTGTTTTGAAGCAGTGTCAGGACTTAAGGTTAATCTCAACAAATCCGAGTTGGTTGCGGTGGGTGCAGTGCCTAATATTAACAACTTAGCGCGATTGTTGGATTGCAAGGTGTCTTCCTTACCTATGAAATATTTGGGTCTACCGCTGGAGGCCAACATTAAGGCTCGAGCCATATTGGATGGGGTGGTGGAGAAAGTTGAGAGGAAGCTTGCTGGGTGGAAATGGATGTATCTATCGAAAGGGGGGCGACTCACTTTAATTAAGAGTTGTTTATCCAATCTCCCCACTTTCTTCCTCTCACTTTTTCCTTTACTTGCAGGGGTGGTAACTAGAATTGAGAGTTTATTCTGGGCTTTCCTATTGGGGGGGGGGGGGGGGGGGGAATGGGAGAGGAAACAAAATTCCATCTAGTTAATTGGAACAAGGTTTGCTCTCCAGTTCAAAATGGAGGCTTGGGGATATGTAATTTGCGAACGTTCAATAAAGCCTTATTGGGTAAATGGTTATGGAGGTACCACTCAGAGGGGAACACACTTTGGAAGGAGATTATCGATTCTAGACATGGGAGTGCGTGGGGAGGCTGGTGCTCCAATGAAGTAAGGGGAGGACATGGTGTGGGCTTATGGAAATTCATTAGGAAGGGCTGGTAGGGTTTCGTAAGTCACATACGATTCATGGTGGGAGATGGCTCCAGAATAAGATTTTTGCATGATGTTTGGTGTGGAGAGTGCGCTTTACACAAGGCATTTCCAGCACTCTATAGTATTGCAGCTAACAGAGAGGCCTTTGTTGCAAATATGAGAGTATCCTTTGTTGCAAATATGAGAGTATTCTCCCGTGGATCTTATCAGTGGAATATTCTTTTTAATAGAAATATGCAGGATTGGGAACTGCAGACTGTGTCTGATTTCTTCAGGTTGCTCTATTCCTTGGGAAATACGGCCCAAGTGGATAGGTTACAATGAAAGGCTAAGGATGGTAAAAAATGTACAGTTAGGACATACTACAAGATCCTGACAACCCAAGGTCATAGATCATTTCCATGGAAGAGAATTTGGAGATCACGGGTGTCAAGATGATTCAATACCTCCTGAGTGAGGGTTTCCTTTCATTATATAGGCACAAGTGTGCAAGATACAAGGCTGAAATCAAGGCTAAATTACAGGAATTAAATCTATTTACAAGAAAGGAAACTATGACTATGTACAAAATCTGTCTAAGTATGGAAAGTCTGTTATCTAAATAAGGAAGTAAATATATACAACTCATAACAGAAAATAAGGCAAGTGGAGACGTATGCTGGTCGGTCAAGAAGCATCAATTTGCCCACAAGAAACTGATGACGGTGTCGTGTCATGGCCTTAGTAAATATATCAGCAATCTGGAGGTCAGTAGAAATATGAGGAAGAGAAATGATGTGAGTGTCCAATACTTCCCGAATGGAATGACAGTCCACCTCAATGTGTTTCGTGCGTTCATGAAAAACGGGATTGGCAGCAATTTGAATGGCACTAGTGTTGTCAGTGTGGAGAGGAGTAGGATCAGACTGAGCGCAACCAAGCTCAGCGAGGAGACCACGAAGCCAAAGAATCTCAGAGCAAGCAGCAGACATCGCACGGTATTCAGATTCAGTGGAAGATTTGGAAACACGATCCTGTTTCTTACTCTTCCAAGAGATCAAGGAGTCACCAAGAAACATGCACCAGCCTGTAACAGAGCGTCGCGTATCAGGACATCCCGCCCAATTAGCGTCACTGTAAGCCACAAGATTAAGAGAAGTCCCAGTAGGAAAGAACAGGCCACGGCTAGGAGAGCCGCGAAGATAGCGAATAATACGACGAACAGCAGCAAAATGTAGATGACGGGGAGCCTGCATGAACTGACTAACCTGCTGGACAGCAAATGAAATATCAGGCCGAGTTATAGTCAAATAGTTCAGGCTCCCCACTAATTGTCGATACAGAGTAGGATCAGAGAGGAGATCACCCTCGTCCCGACGATATTTCGTGTTTACTTCCAAAGGAGTATCCACAAAAGAAGTATCCTGGAGACCAGCCAAAGTAATCAGATCCTGAGTATATTTATGCTGATTCAAAAAAATGCCAGATAGATCAGTATGAACTTCCAACCCCAAGAAGTATGTAAGAGGACCAAGGTCCTTCATATGAAATGAGGCTTGAAGATGCTGCTGCAGTTGGGCGATCAAGACAGAATCCGTCCCAGTAATAACAATATCATCAACATAAACCAGAAGAAGAACAATTCCAATCGATGTTTTGCAGAAAAATAAAGAAGAGTCATATTGACTCTGCTTAAAGGAAAATTGAAGCAAAGTGGAGCGGAATTTATCAAACCATGCACGAGGAGCTTGTTTCAACCCATATAACGAGCGTTTCAACTTACAGACATCTGAGGGAGAAGAAGAGGACAAACCAGGTGGAATGGTCATGTATATCTCTTCTTTAAGGTCGCCATGAAGAAAGGCATTTTTGACATCCATTTGATGAAGAGACCAACCTTTAGAGGCAGCAACAGAAAGGACAGTTTGCACTGTAGTCATCTTAGCCACCGGAGCAAAAGTCTCCTCATAGTCCACTCCATACTCTTGCCTATTGCCAAGTGCAACCAAACGGGCCTTATATCGATCCAGAGTCCCATCGGAACGCAGCTTGATAGAATAAACCCATTTGCAACCAATAGGTTTCACCTGAGCAGGACAAGGGACAACATCCCATGTATGATTATCTTGAAGAGCTTGAAGTTCATCAGCCATCGCCCCACGCCAACAATCATGTTTAGCGGCCGCAGAATATCCGGACGGAATAGGAATGGAAGACAAAGTAGTATGAAGAGAGGTATGGGAGAAACCATACCGATCAGGCGGACGAGACACTCTGGTCGAACGACGAGGAACTGTGATAGTGTCCGGATCACCCGTAGAAGATGCAGTCGGAGCAGGCTCAAATGGCGGATCAGGCTCAGGAAGGGGCAAAGTAGGATGTCGTCTTTCATAGACAAGGCCAGGTTTGAAGCGAACAGAAGAAGAAGCCAAGTCATCAAAATTAGGCAAGACAGACATCTCAGGCAAAGACTCAACATGAGAAGAAAAGAATGACTGATTTTCAAAGAGAACAACATGACGAGAAATGCGAAATCGGTTAGAGCATGGATCATAGCAAACATAACCTTTGTGCGAAGTACTATAACCCATAAAAGCACATTTGACCGATTGAGCAGATAGTTTATGACGCTCATGGGAAGGTAAATGAACAAAACAAACACAGCCAAAAGTATGCATATCAAGGTAGCTAGGATGCCGATGATAAAGACGAAAGTAAGGAGTTTCAAAATTCAGAACACTCGACGGCAATCTATTAATTAAATAAACAGCCGTAGACAAGGCTTCAACCCAGAATTTAGAAGGAACAGATGATTGAAGCAATAAAGTACGAACAACATCCAACAAATGTCGATTTTTACGTTCAGCGACACCATTCTGCTGAGGTGTATAAGGACAAGAACGTTGAGAAACAATGCCACGTTGTTTAAGAAAATCATGAAACTCACTAGACATATATTCACCACCTGAATCAGTCCTTAGAATTTTAATGTGAGAAGAAAATTGAGTCTCAACATAAGCAGTGAATTGTTGGAAAACAGAGAAGACCTCAGATTTAGAACGAAGAAAATAAATCCAGGTATACTTCGTATAATCATCAATGAAAGTAACAAAGTATTTATAATTGGCATGCGAGATAACAGGAGAAATGCCCCACACATCACTATGAATCAAATCGAAACAATGTTCAGCATGACTACCATGAGAAGGAAAAGAAAGAGACTTACTTTTACCTAATTTGCATGTGGAGCAATCAAAAGAAAGATGAGAAGAAAAATTATCTTTATTGCCCAACAAATCAGAATTTATTACATGAGATAAAACAACGGAATTAGGATGACCCAACCGTTTGTGCCATACTTCATACTTATTGTTCACAGTGTGACAAGCAAACGAAATAACAGTAGGAAGAGAAAAATGTAGAGGAAATAAACGTCCAACTTTAGGCCCCTTCGCGAGTATCTGGCCCGACACCTGATCCTGCACAAGACAACCATCACGAGAAAAACGAACATCACAGTTGTTATCAACCAATTGTCCAACAGATATAAGACTAGTAGAGAGCTGAGGTGATACAAAAACATCCTGAACAGTAGAATCAACATCCCTAATAGCATGAATAGGTAACTGACTACCATTAGCAATCTGAACGTGTAATGAGCCATTATAAGGCCGAACATTGCTAAGAGTATCAGAAGAGCTAGTCATGTGATTAGACGCACCCGAATCAACAAGCCATGTAAGGGAACCGTTACCTTGCAGCCCTAAGGCTGAAAATGCTGAAATAATCATTTGCTGAACCATCTCTGTAGTAAGAGTAGAAGAATCTCCTGTAGTAGCAGAAGAAGAGGAATCCACAGTAGCCTGATAAGCATTAGCCTGACGATTCTGGGGACGAGTAGGACAATCTTTAATAATATGGCCCGGCTTCTTACAGTAGTTGCAAGATTTTCTGGCACAGTGGGCAGCAATATGTCCGTATTCCTTGCAGCTGAAGCATTGAACGTTCCGCATGTCCCGTCCCTTGCCTTTCCCGTGAGCAGCGTAAGCCACAGCATTGGGTATCATTTTGTCATGCTGATAAGTGGCCTGGGTGGCAAGACGCTGCTCCTCACGAAGTAACTCCCCAAAACAAACATCCAAAGAGGGCACAGGATCACGGTTCATCAAATTGGAGCGAGTGACCTCAAATTCAGGTCGTAACTTCATTAAAAACTGATCACGCTTACTTTGTTCATGAACGGCCTGCACAACAGAGAGAGAAGCTTCCGGAACCTTGGCATAAATCATGTCAGTAAACTCTCCCCACAGAGTATTAAAACCAGAAAAATAATCTTGAATAGAGAGATCGCCCTGAGTGTAACTGGCAATCTCATATTCTAATTGAAAACGCCGGGCAGTATTTATCAAAGGAAACTAGGGTTTTCTTTTCTTAAGATGTGGCAGTCTCCTAATAGGATATGTTTTCTAATAGTTATCTTGTATTTAAATTCAACTTGTACATATTTAGATAGGATAAAATCATATTAGTTTAGATAGAGATAAAGATTTAGTTTGTTGAGATTAGATAGAGATAA
Organism: Carya illinoinensis; assembly: GCF_018687715.1. Taxonomy (NCBI): domain Eukaryota; kingdom Viridiplantae; phylum Streptophyta; class Magnoliopsida; order Fagales; family Juglandaceae; genus Carya; species Carya illinoinensis. The sequence continues at coordinate 4,416,873 of NC_056760.1, read as the reverse complement.
AGATGTAGTTTGTTGAGATTCAAATTTGAATTCTCAATCTTATCTTTGTAATTATTTCTATATAATGAGAAGGAAGCACCTCAAATGGATTATTCAGCCAAATCTGACATGGTATCTAGAGCAGGTTCCTAATTGCCATACCTTCTACAAATTTTTTTTTTTCCTGGGATTGTATTCTTGGTCTGGGTATTCTCGACACTTCTGTGCCTTCATGCTTATCATAGACAGCCAGGGTTCTCTTAGTCTGTCGGCATTTTCTGTGCTGATTTATACTGTTTTCGGCAACTGGGTTGCCTTGTTCTGGCACTCGGCTGTTTAGTGACTTTTGTGCTCTCGGTCTAGACCACCAGGGAATTTTTTGACAATCTCTGTCTCAATTTCTGGCTCTCGAGACTCTGTTTGGTGGTGATTTCCCAGTTCTGGCCATTTTTTTACTCTCGGAATTTGACAGGTTTGTTCTCATGGCATCTGAAAAATCTGATTCCTTGTGCATTCGTTTCAATGGTAAAAATTATTCTGCATGGGCATTTCATTTTCAACTTCTTGTCAAGGGTAAAGAACTTTGGGGTCATATTGATGGCAATATTCCAGCCCCAGAAAGTGCTACGGAGAAGTCTAAATGGGAAAGTAAGGATGCCAAGATCATGTCTTGGATCCTAGGCTCTATGGAGCCTCACATCATTCTCAATCTTCGACCCTACAAAACCTCCAAGGCTATGTGAGAGTATTTAAAGAGAATCTATACTCAAAATAATTCTGCTAGACGGTTTCAGCTAGAATTTGAGATGGCTAATTTTTCTCAAGGTGCCTTATCTATAGAGGAATTCTATTCTGGTTTTTCAAATCTGTGGGCTGAATACACTGATATTGTGTATTCCTCTGTCACTATTGCTGGTCTCCCTCATGTGCAAAGAGTGCATGAAACTAGTAGGAGGGATCAGTTTCTTATGAAACTACGTCCAGATTTTGAATTTGTTCGTTCTCAATTAATGAATAGAGATCCAGTTCCTTCTCTCGATGATTGTTTGGGTGATATACTTCGGGAGGAGCAACGGTTATTTACTCGGAGTAAAATGGAACAGCAGCTGGCTCCTCCAGCTCAAGTGGCATTTACAGCACAAGGGAAATCAAAGGGCCGAGACTATAGCACTACACAATGCTATAGTTGCAAGGGTTTTGGTCACATTGCCACCCATTGTCCGAAGAAATTTTGCAATTATTGCAAAAAATCTGGACATATTATCAAGGATTGTCCAATCCGACCACCTCGAAAGCAAGAACGTGCCTATTCCACTTTGGTTGATTCATCAGGTGCATCCTCTTCTACAGCTCCTGCTGCTGCCACTCATGTTTCAGTGCCTGCTGGTTCCAATTCTACTACTCTTACTCCTGATATGGTACAACAAATGATTATTTCTGCCTTTTCCGCTTTAGGCCTCTCAGGTAAAACAAAATCATCCCCTAATTCATGGCTTATAGATTCTGGTGCCTCAAATCATATGACTAATACTTCCACTTCCTTACATAATCTTCGGTCCTATAATGGTCCTCTCAAAATACACACGGCAAGTGGTAGTTCACTACCAATTTCTGCCGTGGGTGATGTGTCTACTATCATTCGAAATGTTTTGGTTTCTCCTAACCTTTCCTCCAATTTACTTTCAGTTGGACAGCTTGTTGAAAATGATTGTAATGTCTCTTTTTCATCTTCTGGTTGTGTTGTACAGGATCGAGTGTCCGGGAGGATGATTGCGAGGGGTCCTAAGGAGGGTCGGCTATTTCCAATAAATCCTAGTACAGGTTTTCTTGAGTCTAGTTCTTTTATTTCTTGTCATGCTGTCAAAACAAGTACTAAAGATTGGCATCGTCGTTTAGGTCATCCCAATCCTAATGTACTCCAAACTTTGTTTAAATCTGGTGCTATTGACAATAAAAATTCAGTTTCAATGGAAATGAGTTCTTTTGATTGTACCTCTTGCAAACTTGCCAAAAGTAAAGTGCTACCGTTTCCACAATCTAGTTCTCATGCCTCTCGGGTGTTTGATATAATTCATAGCGATGTTTGGGGTATATCTCCGGTTATATCACATGCTCACTACAAGTATTTTGTTACTTTTATTGACGATTGCAGTAGATTCACTTGGATCTATTTTCTTCGTAATAAAAGTGAAGTTTTTTCTGTTTTCAAGGCCTTTTTCGCACTCATTCAGACACAATTTGCTTCCTCTATCAAGGTCTTACGATCTGATTCTGGGGGTGAATATATGTCTCATGAATTTCAAAATTTTCTTCAAGAAAAAGGTATTCTTTCCCAACGTTCTTGCGCATCTACACCACAACAAAATGGGGTAGCTGAACGTAAGAATCGACATTTACTTGATATGGTTCGGGCTCTTCTTATTGATTCATCTGTTCCATCTCGTTTTTGGTGTGAAGCATTAGCTACTGCTGTCCATTTAATTAATCGATTGCCCACACCAGTTTTACATAATGTTTCTCCCTATTTCATACTATTTGGTCACACACCTAACTATTCTGATTTGCATATCTTTGGTTGTGTGTGCTTTGTTCATCTCCCACCACATGAAAGACATAAATTGACTGCTCAATCAGTTCGGTGTGCTTTTCTTGGATATAGTTCAACTCAAAAAGGATTTCTTTGCTACGATCCTAATGCACGAAGAATTCGAATTTCCAGGAATGTTGTGTTTTTTGAACATCAACAATTTTTTCTCTCTCATGTTGATCCTATCTCACCTAGTTTTTCAATTCTTCATGATGAGCCCATTCCCTTCCCCATGCCAAATCCAGATACTTTGTCTGCTCCAGTGACTCGTTTTAAACCTGGTTTTGTCTACACTCGACGTCATCGCACTCCTTTGGCCGAGTCTTCTATGACTTCTCAAGATTCTCCTCCTCCGGCACCTGATTCGACACCCACCATAGCTCCTGTTGCTCCAGTTCTTAGGAAATCTATCCGTGTCTCTCGCCCACCAGATCGGTATGGTTTTTCTTCCCCTACTTCTATGACTGCTACATTATCTTCCATTGCTATACTTTCTTCTTACAAACAGGCTATGGAACATGAGTGCTGGAAGCAAGCCATGCAAACAGAACTTGATGCACTTGAGGATAATCAAACTTGGGATGTGGTACAATGTCCTCCTTCGATCAAACCCATTGGTAGTAAATGGGTATACTCAGTCAAGCTTCGTTCCGATGGCTCACTGGAACGATACAAAGCTAGATTGGTTGCTTTGGGGAATCGCCAAGAGTATGGCATAGATTATGATGAGACCTTTGCTCCGGTTGCCAAGATGACTACTGTTCGCTTGTTACTTGCCGTTGCTGCTTCTAAATCTTGGCAATTACATCAGATGGATGTCAAGAATGCTTTCTTGCATGGTGATCTAAAGGAAGATATCTACATGAAGCTCCCATCTAGTATGCCTATTTCCTTCCCTACAGCTGTATGTAAATTGAAGAAGTCATTGTATGGTCTCAAACAAGCTCCTTGAGCTTGGTTTGAAAAATTTCGTAATACTTTGCTAGGGTTTTCTTTTAAGCAAAGTAAGTACGATGCTTCCTTATTTTTGCACAAGGGCAATGCTGGAGTAGTATTTTTGTTGGTTTATGTAGATGATATTATCATCTCTGGCTCGGATGGACCATCGATTCAAAAACTTCAGCAACATCTTCATAATGTGGTTCACATGAAGGATCTTGGGATCTTACCTACTTTCTAGGGTTGGAAGTTCGGTCTCAGCCACATGGTTTATTTCTCAATCAACACAAGTATATTCAAGACTTAATTCAGTTAGGGAGATTGGAAGATACTACTCCAGTTGATACTCCTCTGGAGGTGAATGTTAAGTATAGAAAAGATGAAGGCGAACTACTCCCAGATCCTACCTTATATCGTAAGTTAGTTGGTAGCTTGATTTATCTCACCATCACGCGCCCTGATATCTCTTATGCTGTCCACACTGTTAGTAAGTTCATGGATTCACCTCGACATCTCCATTTGGTAGCTGTTCGTCGGATTATTCGTTATCTACTTGGGACTCCTAATCGTGGACTGTTTTTTCCTAAGGGTTCTTCTCTTCACTTGACTGTCTATAGTGATGTAGATTGGGCTGGCTGTCCAGACTCTCGACGTTCTACTACTGGATGGTGTGTCTTCCTTGGGGATTCGCTTATCTCTTGGAAGTGTAAGAAGCAAGATTGTGTATCTAAGTCATCTACAGAAGCTGAATATAGGGCAATGTCTGCCGCATGTTCAGAAATCATGTGGTTGCGTGGTATTCTTTCAGAACTCGGGTTTGCACAAACACATCCCACACCTCTTCATGGTGATAATACAAGTGCCATTCAAATTGTAGCCAATCCAGTTTTTCATGAACGTACGAAGCACATTGAGGTTGATTGTCACTATATCCGAGATGCCTATGAGTCTAAAGCTATCATTCTCCCTCATATGCCAACTGAACACCAAGTAGCTGATATCTTCACCAAAGCTTTAACTCGACAACGACATCAATATCTAGTTAGCAAATTGCTGCTAGTTGACTCACTAGCATCAATTTGAGGGAGGGTATCAAAGGAAACTAGGGTTTTCTTTTCTTAAGATGTGGCAGTCTCCTAATAGGATATGTTTTCTAATAGTTATCTTGTATTTAAATTCAACTTGTACATATTTAGATAGGATAAAATCAGATTAGTTTAGATAGAGATAAAGATTTAGTTTGTTGAGATTAGATAGAGATAAAGATGTAGTTTGTTGAGATTCAAATTTGAATTCTCAATCTTATCTTTGTAATTAATTCTATATAATGAGAAGGAAGCACCTCAAATGGATTATTCAGCCAAATCTGACAGTATTGTCCTGATTATATACTTTCCGTAAGTATTCCCACATAGATTGAGCAGTCTTATCCGGCCTTAGATTGAGAACAATAAGGGGATCAACAGAGCCTAAAATCCATGTCATCACCCTAGCATCTTTAATTGTCCATTGAGCCAACTTAGGAGGCTCAGTAGGAGCGGGATCACTACCATCAATATGACCCCATAAATCTTTCCCCAAAACAAATAAGCGAAATTGAAATTCCCAAGCAGAATAATTTTTACCCGTAAATTTCACAGTAAAAGAATCTGAAGACATGATGCTCATAAAATGGAAACCAGCCAAGAATAATACTGCTGCACGTATCTACTAAGCACCAAAAAAATTAAACTCACAGAAATGCCAAGAAGCTCCTGCACGTAAACTGCCGAAAGCTACACAAAGACTGCCGAGAAGCCCAAATCTGTCACAGAAACTGCCGACAGCTACAAAACTCCAAGAAATAGCACAGCCCAGCAACAACGACAGCAAGAAACCAGCACAGACAGTGCCGACGGGATGAAAACTAACACCCACCACCAAGAAAAAAATAATAGCAGCCCAGCCACAAGCAAACAACTCACAGAAAGTGCCGACAGAGTCAACACTAGCCTCCAACCAGAAAAAAAATTATCCCACGAGAATGAACCAGAAATATTCCTTAAGGTCTGGCTCTTGATACCATGTCAAGATGATTCAATACCTCCTGAGTGAGGGTTTCCTTTCATTATATAGGCACAAGTGTGCAAGATACAAGGCTGAAATCAAGGCTAAATTACAGGAATTAAATCTATTTACAAGAAAGGAAACTATGACTATGTACAAAATCTGTCTAAGTATGGAAAGTCTGCTATCTAAATAAGGAAGTAAATATATACAACTCATAACAGAAAATAAGGCAAGTGGAGACGTATCATGCTGTCAACGGGTGCCTACTAAGGTAGCTTTCTTCGTATGGATTGCCACCCTTGGGAAGATCTTGGCAACAGACAATCTGAGAAAGAGGGGACTCATAGTAATGGATTGGTGTTATTTGTGCAAGAAACTGGGAGAGTCTGTAGATCACTTACTGTCGCATTGTGAGGTCATGAGGGGGTCATGGAATGAAATTTTTAGAAGAATGGGCATTGCTTGGGTAATGCCTCTGCGGGTGGTGGACTTATTAGCTTGTTGGAAGGAGCTTTAAGGTTGTCCCCAAGTGGCGGCCGTATGGAAGATGATCCCGTTGTGTATCATGTGGTGCACATGGTCGGAGAGGAATGAAAGATGCTTTGAAGATAGGGAACGCACAATGAAGGAGCTTCAGAATTTTTTTATGCGCACTTTAATGTTGTGGTTCTCAGCCATTGTACTTGATGGAACCAATGTCCATGACTTTCTTTCCTTAGCTAGAATGTAATTAGGTGTTCTTTTGTATACTCCTTGTGTATATGTGATGAACATTGTTGGCCAACTTCCACTTGCATACGTTTATGCAGCTGATGATTTCCAATATCTTAATTGTCATCTTTTTCTTGAAGCTTTCTTGTTTTAGGAATAGAAAATGGTCCTCGAACTTTGATTTTGCCATTCTTCATCAATCTGAATAATTTTTTTGTTAAATAGAATTTCTCAGAGATGGAAAGATACAATGCTTCTTTTTCTGTACAGATTCTTGGCTTGGAGGAGCATCTAGATGGGCTCAAAATAATTCATGTGGCTGGAACTAAGGGGAAGGTACTCTTCTATTTATGTTATCCCACAATAGCTTCTTGCTATGACAGATTGGCTTTAGACCTGTTGTTATAAAATTCTGATCGATCTTTACTATTTTGTCAAAGCTTATTATAGATAATGTCCAACATGGTTATCCCTTCTGTAAAGGATGAAAAAAATGTATGGTTGTTGCACATACTGATAAAAAAATGTGTAGTTGTTTGACTTAGATAAAGCATAAACGTGACAGAAGCTTCAAAGATATTAGATGATAAGATGCTACAATCTGTATTTATACTGCGGGTTGACCTCCTTGTTTGAAAGTAATATCAGATGAGAACTAATATTTGGGTAAGCTTTCTTCTGAATGTTATTTTTTGCTTAGCCGATTCACATTGCAGGGTTCTACATGCGCATTTTGTGAGGCTATTTTAAGGGAGTGTGGTTTTCAAACTGGACTCTTCACCTCTCCTCACTTAATTGACGTGAGAGAACGATTTCGTATAAATGGGTAAGTGTTCAAATGAATCATTGCTATCAACTTTGTGATTATGTGTGGAATGGTATCTGCACTGAGGATATCAACGCTCTTGAACTGTTCCATCCTAGAAGTTTTCTTTATCAATAAGAAATGCAATGGGTTGCAGTAACTTGATTGATAGACTGTCTTTTTCTTTTTTTTAATCTTTGATGTGCTATACTTGGAAATCTGTAACAAGATGGATCACTATCACCTATGAAATTCTCCAGGTATTCTAATTTGTGGAGTACAAGAAAGCAAAAGGCTACTTGGCTAGAAATAATTTTGGACCTCTTATCTCTGTGTAAATAACCATGGAGTTATTTCATTCGCATGCATTTTTAGAAGTTTAAAGCAGGAGGAGATTTTGAAAATTTTATGGATATCATGGCTTCATTTGTTTATTTCGGCTGTTGACCGAAGGAAAGGTGTTCTATAAAATCATTACGTGATGAGTTATTCCATCGGGTCTCTTGAGCATGCCATTTCAGCATCTCCACATACATGGATGGATTTGGATTGCCAAGTAACCTACAGGGGAAAGTGGATCCAATAACTTTACTTTGATGCAAGGCTTCCTCTATTTGTGAATGGGAGTCTACAACCATTTTTCTCTGCAAAAATGGTTCCTTGCTATCTTTATGTCTCTATCATCCTTAATGGTTGATATGAAAATTCTCTGCTGAATTAGTATTCATATATATCTGATTTTGATTGCCTCTGTAGGTTGGACATATCTGAAGATAAGTTTCTTCTGTATTTCTGGGATTGTTGGAACCAATTGAAGGTATAATTTCGTACTTTATATGATCATAAGAAGACCAATAAGCAAGATTATCTTCGAAGATTATATTGTTCTCTTTGAGTGGACTTTAGAAACTGAAAGCTGATGTTCAGACCCTTGTTTTTGAAATCTAGATTAATAATAATGTATAATGCTCCATACATTATTACTTATTGTGGTCACTTCTTGATGGTGTATTGCAACTCATGTGATTGATCATTGATGCCTCTTTCCACTTTTTTTTTTTAAAAAAAAAACCTCCTAAATGGCATCTTTTTTTATTCGTGAAGTCAAAATTTGCAGGAAAAGGTTACAGAGCACCTGCCAATGCCTCCATTATTTCAGTTCCTCACTGTTTTGGCTTTCAAGATATTTATATGTGAAAAGGTTAGTCATGAATCCTTTGGTTTCCATTGAAGCTTAGCTATTTTCTTGGTTCCAAATTTGAGTGGTTAACAGTTGCAATGCATGCTTTTCTATCTTGTTCTAATGAGCGAAGAGGAAAGTTAATTGTAGGGATTTGTGAATTAGTAATTTTAATTAGTGCTGGAGGTTTTACTTGTCAAAAACAAATAATGCCCAAGTTTTGTAGGGGTGGTATAAGATTGGAAAACTCTTTTCTTAGGTCTCTTCAAATAAGTTGCAAGTTTGAGGTTAGAATCTATTATTGAGCTTTGAGTGGAAGTATAGATATTAACTTTTCTTTTTGGGGATAATTATTCAATAATTATGACTTTTTCAGGTGTTCTTGAATTATTGTGTTGGGGATAATTTTGGCACTGAAAATAGTTCCTGTCTGTAGGTCGATGTTGCTATTATTGAAGTTGGTCTTGGGGGTAAGAGGGACTCAACAAATGTGGTATGTTTTTTTTTTATCAGGGGCAAAAGTGGTAAATATGATTTGTAGAATTACCCTGATTTTTTTCAATGCTTTTAAAGTTCTAATTTTACCTTTTATTAAATGTCTTTTACTTATCTAAATTTCAAAAGTCCAAGAAAGGCATTATAATAAACAAAAACTCGGTTCTTTACTTTAGCATTTCTATGAAAGTCTTGCAAGCATAAACAACTATGATTGTAATGAAGATTGATGATAAGCCATGCAGATTGAAAAGCCTGTTGTCTGTGGCATTACTTCTCTGGGGATGGATCATACAGAGACCTTGGGTGCGTGCTTTCTAATTTCCTTTAGACACAACTCAACGGTTCTCACTCAATGTCCAATATATGGGAAACTTATAGCTTCCAATTTTAGTATTTTGTTTGTGATGCGTTTGTTACCTAATATACTGTTTGACTCTTATTGCAAACTATTTTTGTTTTGGTATCTTGGTTTAATGTTTCCATAGCTGCAGTGCATTAAAATTTTAGAATTGAAGTGTATCTGGAAGGTTAAGTTTGATACTAACTGAACAACATGCAGGAAATACTCTCAGAGAGATAGCTTCACACAAGGCTGGAATCTTCAAGGTATAGAACTCCTTTAAGCAACTTAGACTATAAAGTATTTGGCTTTCTTTAATAATGGGTAATATCGCAATATCTCTGTTTTGATTATTCAAAGTGGCAGTTTTCATTTACAAGTATTTTCTGAATTGGATTGATGTCTTCCCTGCTCCTGAAGCCTCAAATACCTGCATTCACTGTGTCCCAACTCTCTGAAGCAATGGATGCTATTTTGCAGAGGGCTCATGAGCTGAAGGTATTCATATTCTTTAGTCCATTTCCTGAAAAAGATCATGTTAAAGATATAATATTATGTTTTTTTTTTCCTTTTCAAGTGCCTGCTTTTGCAGTATGTGTTGGTGAAATTACTTTTTCTTTCCTTGACATGACCTGCTTGTTATTTTATGGGTAAACAATAAATCATGGATTCACAATTCTTGAGTTGGTTTCACTCTAGACCAGAGAATTATCTTCTTCTAGGCAGATTGAACCAATTTCTGAATCTAATCCTGTTTTAGCATGTTTGGTCTGTTTTTTGTGCCAATATAATCTGATTTGATTGTTTTCTTTGTTTCTTTGAATGTGATTGTGTTCTAGTATTTGTAAGTTATAAACGCATGTGCATATAGCTGTTCTGGCAAAATATTTATTCAGTTAGAATACAATAAATTCCAGAGCCTATATACATTGAGGTATCCAGATCTGTTCCCACATTATAGTTACTTTTGAGTTGGAAGAAGAAGGGTAGGTGTAGGCTTTAAAGAAGTCTGATCCTTTGAGAGGCCCAGTGGTCTAACAGAACTATGTCCTTTCGTATTGTATAACGTTTAGGTGAGATAGATTAAGAGGCAAGAACACTAAAATTGTACTATCGTATTCAGAAGATACAATACTATTGTCTGTCATATATATTTTTTCATTATTCTATTAGCACATTTCATACCAGAAATATTAATAATATAATGAGTCTAGGTTTAATATTTACACATGCACCTGCTATTGAATGTGGATTTGAACAACGTTAGGAGCACTACTGTGAATTGAATTAGCACTCAAAAACACTTGTGCACATGCACACGTGAACACACCACATACTCCTACATGGACTGGTGAATTGATCGTGATGTACTTGATTGATCCATTCTTATCAATTGCAGGTTCCATTGAAAGTAGCGGCACCCCTTGATAACAAAAATCTGGATGGGTTGAAGCTAAGCTTGTCTGGTGATCATCAGTTCATTAATGCTGGTCTCGCTGTTTCCCTTTGCAAATGTTGGCTTCAAAGAACAGGGAATTGGGAAAAGCTATTCCAAAATGTTGGTTGAAATTCATATGCAACTGCCTTTTGCTTTGCATGCAAACAATATCTCGATACATCTCCAGGCTTGCAAACTCACAGAACCATTCTAGGTTTTCATCGTGAGAGAGTAGTGGAATGTTTTAGAATTAGTTAAATATATAACAGGGTTCAACCAAGTCAAAGATATGTTGTGTTTGAACGGTCTTTGAAATCCCTCGTCGTCCAGAGAGAGATTTAGTTAAACATATAGCAAATAAAACACTCATATTAGTCAAATTGTGTTTGCCTTTAGGTATATCCTTATCTTTATGTATTCACAGTCCATGACACATGGCTAGATAGATATAGGTAGTATTTTTCTTTTGAGTAGACTGGAGCCAGAAACTTTGGTTTCATAAGAGCACAAAAAGGATATGTCTGGTGTCAACTAGTTCATGTAAGCCAATGGTCTTTGGGCCAAATGGAACCTCCTTTACTCATAAACAAGTGATCGAGGGTAAAGCGACATTTTGATATTGTTCACAGTGTGTTCATGACATTATCTTGCGGAGGAAAATAAACTGTATGACCTTTTACTGTTATTTAGTTGTTTGGACACTTTTTTAGAGTAATCTGCCTTTTCACATCGGTACTCCAAGGTTTTAAGAGTTTTTTTCCTTTTTCGTCTTCCTGTCTTAATTGTGTGGAATACAAAATCTGGATACACAGGAAGCAGATCTGCCGGGGTCTTTTCTTAGAGGTCTTTCAACCGCACAAATTTCTGGGAGGGCTCAGATTGTTTATGATACTTACTCCGAACCCAATAATTCATTAAAATTGTCTGCAACTTCTTGTGGAGATCTGATCTTCTACTTGGATGGAGCTCACAGTCCCGAAAGCATGGAAGTTTGTGCCAAGTGGTTCTCTAGTGCTGTGAAAGGAAACAAGAAATCATCTTCTTCATTTAAGGTTGAATATTTGGAGGAGGTCTGGGGGAATGGTCATATTCAGCATGAACTTGGGAGCATGGAGGAGTCTGAAAAACAATTAAAGCAGGTAAAAATCCATGATATCAACGGATGACCAGGTTAGGGTGACCAGGTTGCATATATTTATCAACAGATACTTTTGTCCATTTCTAAATAGATTATGATGGACGTTAATTGATGCAGTGATTATAACTTATTGTAGATTCTGTTGTTCAATTGCATGGATGTGAGAGACCCTCAGATTCTGCTTCCACGGCTTGTGAGCACATGTGCTTCCTCAGGTATTGCTGAGTACAGCCTGACAGACTTCTAAGCAGAGTTGGCTACATGAGTTTTGTTCTATTAGTTTGCTCCATATATAGATATACTTGCTTATGCAAAGCTTGTTCTCATCTACCTTAATTAGTATTCTTAGTAATCCTTAGATCATATTCTTACCTCAATTATGGCTATGCCTTGAAAAAAAAAAAAAAAGTAAATTTTAAATCACATCACTTCATCCTAGTGCTACTGGCATTTATTTGATTCCATTTGGAAAAATCATGTGAATCAACAATCGTCTTTATAATGACTAGAACTCTATTTGGTTCTTTGAAAGCAAAACTAAGTGATATAAAATAAATAAAGTTGTGGCATAAAACAGTAAAAGAATCAAGTCTGTTAATTCACATGCACCATTCTGCACTATGGAAAAGAACTTTCTGTTGTTTTCGTGGCTTGGACTCCCTTTTTTCCCTTTCTCTGCAAGTAATTCATGCACTTTGTGGCACTTGAACCCAAGATCTCACCCACTCAAAGACCATTGGCACATGGACTCAAGATAAATGAGGTGGTCTGTTGACTCTCAGATTTCCTGCCAATAAATGGCTGCATGAAAACATAAGTCTTATTTTTCTTTCCAAAAATGATTCTGCATGGTCATGAGACTTACAAGCATGTATTGAGGATTATATGTGATCCTGTGCAGGAACTTACTTTGCAAAAGCGCTTTTTGTCCCAAGTATGTCAGCATATAACAAGGTCACTTCTGGTGCCTCAATCATTCCTTCAGATGTCTGTGGCAGGGATTTATCTTGGCAATTCTACCTCCAGAGACTTTGGGAGAAGATTATTCATGGGAAAGGTATGCCTCATCTTTTTTGCTTACTCTTAAGCTTTGCTGTTTGTTTAACAGGTCGACAGTTTCACTTCATTTTTCTCCATCAGGTATCGTTGGAAATTACCTTGTGTAATCTTTCTTTATTTGTGTTGGAATACATATTGTAATTAAATGTATAGTGAGGGTATAATGGTCACTATTTGTATATGTATAGTTGAATATTCATTAATAAAACACAACACAGTTTTCTCTCTCTCTCTCTTGTTTATCGACTACATGGTATCAGAGAGGTGAGTGGTCGGTTGTGGTTGTACGACGGGTTAGTGGTGTTTTTCTGGCGGGTGCTGGTGGTTGTCGTTGGTTGTTGGTGGTGCTGTGAAATTTTTGGCTGAAGTTTCGGCCGACAGCCCCTTCCGAAGTGCTTTTCCGGTGACATAAGGGGTTATCTCCGGTAATGGACACCGGAATCGAGGTTGCCGGCGTCCTCTGTCCACTCCGGTGAATTTTCGTCTCCATCGGCTGTCGGAAGGACTGTGTATCGCTGGCCGGAGGAAGAGTCCAAGTATGTTTGGCTGCAAGTTTTTGGCTATTCCTGGTGTGTTTTGCTATCCTATCCGTGGTTGTGTATGCCCCCAATCTGGAATAAGAACCTATTCCTATTTGGAATAGCACTTGTTTGGCATCAGGGTTAGGAATAACTTATTCGCGTTTTTTGATTTATTCTTGAATCCGATATGCCCGAATCCGGTACCGGCCGAAACAGGGCTGAAACAGGCCGGTTCAGACCCGATACAGGCCGGTTCCGGCGAAACAGAATCAGTTCAAACCGATACAAGGCTGATACAGGCCGATACAGGCCGGTTCAGACCGAAACATGCCGGTTCAGACCCGATATAGGCCGGTTCAAGTCCTAATTCTATTTTTTCAGACTGTTTTTGACCCGTACAGATCCGAGATTTGGGTTGTTAAGCTGGTTTATATTTTTCCAGCGTGTATTTGTTCGTTTTTGATCCATATTCTCGTATTTTTCTCCATGGAAGTTAAGTTTGAGTCATTATCTATTGCACCAAACTTTAACATGCCTATGACTACGGTGAAATTGAATGGAAAGAACTACATACTAGGGTCAAAATCTGTTGAAATGTTCTTAAAAGGTAAGGGTCTTCGTCGTACCCACTTAGTTGATTCAATGCCTGAGTCAACTAGTTCTACCTTTGCTCAATGGGAGCAAGAAGATGCTCAAATCTGCTCCTTGATGTTGACTAGTATTGAGCCTAATATTTGTGCTAGTTTAGTACACTTTGACACTGCTCAAGAGATATGGAGGCATCTCAAACAAATGTACTCGGGTGTTGGAAACACAACTCGTATTTATGAGTTGTGTCAACAATTTTTTGGATTGGAACAGGGTGCTTTGGGTCTAGAAGAGTATTACTCTAAAGTGATGGGTATATGTGAAGAACTCAAAATTTATCAACCTATCACTTCTGATGTTTCAATTATGCTAAAACAACGTGAAGAGTTCAACGTTGTTTGGTTTCTAGTTGGCTTAAAACTTGAGTATGAGTCGGTTCGCTCTCAAATTCTGGCAAGCCCACAGCTCCCATCATTTCCTGATGTGTTCTCCCGACTCCAGCGAGCCACATTATCTGGACCTGGATCTCAGTTATCTTCTGACCAGAGTAATGAGAGATCCGCTTTAGTTGCCTCTTATGTTGCTCCTAGTGGGCATGGAGGCCGGGGTGGTAGAGGTGCACGTGGGGGATGTGATGCCAGAGGTAACCGTACTCGAGGTTGTGGATCTCGTAAGTGCACCCATTGTGGTCGCACTAACCACTCGGTGGACTATTGTTGGGATCTACATGGGAGACCATCTGGGTCCGCTACTCAGGCCATTTGCCAAGACTCTACATCACAGGCAACGAGTTCCAACTTGCCTCCAGAGATGATCAGTATATCGAAGGATGAGTATGATCAGTTTTTAGTTACACGAGCGGCTTCATCTTCCAGAGCTACTCTTACCCAACCAGGTACAACATTTACATGTCTTGTCTCGTCTACCCAAAATCCATGGATCATCGATTCAGGAGCTAATGAACATCTAACTGGTTTGTCTCATTCCTTACTTGAGTTAGGTACTATGTAATTTCCCAAGAGTGTTACTCTTGCTAATGGTTCTCTTGCTAAAGTTACAGGCATTGGATCCACCAAGTTCACTGAGTCTATATCCCTGTCATCCGTTCTATATGTTCCTAGTTTTCCCTTTAGCTTGCTGTCCATTAGTAAAATCACTCAAAACCTTCAATGTTCTGTGACATTTTTTTCCTTCTGTATGTATCTTTCAGGATCTCAAGACGGGGAAGAAGATTGGTACGGGGCATGAAACTGGTGGTCTTTATTACCTCGACGTCGAGCAGTCACCCACTCGAGCCCTCACTTCCTCCTCCGCTTTTGAATGGCATTGCCGTCTTGGACACCCATCCCTTTCTCTTTTGAAACGTCAAGTTAGGGATCTTGGGAATGTGTCTCCCTTTCCTTGTGAAGCATGTCAACTTAGTAAGCACTACCGTGTGTCTTTTGTACCTCGAGTTGATAATTGAGCATATTCTTCTTTTGCATTGGTTCATTCTGATATATGGGGACCATTCAACATTGTATCAAACAAGTTTCAATATTTTGTTATATTTGTTGATGACTATTCTCGTATGACATGGTTATTTCTGATGAAAGTAAGATCTGAACTCCTTTCCATATTCAAAGTCTTTTGAAAAGAAATTAAAACTCAATTTGGACAAAAAGTTCAAGTTTTGCGTTCTGACAATGCTAAAGAATATCAATCTAATGCCTTTGCTGCTTACTTAAGCAATAAGGGAATTGTTCATCAAACTTTATGTTCTTACACATCCCAACAAAATGGGGTAGTTGAACATAAAAATCGTTATTTGTTAGATATCACTCAAGCTCTTTTACTGCACATGCATGTTCCTAAACGTTTTTGGAGTGATGGTATTCTTACTGCATGTCACCTTATCAATCGTATGCCTTCATCTGTCTTCGATGGCTCCTCTCCCTTCTCCATTTTGTTTCCCTCATTGCCAACCTTTGCTCTTCCACCCAAAATCTTTGGGTGTGTTTGCTATGTTCATAATCTTGGCCCAGACTTTGATAAACTTGATTCACGTGCTGCCAAGTGTTTCTTTGTTGGTTATTCCCGAACACAAAAAGGATATCGCTGCTATAGTTCTGCTCTTCGACGCTACTTCACAAGTGCTGATGTCACATTTTTTGAGTCCATACCCTATTTCTCAGACACGTCTTCGGTTGTTGAGTATGATCCTCTACCATTACCTACTCTAACCCTTTCTCCTCCACAGTCACCCACTATTACCCAACCTCCTTCAGTGCCTTCTCTTGTCCTTCTACAGGTGTACTTGCGTCGCTCACGGACCCCAGCTCCCCTGCCTCCACCAACTTTGTTTCCGTCTTCAGACCCTGAGTTACTCAGTGCTTCAGAATCTCCACCTATTGCTCTCCGAAAATGTACTCGTTCTTGTGTTACTCAACATCCGATTAGCCAATATGTCTCCTGTCATGCATTGTCTCCATCTTTTTCATCTTTTACTTCTCAATTGTCAAAAGTTTTTGTTCCTAAGACAGTTCAGGATGCTTTATCTGATCGGGAATAGAGGACAGCCATGGAAAATGAAATGGATGCTCTTCACCATAATGGGACATGGGATCTTGTTTCTTTGCCGCCGGGAAAACAATTTGTTGGCTGTAGATGGGTATACACAGTCAAATTCCATCCTACTGGCGCTGTGGAACTTCTGAAAGCTCGCTTGGTAGCTAAGGGTTACACTCAAATTTATGGCATTGATTACAATGAGACTTTTTCTCCCGTTGCCAAAATTTCATCTTTTCGGGTATTGATCTCTCCTGCTGCTAATTTGGATTGGCCTTTATTTCAGTTGGATGTTAAAAATGCATTCCTACATGGTGACTTAAATGAGGAAGTGTATATGGAGCAACCACCTGGTTTTGTTGCTCAGGGGGAGTGTCGAGGTACAATTTGCAAGTTAAACAAGGCATTATATGGTTTGAAACAATCTCCTCGAGCATGGTTTGGGAGGTTCTCTGATAGTGTAATGGCATTTGGTCTTCATAGATGCCAAACAGACCACTCGGTATCTCATCTGCATAGTGATGCAGGTCATATCTTATTGATTGTATATGTAGATGATATTGTAATTACTGGGAGTGATTCAGCTGGAATCGCCAAGCTGAAACAATTTTTACATGATCAGTTTCTACAAAAGACTTGGGTAAACTTAGATACTTTCTTGGAATCGAAGTTAGTAGATCTAAAAAGGGTATCAATCTATCTCAGAGAAAATATGTGCTTGATCTTTTGGAAGAAACTGGCATGTTGGGTGCACGGCCCATTGACACTCCTATGGATCCAAATCGTAAACTCTTGAAAGAGGAAGGTGAGTTGTTTGGAGATCCAGGTCGGTATTAAAGACTTGTTGGAAACCCCAAGGGGTTGGCCTAAGTGGTGAAGGCCTTGGTCTTGGGGTCTCATTCCCTTCAAAGTCCAAGGTTCAACACCTCATGGGTGCAAACAATCCTTTGGGGCTACACCCCCTGGTGAAAAGCCAGCGATTTAACCAGTTCCGTGTAGGGAAACTTCCGAGGGTGCGATGCACGGGACTAGAGTTTATTCTGCAGGGGTCCAAAGGGCCCTGCCTTGGAGAGGTTCCCTGACATAAAAAATAAATAAATAAATAAATAAAATAAAGACTTGTTGGAAAATTAAATTATCTGACTATCACTAGACCTGATATTTCTTATGCAGTAAGTGTACTGAGCCAATTTCTACAAACGCCTAGGGTCTCACATTGGGATGCTGTAATCCATATTCTTCGGTATCTTAAGCGAGCTCTTGGCCTTGGGTTGTTGTATAGACCAAATGGGCATCTTAGAATTGAAGTTTTTTCAGATGCTGATTGGGCAGGATCTCCTTTAGATAGAAGATCGACTACTGGATATTGTACCTTTGTAGGAGGTAATTTGGTTACATGGAAGAGTAAGAAGCAAACAATAGTAGCTCGATCTAGTGCAGAGGCCGAATACAGAGCAATGGCTCACACTGCTAGTGAGCTGACATGGTTGCAACACTTTCTTCATGAGATTGGGTTTCCAGCTCCTGTCCCCCTTCAGTTATTTTGTGATAATCAAGCTGCAGTACATATTGCGTCTAATCCTGTATTCCATGAGAGGACTAAACACATTGAGATTGATTGTCACTTTATTCGAGATAAAATATTCAGTGGTGACATCTCTACACCCTTTTTGAAGTCTGCTGATCAACTTGCAGATGTGTTTACCAAACCACTTTGTCATAGTCGGCTAAAGTTTATTTGTTCCAAGTTAGGTTTATATGATATATATGCCCCAGCTTGAGGGGGAGTGTTGGAATACATATTGTAATTAAATGTATAATGTGAGGGTATAATGGTCACTACTTGTATATGTATAGTTGAATATTCATTAATAAAACACAACACAGTTTTCTCTCTCTCTCTTGTTTATCAACTACAATTTGTAGCCATATAAATTCAACAAGAGATAGTGATGGCTATCAATAAAATTGGGGGTACCGTCCCTCTTTCTAAAAAAAAAAATCAACAAGAGACATGAAAGGGTTAAATTAATTATGTCTCTTTGAACAGCGCTCACTTGCTCCATTAAAGAGGTGCTTGGCATATTTTGATGCTAAACCATAATGTTTAGCCAGCACCTTTGTAAATATTATTTTAAATCATCAGCTGTAAATATATTGTTTGTTGGGTTTGAGTTACACATGCACTTGAAAGGATTGATCTGACTGGCATGCTGTTGTTCTGTTTATATGCAGAAGTAGGTACTTTTCATGACAAGGGTGCAAGGATGGACAATGCAATAATTTTACCACCTCATGAATTTCTTTATGAGGATGCTTCTCATTGTAGTCCCGAGGATAATTATTTTGCTTGCAGTGCAGTAATGCCTTCATTGCCATTGACAATAAAATGGCTGCGGGATTGTGTCAAAGAAAACCCGTCCATAAAAGTTCAGGTAAGATTAATGGCAACCTGATCTTATTTTAACTTTGATGTTGGAATGACCTTGAAAGCATAGGGTATCGTGGAGATATGGGTTAGGAAATTAGTCCTGAAAGTTCCCTCGACTCTTCTTTGATTGGAATAAAATTTAGGAAATTGCACAAATTGAAGCGTCTTTCCATTTTTCATAAACAAGAATGTCAATGATATGCCACTTTAGGATAATAGTACAAAGCCCGCATGCGTCTTGACAGACACTCTTGCTAACCAGGTGATCAATATGCTTATTGTTGATTTACAGGTTCTTGTCACTGGATCACTG
Source organism: Carya illinoinensis (assembly GCF_018687715.1). Lineage (NCBI taxonomy): Eukaryota > Viridiplantae > Streptophyta > Magnoliopsida > Fagales > Juglandaceae > Carya > Carya illinoinensis. The sequence continues at coordinate 4,397,750 of NC_056760.1, read as the reverse complement.
CACCTGGTTGGGGATGTTCTAAAGCTATTGAAGAGGTGATATGCATTAAGACAATTGCCGAAAATAGGGGTTATCCAAAACATTCTTTTCACTCATTTGCATCACATTGATTGATTCTATACCACATTGTTGAAGCAGCTAAGCTTCTAAATGTCATCATAATCTGCCAAACTGATAATGCTTCTTTGGCAAGTGACATTCCACTGATTTATTTTCTGTAAAATAATTGAGGTTCATACCATTCATTAAAAGAATATATGTATTTGGTGTTAAACAATGCATTTATGGATAAATGTTACTATTTTATGCAGTGGCTTTCACTTATAGTTTGGGCTGGAAGCATTGCGATTTGCCGTATTGAGACAAAAAAATGAAAATGTGCTCTGCATATTCCTTATCTATTATAGAATCATCCTTTTTGTTCATCGTGATCCAGTTTAGTGGAAAACTTCCTTTTGCCAATAGAAACAGACCACTAAATACTTGAGTCTTTTCCTCGTATCTCTCCTTTATATCTGAAATTACTCTTATTTTTATGCCCATTTTGGGCATCAACATAACAACATAGAGCACATCACCTGTGAACAATAATAGAAAATGAAACAGATCATTTTTGCTTGTAATCTACCTACATTTCGTGTATCTTAAGACTAAGGCCAAGGCACTGATAGTGATTCCTTTGGAATTAACTCAAGGGCTTTAGAAAAACAGAAAAGAAAAGGAGAGAGGTCCCATTTGGCTTAAAAATAACATGCATGCAGGTGTTAGATCATAATTTAACATGTATAGCTTTAAATGTGGATCAGATCTGACGGTAAAACCAAGTTTTTCTTTTCTTAATAATTGTTGCCATTTTAACAAAGAGAAATGATATTTGCGGTTGTGAGTGTACAAGTAATAATTTTTAAAAAATAATAATAAATATGGAGCTTAGAAAAAAAAAATTAATAGTGAATTTTACTTAAGCGACTAAACGTTGTTTACACAATTTACGATTATACGTAACATTAGTCAATACATAGCATTACAAATGCAAAGTACAGATGAAGACAATACGTGTTCTACCTCCATGTTGTCTGGCTCTTGCAAGTTGCAAGCCATGTTGCGTTCCTGCCCCTTTCGAGCAAAAGGTTAATTCGAATTAATATTAGATTCTTAATTTGTTTTATCTTCTATTGCAGCTTGTAAAATGTGGTGGGGAGTTCTATCAATATTCAATATATATATATGATTATTATTAGTATGGTGGGTCATCGTCATCCTCATTTGGTGCTAACGTGTTAACAGATCGAGTAGACATTAGTTCAGCATTGAAAAGGCTCCAAACCTCACTGAATAAGCCAAAACACCACAGCCTAAGCACCACCTACCCATAAAACAAAAGAAAAAAAGGAACCCTTAACCTAAAGCTCTCTGCCATAATGAAATGCTGTTTCTTCTTGGAAAAGTGAGGAGTTAATGGAGCGTGTTTGTTTGTCATGCATGTATGGCATAAGTTTCATCGATGGGATAGATGCTTGCTATGACTACTTGCCTATCTATCATCTATTCCCTTGACGATAAGAGACACGATTTAAATGGATATTAACGTCGTAATTAAAGTTTGGAGCCTTTCAATTCATGTCTTTTTTTCTTGGCGTCTCGAGTCTACAAATGAGGCTTAATTTATGGGTTTTTCTTATGGAGTTCATATCTACCATTAGAGTAGTGCTACTGTGCTACCCTGCTGCATGAGTAGCTCTCCTCACTGTTACTGCTAGCTCATTTTGAGGCTTTTTTTTTTTTTTTTTTTAATTTTGTTTTCACATTTTTTAATATATTTAAATATTTTTAAAAAATAAAAAGAATACACCAATACATTTTTAATCACTTCTTTAATCTTTAAGAATTTTTTTTTTTTTTTTTTTTTTAACAGAGCGGTCACATGGAGTGGTCAAAGTTAGTGGGCATACTAGCTTTTTTCCTACCATTAATATCTCTTTATTTTTAAGCTATTAATTTAATGCTCATAATATCATTTAGGTATTTTTTATCAATTTGATTTTTTTTATTTGAATAATTTTATATGTATGTACCATTTTATGCACAATATTATACATATTAAATATCTTTTTCATTTTATCAGTTTTTTTAATTCAAATTTTAAAATTTTGTCCAGTTTGTGATAAAACCAAACTGATATAACATAAATAAAAATATTTCACACTTTTGCTCAAAAAGATATTTGAGATTTTTTCAGCCAATAGTGAAAATGATCCCAAATAATTTGAACTAAAATAATTAATTATTTTTAGATTGAAAAAAAAAAAAAAGGCCGTAGCAGACAATAACAATGGTTCCTATGATGGGTTCATTTTCCTTCAGGTTTCAAATTTTCCGTCGGCTTCCATCTCTCCCCCTCACTCGCTAACATAGACGATATACCTGCATGCATATATAAATAAATATATATTTATATCGCGATATATGCACCGAACTTTCTCTCCTTGCAGCCTCTCATGGCGGGTCTCCACTCTGCCCTTAGACCCACCACCTCCTCTTCATCTTCTTCTTCATTTTCGTCGTCTTCCTCGCAGTCCTTCAGTTCTCGGCTCCTCTTGCTCCTCACACTCCTCTCGTTGACTCTTGCTTCCTTTGCCTTTATTCTTCAATGGCGGGGCGGACTCAACGACCCGATTACCCGCTGGTCCCCAGACCATAACGAGTTCCCGGGCATGGGTGTTTCCGGCTCCGGAACCTCCCATTCTTCTCGCTCTTCGGGCTCCGATTGCGTGGATCTTCTGGGTCAGAGCCGCTCACCGGTCTTCCCGTATTTCAAGGACTGGAAGTTCGGGCACGGGTCGGATCTGAAGCCTAAGGTAATTGTCTGAATTGGCCTTATAAGTGTTCTGGTTTTGCTTAAATTTGGTTTATGGGTTTTGCTTGTATTGACTTTTGGGTTTCTGGGGGTTTGAGTTTTGGTGGGTGTGTTTGGTTTTTTGGATCTGGCATCTGGGTTGTGCTGATATTGGTTTGGCACGAGTGGTAAGATGTGATTTTAATTACTATTAGAATAGATATAAGACAGGACTCATGTGAGCCATTGCCAATTGGTAATCAAAGTGAGTTTTGTTACCAGTAGTGTATTGTTAAATTTTGTCATGCGGTAGATTATAATTTCGTTGGACTCAAAATATTAGCAATTTAGGTTTATTTATTAGATAATTTCGATTCAAAACTCTCATCCATAATTTGTATTTTTTATTTATTCTAAATTTCGTTTGATGCATCTGAAATGACAAGTAGAAGCTGCATGGTGGGAAAAAATATTAATATAATTTGAAATTGATGATGAATCTATTTGAAGAATCTAACTTTTTAATTCCGGATGATATCTAGGCACGCTTGTTCAGTGTTTTCATAAGGCTTCCTCCAAAATCTCTAGTTTTTGTCCAATATACGGATTGAGGAAATTAGAAATATTTGAGACCAGGGCAATATGCATGTTAACTTTCAATTTGCGAAAGCAATATGCTTGTGCCTATTGCTGAAAAATCTTGGATATTCTCCTTCATTTTGATAATTGATATATACAACTTCACTAATAGTCACTTTCTTAACCATTAAGTAAAAATAAATAAATAAAATTAAAATACTTGAGTGTGTGAGTGCAGAGGAGTAGAGGAGTGATGCGACTGAAAAGAAAGAAACTTTAAAAAATAAAGAGAGTAGTGAATGGGTGGTAGGAGGTAGTAAGCCTATCATTATCCTATCACATATTTATTCCTATAAAATATATCATTTTTTTTTTATAATTTTGTTTGTTTTTGGTATTTCCTTTGGTGATATTTTGTTCCTTCCATGACATTCAAGGTATCTCTATTCGGCATTTGTTAGTCATTTGTATAAATGAGATAAATTTCCTTTGATGCATTAATGAATGTCTCATGTTGTGAATTGATGCCAAAGTTGTCGTATATTTGATTACTTTGTTGATGAATCATGGATCAATTTATGGCCTCTCTCTCTCTCTCTCTTGGCAATTTTGCTGTATGCCAGATATGTATTACGACAAGCACTTCTGCTGGTCTAGAGCAGATTTTACCTTGGATCTTTTATCATAAGGTGATTGGAGTTTCAACATTTTTCCTTTTTGTGGAAGGGAAGGCTGCCTCCGCAAATGTATCTAAAGTCTTGGAAACAATTCCAGTGAGTCTAAGTCCTCTGCTTCGTGTATTACATTGACCGATCAATACCTCCTTGTATTTAATGTCTGCAAATTCTCTCTTAAATTCCCTTTTTGAATTTCTCGATTTCTTTTATTATGGGTTAAAGATTTTTTGTTTTTATTTTTCAGGGAGTTAAAGTTATATTCAGAACAAGAGAATTAGAGGAGCAGCAAGCTAAAAGGTTTTATTTAGATTTCTTTTTTAGAACACTTTATCATGGGATGACAGGATCTGTTCTTTCAGTTTTAGTTTTTAGGACTTTATTAATGTTTGCTCTTTGTTCCAATAAAAAGTTACTTTACTTATATAAAAAGTGTAGGTTTATCTATTGAACTACTCCCTCGTACTTAGATTGCGCCTTTTTTGGCTCACCAATAAAATTATCTCACTTGAAATATTTATTCTTTCAGAGGTGGTCTGTGATATTGTCAGCCAATATTTATTAGTGGAGGAGACTGTTTGTTTTTTACTTTGTGCAATTTCACTAATACGAGTCTAATTATTTATGCTTCAATTTCCGTTATTGCAACTATGTGATTAGCCGGATCTGGAATGAGACTTGGTTGGCAAGCTTCTTCTACAAACCATGTAATTATGAGTTGTTTGTGAAGCAATCTCTAAATATGGAAATGGCAATTGTCATGGCAAGGGTAAGGTTACTGAATTTTTATCTGTTGTATGACATGCTTATTATATTTTCATAATGTAATAAGAGGCTGTTGCTGTTTTTTGAAAATTTTAGGATGCTGGGATGGATTGGATCATCCATCTTGACACTGATGAACTAATACATCCAGCAGGCACGCGGGAGTATTCTTTGAGACAATTGCTGTCTGACGTTCCCGGAAATGTTGATATGGTTATTTTTCCAAACTATGTGAGTGAAGCAGCTTTATCTAAACTTTTCTTCAAACTAGTTAATAGCAGCACTTAAAATTTTGTTGGCATATTGTGTGTTTCAGGAGAGCAGTGTTGAGCGAGATGATATCAAGGAACCTTTCAGTGAGGTATAATCTTTTTGACCTTCCCCATGGTCTTGACCACGATTAAAAAATTGGATGACTGATGGTATAGAGATTGGCAACACTAGTTTTAGTTGAAGTTGGAATGATCAAAAGATTTATCTGTATTATGGGTTCTCCACCTAGACATTTTCAATCTTTGTCAAATCAATGAATTGGTTAGGAAGTTCAAAAGTCTTTGTCTTGCTTCCAATAAAAATTTTCAAAGTTGCTTCAAGGAAAAACAATTTTTGACAATTTGAATTATGCTGGGACAATTCAAAGTGTTAAAACCCATTATTTTGATATGCAACTTCTGTTATTACACAGACACATTTGTTGCCTGATATCACTTATCTTATTTTGGCATAGGTCTCGATGTTCAAGAAGAACTATGACCATCTTCCAAAAGATGTGTATTTTGGCCACTACAAAGAAGCAACCCGTGGCAATCCAAACTACTTTTTGACCTATGGAAATGGAAAAGCAGCTGCTCGAATTCAAGATCATCTTCGTCCTAATGGAGCACACAGATGGCACAACTATATGAAGACCCCAAAGTATGTTGATTCTATGTTACATTTCAGCTGGTTTATTACCATGCATGTCTTGATCAAAGTTTTCAAATGTCTCTGTTTATACAAATGATATGTTAGCTTTGATTCATTATCTCCAAATTTATGGTTAAATGAAATTTGTTTTGTCTACACTCATCTTTCCCATGCGCTCTTTTTTATAGTGAGATCAAATTAGACGAGGCTGCTGTTCTGCATTACACGTACCCTAAATTTTCTGATTTAACTTCAAGACGTGATCGGTGTGGCTGCAAGCCTACAAAGGAAGATGTTAAAAGATGCTTCATGCTGGAGTTTGATAGAGCTGTGAGTTCTGATGCCTTTGCTATTCTTTTCTCGTGGTTAAACCTGATGCAACCATGTCTTATAGATTGCTTGTAGTTTGGAGAGAGCATAGTTATCATTTTCATTAGATTCGACATGTGGTGCCTGAATTTTCCTTGAGTTGAAGTTTGTACTACCCCAAGGTTTTTAAGCTTTTTTGGGTGGTGGTGGTTTTTTTTTTTTTTTGGGGGGGGGTTGAGTGTGTGCCAGCGCATCTTAAGGTATGTTTGGTTTAGCGACAACACATGGTGTTGATTGGAATTAGATGAACATTCCTAAAATACCCGTCCTAATTTTTTTCTTAAAAACGAGCATACAATCTATTTTTTAAACCCTATAAAAGACCAAATGGTGGCTGGCCAGCCACCACAACCATGCGGCTGGTCAAATGATTGTTGGGGTGGTTTGCTGTGGCCTGGGCCAATTGGCCACCCATACAAATTTATAAAAATTTTGGTATATTTTTAGCACAAATCCTGCATATGTGTGATTATACATCTTGCTTACAGTTATGTCCTATTATATGGGCGTGCAGGCATTCATAATTGCTTCAACGGCAACAGAGGAGGAAATGCTTCGCTGGTATGAGGATTATGTACAAAATCTCGCATCCTTCGTTTCAATACATAAAGTTCATAGAAAATTAAATTTTATGGTCTGTCCTTTGCAAGTTGTATTCAACGGTACATTTGGACATCACTGAGTTTTAATGATTTTCTTGTGGTCTTTTGACATTAACAGTGGTGCTGATTGTTGTGAACTAAGGCTGGGAATGATAACCCATTTGTAGGATTGTGATAAGACCCACTTTTTTCTCAAGTTCTCTCCAAGATGGCCTATTACAGCCACCTTTTATTGAAAGTTAGGACAGTGTATTATGAATGAGATAACCGTTCTTAGCTTTGGTTTCTATAAATGTGTGTTTTTGCTTACTCTTCTTTGCTGTTAAAGGTACCGTGAACGCATCGTGTGGGCTGACAAAGAACTAAACTTGAAACTTTTGAGGAAGGGCATATTGACTCGTGTTTATGCTCCAATGGTGAGTTCAATATCCATAAAGTCTACCTTCATTTTGATTGTACTCAAACTTCCCAGTAACTTATTTGCTTTGCACCTTACTTGGTTGTTAGATATTCTCAGACTCTTTTCAAGTCTTCTGTACAGGTCATTATTCAAGGTCTGAGGGAATCTGGAACTTTTCACTCTGTTGTCATTTCAGCAATGCAGACAAGTGTGTCGAAAGAACATTTCTTAAAATCCATTGAGAGTAGTAACTCTTCTAGGGCAATCACATCTGGAGTGATCACTTCAAGAAAGATGGGTAACAGCGGAGAATCTCAAGCGACTGTAAGAAAATTCTTGGAAATCGAAGAAGCTGCTTCTCACCCCTCAGCTATCCCACCCTTATCTCCGCCCGGGCTGCATGATTTTCACATTGACACATAGTCTTTTCTGCCATTCATGGCCCTTTAACTCCTTGCCAATGTCAGCTACCCCGTTTGGAGATTGGGAGGGCAAAACAGAATAGAGTGAGAGAAGCAGTTTTGGCTTTCCGACGGGCACTTTATTGTTCAGTTTCATGGGGGGTTCTTCCCGATCATTACCCAAGCGCTGGTGTACATTTCAGGTTTAGATGGATAGATTTTAGAGAGTGATAGGTGTAGAGCGGGATTTCGATTAGAGATTCCTGATTTTCTTGTATCTTGTTCATCCATGTAACTATCTGCTGATTGCCCGAGGTTGTAATCGCAATTCCTCCCGCATAATTGATTGTTAATTGATACACATTGAACTGGGCCATTTAAGAATGGAAGTTCTTTCCCCAGTGAGGATAGAGAGATGATTACTCAATAAACATGGCTAATCAAGTGCCATTGATTTCTTTTAGTCGAAGGGATACCACATTTTCACATGAAATGTTTAATGTGCAAATTTAAGTGAATAATTTCCTTCCCGTGCCTGAAAAAATCAAGAGAACGAAAACGTTCTAGAAGCGTATAATTTACATCCTCTCCGATAATTGATCATGGTAGAAACGAGTAATGTTGCCAATCATATATAATTTTGATAAATGATATTTTGTAGTGTAAATTTCGGGTATTCTTTTCTAAGATTTGAATCTAGCAGTACATGAATCTAGCAGTACAGAATTTTCCAATTTATAATCGTGATCGTCAAGAAACGATTCTTCTGGCTACGTGTTACCCCACAAACTTGGCTCCGGTCCACTGTGTAGGCATAAAACCTGCGTTAATTGGCAGCTCTTCTCTTCCTCAACCATGCCACTTAAACCGCACACTCTTCCCCCTCTCCCCCCATCTCTCTCTCATGAGCGATGAAGCAAGCATTGCATCTACAGCTTAAGAGTTTCGTAAACCTTCCAAGGTCTCTCTCTCTCTCTCTCTCTCAACAATATATCAAACGAAATTTAGTTTTTTTTGAAATATTTATTTTCCGAATTCCTTTACTTTATAGTATTTTTACTTTACTCTTTATTTGGTCGCCGAGAAACCAAATATCGAGACATTCTTGTGAAAGGTATATGATTGAGAAGAAAAGGCAAATACCTTTCGGAGTCGAAAACTTCAATTTCTTTTATGTTATGTGATTATTTCTTTTTACCGTTTGACTGACTAAGGGAATTGTAGTTTTGCAGTAGCTCCAAGAAGGAATTTAAGAGTTGGAACATCGATCTCTTTTAGAGTACGCACAATGGGGTCCAAAGACTCCAAACGACTCCTCTCAAATTCATCGCTACCCGTGTCATTGGAGGACAAGAAAGAGAAGAAACTGAAAGGATTAGTGGGTACAAACTCGACTTCTGAGAAGGTTGTTGTAAAAGTTGTTTGATATTGCTTCACCTTTTTTTTAAATGGGCTGATTTTGTTCTCTGTTGTATGCTTTATGGTCATTCGGGTCTGTCGGATTGTAGTTCGTATTGATTTAGATTTAGTTTACACATAGGAAAATGGTGTGAAAAGCTCTTCAGTTGTGTTTGAACGATTTAAGGAAGACCCTGCGAGAATCGAGACAATGACCGTTCAAGAGCTCAGGGCTACATTGAGGTTAGTACCTGCTTATCTGCTTTGTGAGTGAATATGACTCTTTTTAAGTCTCGGCACTTCTTCACCTATTGGAAATGGTCTCTTTTAAGTATGTTTTCACCGTAGAGAATGATACGAGTGCAGCCGTTGATATGTAGGAGATGGTGCCTTTCTTTTCTGTCTTGCGATTTCAAGTGTTTTCTAATCTTTTTAAATCGTCAGGAGCGTTGGGGTCCCTGCTAAAGGCTGTAAACGCGATCTTGTGAATGCTTTGAAGTGTTTTGCGGAAAAGAAGATAGATGGTAATCTTACATGTTCTTCCATAGTATTTTACGCTGCTCCATGTATTGTGGGTGTTAAATAATAAAAACACGGAGCAAAAGAAGAGTTTTTTAATAACTAATAATGTTTTACTAACTACTAATATATTTCAATATTTTCTTTTTATCCCTTTTAGCTCTCTACAACGTATCTGAGTAAGATACTTGTGCTTATTTCCAAAGGTAAGATTCTCATATGTGCAGGTAAAACTTCTCTGACGGTAGAAGAACAAGCATCCTTTTCTGCTGAAAATATATCTGTAAAATGTAAGGATAAGGACTTCTCTAAAGAAGACTGTGTTGAAGATGTCAACACTGATTTGGAAGTTCCTGGGCTTCCGCAACATAAGGGAAGGGTAAAGAAATCTGCAACTGAGGGTAGTATTAACAAATTCAATACGAAAAGGGTCACAAAGAAACAAAATCTGTCTATCAGATGTGATGAAGGTTCAGGTGCTTAGGATTTTGTTCTTACCATAATGCTTTGATATGATTATCTTTTTTTGGAGCAAATCTCCCTCCCCTATAATGTTCTGCTCAAATCGGACGTACAATTGGTTTAACTTAAACGAGTAATTGTCTCTGGTTAATGTTGGTAGGTGGGATGGTCTTGGAGGCAAAGAGAACAGTTTCTTCAAAGATTATTCATGAAGTTGTTAATGCTGACAAAGGAGTTATGCCTGTCATACAAACTGAACCATGGACAGTTCTTGCCCACAAGAAGCCTCAGAAAGGCTGGATTCCTTATAATCCTAAAACCATGAGGCCTCCGCCTCTAACCAGGGACACAAGATATATGAAGCTCATGTCTTGGAATGTCAATGGATTAAGAGCTTTATTGAAATTAGAGGGATTTTCTGCGCTGCAACTTTCCCAAAGGGAAGATTTTGATGTTTTGTGCTTGCAAGAGACCAAGCTACAGGCAAGTATATAAATACATGTTCTGTTTCTTGCGGCTAGGAATTGGTAGAAACTGTGGCTATATCAAGGGATTTATTAATTTGATAAAAACCTAGTTAATCAAGTTTGAACTTTTAGTTCATATGCAATATTGCGTTGTGTTATCATTTTGGAAGAATGACTTAAGTGGTGTAATTGTGAAATTTTTTTTCCTTCAAAACATTATGCCCCTCAAAAGTGCACCATCGCTGACCAAGTATGCATTCAGCTTGGGATTTATTACATCTATCTTTACCATTTTTGTCATCTACGGCCTGGGTTAGTTTTGACTCAAAGTAGGTAGTCGGTTCCTCTATTCAACTTGGCACTAAGTGGGAAAAGAATTATTTCCTTTTAGTTTCACGAATCTATGCTTTTCTTCGCCATTGTGACCACTGTAAATTTTCTTGTTTCCCCATTTCCTTTCTCTGGGTGGTGGTTAAGAATTTGGAAACAGCTTTGAAACGTTCCACGATCACCAAAACAAAGTATATCAAGTATAAACTATTTTGGCAGGTAGGTAGTGCATGTTAAGATTGCTAAGCTAGCATTTAAAGAGGCAGCTGGATAAGCATTCTATCAGTCCTGAATGCTAGAGTTCAAAGTTTTCAAGGCAGCACTTTTTTGTAAAAATTTCTGTGAGAACTGTCACTTGAAAAAAACTATATAAAGTTTTTGTTGTTCATTTTTTCCCCCTATCAGTGGTTCTCTTGTATATGTTGATGTAGTGCACCCTTTGGCACCTCTACTAGTTGCTTTATTGCTTATCAAAAAACGTAATGCATTAAAACCTAGCCCACTGTGAAACATCCTCATACATACAGAGAAGACATACTAGAGTACCTCCCATCTCATTACCTATCGAAATAAAGAAAAATTGTATTTCCCATCTCATTTTGGGGCTGTATATGAAGTCCAAGACATTTTTTCGTCAGGGCAAGTAGAATATTCTTTTGAAATAATATGACCAAGACAAAGTTTAGTTCTTCTTCTTTAGTTTTGAAGTAGGTTTTTTTTTTTTTTTTGTCTTACAATATATTTGTTAGGTGAATGAATTTAGCCAATTATAAGATTTTTTTTTTCTTTGTTTGAAATGCTGTGAGCATCTCTCTACGGTTGATGGTGAGGATATCCAGACAGTGTGTCATGGATAATCTTGTTCTTCATTTCGTTTATATCTGTTCAGGCTTTTGTTCGTTTTATATAATTGCATCTTTAAATTCTCAAAACAGGAGAAGGATGTTGAGAACATCAAACAGTGTCTCATAGATGGCTATGAGAACAGCTTCTGGAGTTGTAGTGTTTCCAAGCTTGGTTATTCTGGAACAGCGATTATCTCAAGGGTATGCTTATTCTTTTTCCAATAGAGGCTGTCAAATTTAGGTCTTTAGAACATTCTGCCTGTCTGGCATATATAGAAGACATTATAGTCGATATATTGTGGTGAGATTTGCCATCATTTTAGTGATGGCTGTTTCTTGCAAAAATTGTTTTTTGATAAGTATGTTCTTGCAAAACTAATCCTGCTGAATATTCCTGTTCTAGTCACCTAATAATTATTTTTTAATATTATACAACATTATTTTGTTACTAACATAGGTTTTAACATTTTTTTACCTTATGCTTTTAATACGCTTATTTCTTTAAAAAATGATTTTATGACAGAAGAAAAAAGAGAAAAAAGTTGATGAATGCAAACTTTTGCTTTTAAGTTATGGTTTTGGGTGGTTTTGTTTCGCTGATGAACATTGGCACTTGTCTGACAGGTAAAGCCACTTTCAGTCAGATATGGCCTAGGCATATCAGATCATGATAGTGAGGGACGGCTTGTGATGGCAGAGTTTGATTCATTTTATCTATTGAGTGGATACGTCCCTAATTCTGGAGATGGCTTGAGAAGACTGGTACTTTACCTCAAGCATCTTCCACTACATTACTAGAGTCTCTTAGTTTCATTTTCTGGACCATTGACTCTGATTTTGATTCTAGTCTTACAGGGTTACACAATGGGATCCGACTCTGAGCAATTATATGAAAGTAAGATTGCTTTTGCTCACCCTTTTCTGTTTCTTTTTTATTTTTGTAATATGTTATACATCGGTTTGCTATATATATTCATCTTCCTTCTCTTTGCTTTTCCTTTTTCCTGTATCAAGCAGAATTCTGTTATTCATGTCGGATGTACCTTAAACCTTGTCCTAAGAATGATCCCAGGAGTAGATTGTTTGGGTCTATCCTGCGAAGAATTGAAATGGATTCGCATATCTTTGATGGCTTAGTGCTTAACGATCATATGGCAACTATGTTTTATGCCTAGTTGAGTTTTAGTTGGATGCTCTTGCCAATACTGTGTAGCTTAGAACAACCTTTGATGCTTTAAAACTCTACAATGCACCAGGTACATGCATGTTTGTTGTCTTGACAAGGTGTATATACTTCTATGTGATTATATGTTTTCCTTTAGAAGTGACTCATTTGTTTATGGTGGTATTCATTATTGATGCAGGAGCTGGAAAAGTCGAAGCCTGTCATTTTGACTGGTGATTTGAATTGTGCTCATGAAGAGATAGACATATATAACCCTGCTGTAAGTGATTCAGATTTTGATGTTGCATATGAGTCCTTATTTATTCCTTACTGCTATTACACTCTTGGAACTACTCGCAATCCAAGAATTAGGTCATTGCATTGGCACTTGTAATCTCTGGTCATGGCCTGGTGGTAAAGGGATGGGTAAGGGGAGCGGATGATGATGGGGGTTAGTTCTTTGGTTTAAATCTCGCCAATTATATAAAAAGGAAATTTTTCTATCAACTGCTTATCTTGTATCATAATATGGAGAATATGCTTTATCTGCCTTTAGCAAAATGATAACCGTGATCAAATCTATCCTTGCCTTACAGCGTTGCCCTTCGAAATTTGAGCTATTTATTTTTAGGATACTGCTAGGGAGACCGACGCCTTGGGCCGATGAAGTGTACCGATGACTTCATTTTGTATTTTTTTTTAATTTCTGTATTTTTAATATTGAAAAAGAAAACACAGAAATTAAAAAATATATATAAAATGAAGTGATTGGACACTTCATCGGAAGCATCGTTTCAAAAAGCATTATCCTTATTTTTATTTGCAAGCTGTTGTTAAATTAGATGCATATGAGTAGTTATATGAAGCTTCCTGAGGAGAAGTGGAGGTGCATATTTGAAGGTAAGGAGGGGTATTTTTGTGAATTGAATCTGATTCTATTTTAACCAGTTACAGTCTTGACCGTAATTAGATTGTAATACTTACTGTGATTGGCTCTCTTTTACAAATGTAGCACACTCAGTCCATTTCAAGTTGCTGAATTATAATTAAGAAATTATTGCATCAAACTGTAGGGAAATAAAAGAAGTGCTGGGTTTACTGATGAAGAAAGGCAATCATTTGGGACAAACTTCTTGTCGAGGGGATTTGTGGACACCTTTAGACGGCAACACCCGGGTGTTGTAGGCTATACTTACTGGGGTTATCGGCATGGTGGGCGCAAAAATAACAGAGGTATTTCAGTCTACCTTCTCAGATCTAATTTCTACTGGATTGAGTTCGAGATGGGCATTTGTAGTGATTGCATGTGTGTTGTAGTTACAAGGATTTTTTTAGTTATCAAAAAAAGAATATTTGAAAGTTGCAGTGATATTACTCCAATCTCATTTGCTTCTGAACAGCCCAGTGAACATGTGGCTCTGTAAAGATTTCTCTATATTTAATCCGTCTCATACTAACTTCACCATCTTCTACTTGATGTTTTTAAATTGGTATTGACATGAGCACCTCGAAAAATGAATTGGCTCTCTGACTGGGGATGTTTTGGATTTTGAAACAGGATGGCGGCTTGACTACTTCCTTGTCTCAGAATCCATTGCTGATAGGGTTTATGACTCTTATATTTTATCTGATGTGGGTGGTAGCGATCATTGTCCTGTTGGCCTTGTACTCAAGCTTTAGTTTTTCCTTTATGGCGCAAAAGCCAATCTTTTGGGGGCCTTAGGATTTCCCTTTTAATGGAAGTTTTGATTAACCTAAATTCATTGTAAGCACACTGTACATCCTCTACTGCCACTCTGCTAAGAGCCTGGCAAAAAAATTCAATGACCTAATCTTTAATTTCGACATTATTAGGAGCTTTTGACTGGAGGTTGAATTATGGAATATCTGGAGACCCTGTCCTGCAACTGTACTAACTTTTTTTCTTCTTCTAATAAGTAAACCCTGACCTGCAACATTAACATCAGAAAAACAAACTCCATACAAAATCCATGTGACAGTATGAAGTTCTTTTCAAAGAGATATATTGCTCTTTGTCATGATTTTTGTTATGTTTAGTCATATTTATTGTTCTTTGTATCGTTCATCCTATTTTCTTGTTTTTTGTATAGAAGAATTGGGCAGAAATTGAAGCATCCTAACTTAATCGATCGAATTTATTGCTTTGACAAACAGTCTTGGGTTTGTAAGTTCAATACATTTTCTTTAGGAAAAATGAGTAAATTTAATATCTATCTGAAAAAAATTCATTTTTTTAATGGACTTTTTTTAGAAATGTTACTGTGCCTCTTAATTATACCACTCACTTTGAAACTTCATGTGGCACCACAATGTGGTCCATGTGGCCTATTTTAAAATTTTAAAACACAGATAATAGGGTAGAGGGAATTTAGGATTTTAATTTCCCTTTTTTAATATTTTCTATGGTTATTTTGTTTTGAATATATATTTTTTTAATAAGTCATGTGACATTGTGATGCCACGTCAAGAGGCAAAGTGAGTAATATAAATTAAGAGGTATGGTAACATTATTATTATTATTATTATTTTAAGGATTGTTTAGAATTTGAACATCTTAAAATTTACATAAATGAGATGAGATAAGATAAAAAAAATTGATAATTAAATAAAATATTATTAAAATATTCTCTTTTAATATTATATTTATTTTTAGATTTGAAAATGTTAAATTATTTATTATATTTTGTGTAGAAATTTAAAAAAATTGTATTGATAAAATGAGATGAGATAGTTTATATAATCAAACAAGACTTACTCTGACAAAATAATGTTTTTTGCTTTTATAAAAACATAATATAAAGATCGAATTAATGATAAGAGAAATATCGTAGGGAGAAAATTGAGCTAACTCTAACGATCACAACAGAAAATGTCATTTTAAATTGTATAAAATTTCATAAATTAGTATATCATTTTACATACGAGTAATGTTGTGTATAAGTTTCAAATATATAAGTCTTGAATAAATTTTTTGTAAAAATATGAATCCCACCAAAAAAAAAAAAAAAAAAACTGAATTTCTTTTATGTTTTTTAACAGTAGTGTACTTTTTTTTTTAGTCAATTTGATTAATATATATAATTATTTCACTTTGTGCATTTGGAGACTATATATATAATTGATTAATATTAAATTCAATTATGAGTTATACCAAGTGGTCCATTTTTTTAAAAAAATTAATTTAAATTTTTATTTTTTATATGAATACTATACATATATATATTTTTTTTATTAAAGGAGTTTAGTTCACTTACGCTGTGAATATCCTTTTATCTATGTAATTTCTTAAATTTTAGATGATGTTTGCTACAGATCAGTCACTATTCATAGCTGATTCGTAGCACACCTTACGTGTAATTTTTTTTTTTAACACAGTCGAGTTTATCCCCTCTCTCTACTCGATTCCCTCTCTCAACTCACCCAATCCTGCCATGAGCCACTGACCACCTCACCTGCTCTCCCTCACACCGACGACCCTCCAGTCACCTTTGATCATCCACGGTAGTCCCCATGCACTGCCCCCTCTCCTCTCCCGAAATGAGTCTTACATGATTTAGCCACCATGCCGCCGCCGTACGCTAGCCTAGCCACCACCACCGCCGAGCCTCAGGACCTCCCAGCAACCCCCCACCGTCGAACCCAAGTCACGACAACCCTCTCCTCCCTCTCCATCGCATCTCACAATTTGAAATGGGTCTCCCCCTTTTTTGCCACTATGCCGCCGTCATACGCCAGCCCAGTCACCACCACCGAGCTCCACGACCTCCCAACAACCCCCATCGTCCGAACCTAAGTCACGGCAACCCCCTCCTCCCTCTCCATCGCAGCACACATAGGCCCGATAGTTTGCCATTTTTGGGAGTGGAGAGCTTTAGGGTGTCGGAGCCTTAAGGAGAAATCGGACAATTTGTTTAGGGAGAAATTAGTCAATCTTCTTAGTCACGTAAGATGTGTTTTGGTTGATACCAAAGAGTGACTGATGCCAATTCTTTTTCATTCTAGATATATAACAACGGGGTTTTCAGGGCGGGTCCCAACGATGATGTGGAGGGAACTTGGATGTGGCAAGATTTGATTAGCCTTGTCGACGTAGAAGAAAATTTCCTATTTTAATTTCTGACCGTGTCAAAAACGGAGCTCGTGAATGTAAAGAACAGCAGAGAGATATACCGGCATAAAGAAAGAACATTTCATACACGAAGGATACAGAGTCAGATAGAGAGTGAGTCCGCCATGGCAGCTCGAAAGAGAGCTTCAGCAGACGCTTCCACAGAAGCCAAAGTCCAAGAAAAACCTAAATCCAAAGACTCCGTTCCGGCCGAGCCTCCAACTGCTCCCCTAAATGTAAAGTCGGGCTTCATTCTGAAGCTCTCGATCTTGCTATTGGGTCCGTACTGTTACCTCATATTCCACCACTATAATATCGACTGGGACCTCAAAAAGTCGATCCTCATAAATGCGGTGGTCAGCCTGGCGGGGTTCTTCGTCACTCTTAAGATGATCCCCGTGGCCTCCAAATACGTCCTTAGGCGCAATCTCTTTGGCTACGATATCAACAAAAGGGGTACCCATGGAGGCACACTCAGAGTGTGAGTGTTCTTCGCTTTTGGTTCTTGTTGTTTTCGTTCGGTTTTTTAACTGGATATAGGATCCGTCCGGGTGTTAGATTTTACTTGCAAGTTCAGTTTTTCAGCTGGGTGCGTGGTAGATTTGGTTTTTGATTGAAACTTTCTACTGGGTTGGTGTTAGATTTGCTTTCTGGTCGAATTTAGGAGGTGGATTTCTGTTGGATTCTTAATTTTCACTGCAATTTTTCAAATGTAGCGTCAATATATTTTTTTTGATAAGTAAGAATAAATTTTATTGATATAAAGATAGGCCAAATGTAGCGTCAATATTAAGGATTTCTACTGGTTTTGGTATCACTTTTCTTATCACTATTTGTATAAAGTGAGGTTGAATTCTCAACTTAGTTTTATGATCTGATTGTTCTAGATCCCAAGTTGTGTGGATTGACCAAATTTTATTATTTTTTGATATTTTAATATTGTTTCTTTATTGAAAATTACATAAATCCTCACCCTTTCTTTGACATGAATTTAATGTTTGTTAAAGTTCTTTAATTTGATAATTATCTTATAGGAGCAGAAATACTCCAAAGCTAAAGAAAAGCAATGAATATATCTATGTTTTGTTTTCTCTTCTTTCGTTTTCTCTTTCTGAACTTTTGTCTCTCCATTCCTTCATTAACCTTAATAGTTTCATATCTCTGTTTAAATTCTCTTATTGAACTTGATGACAGTACGTTGTAATTTTTTCAGGCCTGAGTCATTGGGTATTGTTGTTGGTATTGTTTTCTTGGTCGTGGCCATCTTATTCCAATATTTTAACTTCACGTCGGATTCCATTGTAAGTTCCTATCTTTCTGGAAGTTCCTAATTTATAAACTTGGACAACGATGAAATTAAAAATATAGATCTTCAAGTTATGGCACTTTTAATTATATACTTCAGTCATTGTTTCTTAAAACTTCTATTTAGAAAATCTATTAAAAGCTTACTAGAATCTATGGCTTTCATTTTATTAAATATCTGTTTTCATTTTGAGGGACATATGGCTTGCGTTGCAATTCTCTATTTAATTAATGATGGTGGCTAGTTGGTTGGTTATCAATGTGGTGACTCTAAGGTGCGAGGATGGTAGTTAGCTTAGGCTGGTGCTGTGGTGGTGAGGTGGCTAGTTGGTTGGTTATCAATGTGATGACTCTAAGGTGCGAGGATGGTGGTTAGGTTAGGCTGGTGCTGTGGTGGTGATAAGCTCTTGGTGGGATCAAGGCAGCTATGGCTTTGAGGGAGAAGTTCATCAAACAGCATGGAGGATTATAATGTGAAGTAGGTTCTCTGCTGATTCTTGGTATGCCTATGGATTCACCTTTTAAGACCGTGCTGTGTGGATTCCAGTTATAGAAAGGACGGAGAGGCACTTATAAAAAATTCAAAAAAAAAAGGACGGAGAGGTGTCTTGCAGGATGGAAAAAATTATGCTTTTCTAGGAGTGGCTGGTTGACTCTCATGAGAAATATGCTATCTAATTTAGCCACATATTACCTAGATAGAGTGTAATGGTGAAATGGGTTTTTTAGCCTAGGATCTCTGTGGTTGATGTTTCAATGGGTTTTTGTCAAGTAGTTGTATTATGCACTGTTCTTCTAACCTTACCACATTCAGTTATAGACCAGTGTGGTCCAATCTTAAGTGATCTATAGGTGGTTCTCTATAAAATAGAGAATCTCTGGATAAAACTAGTGACGATCATATAATGCTTTATAGCAGCACTGATTGTTCTTCAGCTTCACTTGGCTTGAGAGAGTGAAAGTTCAGCCCTGATTTGCTTTTTCATGTTGACTTCAAATCAATGGTCTTTTCTTTCTTTCTGTCTTTCTTTTAATCTATCATTTTAAGTCAATATAGCTTGTAGTATCCTTTTGATGATTATCAGGACTCCTCTTTGGATTGATTTTAAGCTCAAGGTAGCAGCTCATCATTTCCTTATTCCTAACATCGTGTTAACGTTGAAATGCTTAACTAGAAGAAAAGTTTATGTGTTTACCATACCAATGATGCAGTGGCTTGTTGAGTACAATGCAGCATTGGCATCCATCTGCTTTATGACATTACTTGGATTTGTTGATGATGTCCTTGATGTCCCCTGGAGAGTGTGAGTATGCAGTCATCTTGATCGGTTTGCTCAGCAAGCATTTGTTTCCACTACCATCTAGATTGTATTACTTATGTGCTTCCTTGCGATTGTGAAGAGCAGGAAATTACTCCTACCATCATTTGCTGCTCTTCCTTTGTTGATGGCTTATGCTGGGCATACAACTATTATAATACCAAAGCCTCTCATTCCATATGTTGGCCTAGAGATTCTTGATCTAGGTATGACTTGTGATGTAGAGAAATGATATGACAAAGAGATACATACTTTTGAAATGTCTATGACTCTCTCCCTTCCCCCCCCCTCCCCCTCCCCTCTATCTCTAAGGTTTTGGCAAACAAACAATCTGGGTCGAAGGCAGTATCGGGAAAATCTACCTCTGTGCTTCTTGAAATACATTCAAGATTTAGCACTCCCACTGCCTCCTGGGAAAAAAGGCTATTTACTGTTCGATTGGGTTAAACAGTTTTTCCCTGAATTTGCAGATGTTTGTCGCATTTTAAATCCCAGTTCTTGAGTTTTTAGTTGTTTATCCTTCTAGTCTGTCTTATCTTCTGTTGTCACAGGATGGATGTATAAACTATATATGGGGCTTTTGGCGGTTTTTTGCACAAACTCTATAAATATCCATGCTGGTTTAAATGGACTTGAAGTTGGGCAGACAGTTGTCATTGCATCTGCTGTAAGCATAAAGCCTGTAAACTAGTTATATTATAACTCTGTTATAGAATTTGACACATTTTAGCAATTTGCAGATTTTGATACACAATATCATGCAAATTGGAGCATCTACAGACCCTGAGTATAAGCAGGCCCATGCATTCTCTATTTATTTAGTTCAGCCCTTACTTGCAGCATCACTGGGTTTACTTTCTTACAACTGGTAGTGATACCTTACATTTGCTTATGATCATTCTTCCTTAGAATTTAAGTAAATCTTCTTGACATTTTATTGCCTTGCTTATGATAGGTACCCTTCTTCAGTTTTTGTTGGAGATACTTACACGTACTTTGCAGGGATGACCATGGCTGTAGTTGGGATTTTAGGCCATTTTAGGTGTGTTCACTTACAGTTCCTTGTTGGTGGTTCAGAAATTTGGATCTTGGATCTTCTCTCCTTTTCCTTTCTTTGTTTTTTTACACCCATGTTACACTGCTTTCTATTATAAAATTAGGGAATAGTCAAAAAAATTGAAATAAAAATCAAAAGTTTTCATTGTGGGATTATGAATTTTCGCTATGCTTGTCTCTTCAGTAGCATCAAGTATGTCTCTTTTCCCTAGTTTCATAGGATCCATGCATGGGGTGGGACTTTTGAATTCAAATATTTGCTCGTGTTGGAAAGGTGTAGGTTACAGAAGTGGACCTTAGGCACTGTGATTAGTGACAAAAGTGAAAAGTTCCCAGTTGGGTGAGAAAAGATTAAAAAAAAAAAAAAACAAAAAACAAAGAGAAATAATTCCAGTTTATTTTCCTCTACCTAATTAGGCTGTGTGACTAAGATTTAAATCTTATCCAATCTAAATCTCATTTGGATGCTGAATCGATGTGGTATTTAGACTATCTTGGGATATTCTTTTTCCAGCTGCATTTCTGCTGGCTCAGTGCCACCTTATTAGTGTCAATAAACATGATCAAATTCAAGTTCTCTAAGCTTCAATAATGTATGTATTAGCATGATTATTTGTTCTCTAATAACGTTGTCTTTTTCAAATCTCTGATACAGTGAAACGCTCCTGATTTTCTTTGCTCCTCAAGTTTTGAACTTCCTCTTATCGCTCCCTCAGGTTTGGTCCAATAAACTCCTCTGACTGCACCCCTCCAAAAGGAGGGCAAAAAACCTATTGATAGTTTAGAATTCTGCTGGATAAAAGGCTCTAACCTAGGTTATTTTTTCTCAGCTTTCTGGTTTGGTTCCATGTCCACGACATCGTCTCCCTAGGTAGCTTCACGTGTCGTTTGTATTTATTCTCTATGACCTGCCAGAGACGTCTTATGTGAAATTCTTTCATTGATGGCATATCTGTTTAACTTGTCAGGTTTGATTCTAAGACTGGACTGCTGACCGGAACAAATGATGGGACACTTGTTAATTTTACTTTGAGACTACTTGGCAGGATGTCGGAAAACTCACTATGCATTGTTCTTCTCGTTTTCCAGGTGATTTGTCGATATTTTGCATATGTGCACATTTTATCATAGGTAATTTTCAAATGTTAGAGCACAGGCCTCAATCACCTCGATATGTGTGTTATATGTAATCAGAAGTTCGACCATCAGTTCTTGCCTTTAAAATCTTTCTAAATCTGAGTTCATGGTCATCAGCCATATGACGTCTTTAGGCCCGATGCAGGAAGACCTATCTAAATCTTGCCAATCCAATTAGAATGTTTGGTTTCTTAAGCTTCCTATTTTGAATATGTCGACTCAGTTGACACACAGGCCTCAATCACCTCGATATGTGTGTTATATGTAATCAGAAGTTCGACCATCAGTTCTTGCCTTTAAAATCTTTCTAAATCTGAGTTCATGATCATCAGCCATATGACGTCTTTAGGCCCAATGCAGGAAGACCTATCTAAATCTTGCCAATCCAATTAGAATGTTTGGTTTCTTAAGCTTCCTATTTTGAATATGTCGACTCAGTTGACACAACCAAGCTGCTGTAATTTGTTTTTTATAGGTAATACTTATCCAAAAAAAAAAATTGTTTTTTATAGGTAACATGCTGATGTAATTAGGCTTCCTATTTTTGATTGAGTTATGATTAGGTCTTCACTACAATAAAAAGACCATTTTGTTCTATTTAAATACTACTGGTGCTTTATAAATTGGTTGACTTACTGGTGATGAAGCTGACTGGATTCCACTCCACTCGTGCAATTTTATCTATGTTGAACAGGCCATTGCATGCTTTCTCTGTTTCTTGCTGAGGCATTTCCTTGCTGGTTGGTACAAATGAGGTGGCAACGTCAAAGAAATGGTCTTCTGGTTGTAATAATTAACCTAAGGAACTCTGCTTCCTTAGTGTTGTATGATATGACCTGCTGCTTTCAAGAGTTTTTAAAATACCAAAATTACTGGAGTCTGGAGTACATCTTTCACCTGGAGCATACAAATCCCGTACGGTTTGGACATTTTTGAAGATCATGCTGAGTAACTTTAATTTACAGTTACTTTTTATATTGTAACCCATGAGGAGGAGGGAACCGATTGCCCGATGTTATCTTTCTGGAAAGCCAAGACAGAGTAAAAGACCATGTTACTGCTGACAGGTCACCACTATATTTTTGTTGTATGATTATTGTCGATTAGTTAATATACTTTTATGGTTTAAAACTATGGATTATAGACTATGATTAGTGATGCATCCATTTGTTATAACTGATGCAGAAATTCTTGCCTAGTTGACGTGGTTTTTTTTCCCTTTCTTTTTGGGAATGTATGCTTATGTGTATGAATGGCAGGCCATTCAAGAATAAATGGGACCCTTTTAACAATTTGCTTGCCCTTTTAGAGTTAGTTTGTGTATGACCAACATTTTCGCTGGGTAAGACTGGATTCATAAAGCACCGATTAACTGATTTATTTTGCAACACCAATGCTTGAGCTGGCTGTAGACGAGTCTGCAGTTTCAATCAAACGTTGGTGTTCCTTTTTGAATTACTCCATATGGCTCTATATCTTCTATTCAGACATATATGTACATCAATACGTGTAAAGAAACCTTCAATTTCTTGCTCAGCAATCCGCAATCCGGTAATGGTGTAATGAACAAAGGAAAAGGCAAAATATAGTTTTCAAGTTTCAACACTGCAGAGGGTTCCTGCTATTTTCTTGCTCGATGATTTCATGACTAAAACTGAGAAGATAAGTTACAAAAAGTATCAGACTGTCAGCATGGTTCCTTTGAAAATAATTTGCAACCAATTATCCTAGTATGATCACTATTTGAAAACAGAAAGGTGAATAAAACCAAACTCAGGAAAATGCTTCTGATGTATGACTGATACAAGAGGCAATATCAAAAGCTTCTCATTTTCCATAAAGCATATCTCTCGTAATTCAAAGTGTAACTCCATAATAGGATCCACCAGCATTTATCATCTGCAGCAACCTAGTCAACATCCATAGCGTGTTCCTTCTCATTGCTACTGCTAGACCACAGTTTAATCGTCCGATCATGTGATACGGTTGCTATGTAACGCCCATCTGCCATAGATGATACAGCTATGTTACTCCAATTTGAATAACTAATTGTTATTCAAATGTTACTGAAAGTAACGAAACCATCAACAAAACCGCATTTAAATGCAGGAAATTTACTTTTTTGACAGCACAATAAATATACTTGGGGATAATCTGAGCATTTTTCTTTTTCAATAACAATGTATCATCACCAATAAGGGAGACTAATAACCCAGCATGTGAAAATACCCTACCTACTTGTCAGTTGTCACAGGTAGACCCAGGAAATGACTAAATAACTTAAGCTGACATGGTACATTAATTTTTTTGAAAACCTACCATTTTGTAGAATAAACTAAGCCCACAAAAAGTCTGACCTGTAGTATTTTAGATTATAAAATATGACGACAATGCTAGATATAATATACAAGTGTAAAACATGAATACATCGAAAATAAAACTACCCAAATACTAGAAGATATAAGGTAATTGGAGGGGGAGGGCGCCTCCACTTCCCTCCATTTATCAGTGTCTTCAGATTCTTAAACAAGTGAAAATGGGAAAAGAAAACAGAATCTTGGCATATGCTTAACATTCTACAGTTAGGAACTTACCTCCAACAACATCTAGAGATGTGACTTTCGCTTCATGTCCAGCAAGTGTCTTCACTGGCTTAAAATCCCGTGCTGACCAAATCTAAAAATATATACACCCACGATGAAATACAAATAAAAGGTTAAGCTTCAATTGGTACATATGAATTGTGGTGATCAGAAAGAAACTGCACCTTAGCTGTCATATCATAGGAAGCAGTTACCAAGAAATATCCTTCCTGAGGCTCAAATTTTACTTCAGAAATAAGGTTGGAATGCGCTGGGATTGTATACAAAGATTTCTTCTTTCTCAGATCCCAGACTCGACAGGTATTGTCTTCACCCCCAGTGGCTAAAAGGTAGCCATTGGGAGAGAAGCTAATTCCCAGAACCTGAAAAAGTAGATTAAGGTTGCATATAATTGAGTCAGTTAACCATGCATGTACAGTTCTTATACATACATATATATATGTATATATGAAACTGCAACCCACCCACACCCCTCCTTTTCTTGCCGGGGCTAAACAAGGAAAAACAGTAAAAAAGAAGATGAGTTTCAAGTCTCACTGGCTTGACATGGCCTTCTAAGGCAAGAATACTTCTGCCTGTTCGAAGGTCCCAAACACGAGCAAGTGAATCAAGTCCACAAGATGCTGCTAATGACCCATCATGGTGGAACGCTATCCCATAGACGCTCCTACTGTGACCTTCTTGAAGAAGCAACTCCTCACCAGTATCTACATCCCATAATCTCCATGTCTTATCAAAGCTAGCAGTGCCCAAGTACTTCCCTGATGGATGGAAAGAAATGCGGGCAAGACGGTCTAGATGGCCCTCAAATGTCCTCAAGAGAGATCCTTCAGTGTTCCACAACTTTGCAGTCCGGTCAGCAGAGGCAGTAGCAAGATGGTCATGCACAGGAGAGAATGTAACATCAGTAGCTCGCTCTGTGTGTCCCTTCAACGTAGACACCTTTTTCACTTGAGGCATGCTCCACAACTTACCAACTCCACTTAAAGAGCTGATAGAAGCAGCAATGTGAGGAATCTCATTAGTTTTATGAACTGTTTTAGTTGGTAGCACATAAAATCTTCTGATATCATGTATATGTCCCGTGTACTAGGGCTATGCTTATTGTCATTAATAAAGTTTCTTTTTTACTGATAAAAAAAGTCTTCTGATACCATAATATAAGAAAATCCATATAATATATTTCACTGCTAACCAAACACCTAATTAGAAGTTTGAAATGGAGATTATTTTATGACATTCCTCAACTATTGTTAATTCCAATACCCCATGAAAGGGAAGGGCTAATACTCAGGACTTGATATGATGTACTGTTTTAAACCAATCATAATCAGTTAAACAGCAGATGTGGCAATAAAGTGTTAACCAACAAGAAGGATCTCGAAATTCACCAGATTTGCATTACAGACACAAGTTTCTGCACTAGGCTGCCAATTGAAACTTAATTAGAAATGAGGAGGAAGGGAGATTAGGTCCCTTAAAATTCAACACTTTGACCAGAAAGGACAACACGTTTTTTGGGGCATGCATTTTGGGGAGAGGGAGATATATATATATATATATATATATATAAATAGAGAGAGAGATACCACGTAGCAAGCAGTTTTCCATCCCGTGAAAATGAACAACCACAGAGTGGCCGGTCATCCCCAATCTCACTGCAGTCAAGCACCAAATTCTCCGATTGCTTCAGAGCCCAATCCATCTCAGCATCCACATCTTCATCTGGATCATCCCTTTTCCTCTGAGCACGTTGAATACGCAAAGCTGCCCTCGCAAGAGAGTACTTTGCAATGTTGACTCTAGCATCCAAGAGAGATTTTGTGCCTTCAGTATAAAAGGGGTACTCAACAAATTCTTCCTCAGCATCCACTTTTGGAGCAGAAGCTGCAGCCTCTTCCTCCTCATGAGCTCTCATCAGCTTTTCCAGTTGCCCTTCAGCATCTAGTTTGACCATAATTGTCCGCAACCTCTCACGTCTTTCCATCTCTCTTTCTCCAAAAAGGGTCATAGGTTCACCAAGCTTGCGAAGACGTGTTCGGACAGCCATGTCATTAGTAGGAACTGCTAGAGCTTTAGCTCGCCGCTTCATTAAAAGCTCTTGAATTGCCTTTTCCTGCCTCTCTCTTATAAATCTGCTCTCTTCTGATACCTCATACTCCCCAGTTGAACCAGTTGCAGTCCGGTTTGGGCCCAAGTCATCATGGTCTGAATCTGAGTCACTCATTCTCACCTCACCATTTTGTGAAACA
Source organism: Carya illinoinensis (assembly GCF_018687715.1). Taxonomy (NCBI): domain Eukaryota; kingdom Viridiplantae; phylum Streptophyta; class Magnoliopsida; order Fagales; family Juglandaceae; genus Carya; species Carya illinoinensis. Next base: position 4,371,231 of record NC_056760.1, on the reverse strand, counting down.
GGTGGCCTTAGAACAGGAGGGCGAACGGGGAGAGGTGCCAATGGGCGGAGTACAGGAGGAGGAGGAATGGGAGCAATGGTAGGAGGCACAACCACAGGTGGAACTATTGGTTGGATTGGTTGGACTGGGGCAGCGTTAACAGCAGAAACTACAGTTTGACCATCAGGGACCAAATCAGAAACCTCTTCAGGAGAAGTTGATGCAGGGACTTCTTCGTTGACTTCCATGGTACCTAGTCACAGAAAAATCAAAATAAAAATCAAATGTTTAATTTAAAAAAGGAGCTTATACAGTAAAATCAGAACTCCATTTCTCCGTTATGTGTTACGACTTCTGACCATCATTGAAGAAAAATACAAAGGAAACAAAAAATTATACGTTCACTTGAACCAGTTCTAATGACATACACCCAAGCATAAAAAAATCAACCTCAGCATTAAAAATCTAGAATATGATTAAACAACTTCTGTAGGTTTTAATGGTTCTATTCCATCAGCCATTATAAAGATCATAAAAGTAGAAAAAAACTAATATTTTCAATCAAGTAAATTAACAAACAAGTGGTGTTCCGGATAACAGCCCGAGAATAACGCCACCCACGACTTATTTTCCAACGTTCTCTACTACCATTTCTTAATTCCCTCTTGTTGCGATATGTTAATCAGAACGAAAAGAACGAAAAGATTAAGAAAAAAGCCCAAAAGTGTCCACAAATGAAACGGGAGGCAAGTAGAAAAATGTTTATTCTCAAAGTGTTAACATTGGTAAGAAGAGAGAAAGAGGACGTACCTCTTGCGGAGTCGAGGTGCTATCACCAAGAGAAGGTTAAGGGTAGTTTCTCTTGTGAAAAAAGCTCAAACCTTTCGAGGATTAAGCAACAGCTTCTGAATTCAGGATTCCTAAGGAATTTTTAAAAAAGAGATGCAGCACTTTGGTTCAAAAAACAGGCCGACTCTTTTTTCTCTTCTACCGAGTGGTAACTGGTACTCATGGGTTTCGCTTGTGCTATGTCCTGGAAATATGATCCAGTACGAAATTGGGATTTTTTCCCTTTTTTTTTTTTTTTTTTTTTTTTTTTTTTTAACAAAAAATTTGATGTATAGTCATTTTTATGTACTTTTTTTTAACATTTCATTGATGTGATTGATTAAATATTAAAAAAATTGATACAACCAATCACATCAGTAAAATAAGCAGAAGATATATAAAAGTGACTGTATCTAATATAATTTTTTTTTTAATTACAAGCTTTATAATTGAGAATTTTCCATTTAAAGTTATAATAAATATATTCCATTCAAAAACTTGTTTCAAATACGAATTCCCATCACAACAAACTCCTAATTTTCTTTTTCTTTTTCAAATTCGCATCTCTGTTCAAACTTACTTTTAAAATATTTTTTTTATGTATATTTTTTACAAATTAAATGCAGAAATAAAGATAACGTGTTATGTTATTTTATAAGTTTATTTTTCTAAAATTCATTTGTAATTGAAACATTTATCCTTTTTTTTATTTTTTATTCAAAGTGTTTCTTTATCAATTTAACTGTAACTCAAACGGTGTGTTTTCACTTTTCATTTTATGGTAACAAGTGAGAGGTGGAGCTGTGGATTCTAATTTTTATAGGTACCTCTCTCTTTGTAATAAGAAAAAGAAAAAAAATTGCATCACGACATCTACAGTTGATTGCAATTTGTAGTCATTTAAATGTGGCTTGCAGTATTCTTAAGGGTTCTTTCATTGACGCTGGAGTTGAAATGGTATCCAAATCGAACTCAATCACGTACATTGTTGCATAAGTAAATCTACAAATTAATATAATTTGATATGTTGTATTAGATTATAAAATTACTTTTCTTGTAAAGTAGATCCATTGTATCATACGAAATTATGTCAATTTATAAGTTTATTTTTGTATGATCTTTGTGTCTACAGCATTTCTCTTCTATGAAATATTCACAACATTCTCAACATTAGGATAGTCATTCTTGAGGGTATAATAAAAGCTATTTTCTTTAGTTTACCGTTTTACCCTTTTTCTCTCAAAAAACCCTACGTTAGTTTTGCTCTGTTTTTGACCCATGGCTGCCGCCGTGGCCCCTCCTGGGTCATCGGCGCCGTCTGGGCGACAGAAATCCCTTGCTGAGCTGGTCGCGCAGACGCCGCAATCTCTTTCGAAGGTGGACCTCCCTTTTCGTCTTGCTAAATTGGTTGATGGGGAATATTCTGTGGTGTTCTCTAAGGATTAGATTGAACGATCGGCTGCCCCTTTCAGATTCTCCATGGCTTTAAAATTTCTCAAGCAAAGACGTTCTCTTGATGTTATTCGGGCTTTCATAAGAAGTAGATGGGGGCTGGATGCTCAGCCTGTGGTTTTGGCCATGCGAAAGCCAAGAAACGTGTTCGTTCGGTTCTCAAACGAATTCGATTTCGTGAAGGCACTGTCTAGAGAAGCTACTGACATTGAAGGAGTGCCTTACCGTGGGTTCCATTGGAAGCCTGATTTTGATGAAGATGCTGAGCCGGAAATGGTACCGATATGGGTTTTTCTCCCTGGATTGCCTCTAAATTTCTTCCATGAATCTTGCTTGAAAAATATTGTTGCTCCCGTTGGACGGTTTTTACGGCGTGATAATGCTACACGGGGTGCTACTAAAACTGATGGGGCTAGATTGTGTTTGGAAGTGGATGCTGGAAAAATGCCTGTTCGTGGAATCTGGATAGGCACCCTGAATCATGAATGGGGAGCTGGTATATTGAAATTGTTTATGAAACTCTACCTGCCTATTGTACTAAGTGTAAAATGCAGGGGCACAATCTGAAGTTATGTAAATGGAAGGATGAGGCACAAATAAAGATGGAGCGGAAATTAAATACGGATGAGAAGCAGCTGCAGGTCTGGAAGCCGAAGCCTCATAGTGTTTCGAAAAATCAGATGAAGACCGTTGGGCCGGTTGTTGAGAGTGTTGAGAAGGCAGGGGAGGATGGTCCAAGTGGTTCGGCAGGGGAGATTGGGAAAGTAGTGACACCAGAAATTGAACCAATCTTGGAGGTGGGGATTATTGGGAGTGTTGACATGAAAGACTCGATGAAGTCGGCTAGTGCGCAGGGGCCTGATGAGCAATCTGTAGGCTTGGAAATAGAAAAGATGAAAGTAGTTTTGTTGGATGTAGGGAACGTGGGGAGGTCTGAAAATCTTGAGCATGTGTCACGGCCAGTTGGAAGCATTGGAAATTCTGAGGAGATTTTGCCTGATTCAGGGACCAGAAACAATGATGTTGGGTTGTCTGAAAATATGGAGGTGGTCTCACCGATAGCTGCAAATATGGGAGCTGAAAATTTGTCAAATATTCAGGTTTTGAATGGTGATACTGGTGCTACTAAGACTGTTGATGATGTTGAGGTTGGGTTCGGTTTGTCAATGATGGAGGTTAGTAATCAACAAAGTGACCAACGTAGGTTGTCTATGAATTATGGTAAGGGGATTGAGGAAGGGCTTGATGAGGTGGAGAATGAAAATGGTTTAGTAGAAAATTCTATGGATGATCATAATGTTGACATGTCAGTGCAAGAGGCTGTGGGAATGCATAGTAAAGATGTTTGTGGGTCTGAACCAGAAAAGGAGGATGGAGAACACCTTGGAAAAAATAAAATTGATCTCTCGGACAGTGATGCTAAAAATGGGAAGAAATTGCCTAAAGGGGGACGCTTACTTAGAAGTTCGACCCGGGTTCCTAGCAAACCCGTTCGCATGAACCTATGATCTGTAATCCTATGTTCTGGAATATCCGGGGCCTCAGAACGTCTCGGAGAAGGGTGTGTAAGTTGGTAAGGAAATTACAGTTGAATTTTATAATGTTAGCTGAGCCTTTTGCTGATGATTACAGGATGGTTAGCTTGCAACATTTGTTGAAGTTTGATTGTTGTTTCTCTAATTCTTGTGTTGGTGGAAAGCTTTGGTTACTCTGGAAAGAAGAATTGCATTTATCGATTATTAGTCATAGTGCCCAACATGTGACTGTTTCTATGAGCATGGATTCTCGGCAAGTTATTATTTTTGTGGTGTATGCTAAATGTAACCATGTTGAACGACGGGAGCTTTGGAGGTTGTTACAACTTGATGCGGTCCAAGATGCACCTTGGTTATGCTTAGGTGATTTTAATATTATTCGTGAGGAGGAGGAACATCGTGGTGGTAGACCGAGATTGCGGGTTGATATAGATGAATTTAATGATTTTATTGACAATGGTGGTTTCGTTGACATGAAAGCTGTGGGGAGTAAGTTCTCATGGTGTAATGGTCAGAGGGGTCTTGCACGGAGTTGGTCGAAATTAGATAGATGTTTAATGAATGTTGTGGTTGCAGGTGTTTTTCCGGACGCCTTATGCAAATATATGGCGCGGACAACTTCAGATCATGCACCTTTGTCGTTTGTGTTTAAGAATGTGGGGAATCACTATGGTCCTTCCCCTTTCAAATTTCAGCAAATGTGGGTGTCTCATAGTAATTTTTGGAAGGTGGTTAATGATACTTGGAGTACTTCGATTAATACTATGGGTCTTCAGGGTCTTACTACCAAGTTAAAAAAAGTGAAAATAGTCTTAAAGGATTGGAATCGTCGTGTTTTTGGACATACGGAGACGAAGATCCAGGAATTTGAGAATAAAATTGAACAGTTAGATAGCCAACTGCAGGAGGGTTTCTCAGAAGACACAGAGCAAGCTTTATTGGAAGCTAAGGAAGAACTTGCAGTTTGGATGAAAAGAGAAGAAACAAGGCTTTCACAGCAGGTGAAGCTTAGGTGGATGGAGACAGGAAAGGCCTCGGCTCAGTTTTTTAAAACTTTTGTTTCTCTTAATAAACCTTTTTGTGCAAGAAATGAGGTGTCCAGATGGGACGTGTTTAAATTCTTCGGAAGATATTCATTCAGGTGCTGTGGACTATTTCAGTTCTTTTTTACAGGCACGTACTCCTAGAGATCTTCTTGATTTGTCAGATTTGGTGCAACATTCTATTTTGGAGGAGGAAAATGCTAACCTCCTTCAGCTCCTTCAATCCAAGAGGTTAAAGAGGCTATGTTTTCCATTCTTGTGGATAGTAGCCCGGGTCCAGATGGCTTTGGTTCTGGTTTTTATAAGGCATGTTGGGATATTGTTGAAGCTGACGTGGTGGTAGCGGTTCGGGAACTTTTTCTTGGTATTCCAATACCGAGGTTCTACTCAGTGTCCTACATTGTGCTCATTCTGAAAATGCAGAGGCCTACTGGTTTTGATAAGTTCCCCCCCATCAGTTTATGTCCAATGGTGTATAAAGCTTTTTCCAAGATTTTGATTCGAAGATTATCGCCTATCCTTAACAGAATCATCTCTTCAGAACAAGGTGCTTTTCTTCTTGGGCGAAGTATATTTGAAAATATTTCTTTGGCCCAAGAAATGATACACATGATTAATAAGAAGGTTAGGGGTGGTAATATTGTTATTAAAGTGGACATGGCTAAGGCCTATGACAGCATAGACTGGGATTTTTTAATCCATGTTATGGCTTCATTTGGTTTTTCTGGGAGGTTCTGCAGTTTGATCAGAAGTTGTATATCGACTCCTTGGTTCTCGGTGGTTATGAATGGGTCGGCTAAAGGATTTTTCTCCAGTGGGCGAGGTTTGCGCCAAGGTGATCCTCTCTCACCATACATGTTCATTCTCGTTGAGGAAGTGCTTTCTAGGCTTTTAAAGCATAAGTTTATGAGTGGGCATATTGTTTCGTTCACTCATCCCTAAGGTACGCCTCTTGTTTCTCATTTATTATATGCTGATGATATTATGTTGTTTGTTAATGTGTTAGGATGCTACGTGTGGAGGAGATCGGAAAAAATGGAAATGGGTATTCTGGTTTCAGGAAGAAGAAGACTAAAGGCAGTATACGGGTTGAAGTGGAAGCTTCGGACTTGTGTTATGTCTTTAAGCTGGAACTCTAAACGACGTAGCTTCATTGGGTCAAACTACAACACCTAGATGTTAGAAGGGAAACGACGCAGCTTTAATAGAAGCAGGGGTTCAATTGTAATAAGGATCCGTTAGTATAAAACGGTGGCGTTGGGTAGTAATTCCAGAATTTGTTAACAGGGACTTTTATGTGTTTTCCTTTTAAGAGTCAGTTAAGTATCATGCCGGAAGGGATGAATATTCATTCTCGAGCTTTTCATCTAGTATCTGAGTAGTTTTATGGAGGAATTGGGGACCTCGAATACCCCAAGGCGTATGAACACTTGAGGTATTTTTCATCAATATCCTACTGTCGTTCCATTGTTCCTGCACTCTATTTCTTATACAATCTGGAAATTCAAGAATAACGTAACAATTGGTATCAAGTCACCGATCCTATCCAAACAGACCCACTCATTTCCTTACCGGCCATTACAAGCTCACAATTACATTCAGCCTAATTTCATTATACAGATTCATCCATTCAGCCTTCACTACATATTTTCCAGGCCAAACTCTAACCCAAACAGACCTATACACAGCCAAACAGCACCATTACCAAACCAAACAGCACCATCTTCAATGGCGGACAACACCAGATCCAAGCAACAGCAGCTCGAGCATTTATAGCATCACGTAGACCTTCATCAACATGAACTCCTGGAAGTAAAAGCAGATGTCAGTGTTTTAAAAGTTGATGTTGCCACGGTGAAAGTGGATATACAAGAAATTAAAGACATGTTACGCACTTTTTTTGCCCAACCACACAATCAGAACCCCCCTTTACCCCCAGTCAACCATGAAATTCCTCAAGACCATGACAATCAAGATCCTAGACGGTTCAACCCCAGAGGGGTCAAACTGGATTTTCCCCACTTTCAAGGGGTTAATCCTGCTGCATGGCTTTTTAAGGCCAACCATTACTTTGACTTCCACCAAACCCAACTACCCCACCGATTATTGATGGCCTCTTATCACATGGAAGGAGACGCGCTTGTGTGGTTCGACAATTCAGCAGCTGCAGGCTTATTCCGAGATTAGGATGCCTTTTCTAGATCCCTACTCTTCCGTTTTGGTCCTACAGCTTATGACGACCCCATGGAGGCTTTGACTAGGCTCAAGCAAACCACCTTAGTGGCTGGTTACATGGCGCAGTTTGAAACATTAACTAACCGTTTAAGAGGGCTGTCGGATACTCATAAGCTAAGTTGTTTTCTCAGGGGGTTGAAGGATGAGATCCGCATTCCGGTTCGGATGTTAAACCCGATGAATTTAAATGCTGCATATGCATTGGCAAAGATGCAAGAGGAATACCTCCCAAGTATAAGGCGGGTTGCTAAATCTATGGGGGACAGGCCAACTACCACGGGAGGAGGGAATTTTTCTGCAGGGTCCTTTTCTAATGACTCTACCAACAAGTGGAAGCCACCTATGGTGGGTGCTAAACACATTTCCTCCGAGCAAATCAATGAAAAGCGCCGCAAAGGCCTATGTTTTAATTGTGATGAGAAGTGGAACCCGTTACACAAATGTAAAACTCCTCGCATTTATCTTTTGGATGTGAGTGAGGAATTTAGTGAGGAAGAAGAATCACTGCAGGTGGTATAAATTGAAGAAAAACCACCACTGAAAATTTCAGATCCTCCTACCAGCAACAAGGAAGAGCTGGAAATTTCTTTGGCAGCTATTGCTGGTACTCCTACCGTAAGAACTATGCGGTTAATGGGAAGTATCCACGGGGCACAAGTGGTGATTTTGGTGGACTCGGGCAGCTCGCACAACTTTATCGATTCAGCCTTGGCCTCTAAGTTGTAGCTGCAAGTGGATTATTCAGTTAATTTGAAGGTGCGGGTAGCTAATGGACAAGGCTTAAGCGGTGATGGGTTATGTAGAACTGTACAGCTGAAAGTACAAGGTAACTTACTACAACCCCCTCTTCATTTACTAGACCTGGCTGGTTGTGATATTGTATTAGGAGTCCAATGGTTAGAAACTTTGGGTCCTATCACGTGGGACTTTGCAAAGTTGCTGATGAGTTTTGTATGAGAAGAGAAATCCATTGAGTTGAAAGGGCTGAAACTAAACCCTTCAGTTGTAGAGGAGGGTGAGAAGGTTTGTAAGGCCTCTGTAGCAAAAGGGAAAGGAGTTCTTTTACAAATTATGTGTGTTGGGGAGATGGAACATGCAGATGGAAATGTGGCTGAACCTTTTTCAAAACTTTTAGACGATTTTAAAAAGGTATTTGCTGAACCTCAAGGGTTACCACCACCGCGTTCCCATGACCACCAAATAGTCCTCAAGGAGGTCACTCAACCCGTGGCAATTGCACCATATCGATACCCGTATTACCGGAAAACAGAAATTGAAAAAATGGTGGCTGAGTTATTGAGATCTGGAGTGATTAGACCTAGTTCTAGTCCTTTTTCAGCCCCTGTTTTACTAGTTCGTAAGGCCGATGGAAGTTGGCGACTGTGCGTGGATTATAAGGCACTTAATAAGGAAACTGTGAAGGCTAAGTTTTCTATTCCAGTCATTGATGAATAATTGGATGAACTCTTTGGAGCAGTGATTTTCTCTAAGCTTGACCTACGGTCGGGCTATCACCAAGTCAGAGTGGTGTCTAGTGACATTCCTAAGACGGCTTTCCGGACCCATGAGGGCCATTACGAGTTTTTGGTGATGCCTTTTGGCCTCACCAACGTTCCCGCCACTTTCCTAGGGTTAATGAATGATGTATTCAAACCTTTTTTGAGGAAATTTGTTCTTTTTTTTTTTTTTTTTTTTTTTATGACATACTGATCTATAGTAAGTCCCAAGAGGAACACGAAATTCACTTAAGAGGGGTTTTGAAAATGCTGAGACAACATTGCTTGTATGCAAAAAAATCTAAGCGTCGGTTTGTGGTGGAAGAGGTAGATTATTTGGGCCACATTATTTCTAGGCAGGGAGTGAAAGCAGACCCAACAAAAATTCAGTCGATGTTGGATTGGCCAATTTCAAAGACAACTAAGGCTTTGAGGGGGTTCTTGGGGTTGACAGGTTATTACAAAAAATTTATAAAACATTATGGGCTGATAGCAGCCCCACTTACTCAGCTATTGACAAAAAATGGGTTTGTATGGACCCAAGAAGCAGAGTTGGCCTTCAAGAAGTTAAAGGAAGCAGTGGCGAACCCACTTGTCCTTGCACTACCAGATTTCTCAAAGCCCTTCATAATAGAGAGTGATGTCAGTGGGAAGGAAATAAGTGCTGTCCTTATGCAAGCAGGGCAGCCTATTACTTTTTTGAGTAAAATGTTGAAGGGGAGGGCTCTACTACTATCTACATATGAGAAGGAATTTTTGGCCATTGTGACAGCAGTACAAAAATGGTGACCCTACCTTTTGGGGCAATCATTCATCATTAAAACAAACCAACAAGCGCTGAAATTTCTGCTTGAGCAGAAAATTGGGACGGAAGCTCAACACAAATAGTTGAGCAAGCTTATGGGCTATGATTTCAGGATTGAATTTAAAAGAAGAAGAGAGAATGTCGTGGCTGACGCATTGTCAAGAAAAGGGGAAGTTGACAATGAAGAGGTTGGGGTGTTTGCCCAGATTTCATTTCCCACTTCAGATTGGGTAGAAGAACTGAAGCTCAGCTATAAGAACAGTATAGAAATGGCCGGGTTAATGGAGAAATTGTTGAGTCAGCAAGAGGTTCCTAAAGGGACAACATTACAACAAGGAATAATTTTGAGAAAGGGACGCATCTTCATAGTTCCAGATTCACCCTTCAAACTGAAAATACTGCAGTTCATTCATACTGACCCTATGGCAGGACATTCAGGGTACTTAAAGACCTATCAAAGGGCCAAAAGGGGCTTCTATTGGCCAGGAATGAAGAAAGACATTAAAAGGTGGGTGAGGGAGTGTGCAATATGTCAAACTTCGAAGTATGAAACGCTGGCTCCAGCGGGTCTCTTACAGCCTCTTCCCATACCCCAACAAGTTTGGGTCGACATTTCAATGGACTTCGTGGAAGGGCTACCAAAGTTTAAAGGATATTCTGTAATTTTTGTTGTAGTGGACCGTTTCACTAAATATGGGCATTTCATGGCCCTCTCACATCCCTACACAGCTCAGGAAGTGGCCAAGGTATTTTTCGGGTCAGTGTTCAAATTGCATGGTTTTCCAAAAACCATAGTATTCGACAGGGACCTGGTGTTCCTGAGTTCCTTCTGGAAGGAGTTATTTGCCCTCCAGGACATGTCCCTAAACTATAGCTCGGCTTATCACCCGCAAAGTGACGGTCAAACGGAAGCAATGAACAAGGTGGTGGAAGGTTATCTGAGGTGCTACGCGGGGTCTAAACCCGCTGGTTGGAGTCAGTGGCTACCACTAGCCGAATGGTGGTACAAAAGTACCTACCACAGTTCAACCAAATTGACCCCTTTCGAGGCCCTATACGGATATCCCCCTCCTAAACTACTCGACTATATTCCAGGTACATCAAACAACCCAACAGTTGACCAACTCTTACATAGCAGAAAACAAAATTTGCAGCTCTTAAAAAGTAACCTTACGGCAGCTCAAGTAAGGATGAAACATCAGGCTGACAAAAAGAGAATAGAAAGACAATTTAATGTGGGAGATTGGGTATACCTTCGTCTACAACCGTACCGACAGAAGACGGTGGCACTACGGCGAAACATGAAACTGGCCCCGCGTTTTTATGGGCCGTTCAAGGTGCTCCAGAAGCTCGGATCGGTGGCCTACCGGCTTGAGCTACCTTCCTCCTCTCAAATACACCCCATTTTCCATGTTTCATGCTTAAAGAGAAAGCTGGGGGAGCGGATCCAGCCACTTGCTACACTTCCACCCACCAACAGCGACAGCGAGGTGATTCCCGAACCAGAAATGGTGCGGGATCGGTGCATTAGGCAGCAGGGAGGAAGGGCAGCAATTGAGGTGCTAATAAAATGGGTAGGGCTCGGGGAGGAAGACAATTCGTGGGAAAACCTTTGGAAGCTTAGGGCTTTATATCCACACCTTGTGGACAAGGTTTTGTAAGGGTGGAGGAATGTTAGGATGCTACGTGTGGAGGAGATTGGGAAAAATGGAAATGGGTATTCTGGTTTCAGGAAGAAGAAGACTAAAGGCAGCATACGGGTTGAAGTGGAAGCTTCGAACTTGTGTTTTGTCTTTAAGCTGGAACTCTAAATGGCGTAGCTTCATTGGGTCAAACTACAGCACCTAGATGTTAGAAGGGAAATGACGCAGCTTTAATAAAAGCAGGGGTTCAATTGTAATAAGGATCCGTTAGTATAAAACGGTGGCGTTGGGTAGTAATTCCAGAATTTGTTAACAGGGACTTTTATGTATTTTCCTTTTAAGAGTCAGTTAAGTATCATGCCGGAAAGGATGAATATTCATTCTGGAGCTTTTCATCTAGTATCTGAGTAGTTTTATGGAGGAATTGGGGACCTCAAATACCCCAAGGCGTATGAACACTTGAGGTATTTTTCATCAATATCCTACTATCGTTCCATTGTTCCTGCACTCTATTTCTTATACAATCTGGAAATTCAAGAGTAACGTAACATAATGGTGGAAGATCTTCCCTTCAAGAAGTAAGAGATACCTTTGAGTTATATGAAGCCTGGTCTGGTCAAGTGGTGAATAGAGAGAAGTCCTCAATCTTTTTTTCTAAGCATTCTACTAATGCTCGGAAAAGGAGATCTCTTCTTTTGACATCGTTCTCTGAAGGTTTCTTCCCGGTCCAGTACTTGGGAGTCCCGCTTATGGTAGGTCGTATGAAAATCTCGTATTTTGATGATTTATTATGCGGCATTCGACGGAAATTGGAAGGATGGCAGAATAGGTTTCTATCTTCTGGTACCCGGCTTCTTTTATTGAGACATGTTCTGGCTAGTATTCCTATTCATTTGCTCTCTGTTTTGCATGCTCCTAAAGCTGTCATGGTAGCCTTAAAGCGGCTTATGAGTAATTTTTTCTGGGGTTCCTGGAATGGTAAAAAGAAGCGTTATTGGGTAAGTTGGAGTAATATTTGTTCCCCTATTCGAGAAGGAGGTTTGGGTCTTCGAAAATTAGAGGAAGTCCAAGAATCTTTATTTATGAAGCTTGCTTGGAATGTCTTGACAGGTGATTCTTTATGGGCCAATTTTTTCAAGCAAAGTATGTGAAAAACTAGCATGTGATATTGGTAGATCAACAGAAAGGAACTTTATTTTGGAAGCAAATTGTGGGTATGTTTCCAAAAGGTTTTAGGCAATTCTTGGTGGAAGGTGCGGGATGGAAATGTGTCCTTTTGGAGAGATCCTTGGCTTAAATCAGGAGCTCTTGTAAACTCTTGTGATATATCTGATCTTCCTTTATTAAAAGTCCGGGAATGTCGGCTTCAAAATGGTTGGGATGTGGACTTGTTACATAGATTGGTGGGGGCAACTAAAATGGAAGAAATTCTGAATTGTCTCGGTGAACAAAAAGAGGGTGGAGACTTATTGATTTGGAAGCCAACTCTGAATGGGGTTTTCTCCTCAAAATCGGCTTGAGATTGTGTTCGTGTTCGTGCACCAAAATCTGAATGGGTTGCCTGGATTTGGCATTCAGCTCTTCCAAAAAAGTATTCGGTTACCATTTGGAAGGCTTTGCACTATAGCCTTACTGTGGATAGTCGGATTAGTTCGTTGGGCATTCCTTTGGTCTCAAGATGTGAATGTTGTACACAGTGGTGTGTGGAAAATCAAGATCATGTCCTCGTGTATGGGAGGATTGCTGCAGATATTTGGAGGTGGGTATCTCTACAGTTAGGGATGCCTTATGACTCGCAGAGGTCTTGGAGAGTAACTATGGAGTTGTGGTTTAGACGTGCTACTCATTCGACTCAAAAAGGTACTCTGCTTGCTCTTATTCCTATTATTGTGACTTGGTCCCTTTGGGTGTGGAGGTGTAAGGCACGTATGGAAGGTAAGCGCGTGGCTGTGAGTTCTCTCTGGGGTTCTATTAAGGCAGCTATTGCATGGGTGGGTGTCAGGTTACGTGCTAGTAAGAAGATAACTGATGGAGATGAAAAAGTGTTAAATTTTTTCACTATTCCAATTAAACATGTGAAGAGGAAAAACTTTCTGTTGGTGAAATGGATGAAACCAAGTCCAGGTTGGTTTAAATTAAATGTGGATGGGAGTTCCTTGGGAAATCCAGGTCGTATGGGTGCAGGGGGCATTATTAGAGATGAGAAGGGGAATCTTATTTGGGCTTTTGCGAAGGAGTTGGGATATGGTTCTAATAATGAAGCTAAGCTCATTGCTCTTTATTATGGCCTTCAATTTTGCAAGGATTTAGATATTGGAAGAGTGGAGATTGAATTGGATTTGCTGTTAGTATTGGTTGCAAAAAGGGCGTTGTGGTATATGGTATCTTGAAGATTATTGGGAAAAGATACAAGTTATAGTTGCAACCTTGGAGGTTAAGTTCCAATATATATACAGAGAAGGCAATGCAGGAGCAGATTTCTTAACCCGTTTGGCGTCTGATCAAAAGAATGGTACATGGAGTTCATACAATGATGTGCCTCGCTTAAAAGGATTTTAAAAGTAGATAAAATTGGTTTCCCGACTATTCGGGTATAGGTTGGTTTTTTGGTGGTTTCTTTTTGGTTGTGTTAGTGTGGGTTTTTGCAGGTTGGTTTTGTTTTTGTAGTCTTGTGTTTTGGCTTGTTGGTTTTGTTTGGTTTTTTTAGCACTTGGTTTGGGCTAGTTTATAGCGAGTTATTGTATGCCCCCAAGTATCTTTTTGTTACCATAGTATTCCTCTGCCACAAGTAAGAGTTTATTGATAAACTTGAGACAGAGCTGCTATATGGGTAGCTACTGGCTCTTTACCAAAAAAAAAAAAAAAAAAAGGATAGTCATTCTCAATACACTCTCAAATATTCTCAACATTTTCATTACTTAACATTTTCAGAACTTCCATCAACTTCAAAATTTTCTCACCATCGAAGACATTATCCTCAACACTAGCAATAGGATTCTTACATACACCGCAACGCATTTATAAGACCCCAAGTTGATCGAACTAACATAGTAATAATGCATGTCCCAACGGCACGGGCCATGTTCAAAATGTGCAATATCTTCCCGAACAGACTACAAAATGCAGCTTAAACCCAGCATGGAGGACTTGGCTGAGAATATATCACGCTATTACACGCTATCCTTCATGCAGATAACCAAGAATATAACAAACTCAACATCCATATTATATTATATATACTCCAAAGCTTCACAAAATTAACTTCTCCCAACTCCATGGATTTCCAGCTCTGCTGAATCCGTAAGCAAAAGCTCAGCTTTGATTGCCTAGAGGCAGTTTTTTTTTTTTTTTGGTTCTTCTTCTGAGTAGTCATTCATAAGCAAAATTTATCATCCTCCTTCCCCTACCATTTTTCCACTCACGACCCATTTGATAGTCATTTCCATGAAACCTTGAAGTTTTATACCTTGACATGTACCGATCAGAGACTTCTTTCTTCTTGCTATTGTCATCCCACATTCCCCAATATCCACCGGCTCTTTCGCCATTCACATTATCTGACTCATTATAACTTTTTTCCCACTCATTACACTTATTTTTCCACTGATTCCATCCCATTGAATCATTCTGATTACTTCCCCATCCATTATCTTCCATGGCCTCCTTACTCTGACCGTAGTTATGTTCCCAAGGATTATAGTTGTTATCCACGACTTGGTTACAATCCCCATATACGGGATGCTGAGCTAAGTCAGTGGCTTCTCTTAAGTCCTCTTCAGCTTCTCCCCATCCAGTGCAAGGAAATGACTGGTTCAAGAGCAGGGAATCACCAAGAACCACAGCCTTCTCATCTTCATCTTCATCTTCCTCAAAAGGAGCCTTGGGTTCCTGTTCCAAGTCCAAAAGCAATTTAGGATCTATGCTAGAGTTCCAATCTACTTCTTCGATATACATATCTGGGTCAGGCAATGATATGTCACAGGGAAGGCCATTAATCTCTGCCCAAAATCTGGATTTTGCATTGTGAAATGCCTCTTTACCAGCAGAGTCATTCCATTGAACCACATTGTCATAGAGGTACATACACTTCTTGGTTTCCAGGAGCTTTCCCCATGGAACCGAACCAATAAATGTGCAGAATTTCTTCTCCCATGGAGGCACAGATGACTGCCAAGTATCTGAAAAAAAGAGGAGCAAAAGGAAAGTTCAAAAATGCATGCAAGGATACTCCATTAATTCATTAATTTCAAGTAAGAAAAAGAATCAGCAGTATGCAGCTCCTAGAAGATAATATCAGAGTTGACAAGAATAGAAAGAGATTCGACAAATACAGAAAAGATCTCCCCATGTCATTGGAACCTTATAGTAAATCACCATATGCAGGGGGGCCGACCCCTTGAACCATTGTAAAGCATCCTGCGTGTAAGTTCACCATTCACAGATTCCATATTCACACCAGCATCATTTGCCAATTTTTGGAGCACTTTCCACATCATTGAATCACTTTTTTCAAAATGACAGCCAATATATATATCCCTACTTTTCTATCATCTTATGCTCCCCAAATGAGGCAACTCTTTGTGTGTGTGTGCAGGAGAGCAAGAAACTAGCAGAAAATGACCATACAAGGATTAGGTAAAATATTAGAAAAGGCAATGTGAGGAAACTCCTTTTGTACAACTTTTTTCCCCTTAGAAATAACACCTTTAATACAATTAACAAAAACACTTCACAGATTCCATGTTCACCAGCATCATTTGCCATTTTTGGAGCACTTTTCCAGAATCACTTATGTCAAAATCAACATGCAATGTGCATATCCATACTTGTTAATCTTAAATTCCGTATATGAGGCAACCCCTTTTATACAACCAGCATAACTAATAGATGCAATATCATGGTGAGCCACAAACTCAAACAAGGTACCAAGTAACCCATCCAAAATCTGAACATCCCTTCAACACATCTCGAATCAAGATTCATCACTAATGGATGCAACTTTTGTTATATACCAATTAGAATATAAAATACTTCAGTCGCATCTGAAATTGTGTTTATATAGATTATAAAATACTTCAGATCATAAAAAAATACAGTCTCACAGCCAAAAACTTCAACAACACCCCCAACTTCAAGAAGGGAGCATCACGATACATGCGATGTAACAACACCTCCAACATCCAATATCCAATCTCCATAATCAAGAAGCAAACGAGACGAAAAGCTCACTACTTAATGATCATAGAAACCGCCTTGATCATAAATCGTCCCAAATTCTGCAAGAAAGACGTTATATGATGACCCAAAACCTGACAACTACACATTTCTGACACACGGAGGCGGCAATTTAAGTTCTGAGAAGAAGACCAAGAAAGCCCACTTTCTCGAAGCAAAATTCATTAGAGAAGAACCATTTATAAAGAAAACAAAAAACTAAATTTTCCTCTAATATCCAGGAAAAATACATATTGAAGAATTATAAGAACCTACATAGGAAACATACCCACGGGTGGCTTCCAGTTCTGTGATCTTGTGCCCGGAGTTTCTTTATGATGAACTCCACCTTGCTGTTTTCTCCAACGACCCATACTTAAAACAGGTAAACCCCAAAGACAAACACGCTCAAAGACCAAATAAAAGAACCCAGAAAAGTGAAGCAAGAGAAAAAGAAAAAGAAAACAGAGTCAGAAACTGGGTTACGGAATCTGCAATTCTCAGATTTTGCAGGGAAAATAGCAGGTGGGTTTGGGGCTAAAACCGCAGGCGTGGTCTGATCGGGCAAGGAGTCGCAGACTTTAAGCAATTGAGAAATTCCCATAAAAGTGATGAGGGATAGGGAACCGTCCGAGGTTTATTGATACGTGTGATGCAAGCATGTTAGTTCCAATAAAAAATTATTATTATTATTATTACTTTTTACCTTTTCTTTTAAAAATGCTTATCCTTTGATTTCATCATTTCAAATTTCAATTACGTCAATTAATTTCAAATCTTCAAGTGATTTTATCAATCATTTATTTAATTAGCAGAAGCAACGGATCCTTTAGACAAATAACATTTAGAATAAAAATAATTATTTTCTTTTTAGACAAATCAAGATTATAATTTATTGCATCTACTGCTTATCGCGTTAGAATTTTGACACTATGTTAAAAAAAAAAATTTGACACATTTGAATTATAGAAGAAGGCACGTCCCTTGTAATCTTTAAGAAATTTATTTTCGACAACAGAAAATTTATATAACAGTCTCACATTTTTTTATATTATCAAAAAATATAAATTTATTATTTTATTTTTTATTATTTTATAATAATGTATTAAATGTGAAACTGTTATATAGCAATGCTCTTTCGACAAACCTTTACTTTTTCAGATTTTTTAAGTTCAAACAAAAGCACAAAAGGTTGGTAGGACAAGACAACCAATTTTTTTAAGGTGTCGTCTCCCGAGGAATTAAAAACACTCTCGTGGGGGAGCGTTTAAGATAAAGGTCTTACAATAATGACATGAAGATGGTCAAAGCATGAGATAGTTCCCCTTTTTTTATTCTCAAAATAGTAACAGACGTGCACGCGGATTCAAGCCCATCATGGCTAAGAATCGAAAGGTACAAGTCCAAATTTAAAGCATTCATTAATTTTCATTAAAAAGAAAAGAGAGACAACATTTATAAAAACTAAAACCTAGAAAAATATAGATGGTATGTTAAGATGGTACGGTTTAAAAAAAAAAAAAGATTTGTATAGTCTCTAACATGTACAAGTGATATATATATATTTTTTAATAAAATATATAAATGCGTTTTTGCATGAAAAAATTTATTTTTTAATTATATGTCTTATTCTTATTAAAAAAATATTTAAATTACAAAATTTATATATTTTAAGATTGTATCTAATATTATTTTAAAAAATATATTTCAAATAATATTGGAATGACTAATAAATTGATAATGCATTCTTGACTAGAGTTTCATCTTATTATCTAACGGTAACCCTCACCTTTTTCCGTATTAGATTTTAAATAAAAATTAAAAAAATTATAATAATAAAACGAGATCAAATGAGTTTTGCTCTAACGAGATACTAATCAACTCTAGCTAATGTTCTATTTTTCACATCATCTGATGCGTTATCTGCCTACAAACTTAAGCAATGGCTGCAGCAGACAAATAATAGCATAACCTATGATATTTATTTTTTCGGAAAAAGAAAAATAAAGGTAGGGGAAAGTGTTTGGATGTGACTGATTTAACAGATACATACCAAACCCCTTGAAACGGCCCCGTAAGGTTCCTACCCCGTCATTCCGTTCGCGGATACCCCCGTCGTGCAACCTCTCTCTGTTCTATCGAGTACGAGAGGCTACGTACGACGACGTTCGTGAGGTTCCCAATTAAGTCCGTTGAAGATGATATTCTCCATCGCTCGCTTCTCTCTCTACTTCCAGTTCGTCTTCCTTACCTTGCAGGGATTCGACGATCACCGAGTGCTCGCCCTACCAAAGACGTCTGAAAATTACTCTCTTCAAATGCGCCCGGGCGCACCATTCAAGATCGCTCTCTTCGCGGACCTGCATTTCGGGGAAGCCGAGACCACCGACTGGGGACCGGGCCAGGATGTGAACTCTAAAAGAGTCATGAATACTGTACTGGACGATGAAACTCCAGGTAAAATCTTGATCTTTTATCCATTCTACCACCTCTGTAGACAAATGGACAATTGAATAACTCTGTTTCCGATGAGGTCTAAGACTCGAGTCATAAAACGCGCAACGCTTTTTTCTAGTTTCGGCTAGATTTATTTTACAGTTGATCATATATAGCTGTGAGTAATGAATCTTAATGGCGGCCATGGAGTTCATGTTCCTTATCGACGCTAATAGTCAGCCACAAGTCTGCTTTAAAGCCTGGTTTCGGACGCAAATTTGGTTATGTTTGGATAGAAAATTGATGATTAAATATTATTAAAATTATATATTTTTAATATTATTATTATTTTAAAATTTTAAAAAAATTAAATTATTTATTATATTTTATCTAAAAATTATAATAATAATATGAAATAATATTAATTAATAATTTTTCACAATTCGAGCTGTTCAATTCTTCGAGTACTTTGTAATAAGGCCGACAGTTTTATGACATCATCCATAAAATCAATATCAAGCCGACAACATAAAACTAATGGATTGAAGTTAGTTTTAATAATATTTTAAGAGAATAAGTTCTGTTTAATATTTTTCCTTGAAATTAAGAGGATATGTTCTGTTTAAGATTCAATTCGAATTGACAAGAGACATTAAAAGTTAAAATATTATCCTGAACAAATCGGGGGATTAAATGAAAGAGAAAAAGATATTTATAATTATGAATTATATAATTATTGTGTAATTATTTTAAGAAAAAATATATATAAAATTTAGATAAAAATTAATTTTTTAATAATAATATATATATATTTTTTTCAAAAAGTAAAATTCACGCACTTTTTAATTATACGTAGGATGAGATTGATTCGTAGAAGGCACGATTCTCCCCTCAAGACGAGCACATGAAAACACGAATTATTGACCGTAATTGCAACCTAATTGGTACCCCAAAAAAATACCAAAGACTATACCCAAATCCTCCCGTTTCATTTCAGCGTTCTTCCGGTTCCCACCCACATGCAATTCCTAGCGCAACCGTCATCTGGTCGACATCAACAACCCATCCGGCATCCGTGCTCTTTTCTCTGCTCTCCGACTATGGAGTTCAGCTTCCCAACCACAGCCAAGTTCACGATCTTCCTCTTCGCCTGCTTCTCTCTCTGCTTCCACCTCATCATGGCCGTCGGACTCGAACACCAAGAAGTGCTTGCCCTACCGACGAGGCCGAATAATTACAAGCACCTCCAAATGCGGGCGGGGGCACCCTTCAAAATCGCTATCTTTGCTGACCTGCATTTTGGGGAGAACGCCTGGACGGACTGGGGCCCTCGCCAGGACGTCAACTCTGTAAAGGTCATGAATACTGTTCTGGACGATGAAAATCCAGGTAATTTTTTTTTGAGTAATGCTACATAGTTATTTTTGCACATTTTTTGTGCACTCCATTTATATGATTGACTGGATTAATTTTTTTTAATATACAACCAATCATATCACTGAAGTGTACAAAGGAGTCTGCAAAAATGACTGCACATAAAATTTTTTTTTTTTTTTTTATCATTTCTACTGCCTCTGATGACCGAGAGTCGCGTATTAGAAATAACAGTTGCAGCCATGAAAATGCAACAGTCGATCAATTATTTTGAAAAAAAGAAAATACTAGCTATTAATTAAAAAGAAAATTAATTTTGAAAATACTTCACATTTTATTTTATTTTTAACAAGTACCATTTGATCACCCCTTCAGCCAATTTTTTGTTTTCTATTAATAATTATAATGCCATGTGGTTTATTAATTTACTTTCAAAAATTTACTTTTGCTCGCTCACAAGAGCAGACAGCAGTGTATCTTTTGGGTTAAGGGGGGCGGTTGTCTGGCATCACAATTCTGGGACAACTGAACTTAAAAACTTGTTCATATGCGTCATAGTGCGGTGCCCATGCCAGAATTAGGGAGTAAAAATGGTTATATTGTTCCTTTCACAATTAGTCTATTCAACATTTCATTTCTAAGTTGAGGATGGAGAGGAGAGAAAAAAAAAAAAAAAAAAAAAACGAAATTTCTTTTTAGGGAACTCGAGAGAAAATGGATAGTCACAGAAAAGAAAAAGAGAAAAAAGAAAAGACTTTTATATGTTATGTAAAATGGTCTCGAGAGAGAATAGAAAAATGTTATATGTGTTTTTTGCTAGATAATTTTTTTTTGTTTAAAAAATTTTCGAGCTCAAAGTTTTATTTTTTTTAAGAAAAAATGAAATTTTTATAAGATTTTGGGGCTAAAATTTTGATTTTAGGAGAAATCTAAATATATGGATTTTTAATTTTATAAAAAATATGTTACTATAAATTTTTAAACAATCCCTGATTATTTTTCTGGGATTGATCCACTCTTGCAACCAGGACATTCTGTAAAGATGATTAGCTCTTAAGAGGAGCACCCTTTTTAGTTCCCTTTGGAGGGATTTCAATATGTATTGTTACACCTCCTTATTTCTGCTCCCACGACTCTTAGTATGGGTTAGCTCTTCAACATGTTGTTAGTGTCAAAGAAGCATCTTGTTCTTTCTAAGTTGGCTCGCTTTCCTGGTGTACCATTTCGTGCGCCCGCAGGAGCAGAAGGCATGCTGGTGTCCCTTAGACACAAAGGATTTTCATTTCCCATTTCTTACAACTTGCCTTTGGAATAGACTCTTGAATTTTGCAGAAAAAAATAAGAATCATCCAAAGGCATGAGAACTCTATGAATTTGTTATTGACCTTTTTCAGTTAATGTATTTCTTTCTCTAAATGTTACATGAAGGAATCTTAATACACCGTCTTAATCTTCCATCTAACACTGTGCTAGCATGCTGCTATCAGGTTATCACCTGTGGTAGATCTCAAGTTCATTCTGGTCGTGTTATTAATATTTCTATTCCTTCATTTTGTTTGTACGTTTGTTTCTTTTTTTTCTTTTGGTTGGTTTAAAATTCTAATGAATTGATTGTAGAGCAGATTTTGTTATATACCTTGGAGATGTCATTACGGCAAATAATATACTAATTGCAAATGCCAGCTTGTATTGGGATCAGGCAATCTCTCCAACAAAATCCAGGGGTATTCCATGGGCCAGTGTGTTTGGAAACCATGACGATGCACTATTTGAATGGCCAATGGAATGGTTTTCAGCCCCTGGAATTCCTCGACTTATTTGCCCAGAAGCGAACTCAACACATTCAGGTTAGCATGAAGTTTGAAATATTGAGTAAATAAGATTGGCAACCAGTCATCACTAGTAACAGAAATCAAACCTTGGGTCGTCTGTGTTTCCTAGAATTATGGTTTGTTTTCATTGTTTCAGGCATCTGCCTCTCAGTGCTGGCCTATTCATGCAGACAATTATAAAGAATATGGAAAGTACAGAAGCAAATGATCTGTCATTAAACCCCCTTTAAGTTGGATATACATTCCACTTTTTAAGTTGTTTTATATAATCCATGATCATAGCCGCAAAACACTGTAGCTTTTTCTAGTCTAAGTAATTAATATAAAAAGTGATATCATGTTAATGTGCAGCAATGTCAATATTATCTCACGGGAGATTTTACAAACTTTTTTGAGGGGTGAGGGGAGGGATTAAAAGAATTTGATCTTATCTTGTCTGTAATGTGATCATAATATTTGGCAGGAGCAGAAGCATGTAGCTTCAGAGGCACTCATCGTCTGGAGTTGATGAAACACGAGATTGACCATAATGCACTATCTTTTTCCAAAAATGGTCCTAAAGAACTTTGGCCTAGCGTATCAAACTATGTTCTCCAAGTCTCATCATCAGACGGTCCAAAGTCACCAGTGGTATACCTGTACTTTTTAGATTCTGGCGGTGGTTCTTACCCAGAAGTTATATCAACTGCCCAAGCAGATTGGTTCCGGCATAAATCTGATCAGATCAACCCTGACTTACGGTACGTGGAAGAATATAAACAAAGTTACAAACACGACTTTCTTTTGAACTTGCTTTAGTGCACCTTATTACCGTAGAACACAATATTTTGGAAAAAAAGGTTTAAATATATAAATTATACATCATTGGTTTCCAAAGAAAAGGAAACAAATCATAGAAAACGAGGAACCTTGGTGTAGATGTTTTTGATTCAAGAGAGAGTGAAAAGGAAAAAAAAGGTTTATTGTGGCAAACAGTTGTAATTGATTAAGCTTAGGTTCACCTATTAGATAGAGTATATTGTGATTTTCTTGATATGTTTTCTCCATTTCCTTGTCCATCGAATTAAGTATCATCTGACAGGGTGCCTGAGCTAATATTCTGGCACATTCCAAGTCGAGCATACAAGAAGGTTGCTCCACGGTTTGGGATACACCGGCCTTGCGTGGGCTTAATTAACAAGGAGGGTGTTGCTGCTCAAAAAGCTGAATTGGGTATCATGAAACTTCTTACTAAAAGGCCTTCTGTCAAGGTAAATTGGTTGTTTATGCATAGATGGTAACGTAATCATTCATTTGAGTTGCACCTAAATCATCAAAACGTTTGACCAACTGAAGTTTGATAATTGTATTTATTTCTCAAAAGCATAAAAGAAGCATTAAAGAATATGTTAATGTCATGGGAAGAAGGTTTAATCCTGATCTGTGGCTTTGGACTGATGGACATAAACGGGTTCATGCGGAGTTGTTTCCCTTTTCATTGTGGCAGGCAATATTTGTTGGACACAACCATGGATTGGACTGGTGTTGCCCCAATGAGAAACTCTGGCTGTGCTTTGCAAGACATACTGGTTATGGGGGCTATGGAGACTGGGCTAGAGGAGCTAGAATTCTAGAAATCACCCAGAAGCCCTTCTCGGTTAAATCTTGGATAAGGATGGAGGACAATGTTGTACACAGTAGAGTCGTATTAAGTCCTTAAGTCCTGTATTACCCTGTGTACAAACATACTAAGGAAGATAAGCCAGTTTGTGTGCTTGTGTATATGCATTTTAGAGTGATGTGACATTTTCAACTATTCCATTGTATCTTTAGTTAAAAATTAATCTTTTAAAGCCACATTATAACCCCTCATTTCTGTCACTATGAAATAAAAATTAAATATTGTTATTAGGTTAAAGTTTAAATCATTAAGTGAAAAATTAATATTTTTATTAAATTACTACACAATTAAAATTAGAAGGTAATATATAATATATTTAATCAAGCTACTGATTTTGATAAAATTACTAGTGTTCTTGTTTTGTCAAATGTTACTTTTTTTCCCAACTTCAGAAGCTCTCTTAAGTGCATCTCTATGCCCTTGTTTCTCTCTGTAATAGGTGTCTTTCTTTCTGTGTATACTTTTATCATCTTAAAGACTTCATGCACCGACCATGGCCTATAGCATCATGCCTCCGCCGTTCTCCATACTTAGAGATAAGATTAATAAAAGAAAAAAATATGAAAGAATACTAAATGAGCATTCTAGAAGTAAGCATCATAATACTACTCCAAATTTTCTAATGAATATCTAAATGAGGTGAAGCTATGCATTAATTTTGGCAAATGAGGGTGTGCGTGCAATCATAATGACAGTGAGGCTATATTACTATGAAATGCTTCTTTTCCCTTTTGATAATCTATAAGAGCCTCTTTGTTATGACAAGTTGGTATTCTGTTTTTACATAATCAAACCAAAGCATATGCAGTTTGATTTTTATATTGTGCATGCTCAGACAGTCATCTTGTTAAAAATTTCTGAGTAATGAAAAAAAGTTGCCCACTATCCCCAATTTCTTTCATAAAAATTTTGCATGGTATAAACCATTTCATATTTAGATTGGAAAAGGTTTAATCTATAACTCTTGATTGAATCCAATGGAGCAGAAATGCTTTTCCAATTCTCCTAGGCTTGCCAAATTGATCTATTCGGTCCCCTTCACAAAAATCACTCACTATTAACAGAATAACGACCATTTACATATATAGCTTGAGCAAAGTTTGAACAATTTTCTTGACATCAGTAGTTCTTTTGCTTACTAAAGTATCCCTTTTACTCTATCATAAAGGGAGAGAATTTTGCAGTCTACTCATGAGAATGGAGGGCTTGAAACGTTGCCCCATTGATAGCCTGCCATTATTGCCACTTGATAGAAAAACGCTTTCTACCAAAAGAAAGAGAGAAGGAGGAAGAACTCTTCTGCATGGGCAATTAACAACTCAAAAGGCACTTTATTCTATTCTCACAAGGACAGCTCATGGTCGCCCAATTTTGTTAGTCAAGTTCCTAGCCCCAAGTTCCTTAATTTTCACGTTAAATTTCTCTACATTAATAGCTCTGTGTCGGGACATTCAGCAGCTCAAAAGCCATTTTGCCCTCTAAGCTGGGCCACAATGGGAAGCTAAAGTTCCATTATCTTGGACAAGTCAAGAACTGTTCACATGGTTAATGATCGAAAAGAAGGGGACCAATGGTGCCATGACTTTGGATATCAGTGATTGTCCCATTATTTTTATCATGTCTTTAACCTAATCTACCTAAAAATTTGGTAAGCTTAACAGATTTTGACTTATTTTAAGAGCTGTTTGAGCTTTTAAAATGTGATCCAAAAAACATTACTTTCTAGTGCAGCATCGCAAAACCACCGCAGAAGAACGGAGAATTCATACCAAATTCCTAATATGCTCACAACATCCTACAAACAGTGTTCCCTTTTCTTCTTCTTCTTTTGATGTGGCTCAACAAGATGGGAGTGAACCCCAACCTGACCCCACCACTTTACCCATCCTCAAACATGTGTTGAGGTCTTATTTCATTTTTTGT
Source organism: Carya illinoinensis (assembly GCF_018687715.1). Lineage (NCBI taxonomy): Eukaryota > Viridiplantae > Streptophyta > Magnoliopsida > Fagales > Juglandaceae > Carya > Carya illinoinensis. The sequence continues at coordinate 4,345,776 of NC_056760.1, read as the reverse complement.
TCCTTTTTTTTCCTCCTTTATTCTTCTTTGGTTGGTGCGTTGGTTGGTTGGTGGGGAAGAAACTAAAGAGGCCAATCCAGTAATTTGACATAAACGAACGTTTGAACTGGTCAGGAGCAGGTTATGAAATCGACAGTTGAAACGAGAGAGGGAGGCAAAGGGGACCCTCAAGAAGTTTACAGAATTTGCTCTTAAGTCACCATGCAGCAGTCATCACAATTCACAAAGTATCTGCATAAGCCTCTTCACACCTCACTCCAAAGAGTACTGGGTATGCTTTTCCCTGAACTGATCTTGCTTCCATTCTCACTTCCTGAGCACATATCATTTGGTCTAGAAAACAAGACCAAGCACAGGCTATAGGAAAACGCCCTTCTGGGGTTATCTTCGATAACAATGTCATTAGGATTTATGTACTATCAAGGCCGTGAAGTGGGTCAATTCTGAATTTAGATGCTTTGACATTTACTTTCTTCGATTAATTTATGTTCTTCTTTTAGGTAAATTCAATGGTGCTCTTCTGTGGCTGATACTTGATAGTGTAAAAGGTGAGACTCTGGGCTGCTCCGAAATCAAATTATTGTACTTGATATGTTTCCTATTATTGTTGTACTCCCTTTGTTTGATAAAACACTGACCTTTATGATTCTTTTCCTTGGTTAGATTGAGTCAAATATGTGATTTTAAGGATACCAGTAAGTAATCGTTTTATAATGCATAATTGTCAACTGTGAGTCTCAGACAGAAACATTACTGGTATTAACATTTTCAATTTTGGCACTTCCAAATTTGGTCAGGCCAAAAATAGGTTTAATCGAATGGGCTTGGCAAACTGAAATAGTGTGATAAACAGAACTAATTATCTGTTGGTTTTGTTTTCCGCTGGGAAAAACTTCTATGGATTAAAATGTAATACGGTTGTTTATGGGTTTTTTTTTTTTTTCTCTCTCTCAAATGAAGGGTCAGTTGAAGTGCACATACTTTGATCAAATACGATCTTATGAATCTTCAATGGCCAAGACCAAGTGCTGGTTTGGTTGGGTAACCAGGCTCCTAACTTCCGAGGCAAGAACGAAACTTGAAAAGGTTGATTTACACTCTTCTACTTTCAATAATTGGAAAGATGATTTCCAGTAAGCTTTTTGGTTATCTTCGTATTCCTTGCACTTTTCAGAAATCGAAGAGGTGGAGATGGTTTTTTGGAAAGGTTAAACATAAGCAGTACCCTGCACTCTTAGCACCACGGAGAACACTGAGGGAAGCAACAGAAGAGCAGAGAAAGCATGCTTTGACTGTTGCCATAGCAACAGCAGCTGCAGCAGAGGTTGCAGTGGCTGCTGCACGAGCAGCAGCCGAGGTTGTCCGGCTCACAGGTGCTTCTCAATCTTGCCAGCGCTTCATGAAGCAAGAAAGAAATTTGGCTGCCATCAAGATTCAAAGTGCTTACCGGGCACATCTTGTGAGATTTTTCAAATCTTTGCTCCATCTTTCTCCATAACCAACTTTTGTCTCTAATTTATTTGGATATAGACTTGTGGATCTTCTGCATTCCATTGGAACTTGGTTGATATTGTTGTTGCTCTAGCTTCTAAAAAAGTATATTTCTTTTACCTTCAAATTAATCATGTTTATTTTTTATCACTTCAACTGATATACTAATTAAGTTGGTAAACTCTAGTGAGAATTGGAAGTCATTCAACTGTAAAGATCTCCAGATACTTCAACGCGTTCAAATGCTTCTTAAAATATCGAGTCTTATATTGTGAATTTAAGCGCAATACCAATTTGATTACTCAAACAATCCAGACCGAGTAACATGGTTTTAGAGTTGCCCCATTAGTCCGCCTGCCATGCTCTATTCAAACACAGCATAACACAATGGACCACTCATTGGAGAAGAAGGACATGTACATGCCCTTTGCTCCCCTTTATTTTTTGTGGGATTTGGAGAAAAAGATGCAGGATTATGAGAACGGTTGTTATCTTTTATTGGTTATATTGAACTAAAAGCGCTTCTCATGCCTGACTTGAATTTCAAATGGGAGTGAAACAGGCAAGGAAAGCATTGAGAGCATTGAAGGGACTGGTGAGACTTCAAGCCATTGCTCGTGGACGAGCTGTGAGATGCCAAACAGTCACATTGAAGTGTTTGCCACCCAGTGCAAAAAGACAGGCAGAGGTACAGGAAAAGAGCATCCCTTCTGCAGATGCAAGCCGCAGAGGTTGTTATAAGAAACAATTTGACGGGGCAAAAGATGAGCTTGGAGAAGAGGACACAAAGGTAATGAGATGATTCAAATAAAATATTAATGCCTTTTAAGGTGCTTTCAAAAGAACCATTTAGTAAGAATGAGTGCTGATAACCCAAGAAGAATCATAGAGACCCTTTTATGTCTTTGTTAATGAAGGAACTTACCTAGAAAAAGGAAAAATGTACTACAACTAAGGGGATCCCAAGTAATATTTCTCTGTTTTTTTTGGTATGTATATAAGTTGCATGCGAGTGTTAGTAGATGTTTGTCTTTCAAACTTCAGAGAATTTCTTAACCCATAGGAGGGTACCATTTGTATAGGGGAATGATTGCGAAATAGACCTCCGATCAGTTTGCATGGTGAAGACCTAATGCCTGTGGACTTCTTCACTTTGAAGTTTCTCCTGAATAATTCGGTTATTTGATGATGCTGCAAATCAAAATTGTGCTGATGTTTATTGATTTTGCTGATCTGGTTTACTGAAGATTTGGTTATGGGCAGCTTGAATGCAGCAGTCAGAGAAGTTGGGACCGGAGCATGGTTTTGAAGGAAGACATGGATGCTATATGGTTAAGAAAGCAAGAGGCCATTACCAAAAGAGAGCGCATGAAGAAATATTCATTTTCACACAGGGTAATTATATCTGCTATGAAATTTCCTCTTATGCTTCGGTGGCTGATGACTAGAACCGAGTCATAGAAATCCGAATCCTATATGTAACTTACTACCACGTCATTACCAATGTTGCTTGGTTCCTAGTTTCCTGTTTTACTGACACCTAAAAAGGTAACAAAACAAGTGTCTGGCCTCTTCTCTCGTATCTAATTTTCTCATGACAATTATATGTTTCTTAGGAGAGGAGAAATGCTCAAATGCTGGAGGAATCAGTGGACAACAAGAAATTCGGAAAGAGGAGCTTCCGGCTAGAAGAACTGTTAGACAAAGAGCAGGCATGTAATATGGAAGGAGTGGGTGAAAGGAATGAGCGAAAACAAATTAAACCCAAAAATGAACGGAAGCAAGTTTCTCTAGGACTGGATTCACAGTGGTCATTCCCTAGGAGATCTTTCTGTCATGTGAAACAGAACTCAGCTGGTAATGACAATTTGATGCCAAATTCTCCCATTTTTCGAACTTACATGAGTGCAACAGAATCTGCCAAGGCAAAACAAAGGTCGTTAATGTTGGGAGCTGGTTGGAGACAGAGATGATTCTAAATAAAGGAGAGACGAAATTTAACGTGGTTCGACAATTGCCTACGTCCATAGCTGCTGTAACTTCACTATGAAATGATTTTTACAAAAAATCTCTCTGTAAACTCTCTCTGCTCATCCACTCTCACTTATTTCTCTGCACAGCACTACACGCAGTACACACTACCTATTTTCTCTCTACACTTGTCTGCACACACCTCAACTGAGCTCTCTCCTATTTATAGGAGAGAGCATCCTACAATTTTTTCGGTGCAGTGATTTAGGCAAGAGTTTGAGACGTCATTTGCTGCAGACACTGTGCGTGTCTGCAAGTAGCCCCTAATATGCCAAAGAAAGAAACGGTGGATGACTCACCTATTTTCTCTCTTTTTTTTTTATCTTTTCTTTTGTCTCCATCCGTAACAATCTCCCACTTGGAGACAAATGAGTCTAAATATCTTAATAGCAACCATCATAGCAACTTCAAGTCATGCCTTTAAGTACAGAGGCCAACTGAAGCTACACACAGCTTCAGTTTGTCAGCAGTAACTACTTTTGTGAACATGTCTGCTGGGTTCTCTGTTCCTCGAATCTTCTAAAGTATCAACTGTTCACTATCAAGAAGAGATCGGATAAAATGGTATCGCAACTGTATGTGTTTTGTTTTGGAATGAAAGGCTGGATTCTTTGCAAGAAAAATAGCACTCTGACTATCACTGTGCAGAATACCTTTTTCATTTTTCTTTCCCAATTCTTCTAAGAATGACTGCAACCAAACTATTTCCTTCCCCGCTTTAGTTATAGCAACATATTCTGCTTCTGTAGTTAAGAGAGCAACAATCTTCTGTAACTTAGAAGCCCATGATACAGCTGTACCACCTAGCGTATACACAAATCCAGTAGTACTTTTTCTGCTGTCAACGTCACCTGCTAAATCAGCATCTACATATTCCTGTAGTTTTAAACCTACTTTTGTAAAGCATAGTGACGTATCTGAAGAGCCTTGTAGATATCTTAAAATCCACTTGACTACTTCCCAATGCTGCTTTCCTGGATTACTCGTGTACCTGCTCACAGCTCCCACTGCTTGTGCAATATCTGGCCTTGTACAGACCATGGCATACATAAGACTACCAATAGCAGATGCATAAGGTATTCTGTTCATGCATTCTTGCTCTTCCTCCGTCTTTGGCGACTGATCCTTAGTTAGTTGAAAGTGACTAGCTAAGGGTGTGCTCACTAGTTTCGCCTTGTCCATATTAAAACTTATGAGCACCTTCCTCACATACTCCTCCTGCGAGAGCTTAAGAGTATCATTAGCCCTGTCTTAATAATTCTCATACCAAGGATTTGTTTTGCAGCACCCAAATCCTTAATCTCAAACTGCTTTGACAATTGCTTCTTCAGTTTATTGATCTCCTCGATGCTTGGCCCTGCAACGAGTATATCATCCACATACAATAGTAGGATAATATAAGAGTTGTCAAAATTCTTCATATAGCAACAATGGTCAGCTTGTAGTCTTGTAAATCCATTACTACACATGAAGTTGTCAAACTTTCGGTACCATTGTCGTGGAGCTTGTTTTAGGCCATACAAGCTCTTCTTCAGTTTGCAAACTAGATTCTCTTTTCGCTTCACTGAGAATCCTTGTGGCTAGTGCATATAGATGTCTTCCTCCAAATCACCATGAAGGAATGCAGTCTTCACATCTAACTGCTCAAAATGTAGATTCTCTACAGCCACAATTGCCAACACTAGCCTGATCGTGGTCAATTTTACAACTGGGGAGAAAATGTCTGTGTAGTCGACACATTCCTTTTGTTGAAACCCCTTCACGACCATTTTGGCTTTGTAGCGCTTGCTATCATTGTGCTCTTCCTTAATTCTGTACACCCATTTGTTGTACAAAGCCTTCTTGCCTTTTGGAAACTTAGTTAGCTCCCATGTCTGATTTGACATCAGTGACTCAATCTCATCTTGCATGGCTTTCTCCCACTTGATCGAATCTTCAATTCGTAGAGTTTCATCATAACTTTCGGGTTCACCACTATCTGTTAGCAGGATGTAGTGTAAAGATGGTGAGAACCGCTGTGGTGGCCTGATCGTCCTTGAAGATCTTCGAATAACAGTGAGTGGTGTACTTTGTTCGATCTGTGTATCAACATTCTCTTGATCCTCGTTTTGATCAGTGTTGACTCGAGTAACATCAAAATCAACGACCTCAGGTTTCTTTGTCTGCTCCTCAGGTTCAGCTTGTGACTTAGTTTTGTACAAAATCTGCTCATTGAATATCACATTTCTACTTCTGATGATTTTGCGATTTTTATCATCCCAAAATCGATAGCCAAATTCTTCATCACCATAACCGATGAAAAAATATTTTCTAGATTTGGCTTCTAACTTGTTACGATCAGTAGAATCTATGTGAACATATGATACACAGCCAAAAACTTTCAAATGAGAAAGATTTACCTTCTTTCCGCTCCAGACTTCCTCTGGTAGATCGAACTTTAAGGGAACTGAAAGTTCTCGGTTAATCAGATAGGCTGCAGTGTTAACCGCATCAGCCCAAAAACATTCAGGCAATCCTGAATTTAGTCTCATGCTTCTGGCACGTTTGTTGAGAGTTCTGTTTATGCGTTCAGCTACGCCATTCTGCTGCGGTGTCTCAGGAATAGTCTTCTGAAATCTAATCCCATTTGCAGCACAGAATTCTTTGAACCTGCCATCGATGTACTCTTCGCCATTGTCTAATCTCAGACATTTCAACTTTAAGTCTGTTTCATTTTCAACCATGGCTCTCCACTTCTTGAAAGTGTCAAATGTGTCAGATTTATTTTTCAAAAAATAAACCCATACTTTCTTGCTTGAGTCATCAATAAAGGAAACATAGTATCGCGATCCTCCAAGAGAAGCGACTGGGGATGGCCCCCACAAATCTGTGTGCACCAACTCCAACTTTGTAAACTTTAGAGATCTGTCATTTTTCAAGAAACTAACTTTTTCTTGCTTCCCAAAAATGCAACTTTCACATATGTTGAAATCAGTTGATTCCAACTTTGGTAACTTCCCCTTGGATAATAGTACTTTCATTCATTTCTCACTCATGTGACCAAGCCTTTGATGCCATAGTGATGGGAACCAAGGTGGAGCTACCCTTAAAGATCCATTGCAAATTCCAGATGGGCCAATTACAAGATCAAGAGCCAAGAAGATCAAGGAAGCAATGCAAGGATTGGTGCAATCCACTTGGGATGAAGCTAGGAAGAGCCCAACACTCAAGATGGGCTTCAAGGAAAAAGAACCAGTTTTGATCCACTTGATACAAGCTATGGAAGACATGACTTAGAGATTGGGCCTATTGTTGTTAAGGCTTTCAATTTGTTTAACGGTATTTTATTATTAGTTTAGAAGAAGTGGGCTTGAGGATGCTTGGCCCATGTATGTCTTATTTCTAATGGACTAGGGTTATTTTTGGGAAGGCCTTGTATTTTTGGCCAAGGGTTTATTTGGAAAGTTAAAATTTTATGTCTTACTAGGGTTTCAGAAGTAACTGTAGCGCGGCGTATGACACTGTTCACGCTACAGTACCCGACGCATTGTTTACTTAGGGTTTTTTGGGGATTGTCTATTTAAACCACTTGTAACCTCATTTGAGAGGCAGACTATATGGAATTGTGATTGAGAGTTGAGTGACCTCCTCTTGTTCTTCTTGAACTTCTGAACTTATCAAGGGTAAATCAAAACCTTTGTGGCGTTCTTCCTTTGTAATCTAGGTTCTTGAGACGGGTTCTTCAATGGGTCTAGATTTTGATATAATCTAGGTTCTTTGAACGGGTTCTTATTGGGTCTAGATTCTCCATCCATATACCTGAGTTTGGCTTTCTTGGGGTTGTTTTTCCAGTATTGTTGTTGGGTCTCAAAGCAAGTCTATTGGGGTTCACATCATTTGGTAATCAGAACAAGTTTTCCAATCAGGTGTAATTCTATCTTTTATCTATTGCATCTTTAATTCTAGGGTTTTATTGTTCTAGGGTTGCAAAAAAAAAAAAAAAAAAAAGTGCAGAAATTCGTTTTTCCTAGGGCTGCCAGATTATTCTATCATTTTGGTTTCATGTTTATCAACATTAGGTGGCTAAATTGCTTGTTTGTGGGCTGCCAAAATTTGCAGCATCTGTAGGGTTTGAAAGTTCTGGGTTTCTTGCATCTTTAAGTTTGTCAATTCCTTGGAATGTCGTTTAATTGATTCTCTTCTATTTCCTTGCCAATTTTTATGTGTTTGAATTCAGTTGTTTGATTGTTGCAATTGAATATTGCTATTTTTGACTGAACTAGTGAGAAAAGAAAAGAAAAGAAAAGAAAAGAAAAGAAAAGAAAGGAAAGGAAAAAAAAAAAATCGAAAAAAAAAAAAATCCGAATTTTTATTTTATTTCAAAGGGGCTGCATATATCATTATAGTTGATATATTGTCTTGTGATTACTCTTTCCCTTGTATCATTTCCTTGAGTCTTGTGTCATTTTATTCTTTCAGTGTTTTCTCTTGTTCTTGTTTCTTGGACCTAATTACTAGTTGGAATAAGACAAGGTTGTATTGTCTTGATTTAGTTCAATTAGTTCTGAAAGAACTTGAGTGGGAAAACTCTTGAGGTAAAAGGCAAGAGAGTGTGAGATCATTAACGAAAAAAAAAAGCCAATTAAGAGTGAAACACGAGTGGAGTGCTATTATTCGAGTGTAAACACGTAAGGGAGCGTGTGAGGTCTTTTCCACTAATAGTTTTTTTTGTATGCAGCGTGTACGATGTCTCATAAAAGTGACTCATCACCAAAGGGGATGGCAGATAACTCCTTTATATTGCAGGCTATGCAACAACAGTTTGAACGATTGAACATGATGTTAGGGGAAGTGAGAGATAGGATGGATCAACAAGATGAAGTAATTAAAAATTTACATGGTGGGAGAGATAGGAGGAGACGTGAACCTAGAAGAGAACATGAGTATGAAGATGAAGGAGATGGTGAGGATGAGGAAGATCTAATTTCTGAAGTTGGGATGGGTAGGCATAGAGGAGTCAGGCGTGAAAGAGGATTTAGGGGAAACCCACGGGGTCGTGATGGAGTAGATAGGGACCTTGAGAGCATCAAAATGAAAATACCATCTTTCCAAGGTAGAACTGACCCTGAAGCTTATTTAGAGTGGGAGAAGAAGATAGAGTTGATCTTTGAGTGTCATAACTATTCAGAGGAGAAGAAAGTGAAGTTGGCAGTAATTGAGTTCACTGATTATGCTATTATTTGGTGGGATCAATTAGTGACCAATAGGAGGAGTCATTATGAGAGGTCTGTCGAGACATGGGGAGAGTTGAAAGCTCTCATGAGGCGGAGATTTGTACCTAACCTCTACTACAGGGACCTCTACCAGAAATTACAAAATCTTACACAAGGGTCTAGGAGTGTGGAGGACTACCATAAGGAGATGGAGGTGGCTATGATACGGGCGAATGTAGAGGAGGATAGGGAGGCCACTATGGCTAGATTTTTGTGTGGTTTGAATAGGGAGATAGCTAATGTGGTTGAGTTACAACATTATGTAGAAATAGAAGACATGGTGCACATGGCTATGAAGGTGGAGAGACAATTAAAGAGGAAAGGGACATCAAGGTACACTTCAGTTTCTAGCACTTCTTGGAAACTAAAGTGGGAGAAAGATCATCGAGCTGTAACAAAGGCAAAGACAGAACCACCTAAAGGAAACGATGAAGGAACTAGCAACAAACCCAAGTTGGCATCCCAACCTTCTAGAAATAGAGATATTAAATGCTTTAAGTGTTTGGGTTCAGGCCACATCGCTTCTCAATGTCCAAACAAATGTGTGATGATTATGCGTGACAATGGGGAGGTGATGACTGCAAGTGAGGATGATCGTGATGAGATACCTGAGTTGGAGGATGCTAGTGATGATGATGGAGTAGAATACCCCGTAACAGGTGAGTCCCTTGTTGCCAGGCGTGCTCTCAACACACAAATTAAGATGGATGAAGCAGAGCAACAAAGGGAGAACATTTTCCATACTAGATGCCACATCAATGGCAAGGTATGTAGTATGATAATTGATGGGGGAAGTTGTACTAATGTTGCTAGCACTACATTAGTTGAAAAATTGAATTTACCTACCTTGAAACACTCCCGACCATACAAGCTGCAGTGGTTGAATGATTGTGGGGAGGTTAGGGTGGATAGACAAGTGTTGGTTACTTTTTCCATTGGGAAGTATCAAGATGAAGTGCTTTGTAATGTTGTGCCTATGCATGCTGGCCATATATTGTTGGGGAGACCATGGCAATATGATAGGAGAGTGATACATGATGGATTCAAAAACATGTACAACTTTGTAAAGGAGGGCAAAACAACCAAGCTTGCTCCTTTAACTCCAAGACAGGTCTATGAGGACCAACTGAAACTGAAAAGTGAGGTTGCTCAAAAGAGAAAGAGTGAAAATGAGAGTGATAAAAAAAGAAAGAGTGAAAAAGAGATTGAGCAAAAAAGAAAGAGTGAAAAAGAAAAAGAGTCTGCTGAGAGAAAAGGAAAGGCAAAAGTGAGTTTCTATGCAAGAGAGAGTGAGGTTAAGAGAGCTTTCTTAGCAGATCGCCCTATAATTTTTCTTGTCTATAAAGAGTCTTATCTTAATCTTGATGAAACTAACCAACCTCTTCCTAGTTTGGCTGTTTCTTTGTTGCAGGAGTTTGAGGATGTATTCCCAGAGGAAATGCCTAATGAGTTGCCACCCATTAGAGGCATTGAGCACCAGATTGATTTCGTGCCCGGGGCTGCTATTCCAAACCGACCAGCTTATAGAAGTAATCCAGATGAGACAAAGGAGCTTCAGAGGCAAGTTGAGGATTTGATGAGCAAGGGGTACGTGAGGGAGAGCATGAGCCCATGTGCAGTACCAGTGCTTCTAGTGCCTAAGAAGGATGGGACGTGGAGGATGTGCATTGATTGCAGGGCGGTTAATAATATCACGGTAAAGTATCGCCATCCCATTCCTAGATTAGATGATATGCTCGATGAATTGCATGGCTCATGTATTTTTAGTAAAATTGATCTTAAAAGTGGGTACCATCAAATTAGAATGAAATAGGGTGATGAATGGAAAACTGCTTTTAAGACTAAGTATGGGCTTTATGAATGGTTGGTTATGCCATTTGGACTTACAAATGCGCCCAGTACTTTCATGAGATTAATGAATCATGTCCTACGTGCGTTCATAGGCAAGTTTGTGGTTGTGTACTTTGATGATATCCTAGTGTACAGCAAGGACTTAAATGAGCATATTGAGCATTTGAGATATGTGTTTAATGTGTTGAGATGTGAAAAGTTGTATGCTAACTTCAAGAAATGTACCTTTTGTATGGAGGAAGTTGTTTTTCTTGGTTATGTTGTTAGTACAAAGGGTATTGAAGTGGATGAAGAGAAAGTCAAGGCCATTAAGGAGTGGCCAACACCAAAGAGTGTCACTGAGGTAAGAAGCTTTCATGGTTTAGCTAGCTTTTATCGGCGTTTTGTTAAAGATTTTAGCACCATTGCTGCACCACTCACTGAAGTCATTAAAAAGAATGTTGGGTTTCATTGGGGGGCTAATCAAGAGAATGCATTTGCCACTATTAAGGAAAGGTTGTGCTCTGCACCCGTGTTAGCATTACCAGATTTTAACAAAGCTTTTGAGATTGAATGTGATGCCTCAGGAATAGGGATTGGAGCCGTTTTGATGCAGGATAGGCGGCCGATTGCCTTCTTCAGTGAGAAGCTAAGTGGGGCATCCCTGAAGTACCCTACTTATGACAAAGAACTTTATGCTCTTGTTCGTGCATTAGAGACTTGGCAGCACTACTTGTGGCCTAGGGAATTTGCGATCCACACCGATCATGAATCGTTGAAGCATCTCAAGGGTCAAGGTAAGTTGAATAAGAGGCATGCTAGATGGATGGAATACATTGAGACCTTTCCATATGTCATCCGTTACAAGCAAGATAAGGAGAATATTGTTGCTGATGCTTTATCACGGAGGTATGTGCTTCTTACTTCTATGAGTGCTAAAATGCTTGGGTTTGAATATGTGAAAGATATGTATGCCGATGATGTTGACTTTTCTGATGTGTATATGGCATGTGATAAGGCGGCATTTGGTAAGTTTTACAAGCATGATGGTTACTTGTTTAAAGAAGATAAACTGTGTGTACCTAGTTGTTCTATGCGTGAGTTATTGGTGCGTGAGGCACATGGCGGGGGATTAATGGGACACTTTGGTGTCAAGAAAACCTTAGACATATTGCATGAACATTTCTTTTGGCCTAAGATGAAAAGAGACATCAATCGCATTTGTAGCAGGTGCATCACATGTAGAAAGGCCAAATCTAAGGTTTTGCCACATGGGTTATATACACCCTTACCCGTTCCTAGTGAGCCATGGGTAGACATATCTATGGACTTTGTTTTGGGGCTGCCTAGGACAAAAAGGGGTAGAGATTCTATTTTTGTGGTTGTGGATAGATTTAGCAAGATGGCACATTTCATTCCATGCCATAAAACAGATGATGCCACAAGCATAGCTGACTTGTTTTTCAAAGAGATAGTGCGACTCCATGGTGTACCCAGGAGCATTGTTTCTGATAGGGATGTTAAATTTCTTAGCTACTTTTGGAAGGTGTTGTGGGGAAAATTAGGTACTAAACTCTTATTTTCCACTACTTGTCACCCACAGACTGATGGTCAGACTGAAGTAGTTAATAGGACTTTAACTCAGCTTTTACGCACTGTTGTTCAAAAGAATTTAAAGAGTTGGGAGGATTGTTTGCCATTTATAGAGTTTGCATATAATAGGACCATGCATACTACTACTTCATACTCTCCTTTTGAAATTGTTTATGGTTTTAATCCACTTACTCCTTTAGATTTGATGCCTTTGCCTATTGATGGCAGGAGTAGCTTAGATGGACAAAAGAAGGCAGAGTTGGTGAAGTCACTTCATGAGAGGGTACGGCTTCAAATTGCCCAAAAGAATGAAAGGTTTGCTTCCCAAGCCAATAAAGGGCGACGGCGTGTCACCTTTGAACCAGGAGATTGGGTTTGGGTTCACATGCGCAAAGAAAGATTCCCAGCCCATAGACGGACTAAGTTGCATCCTCGAGGAGATGGACCTTTCCAAATTCTTGAGAAAATTAATGACAATGCATATAAAGTGGATCTTCCAAGTGAATATAATGTTTCTGCTACCTTCAATGTTTCTGATCTTTCTCCTTTTGATGTAGGTGAAGATTCGAGGTCGAATGCTTTTGAGGAGAGGGGGAATGATGGGAACCAAGGTGGAGCTACCCTTAAAGATCCCTTGCAAATTCTAGATGGGCCAATTACAAGATCAAGAGCCAAGAAGATCAAGGAAGCAATGCAAGGATTGGTGCAATCCACTTGGGATGAAGCTAGGAAGAGCCCAACACTCAAGATGGGCTTCAAGGAAAAAGAACCAGTTTTGATCCACTTGATACAAGCTATGGAAGACATGACTTAGAGATTGGGCCTATTGTTGTTAAGGCTTTCAATTTGTTTAACGGTATTTTATTATTAGTTTAGAAGAAGTGGGCTTGAGGATGCTTGGCCCACGTATGTCTTATTTCTAATGGACTAGGGTTATTTTTGGGAAGGCCTTGTATTTTTGGCCAAGGGTTTATTTGGAAAGTTAAAATTTTATGTCTTACTAGGGTTTCAGAAGTAACTGTAGCGCGGCGTATGGCACTGTTCACGCTACAGTACCCGACGCATTGTTTACTTAGGGTTTTTGGGGATTGTCTATTTAAACCACTTGTAACCTCATTTGAGAGGCAGACTATATGGAATTGTGATTGAGAGTTGAGTGACCTCCTCTTGTTCTTCTTGAACTTCTGAACTTATCAAGGGTAAATCAAAACCTTTGTGACGTTCTTCTTTTGTAATCTAGGTTCTTGAGACGGGTTCTTCAATGGGTCTAGATTTTGATATAATCTAGGTTCTTTGAACGGGTTCTTATTGGGTCTAGATTCTCCATCCATATACCTGAGTTTGGCTTTCTTGGGGTTGTTTTTCCAGTATTGTTGTTGGGTCTCAAAGCAAGTCTATTGGGGTTCACATCACATAGGTTGGCATTTGCGTCAACAATTGCAACAGTATCTCTAATGCTTGAAGTCATGTATAGAGTACCTATTTTTGTGCCTCGAGCTACTACCATAGCTTCTTTGGTTATCTTTCACGTGCCACTGGTAAATAGTACCGAATTCCCATCAGCATCAAGTTGTCTTACAGAAATCAGGTTTTTCATGAGCTTGGGAACATGTCGCACCTTCTGTAGCAACCATGCACTTCCATTGGGCAGATTGATTCGTACATCTCCCATGCCTTCGATTTCCAACACTTCACCATCTACAAAGTACACCTTCCCGAAATCACCAGTGACATAATTCTGCATGATTTCTCGGTGTGCTGTAGTGTGGAATGAGGCTTCTGAATCTAACACCCAAGATTCAATTTGGTTGTCGATTGAAAGGAGTAAGGCATCTTGGAGATCTTCGGTTGTGGCATTAGCAGAGTCATGCTCATTCTTTTTCTTTGCTTCATTGCAATTATTTCTGAAGTGGCCAATCTTGCCACAATTCCAGCACTGTACTTGTTTTCTGGACCTAGATTTACTTCTGCCTCTTCGGGACTTTGACCTACCCCGATTTGAACTTCTACTAGCTCCTTTACCTCTCGTCTCGAGATTTAAGGCAGAACTGGAAGTTGATGCTTCTCCTATATCTCTTCTGCAAACTTCCTCGCTAAGAATATGGTCCCGGTTATCTTGATACTTCATCTTTGTTTTGCCATAAGAATTGCTAACAGCTGTTCTCATGGCCTCCCAGCTTTTTGGCAATTAAGCCAGAGCAATCAGTGCACGTACTTCATCATCAAATTCAATCCCCACTGAAGCTAATTGATTAATTATGGTGTTGAACTCATTCAGATGCTGAATAACTGGAGTTCCTTCTGCCATTCTCAAGTAGAATAGCTTGTACATCAAATGCACTTTGTTATTGGCTGATGACTGCTCGTACATGTCTGATAGAGCTTTCATCAAATCCGCTGTGGTCTTTTCCTTTCCCACATTGTGTGCAACTGATCTTGACAGTGTTAGTCGAATGACTCCCAACACTTGTCTATCAAGGAAAATCCAATCTTCGTTGCTCATGTTATCTGGCTTTCTTTCTAGGAGTGGAAGATGTAGTTTCTTTCCATAAAGATAATCCTCTATCTGCATTCTCCAGTAGGCAAAGTCTGTACCATCAAATTTCTCAATATCGACACCTTTAGCTTCTTCTCCAGCCATAACTTTACAAATGAGTTCAAATTTGAATAAACAAAGATCATCGTTGCGTCCGAAACACTTGAATTAGCTGGAAACGAGTCCGGAATCGTCAAAATTGGATCAAAATTGAGTTTAAACAGGCCAAAACAATTTCGGCCAACCAGAGTGCGACAAGTGGCAAGATGATGTTGGCTCGGCTCAGTAACACGACTCAGCTTGGCTCGGCTCAGTCACGGCTCGGCTTAAGAATGCGGCTTGGCTCGGCTCGGCGAGTGCAGTACACGCGCGGGTTCCTCTAGGGCGTGTGGGGAGCGAGTGGGAGTGTGGATTTCACACGTCTTCCTCCTCTAGGGCGTGTGGGCGTGTGAGTTTCAGTCGTCTTCAACCTCGGGTGCGCGTGGGGGCGCGTGAGTTGCAGTAGATACACGCGCCGATCTTCTCGGGGCGTATGTGGGCTCCTCCGTTTCTGATTCCGTTTGCGACAACTGACTCGTCTCGACGCGAGGAACACTATGGAGTTGTCAAAAATTGATTTCGACCAACTTGAATTTTCAGGCAGCTCGAACCAGAGCTCTGATACCAGTTGTTAGGAGCTGGTCGGAGACAGAGATGATTCTAAATAAAGGAGAGACGAAATTTAACGTGGTTCGGCAATTGCCTACGTCCACAGCTGCTGTAACTTCATTATGAAATGATTTTTACAAAAAATCTCTCTGTAAACTCTCTCTGCTCATCCACTCTCACTTATTTCTTTGCACAGCATTACACGCAGCACACACTACCTATTTTCTCTCTACACTTGTCTGCACACACCTCAACTGAGCTCTCTCCTATTTATAGGAGAGAGCAGCCTATAATTTTTTCAGTGCAGTAATTTACGCAAGAGTCTGAGGCGTCACTTGCTGCAGACACTGTGCATGTCTGCAAGTGGTGCCTAATATGCCAAAGAAAGAAACGATGGACGACTCACCTATTTTCTCTTTTATTTTTCTTTTCTTTTGTCTCCATCCGTAACAGTTAAGCACACCAAAGCAACAGATCATAGGGTATTTGGATGGATGCTTTGACCACAACTTTGCAAACAAGAATGAGCAGTATGACTCGTTTTGGTCTTCTTTTAATACTGGTACCAATGACAGTAGAGGTGTTTCTCAGTAGGCATGCATCTTCCTACAGCAGCATGGATCATCCTTGCTGATCAGTCTAAAAACAAGTTCACTCCAATGGCTTTTTCAGAAAAAAAATAATAACAATGTCGCAATTATTACACAAACCTGTTTACGTTCTTAAGACAAATAATCATCTCAAAGTTTATTTCGACTTGGTTTTTGACAGGGAGAGGAATTCAAGTACCTTCATGCCATATTCATCTCACAGCTACTAGCCTACTTTTATATATACATACAATTTATAGTGAACTACATACGAATCTTAGGGTGTAAAAAGAAACGGAAAACCGGTTGAACTGAACTGGTCCGGTGCGGACCAATTCTTAAAAATTGAAATCGGTGCGGTACCGATTTTTATATTTTGAAAATCGATTAAGTGCATATTTAGAATTGCGGTAGGAAATATAACTTATAACTTTAAGATTTATAACTTATAACTTAAATAACAAGCTATGCTATTTAAAAGTTATTTACTGTTTGGTAACTATGTCTCTAAAGTACTTTTAAAGTTAGTTATATTAATTTTTTAAAAATATACAATTAACTGCAGGAGATTTTCAATAAAAGCTTCAATTTGGTGCTTTTTAAAAAAAATAGATTTTTAGCTTTTTTAAGTGATTAAATCACTTTTTATAAATTTACCAAACATATTATTTTTTCTTTAAAAGAGCTTTTAAACAATTAAAAGCACTTTTCAAGCTTTCAAACTCAATTCTAAACATGCTCTAAATCGAACTAGAACCGGTATATATATTATAATTTTTTATATTGTATTATATATATATTATATGTTAAATTGCTAATTAATATAACTTATAAATTTTAATCTTATAATATAAAACTAATATAACATAAAATTTTAATTTTAAACATAAACATTAATATCAAGTTATTAATACAAACTTACTTTATATATATATCAATGATAAATATATCTTTGACATAATAAATTATAATATATATATTTTTGTAAATATTTTTTTACACATTCCATTATACATACTCATATAAAAAAGTCTATAACTTATATAGACTATAATTAAATTCAATATTATACTAGTATGTGTTAATTATTATAAAATAATATATTTATACTATAATATAAATAGACTAATAGTTTAATATATATATATATATATATAAAGATCATATTATTACTAATATAGATAATTTGTGAAACCAGAAAAATTGCACTGGACAGGACCAAAATTGAAAAAATCAAAAGTTTCGATTTCAGTTAAGTTGACTTGGATTCAACGTTCAAGGCCAAAAGAAAAATGAGGAAAGCGATTGATGAATGTTCGATCAAAGTCATCAAAATACAAATTAAATAATACACCAGGGAGAAGGTGTGAATAGTGGTATTTATGGGTCTCATTGAAATGAGTTAAACTTTTTTAAATTGAAATGAATTTAACTTTTTAAATTGAAATGTATGAAATAGGCTGAGATAAGTTTAACATTTTTATAGGAAGTTGATAAGTAATGAGTCTTATCAATAATTGGTTTGAGATGAGTTGATCAGATGAGTTGAGTTTGGTTCAACCTGAGTCTTTCGTCTAAGTGTGGATTTTGTTTAGTCAAGTAATGCTATATATAGTCATGGAGTGCGCAATTGTTTTGAAAAATAGTAGGATCTATTATTAAAAAATTAATTTTTTCATGTAGGTCTTATATTTACTTATTTTTTTTTAAAAAATTGCACGAGATTTGCACGCTCTATGATTGCAAATATCATTTATCACGCGCTAATTACTTTATTATCTCCTCTCCCACCTACCCACCATCTCTCTCAGATAAGGGTGAGCACCATCTAGTCCAAGTGATGGACCGAAATTTAAAATTAAGTGATTTATTAAATGAGAATTACATAATAAATTGTACAATTATTAATATATTCTAGTACTATATATTATAATTATATATTAAAGAATATAATAATACATTGATCTAAATATATATAGTTATAGATTAAGTACCAATACTATAACTAATAACTATACTAGTAGTATTATTAATATACTATATGCTAGTGATAAATCGGTAATACTATATTAAATAATACTCTATGTAGTTATAGTGATTTAATAGTAACTTATTAAGTTAACTATACTAATACTATTATAAATTTATACATATACTATAATTTATACTATAACTCTTATAATATGTTAATATATTAATATATAGTAGTACTATATATTATAGTTATACATTAAAGAATATAATACTTATGTAATATTGTGATATATATAATTAATTTATACAATTATTTATATAAATAATATATATAAATTATTTTTTTATTTTATTTTTAATTTGGTCTGGTTCTAGATGAAAAACTCTTAGACCGCAGGCCAGACCGAATAAATTCGATCATCCCAAAATTAGACCTAGACCGGACAGGACCGATCCGGTCTAAAAATAACCAGTTTGGACTGACTGAATCTCATCCTTAATAGTCTTAGATCCTGATTCGATGTCTCGTTTCTTGTTTAGAACTATTTTGACTCAATTTTCACAATTGACCGATATCAAAATTAATTTAAATCGTATTACTAAACTAAAAGTTTCTTCCCCTTCTGTGATGTCTCATGATTTGCTTATATAAATTTCATGGTCCGGTTTCCAAGTTTACTGTTACGATCTTTATCTTGTGTAATCATCAAGAATTATCCAATTAAGTTGGTGTTCATGACTTCTTAAAGAAGAATTTATTCCTTGGCATGGAAAGCTTGCTCTTTCCAGAAGGGTATACTGTTGTGAATCATATAATTAATTTGCGAGTGGGAGGAAAAGTGATCCAAGTTCTTAATTATGGGGCTTGCTTTACTTATTCTACAATTCCTATTATTGTAGGATAAGTAAAGCTTCTGGCTTTTTGTAAGTAATTAGTATGGAAAGGAAAATATACTAATTTTATCACGATCGAAGACAACATTTATGGGTACAAACACAGAAACTCGAGTTCCTGACATTAGATAGCTATATATAGTAGTAATGCAACCCAAAGCTGTTCTTATAGTGATTCCGAAGGAAAAGTCCAGGTTTGACTTCTCTTATTCACAATATCATAAAACATGAGTACTACTGCGTGGAAGAGTCTCGTCCTAGTCTTATAGTTTATTCGACTGATCTGACTACTTCCTAAACATGTTATTCTTAACTGAAATCAATACCGTATTTAGGCGTTTTATTCGGTAAAAACAGCCCCCAATATTTCTCATAATCTGGAGTCTTCTGGTTCTCATCAAACATGGCAAACACGTAAGTTTCTATAGGGCTACCGGGCTTCTTTGGAGTTCCTCCCTTCACGTGCTTAGCCAGGTTGCTGTTGTAAGTTCTTGCATTATCCAGGTTTGTCGCCTGCCCTCCACCGGACGGCCAACCGGTCTCGGAAACGACGATCCGCAAAGAACCCCCGCCGGCCCTTTCTAGTGCCGAATAGAAGGCATCCAAAATGGCATCGAAAAGGTTACGGTACCCGTACTGGCCATCCTGCACGACAACTTGTGGAGAAGTGAAAAGAGCATATTCAAGACGAATGCTAGCAGGGTTGCCAATGTAACTGAAATATGGGTAGATGTTAACGAGTAATGGGGAGTTGTTGTTCACTAAGAAACGGATGATGGGACCAAGAAGTGCTTGGTATTCGGAATTGAAGGAGCCTCTTGATGGAGGGTAGGACTCTCCGAGAGCAGCTGCAAAAGTAGCAGTGGAAACCTTGATTTTGTTCCCCAGGCCAGCATTAGAAATTGCAGTTTGAATGTTTTGCATGGCGGGGTGAAGATACCGTGCATATGGACCGTTTGGCTTTATTTCATTACCAACCGCAATGTACTTGAAATTCACATTCCCATAATTTTGCACATTGTTTCGGACCCATGCATTTGCAGTGGCTTGATTTGAAGCAATGCCTTGAAGCTCTTCATCCGGGACACCCAGCATGAGTTCGATGTTGGTGCCTCCGAGGGCTTGTTGAGCAGCTCCGTTTTGGCCATATAGTCGCATTCTTCGGATGTTGTATTGTTTATAGAGCCCTACAACTTCTCCTGGGGGTGGTAAGTTGTTTCCCAGCATTCCATAACAAACACCAATCTGCGCAGCTGCGTTAGATTGAAAAAACATGTTAAATTTTAATTATGTCCTCATCCCCAGATCATAAGGCCGGTCATGTTGAAAATGAGATTTTGTTCATGTGAATGAGAAATATGGTATATAACTATATATCGAATAGTATTAATTTGGTACATGGGTGACCGGACATTCCGCACATGATAAGATGCATGCATGCATATTATATGGGACATCGTAAGTACGTTTGTCGATTGAGATCCACATGAAATGTCTATCGAGATCAACATGAAATTCAACAGGTTAATTTAGATCAGATATACAAATAGAAAAATTCTATTCATAAACCCCATACATCATACACTATTTTTTTTGTTATTTTTTTAATTTTTTCCTCTTACCAAATGTGTGGTATATGGATGATTAATAAAAGAATTCAATTATTTTAAGAAGAATAAAACTAAATAAAATTAAAAAAAATATTTAAAAAATAAAAAATTGTGTGTTGTGTGAGGCTTATAATATATCGAGGTTTATATTATAAGATCAGTAATTACAGGTAAGGTGGTCATTTAGTTGGCAAAAGGTTAGGAATCATTCTTTCTTCTTTTCCCTAATTGAGGTCACAAGTTCAAAACGGCTTGTAAGTCTTAAAAGACTTTACATGTTGGTACTTTAGTGGGGTTGCGGCAACGGGCAGCTTCACATGAGGTTGATATAGCTATAACTCAAATCGAATATATCTCAACAAATTGGGCCTTTATGGTCACACTTAGAGAGAATTAAAAACTATACTGGTTGCCCCTCCCCCTAGGCGAGAGGATACTCTTTTAAAAAAAAAAATTAAAAAAAAAAACTACAATTTGATCTTATATTGAGAGAGAGAGAGAGAGAGAGAGAGACCTGTAATGTCCAGGCCAGCCATTAGCATCCCAAAGAGTAGTAGCATTATGGACACCATGGAAGGGCATTTCCTGATTGAATGAGATGTAGCCATATATGGAGGAAATCTTTGAGGAGAAAGGAAAAGTAAAGGAGCTGGCGAGGAAGGAAAGCAATTACTATGCTTCGAAACGCTACTTAGCTCATGCCCTTTTATAGAGAATAGATCAGGCCAGGAAGGGCATATGGCTACATATGCTGAAGATTAGAGTACTGTAACTAGTCAAGCACTTCATGGAACCCAATTAATTTGCACACCATGGACCATTGGAAGGAAGACTAAGCGAGGTAGGCTAGGAAGGAATTTTTAGCAACGCACTAAAAAAAATAAAAAAGAGGAGAGAAAGAGACTTTTCATCGAACATATTTTGTCGCAAAAAAGCTCGTAATTTGGCGGTACCATTCCTCCAAAATTTTAGCCCATCAATCACTCTGCGGAAATTAATTAAGCCATCAACACGCGTTGAGATATATATATATATATAGCCTACGTACGGAACAGGGTTGGCAAATTATGTTTTTAAGTCGTGTTAACAGGTCAATTTATTTTCATACGAATACGTTAATATTAAATTTAAATTTATTAAATAATTTTATATAATATTCGTGTTAAGTTTATAAGTCGTGTTATATATTATATATCACTAGAGAGGATATATCTATTATTTACAAAGTCAATATTGAGGACCTCAAGTCTTTCTATATTTAGTCTCAATAATATTTATTGCTTGTTTAATACTGTTCAAAATATTTATAATTAATGTTATATTATTCACTCGAAAATACATATGAACAAAGGCAAGCAGGTTGCTAGCTAGCTAGGGTTCCATCAATAATATTAAGATCTGGAGAAATATAATTAAATATATATATATATATTTATATGTATAGAGACCTTTCTGGTCAAGCGATCATGTATTTATTCAACAAAAGATATTAGAGTCTTAGACCATATATGAATATTTTTAATATTCGTAAATGCGCAATTAATATTGCATAAGAAACTCTCTTTTTTTCTTCTCCTTGGACTAATCGATCATTTTCTTCCATTCATGTAGAATGTATTGGTTGATCATGGCTAGCTAGCTAGGAGTCTTGATATACAGTACTGGAAACCAATCCAAAATATTCTGAGTGCTACGTCCATTATATAAATATGGAATATTACTAGAAATCATAGATCAAGCACACAATTTAAGGTCCATTTTCGTAATCATGAAATTTCAATTAGATCCAATATATATGCTTCAAGGCAGGCATGGCATGCTTCTTTTATTGGACTTGTTTTAAGTTAGTTTTATTCTGTTGTAGGCCTTGTCCTAAGCCTTAATATTTGTATTTGCATAAATAATAGTTTTAGCTAAGTTATTATTATTAACCATTATTCTACTACAACTAAATTAAGTAATTAATGATAATAAGAAATTAAAATTTTTTTTGAATGTATTAGTCTATTTTGTTAAATGAGATCTTTATTGTATATTTTAATGAAATTTGATATAATTATTTACTACGTTGTTAATTAAAAATGAAGATATATTATTTTCTTGAAAATAATCATTTCATCTAATTAGACAGACGTATTTTGCACGTTGATTATGTCCTAATATATATATATACACGTACGTATATATGTATGAACTATTTCTCTTAAATTTGTCATCGAATTATGCCGTTTCTCTTGAAGACTATTTGAGATGAAAAATTTCCATCCTCATTTTGTTCTAAATTAAAAGTTCATGCCAAAAAAAAATATTGTGAGGCGAAATTATGCTCTAGCTAGACACATGATGGGAAAGGATTTGAACTTTTGGGACAAGAACATGTGAATTTCACAGTAATATTTAATGCCAAGGACGTTGGTCCAAGCTGTCACAAGCAATTAATATTATTAAATACCGTGGGGTACGACGTTGCACAAGACATTGAACGTATCTGTTTCTTTCTTAATTGCAAAAAAATATTCAAGGCAGATCGATCATTGTAAACTCGGATATATCTTATTCATATGATTCTAGACAGCAATATTTCATGCATATATGGTATGGGATTACAAGCAGAGTGTAATTTATTGTCATATTGTGCACCAAAGTTACACTTATTCCACACATATATATATATGATCGATGATCTAATACCATTCTTAACCGAAATTAACTGGGAACTTGGGCTGTTTATTGGGAAGAAAGAGCCCCCAGTGTTTCTCAAACGCTGGTTCTTTCCGATTCTCATCAAACATGGCAAACAAATAAGTTTCTATCGGCTTTCCAGGTCTCTTTGGAGTGCTTTCACCCTTCACATGCTGAACCAAATTCGTGATGTAAGTTTTTTCATTTTCAAGCGATGTGGCTACCCCACCGTCTGAAGGCCAACCCGACTCCGATACAACGACCTCCAATGACCCCCCGCCGGCCTTCTCCAATGCCGAGTAAACTGCATCTAGTATGGCATCGAAAAGATAACGATAACTGAGCGGAGGGTCGCTCACTACAACTGAAGGAGCCGTGAAAAGGGCATAGTCCAGATGAACATTTTGGGGGTCATACATGTGACTGAAATATGGATACAAGTTAACGAGTAATGGAGACCGGTTGTTCACTAGGAAGCTGATGATAGGATCAAGAAGTGGCCTGTATTCGGGCTTGAAAGAGCCTCTTGATGGGGGGTAGGACTCTCCAAGTACTCCATTGTCAACGGCAGTGGAAACTTTGATCTGGTTTGCGAGGCCAGCTGCAGAAACTGCGTTTTGAATGTTTCGCATGGCTGGGACAAGGAACTGTGCATGTCGATCCGAAGGCTTTACTTCGTTTCCAACTGCAATATACTTGAACCTGACATTACCGAAGTTTTTCACGTTGTTTTGAACCCAAGCGTCTGCATTGGCTTGGCTTGAAGCGATGTTTTCAATGTTGTCGTTCGGAAGGCCGAGCATGAGCTCAATGTCGGAGCCTCCGAGGGCTCGAAGAATAGCTTGGTTTGGATCATAGATTCTCATTCTTCGGATGTTGTTTTGTTTACTGAGGGCTATAACTTCTGTCGGCTGTGGCAGATTATCACAAGTGTTCCATAACAAACACCAACTTGCGCACCTGCATGCGTCAATTAAACAACAAATGACCAATGGTTTTACTACATATACATAAAAATGCCAATGCATGCTTTGCCCCCACTTCTTTTGGCACAAACTTTGTGCAGCTTGATCTCCTATAGATAAAGCCTATACGGCATATGGTTTAGTTCCAATTGAAATATGCGCTCAATTTCCTCCTTAATCGTCATCGAATTACTCGTAAAAAATAAACCTGAAAAAAAGTTCTGCTGGTAGAAACACATGATCGAGCTGTGTCCTTAACTTGGCCGATCAATTAATATCCTAAAACACGAAACTAGTGCACATTCTAGTGATCTATATATAGGAAAAATACCCAGTGCCGTGCAGAATGGTAACTGGTTTTTGGGTGTACAGTAGAAAAGGTCCTCGTCTCATCCTGCATAGAGTTGTGAGAGGACAGATCATGATCTTACACTACATTGGGCGAAGTATAGTGTTCCTAACGAGCTATATCCTGAACCTTGGTCAGGCCAGTACTGAGCATTCGAGTTGGGGCGGGCTGTGACGGGTCTTTTGGTTTGAATTATATGTAAGAAATTAAAGAGAGCGAAATAGAAATTAAAAGAAGATCTAGACCTGTTGTGCCTAGAGTAGCCATTAGCAGTCCAAGAACGAGCATTGTGGAAATTATGGAAGGGCTTTTCCCGGCCGAATCGGACTTAGCCATTAAGGAAAATATAGAAGAAAAGGGAAGAATAAGCAAAGAAGGGTAGCAACTATAGATGCATTTTAAAGGGGGCCGGGTGTAAAGGCTTGTGTTTGTTTCTGAGTACGTATTGAGTGATCCTCAGAACTACACGTTAAATTTTAACAGGTCAATCTCAGTTTATGGAAATATTGGTTGCTTAGAAAGTTATCCATTCAATGCACCAAATTGCATCATTGAAATTTGAAGCGGCTACATCTAATTGCTCGTTCTTTTGTGGAACTACCTTTTTTTTTTCCTTGTTGAATAGTCTTCGGTTTTTCGTTTCTTTGTAATGAAAGGTACATTTTCTCCAAATAACCAAGTTCATTACTTGCCTCTCTTCTAGGATAGTGATCGTGTTTCTTTGTGTTGTCCAGATGATATATAACGTCTGGACAACACTTATAATAACTCAATCTTGTTCCAACTTAATCTGTAATTTTCCAGATTTTTATGCTGTTTTATGAACCATTAATGTAGCTAGCCACACGATCACTCCATTACTAAGCGGTGGCAATTTGCAATCATGAAAAAAATTTCCGAACGATCATTTGTCCCTTTGGCTTATAATTTATTCATGCGTTTCGAAATCGAGTAGATCGAACGCATACATCACACACAGTGGACGACACAGTGAAAGTAAATGATGTTAAGATAAGAAATGGAGGGGTACAAATGCTTGACAAAATGCCGTGTGGAAAATTCAAAGATCCAACTGATTTTGTCATACTAGTGGAGTACTTGGGTGTGGACTAGGTCTGCCTGCAGACCTGGCAGGAGTCTTTGATCAATAGGCGACAAGCGCAAATCATGCTGCATGCATGTGATTCAGAGAATAGAAAGGCGGGCTAAAATCAAGCTCCTTTACGGAATGGGAACAGCCTGCTAGAAGATGGGACGAGGAGAACGGAAGATGCCAAGTAGGAGGTGGGTAGGCCTGTTCATATGGGCCGGATTTTATCCGGCCCAGCCCGGAACCCGGATAACCGGGTTTCCGGTTATGGTTTTCGGCCCGGATAAATCCGGGCCGGAACCCATATTTATAAAAACCGGAAGCATCCGGTCCGGACCCGGGTATAAAACCGGGTTCCGTATTATACCCGGTTGCTAACCGGGTTTCTTTATAATGTAAATGTGAATCGTGACTTCAGTCTTCTCTCTCTCTCTCTCTCTCTCTCTCTCTCGTTATGAACTTAGCAGAACTTAGAAACCCTAAGCTCCCTCCGTGAAATCTTGCTGCCGTCTCTCTCTCGCCGTCGTCGCTGGCCGGACTTCGATCAGTAAGTCTCTTTCTCTCTCTCTCTCTCTCACTTCGATAATCCTCTATCTCTCACTTTGATAATCCTTTCTCTCTCACTTCGATCAGACTATTTTGCTAGATCTGCTGTTTTTCTCCGTCTCTCTCTATTTTGTTAGATATGCTATTTTTCTGGTTGTGAAAAAATAGCCTTTTGCTAGATCTGTTCTCTTTGCTTTTAAACGTGGGTTTTTTTTTTTGGGTCTGATTTGTTCTATGATCAATGCCTTTGAAGAAATCTGATGTGGGTTTATTTTGCTAGATCTGATGTTTTTTCTCCGTCTCTCTCTATTTTGTTAGATATGCTATTTTTTGGGTTGTGAAAAAATAGTCTATTGCTAGATCTGTTCTCTTTGCGTTTAAACGTGTGGGTTTTTTTTGGGTCTGTTTTGTTCTATTATCAATGCCTTTGAATAAATCTGATGTGGGTTTATTTTGAATAAATCAAATGTTAAACAAGGTGATTCAGTGTTGGTGACAACCTGGTCAATTCATTTCCTTCTAAAAGGATTCAAGAGTTCTGTTTGAATAATTACTGTGCTCTTTAGATGTTAGGGCTAATACCTGGAGGATAGGCCAGTGTTATTCTTGTCGGAATATCAGTTTTTATTGCCCCTAATTTCTGGAACTTTTGTATGCTAATGGCACTTGTTGGCACTTACCTTAGATGTTAGAATTGATAAAAAGAGGATGGTACATTGTTATTTTTGTCTAGTCATATTGAATCTTCTATCCTGTGTAGTTGGGTTGCGCCCCTCTGCTTGTTTGATAAAATTGCATTACTTGCAAAAAAATAATGATTTGATCCCCCTGCATTCGGTAGCTTTATACTCATGGCATTCTTGGGCAACAACTAGTTATATCTGAAAACTGTATTGTGTTTGCCGTTGCTGAGAGGGTTTTGGTGTTGAACAGGATTATGAATTCACTGACCCAAGCGCTGCAATCTTCTGGAGTTGATTTGTCACAAGCCTGCATCTCAGTGCAGATTAATGCCGGTAAACCTGCAAATAGCAGACTGAATGGTGTAGCAGACTGAATTTCATATATTGTAATTTGTGTTTTGTAATATGTATAAATACAAAATAATGAAATATGTAGTGATTGTATAATGTATTATGTTTTTTTAGATGCATTTAGTTAAAAAAGCAATTAGTTTTATATATGAAAGAATATGCTTTACAACATTTTTTCTTAAAAAATTTATAATAGAATATAGGCTCTTAGATTTAAAAGAAAAATGCTTCTTGAAAGAAACTAAATAATATAGGTTTTTGTTTAAAAAAAAAAAAAAAAAAAAAAAAAAAAAAAAAAAACCAACCCGGGTACCATCCGGAACCCGGATTCCGGGTTTCAAAAAATCCGGATTCACCCGGGTTCCGGCCCAAGTTGTAACCCGTCTATATTGGGCCGAAAACCGGCCCGGATTTGAAACCCGGGTTTCGGGCCGGGTATATCCGGATACCCGGTCCGAAACCCGGATGAACAGCCCTAGAGGTGGGGTGCTTTAATTTGATTGACAGAAACATTTGTTTTCAAATTCATTCAAACGCTACCAGTAGAAAATATCACTCTTCTTCGAAAGTCTGGTAACTTAGATAAAACTAGTTCTCACCCACTCTTTGCAGACCAGTGCCATTGGAACACTATTTCCCAAATGAATTACACGAGGAAACAGAGCTTAAACATTGGATTAGATATATACGATTCCAAATATTTACGAATGATGTTTTTATTGTTCTTTGCTTGTACAATAACTTTACAAGATTTTGTAACTAATAAAAATCACAAAAAGATTAACAAGTTAAAGAGTCAAACGCGAATTAACCCACATCAGAGTTGACTCAGAAGGCAAGCAAAAGAAATCCCACTCAACCGGCTGTCTTCTGAAGTAACAGAAGGTGTCTTTGTTAGAAATATTTTCAAAATAATTAGTTATATATTAAATTTATTAATAATATTTTTGGGTTGTTTTTGGAAGTTGTGAATTATTTTGGAAAGAGAGAAAATATGGAAAGTTTGTGAGGTTTATTATATTTTGGGTCTATAATTGTTCAGAAAACAATAGTTGGCCTGGTGGTGTTGTTGCCTTTGGGTTGCCATGAGGGCTTGATTCCGAGTCACTCTCATTTGTAACATGCCTTGAAACACACTTTCTCTCACTATTTTGATTTGGAGCCCCTTTTGTTCCAACAGTCTGCCGATTATGTCAACTTCAGATGTTGGTGTCCCTGTACGCTCATGAATTCAAATCTAGTGCAACCCTTTTACCTTAACACTTGTAATCTCAAATCCAAACACCCTTCGGGTCTCTCCGTGTCTCCGAAGGTGGCTGGCTCCTTTGACGTCCAGGCTTTTACTATATTTGAATACTACTCATCCACTGAGGACCTAAACTGTTTCTCTTTCTTTCAAACAACTCTCTTCGTAAGATCATGACTATCTTATCGAGGATTCCATTGTTTTCAGCCAAATACTGTTCAGCTTGATGTTTATCACTGAAAAATTCTCCCTTTATTAGGAATTTGCTTCCTTCTTTAATGATGATTCCATGTTCACAAGCCAAGTCCAAGACCTCAGACTCCCAGCAAAAGCCTCTCCCAAATTGTATTCCCAGTTCAGCCATTTTCATCGAAGGTGCCAGGTTATTTTTCACAACTTGTACGCGAACCCCAAGACCAGTTACCTAAAAAGTAAGATATTTTCCAGGAAAAAATTATTTAAATAATACAATACAACCTCAAACGGCTGGAGAGGAAACAGGTCTACGAGATAATAATAGAAACATGAAATGGAAAAAATATAAAAAAAGTAAAAAGAACATAAAAGATGAGATTGACCTTATCCTCCGTCTTGAGCAATGCTTTTCTTATCATCTTCAGTCGTACAGATGCATAGAATTTCAATGCATTTCCACCACATGTGACCTCATCCACTCGTCCAAAACCTTGCCCTGATCTCGGACTTAACCGAACCTGAACATACAAGATAATAACGAAAGGAAAGAGGCATCACTCCTTGCCATAACTGGAAAGATACATGTTATAACATATAAAAAGAAATGTTAAAAATGACTTAGTATACCGACAACCACCTGATTAAGAAAAACAATAAGAGTTCGAGATTGGCTTAATGAGTAATGAATTTTTCTAAGTGCTTGAGTCATTATTCTCGATTGTTCATCTTTGAAGGTGCCGCCTATCGTTTGATCAGGCTCACATTGGGGGATAAGGGCAGCTACCTGAAAGGCCAAACATGCAGAACAGTATATAGGTTAACAGGATGAAATAGAACGTTGTAATGGTATAGGCTGCAATAACAGAGTAACAGAAGATATTGCCACCTGGAGCTGTTAACTTGTTTTCCTAAAACAACAAAAAGGTAATAATAAGTACAACAATGGGTAGAAATTCTCATTCATAACGAAAATGACTTCTACTGAAAAGAGAATTGGTTAAGGACAGTGAAAGTACTCAAAGTTGAACTCCCCCCCTTCCCCCAAAACCCAAATTGTCCCCAGGAAAAAATCATAAAATCCCCCCTCCCCTCCGCCCGTATCGCAAGTCCATAAGGGATCTCAGAGGAGTGAATTAGAGAACCCGACCAAAGCCCAGCGACCCTCCTCTAAAAAGAGTCAGTGGGCCTCTGATTCAAGAACACTTGGCCCATAAGCAAAGCACGCCCAAGAAGCAACCCACAGGTAGGAAAAGCAGACCATAGAGGTCAGATGGGACTACTGCCCTGACAGCCCCCATTGACACCCGACCCTCGAGAACCTGCGTAGGCAAGTGGACGGGAGATACATGAACCCTCGATAGCAATGTCAGTAGGATTTATGTACTATCAAGGCCGTGAAGTGGGTCAATTCTCAATTTAGATGCTTTGACATTTTCTTTCTTCGATTAATTTATGTTCTTCTTTTAGGTAAATTCAATGGTGCTCTTTTGGCTGATACTTGATAGTATAAACGGTGAGACTCTTTGGGCTGCTCCGAAATCAATTTATTGTACTTGATATGTTTCCTATTATTGTTGCACTCCCTTTGTTTGATAAAACACTGACCTTTGTGATTCTTTTCCTTGGTTAGATTGAGTAATATATGTGCTTTTAAGGTTACCAGTAAGTAATCGTAGTTCTCTGAATTTGCAATTAATATAAAAAGTGATATTATGTTAATATGCAGCTATGTCGATATCATCTCATCGGAGATTTTACAAACTTTTTTGGGGAAAAGAATTTGATCTTATCTTGTCTCTAATGTGACCATAATATTTGGCAGGAGCAGAAGCATGTAGCTTCAGAGGCACACATCGTCTGGAGTTGATGAAACACGAGATTGACCATAAGGCACTATCTTTTTCCAAAAATGGTCCTAAAGAACTTTGGCCTAGTGTATCAAACTATGTTCTCCAAGTCTCATCATCAGACGGTCCAAAGTCACCAGTGGTATACTGTACTTTTTAGATTCTGGCGGTGGGTCTTACCCTGAAGTTATATCAACTGCCCAAGCAGATTGGTTCCGGCATAAATCTGAAGAGATCAACCCTGACGTAAGGTACGTGGAAGAATACAAAACAAGTTACAAACACGATTCTCTTTTGAACTTGCTTTAGTGCACCTTATTACCGTAGAACACAATATTTCGTAAAAAAGGTTTAAATATATAAAATATACATCATTGTGTTAAATGGTTTCCAAAGAACGAAACAAATGATAGAAAACGAGGAACCTTGGTGGAGATGTTTTTGATTCGAGAGAGTGAAAAGGAAAAAAAGGTTTATTGTGGCAAACGGTTGTAACTGATTATGCTTAGGTTCACCCATTAGATATAGAGTATATTGTGATTCTCTTGATATGTTTTCTCCATTTTCTTGTCCATCGAATTAAGTATCATCTGACAGGGTGCCTGAGCTAATATTCTGGCACATTCCAAGTCGAGCATACAAGAAGGTTGCTCCACGGTTTGGGATACACCGGCCTTGCGTGGGCTTAAATTAACAAGGAGGGTGTTGCTGCTCAAGAAGCTGAATTGGGTATCATGAAACTTCTTACTAAAAGGCCTTCTGTCAAGGTAAATTGGTTGTTTATCCATAGATGGTACAGTAATCATTCATTTGAGTTGCACCTAAATCATCAAAACGTTGGAACAACAGAAGTTTGATAATTGTATTTTTTTTCTCAAAACCATGAAAGAAGCATTAAAGAATATGTTAATGTCATGGGAAGAAGGTTTAATCCTGATCTGTGGCTTTGGACTGATGGACATAAACGGTTTCATGCGGAGTTGTTTCCCTTTTCATTGTGGCAGGCAATATTTGTTGGCCACAACCATGGATTGGACTGGTGTTGCCCCAATGAGAAACTCTGGCTGTGCTTTGCAAGACATACTGGTTATGGGGGCTATGGAGACTGGGCTAGAGGAGCTAGAATTCTAGAAATCACCCAGAAGCCCTTCTCGGTTAAATCTTGGATAAGGATGGAGGACAATGTAGTACACAGTAGAGTCGTATTAAGTCCTTAAGTCCTGTGTTTCCCTGTGTACAAACATACAAAGGAAGATAAGCAAGTTTGTGTGCGTGTGTGTATATGCATTTTAGAGTGATGTGACATTTTCAACTATTCAATTGTATCTTTAGTTAAAAATTAATCTTTTAAAGCCACATTATAACCCGTCATTTCTGTCATTATGAAATAAAAATTAAATATTGTTTTTAGGTTAAAGTTTAAATCATTTAGTGAAAATTAATCTTTTTATTAAATTACTATACAATTAAAATTAGAAGGTAATATATAATATATTTAATCAAGCTACTGATTTTGATAAAATTACAAGTGTTCTAGTTTTTCAAATGTTTCTTTTTTTCCCAACTTCAGAAGCTCTCTTAAGTGCATCTCTGTGCCCTTGTTTCTCTCTGTAATAGGTGTC
This sequence comes from Carya illinoinensis, assembly GCF_018687715.1. Classification (NCBI taxonomy): domain Eukaryota; kingdom Viridiplantae; phylum Streptophyta; class Magnoliopsida; order Fagales; family Juglandaceae; genus Carya; species Carya illinoinensis. The sequence goes on along the minus strand of NC_056760.1, from coordinate 4,313,751 downwards.
TTTCTTTCTGTGTATACTTTTATCATCTTAAAGACTTCATGCACCGACCATGGCTTATAGCATCATGGCTCCGCCGTTCTCCATACTTAGAGATAAGATTAATAAAAGAAAAAAATATGAAAGAATACTAAATGAGCATTCTAGAAGTAAACATCATAATACTACTCCAAATTTTCCAATGAATATCTAAATTAATGAGGTGAAGCTATGCATTAATTTTGGCAAATGAGGGTATGCGTGCAATCATAATGACAGCGAGGTTATATTACTAGGAAATGCTTCTTTTCCCTTTTGATAATCCATAAGAGCCTCTTTGTTATGACAAGTTGGTATTCTGTTTTTACATAATCAAACCAAAGCATATGCAGTTTTATTTTTATATTGTGCATGCTCAGACAGTCATCTTGTTAAAAATTTCTGAGTAATGAAAAAAGGTGCCCACTATCCCCAATTTCTTGCATAAAAATTTTGCATGGTATAAACCATTTCATATTTAGATTGGAAAAGGTTTAATCTATAACTCATGATTGAATCCAATGGAGCAGAAATGCTTTTCCAATTCTCCTAGGCTTGCCAAATTGATTGATTCGGTCCTCTTCACAAAAATCACTCACTATTAACAGAATAACGACCATTTACATATATAGCTTGAGCAAAGTTTGAACAATTTTCTTGACTTAAGTAGTTCTTTTGCTTACTAAAGTATCCCTTTTACTCTTATCATAAAGGGAGAGAATTTTGCAGTCTACTCATGAGAATGGAGGGCTTGAAACGTTGCCGCATTGATAGCCTGCCATTATTGCCACTTGATAGAAAAACTCTTTCTACCAAAAGAAAGAGAGGAGGAAGGACTCTTCTGCATGGGCAATTAACAACTCAAAAGGCACTTTATTCTATTCTCACAAGGACAGCTCATGGTCGCCCAATTTTGTTAGTCAAGTTCCTAGCCCCAAGTTCCTTAATTTTCACGTTAAATTTCTCTACATTAATAGCTCTGTGTCGGGACATTAAGCAGCTCAAAAGCCATTTTTCCCTCTAAGCTGGGCCACAATGGGAAGCTAAAGTTCCATTATCTTGGACAAGTCAAGAACTGTTCACATGGTTAATGATCGAAAAGAAGGGGACCACTGGTAGGCCTGGGCTCTGACTCCGACGGAGTCGGAATCGCGAATTCCGAACTCCGACTCCGACTGGAGTCAGAACTAGAAGTTTACTCATACTCCAACTTCGACTAGGGGTCGGAGTCCGACTCCGATCGGAGGTCGAAGTGCGGTACTCCGATTGAAATTCCGAGGAAAAAGATCGGAATCGGACTCTGACCTCCATCCGATCCGATTTCGATATATTTGGAACCTATTGGTCCAATTCCTAGCCCTAAACTAAAATAAAATAAAATTAAAAAAAATATAATACATAACACATCTTTCAAAAACTCCTATACAATTGTTCAAAACATTGATAATAGTTTAAACAATACATTTCGAACATCTTCCAATACAAAAGTAAAAACATCTTCCAATTAAGAGGTGCTCCAAAACATCTTCCAATATATTATGGTTTGTCGTTGGTGATACCTGAAATTAAAATAAAAAGTCACAATCAATAAAAAGAAAAAAATGATTGAAAAAATTTATTATTGCTAAAAATAAAATGTGATTATCATTTCTCACCAATAAAATTTAAAGGGAGTTTATCAACTTAGGCACACTCCAGGTATTAGTCATCGGCAAGTATGTTAGGGTTCATAATTATATCTATGAAATCATAAAAAGTATAAGGTTAATAGATTTATGAAATCATAAAAATAATTAAATAAATAAATTGAAATACTCAAATAAAGTTACTTGATTCAAGCTTATAGCTATCAGCATCAAAGCCAATGGTATCTAGTCCAATTGGTGTATCACTTAACCAGTTCTGTGTACAAACAAGGGTCTCTACAGTTGACGGTGACAATGAACTCTGGTAAGAATCCAATACTCGACATCCAGTGCTAAATGCCGACTCAGAGGCAACCGTAGTGATCGGAATGGCCAGCACATCTCGTGCAATACTAGAAAGGATCTGATACTTGGTGGAATTAACCTTCTACCAAGTTAATAGCTGAAATACATCGCTAGGTGCCTCGACCTCTTCCATAAAATATCGTTCAATCTTAGAAGTACACTGCATAATATTCCTCGTTGCAACGAGTTGATGATACTGATTCACAATATTGTAACCTCGACGTGGTGGATGTAATGAGTCATCTGAGCTACGGTCATCAAAGAGAGGTTTCGGAATCGAGTGTGAGGTGCCCGCTGCGGATGAAGGCTGACCACTATTGTTGTAATGGAAATATAAGTCATCAAGATCCCTTTTAAGCATTGTAATAAACCGTGCAGCCTTCACTGCCCCCATTGTGGAATTTGCCCAAAATTCTATCAACGCCAACTTATAACGGGGGTCAAGGATCACAGCCACAAAAAGTAATCTATTTATTTTCTCAACATTCCCCCTATATTTATCATATTTGGCCTGCATCCTCATAACCATACCAGATAATATTCCGCAAGGATCAGTACAACCTTTTTGCAAGTGGTAGTGAAGCTTTGAGAGCTCACTGAAGAACAAGTTTGCAGTTGTATATGCAGATCCAGATATCCGCATAGTCATATCATAAAAAACTTGTAAAAATCTCACAAAGTGCCCCACACTAATCCAATAATGTGTGTTTGGCGCACCAAGCCCCTTTCCTGCAGGCTCCAACAAAGCATACTTAAGGCCCCCATCCTCGATCTCCATCCACTTGAATACTTTTTGGTACTTTTGTGCCACATCCAACATAAGGTATGTCGAGTTCCATCAAGTCGGAACATCTAAGTACAATGTCTTAGAACATGAAATCCCAAGCTGGTTTGCTATTGCCTTGAATTTGGATAGCCTTTGAGGGGAAGCCCTCACATACCGCACAATATTGCGGACTCTGGTAATGGAATCGTCAACCTCCTTTAACCTCTCAACGACAATCAGGTTGAGAATATGAACACAACATCGAACATGAATAAATTCGTGGTTGCGGATGACATCAGCTTTCACACTCATATTCCTCTTCAACCATTCAATTGCAATGTCATTGGCACTGGCATTGTCAACTGCAATACATAGAACCTTTTGAATTCCCCAATCCTTTAAACAATCATCCATTAGTGCCCCAATTGATGCTCCCTTATGATCAATAATTTCTTTAAACCCAATAATCCGTTTTCTCAAATTCCACTCACTGTCGATATAGTGTGCTGTGATACACATGTAGGAAACGTTCTGTATGGAAGTCCATGTGTCAATCGTAAATGACACTCTCTGGCCAGTGATAGTGAACATCCTCTTCATCTCTGCCTTCTCTTTTGCATGCTTCTTCATACAATCCCGCATCACTGTATATCATGATGGCAATGGAAATCGTGGCTCAATAGTCTTAACAAACTTTCGGAAGCCTTTTTTTTTTTCTACTGTGGTAAAAGGCATCTCATCTTCAATTATCATCTCAGCAAGCATATCCCTCACCAATTTTTCACTGTATTGAGGGATGACCATTTTCTTAATCTGTGTACCATCAGTGGCTGTAGAAGTTTCGTAACTAAGCTTAGTCTAATCAGTGGCGGACTCTCCCTTCGCTATTTTATACCGCTGGCAACCATTAAGATGGGCTATTAAGACAGAGGTGCCTTGCTTCTTTGAATGACATCTACAGAGTTGCCCACAGTGGTGACATCTCGCCTGTGGGTTCTCACGATTACCAGGAATCTTGGTAAAATGCTCCCATGTCCAAGACCTTTTTTTAGTAGTTCATGGTTAAGGTGGCGTTGCAGATGGAGGTGGTAGATCCCCAATACCCATCTCCTCATCCTCATCTTTTATGTCTACTGGAAGTGGGAATCGACTACTTGCACAAGAAGTAGCTGCTCTAGAAGTGGGTCTAGAACTCGGTGACCTAATTGTGGCAGTTGGATTCCCTGGTGACGGAATTGTGACATTTGGATTCCCTTCCGACCTTCCACTAGGTGAAGCATCCATATCTATCAAAAATAAAATAAATTAGTTTGGAGGTTGCTGCCTTAAACAGTAATAAAATAAAATAAATGCAAAACATCCATTAAATACTGATAGAAAGCATACCCATATACTAGATAGCTTCTCTAGCCTTTAGTTTCACAATCTCCTCCTCAAACAACTTCTTAAAACGTGATAACTACATTTCAAATGCCAAATGAAACATAAGCCATCGAAAATGCAAAACAAATATGGTAGTGAATAAAAATGCAAAACAAATAATTGCATTTCAAATGCCAACTGAAACACAATTAGCTAGGTAGGAGAATTACATTTCTGATGTCTATTATGTTCTCAAATTCAGTGCCATAAATAAGGTTAGGCTGTCAGACAAAATTCAGTGCCATTTTAGGCTGAATTACATTTCTTTTGTTAGACTAATTGCTGTTCTTCTACTTCTTGTTTTGATCGAAAGTGACACAATTTAAATGAATTGAATAGATGTGATTTCTACTGCACAAGTGTTCTGTCCTTAAAGCCTGATACACTGCTTCTCTTGAGTTTTTAGTCTAAGATAGTCAATCTATTGGTATATTGGGGTGAATCTGAAATCAGTTTCCTCTTGAGCTTAAAGGCTTTTAAAAAAATCTAATCAAATATTTAGATCTTTTGCAGCCAAGAGATATGAAAAGTCTAATAACTCAAGGCAGACTGGCTATTGTAAGTTTGTAACAAGTGGCTTATAAAGAGTGGGTGATCTACTTGAATTAGGCTCCTTTTAAAACCTTTTAACACTTGCACAGAACAGAAATGTAGAGCACTATGAACTTGTACACGTGAACACCTAACTTTGGAACATTATTATTTTGAAATAGTTGTTTATATTAATATTTATGCAAACTTGTCCTTTTTCTTCCTTTATTACATTAATTATTGAGAGGCTATGTTACCTAACTTACTTCTTGTGATTGATGCATGCATTCAGCAAATGCATCTCCATCATCAGTTATTTATGCATTTGAAAAACAAAATTAAATGGATTTAGAACAGCTAAGAATTGGTCTCTTCAAGGTCTAGAGTGATCAATTGGATCCCTGGAAAAATACCATTTCTTTTTTGTTTTAAAAGGCATAAATGCCATATGAATGAATTGTCTGGGTGTTTAGTAACATGAATACCATGAAGTCAGCTGTATAATTGTCCCTGACCCCTCACAAACATTAAAAATGAAAATTCCACATTTATTATATGAGAAATGATATAAGGAACCCTTACAGTTACCACATATCTCCACGTAACTAATATATGATTTATCATTTTTGCCATTCTATTTAAAACACACGAATATTTATGATTTGATGAGATGGAACTATTTATACTCATGAACTGTGTACTGTGTAGTATGCGACCATCATGCAAAGTTGAGCCTCTTGAGTATTACAGCCATATTTTGAATGGCGTTTTGAGTGTTCCTTCTTACAGGTAAAATAAAACTTTATTGAATCAAAATAAATTTGGGAACTCCTAATTGTTAAACCAAGAACAAAAAGGCAATTTGACTTCAAACTTTTGGAACAAAAAAAGAAGATTCCCCAAATGAAGTACATTCTAGGCGCAGCATAAGCAAAATAACCATTCAACCATTGAAAGGAACCACCCATGAATTCAATAATCAAAAGAAGCCATCTTGACATCTTATTACCGAACCAATCACAAATATATCAACTATCAAGCCAACAATTCCAATTCTATCTATGTTACATTGTTACCCACTTTTAATTGTTCTTATAATTACAACCACGTCCAAAAGTGCACAAAAATAAATAGAAAATAATCTAATTGAATATAAAATAATATCGACAAAAAACAAAATAAATTCCAAAGGAACAAGTAACAACCACGTCTGTTGCCTTTAGGCTGCAGAGTTCAGAGAAAACAAAGATTGGGCTCGATGATTAAAGTACAAAAATCTACCAAGTACCAACTATGAGAACAAGTAAGATAAAGAAAATACAAACCCTAAGTTCCTGATTTCGTGATTTTGTATTGAGGAGTGAGGCGTGGCGCCGTGGGTGGTGGCACTGTGATTTTGTGAAGACAGCGCCTTGGGCAGCAGCACAGTTTCGAAGGCGACACGAAGAACAAATGAAACGAGGGAACCAAGGGAATGACGGGGAGCGGCTGAGCAAGGGAAGAAGAAATGAAGTAGAAGAAGAAGAAAGGGGGCGATTGACTCGCTGAGCAACAGAGCAACAGAAGAGAAGACGAAATGAAGAAGAAAGGGGCAACGGGTTTATCTTCACGTAGCAAACGACGTCGTTCCTATTTCAAGGAATGTCGTCGTTTAAGTTAGGGGGGGACATAGATGCAAAACGTCGTCGTTTTGAATCTATGTTTTTTTAAAAAGTCGGAGTTCGGAGCCAACTCGGATCCGAACTCCGACTCCGACTCCGATACCATTTTCGGAGTGTCTCTGATTCCGACTCCGTGTTCTGCAATTCTGACTCCGACGGAGTCGAGTCGGAATGGATTTCGGTCGGAGTCAAAATTTTCAAAAATTTGCCCACCCCTAACCACTGGTCATGACTTTGGATATCAGTGATTGTCCCATTATTTTTATCACGTCTTTAGCCTAATCTACCTAAAAATTTGGTAAGCTTAACAGATTTTGACTTATTTTAAGAGCTGTTTAAGCTTTTAAAATGCGATCCAAAAAATATTACTTTCTAGTGCAGCCTCGCAAAACCACCGCAGAAGAACAGAGAATTCATACCAAATTCATGGTCACAACATCCTACAAACAGTGTTCCCGTTTCTTCTTCTTCTTCTTCTTTTGATGTGGCTCAACAAGATGGGAGTGAACCCCAACGTGACCCCACCACCTTACCTATCCTCAAACATGTGTTGAGGTCTTATTTCATTTTTTTGTTCCTTTTTTTTCCTCCTTTATTCTTCTTTGGTCGGTGGGTTGGTTGGTTGGTGGAGAAGAAACTAACGAGGCCAATCCAGTAATTTGACATAAACGAACGTTTGAACTGGTCAGGAGTAGGTTATGAAATCGACAGTTGAAAAGAGAGAGGGAGGCAAAGGGGACCCTCACGAAGTTTACAGAATTTGCTCTTAAGTCACCATGCAGCAGTCATCACAATTCACAAAGTATCTGCATAAGCCTCTTCACACCTCACTCCAAACAGTACTGGCTATGCTTTTCCCTGCACTGATCTAGCTTCCATTCTCACTTCCTGAGCACATATCATTTGGTCTAGAAAACAAGACCAAGCACAGGCTATAGGAAAACACCCTTTTGGGGTTATCTTCGATAACAATGTCATTAGGATTTATGTACTATCAAGGCCGTGAAGTGGATCAATTCTGAATTTAGATGCTTTGACATTTTCTTTCTTCGATTAATTTATGTTCTTCTTTTAGCTAAATTCAATGGTGCTCTTCTGTGGCTGATACTTGATAGTGTAAAAGGTGAGACTCTCTGGGCTACTCCGAAATCAAATTATTGTACTTGATATGTTTCCTATTATTGTTGTACTCCCTTTGTTTGACAAAACACTGACCTTGGTGATTCTTTTCCTTTGTTAGATTGAGTCATATATGTGCTTTTAGGGATACCAGTAAGTAATCGTTTTATCATGCATAATTGTCAACTGTGAGTCTCAGACAGAAACATTACTGGTATTAACATTTTCAATTTTGGCACTTCCAAATTTGGTCAGGCCAAAAATAGGCTTAATCGAATGGGCTTGGAAAACTGAAATAGTGTGATAAACAGAACTAATTATCTGCTGGTTTTATTTTCCGCTGAGAAAAACTTCTATGGAGTAAAATGTAATACGGTTGTTTATGGGTTTTTTTTTTTCTCTCTCTCAAATGAAGGGTCAGTTGAAGTGCACATACTTTGATCCAATACAATCTTATGAATCTTCAATGGCCAAGACCAAGTGCTGGTTTGGTTGGGTAACCTTGCTCCTAACTTCTGAGGCAAGAACGAAACTTGAAAAGGTTGATTTACACTCTTCTACTTTCAATAATTGGAAAGATGGTTTCCAGTAAGCTTTTTGGTTATCTTCGTATTCCTTGCACTTTTCAGAAATCGAAGAGGTGGAGATGGTTTTTTGGAAAGGTTAAACATAAGCAGTACCCTGCACTCTTAGCACCACAGAGAACACTGAGGGAAGCAACAGAAGAGCAAAGAAAGCATGCTTTGACTGTTGCCATAGCAACAGCAGCTGCAGCAAAGGTTGCAGTGGCTGCTGCAGGAGCAGCAGTCGAGGTTGTCCGGCTCACAGGTGCTTCTCAATCTTGCCAGCGCTTCATGAAGCAAGAAAGAAATTTGGCTGCCATCAGAATTCAAAGTTCTTACCGGGCACATCTTGTGAGATTTTTCAAATCTTTGCTCCATCTCTCTCCATAACCAACTTTTGTCTCTAATTTATTTGGATATAGACTTGTGGATCTTCTGCATTCCATTGGAACTTGGTTGATATTGTTGTTGCTCTAGCTTCTAAAAAAGTATATTTCTTTTACCTTCAAATTAATCATGTTTATTTTTAAAAAAATCACTTCAACTGATATACTAATTAAGTTGGTAAACTCTAGTGAGAATTGGAAGTCATTCAACTGTAAAGATCTCCAGATACTTCAACGCGTTCAAATGCTTCTTAAAATATCGAGTCTTATATTGCGAATTCAAGTGCAATACCAATTTGATTACTCAAATAATCCAGACCGAGTAATATGGTTTTAGAGTTGCCCCATTAGTCCGCCTGCCATGCTCTATTCAAACACAGCAATAACAGAATGAACCACTCATTGGAGAAGAAGGACATGTACATGCCCTTTGCTTCCCTTTATTTTTTGTGGGATTTGGAGAAAAAGATGCAAGATTATGAGAACGGTTATCATCTTTTATTGGTTATATTGAACTAAAAGCGCTTCTCATGCCTGACTTGAATTTCAAATGGGAGTGAAACAGATAAGGAAAGCATTGAGAGCATTGAAGGGACTGGTGAGACTTCAAGCCATAGCTCGTGGACGAGCTGTGAGATGCCAAACAGTCACATTGAAGTGTTTGCCACCCAGTGCAAAAAGACAGGTAGAGGTACAGGAAAAGAGCATCCCTTCTGCAGATGCAAGCCGCAGAGGTTGTTATAAGAAACAATTTGACGGGGCAAAAGATGAGCTTGGAGAAGAGGACACAAAGGTAATGAGATGATTCAAATAAAAGATTAATGCCTTTTAAGGTGATTTCAAAAGAACCATTTAGTAAGAATGAGTGCTGATAACCCAAAAAGAATCATAGAGACCCTTTTATGTCGTTGTTAATGAAAAGAACTTACCTAGAAAAAGGAAAAATGTACTACAACTAAGGGGATCCCAAGTAATATTTCTCTCTTTTTCTTGGTATGTATATAAGTTGCATGCAAGTGTTAGTAGATGTTTGTCTTTCAAACTTCAGAGAGAATTTCTTAACCCATAGGAGGGTACCATTTTTATAGGGGAATGATTGCGAAATAGACCTCCGATCAATTTGCATGGTGAAGACCTAATGCCTATGGACTTCTTCACTTTGAAGTTTCTCCTGAATAATTCGGTTATTTGATGATACTGCAAATCAAATTTGTGCTAATGTTTATTGATTTTCTAATCTGGTTTACTGAAGATTTGGTTATGGGCAGCTTGAATGCAGCAGTCAGAGAAGTTGGGACCGGAGCATGGTTTTGAAGGAAGACATGGATGCTATATGGTTAAGAAAGCAAGAGGCCATTACCAAAAGAGAGCGCATGAAGAAATATTCATTTTCACACCGGGTAAATTATATCTGCTATGAAATTTCCTCTTATGGTTTGGTGGCTGATGACTAGAACTGAGTCATAGAAATCCGAATCCTATATGTAATTTACTACCACGTCATTACCAAATGTTGCTTGGTTCCTAGTTTCTTGTTTTAGTGAACTAAAAAGATAACAAGACAAGTGTCTGGCCTCTTCTCTCGTATCTAATTTTCTCACGACAATTATATGTTTCTTAGGAGACGAGAAATGCTCAAATGCTGGAGGAATCAGTGGACAACAAGAAATTCAGAAAGAGGAGCTTCTAGCTAGAACAACTGTTAGACAAAGAGCAGGCATGTAATATGGAAGGAGTGGGTGAAAGGAATGAGCAAAAACAAATTAAACCCAAAAATGAACAGAAGCAAGTTTCTCTAGGACTGGATTCACAGTGGTCATTCCCTAGGAGATCTTTCTGTCCTGTGAAACAGAACTCAGCTGGTAATGACAGTTTGATGCCAAATTCTCCCATTTTTCGAACTTACATGAGTGCAACAGAATCTGCCAAGGCAAAACAAAGGTCGTTAAGCACACCAAAGCAACGGATCATAGGGTATTTGGATGGATGCATTGATCACAACTTTGCAAACAAGAATGAGCAGTACGACTCGTTTTGGTCTTCTTTTAATTCTGGTACCGATGATAGTAGAGGTGTTTCTCAGTAGGCATGCATCTTCCTGCAGCAGCATGGATCATCTTTGCTGATCAGTCTAAAAACAAGTTCAGTCCAATGGCTTTTTCAGAAAAAAAAATAATAACAATGTCGCAATTATTACACAAACCCGTTTACGTTCTTAAGACAAATAATCATCTCAAAGTTTATTTCGACTTGGTTTTTGACAGGGAGAGGAATTCAAGTACCTTCATGCCGTATTCATCTCACAGCTACTAGCCTACTTTTAAATATACATACATTTTATAGTGAACCACATACGAATCTTAGGGTGTAAAAAGAAACGGAAAACCAGTTGAACTGAACTGATCCGGTGCGGTACCACTTCTTAAAAATTGAAACCGGTGTGATATCAATTTTCTTATTATGAAAACCGATATAAACCGAACTAGAACGGTATATATATTATAATTTTTTGTATTATATTATATATATTATATGTTAAATTACTAATTAAAATAACCTATAAATTTTAATCTTATAATATAAAACTAATATAACATAAAATTTTAATCTTAAACATAAACATTAATATTAAGTTATTAATACAAACTTACTTTATATATATATCAATGATAAATATATCTTTGACATAATAAATTATAATAAATATATATATATATTTGTAAATATATTTTTACACATTCCATTATATATACTCATATGCAAAATTCTATAACTTATATAGACTATAATTCAATTCAATACCATACTAGTATGTGTTAATTATTATAAAATAATGTATTTATACTATAATATAAATAGACTAATAGTTTAACATATATATATATATATATATAAAGATCATATTATTACGAATATAGATAATTCGTAAAACCAGAAAAATCAAACTGGACAGGACCAAAACTGAAAAAATCAAAAAGTTTCGATTTCAGTTAAGTTGACTTGGATTTCACATTCGAGGCCAAACGAAAAATGAGGAAAGCGATTGATGAATGTTCGATCAAAGTCATCAAGATAGAAATTAAATAATACACCGGGGAGAAGGTGTGAATAGTGGTATTTGTGGGTCTCATTGAGATGAGTTAAACTTTTTTAAATTGAAATGAGTTTAACTTTTTAAATTGAAATGTATGAAATAGGCTGAGATAAGTTTAACATTTTTATAAGAAGTTGAAAAGTAATGAATCTCATCAATAATTAGTTTAAAATGAGTTGATCAGATGAGTTGAGTTTGGTTCAACCTGAGTCTTCCGTCTGAGTGTGGATTTTGTCTAGCCGAGTAATGTTACATATAGTCATGGAGCGCACAATCGCTTTGAAAAATAGTGAGATCCGTTATTAAAAAAATAATTTTTTTTCATGCAGGTCTTCTATTTACTTATCTTTTTCAAAAAAATTACACAAGATTTGCATGCTTTACAATTGTAAATATCATTTATCACACGCTAATTACTGTATTATCTCCTCTGCCACCTACCCACCATTTCTCTCAGATAAGGGTGAGCATGGTCTAGTCCAAGTGATTGACCGAAATTTTAAATTAAGTGACTTATTAAATGAGAATTATATAATAAATTGTACAAGTATTAATATATTCTAGTACTATATATTATAATTATACATTAAAGAATATAATAATACATTGATCTAAATATATATAGTTATAAACTAAGTACCAATACTATAACTAATAACTATACTAGTAGTATTACTAATATACTATATGCTAGTGATAAATTGATAATACTATATTAAATAATACTCTATGTGGTTATAGTGATTTAATACTAACTTATTAAGTTAACTATACTAATACTATTAAAAATTTATACATATACTATAATATATACTATAACTCTTATAATATGTTAATATATTAATATATAGTAGTACTATATATTATAGTTATACATTAAAGAATATAATACTTATGTAATATTGTGATATATATAATTAATTTATAAAATTATTTATATAAATAATATATATAAATTATATTTTTTATTTTATTTTTAATTTGGTCTAGTTCGAGATGAAAAACTTCTAAACTGCAGGCCAGACCGAATAAATTCAATCATTCCAAAATTAGACTGAGACCGGACAGGACCAATCCGATCTAAAAATAACCGATTTGGACCGGCTGAATCTCATTTCTAATAGTCTTAGATCCTGATTCAATGTCTCATTTCTTGTTAATTTAGAAGTATTTGGACCCAATTTTTACGGTTGACCGGTATCAAAAATAATTTAAATCGTATTACTAAACTAAAAGTTTCTTACCGGTCAACCAAAATTAATTTAAATCGTATTACTAAACTAAAAGTTTCTTACCCTTATGTGATGTCTCATGATTTGCTTATATAAATTTCATGGTCCGGTTTCCAAGTTTACTGTTACGATTTTTATCTTCTGTAATCATCAAGAATTATCCAATTAAGTTGGTGTTCATGACTTCTTAAAGAAGAATTTATTCCTTGGAAAGTTCTTTCCAGAAGGGTACGTATACTGTTATGGATCATATAATTAATTTGCGAGTGGGCGGAAAAGTGATCCAAGTCCTTTATGGGGCTTGCTTTACTTATTCTACTTGTAATTATCTATACTACAATAATTACTACAATTCCTATTATTGTAGTATAAGTAAAGCGTCTGGGTTTTTGTAAGTAATTAGTATAGATAGGAAAATATACTAATTTTATCATGAAGACAACATTTATGGGTACAAACACAGAAACTCGAGTTCCTGACATTAGCTAGCTATATATAGTAGTAATGCAACCCAAAGCTGTTCTCATAGTTATACCGAAGGAAAAGTCCAGGTTTGACTTCTCTTATTCACAATATCATAAAACATGAGTACTACTGCGTGTAGGGCTGTTCATCCGGGTTTCGGACCGGGTATCCGGATATACCCGGCCCGAAACCCGGGTTTCAAATCCGGGCCGGTTTTCGGCCCAATATAGACGGGTTACAACTTGGGCCGGAACCCGGGTGAATCCGGATTTTTTGAAACCCGGAATCCGGGTTCCGGATGGTACCCGGGTTGGTTTTTTTTTTTTTTTTTTTTTTTTTTTTTTTTTTTTTTTTTTTAAACAAAAACCTATATTATTTAGTTTCTTTCAAGAAGCATTTTTCTTTTAAATCTAAGAGCCTATATTCTATTATAAATTTTTTAAGAAAAAATGTTGTAAAGCATATTCTTTCATATATAAAACTAATTGCTTTTTTAACTAAATGCATCTAAAAAAACATAATACATTATACAATCACTACATATTTCATTATTTTGTATTTATACATATTACAAAACACAAATTACAATATATGAAATTCAGTCTGCTACACCATTCAGTCTGCTATTTGCAGGTTTACCGGCATTAATCTGCACTGAGATGCAGGCTTGTGACAAATCAACTCCAGAAGATTGCAGCGCTTGGGTCAGTGAATTCATAATCCTGTTCAACACCAAAACCCTCTCAGCAACGGCAAACACAATACAGTTTTCAGATATAACTAGTTGTTGCCCAAGAATGCCATGAGTATAAAGCTACCGAATGCAGGGGGATCAAATCATTATTTTTTTGCAAGTAATGCAATTTTATCAAACAAGCAGAGGGGCGCAACCCAACTACACAGGATAGAAGATTCAATATGACTAGACAAAAATAACAATGTACCATCCTCTTTTTATCAATTCTAACATCTAAGGTAAGTGCCAACAAGTGCCATTAGCATACAAAAGTTCCAGAAATTAGGGGCAATAAAAACTGATATTCCGACAAGAATAACACTGGCCTATCCTCCAGGTATTAGCCCTAACATCTAAAGAGCACAGTAATTATTCAAACAGAACTCTTGAATCCTTTTAGAAGGAAATGAATTGACCAGGTTGTCACCAACACTGAATCACCTTGTTTAACATTTGATTTATTCAAAATAAACCCACATCAGATTTATTCAAAGGCATTGATAATAGAACAAAACAGACCCAAAAAAAACCCACACGTTTAAACGCAAAGAGAACAGATCTAGCAATAGACTATTTTTTCACAACCCAAAAAATAGCATATCTAACAAAATAGAGAGAGACGGAGAAAAAACATCAGATCTAGCAAAATAAACCCACATCAGATTTCTTCAAAGGCATTGATCATAGAACAAATCAGACCCAAAAAAAAAAACCCACGTTTAAAAGCAAAGAGAACAGATCTAGCAAAAGGCTATTTTTTCACAACCAGAAAAATAGCATATCTAACAAAATAGAGAGAGACGGAGAAAAACAGCAGATCTAGCAAAATAGTCTGATCGAAGTGAGAGAGAAAGGATTATCAAAGTGAGAGATAGAGGATTATCGAAGTGAGAGAGAGAGAGAGAGAAAGAGACTTACTGATCGAAGTCCGGCCAGCGACGACGGCGAGAGAGAGACGGCAGCAAGATTTCACGGAGGGAGCTTAGGGTTTCTAAGTTCTGCTAAGTTCATAACGAGAGAGAGAGAGAGAGAGAGAGAGAGAGAAGACTGAAGTCACGATTCACATTTACATTATAAAGAAACCCGGTTAGCAACCGGGTATAATACGGAACCCGGTTTTATACCCGGGTCCGGACCGGATGCTTCCGGTTTTTATAAATATGGGTTCCGGCCCGGATTTATCCGGGCCGAAAACCATAACCGGAAACCCGGTTATCCGGGTTCCGGGCTGGGCCGGATAAAATCCGGCCCATATGAACAGGCCTAACTGCGTGGAAGAGTCTCGTCCTAGTCTTATAGTTTATTTGACTGATCTGACTACTTCCTAAACATGGTATTCTTAACTGAAATCAATACCGTATTTAGGCGTTTTATTCGGTAAAAACAGCCCCCAATATTTCTCATAATCTGGAGTCTTCTGGTTCTCATCAAACATGGCAAACACGTAAGTTTCTATAGGGCTACCGGGCTTCTTTGGAGTTCCTCCCTTCACATGCTTAGCCAAGTTCGTGTTGTAAGTTCTTGCATTATTAAGGTTTGTCGCCTGCCCTCCACCGGAAGGCCAACCGGTCTCGGAAACGACGATCCGCAAAGACCCCCCGCCGGCCCTTTCTAGTGCCGAATAGAAGGCATCCAAAATGGCATCGAAAAGGTTACGGTACCCGTACTGGCCGTCCTGCACCACAACTTGTGGAGAAGTGAAAAGAGCATACTCAAGACGAATGCTAGCGGTGTTGCCAATGTAACTGAAATATGGGTAGATGTTAACGAGTAATGGGGAGTTGTGGTTCACTAAGAAACGGATGATGGGACCAAGAAGTGCTTGGTATTCGGAATTGAAGGAGCCTCTTGATGGAGGGTAGGATTCTCCGAGAGCAGCTGCAAAAGTAGCAGTGGAAACCTTGATTTTTTTCCCCAGGCCAGCATTAGAAATTGCAGTTTGAATGTTTTGCATGGCAGGGTGAAGATACCGTGCATATGGACCTTTTGGCTTTATTTCATTACCAACCGCAATGTACTTGAAATTCACATTCCCATAATTTTGCACATTGTTTCGGACCCATGCATTTGCAGTGGCTTGATTTGAAGCAATGCCTTGAAGCTCTTCATCCGGGACACCCAGCATGAGTTCGATGTTGGTGCCTGCGAGGGCTTGTTGAGCAGCTCCGTTTTGGCCATATAGTCGCATTCTTCGGATGTTGTATTGTTTATAGAGCCCTACAACTTCTCCTGGTGGTGGTAAGTTGTTTCCCAGCATTCCATAACAAACACCAATCTGCGCAGCTGCTTTAGATTGAAAAAACATGTTAAATTTTAATTATGTCCTCATCCCCAGATCATAAGGCCGGTCATGTTGAAAATGAGATTTTGTTCATGTGAATGAGAAATATGGTACATAACTATATATCGAATAGTATTAATTTGGTACATGAGTGACCAGACATTCCGCACATGATAAGATGCATGCATGCATAATATATGGGACGTCGTACGTACCTTTGTCGATATACGTTTGTCGATTGAGATCAGCATGAAATTCAACAGGTTAATTTAGATAAGATATATAAATAGAAAAATTCTATTCATAAGCTCCATACATAATCATACACTACTCTTTTTGTTATTTTTTTAATTTTTTTCTCTTACCAAATGTGTAGTATATGGATGATTAATAAAATAATTCAATTATTTTGAGAAGAATAAACTAAATAAAATTAAAAAAATATTCAAAAAATAAAAAATTGTGTGGTGTGTAAGGCTTATAATATAACGAGGTTTATATTATAAGATCAGTAATTACAAGTAAGGTGGTCACTTAGTTGGCAAAAGGTTAGGGATCATTCTTCTTTCTTTTTCCTCATTGAGGTCATAAGTTCAAAACGGCTTGTAAGTCTTAAGAGGCTCTGCATGTTGGTACTTTAGTGGGGTTGCGGTAATGGGCCTTTATGCTCCACTTAAGGTTGATATAGTTATAGCTCAAACCGAATATATCTCAACAAGCCGGGCCTTTATGGTCACATTTAGAGAGAATTAAAATCTATACTGGTTGCCCCTCCCCCTAGGTGAGAGAGAATACTCGTTTTTTTTTTTAAATTAAATAAAAAAAACTCTTTAAAAAAAAACTACAATTTAATCTTTTTTTGAGAGAGAGAGAGAGAGAGACCTGTAATGTCCAGGCCAGCCATTAGCATCCCTAAGAGTAGTAGCATTATGGACACCATGGATGGGCATTTCCTGATCATTGAATGAGATGTAGCCATATATGGAGGAAATCTATGAGGAGAAAGGAAAAGTAAAGGAGCTGGCGAGGAAGGAAAGCAATTACTATGCTTCGAAACACTACTTAGCTGATGCCCTTTTATAGAGAATAGATCAGGCCGCCAGGATGGGCATGATATGGCTATATATGCTGGAGGTTAGACTGTAACGTCAAGCACTTCACGGAACCCAATTAATTTGCGCACACCATGGACCATTGGAAGGAAGAGCGAGGTAGCCTAGGAAGGAATTTTCAGCAACGCACTAAAACGCAAAAAAATAAAAAAATGTGAGAAAGAGACTTTTCAACGAACATATTTTGTCACAAAAGAGCTCGTAATTTGGCAGTACCATTCCTATAAAATTTTAGCCCATCAATCACTCTGCGGAAATTAATTAAGCCATCAACACGCGTTTTTATATATACAAATATAAAGAGCCTACGTACGAGACGGGTGGCAAATCATGTTTTTAAGTAGTGTTAAAAGCACTCACAATAAATTTTGTAAAATTTATTATTATATAAAATTTTAAAAAAAAAATGGTATAAAAACGTGCATCTAACGGATATTTCATTTTATTTCTATTTTATATTTATGTACAGTATTATTGCTAGATATAGAAGTAACTGTACACAAATATAAATATTTTTTATTATTTTTTTATCTTTTCTTGTACTTTCTCTCTAAAATTAATTTCTTTTATTATACTTTTTCTCTTATAAAATATTAAAATGTATAATATTAAAATGATATGAAGAAAAAATAGATAAGCTGATATATGATATATCGTAAAAATCAGTATGTAAAATAGAAAAAGTGAGATTTGATAATGTATTTTAAATGATAGGATAAAAAATCCATTGAGAATATTCTAACATGTCAATCTATTTTAATACGAATCCGTTAATATTAAATTTAAATTTATTAAATAATTTTATATGATATTCGTGTTAGATTCACAAGTCGTGTCACATATTATATTTCATTAGAGAGGGGATATCTATTATTTATAAAGTCAATATTGAGAGCCTTAAGTCTTTATATATTCAGTCTCAATAATATTTATTGTTTATTTAATACTATTTAAAATATTTATAATTAATGTTATATTATTCACTCGAAATTTTATCTTCTTCCCATTTCATACACTTAAATTCGATAGAGATTTAAATATTTTTTATAATTAGTAGGGAAAGAATATTAGCCCGTCCATCACTCTACGGAAATTAATCAAGCCACCAACGACGAACGTCAACACACGCAATATATATATATATATATATATATTTATATATTTATGAAATTAATCATCAAGCCACCAACGACGAACGTCAACACACGCAATATATATATATATATATATATATATTTATGAAATTAATCAAGCCACCAACGACGAACATCAACACCCGCAATATATATGGCATACAGGCTGGCTGGCATTAAATTTAATAATATAGCATTCAGAAGTTTTTGTTTGAACATAAAACGAATTAAGATGGGTTAATTATTTTTATGTAAACTAATTTCTTTCCTAATCATTATATTTTTTTTAAAATTTTTATATAAAAAGTAAAAAATAATTTAATTTTTTAAAATTTTAAAATAAAAATTATATTATAACAAGATTTTATTTAATTTTTAATTTTTATCTTATCTCGATCATAATATATAATTATTTATTTTATGGGATGGAGTTATCTCAAATGAAAATACATATGATCAAAGGCAAGCAAGTGACTAGCTAGCTAGGAAATTATATTAATTATAACAAGATTTTATTTAATTTTAAATTTTTATTTTATCTCGACCATAATATATAATTATTTATTTTATGGGATGGAGTTATCTCAAATGAAAATACATGTGATCAAAGGCAAGCAGGTGGCTAGCTAGCTAGGGCTCGATCAATATTAAGATATAGGGAAATATAATTAACAATATATATAGGGAAATGCTTGTACACCCCTCCTATTTGTCCCCTCAAAGTGATTGCTGGTCACAAGTTTTTTTTTTTAATATTTTTTTTACTTAATAATTAAGGAAGTGATTTTAAGTGTATTGATATTTTTTATTTTTTAAAAATGTTTAAATATATTTAAAAAATGTAAAAATAAAAAAGAAACAAAAAGAAATTTTTTTTTACAAAGGGCGGCACCCAGCGTTTAATGCTAGGCGGCATAGTAGCATTGCCCATATATATATATATATATATATTTATATGTATAGAGACCTTTCTGGGTCAAGCGATCATGTATTTATTCAACAAACGATATTAGAGTCTTAGACCATATATGAATATTTGCCTAGAAATATTCGTAAATGCGCAATTAATATTTCATTTACGCCTAACATAAGAAACTCTTTTTTTTTTCTTCTTATCCTTGGACTAATTGATGATCATTTTCTTCCATTCATGGAGATAATCATGTAGAATGTATTGTTTGATCATAGCTAGGAGTCTTGATATACAGTACTGGAAACCAATCCAAAATATTCTGAGTGCTACGTCCATTATATAAATATGGAATATTACTAGAGATCATAGATCAAGCACCCAATTTAAGGTCCATTTTCGTAATCATCAAATTTCAATTGGATCCAATATATATGCTTCAAGGCAGGGATGGCATGCTTCTTTTAATTAAGCGCATGCATGTCCAGATAGACTAGTGCCAGTACTGATCATCCATCTTCCACCTTGCGATCATCATATACAGTACTGTTATGTGGAAAATTGAGATCAAAGTTGTTTGCATGTGAATATTTACAATTGAGATCTATTCTATTATAATAAGTGGTTATCTAACTGTGAATACACTACAACAGATTGGACTTTTCCCGGCGTTGTAAAATCGCCGGCAAATAGGCATAAATCCCCGCTATAGTAATATTCCAGCGATTACCTAATCGCCGCTAATTCGCCGGTATTATTCTTCCACTTTACCTATAACACGGCGAATAAAAAAAATCGCCGTTCTATACGTAATATTTCGCAGCGAGTTTGGTATCGCTGGCATATAATTTGAATAGCGTCAAATTCTATTCCAGCGATTACGAAATCGCTGCTACATTAATTAGCAGCGCTTCCATAGTCGCTGCCATATACTGTCCATGGTTACAAAACATATGGCAGCGATACATGCATCGCTGGCAACTTATTTTGCAGCGCTTTTGTAATCGCTGCCAAATACGCAACCATTTCAAAAATAATATGGCAGCGATAGAAAAATCGCTGCTAAATAGTAAGGCAACGGTTTTTTAATCGCTGCTATATAGTTTTCCTGTTTCACAAACATATGGCAGCGATTATAAAATGGCTGCCATACCATTTTGCAGCGCTAAAGTAATCGCTGCCATATAGGTTTCAATTTCCAAAATCATATGGCAGCGATAGAAAAATCGCTGCCAAATTATATAGCAGCGGTTCCTTAATCGCTGCTATATACATTGCCTGGTTCAAAATGCTATCCCAGCGATCCTAAAATCGCTGCTATATGATATGACAGCGCTGTCTTAATCGCTGCTAAATCCATTTCTACTTTTCAAATTATATGGCAGCGATAAAAATTTCGCTGCTATATGATATGGCAGCGGTTTGTTAATCGCTGCTATATGGTTTTCTGTTTCAATAGCATATGGCAGCGAGATAAAACTCGCTGCCATATGATTTGCCAGCGACTAAACATCGCTGCAATAGGATTTTCTAATGGGAATCTATCGTATTAAATGGTTTTTTGAAATTATTGACGGCGATTAAAAAATCGCTGGAGAAACCTGAAAATCGAATTTTATATAACCTAGTAACCCAATATTCTTAATGGGTTACTAGGTCTCATTTATACTTTCTCCATTCATCGAATAGCACCTGATAGACATGATCATTTAATTTTCCATACTTAAACAAAAATTGAGCTAACCATTTCTATTCAATTCAAAATTTACTCATATGCATCAAATGAATTGACCAACAATCATATAATATCTTTTTACATTGGGTGGTGCATTATACGAATCATATCAATCACAAACTGAGCTACTAATTACTCAAAAGATAAATATCACTAGTATAAGTTATTTCTAGATGACTCTACTCTCACTAAAACCAACAACTACCAGTAAAACATCTCATATTAGTTCAGGACTTTTCAACCAATTAAAACATCCAATTTTCACAAGATGACTTTTACAAAGAAAGGTGGTGAACACCAAGATAACGCCGCTCCCACAACGGTCAGCCCATAAAGGTGGTTGGCCATATCACCTGAAAATAACATGAGATATCCACAAGGGTTCAGAAATTGACAACAGGCCCATCAGAAATTGAGATAGTTTAAGAAAATATAAATGCAGTGGATTTAGTATTAATCATAGAGGCACAAGGTAAACTAACTAATTATGGCATGCTGTTGAAAGTGTATTAAGTCTTGCAGAGATGAGATTTATTTGTTGTTAATGGTGAGACTAATAACTTACTAACATTTGGTCATATAAATCTTACTGTCGGGCGATTCAAGACTTGGACAGAAAGTGGCAAAAAAGTCAGAAGCCATAGAGTGCCCTTCATCTCATCCTATAATAAGCGGTTTGAGGAAGAATCGCTGGCCAAATAAGAAACTGATCCTAGCATTTGGATGACCAAGAAAAACCCTATTATTAAGTTGTTCTTTCCGATAGCTCGCTGCAGCATGCAATTACTAATTGATATGGGGGTTTCTATTGTATGCTAATATATATATTTACTCGGCTGTAATGTCGTAATTGCATGTACACTACAAGTTTCTCTAGTTTTTGTTTTGGATCACATTAAGGAAAAAGCAAAAATCCTTAAATCATGTACCTTAGCCAACTATTTTTTCCAAAACTTGTTATTCCCATCAATTCACCTATTTGCATGCGCCAGGTACAAAATGGGCGCAGCCGTACCACGAGTTGCTTAATATTCAAGCAGCCATGGATGGATTGATCTATGGTGCATGTGCAATATGCTCGAAGAAGCATGAGAATTTTAGCTACAACTACGTCCTGGGGACTCAATTTATACAAGCTCGGCCAAAAAATGATGAAACAAGACTCAATTTATACTACTCGGCCAAAAATCTGATGAAACAAGACTCAATTTAAATAAGCAAAATGTTGATTCAATTTGTTAACTCACTCCCCATGCAGAATCTGAAAAGAATGGCATGAGCAAGGTGTGTATCGATGGTTGTCAAAATAACCCTGATTGTGTCCTGCTTAGGCAAACCATTTCCGTAAATTATTCCATACATGATGAATTAATTGAGTGAGTTAAATGACCAATCAGTTTGGAAATCTGAACGATGTATTTAAGCAAAACTGTGGGCAAAGTTCAGGCCTTATATCTAACCTAGAGTATCTGCCAACCCTTGATGGGTCGATTCCCAATATGCATGCAGCAGTTATACTAACTGCTGGCTGGGGGGGAAAAACATACCGCAAGATGACTCACATACCAATATGTTAAGTCAGCAGCAAAATCAGTACTCAGCAATTAAGTTGAGATATTGGCATGACCAGCTTTTTGTCCCCTTCCATTATGACAGGTGCACCACAACCAAAACTTAAGTTATACTACTGCAGTGAGGGTACTGTAACAGAACTTAATCACTTCTTGTATGCAATCAGTGTTAATGAAGCTTACCATCATTATTTGGGACATGTCGAAGAGCTTCATCATTCAGGAATTGGTGCTCAAAGCCTTTAAAACTGTAAAACACCAACAAAGGAAGTATTCATTGCCTAAATAGTTGATACATGAGACTCATCCAACCAACATTATCTGAAAGAACTAAACACTTGGCACGATACAACCTACAGCACACGCTTGAAAGCTAAGGAAAAGTGTATAACCTGCTATGATTATAAATCTGATTCCACGGGGCTTCCTTAAATACTCTGCCACATTCTCATATTCTAGATAAGCATTAACTCTACTTAAATTTAGTTACACGTTTTTTGCAGCCACAAATTTAAAAAGGTTGTTCCAAGGCAACCTCTTGCCCCTATTTTGAATGAAGCCATTCAGATCCATAAACATGTTTTAGTAGTAAAACATACAATGATAAATAACAATAAAAGCGACATTAGAATTGGTTATGGATCTTACCTTCACTCTATTCCCCGATTGATAATGCATGGTAATTCAAACCAAATCAACAAGTTAGTCTAGTATCTAAAATATAGGGCGCTCATAACTAATTTTCAGGTCTGGTTTCTGTTAATATGTTAATATGTCCGAAGGAGATGGGATTAAGTTGACAAGTGACTTTAATGAGTACCATCTTAGCGATGGTGTTAGTAAATCTCTAACTGCCGTGGAATAGGTTTATTTTACTTTAAATAAACCTACAGCACTTGTTGGGTTTCTTCAGTCCTAAGATGGAGAAAGAAGCAAGATATTTGTAAAATAATAGAGGGGAAAAAACCTAAAACCTGTCTAATGCAGAAATGGTTGATCTCTGTTGAATATCATTAACAGAGAGTATGGGTTTCCACTGGCAACCTCAAGACATATCAATGCATACTTCCCTTCTTTACCGTTGTTTTGAATTTCAATGCTCTTTCATCTTGCAATGCCTTGTTGTTGCAAATGAAACATCCTCCTTTTGACCAAAACCCTATGGAAGCTACTAGTTCTGTTATTTAAGATAATATGTAATATAACTTACATTTATATATAACTGTATGATATACTTGAAGACAATAAATGAGATCTAGAAACATAATAGTATCAGAAGTAAATGTTCTTTTTACTTGCTGGTTTTTACTTCTGCACTATTTTTAATGCTTTGTGCCCAGACTTTGGACTCTGATCACATCAAATAAAGCAAGCAAGCAAGCAAGCAAAGCAAAGGGGCAGTCATTGTCTGTGTAGACACGATTTTAAGTACGTACAGCAGGGCCAGCTGCCTGCCTCAGGCCCTCCAGTACCCCCATCGATCATGGTTACATTTATCTCTCCCCAATTTCCTATATCTATTCACATCAGTTCACTCAAGGTCTTAAGTAATTACTGCTACTAATGCTGCAACTTTCCTTTTGTTTTTAATGGAAATTAATTAATGAATGATCAAGTTGACAACCCTTTAATTAATTTCATCTAAAATTAATTTAAAGTGGATTATTATTAGAACCAAAATGATTATAAAAATAA
Source organism: Carya illinoinensis (assembly GCF_018687715.1). NCBI lineage: Eukaryota > Viridiplantae > Streptophyta > Magnoliopsida > Fagales > Juglandaceae > Carya > Carya illinoinensis. The sequence goes on along the minus strand of NC_056760.1, from coordinate 4,289,333 downwards.
ATTTATAATCATATTAATATATGTAAAATGTCACAAATTATTTTCACGAGTTACAAATTTATAGCAATTTGTAAATTTATTTATTTAGAATTATAACATTTTTATAATTATATGCAAAAATTATAGTTGACGTTTTAAAAAAAAAAAAAAAAAAAAAAAAAAACCCAAATCTGGTCAACCCTTTAATTTCTTATTGAGTTAGCATGGTCAATAACTCAACCACAAACACAAATGTCAAACTGCTCATGTGGCCCTTGGCCTGCCTCTCTTATCAGCACTAAAGGAAGGCTAGAGCCTAATGGTAGAGGCAAAACCCAAAGATTTGAAGTAATGGCAGAGAGAGATCCAGAGGCCTGTACAAAAAGGGACATGACTATCAATTAAGGGTGACCTTCCTTAAAATCTAGATTTGTTGGGTTTCTCTAATAGGGTCGGTGGCCATCGATCCTTAAATCATCAATTTATTTATTTTTCTAATTCAGTTTAACTAATCTATTTCATATAAATAAACAAAAGTATATTGAGTCTTTTGTTTATTAATAAAAATAAATAAAATAAAATCTATATTTCCATTCAATTAAATTTTTATAACAAAAGACTCAATTTTGTTATCTGAGATCCCAAAACGAGTAAAAAGATAAATTAACTTTAAACAATCTAAAATACTAGGATATGATGTTCTATTCTTTTAATCACACTAAAAGTAAATTTGAATAATTCTATATAAAACACACACTAGTTATAACATATATATAACTAATATGTGATATTATAATCAACATATAAATAATCAGATCCCACATTGTACAAAGAATTCATAGGAGAAAAACAAGCTGTTTTAAACAGGCCATATATATAAGTGTAAACATAGAATTGGTCGTTAATGTTTTAGCTCTATATGTATTCATCAAAATACTGTTTTAAACATGGAAGACAAACGGATGACAAAAATAGTATTGAAATTTTGGATTATTCGCTTTATACATGGTAGTCTTTAAAACCAAAAAGTCCATACCAAGTCCACTGGTTTATGCATCTAGGATTTCATGGATCTAAGTTCTTGTACTTTTCTGCCACTCACAGCAAATCAAGCCAGAAAGTAGGCCAAAAATACAAAATCATAGTTACCTATTTAGCAACAACAGTCGCGGCAGGATGTGCGTGATGTTTTAATTGCTATTGCTGCACAATGGCAATCTGCTGCAAATTCAAACCAAATGCAAATTAAAACACACAATTATTTCCAAGAAAGAGACAGGGCCTAAGCAACCAATTATTAAAACAATATTAGTAGTAAAACATATAATACTGCAGGTGTTTCGCAGTTGTTAAAAGTTAAGAAGTGTGCTGACAGGTGATCCCTAATCTCAGAAAAAACTGATGTGGGAAGTTTTACATTAAGTTCATTGCCTGCTTAATATTCTCAAAGAATTAAAAACAGATGATTATATAAGTACAAAAGAAATCAGGACAGAATTTATGGTCACCACACCGCCCCCCCACCCAGAAAAAAAAAAAAAAAAAAGGGAACCATAAAAATAACATGCTTGTACTCACTGTTAACTAATTAGCAATCTTTTGGACAAATCTTCTAGTTTTTTTTTTTTTGATATGAGGAAACATATTAAGGATCTGAAAGAATCTTTTTGTGACCTTCAAAGACATATCATCCTTCCTATGGCAACAGAACTAGTTTTCTTTATTTTTTTGCAGGCAATGGTTGCTCGTGGAGACCTTGGAGTGGAACTGCCCATCGAGGAAGTTCCTTTATTACAGGTGTATTGATGTTAGCGATATGCATCACATCTTTTTTCTCTAAACTTATTCATAAAGTTGGTCAATTTAAATAGCTTTGATGTATGATCTGCCAAATTTTGGTGTGGGTATAAAATGTTTGGGAAGAATAGATTTAACAATCATATGCATGTTCAATATCTCAAGTTAAAGGAAGAACCCCCATACATCTTGATCCAAAAATGGAGTTGTCAGTTTTGTATACTTACTTTAGTTTATAATAAGTATTTCTAGAGAATAAAAATTAACTTTTTTTAATACTTTATTTAATACATATTTTAATACATGTGCACTAAAAGTTAGCAAAGAGATTTACTTTAGCCCGGTAGTTTTTTACTAAAAACTAGTTTGATGTTGATACTGTAACTATTTACAGTATTACAAACTGTGATAGAGTACTTAAAGCAAGCGATATCTGCAAGTAATAAATGTGTAACCTACTCTTAACAAAATAACACAAAAAATGCTATGCCATATTCGCCTATTTGATAAAAACACAAACTGTGGCTTCTAAATGCATGATGCAAAAGTGAGTACTCTTTTGCTGATCTAAGTTCTAAAATAATGATTCAAAGACTCTTCTACATCATATTAGTGATCATGAACATAGAGCAATCAAAAGGCTAAATTTGTCATCCGTTTTCCAAAACTCATATGGCATCCAAAAATGTCTAGCTGGAAAAAACTCTGTTGAACATTTTCCAGCTAACTAACATATAGGTTTTTTATGTTTTTTGATAGATATTATGGATTTTATTCATAGTAAATAGGCATAGCCCAAGTACACGGGTAGTATACAAGAGAATAAACCTAAGTACAATCTAAAGCAGAAACAGAACTAAAGAAAAACATTACAAATGTTGATATCCCTTAAAAGATAACTCGCCCACAAGTTTAAGGTGTTGAGGGAAGAGATAACCCTGATTTGTATGGAATAGTCCCATCAGAAATCATGTAGAGGAGTTCTCTTATACTATCTCTTTTATACTTGTCAAAATTAAAATCACATACCTATTTAAGTGAAAAAAAGAATACTTAACACAATACAAATTAAAAACTGTCTGAAGGCTAGGGAAAATGATCACCACAAACCACCAACATCAAACCAGCCCCACAGGGTACTATAACAGAAACAAACCAATAAAACACAAATCATCCATGCAACAAATAAAGTATAAACCATACAAAGGAACAGATGAGAAGCAAGAAATGTCAGGGACTCTTATATACAGAAACTGGAGAAGCACAGATTTCAAATAAAAACCCTAAGCAACTCGCTGCATAGGCCAAAAACTAAGAAACAGTTCAATAATTAATTTTCCATAGTGATAAAATCAGATAAACTAAATACCAGAGAACAGCCCAGCAGCATTTAATTTAAAATCACTAAAGCCAGTTATATCTATCTTGGCAGGTCGGCTACCATTTGCATCATTATTGAACTGCAATTGGGGGTTTCAGAATGGAATATTGTTTCCATTTTACATTCAAGTCCAAATTTTAAAACTATAGTTCAATTAGGAAGCAAAAAATCAGTTGTTAAATACCGAACGAAAAGGATGGGGCTAAAAAATTATAACTTGAAGTGAACGTGGGTGTGTGGTGAGAAGCAGAGAAGGAGAAGGTGCTTACCAGTGGTCGGAAACTCAGAACTCCAAGCACTTCACAAGCCGTGCAGCACCAACTTTCCCATTCAATCTTCGGTGGAGATAGAGAAGGGGAAACAACTGAATGCCCTAGGATTACAAAATCAGAGGGTTTTCACGAGTGAGAGAGAGAGAGATAGTGTGTGAGACAGAGAGAGAGAGAGAGAGAGAGAGAGAGAGAGAGAGAGAGAGAGAGACGAAGAATGGAACCTGAAGCTTTCAGCCGTATGGACTCTGGTTCAACCTCCGTGGGAAGAAAATGGCGTGGTGGTGGTGTGGCTAAATCGCTGGAGATTTCCTTCGGCTGAAATAGGTAAGCATATGGCGTCGGTGGTCTTTTGGAGAAGGACAGTATGTTTTACTCGGCTGTGGAGAACGAAGGAGCAGGCCGTAGGGAATCGGGGGGTGGGTTTTGGTGGTTGCAGGGGGGGGGACGCGGGACGAGGATGAAAAATAATACTTCGCGCCCAAAGATAGAGGTAAAGTGACGTAGTTTTGGCGCAGGCAAAAGTATATTGCAATATAGCAGCGATTTTATAATCGTTGCAATAGTTATTATAAGCCCCGGCTAGTAAATGGTATTATTAGATCATGAATTTCGCGGGGATTTTTAACTCGCCGGAAAAACATACTTTTGCCAACGAAATATTTTGCGGCGATTATTAAATCCCCGGAATAACCCCGATTTCTTGTAGTGATATATAGTAAATTTTCTTATTTTTCCGTTAAGTCTTGTTTACCAAAAGACCCTTAAGACTTTTAACCATTTGACTGGTAGCTCCTTTGTAAAATTTAATAAATGATTATTTTGCTATTATTACATATATATATATATATACCCCTTAGTGTTTAAGATATGGTTGAATTATTTTTGGACTAATGGTTTACGTGGGCTTGATTTCTTTGATGAAGTTTTTACAAAATTAATAAGTTATTTTATGTTGAAATCGGAGTACTCACGTGAACTTTATTTTTATTGGACTTGTTTTAAGGTACTTTTATTCTGTTGTAGGCCTTGTCCTAAGCCTTAATATTTGTACTTGCATAAATAATAGTTTTATCTAAGTTATTATTATTAACTATTATTCTAGTACAACTAAATTAAGTAATAATGATAATAAGAAATTAAAATTTTTTTTGAATGTATTAGTCTATTTTGTTAAATGAGATCTTTACTGTATATTTTAATGAAATTTAATATAATTATTTACTATGTTGTAAATTGCAAATGAAGATATATTATTTTTTTAAAAATAATCATTTCACCCAATTAGACAGACGTGTTTTGCACGTTGATCATGTCCTAGTATATATATATATATATTTATGTATGAACTATTTCTCTTAAATTTGTCACCGAATTATGCCGTTTCTCTTAAAGACTATTTGAGATGAAAAATTCCCATCCTCATTTTGTTCCAAATTAAAGGTTCATGCCAAAAAAAAAATATTTTAGAGCGAAATTGTGCTCTAGCTAGACACATGATGGGAAAGGATTTGAACTTTTGGGACAAGAACATGTGAATTTCACATTAATATTTAAGGCCAAGGACGTTCGTCCAAGCTGTCACAAGCAATTAATATTATTAAATACCGTAGGGTACGACGTTGCACAAGACATTGTACGTATCTGTTTCTTTCTTAATTGCAAAAAAGTATTCAAGGCAGATCGATCATTGTAAACTCGGATATATCTTACTCATGATTCTAGACAGCAATATTTCATGCATATATGGTATGGGATTACAAGCAGAGTGTAATTTATTGCCATATTGTGCACCAAAGTTGCACTTATTCCATACATATATATTATATATATGATCGATGATCTAATACCATTCTTAACCAAAATTAACTGGGAACTTGGGCTGTTTATTGGGAAGAAAGAGCCCCCAGTGTTTCTCAAACGCTGGTTCTTTCCGATTCTCATCAAACATGGCAAACAAATAAGTTTCTATCGGCTTTCCAGGTCTCTTTGGAGTGCCTTCACCCTTCACATGCTGAACCAAATTCGTGATGTAAGTTTTTTCATTTTCAAGCGATGTGGCTACCCCACCGTCTGAAGGCCAACCCGACTCCGATACAACGACCTCCAATGACCCCCCGCCGGCCTTCTCCAATGCCGAGTAAACTGCATCTAGTATGGCATCGAAAAGATAACGATAACTGAGCGGAGGGTCGCTCACTACAACTGAAGGAGCCGTGAAAAGGGCATAGTCCAGATGAACATTTTGGGGGTCATAAATGTGACTGAAATATGGATACAAGTTAACGAGTAATGGAGACCGGTTGTTCACTAGGAAGCTGATGATAGGATCAAGAAGTGGCCTGTATTCGGGCTTGAAAGAGCCTCTTGATGGGGGGTAGGACTCTCCAAGTACTCCATTGTCAACGGCAGTGGAAACTTTGATCTGGTTTGCGAGGCCAGCTGCAGAAAATGCGTTTTGAATGTTTCGCATGGCTGGGACAAGGAACTGTGCATGTCGATCCGAAGGCTTTACTTCGTTTCCAACTGCAATATACTTGAACCTGACATTACCGAAGTTTTTCACGTTGTTTTGAACCCAAGCGTCTGCATTGGCTTGGCTTGAAGCGATGTTTTCAATGTTGTCGTTCGGAAGGCCGAGCATGAGCTCAATGTCGGAGCCTCCGAGGGCTCGAAGAATAGCTTGGTTTGGATCATAGATTCTCATTCTTCGGATGTTGTTTTGTTTACTGAGGGCTATAACTTCTGTCGGCTGTGGTAGATTATCACCAAGTGTTCCATAACAAACACCAACTTGCGCACCTGCATGCGTCAATTAAACAACAAATGACCAATGGTTTTACTACATATACATAAAAATGCCAATGCACGCTTTGCGCCCACTTCTTATGGCACAAACTTTGTGCAGCTTGATCTCCTATATATAAAGCCTATACGGCATATGGTTTAGTTCCAATTGAAATATGCGCTCAATTTCCTCCTTAATTGTCATCGAATTACTCGTAAAAAATAAACATGAAAAAAAGTTATGCTGGTAGTAACACATGATCGAGCTCTGTCCTTAACTTGGCTGATCAATTAATATCCTAAAACACGAAACTAGTGCACATTCTACTGATCTATATATAGGAAAAAGACCCAGTGCCGTGCAGAATGGTAACTGGTTTTTGGGTGTACAGTAGAAAAGGTCCTCGTCTCATCCTGCATAGAGTTGTGAGAGGACAGATCATGATCTTGGCGAAGTATAGTGTTCCTAACGAGCTATATCCTGAACCTTGGTCAGGCCAGTACTGAGCATTCGAGTTGGGGCGGGTTGTGACGGGTCTTTTGGTTTGAATTATATGTAAGAAATTAAAGAGAGCGAAATAGAAATTAAAAGAAGATCTAGACCTGTTGTGCCTAGAGTAGCCATTAGCAGTCCAAGAACGAGCATTGTGGAAATTATGGAAGGGCTTTTCCCGGCAGAATCGGACTTAGCCATTAAGGAAAATATAGAAGAAAAGGGAAGAATAAGCAAAGAAGGGTAGCAACTATAGATGCATTTTAAAGGGGGCCGGGTGTAAAGGCTTGTGTTTGTTTCTGAGTACGTATTGAGTGATCCTCAGAATTACATGTTAAATTTCAACAGGCCAATCTCACTTTATGGAAACGTTGGTTGCTTAGAAAGTTATCCATTCAATGCACCAAATTGCATCATTGAAATTTGAAGCGGCCACATCTAATTGCTCGTTATTTTGTGGAACTACCTTTTTTTTTTCTCGTTGAATAGTCTTCGGTTTTTCCGTATTTCTTTGTGATGAAAGGTACATTTTCTCCAAATACCCAAGTTCATTACTTGCCTCTCTTCTAGGATAGTGATCGTGTTTCTTTGTGTCGCTGGACAACACTTACAATAACTCGATCTTGTTTCAACTTAACCTGTACTTTTCCAGATTTGCTCATTAATGTAGCTAGCCACACGATCACTCCATTACTAAGCAGTGGCAATTTGCAATCATGAAAAAAAATTTTGAATGATCATTTGTCCCTTTGGCTTATAATTGATTCATGCGTTTCGAAATTGAGTAGATCGAACGCACACATCACACACAGTGGAGGGGTACAAATGCTTGACAAAATGCCGTGTGGAAAATTCATAGATCCAACTGATTTTGTCATACTAGTGGACTTGGGTGTGGACTAGGTCTACCTGCAGACCTGGCAGGAGTCTTCGATCAATAGGCGACAAGCGCAAATCATGCTGCATGCATGTGATTCAGAGAATAGAAAAGCGGGCTAAAATCAAGCTCCTTTACGGAATGGGAACAGCCTGCTAGAAGATAGGATGAGGAGAATGGAAGATGCCAAGTAGGAGGTGGGGTGCTTTGATTTGATTGACAGAAACATTTGTTTTCAAATTCATTCAAACGCTACCTGTAGAAAATATCACTCTTCTTCGAAAGTTTGGTAACTTAGATAAAACTAGTTCTCGCATCCCTCTTTGCAGACCAGTGCCATTAGAACACTATTTCCTAGATGAATTACACGAGGAAACAGAGCTGAAACATTGGATTAGATATACACGATTCCAAATATTTACGAATGATGTTTTTATTGTTCTTTGCTTGTACAATAACTTTACAAGATTTTGTAACTAATAAAAATCACAAAAAGATTAACAAGTTAAAGAGTCAAACGCGAATTAACCCACATCAGAGTTGACTCAGAAGGCAAGCAAAAGAAATCCCACTCACCTGGCTGTCTTCTGAAGTAACAGAAGGTGTCTGTGGTAGAAATATTTTCAAAATAATTAGTTATATATTATATTTATTAATAATATTTTTGCGTTGTTTTTGGAAGTTGTGAATTATTTTGGAAAGAGAGAAAATATGGAAAGTTTGTGAGGTTTATTATATTTTGGGTCTATAATTGTTCAGAAGACAATAGTTGGCCTGGTGGTGTTGTTGCCTTTGGGTTGCCATGAGGGCTTGATTCCGAGTCACTCTCATGTTGGTTTTTTGATTTCTCTTCCCAGCCAAGCACCAAGGGCATGCGCATGCGTGAAGCACCGCTTGGCTCAAGGGGGCACGACGCACTGCATGTGGGGGGCGTGCACGAGGCGCAGCAACGCATCAGTGGGGCTCCATGCGCGAGGCGTTGCAACGCATAAGTAAAAATTAATTTCCCAATGCGCGCGCACGCCATGATTCGAACTGGTGCCAACCAGTTGAAAGGGGAAACAAGGCAACAATTGGACTAAGTCCAACTGATGTGTCGTAAGGCAACAGTCATAATATATATACCTATTCCAAACAGATTTTCAAAAAAACAAAGAATAATAACTTTTCTTTCATATCTTTTAACCATCTATAAATAGACCCATTGGCCTGTAATTTGAGATATTAGAATAAAATTTTGGATTCTCTCTCTCTCTCTCTCAAATATTTTATTTCTTCAAAACTTGTTAAAATCTGTTCGTTCTCGAGAGAACAGATTTCTAATTTCTTAATTGAATAGCAAAATCAGAGGGTATTTAGGGTCTAATTTTATGTGTGCATAACGCAGTTAGACAAACAAAATTGTTCTAGATTTCATTGTATCTTAGAGGCAAATTCGCTTGTAACCCGTGTGCATACTGTAATTGGTGGGGATGAATATTGTCTTAAGGAAAGCGACATTTGTAACGTGCTTTGAAGCACACTTTCTCTCACTATTTTGATTTGCAGCCCCTTTTGTTCCAACAGTCTACCGATTATGTCAACTTCAGATGTTGGTGTCCTTGTACGCTTATGAATTCAAATCTAGTGCAACCCTTTTACCTTAACACTTGTAATCTCAAATCCAAACACCCTTCGGGTCTCTCCGTGTCTCAGAAGGTGGTTGGCTCCTTTGACGTCCAGGCTTTTACTATATTTGAATACTACTCATCCACGGAGGACCTAAACTGTTTCTCTCTTTCTTTCAAACAACTCTCTTCGTAAGATCATGACTATCTTATCGAGGATTCCATTGTTTTCAACCAAATACTGTTCAGCTTGATGTTTATCACTGAAAAATTCTCCCTTTATTAGGTATTTGCTTCCTTCTTTAATGATGATTCCATGTTCACAAGCCAAGTCCAAGACCTCAGACTTGTTGTGCCTAGAGCTGCCCAGAAAATAAACACAGAATAAATAGAGACAATATCTAAGTAGTTCGGCAATTTGCCTATACGTCCACTGGGCGGAAACACTATATTCAAAATAACTCTCTATCTCAAATGGCACTATACACACTTCTCACTTTACTCTCTTCTTCAGGATGGTTTATGCTTCAGACATCCTCTCCTATTTAAGAGAGGATGAGCTCATCTCCCTCCACATATGCGCTGGAATGCAATGCTTAATTCACATGGAAGCACATGTGAGGAACATCACCACATGAGCAACACATGAGCACATGGGCAAAGTATGGGCAACACATGGAGGGACCTTCAACAATCACCCCCTCCATCCAAATGTGTCATACTAGGATACTACATGTTGTATCCTTCTAATAATTGCACCCATTTATTGAAATATTCGTTTGCCATGAGAGATTTTCGCTATCAAATGCGCTCTAAGGCGCCAATGCACTCGTAGGTACTCAGCAGTATGAGATATTAATCAAGTCCAAACAGTGGTTGAACTTGATCCCAGTGACGACTTTCGTCAACATATCTGCTGGATTATCTTCAGTGCCAATCTTCTAAAGTAGAATGTCCCATTTTTCCAATATCTCACGTACGAAGTGGAAACGGACATCTATATATTTTGTTCGAGAGTGATATACTTGATTCTTGGTCAAATGAATTGCACTTTGACTGTCACAGTAAACAGTAACCTCTTGCTGCTTCAAGCCCAAGTCTGTTACCAATCCCTATAACCAAATGGCTTCTTTCACGGCTTCCGTTACAGCCATATACTCAGCCTCAGTGGATGATAGTGCAATTGCAGACTACAAAATTGATCGCCAACTAACTGGTCCTCCAGCCATACTGAACACATATCAAGTTGTCGATCGGCGTTTGTCAAAATCACCTGCATAGTCTGAGTCAACATACCCAGTTACTAGACTATCTTCACTCTTCTCGAATTTCAAATCAATATCTACGGTTTTTAAAATATACCGTAAAATCCACTTAGTTGCATGCCAATGAGTCTTTCCAGGATTATGCATATAGCGACTAACTAAGCTAACGGCCTGGGAGATATCAAGTCGTGTACACACCATGGCATACATTAAGCTTCCAACGACACTTGCATATGGGACATTTCTCATGTAGTCCCGCTCTTCATCGGTTTTAAGGGACTGCAATGCATTAAGCTTGAAATATGGGGCCATAGGAGTATTCACCGGCTTCGTCTTTGAGTCGATGTTGAAGCGTTGCAGTATTCTTTTCAGATACTGCTTCTGAGTAAGGTGAACTATACCTTTCACCTTATCTCTGCTGATCTCCATCCCCAGTATTCTTCGAACTTCTCACAGATCTTTCATGTCAAACTCATGACTTAACCGAGTTTTTAAGTGATTTATCTCCCCCTTGCTTTTACATGCAATTAATATATCATCTACATATAAAAGCAAATAAATGAAAGATCCATTTGCAAGTTTTTTAAAATATACACAATGATCGTATTGGCAACGAGTGTATTTCAGATCCATCATAAAGCGGTCGAAACGCTTGTACCATTGCCGAGATGACTGCTTCAAGCCATAGAGAGACTTCTTCAGACTGCATACCCAATTTTCTTTGCCAGCTTCTTTGAATCCTTCTGGTTGAGACAGGTAAATCTCCTCTTCCAGATCACCATGTAAGAAACCTGTCTTTACATCAAGCTGTGCTAACTCAAGATCATATTGTGCAACCAAAGCTAGCAATATCCGAATGGATGAATGCTTCACAACAAGAGAGAATACTTCACTGCTGTAGTCAATGCCCTCTGTCTGAGTGTAGCCCTTGGCTACCAACCTAACTTTGTATCACAATCCATTTTTAGCAGCTTGATTATCTTTCTGATTGAAGATCCACTTACAGCCAATTATCTTCTTTCCTTTTGGAAGCGGCACAAGCTCCCAAGTCTGGTTCTGGTGAAGAGACTGCATCTCTTCATTCATTGCCTTTGCCCATTCAACTTGTTCACTGGACTGTATGACTTCTCTGTAAGTGGTTGGGATCTCTCACCCCCTTCAGCTGGTAATGCATATGTCACATAGTCTGCAAAATGTGTCGGTACATGTTTCTCTAATCTCAGTCTGTTAGTTGCTATTGATTCAGGTTGTATTGGAGGTACTGTGACTGGACTATCAACCTCATCTTGTCCGTGCTCTCCATTTGTTTCTCCTGAATCCTTTTCGAGTGGAAAACTCCACCTTTTGCGAATCACCAGGTGTTTCGCTATCATGGCTGCCTTTATTAGAATCTTTATGCTTATGTGACTTAAGCATCTCAGATTCGTTAAATGTAATATCTCTACTAATGATCACCTTTTTAGACTTTATGCATCAAAGTCTATACCCTTTTACACCAATACTAAAGCCCAAGAATTTTGATTCCTTGGCTCTAGAATCAAGCTTACTTTCTTTAGCATGATAGTAAGCAGGACATCCGAAAACGTGTAAAAAATCATAATCAGTAGCATGTGTACCTCTCCACATTTTAGTGGGTGTCTTCCCATCATTGGCGGCTGCGGGTAGTCGGTTGATGAGGTGGCAGGCATATGTCACAGCTTCAGTCCAAAATTATTTACTGAATTCAGCATCCAGCAACATACATCGCACTTTCTCTAGTAAAGTACGATTCATTCGTTCTGCCACACCATTCTGCTGCGGCATACCTCATACTATAAAGTGTCTGACAATTCTCTCTCTCCCGCATACTTCCATGAAGGGATTTGAAGTGTATTCACCTCCATTATCAGATCTAAACCACTTGATCTTTCTGTCGGTCTGAGTCTCAACCATTTTCTTCCAATCAAGGAAGATTTGCAACACTTCATCTTTATTCTTCATCGTATATACCCACACACGACGAGAATAATCATCTACAAAAGTTACAAACCAATGTTTACTTCCCAAAGATGCATTTTGGGTAGGTCCCCAAACATTGGAGTGTACATACAATTCTCTGTGTATTGTGTACAGAGGTTCCAAACTTAATCCGCCTCTGCTTCCCCAATACACAGTGCTCATAGAAAGACAGTTTACCAGTCTTGGCACCTTTGAGCAAGCCTTGCTTCACTAGTGTTTACAAAGTTTTTTCTCCTGCATGTCCCATACGCATATGCCACAGACTGGAGGTGTCGGCATCAGTCTCATCTAGCTTCTCAAAGCCTGTGGAAGCTCTTCCATCAACAGTACTTCCTTGCAAGAAGTACAAGTTTCCTCGCCTCAAACCCTTCATAGCCACCTGAACTCCCATTAGTACTTTGAGAGTTCTGTCTTCAATTGTGATTCTGAATCCATTTGAATCCAGAGATCCCAGTGAGATGAGATTCTTTCGTAAGTCCGAAACGTACCGAATTTCTGTCAGAGTCTTGACGCTGCCATCGTGCAGCTTTAACCGAATGCTACCTATTCCCTGAGTCTTACAGGCATTATCATTGCCCATAAGTACTGCTCCACCCTTAATCTTTGTGAAGTCAGTAAACCAGTCCCGATTGGGACACATGTGATAGGTACATCCAGAATCCATAATCCATTCATCAGAATGACAAATGGATGATGAACTTATCAAGAAAAAATCTTAATCATCATCTATGTCCACGACATTGGCTGTGAAGGGTTGATTCTCTTGTTGTCCCTTCAGCTTGGGACAATCTTTCTTCCAATATCCTTTGTTGTGACAAAAGGAACGCTTGTTTCTGGCGAGCTTTCTTCCGACTGATGAATCACGTGATGTGGCTCGGGTTTTTGATTGAAAACCTTTCTTTTCTCCGAGATACCTTGACTGTGGTCTCCTTCTTGCTATTAGCACTTCACTTGATGTATCTAGTTGTACCTACTTATCTTTTCTACGGTACTCATTGCTAATTAAAGAACTAGATACATCGTCAAAATTAATATTTTCCTTCCCATACATTAGAGTAGTAATTAAATACTCATATGTATCAGGCAAGGAATTTAACAAAAGTAAAACTTTATCTTCATCTTCGATTTCAACATCCAAATTTAACAAATCAGCAAGAATTTGGTTATAATTATTCAGATGTTCAGACATAGAATTATCTTCACGAAATTGGAATCTGAAGAGCTTTTTCTTCAAGTGTAAACGGCTTTCAATGCTCTTCTTCATGAACTTATCCTCTAATTTCTGCCAAAGTATCTTAGCATTTGTCTCTCTTATGACAAAATACTTTTGTTCTTTGGCAAGGCATAACCGGATTATACTACAAGCTTGGGTATTAAGCTTCTTCCAATCCTGTTCAATTATATCATCTGGTTTATTGTCCAACGCAATATCTAACTCTTGTTGGATCAAAACATCCATAACTTCACATTGCCACATGCAAAAGTTGTTAGTTCCATTGAACTTTTCAATTTCAAACTTACCATTTGACACTATGGACCTACACCCAGAACTACTGAGATTTCCAGAGTTCCTATCTCCTCCACATTCCATATGAATTTAGAAAAATTTTAACAAAAAATTTTAAAATTCTAACTATACGGATGAGTCTGGAATAATCCAAATAGTTGGAAAGCACTATTTGATCGTTGAAATCGAACTCCAAATGGCTTAGATCAAGCCCAACAAGGTTATGAAAAACGAACGGTGCAGATCACTGGCGCGTGGGATACACGCGTTGAGTAGGGCGTCTGGTCGGTGCGTGGGCGCGTGGAGTGCACGCGCAACAGCTCCTTTGTGCGCTTGGGGGCGCGTGAGGTGTGGGTAGAACACGCGTAGAAGCTCTGTAGGGCGTGGGGACGTGTAACTCACGCGTCTTCAACCTCCGAGGCGTGTGGACGCGTGTGTTTCAGTCGTTTTCTTCCTCTGGCTGTGACTGAGGCGCGTGAATCACACTCTCCAACTTCTAGAGGCGCGTGCGGGCTCCTCCGATGTTCGTTTTCGATGCCGTTTGAGACAACGGATCCGTCTTGACGAGAGGAACGTTGTGGTGTGATCAAAAGTTGATTTCGATCAACTGCAATTTTCTGGATAGCACGAACCGAAACTCTGATACCAATTATTGTGCCTACAGCTGCCCAGAAAATAAACACAGAATAAATAGAGACAATATTTAAGTGGTTCGGCAATTTGCCTACATCCACTGAGCGGAAACACTATATTCAAAACAACTCCCTATCTCAAATGGAACTACACACACTTCTCACTTCACTGAGCGAAAACACTATATTCAAAACAACTCTCTATCTCAAATGGAACTACACACACTTCTCACTTCACTCTCTTCTCCAGGATGAGCTCCTCTCCCTCCACATATATACTAGAATGCAATGCTTAATTTACATAGAAGCACATGTGAGGAACATCACCACATGGACAACACATGAGCACATGGGCAAAGTATAAGCAACACATGGAGGGACCTTCACAAGCCAAGTCCAAGACCTCAGACTCACAGCAAAAGCCTCTCCCAAATTGTATTCCCAGTTCAGCCATTTTCATCGAAGGTGCCAGGTTATTTTTCACAACTTGGACGCAAACCCCAAGACCAGTTACCTAAAAAGTAAGATATTTTCGAGGAAAAAATTATTTAAATAATACAATACAACCTCAAACGGCTGGAGAGGAAACAGGTCTACGAGATAATAATAGAACATGAAATGGAAAAAATCTCAAAAAAGTAAAAAGAACATAGAAGATGAGATTGACCTATCCTCCGTCTTGAGCAATGCTTTTCCTATCATCTTCAGTCGTACAGATGCATAGAATTTCAATGCATTTCCACCACATGTGACCTCATCCACTCGTCCAAAACCTTGCCCTAATCTCAGACTTAACCGAACCTGAACATACAAGATAATAACGAAAGGAAAGTGGCATCACTCCTTGCCATAACTGGAAAGATACATGTTATAACATATAAAAAGAAATGTTAAAAATGACTTAGCATACCGACAACCACCTGATTAAGAAAAACAATAAGAGTTCGAGATTGGCTTAATGAGTAATGAATTTTTCTAAGTGCTTGAGTCATTGTTCTCGATTGTTCATCTTTGAAGGTACCGCCTATCGTTTGATCAAGCTCACATTGGGGGATAAGGGCAGCTACCTGAAAGGCCAAACATGCAGAACAATATATAGGTTAACAGGATGAAATAGAAAGTTGTAATGGTATAGGCTCCAATAACAGAGTAACAGAAGATATTGCCACCTGGAGCTGTTAACTTGTTTTCCTAAAACAACAAAAAGGTAATAATAACTACAACAATGGGTAGAAATTCTCATTCATAACGAAAATGAATTCTACTGAAAAGAGAATTGGTTAAGGACAGTGAAAGTACTCAAAGTTGAACCCCCCCTTCCCCCAAAACCCAAATTGTCCCCAGGAAAAAATCATAAAATCCCCCTCCCCTCGCCCGTATCGCAAGCTCACAAGGGATCTCTAGAGAGTGAATCAGAGAACCCGACCAAAGCCCAGCGACCCTCCTCTAAAAGGAGTCAGTGGGCCTCTGATTCAAGAACACTTGGCCCATTAGCAAAGCCCGCCCAAGAAGCAACCCAAAGGTGGGAAAAGCAAACCATAAAGGTCAGATGGACTACCGCCCTGACATCCCCTATTGATACCCAACCCTCGAAAACCTACGTAGGCAAGTGGACGGGAGATACATGGAACCCTCGATAGCAATGTCAGTAGGATTTATGTACTATCAAGGCCGTGAAGTGGGTCAATTCTCAATTTAGATGCTTTGACTTTTTCTTTCTTCGATTAATTTACGTTCTTCTTTTAGGTAAATTCAATGGTGCTCTTCTGTGGCTGATACTTGATAGTGTAAACGGTGAGACTCTCTGGGCTGCTCCGAAATCAATTTATTGTACTTGATATGTTTCCTATTATTGCTGCACTCCCTTTGTTTGATAAAACACTGGCCTTTGTGATTATTTTCCTTGGTTAGATTGAGTAATATATGTGCTTTTAAGGTTACCAGTAAGTAATCGTAGTTCTTTGAATTTGCAATTAATATAGAAAGTGATATCACGTTAATATGCAGCTATGTCGATATCATCTCATCGGAGATTTTACAAACTTTTTTGGGGGGTGGGGAGAGGGAATTAAAAGAATTTGATCTTATCTTGTCTCTAATGTGACCATAATATTTGGCAGGAGCAGAAGCATGTAGCTTCAGAGGCACACATCGTCTGGAGTTGATGAAACACGAGATTGACCATAATGCACTATCTTTTTCCAAAAATGGTCCTAAAGAACTTTGGCCTAGTGTATCAAACTATGTTCTCTAAGTCTCATCATCAGATGGTCCAAAGTCACCAGTGGTATACCTGTACTTTTTAGATTCTGGCGGTGGGTCTTACCCTGAAGTTATATCAACTGCCCAAGCAGATTGGTTCCGGCATAAATCTGAAGAGATCAACCCTGACGTAAGGCACGTGGAAGAATACAAAAAAAGTTACAAACACACGACTCTCTTTCGAACTTGCTTTAGTGCACCTTATTACCGTAGAACACAATATTTTGTAAAAAAGGTTTAAATATATAAAATATACATCATTGTGTTAAATGGTTTCCAAAGAACGAAACAAATCATAGAAAACGAGGAACCTTGGTGGAGATGTTTTTGATTCGAGAGAGTGAAAAGGAAAAAAAGGTTTATTGTGGCAAACGGTTGTAATTGATTATGCTTAGGTTCACCCATTAGATATAGAGTATATTGTGATTTTCTTGATATGTTTTCTCCATTTTCTTGTTCCATCGAATTAAGTATCATCTGACAGAAAAACGCTTTCTACCAAAAGAAAGAGAGAAATTAGAGGAAGAACTTTATTTTGAAAACTGATTTAAACTGAACAAGACCGATATATATATATATATTATAATTTTTTATATTGTATTATATATATTATATGTTAAATTGCTAATTAATATAACTTATAAATTTTAAACTTATAATATAAAACTAATATAACATAAAATTTTAATTTTAAACATAAACATTAATATTAAGTTATTAATACAAACTTACTTTATATATATATATATATATCAATGATAAATATATCTTTGACATAATAAATTATAATATATATATTTTTTTTGTAAATATATTTTTACACATTCCATTATATCAGTGGAGTGCGCAGAGAGTACACAAAAGTGACTGTATATAGCATTACTCATATAAAAAGTCTATAACTTATATAGACTATAATTAAATTCAACACTATACTAATGTGTTAATTATTATAAAATAATATATTTATACTATAATATAAATAGACTAATAGTTTAATATATATATATATATATAAAGATCATATTATTACTAATATAGATAATCCGCAAAATTAGAAAAATCCGACTGGACAAAACCAAAACTAAAAAAATTGAAAGTTTCGATTTCAGTTAAGTTGACTTGGATTTCACGTTTGAGGCCAAAAGAAAAATGAGGAAAGAGATTGATGAATGTTAGATCAAATCATCAAGATAGAAATTAAATAATACACCGGAGATAAGGTGTAAATAGTAGTATTTGTGGATCTCATTGAGATGAGTTAAAACTTTTTTAAATTGAAATGAGTTTAACTTTTTAAATTGAAATATATGAAATAGATTGTGATAAGTTTAACATTTTTATGAGAAGTTAAAAAGTAGTGAGTCTCATTAATAATTGGTTTGAGATAAGTTGTTCAGATGAGTTGAGTTTATTTCAACTTGAGTCTTTCGTCTGAGTGTAGATTTTGTCTAGCCGAGTAATGCTATATATAGTCATGGAGTGCGCAAGCGCCGCATAATCGTTTTGAAAAATAGTTGAATCCGTTATTAAAAAATTAATTTTTTTTTTCAGACAGGTTTTTTATTTACTTATCTTTTTCAAAAAAATTGCACGAGGTTTTGCACGCTCTACGATTGCAAATATCATTTATCACGCGCTAATTACTTTATTATCTTTTCTCTCCCACCTACCCACCATCTTTCTCAGATAGGGGTGAGCACGGTCTGGTCCAGGTGATGGATCGAGATTTAAAATTAAATGACTTATTAATTGAGAATTACATAATAAATTGTATAATTATTAATAAATAGTAGTACTATATATTATAGTTATACATTAAAGAATATAACAATACATTGATCTAAATAAATATAGTTATAGACTTAGTTCCAATATTATAATTAACAACTATACTAGTAGTATTACTAATATACTATATGCTAGTGATAAATTGGTAATACTATATTAAATAATACTCTATGTAGTTATAGTGATTTAATACTAACTTATTAAGTTAACTATACTAATACTATTATAAATTTATACATATACTATAATTTATACTATAACTCTTATAATATGTTAATATATTAATATATAGTAGTACTATATATTATAGTTATACATTAAAGAATATAATACTTATGTAATATTGTGATATATATAATTAATTTATACAATTATTTATATAAATAATATATATAAATTATATTTTTTATTTTATTTTTAATTTGGTCTCGTTCGAGATGAAAAACTCATAAACTGCAGGCCAAACCAAATAAATTCAATCACTCCAAAATTAGACCGAGACCGGACAGGACCGATCCGATCAATCTGATCTAAAAATAACCAGTTTGGACCGGCTGAATCTCATCCTTAATAGTCTTAGATCCTGATTCGATGTCTCATTTCTTGTTTAGAACTATTTGGACCCAATTTTTACGGTTGATCAATATCAAAATTAATTTAAATCGTATTATTAAACTAAAAGTTTCTTTCCCTTATGTGACGCCTCATGATTTACTTATATAAATTTCATGGTCCGATTTCCAAGTTTACTGTTACTATCTTTATCTTATGTAATCATCAAGAATTATCCAATTAAATTGGTGTTCATGACTTCTTAAAGAAGAATTTATTCCTTGGAAAGCTCTTTTCAGAAGGGTATACTGTTATGAATCATATGATTAATTTGCGAGTGGGAGGAAAGGGATCCAAGTTCCTTATGGGGCTTGCTTTACTTATTCTACAATTCCTATTATCGTAGAATAAGTAAAGCGTCTGGGTTTTTGTAAGTGATTAGTATAGAAAGGAAAATATACTATTTTTATCATGAAGACAACATTTATGGGTACAAACACAGAAACTCGAGTTCCTGACATCAGCTAGCTATATATAGTAGTAATGCAACCCAAAGCTGTTCTCATAGTTATACCGAAGGAAAAGTCCAGGTTTGACTTCTCTTATTCACAATATCATAAAACATGAGTACTACTTCGTGGAAGAGTCTCGTCCTAGTCTTATAGTTTATTCGACTGATCTGACTACTTCCTAAACATGGTATTCTTAACTGAAATCAATACCGTATTTAGGCGTTTTATTCGGTAAAAACAGCCCCCAATATTTCTCATAATCTGGAGTCTTCTGGTTCTCATCAAACATGGCAAACACGTAAGTTTCTATAGGGCTACCGGGCTTCTTTGGAGTTCCTCCCTTCACATGCTTAGCCAAGTTCGTGTTGTAAGTTCTTGCATTATTAAGGTTTGTCGCCTGCCCTCCACCGGACGGCCAACCGGTCTCGGAAACGACGATCCGCAAAGACCCCCCGCCGGCCCTTTCTAGTGCCGAATAGAAGGCATCCAAAATGGCATCGAAAAGGTTACGGTACCCGTACTGGCCGTCCTGCACCACAACTTGTGGAGAAGTGAAAAGAGCATACTCAAGACGAATGCTAGCAGAGTTGCCAATGTAACTGAAATATGGGTAGATGTTAACGAGTAATGGGGAGTTGTGGTTCACTAAGAAACGGATGATGGGACCAAGAAGTGCTTGGTATTCGGAATTGAAGGAGCCTCTTGATGGAGGGTAGGACTCTCCGAGAGCAGCTGTAAAAGTAGCAGTGGAAACCTTGATTTTGTTCCCCAGGCCAGCATTAGAAATTGCAGTTTGAATGTTTTGCATGGCAGGGAGAAGAAACCGTGCATATGGACCGTTTGGCTTTATTTCATTACCAACCGCAATGTACTTGAAATTCACATTCCCATAATTTTGCACATTGTTTCGGACCCATGCATTTGCAGTGGCTTGATTTGAAGCAATGCCTTGAAGCTCTTCATCCGGGACACCCAGCATGAGTTCGATGTTGGTGCCTCTGAGGGCTTGCTGAGCAGCTTGGTTTTGGCCATATAGTCGCATTCTTCGGATGTTGTATTGTTTATAGAGCCCCACAACTTCTCCTGGTGGTGGTAAGTTGTTTCCAAGCATTCCATAACAAACACCAATCTGCGCAGCTGCGTTAGATTGAAAAAACATGTTTAATTTTAATTATGTCCTCATCCCCAGATCATATGGCCGGTCATGTTGAAAATGAGATTTTGTTCATGTAAATGAGAAATATGGTATAAATCGAATAGTATTAATTTGGTACATGAGTGACCAGACTTTCCGCACATGATAAGATGCGTGCATGCATATTATATGGGACGTCGTACGTACGTTTGTCGACATACGTTTGTCGATCGAGATCGGCGCCATGAAATTCAACATGCAGGTTTAGATCAGATATGTAAATATCCTGATGAAAGCTACTGTTTTGAAATTAGTTGACCTTGTACGTATCTTGCTACTGTCAATATTTGATTATTGTCATGCATGATTAACACATGAACGCCAAGTACTTTAAGTAGCATACATGCATGCATCCAGTGCTGCTCTACATTTTCGAAAATGAACTCTTGTTACCGATTTTAATTTTCAAGCTGCATGTTATATAATTCAGGGTGGTACGACTTATAACGAGGTTTATATTATAAGATCAGTAATTATAAGTTGATCGCTAAGGTGGTCGTCTAGTTGGTAAAAGGTTAAGAGATCATTCTTCCCTTTCTTTCCTAATTGAGGTTACAAGTTTGAAACGGCTTGTAAGTCTTAGAAAGCTTTGCATATTGGTACCTTAGCGAGTTGAGGTAACGGGCTGCTCCACATGAGATTAATATAGCTATAGATCAAATTGAATATACCTTAGCGAGTCGGACCTTTATGGTCATACTCAGAGAGAATTAAAAGCTACACTAGTTGCCCTCCCCCTGGGCGACCATTAGCCGCCGAAAAGAAATCAAATTGTAGTTTATATATATATATATATATATTAAAAAAAAATCTCTTTAAAAAAAAAAAAACTCTTTAAAAAAAACTACAATTTGATCTTATATTGAGGTTGTTATTCTACTAGCTAGTTGAGAGAGAGAGAGAGAGAGAGAGAGAGAGAGAGAGAGAGAGAGAGACCTGTAATGTCCAGGCCAGCCATTAGCATCCCTAAGAGTAGTAGCATTATGGACACCATGGATGGGCATTTCCTGATTGAATGAGATGTAGCCATATGTGGAGGAAATCTTTGAGGATAAAGGAAAAGTAAAGCAGCTGGCGAGGAAGGAAAGCAATTACTATGCTTAGAAACGCTACTTAGCTCATGCCCTTTTATAGAGAATAGATCAGGCCGCCAGGATGGGCATATGGCTATATATGCTGGAGATTAGACTGTAACTAGTCAAGCACTTCATGAAACCCAATTAATTTGCGCACACCATTTCATGGAACCCAATTAATTTGCGCACACCATGGACCATTGGAAGGAAGACTAAGCGAGGTGGGCTAGGAAGGAATTTTTAGCAACGCACTAAAACGCCAAAAAATAAAAAATAAAAAAAAAATGTGAGAGAGAGACTTTTCAACGAACATATTTTGTCACAAAACAGCTCGTAATTTGGCAGTACCATTCCACCAAAATTTTAGCCCATCAATCTAAAGCCATCAACACGTGTTATATATATATATATATATATATATATATATATATATTATATATAAGCCTACGGCACAGGGGTTGCAAATCATGTTTTTAAGTCGTGTTAAGGGTCGATCCGTTTTAATAGCAATCAGTTAAAATCAAACTCAAATTTATTAAATAATTTCGTATAATATTTATATTAAGTTTTCGAGTCGTGTCACATATTACATACCACTATAAAGGATATATCTATTAAATACAAAGTCAATATTGAGGGCCTCAAGTCTTTATATATTTAGTCTCATCAATAATATTTATTGTTTATTCAAAATATTTATAATTAATGTTATTGTATTCACTCGAAATTTTATCTTCTTCCCATTTCATACACTTAAATTCGATGGGGATTTAAATATTTTTTATAATTAGTAAGGAAAGAATATTAGGCCGCCTATCACTCTACAGAAATTAATCAAGCCACCAGCGACGAACTTCAACACACGCAATCTATATATAAATAAATATATATATATAAACAATATATATGGCATACAGGCTGGCATTAAATTTAATATTATAGCATGCAGAAGTTTTTGTTTGAACATAAAACGAATTAAGATGGGTTAATTATTTTTATATAAACTAATTTCTTTCCTAATCATTATAGTTTTTTTAAAATTTTTATATAAAAAATAAAAAATAATTTAATTTGTTTAAATTTTAAAATAAAAATTATATTAAAAAATTATATTATAACAATATCAAAGGCATAAACGTATGGCTGGTGGCTAGCTAGGACTCGATCAATATTAAGATTTGGAGAAATATAATTAAAAAAAAAAATATATATATATATATATGTATAAAGACCTTCTGGGTCAAGCGATCATGTATTTATTCAACAAACAATATTAGAGTCTTAAGACCATAGATGAATATTTCCAATATTCGTAAATGCGCAATTAATATTGCATTTATGCCTAACATAAGAAACTCTTTTTTTTTTTTCTTCTT
Organism: Carya illinoinensis; assembly: GCF_018687715.1. Taxonomy (NCBI): domain Eukaryota; kingdom Viridiplantae; phylum Streptophyta; class Magnoliopsida; order Fagales; family Juglandaceae; genus Carya; species Carya illinoinensis. The sequence continues at coordinate 4,265,977 of NC_056760.1, read as the reverse complement.
ATCCTTGGACTAATTGATCATTTTCTTCCATTAATTCATGGAGATAAGCATGTAGAATGTATTGGTTGATCATAGCTAGGAGTCTTGATACATAGTACTGGAAACCAATCCAAAATATTCTTAGTGCTATGTCCATTATATAAATATGGAATATTACTAGAGATCATAGATCAAGCACCCAATTTAAGGTCCATTTTCGTAATCATTAAATTTCAATTGGATCCAATATGCTTCAAGTCAGGCATGGCATGCTTCTTTTAATCAAGCGCATGCATGTCCAGACTGACTAGTGCCAGTACTGATCATCCATCTTCCATCTTGCGGGATCATCATATATAGTGTTATGTGGAAAATTGAGATCAAAGTTGTTTGCATGTGAATATTTGCAATTGAGATCTATTATATTATAATAAGTGGTTATCTATCTGTGAATATATACTGTGAATATATTTTATTAAAATGCCCTTAAAACCCTTGACTATTTGATGTGTAATTCTTAGTTTATAGAATTTAATGAATGATTATTTTACTATTATTACATATATACCCCTTAGTGCTTAAGACATGGCTGAATTATATGGACTAATGGTTTACGTGGGCTTGATTTCTTTGATGAGCTTAAGTTTTTACAAAATTAATTATTTTATGTTGAAATCGGAGTATTCACGCGAGCTTTATTTTTATTGGACTTGTTTTAAGTTAGTTTTATTCTATTGTAGGTCTTGTCCTAAGCCTTAATATTTTTTTTTTGCATAAATAATAGTTTTATTTAAGTTATATTAATTATTAACTATTATTCTACTACAACTAAATTCAGTAATAATGATAATAAGAAATTAAAAATTTTTTTAATGGATTAGTCTATTTTGTTAAATGAGATCTTTATACTTTAATGGAATTTGATATAATTATTTACTATGTTGTTAATTGAAAATGAAGATATATTATTTTCTTAAAAATAATCATTTCATTCAATTAGACAGACGTGTTTTGCACATTGATCATATCCTAATATATATATATATATATATATATATATGTATGTATGTATGTATGAACTATTTCTCTTAAATTTGTCATCGAATTATACCGTTTCTCTTAAAGACTATATGAGACAAATTTTCCCGGCCAATTCGAACTTAGCCATTAAGGAAAATATAGAAGAAAAGGAAAAAATAAAAAAAGAATGGTAGCAAATATAGATGCATTTTAGAGAAGGGACCGGGTGTAAAGGATTGTGTTTGTTTCTGAGTACGTATTGAGTGATCCTCAGAACTACACGTTAATTTTTGTGATGAAAGGTACATTTTTTCCAAATAGTCAAGTTCATTACTTGCCTCCTTTTGAGGGTAATAATCGTGTTTCTTTGTGTTGTCTAGACGTTGTACTTTCCGTGTTTTTTGTTGATGAAATGTACATTTTTTCCAAATAACTAAATTCATTATTTGCCTCTCTTCAAGGGTAATGATCGTATTTCTTTGTGTTTTCCAGATATTGTACGTACTTTCCGTGTTCTTTATGATGAAATGTACATTTTCTCCAAATAACCAAGTTCATTACTTGCCTCTCTTCAAGGATAATTACTTGCCTCTCTTCGAGGGTAATGATCGTGTTTCTTGGTGTTATCCAGATGTACTTTTCGTATTTCTTTGTGATGAAAGGTACATTTTCTCCAAATAATTAAGTTTATTACTTGCCTCTTTCTTAGGGTAATGATCATGTTTCTTTGTATTGGACAACACTTACAATAACTCGATCTTGTTCTAACTTAACCTGTACTTTCCCGAAATTTGTATTCTGTTTTATGAACCATTAATGTAGCTAGCCACACGATCACTCCATTACTAAGCGGTGGCAATTTTCAATCATGAAAACAATTTCCGAATGATCATTTGTACCTTTGGCTTATATATAATTGATTAATGCGTTTCGAAATCGAGTAGATCGAACGCATACATCACACACACGCAGTGGACGACATAGCGAAAGTAAATGATGTTAAGATAAGAAATGGAGGGGTACAAATGCTTGACAAAATGCCGTGTGGAAAATTCAAAGATCCAACTGATTTTGTCATACTAGTGGACTTGGGTGTGGACAGGCAGACCTGGCAGGGAGTCTTCGATCAATAGGCGACAAGCGCAAATCATGCTGCATGCATGTGATTCAGAGAATAGAAAGGCGGGCTAAAATCAAGCTCCTTTACGGAATGGGCACAGCCTGCTAGAAGATGAGACGAGGAGAATGGAAGATGCCAAGTAGGAGGTGGGGTGCTTTGATTTGAATGACAGAAACATTTGTTTTCAAATTCATTCAAACGCTACCAGTAGAAAATATCACCCTCTTCGAAAGTCTGGTAACTTTGATCAAACTAGTTCTCACCCCTCTTTGCAGACCAGTGCCATTGGAACACCATTTTCCAGATGAATTACACGAGGGAAACAGAGCTTAAACATTGGATTAGATATACACGATTCCAAATATTTACGAATGATGTTTTTATTGTTCTTTGCTTGTACAATAACTTTACAAGATTTTGTAACTAATAAAAATCACAAAAATATTAAAAAGTTAAAGAGTCAAACGCGAATTAACCCACATCAGAGTTTACTCAGAAGGCAAGCAAAAGAAATCCCACTCCCCCGACTGTCTGCTGAAGTAACAGAAGGTGTCTGCCGATTATGTCAACTTCCGATGTTGGTGTCCCTGTACGCTCATGAATTCAAATCAAGTGCAACCCTTTTACTTTAACACTTGTAATCTCAAAGTCCAAACACCCTTCAGGTCTCTCTGCCTCTCGGAAGGTGGCTGGCTCCTTTGACGTCCAGGCCTTTACTATATTTGAATACTACTCATCCACGGAGGACCTAAAATGTTTCTCTCTTTCTTTCAAACAACTCTCTTCGTAAGATCATGACTATCTTATCGAAGATTCCATTGTTTTCAGCCAAATACTGTTCAGCTTGATGTTTATCACTGAAAAATTCTCCCTTTATTAGGTATTTGCTTCCTTCTTTAATGATGATTCCATGTTCACAAGCCAAGTCCAAGACCTCAGACTCACAGCAAAAGCCTCTCCCAAATTGTATTCCCAGTTCAGCCATTTTCATCGAAGGTGCCAGGTTATTTTTCACAACTTGTACGCAAACCCCAAGACCAGTTACCTAGAAAGTAAGATATTTTCGAGGAAAAAATTATTTAAATAATACAATACAACCTCAAACGGCTGGAGAGGAAACAGGTCCACGAGATAATAATAGAAACATGAAATGGAAAAAATCTCAAAAAAGTAAAAAGAACATAAAAGATGAGATTGACCTTATCCTCCGTCTTGAGCAATGCTTTTCTTATCATCTTCAGTCGTACAGATGCATAGAATTTCAAAGCATTTCCACCACATGTGACCTCATCCACTCGTCCAAAACCTTGCCCTGTTCTCGGACTTAACCGAACCTAAACATACAAGATAATAACGAAAGGAAAGTGGCATCACTCCTTGACATAACTGGAAAGATACATGTTATAACATATAAAAAGAAATGTTAAAAATGACTTAGCGTACCGACAACCACCTGATTAAGAAATACAATAAGTGTTCGAGATTGGCTTAATGAGTAATGAATTTTTCTAAGTGATTGAGTCATTATTCTCGATTGTTCATCTTTGAAGGTGCCGCCTATCGTTTGATCAAGCTCACATTGGGGGATAAGGGCAGCTACCTGAAAGGCCAAACATGCAGAACAGTATATAGGTTAACAGAATGAAATAGAAAGTTGTAATGGTATAGGCTCCAATAACAGAGTAACAGAAGATATTGCCACCTGGAGCTGTTAACTTGTTTTCCTAAAACAACAAAAAGGTAATAATAATTACAACAATGGGTAGAAATTCTCATTCATAACGAGAATGACTTCTACTGAAAAGAGAATTGGTTAAGGACAGTGAAAGTACTCAAACTTGAACTCCCCCCCTTCCCCCAAAACCCAAATTGTCCCCAGGAAAAAGTCATAATATCCCCCTCCCCTCGGCCCATATCGCAAGCCCACAAGGTATCTCTGGGGAGTGAATCAGAGAGCCCGACCAAAGCCCAGCGACCCTCCTCTAAAAGGAGTCAGTGGGCCTCTAATTCAAGAACACTCGGCCCATAAGCAAAGCCCACCCAAGAAGCAACCCACAGGTGGGAAAAGCAGAAGATAAAGGTCAGATGGGACTCACTGTCCTGACACCCTCCATTGACACCCAACCCTCGAGAACCTGCGCAAGCAGGTGGATGGGAGATACATGGAACCCTCGATCTCCTAACAGCAGGCATGGAAGGGGTGGACAAGGAGCGTCCGCAGGGTAAAGTGAGTCAAGGAGATACATCGCATTAATGGCGCCACTCCCAAACTCTGCACCGCCTTAATAACGCCACTCCAGGAGCCACATCATATTAAAGGATTCTAACTAAGTGAACAGTTGAAGTGACATGAATCCCCTAAGACGAAGTATGGGCTGTCCCCACCCAAAAACCTAGTATAAAAGCCAACCTTCAGGTACAACGAACTCTCTCTGATTCCTCTAAGCTCTTGCACAAACTACGAAAGAGATATTGATTTAAGTATCCGAGACTACCCAACCTCTACCAAGGCCCCCAACTCTCTGTGTTTTCTTTAGTGTGCAAGTGAAAGACTCAAGACCCAAACCAACCCAAAGGTGTACGAAACACAATGTTAACACAATCGATACACCACAATCATGTGAAATAATTAATCGCTTACGCTATCAACCACGATTACATCTACAGCTCCACTTTTGGTCAGTGTGTTGACTACACCTAACAAACTTTCAGCAGAACTAGGACTTGAAATAAGAAGATTCTCTGTGTTTACACCCATTGCTTCCGCAAGAGAAGGGTCCATTGCATTCTCAGCATCAAGATATGCACAACATCCTGCCAAAAGACAATTTAGTGAGGCAATGAAGACCACAGACTGTAAAAAAGAAGGATAGAACAATAACAACTACTAATAAATGTTACCAATGTAAATCACCAATCAGCGAAGCATGGAAGATGTTAAGATATAATTTATTTCTTTTTTATGATGGGGGAACCACCCCATGATAGAGCCCTTGGGACTCACCCAATATGTTAAGATAAAATGAAAAAGTAATTAAACTTTCTTCAAGAGGGGAAGGAGTGTCATCAATTATCTTAAAAAAAAGGTGATTTAATGCCACTACAAGTGAAGAAAAAATCGTAAAACACATAAAATGTTTGGAAGAAATTTTTACTAATCGGTTAGTCATTTAACTCCTTTTAGCACATCAGTTATTGAATTCTCTGAATTATCGTGTGGAAAAAGAAATGGGAGAGAAACATGCATCAAGTCCAACACACCTTCATAAAATGATAAACTAAGATAGGCATGAGAATCATGCAGAAATATCTATAAAAAACTTTGGTTAGTGTGATAACTGTATAAAAGAACATCAGGTCCAACACCCCTCGATAAAGTGCTAATAACTAAAATACATAGAAAATTTTGCAGAAAGATCTATAAATAGCTTTGGGAACAATCAAGGGTTTCCAGGATCTATGTTAATTGAATGATCTAGATTTCAAAGTAATGGGAAAAGAAGTTTCTGATTTCCTTAGAAACCAAAACCAACTCAAGTCATGCCGAAAACACTTCCAATCAGAGTACAAGAGGACAAAATTAGTATGCACCTCCAAACTTTTGAGCTTCCTTGATGATGTGAAGGGCGAGTGTAGTTTTTCCAGATGCCTCTTGCCCATAAATTTCAACAATTCTTCCCTGCAGTGAGCAGCATAAATCTCTCAGGACAGCTATAATGACACCATTTTCTTTTTTTTTTTTTTTGCAGCTAAACCTAAAATCTAACATTTTTATTTTTGCAGCATAAAACAGAGACTCTTTGATTGAAAGGCAGCATAGACTCATACCAATGGTCTGGGCAGAAGAAACCAAAATCCTTCAAATCACATATCATTAACTTGCATTCTTGAAGAACTGGTTAGTATATTTTTAAGTGTTGATTAGGCAACACATCCAAAAGCTCATAAGCTGGTACTCCATAAATTTATTGATTTAAACTAATGTTTTGCTTTTTTTTTTTTCGGGGGGGTGGGGGGGAATGCACTCTTTGATTGAAAGGCAGCATAGACTCATACTGATGGTCTGGGCAGAAGAAAGTTCAATTTAGCCAACTAACCTGCCTATCTGTGTCAAACAAAATCAAAAACATAATATTTTCCAAACATCTCTAATGGTGTCATCAACCAGGAATTTGCCTCTGGCTCTCATATACCACTCACTACACTTGTATGTGAGTTGTGGATAAATGCATATTTGCATACCATATATGTGGCAAGAGGAAAGTTTTTCTCTGTCAAATGATCACCTTTGGTAATCCTCCAATCCCGAGAGCCATATCAAGCTTTAATGAGCCAGTAGGTATCACAGGTGCACGTCGTGACCTGAAAAACCGCTGCAATGACAACATAGACTCTCTACCAAAATCACCAGCAAGTTGTGAGAGAGCCAAGCGCAATGCAGTATCTTTTTCCTTCGCTTTGACATCATCATAGAGTTCGTCACATTCAAAATCTGAGACTTCAGCTGACAATATGTAAAACATTAAAATTCTCAAATGAGAACAATTCAATCATTCAATACCGAATAAGTGCACGTAAAACTAGGAAATTTAATAAGTTGATGTAAATGCCATCACATTTGCCTGAAAAAAATTCAAAAATATATGCAGATTTGTCTTTAAACCCTGTACATTGACCTATTCAAGGACATTTGTCCTCAACACCATTTCCAGATCTAATGAGTTACACCAGAATTAGCTAGCTCAGCGATATATGAGAAACTGTGAAAGAGACTAAAATTTTGGAACTCTATGCAAGGAAAAAGATGAGAATGCACTAAAAGTGTGTTTGCAATAGCAGGCCATCTGTCAATCTAAATTATTTGATACCAATCATTTGATGATCATTCAAACGGACATACCTTAACATTTGGAATGACGGACTATGGTACCAATGGAAGACAAAATGAGAGGATGTGTTTAATATGGTATGGCCAATGGCCATATGTAACAGAGGTCTGTGAATGCAATGGAGCAAGAGTGGTTATATAATGTGCAGGGAGTAAAAACTGCAAAAACAAAAAGAATAAAAGAAGATGGTTTGTGTGTGTGTTTTTTGGGGGGGGGGGTGTTGTTGTAGAAATTATAGGCAAAGACATGATTATTAAGAGAGAAAACCAAGAGCATGGCCCTAGGCAAGGCTGAATGGCCTTAAAGGATCCACACAGCTGACCCCAATTTGTTGGGAATTTGTAAATAAACATGACTTGAGTTGAGAGAACAATTATTTGTTGGATTATTCATCAGTGTCCATTTGTAATAGCAGAACTTTCTGGACCTCCTATTAGACAACCATTTTAATATATACCATAATTATATATGGGAACAGTAGTAACTGTTACCATCCACAATTAAGTTTAGAGAAATACACTAAAAGCCTACCTAGAACACCATAGCACATCAACCGCTTCAAATATCATAGAGTACATGATTACAAGTACTTTCTGTTTCTGATTCACTAATGGTTCTAACAAAATTAACAATCACGTTTTCAGGCATTTAGGAGGGGCACAGATCAATGAATATATGCATGAATAGATAGAGAAAGGGAGATATGAGCTGTTTACTACCTACAGCAGAAAGGCGACGGATATTCATGCAAATACAGTTAGTCCCATCTCTTCTTCCACTCTGGCAGGGGAAAAAAATTATTACAGTACAACAAAAGCAACATCATTTATATATTTGAAGTAAGTAAACAATTAATTTGTCTGAAGAATGAAAACAGAAAGAATTTAATATTTGAATAAATATATTTTATAGGAGAAGCCGTGAGCAAATTTCTAATGCTCCAATACTTAAAAATATAAATTTGAATAAAGCAGAAAACATAAAAGGCATTGTAGCACAGATATTGCCTACACTGGTGTATAATACACAACATATCAACAGATTTCCCGAGAACTGATACAACAACAATATAAAACAATTATCTAAATTTAGACACCCTGAATTTATAAATTATGTGTTCTTTTTTGTTTTCCCTGTAATCACAGAACCATACACAAGCCTTTGTTCTTTTATTGCACGTTGTTGAGCAGAGCAAACGCAAGAGTTATAATTAATCATTTCCAGGCATGCTAGCTGGTTTTATTTTCCTTTATATCTCATATATATAAGCAAGTATATGTTGTAGTCATTACAAAATATCAAAATAAGCTGCCAATTTTACACTATCTAGGTACTGAGTTTAGAAAATAAAAAATGAGATATAACACGGAGGCAACAGATACAAACCCGCCCCATGACTCCTGCAGCTAAAAACTAAGAGATTTTTTTTTTTATCGGAATGAAATGGGGGGTCTGTCAGACAACCGTGTGACCATCACAACCATGCATTTTCTGAGCTAAAAACTATGAAATTTACAAAGAACCAGAAGTCAAAATACACAAATAACAAAAAAATAAAAAATAAAAACAAACAATTTGATAGAGAGGGAGAGAAACCTTATTGAGAGAGTGGACTAGAGACGAGAGGCGAGGTCTTCCGAACATATTGAGACGAAGGGAGTTTACAAGTGAAGCTGTAAACAACCCCATATTTTGCAGGGTTATTTTTTGTGACAATTTACGCTCTAGGGTTTAAGCAAAGAAAAAACATCAGGTACTTGCGAGGGTTTTTGAGATACGAGGAAAACGCGCCATTTCACAATAATTTGGGTTGTCATTGTCGTTCGTTCTCGATGCATCAGCTTTTGTGCTGTTAATTTATTGGGCCACAAAACACTACGGATATGGGCTCCCCCATCAACTCGGCAAGGCCGCAATAAATCAAGGCCCACGTAAAAATATACCACGGTATAAAGCATCAGATTCTCTATATTTCAATACAATTCATTTAAAATGTGAGATGTAATCACATCACTTTATTACAGACACTTTAACAATTATTGAATGCAAAATTTATTAAAATTATTGTAAATGCATTTGTTGGATCATCATTTCCAACATCTATAACACAAGAGATTTGACGTGAGTGATAGTCTTAGAGGTCATTTGAATTAAGAAACACTCTTAATACATCTCATCTTATTTTATTATTATAATTTTTTTAAATTTATATATAAAATATAATAAATAATTCAACTTTTTTAACTTTTAAAATAATAATAATATTAAAAATAATATTTTAATAATATTTTATTTAATTTTCAACTTTCATCTAAAACCATCTCATATTATCTCACTATCCAAACAACCTCTTAATTTTATAACATTAGAGTTATAAATAGATTTCATAAAATTATAAAATTTATAAACCGACCTACTGTCGTATAATACAATATGAGATTTATTTTATAATAAAAATAATTTTATAATCTAATGTACCATTATCAAATTACTTCAATTTGAAAATTTATTTTTATAAAATTATTTTATGACAAACATTTCTCTTCTTTTAATTATATGGTTATTTGTCTTTAATTTCATAAGAAATATATATATATATATCTCGTATTATATATTTCGAATAAAATAAACAAAAATTATACAGAAGAGGAAAACTTAAAAGAATTACAGCAATTAAAATTGCATGGAAAAGCCACACAAAGCTATGTGTTAATATTGATGGATGCTCCTCGAGCGGTTTTGCATGCAGGGTGTCTTCTTGTCTCTGTCTCTCTGTCTTGCATTTTTTTGGGGATGGGATATGTTTCTGGGTACTAGCTTGCGAGAGGTCGCGACTATAATTAATTCGCACTGTTCGGCCGATCGAAGCCCAAGCTCGATGGCCCCCGATTGATCATATTACATTCATATTCACTTCTACTTTTTTGGAGATATCATCCTATATATACTATGTATTTTTACACGTTCCAATTTGTAGGGTACGTTGTCAGCAGCTAGCCCTTCTTTGGAACAGCTACCGCGCGCCTACCGAGATTTTTCTTAATGATCAGCTGGTCAGTTTGATTCATCGTTTCTAACTTTTTAATGGTACTGTGGATGCAGCTAGCCGACGAAGAAAGTTAGTATTTCCAACAGGTTTTTACGATATTGTTATTAATTAATTATTAGGTATTGCAGTAACTTAATTTATTATTTTTAACTGTATTATTTGTTCTTTTTCTGTTTTTTGGTTTGGCCTTCAAAGTGCTGTAATGCCATGCGTCTTAGACGCATGTGCTGACCTCGGGAGGAAACCCATGCACCGCCAATGAAGTTTGAAGTCGTCTCCAAGTGTTGAATCATGATTAGAATCCGCAAGCTGGGTGTACCGTGCCTCTCGGAGCTAAGAGTTTTGTTATTTATAAATAAAATCGTGTATTAATTTATATATTAATATTAATATTTTTATATTTAAAAGTTAAATTAATATTATTTTTAATAAAATTTATTTTTTAACTAATCACAATAAATTAATATATATATATATTAATACATAAATTTACTTACAAATAGACTTTTATCAAAGCGGTTCGGTTTGGTAATAAAAAATTTTCATCTCAAATTCAAAATTTTTATCTTATCATTATAATTTTTCCAAATACCCATACAAAATATAATAAATAATTTAACTTTTTTTTAACTTTTTTAAATTTTAAAACAATAATATTTTATCTTAAATTTAAAATTTTTATCCCACTTACCAAGTAGACCCCTGTTGTACTCATGCTTACTCATGCATGTGAGTACTTCTGGAGTTGCTGGTGAAGCAGGCCCAAGTTGCGCGCTTATAGTTATATATATCGACACTAAAGCAACTGTTTGAAGACCTGACAATCGCTAGGTGTGCCCTATTTGTAGGGAAACTTCATCCTGCATGTGTGAGAACTAGGGAATTCAACTATGCATGATGGCCACGTACGAATAGTACTTGAAATTAAGGAACTCGATCGGTTGTGTTGTGTCTGGCCGCCTGCAAGAGATATAGAAGAGAAGGTACGTGTACGTAACTGATACATACATATATATGAGTCGAGACATTAATTATGCATGGGAGTCTCCTGTATATAGGTTAGTATACATAAACAATAGCTAGGGCGGGTGTAAGCAGAGAATATTGGAATGAGTCATGTGTCATGTACGTGATGATTTTATATATATATATATATATTATAACCTACAGTACTCAGCTTTTCTGTTCTCTAAGTCATGTATGGATATTCATTTTCACTAGATTCCATTATTTTCAACCTAATGAGCCTGCACGCCTGCCTTTACGGAGTGCGCCATAAATTGTGAGATCATGATGATCAGTGGCCTGCCTGTCATGGGAACGTCGACAAGTTTAATTGTTTTCTGCATTCCTGAGCTTTGTAATTCATGCATGCATGCATTTGGCAGGATTTCTTGATTCCATGCATGCACCTAGCTCCTCGATATATATTGCGTTTACAGTACCTCCAACTGCCTGACTTGACCCGTAGGACCTAATTTATTGGGCTGAATCTCTTGAATTTTGGTGTTGAGAAAATATATTATAAATAATAATAAAAATATAGATAAAAAATAATAATATAATATTAAATAATAATAAATAATAATATAAAATCATAATAAAATATATTAAAAAATTTTGTGATACGTATTCTCAACATCTAAACACACCACGAATTACTTCATGCCCAATCAGAAATAGATCAACGTACTCGTCATCTCGCGCGCGCGATCAATATTGTACCCCACACCCTTACTATTAATGGAATCATTTTGGGTACGTGGCATGAAAATATATATATATATACAACGTCCAACTAATACGTAAGTAGTAGTGCTAATTCATTAAAAATATTTAAATTTTTTTATTTGAATTTTAAATTTTACATCATTACGTATAATAACCATTCATTTTAATCCAATAGTATCTAAGGATTATATATATATAATCTTCAACAGAGAGTAGTATCTAAGGATCATTAATTATATATATATATGAGTTTTACTATATATATAGTCATTTTTTTATACTTTTTACACATTCTATTTATATAATTAGTCTAAATAATTATTTTATATTAAAAAAATATGACGTAATCAATCATATTAATAAAGTGCGTAAAGAGTATATACAATATTTATACCGTGGGAGGCCCTCACAAGATCAACTGGTGTGAAAGTTTTGAACTCAAGAGCGTTTAACTTTGATACCGGGCCGGATAAATAAAAGCTTATATATAATGACGTTGGAGAGGGTTGAAAAACTTAAAATATAGAGTCTGATAAGATCTTTTAAATATGATTGAAGAAAACAGTATATATGGTATAAATTAAATTCTTCCAAATGCAGTGTATATATATCCAATGCATGTCTATTTCACGCAAGGGTAATACGTTAGTGGCGGATCGATATTGGATTTAGCCAGATAATATTAATGTTTATGTCATAAGTTCCTCATATGATTGTGTGGTGTACCATTCGAACTTCTTGATGAAAAGACTTGGGACGGGTTGATTAATATGATCAACTCTCATAAAAAATTTGACAACTCCGTGATTTTGATCGTTTTCTGAGAAAATTAACGTTAGGGGCCGGCGCCCATGATCTGAGAGCGATATATCCCCCACTATGTGTATGTGGATGAAGTCGTAAGCCACTATTTACACGTGGCAAAGTGCCGAGGCAGGTCCAAGTTTTTTGAGGCAAAACAGCTAGATAGGGTTGAGACAGATGTATGTTAGGGTTTTGCTTTAGTACTGATCCCCCCAACCTGGTAATGCATGGAGCTTCGCCGCGGAAATTCATGAATAAGATATTGATCTACCTCATTGACAAGTCCTCTCACCTTTTAGAGAAGTCCCTTCATGTTTCTGATGAAAACGAAAACCTACTTATAATGCAGTTTGATGTTGCTTCTCAGCCCAGTTTGGTTGAAACCTAATCAGATTCCTCCACATCCATTCTTTTTCTACTATTGGGAAGTCTTGTCATGTTCTCCACTGATGAGAGCACGAGACACTTATAATGTACGTGGGTGATGATGACCTAGCTATAATTTACGACCGATAATGTGTCTGTGTACTCATGTCATGTGTACGTATTTATAATCTGTAAACAACTTTATGCTTAATTTGTTAAGATCATGAATATAGATAAAAAAGAAAAGAGATTGAATAAGTACATAATTAGTAGGTTGTCATGGAATAGAGAACTCGATCTAGGGTTAAGTACAACGTACATCTTTTTCCATGTTTTATTGTTCCATTATATATCCACGAGTACTCCAGCTTTCTGATGCATGTTTCGTAATTTTTGTGTAATAGATATTGTAGTAGCTAGCTGTGTAAATTACAACGGTTGATATAATAGGTACTGTACAGTTCTTGGAATATATCGTGTACTCAACGTGAGTGCGTGGTTAAATCCTAATCCTTAGCTAGATTGAGAACTGGAAGCTCTTTAGATTCGTACGCACCTTAACGCATGTAAACATCTTGGGTTTTTAAAAGTAAAAAACCTTCAGCTCTAGTACTGTTCGTAAACCTTGATCGATGTATCCGATTAATTAAGGGTAGGCTACCCTTCCTTTCCCGGGAACTTTGCTTTTCTTTCTTCTTCTTTTTTCCTAAAGGGTCCTGTGAATATGACTCATCAAAGAAACAGATCAACACAAAAAGATATGGCTAAGATATGCCTTTGAAAGAATGACCATTAGTGGCAGTGCTCGTGTTTTACAACACTAAAGGTAACCCCAGCTAGCTTCTTATAAATATGTCAGGCATGCATGTTTTCGGATATATTATATATATATATATAGCCTCAGTTCTAATATGACTGTACGCTAGTTTATATCTCGTATATGTAGTAGTACTCAGGATATTCTGTATGCTTTGAATCAGAGGGCCCAATAATATTTGTGTTCGATCAAGGTTTCTAGACTTGGATCAGCTCAAGTGAAACGAAAAGTGTGTGCCACTATATATATCTATAATTTTCAAGTATTGAGCCTTTGTAACTCGACAATGTTAGTCACGGGGTCTACACCTAATCTCTCTCTAGATATAGCACATGGATCTCCTAATGCCAAATGATGTGGCACGACAGTGACAAATCAACACCAAATATGCACATCATATGTTAAGATAGAGATAGTGAGATAGCTAGCTAGCTACTTGCGCGCTTGAGCTTTTGGGCTGAGATAACTGAAAAGAAGTCATCCCAACAAGAGAGAGAGATCGGTTCTACAAAGCCAGCATGCTCTCAAAAAGTCTTTTTGCTTGGACTTCAGACTAATGAGAACCCTCCTTTCTACTCCACGTACTACTATGATAATGACTTCGCCCCTCTCTCTCTCCCCCGTCTCTCTCTCTCTCTCACTCTCTTTCACGCACGAACCGGCCATGCCCACCCACCCCCCACACTCAACTCACACAAAATCCTTCATTACCAGGCCTAAAGCCCTAGATTTGAATGTCCACGTGGGTGACCTATATATTTTGGTACGTAACAACTTGTTTTCGTTTCGAAGTGCTCATCAGACTGATGTTGTACTAGCATTTCATTTTTGGCCGTAGACTAGGCTAGCATGGGTGGTATAATCCCTCGTGTTGTAGATCGAACACATTTCCTCCCTTCTTTGACTTTCTAGCAAGTTTAGTACAAGAGTCAAGAGATATGGTAGCAAGCCCACATGGGTAAAGGTCCTTTTTTTTCTAAGTAATGGGTAAATCACATGGCCAATGGATGGCATCTCGTCAAGATGTTTGAGCTAGCTAGCTAGGTCACTTAGTTCTACTCTGAAACCCATGAAGTTTAAGTACCTTTTCAGGCGATGGAGAATGATTTTTTTATGAAGTTTACACACAAGGAATTAGGGTTTCTGATCATGAACATGCAATCTTGGGTCGATAATGGACCCCTACCCTGCAGCTAGCTAAAAGTCCTCGACCTTAGACAAGACCGGAAACCATTTTCGATAAACAAGATATTATCACTACCCATTGTTTTCGTACTAATCATTTGTTCAAGAACTTATTATTAGTGACAAGTGCATTACTGCGTTTTGCTTTCTTTCCACAATGATTATATGCAGTCATTATTTAAGGAAAAGATGTTCACCAAATATCGATGAAAGATATATGTATATATGTCTGTGTGTGTGTGTGTGTGTGTTTGTGTGTATTTGTACATATATTATATACAATGAACCACTAACGATGTTGACCATTACGATGAATTTGGTCTGGCATACGAGGCCAATTACTTGATTATCATTTTGAAATGTCTGGCACAAGACCATTTATACAATGTTTGCGTGTGTCTAGCTATATATATATATTAATATATATCAACGGCCTTTTGAAACCGTTGGGTCGTTTTGTCAAGTGAATTAGACAGCATCATGAGCTAGCATCCTCGAGTGCCTTAGTGCAACACACAAAATTAGAACCTCATCTTTTCCTTTCCTTTTTTCTTGGCGGTGTTATTAGATTCCATGGTCACCAACATATCATTGGTGCCTATGTCCTCATTTATCGTATTGTTATTTGACTCCTCACTAATTCCTTTTTCTTACATGACAAAAAAAAAAAAAAAATCAAAGAATTCCATTGTGATATCAAATGTCATGCTTACACCATTATGCTGCGCGCCTTCTCTTTTTACATGACTAGCTACTGATCACTAAATCATACCATACACACACACACACACAAACTAGTAAATTGCATGTGTACGTGCCCAGTTGCAAAAATATGAGAAAATTTATTAAAAATAAAAATTTCTTGTAAAAACATGTAATAAGAAAAAAAAGATTAGTAAATATAATTATGAAAATGTAATAAATGCTAATACCCGAGAAATTTACATATATGATAGTAAATTAATTAGATCTTACTTGGCTATCTGTCAATATTCCACAATGAACAAAAAAATGAGAATTTAAATCCATACAAATTTGAAACAATTCATAAATTTTCACAAGAGAAATGATATTTGCAGTCGTGGTTGTGCAAGCGGCGTGCAGTCGTTTTGAAAAAAATGAATTAATATGGGACCCACATGAAAAAAAACTAACTTTTTAATCGTAGATCCCACTCTTTTTCAAAGCGATTGCATGGCGTTTGCAATTCCACGACTGTATCTAGCATTGCTCTTTCCACAAATTAAAGTAAACCAATACAAACAATTAAGACAAGTCAAGATCTATACAAGTTTGGTGGATAAGCAAACTATAGGAATTTAAGTAACAGTATTCTCAATCAACAGTACATGTCATGTCAGTGTTTTATCTAGTTATAGAATGACACCACTGGAATGTTTGATGACAACATATTTTAAGGATTTATGTTGATGTTTCATTGATGAGGTTGATGGCCGGAGAGGACGCTGAATTTCTTTTGATGCTGCTGTCCAAGTTGATCTGCTTCTGTACCAATATTTTGGACATATGGTAGATGGTTCTTCATGAATTAATGAAAATGTAGAAACTAAGTAATTTTTTAACTAAGTAAATTTTTTTAGAAGTAATTAAATAGAATAGGTAAGGTTCTTTCTTAAATAGATCTGTGGGTATATATGATTTTCATTTTGACAATGCCTTTTTTTTTTTTAAATGAACAAAATAATCTAGAAAGTAGACAATAAACCATAGAAAAAGTCACATCGCTATTATTTACCCATATGAATCTCCCTCTCTCAAATCTCCCTTCTCTTTATCTCTCGAATCCTTTTAGCACCATGTTTTTCATAGATTTATGCATATATTAGTTCATGAAAAAATAATTTGGATTGTTAAAGAAAAAGAAATATAAATTGGAAATACATATATAACTAACCCTTTGAAAAAAAAGGATAAATTCGGAGTTCAAATTTAAAAAAAAAATAAAAATAAAAAATAACAGTACGTACATCGTTGGTTAAGCTTCATGTGCATATGAGATGCATACAAAATGAGTACATCGTTGTATACAAGACTTGCATTTACTAAAACTGTATTTAGTATTACTAAAAATTAAATATTCTTTTTTTTCATGATGAAAGAAAACGAAATGTCTTAATGACTAAAATTATACATTATTCCTTAATGGATGGTATTTATTTGAGAATAAGCGCAATCTAAAATCTATGAAGTAATGTATTATGAAAAATATTTTTGAAACTCAAACTACATCCTTTAAGTAAGTATTATATAATTGTTTTATTAGTGTCTATAATCTCAATATTTGAGAAGATTTTGAACCTAAAGCTCAACCAAACTTTGGATTTAATAGTTTATTATCATTTATTATTGCTATCAATAATAGGGAGCTTTTTGGCTAAGGAGAGAGAAAAAAAAATTCAAGGTGTTTTTCCAAAGAAACCACGTGTGGACAATATCGCGTTTCACGTGTGGTTTCATTTTCTCATCTCGTAAATGGCATCTTTTCTCCCGTAGTCGCTGTATCTCTCCTTCGTTCATCCGTTCATCCCAACTCCTTTTCTTACTCACTCTGTAATCTCATAGCAGCACCTTCCAACCTCCACTAAAAACGACACTACACTGCAAACAACCCCGTTCTCCAAACAAAACTAGAGCAACAGCCACAACCCACACCCATCCAAGAACCAACACCCTCCACCATGCACTGTTATAGCACCTCCATAGGAAGCCCCATATCAAACCAGATCCTTTATACAAGGCCAACAAACCACCATATATTCCTCACAACAAACAAATTGAGAAGCCTAGCCACAAGCCACTTTAATCTACACCATAGCACAACTATCACACTTCAACCACCAAACACCAAGACCCATTACTATCAAACAACACCGCTTGAAGGGAAGCTCAGCCTTGCTCAGCCTCATCACGCCCTCAACCACCCACGTGAGCCACCATAGCGTCCACAAGCCCCTATTCAGCCAATTCATAAACAGAACACTCATCCTTATCTATTGTGAAAACACCACCGCGAGCCTCACCTTACCTTTCTTGTGTTCGATCTGCCACCATGTTCCATAGCCACCACCACCAACATTAAAGGATGTTGAACAGACTATCGTCGCAGTCTAGATCCGCCAACCTCTTTCTTTTCTTCAGTCTTTACTGATTTCACCTTCTCGGTAGGGGAGAGAGAGAGAGAGAGAGAGAGTCACTATGGTGGTGAGAGAAGGTTGCACAGGGATAAAACCGTAAAATGAGAAATAAGAAAGTATTGAACAAGAATGGAAACTTGCTAAGAAAACCAGGGATAAAACCGTCAGAAAAAGTCAGACCAAAAACACTATTTTTTTTGGATTCATGCTTTTATATACAGAAGATGTGTGTGCGCGCACGCGGGGTTGCTTGTATATTTGAGAAAAAAGTATATGTATATATATATTTTAAATAGACTTTATTCCATTCAATAAAACCGAAGTTGCAACTATGACTAATTAATATCGGGAAAAACCCATATTACCAGCCAAAACTAGTCATCTATTAGGAGCTCCCTCGGCCATAAATTTCTTTATGACGAATATTGTCTAAAATTCTATAAACTCTCTCCTGATACTAGTCAATAAAGAAAGCGCTATGTTTTAAAAACAGAACTAAATGACCTCTCTTCCAAAGAAGAGATGTACTAATACGCTTCATCCTCCCAAGAAGGAGGAGTACAATCACCCACCTTGCTCCAATGGAGGAGTGAGATGAATACCCACCTTCCTTCAAATGAGGAGTGAGACTTTATTTCTATGGACATCAAGTCCAAAAGCTTTTTTTTTTTTTTTTTTTAATAAAATAAAACAAAACAAAGTACCTAAAAAATACAAAACACATGGCCCAGTCTAAATCAAAACATATGGACTGAGTCTAAACACATGGGCCCATTAAACATCAAAACAAATGGACCAAGTCTGATTGCAAGTGAGAGCTCTTAGGGTTTCATCAAAATCTTTATGCCACCGCCTCACTTTCCTCAGCAAGTCCACCACCGCACGAGCACTAGCTTTCGCAAAAAGATTGCTAGAACTGCGTTTCGGCACAAGCACCAGCTTCTGCACAACCGCAAGTCACGTTTCTGTCCATCCCATCCTACACTGCCAACTACCCCTCGCCCAGGAAAACAATGTACTCCCCTCTTTACCTGCACCGCTAACCGACACTCTAGAGGTCATCGTTACCTTTCAGTAACGTCCACTGTGAAGCTTCCGTCTACTGGGCAGACCAGCTGGCAGCCACATCTACAAGAGGACTTATTCATCTGTTTTATGATCTAAAAACAGAGCATTTTCATGAATCAGACCCAAATGCCGCCAGTCCAGGTTGCACCCAATCGACAGGGAGCAACCTCCCCACCGACCAAGAACATCCTCCTCGTTCCGATACAGGGGTCATACACGTCCACAAAAGCCTCTATGAACCACCAGGATCTTGGGCTAGGCGCATGGGCCACGACATTACGTCTTCACAGCATCCAACACTGAGCAACCTTATTCCACAACCAAAGTACAAAGCAAACAAACCAACTAAAATAAACAGTAAAACTAGAAGAGGAGGGAGGAGGGAGCCGAAGCCATCTTGGGACGCTCTGAGTTTTCTTTTTAGAGAGTGGTGGGAGCTTCTCTCTCTAGAATTATAATATTGCTGCATGATATATGTATATATGATATCATTGTACGTAGCTTTAATTTGTTTCCTCTTTCCCTATAATATAATGATTTAACTAATACCATTATAAACACTTCCCTAGCTAACTATTACGTACAATATTTCATGTACGTGCGAGAAGGTCATCATGTCACCCCATGCACTCTCTATTTCGAAACAAAAATATGAAAATAATTCCTATTTATAACCAGAAAATAGATTTAGTAAACAAATACATGAGTCCATGACCATATAAATCAATAACAATAAATCGAGGGCTAGATATATAGCTGATCACCCGCGCCAGGAAATTAAAGAATAATGGGCCTAGCGGCCATGTGCATGGACCAGCTTAATTAGGAGTAATAACAAGACCATATATATATAATATGATTAAACCCAATTGTTAATATATATGATGATGACTATGATGTCTTCAAAAAGCGAAAAAACTAAAAACCCATTAATGCAAAGTATTACAATCACCTCTTCTCAATCCATAAAACTAAATTCATCTTTTAATTTCCATCAGTCATATATTGAGACAAATGGTAACTAATTAGCTAGTAAACATGTTAATTAGATCCATCTCAACTTGATTTCATGGGTAGCACGACAAGAAAATTGTTTATTTGCTGCCAGTTATTTCCCGTTTAAATGATTATTTTTTGTCAAAATGAGTCTATTCTCATCCTAATTTATCGTAAATAACTCATCATAGATACTCTTTTTTCTTTGTGTAGTGAGGTACAAAAAAGAAAGCTGGATAAATCGACATAATTTATAATGAGTGAATTTGAGACACGATGCGCACCTACATATATAATATAAATCAGCTGATCACTTTGTTTCTTTCTAACATGTACAGGAAGCTAGCATGCACTCAAATACTTGTTAAAAAAAGCTGGCAAAAGGACCATTGAAGGTCCTCTTAATCCTAATCCTGCTTTCACTTTTCCGAACACAGCATTACAATGTTAATGAGATTAAGAGACACTAATTGGTCATTGGTTCTGAATGTTTAACAAGCAAAGCTAGCATTGATCAGGTGCTAATGACTTGAGGAAGAGGCGCAAAAGAAGGGACAGAGAGACAAGACAAGAATGGAATGTAAATGAAACAGGGAACACGAATGGGATTCATTTCTAATCTCTAAAAGCTAGCCTTATAAATATATATATATATATATATATATATATATATATTAATTTAGATGAAAATTTTAAGATCAGTACGCGTACGTATATATAATACGTACCCTAATCACCTTCTTCCATAGCCTGCATCCCTTTACTCCTTTTCTGCAGCATGATGATGACTGGGACAGCAACAAATTAACATGAGTCGGCAGATGACCCAATAATATTATATATTTGCCCGCCCGTCACGGACTTCACGGCCGTTTCACTATCGATCGATCGATCGATCATTGAATATTTACATCTTTTTCTAATTCTTTTCTACCTGAACCTAGCCATGCTAGCTAGAATGTCATTCTTTAATCTTTGAACCCTAATAGCCAGCCAATAATCAATTTTTTATACACAGTATATTATATGATACCCCATATGATAAGGATAAGGGTACGTAAGTAGTGTATGAGATATCATATTATATATTTAAGAATAAGAAGTTCTTGTTCTTTATAAGGTTCCAATAAAGCTTTAATTGTATCATAAACTAGTTCTTTTAGAGTATAGATCATATGATTTGATCATTCTATTAGGGCGTTACAGTACTATATAAATATTGTATTAGTGTATAACTTATAATATATATTACTAATAATTGAGAATTGCGTACGTACCACTACAACAAAAAACATATTTTGGGACGAAAATTTTCGTCCCAAAATATATCGATTTCGTTCCGAAAGATTTTTTGGGACGAAAAAATTTCGTCCCAAGCTCGTCCCAACATCACTGTCCCAGAAGATATATTGGGACGAAAAACACAATTTCGTCCCAAAATATATCTTTTGGAACGATTTTGAAAGTGACCGTTCGATACCGTTCGAACGATGCTTTTTTTTGTCACGGTTAAAATTCGTCCCAGAATGGCGTTCGAATGCTTCTCATATACCGTTCGAACGTCAATGTTTGTTTTGAACGGTTATCAAGATACGTTCAAACGATCAGTAGAAATACGTTCGAACGTTAAATGAGACGATCGAACGGTATAAGAGATCGAACGGTGATGATCAACGTTCGAACGATATGGTAATGTCATGCGTTTGAACGGTTTTTTGAGCATCTGGTATCGTTCGAACGGTTTGCGAGTTGACGTTTGAACGTTACATTATCGTTTGAACGGCATGCCCATTAATGTTCGAACGTGACTTTGTCGTTCGAACGGATATTATTTTTATTAAAACCAATAATTATAAAAAAACTAAATAGACATCCATATTATTTGAAAAATATAAATTAAGAACTGTTTAATTACTCACAAAAGTTTTATAATAAGTGCGAAGAAATAAATAACCATAAAACTAGCATTGTTCATACATAATTAGATAATGTCATAAGCTAGACGTAAAAAACCATCAGTTGGTTGGAGGCCTGTACTGTTGCATAAGCTGTTGCATTTGGAGTTGCATATCTCTCCTGAACTCTGCTTGTTCTTCTTCATGTTGTTTGAGGCGCATCTCCATGTCTCCTTGTCTCGCCAATTGAGCCTCTAACTCTTGTTGTTTTGCAATCAATTCTTCAATTCTACGATTCGCATTCTCTTGAGCTATAGAGGCAGACCCGGAAGAAGAGGAAGAGGGAGAAGGTTTTACACAGCGACCCAAACCCCTCAAATATCCTGAACGTTCACCCAGAACTTGTGTAAAAATCTCAACATCTGTATTTGAGGAATTTTGATCTGACGCAGATTCAGCACGCAGGGCAACCATTTTATCCTACACATAAGATAAAGAGTTAATATCATCATAAATATTCAAATATATTTATTTAAAACAAATTATAATACTTACATAATTTTCACGGGCATCAGGATGACTCCACTCTCCATTACGATTAGTATGTGATGCAGCATATAATTTTGTCAGATCATAATTGGCATCTGAATCTTGCTATAATAAAGATTTGTTAAGATATAAAGTCATTATGATTGATATATTCAGTTAACTATATACAAATGAAAGAATAGCAATACCAATTTTTTAGAGAGGCGGTGGAAAGATCTTGAGCCTGCATGATGAGTAATCTTCAATTTTGATCTATTTGTTTTGTTTATAGAACTTCGCTCCTACATAAGAATTGAAAATATTAGAAAGCGAAATTAAAAATAGGACTAAAATAATTAAATTAATTATACCTTATATGATGAATCCTCAAACATGTCACAAAGTTTTTCCCAATCAGAAGGTTGCACATCTTGAAAAGGATGTTGGCGTGCTTCTTCACTATTCTCAAACTTATTATAATGCTCATGACACCTCGCCTTATACTTGCGGAATGCATTACTCATAAGCTCTTCCACAGTTTTACGCTCCTCTCTCCGACCAAAATTTATTTCGAAATCATCCTTACAGACAAAAGTTTGGACAAAAATATTATCATTTATAATATTCTAACTTTAAAGTAAAATAAAATTATAAGTCCAATTAAATTTCATTTATTAAACATTACCAAACAACGCTTCTTGATAAGGTCCTTAACATCTTGGGGGACTTTCTTCCATGAACTTGTTGCCAAAGGTGCATAAGTTCGTGTAAGAGCACCCACATGCGATGCAAGCCAAGCTGCTGGTTGTCCTTCGCCTCCGGTATGTTCATCAAGAATGTTAACTTTGATCTTACCCACCTTACGATATTTTTCCAACGTCACGCCTCTCGTAGTGCCTCGACCTTGACGAGATTGTACTGTGAAGTCATCATGATATATAACATTATAATCAATTTTCTATTATAATCTTAATTAATAACTTTTATGACTATTAGAATTTTACCTTGTTCTGTAGAGTCAATCTCTAATGGTGAGTCTGAAGGAGAGCTAGGAACAGGTGGAGATGGGTTGCGCACTTCCTTTCTCTTCGGAGGCATAATTTCAAAAAACTGATACAATATTCATTAAGTAAAATAGTGCTCATCATCACGTAATGTGAAAATATAATTCGTCAATCACTATCTGTATCAGTATCATTTGACAATTCAGTCTCATCTTCTGTAGATAGTTCAGATGAATCAACACTTTGCTCAAGTGTCGCATCAACAATTTCAGCCTCAATATCTTCTCTATTCAATGGAATCATCTCATACTGGCTCAAATCCACAAACAAATTAAAGACGGGCTGACTCTCTTGGTATGCTTCTTGAGTAGAGGCATCATCTTCTTCTTCATCTCGCCCTTCTGCCTGAGGGATAACATCATATATATTTCTTGGAGCATATTTTTGTACTACTCGCCATTGAGTTCCCAACTTCGGGTCATCTAAGTAGAATACTTGAGATGCTTGAGAAGCTAAAATAAATGGATCATCCTCGTACCATTTTCTTGATGTATTAATACTCAAGAAATATTCATCATCACGGACTCCAGTTCGAGGATTGCTTAAATCCCACCAATCACACTTAAACAGATACACTGCAAGCTCCCCCAAATATTTCATTCCAATTATATCAACAATCACTCCATAGAAATCAATATTTTCTCCATCATGACTTCCCTCAACTAGGACACCACTATTTTGTGTTTTCCTATAATGATCTCGATCTATTGTGTGATACCTACTACCACGAGAAATACATGCAGAATATCTTGTAGCCCGTCTCGATGGGCCACGCGCTAATGCATACAATTCATCTGATATATCGTTTGGATTATTGGCATGCATTTGTACAACCTACATATTAAGTAAAACGTCTATTATATCAATAAAAAAAACAATCAATATTTTCTATTTGTATTGAATGAAGTGTCGCATATGTAATGTCATTACCCGTTGTTCAAACCATCTCGGAAACTCCTCTTCATGTTTCCGGTCTATATCATTTACTCCTAGTTCCTTGAGCATGTTAATATGATCACTGAAATTGATGATTACGACATGTATTTTATATTATTAGAATTTTGCGAAAGTAAATGAGCGAATACTAAATTAAGAAAAGATTAATACTTACTTCAAGTAAATCTCTATGTCAGGGCAATTGTTCAGCACGTACCACTGAGCTTTCTCAAACTCTCTTCCACATAAGTCATAACCACGCACTGCACCAAGTGGACGTACTTGTTGGGAAAACACGGAAAACACATTTCGTTGTCTTGCTCTGTCAACGTCAAAGTTTCTTTCTGGCCGATCAAACCTAGTGTCAACTCCGTGGAAATATTTGGAACAGAAGGTATGCCACTCATCATCAATATATGCTTCTGCAATTGATCCTTCTGGGCGAGCTTTATTACCAACTGTTCGTTTCAACTTCCCAAGAAATCGTTCAATGGGATACATCCATCTATACTGAACTGGTCCTGCAAGTCGAGCCTCACGTGGCAAATGGACGGCCAGGTGAACCATGACATCGAAAAATGACGGTGGGTAAATACTTTCTAGCTTACACAATATGATGGGAATTTCCCGTTCCATTCGATCCAAAGCTTCTACATTTAATGTCCGTGCACATAAGTCTTTGAAAAATAAACCCA
Source organism: Carya illinoinensis (assembly GCF_018687715.1). Classification (NCBI taxonomy): domain Eukaryota; kingdom Viridiplantae; phylum Streptophyta; class Magnoliopsida; order Fagales; family Juglandaceae; genus Carya; species Carya illinoinensis. Next base: position 4,240,680 of record NC_056760.1, on the reverse strand, counting down.
ACTCAGTCAAAGCCACGCGCACGTCTCTAGTCAAGTACCCACGTATACCAATAGGCAAGATACGCTGCAAAAGGACATGACAATCATGACTTTTTAACCCAGTTATTTTCCAATCATTTGTTCGCACACACCTTGTCAAATTCGAGGCATAACCATCTGGTAATTTAATTTTCATTATCCACTCACAAAAAGTAGCCCTTTCATTCCTTGACAATGTATACCACCCAATCGGCATGTAAACGGACGAACCATTTTCTTGCAACTGCATTTCCGGTCTTATTCCCAACCGCTTCAAATCCTTCCTTGAGTTTAATGTATCCTTCGTTTTTCCTTCAATTGACATCAATGTTCCCAATACGGATTCGCATATATTTTTTTCAATATGCATAACATCAAGACTGTGCCGTAATTTTAACTTTGACCAGTATGGAAGATCGAAAAATATACTCTTCTTAGTCCAATTCAACTCAGAAGTAGCTCGTTTTCTCTTTCGTTGTTTTTTACCAAATTCATTACAACCAACATCTACAAATTGTGCAAGTAAATCTTCACCAGACAAATATGGTGGAGGTTGGCCCCATTCAACAGTACCATCAAACATTTGTGAATTTCCCCGCCATCTATGATCACCAGGTAGAAATCGACGATGACCCATGAAACATAATTTTCTCCCGTAAGTGAGCCATTCAGATTTAGTATGTTTGTTACATGTTGGACATGCCATTTTCCCCTTAGTACTCCAACCTGACAAGTTTCCATATGCTGGAAAATCATTTATTGTCCATAAAACCGCAGCATGCATCTTGAACGACTTGCCTGTTGATGAATCAAATGTGACAACCCCATTCTCCCACAAATCTTTCAATTCTGCAATCAATGGCTGTAAGTGTATGTCTATATCATTTCCCGGCGATCTCGGACCTGGAATGAGCAAACTCATCATGAAATATGGATCTTTCATACACTTCCACGGTGGTAGATTATACGGCATAAGTACGACTGGCCAAGTACTGTGACTAGTACTCATGTTCCCAAACGGATTAAATCCATCTGTTGCCAACCCAAGTCTCACATTACGTGGTTCTTCTGCAAACCATGTATGCTCCTTATCAAATTCCTTCCACACCTGAGAGTCAGCAGGATGTGATAAAATATCATCGTTTCTAACTCTGGCTGATGAGTGCCATATCATGTCTGCAGCTGTTGCACGTGACATATATAATCGTTGTAATCTAGGTGTCAATGGAAAGTGGCGTACTACCTTTTGCGGCACATTTTGTTTGTCAGATGTCCATCTTGACTCGTGGCATATGGGACATTCGTTCAACTGCTCATTCTCTTGCCAAAATAATATGCAGTCATTCTTACATGCATGTATTACGTTGTAATCAAATCCAAGTCCTCGTTTCAATTTTTTTGCTTCATAGAAGTTACGAGGAAGTGTATTATCTGATGGCAGTGCCTCCTTAAACAACTCGAGTAACATATTGACAGCCTTAATTGATAATCGGCACATTGATTTTATGTGTAGCAGTCTTACGGTAAATGACAACTTACTGTGTCTTCTGCATCCTGGATATAGCTCACGTTGTGACTCATTCCACAATCGTGCAAAAGTATTATGACCCCCATCATTTGAACTTGATGTGTCCGTGCCACCTTCATTCATAAACATTCCCGCACCGATGTCACCTAACATTTCTTCCATATCCTCATCATACTCATCTCCAACAACATCTGGTTGTACATCTTCATCGATAGCTTCTTCTTCATGTGGAGTATCGAATGAAGTTGGATATGGTTCCCCGTGTAAGACCCAATCAGTATAACCCTTGTCAATACCTTTTACAAACAGATGCTCTCTCACCAAGTCTATCTTATGAGAGCGCAAATTCCTACATGTATTACATGGGCATCTAATACGTCCATCACTATCACATGTACCCAATGCAAACTCTAAGAATTTCTTAACACCTTCAGCATATACGTTGTAATTCTGACCCAAACGATCGCTAACTCGCATCCAACTCTTATCCATGCTGACTATCTTCATTATAAACAAGCACGTGTGCATCAACAAACAAGCATGTATCATGTATCAATCAAGGAGTATGCCACCTTACACCGGGTAGTTGGTCCTATCCCATTCGGAACTGTAAGATCATAGTCGCAAACCTATCCTCTATAATCTGTCACGCCCAACAAAATTTCGGCAGCATATCCCCATAGTTCTCCAAATATGCTCGTCTGGTTGTGTGCACCGACTTATCCATCGTCGATACAACATCACCGAAACTGCATATCCGGAGAACAAGGGATAAATCTGCCAAAATCTTAATGCTGGACGTATAACAGATATAGCTCGATAGTTTGCGAGAATGATCTTACAATTCCAAACTGTCCACTCTGGACAATTCAAGAGTTATCAATCTTTCAATTAAGGCGGATTGATAACTCTCGAACGGGTCTAAGGCTAATATTGATGAACAAGCAATATAAGATATGCCAATATTTAACATGTATCAAACAAATAATTCAACATCATAAATAATTAAGTTTTGTAACAAATCTTAGATGATTTGTAATTTAATTCATTCTCATTTGATTATTTGAATCTTTTAAGTATTTAAGTATTATTAAATGTAGATTATATATATTTAATTTTTAATTACACTCCTGCATTTAAAATGTTAATTATTTTAACACTGCCCAAGAAATCGTTCAAACGGTGTTCGTGACCGTTCGATCTCCTATACAGTCGTTCGAACGGTACACGTACCGTTCGAACGGTTTACATCCAGAAATCACTCGTCTTCAACCTCCGAAAACCCCAAGTAATACAGTCCATATTACATCAAAAGATAGCAAAATATATGACTAACTCATGTAAGCAAACGAAAACACTTATATAAAAACTAAAATGAGGTCAAATTTAAGGAGAATACCTGATTTGGAGAGATAAAGCTTCAAAAATTCCAAACGGTAAAAACTCTTCACCAAACGGTAAAAACAACCTCTTAATCCGAAAATATAAGAGATTGATAGGAGTTTGTAATATTTGAGGGCTAGATTGAAGAATAATGGCGTTGGTTGGAACAAAATGAGCGTGGGAGTGATGCTCGGTCGACTGAAACGAGTCCGAGATTGTGAGGTTCTGTCGTGTAAATGCAGAACATTTCCGTTCGAACGGTTGTTTAATGAACGTTCGAACGTCAAATCGACTAGCGGGAAAAATTTCCCCCGCCGATTTGACGTTCGAACGTGAAAATATACGTTCGAAGGCTAATAATTAACGTTCGAACGGTTATATTATACCGTTCAAACGTCAAATCGATTAGCAGGAATAATTTCCCCCGCTAATTTAACGTTCGAACGTTAATATAAACGTTCGAACGTACTATTAAACGTTTGAACGCCAATAGTAAACCGTTCGAACGTTTAATTATATTGTTGCTTATTGTATTTTTTTTGCACTATACCTTTAAATATAATAATTTCTAAATATACTATAGTTTAGAGCCATAGTAATATAACTATATAATATATAATCAAACATATATTATATAGTTTAGTAACATATATAGTATAAAATATCATATTACATCTAATATAATCAACAAGTACTACATATATTAACCTATTATATATAACATATATATGGTATCATAGCATAGGGTTATATGTATCACATGCATATATATAATGTTTATTTCTATAATATTAATAGTAGATATTTAATAATAGAATATCTACTATTAATATATATAGTGTCATCTATACTAGTATATATATATGTGGTACTAGTTAATATCACATATAATATATATGTTATATAAATACATGAACATGGCTTCATGTATATAGTAGTCTATATTATATTAATTATACTATATAATATAACTTATACTATATACTATATAATATTCAATAGTATAATATATTTTAATTAAATATAATATAATATATACTATAAATTGCCAAAAAATTATATATATAATACATAGTGTTTAATAATATATAAGTGCATTAAATATATTGCATTTAATATTTTTAACAATTAAAATATATTATAATTGAATTAATTATTATATTTAATATAATTAATACGGAATATTGCATTTAAATATTTGAAAACCGATTAATTAGGGATGGCAATCAATATTTAGTTAATTCGTTCGAACGGTATAACGTACCGTTCGAACGGTACTGCATATATAAGCCCATCCCGACGTCATTTTCACGCATTTCCTCCGTGAAAAAGCCTCCAAACCGTCGATCTCCGCCGTTGAACGCCGTCTTCGCCGCCGTCAACAGTGCCCACTCGAAGCCCCTACCTCTAACAACCGGTATTTTTCATTTTTAAAGCATTTTACCGTTTAGATTTAGGTTTTTGATAGATTAATTGTTTAAGTTAGGGTAAACCGATTTATACATCAAAATAATCGGTAGATTTGCATAAATCCATGTTAGGAACATTTATTTAGGTTTCTATTGCATTTATTTTGGTGTAAAATCCAGGGAATCGAAGGATTCCATGGATTTCAATGGCCGAGTCGACTCGGCCTGGAATCCCGATCGACGAATATCGTTCGAACGCTATGCTTAGCGTTCGAACGTTATAACTTAACGGTCGAACGGTCTGTCTGTAACCGTTCGACCGTTACAGTAAACGTTCGAACGATATAAATCAACGGTCGAACGGTTTGTCTGTAACCGTTCGACCGTTAAGTTACATAGTTCGAACGATATAACTAAACGGTCGAACGGTTTGTCTGTAACCGTTCGACCGTTACGGTAAACGTTCGAACGGTGTTTAATATTATATTTATATTATTAATATTGATATTGAGTGACATATTTATTGTTGATAATGTTGTTCAGAATGGCAAATATTATTAAATTGCTGTTTGTTTCAAACTACTGTAAATAGTTCTTTATTGTATTTTTCTTGTTAATGTTATATATCTAGTTTGTAATTATAAATTTCAGGTTGATTATAATGTCTACTTCTAGACCGGCACGTAAGCGACGCAATCTTGGTGAGAGTAGTAGTGGTCCAGTTCGGGAGAGGACAGTTTCACTGGAGCGACCAGTGAAGATTTCTGATTTCCAGAGTCTTATCTGGGAGGGTCATTCATTGCCCTCAATATTCAGTGATCGTGGTTGGGGACCTATCTTGGATGAACGGGAGGAAGCATGGGAGCCAGTCTCCTACATTGACATTGTTGCTGAGTTCTATAGAGAACTCGGCAGTGCCAGCGCAGATGATTCTGGGGCCTACAGTATCACTGTCCGAGAAGTACCCGTTGTATTTTCACGAGATGGACTTGCTGAGCATCTCGGTATTCCTAGGCTGCCAGATGCATATCCGAATGTGGTGCCTAGAGAGTCTGATCCTTCAGTTGAGGCGGAGACAGCTGAGGAGGAGGCATCAGTTTATACTGATGAGGTCGATACCCTTGCTGATCACGAGGTGAGGGATTTGGTTGTCGGTCCAGATGCTCCACCGTATGACGGGACGAAGAGCATCAAACAGGCAGATTTATCTTCTTTCTTTAAGATATTAAATTTGATAATTGCCAATAATATTGACCCTCGGCAGCACAAGACAGAAGTTGGCATTGATCGGACGAAATTTATGATACGGGTCGCTCGTGGCATTCCTATCGACTTGGTGGGATATATATTCGATAGGATTCGATCAGAATCTCGGTACATTTCGATGGATATACTACCATTCGGAGTCCTGATCACCCGATATCTACTATGTGCTGGTGTTGTGCCAGATGTTGCTGAGCGTAAACGGGAGCCGATGGGACCGATAAACAGCACCACCCTCTCACGCAGCACGGGACACTCGAGACTGCGTTTTCGTGCACATGTTCCAGAACCAGTTGATCCTCACAGAGATGCACAGCCGGGAGATCATGGAGTCTCAGCTGCAGCTGCAGAGACATCTACACGGGCCGAGGCATCAGTCCACAGTGTTACTCGTGAGGAGATGGCTGACATAGTGCGTGCAGCGATCAGCGAGCAGACATCAGCAGTGATCGATGCAGTGCGTATGGAGTTTGCTGCCATGTCTGCGACTCAGGTCACCATCAGTACTCGACTGACACAAATAGAGGAACGTATAGCTGCAGTCGAGGAAGTGTGCAAAGACTTGGGGTCTTAATTACTTTATGATAAATTTTATTTATTTATTTCCTGTTTTTTGTATGGACAATATTTTGTGTTTTGTAAATTCAGTATTTAAGTTATATGCAATGGTATTGTTTTATATTTTCTAAACTAATTCTTAATTTAGATTATTCATATTATTTAATTAACCAATTTTTTATAATTACTAGTTAATCTAAATATAATTTGGCAAAAAACTTAAAAAATTAAAACTCTGTCACCGTTCGAACGATTCAAATAACGTTTGAACGGTGAATATGCATCATTCGAACGGTTAATATTAACCGTTCGAACGGTTTATCAATTTCCCTCCAAAATAATTTTGCCTATCGCGCCAATATTACGTTCAAACGGTGAAAATTAAACGTTCGAACGGTTAATCATTAACGGTCGAACGGTTAACTTATTTGGGACAAAAATATTCGTCCCTAAGAATACCGTTCGAACGAGTTCGAACGGTATGGCATAACCATCGTCATTTTGGAACGAAATTCAAATTTCGTTCCTAAATCCCACTTTTTGGGACGATTTTCAATTCGTCCCAAAGTAATTTCGTCCCAAAAAATCATTTTTGTTGTAGTGTACGTACGTCATGATTCCTATTTAAGAACAAATCATTAATACATTAAGTATATATAGATAGGCATAGGCATATTAATTTTACCATATATTCATGCATATATATATGTCACTATTAATCTCGAATATATACAAGGAATAAGTACTATATATGGTCATTATCAGAACTCTTAACTGATGACAAACAAGTTCAATCAGCTGTATTGAGTCATTGACAGCCGGGGGATCAGCTAGCTGGGCACACCACGCATGCCTATTATTTGTTTCTTCGTAAAACGTTTCTATCTATTCAATCACATATGAGTTGCTGCGGCTAAACCAACTGATCTCTGATCTCTATCCACATTGAAAATATTTTTCTATATTTTTAAATTAAAGTTTGCAATATTACCAGTTTAGAAGATATCAAGATGCTGAAAATTGCCCAAATTCATTTTCACCGTATGAAAATGAAGTATTTGTGACGAGAATTGATTTATTTTGATAAGAAATTGTCATTTTAGTAGTAAATAATTGAGTACAAATAAGTATTTTTCTTATAATGTATATGATTATTATGAAAATCATCTGTAAGGTATGGTTAATTTATAGCTAGGGTATAAATTTGGAAGACACCCTAATTGCAATCATGTTTTAGAAGACTTTAGTGCTGTTTGGATAATAAGTTGAGATAAGATGATTAGTTGTGATAAAAGTTAAAAATTAAATAAAATATTATTAAAATATTATTTTTTAATATTATTATCATTTTTAGATTAAAAAAATTTAATTATTTATTATATTTTAATAAAAATTTAAAAAAAATTATACTGATAAGATGAGATAAAATTAAACACTTCTTATATATAAACCGGAGTTTAATTTGCAAATTAGAGAAAATGGTTTTGTGTAATACAGCTGCTTTGTCAGATGAGAGCTAGCTTAGGTAGCTAACAACAATAAGTAGAATGGTGATCATGCGCTCGTAATAAATTAAAAAAGATTGAATGGATGAGAAACTTCAGCATTGGTTATGTGTTTTTGGCATTGAATTAAGATATTTTAATAATAAAGGATAATTAAAAAAAGTAGTCATGTTGGTCTGTCTGAGACAGTGGGATCTAGGATCCCAAAGCCAGTCTAGTTTATAGACCAGCCTTTTGGTTTTAAAGTTTTGTCTACATTTTGGTGTGCAGGATAAAACAATTCATAATTACAAAATTGAAAACAAAAAATCGTCAGTGTGAAGGTGCCTGGCCCTTCTTCTTTTTTCTTTCTTTCTTATTTTTCTTTCTTTTTTTATTTTATCTTCTTTTATTTAAGTTCCACCCTTCTACTTTTGTCACTGTTCTTCTGATGAGATCAAGATTGAACTCGATCCTTTATGCTCAGAATTGAACTGTGAAGATATTTTGTTTTGTTTTTATTTTTCATGAGTACTTGAATCTGATCAGACGTACCGAAATCTCACTTCCAAAGCATGCAGTTGCTAGCTGAGCCATGTGATGAACTCGACACCAGTATTAAAGTATCATTAATTTCTTTTAGGAAATTGAGGCAAGAGGATTCGACCCTCTGCATATATCTTACATTATCCCATTTCTTCAGACAGAATAGAGGTATACGTCATAAGTGAAAAGCATTGCCCATTAGCTGTAAGACCTTTTTGACTTGCCTGTCTTGGAGTGGAGTTCAAGAAATTAACAATTTTGTGTGGGAAATCTATATGTGGCTATTTTTCTTTGCACTGTTGACATTTATATAATAATCTTTGCCAAAAGGAAAGCTGGTACTATTAAAGGCTGCATGTCCCTGACATCTCTTTGACTATTTGGCCTTCAGATTCTCAGTTTGTGCTCTTTGGAGCACTACTCCATGAGGGAAATATTCTCGAACAAATGGAAAATAAAATATAGAAGGCGTCAACTTCTAATAACAAACCATGAGTTTTTTTATTAAGAACATGATTTTTTTTTTCTCTCTTTGATCATTGGTTGAAATGAGAATGATTTACGTCCAATAATCGAGTTTGATCCCTTGGGGTAACACATGTTTCTCTTAAAAAAGAGTTGCTGAATGAAAATGGTTTGTTTATTTTTCTCGATCACCCAACAAGGAAAGCAAATTGAGGTGATAATTTCCAGAATATATAGTGGTTTGTTGGGCACAAAAAGCTATGTAGAAAAAGCATCAAACGTGGGAATCATTTCAAGGATCATGTCCCACTGCTGGGATCTAAGACTCCAAGACCACCCTATTTATTAGGTTAACACCTTTAATAGTGCTACTACTTCTCCCCCCCCACATTCAAACTGTCATTGCCTGCATCCACTTCCCACTCTTCCTACAGATCAGGCCAAGAACCCCAGGCCCCCCACTTTTCCAACACCAGCTATAGACATATACATACATACATATATATATATATATATATATATATCATTGCTGTAAAACACATAAAAACACAGCCTGACTCCTGCATGCACTAAGTTTTTATACAAATGTTTTTAGGTGAAACAGCAAGCTGACAGAGTAACATGATAGGAACCCAAGTACAAGCTTGTTCACTTCATCCAATCATATTTTTTTCTTATTTTGGCAGAAAGAAAAAAAGTAGTAGTTTCGATTCAGATAACCAGATCGATTCCCAGTGATATCAAAGTTTTTCATTGCTTTCTCTGGTACAAACCCAACCAAACAGGTTCAATCTCAAGAGGATCTTTTACTTCATGGTAAAAGCTTAAATAGTTCCTCTTATCTTTAAGAATGTACGTACAGGATGTTCCTTCACAAGTTCACAGTTGGTTTGACAGTTTGTATCGTAGCGATGGTCAATACAGCAGTTCCTCTCTCCACCCAACATTGAACCTTGAGGATCACGTGCTTGAGCCCCCACAAAACCCCTCTTATTTTCGATTTAAGTTCCCATCTTTCAAGTTTTGTCACGTCCACGTCAGTATAAGAATACAAGTTCATGATCAAAATAGATTTGCCTTTTAACTCACATCAGATCTTTGGCCATTTCTTACAAATCAATTACAAATGCCAGTCCTGTACCCAAGAAGTTTGACAACGTCATTTTCTAAATGGCCATAGAGTTTTGCATTATGAAAGGGCTCAAGTCATTGTTAATTTATTTGATTGACCAATAAGAAATCCCATCAATATCAGAGTTGGCTACTGTACAGATTTTTTTTTATAGAATAATGATATCCAGACAACACATTTTACAATACATTATAAAATAAGAATATTTTAATAAAATTGTGTTATATTTATAAGACAATTTATAAAAACACAGCTCCTTTTAAAATATTATCGTATAAAGTGTTATAAAAAGTGACGTGTTTATCATTTTTCTTCTGATGTATTGAAATTTATGATTCTAATACTAGCTAGTATTGGTACATTCCCCAAGTAGATATCTCGATCGAATCCATGCCAAGATTTAGGTAAACAAGTTTGAACATCAAGAAACACAACAAATTAATGTCACTCGTCCTTACATACATATACATAGGACAACAGGTAATTCATGTCATAGGAGGACAAAACATAAAAACTTGAAAATATAGGAGATTTTTTATCATTTCGCTTTATGTTGGCAAATAAAATAATTAAAAATATCATATTTTACACCAGATAGATAATACCAGAAAAGGTTGTCTTTTTAAACAGAACTATGCATCAAGTAGTGAAGTGGTTGGTGCTTTCTGAACATGCTAAATCTGGAAGCTTTTTTAAGTTGAAACAGTGTAGCTCTAGGAGGAGAGATCTAGCTACTCCACAAAGAGTGATGCTAGTTTGTCTTCCAAAAATGCCCTCCAAAGTGCCCGTAGTGCATTTTATTTTTTTATTTTTTATTTTTGTTTTTAAATGTTAAAAAAATACACAAATTTATTAGTGGTAATTTTTTAAAAATATTTTTTTAAAAATGCACTAAGGACACTTTTGATCAGTGAGAAACTAGTATTTTCCATCCAAAAAAATACATGTTATACCCTTTCCCAAGAATCCCCACTGCAGTGGGACCCAACAATCCGATGCACCTCAAACACTCTGCTGTGATAGCGTGAGACTTAGTAGGGGCCGGCCCGCCGATCACTCTATGATCGGAGAATTAAATCCCAATGTTGCAAAGCTCTGACAAAAGAGCACTCGTGCAATATATTCATTAAAAAAGAAAATCAGATGGTAGTGACTGTAACTAGCAGGTCGATGTCTTGGGCATCTTGGGGTACTATCATCACTTGAAACGGCAATACAAAACTACATAAATGGCCAAGTAAAGAGGTAGAAAATGTGTTTATTACTGTGGGAACTGTACCCAAATCTTCACTTTCCTGTGACTTTTTTCATCTCCTAACTTTCGAACACAAAAAAGGTAAGCCAAAAGGCAAATCCTATACGCACACCAGGGCACCGAAAATATAACATGACAGACGGGTCTATATACGGAGTCATCACTGTGTATGTGATTGACTATGCCGCCCAAAACCTCCCTTTAAATTCTTTTCTCTGCCGTTCATTTCCTTGGGCTCTTCCACACCTCTCCTTTTGCTTTGCCTCACAAAATACAACAAAGAGAAGCTCCCCCTCTCCCCCCCCACTCACCCTCTCACCCTTTCTCTTCCTCTCTCAACAGATCCTAAGAAAAAAGATGGGGTCGGCATCTTTGAGCTTTCTCAAGCAGAATAACATTATACACCTCAAGATTCTCATGATTTTATTCTTAAGCTGCATACCCGATAGAACAAATCTTTGTTCTAACAACTCTTTTGCCACTCTAACGGTTCCACCACGTTTCAATTCGACCAATATTAGTCTTTCATCATTGGAAACACTTACCCTAGATGGGTACTTCAGTTTTGAGAACAATCACCATGCAGCCAAGGACTTTGGCAACCTATATCATTTCCTCCCATCAGCAGTCCTACACCCAAAATCAGTTTCTGATATTTCCACCACGATAAGGCATATTTTCAAAATGGGTTCTGCTTCAGAGCTCACAGTTGCTGCTAGAGGCCATGCTCACTCCATCCAGGGTCAAGCTCAAGCCCATCAAGGCATAGTTATCAACATGGAATCACTTCAGGGACTTAAAATGCAAGTTCATACTGGAGATATGCCTTACGTAGATGTTTCAGGTGGTGAGTTGTGGATAAATATTCTGCATGAAACTCTCAAACATGGGCTGGCTCCTAAATCTTGGACAGATTACCTTCATCTCACTGTTGGGGGTACTCTGTCAAATGCTGGAATTAGTGGGCAGGCATTCCAGCATGGACCCCAGATCAACAACGTCTACCAGCTTGAAGTTGTCACAGGTAATGTTCCATCAATCCATTTAGTCTTTCCCAAGAGCATGGTTACAGTACAATTAGGCTCAACCACAGATCACTAACAAGGGACATAGCACTGTCATTTCACGAAAAGAAAAGGGTACTCTAGTAAATTAAGTACAGTACCTTGATTCGGTTGAAATAACAATGATACCCTCTATCCACAATAATGAGGTGCTCTGATCGTGAGTCTTTAATAGATTTGCCCTTCAAGATAAGATGCAGTACGCAAATATAACTGCTAGTTTCAGTGCCAAAACCATGAAAGTCACAACTAATATAGGCCAAGATTTTGAGCGCAGGAAAGGGAGAAGTGGTTACCTGTTCTGAGAAACAAAATGCTGACCTCTTCTATGCTGTTCTTGGTGGGCTTGGACAGTTTGGCATCATCACCCGAGCTAGGATTTCTCTTGGACCAGCACCAAAGATGGTGAGAATACATTTATTTTCTTTAAAGCACATTAATATCCAAGGCTATATAAAAGTGCCTCCCTTTATAGCAAAACCATTTACTTTGGACAGGTGAAATGGATTAGAGTGCTCTACTCAGAATTCTCCACATTTTCCAAAGATCAAGAGCACTTGATATCATCTGAGAATTCATTCGACTACGTTGAAGGATTCGTAAATATAAACAGAACCGGCCTTCTTAATAACTGGAGATCTTCTTTCAGTCCCAAGGACCCGCTTCAAGCCAATGAATTCACTTCAGATGGAAGAACTCTGTACAGTCTTGAAATGGTCAAATACTTCAATCCAGATGAGACTAAAACTATGAATCAGGTGAAACTAGCTTAGAAACTATCACATTGTACTTTCAATATATACGTACAAAGGCACAACCTAAAATTTCTGTTTACCTCTATTTCAAAAGCAGGATATTAAAAAGTTACTGTCGCAGTTGAATTATATTCCGTCCACACTCTTCCTGTCAGAAGTTTCTTATGTGGAATTTCTGGATAGAGTTCATGTGTCTGAGAAAAAACTACGAGCAAAGGGTTTGTGGGAAGTTCCTCACCCATGGCTGAATCTTCTCGTCCCCAAGAGCAGAATTTCTGTTTTTGCTGAGGAGATCTTCGGCAACATTCTTACACACACAAGCAACGGTCCTATCATTATCTACCCAGTCAACCAATCGAAGTACTTATTCAATGGTTCTAATTATTTTATAGAGAATATCTCAGAATATTTCATAATCTCAACCTCAATTTCCCTTATTTCTGTGTTTTAGGTGGAACAACAAAACATCTTTAGTTACCCCAGATGAAGACATTTTCTACCTAGTGGCATTTTTATCCTCTGCAGTGCCATCTTCTACAGGAACAGATGGCTTAGAACACATTTTAATACAAAACAAAAGGATTCTAGACTTCTGCGCCACAGCCCAACTTGGAATGAAGCAATACCTGCCCCACTACAACACACGTGAAGAGTGGCAAACTCACTTTGGCTCTCTCTGGGAAGTATTTGTACAGAGGAAATCGAACTATGACCCTTTGGCAATTCTTGCTCCTGGACAAAGAATCTTCCAGAAGGCAGTACGCACTTCATGAAACATTGATGCTGGCCCCACAGATGGCCACACGGTACGTATATGGCCAAAAAAATAGTAGACTACGACAGTTATCCTACACATCTTTGGCTCTAAATAACAAAGGTAAGTACAAGGCTATGGGGCAGTGGAAACTTTGTTGGAACTCTGGTAAAAAATTGACTAGTGCAAAGAGAAGATCGCACTATGAGTTAGATGTAAGGCATCAACCTCACTAAAAAAAACTTTATTTAAGTGTATTAAACAGAGCGATATGTACAGTAATGTCCGTGTGATTCCATATATAACATCAGATGACATCTCTACGATGAAAGTAACAGTGTGCTAACAAACAGATTAAATTCCTCTTCAAAATAAACTCAGATCATGAACTAACGTGTTGTGATCGTAGCTAAAGTCTTACAATTATGAGAAACGTCAAGTGCAACAACTTGTGCATACGAGCAATAACTCAACTAATCCACTTCTGTAGATTCTGTCCAGCCAGTCCGCATTGTTATGAAACACCGCCTGTAGATTACATGGGGAGATATGCATGCATCGTGGATACTGGCTTCAAAGTCAGTAGAATCAATTGTAATAGGAAGAAAATTAATTATCATCCAAAGCTCCAAAGCCTCTCCATATAGCGTCATCAGTTGTAATGAGGGCCTCCATGTCAACTTCTCCACAAGCCTTCATAATTCCTTCTGGAGATGCATGTTTCAGAACATTTTCTTCAACTTTCCAATGAACTTCTACAGAATTTCCAAGAGGACTTGAAACCAGATTAAGAACGTATTTACCAAGAGGACTCGAAACCGGACTAAGAACACATTTTCCATCCTTCTCACACCAATTGAGTTTTGATACTTTGATCCGCATTAAGTTTTCATTCTTATCCGGTACGGTGCATTCAAAGCACAAAATTTCATGCCAAGAAAAAACACAAGCATGTGAATGAAAGCAACTCTGTTCACAAAGAAACGAAATGGGAAAGGTCTACCATGCTTTATTCCTACTAGACAGATATTGAAACAAAACAAATGATGGGGCCACACTTCAAGTCTGACTCTACAAGTAATAGTGGCTGGTTTCTAAACAAAACGTGCACTTAAACATCTAATGGAAAAAGTTTATGGTAAAGAAGAGCAATTGGGAAAAATAGATGTCTATAGATCCCAAGAAATTGAAGAGTGTAAAATAAGTTCTAATTTTACTTATCCAACTAACAAATAAAATAAGAAGCCAGCTATAAACCCTCCCAAACTTTTGGTTCTTCTCATTTCAAAAATTTTGTGACCTTTCTTGTAGTCAATGTTTCTCATGTTCACCCTTTTAGAGTGCATCCCCACAATAATTTCTTCCAAATTCGAATTAAAAAACTGATTCTTCTCATATATTTCTTCATACTACTCGAGAGGAGTTTTGAGTTGGATAAAGATGTTCAACATGATGATTTCCACATAGTTGGTCATAACAGCTCGTCTTAAATTTTACAAGCTTCTTTTTACATAAAGTTACTTAAAAAAAAAAAAAAGTTTAACCATGGTTATTTTGGAAAATATAAAATATAATTTTTTGCAATCAATGTCCAAATAGGTTTACCTGAAGGGGGTAAAAAAAAGAAGCAACTTCATTATGATTTCACATTTTGTCTCATGTTCGCGAAATATGGAAGCTGTCATTAACGAGTTGACTTCAATTATAGGAGTGATACTCCAACATCATCACAAAATGGATATCGATCTTTTGTCTATCCTTTTAATTAAATGAATCGGAGATCCACTTCACTCATCATGCAATGTTTTTGTCTTTCTTCACAACATTGAGACCCCTTACTGAGTCAATGTCTCTCTTTTAGTGACAACTTAGTATGCTATTGGTAAATGTGTCACCACATAAAGGTTTTGTTAGCCATCTTTCACATATATACCTCCAACATGTGGATTCAGACTGATTAAAACCAAAATTATGAAGAGCAATAACTATAATTTAGAATTTAAGTGGCAAAGAACTTTTAGCTCAAGTGCCTACAAAAACTAAGCAAGATTCACGACACATAGCTGCCCCTTGAAGGACATACATAATCAAATGCTTGAAAGACATAATCAAGTGCTTGATGCAAATAAGTTATCTAGGCATGTAAGTCTATTAATATATACAATCCCCTCTTTTCGAATTTTATACTTATTTCAATCCACATACAATGCTTCTCAATATGTAAGACAAATTCCATGAAAACTTACCTAATATGATACTAAAATTCATAAATATAGGCTAAAGCTTTTAGGTGAATTCCAAAAGTATTTATGTAGCTACTAAGCTTGAGGTATGGCCAACGAAAGTACGTAGAAGAATCTTACAGGAACCACTCTGCTGTTCTGTTTCTGCACATCTTGATCTTTCATGGAGACAATATGTTGTAAAGTGGAGTTATATCCAATTATATGAGCATAGCCTCGACAAGAAGAAACTGTGCTTGAATCATTTCACAATAACAACAAATAGTTCACCTACTGGAATTGGACTAAAATTAGCAATAGGATTATCGCTTTACAGTATTCCATAGCACAAGACAAATCTCTATGGGTGAACGTCTAGACATTTATAAAATATCCCAAAAAGGGCATTCATATCATTATAGGACTTGACCAAATATCACAGAGACAAGCTGATGACAAATTAATGCTTGCAAATGTTAGTTTAAGAAGACTGTGCAGACTAAATCTGAACTTATGGCGGTCTTAACATCTAATATTTGGATGTATCAGATCGCAAAAATTAAAATTGTTCACCTAGTTCAGTTTGACAGATTAGCCACATATAAACAATTACACACTATTTTGGGTGTGCACGAGTGCGTTTAATGAATTGAGAAGATCCTCAAATTAAAACTGTTTCATTATCAAATTTTAAACTTTAGAGCTCATTCATAAGAAACAATGCTATATTTTTACCCAACAAATCACTCTCTTCAATTTATCAGTAGTCTTCCTTAGCTATGAATATGAACTCGACTCCTTGGTTTGTTAAATACAATTATCCAGACAACAAATTTGTAAATTGTAACACCCCGTTCCCGTAGGATAGAGATGTTACTAACATACATAATATAATACCCGGTAAAGAGATTCATATCCTGAAATATCTCATTTATTGAAAATATTAATAAAACTGAACATAACTATCTTTGAAAACATAAAATTGAAAACATAAAATAAAAACATAAACTAACTCTATGCGTGACTTTTTATCCAAAAAAAAAAATCATAAAAGAAACTAAGTCCTTGCACTAGATGTATTCCTGGTCCTCCAGCTTTACGTCCTTACAATCATCATTTGTGACAATTAAACGTAGAAAAGAACAAAGAAACAAACAAAAAAAATGAGTCAAATATTTAGTAAATAGTACATCATACCATAAAATTATAATTTAGTTTAGACCTAATTTTTGAAAGACTCTTCAAACAAACATATATCATTCATAGATTCTCATAGCATGCCTATTCATCATCAACATGAGCGGAAATATACATAATCATGGCAAACATATAACATGAATGCATAAATTACTTATTTATCTTGTCTTTTACTTATTATATGATGAACCACGCTTGAATCCATGACACTACATAACTTGTCATAACATGGAATGAAACACGCTTGAGTCTTTGTTTCACTTAACATAAGGTGAACCACGCTTGAGTCTGTGGCACCGCATAACATAACTTGTGATGAACACGCTTAGGTCCGTGTCACCCTTAACATAAATTGTGATGAACACGCTTAGATCTGTGTCATCCTTAACTTGACTTGTAATGAATATGCTTAGGTCCGTGTCATCCTTAGCATGACTTGTAATGAACACGCTTAGGTCCGTGTCATCCTTAACATAACTTGGAGTGAAATACGCTTAGGTCCGTGTTTTACTTAACATATGGTGAACCACGCTAAGGTCTGTGGCATCGTCTTAACATAGCTTGTGGTGAACACGCTTAAGTCTGTGTCACCCTTAAACATCTTATTTTTCTTAATGCATAGAACTTATTTAATGTCATGAATTTTTCTAGCATGTCATATACTTGTAAATGGCATAGCATAAAATGGCATATCCTTGTACATGGTATAGCATAAAATGGCATATTTTTGTACATGGCATAGTATGATCTAAACATAAACATTCCCTGGCATACATGATCTAAGTTCTATATTACATAGCATATATGATTTAATCACTACATGAACATGGCATAGATAATCTGGTTATTTTACTACATGACATACTTGACTTAAATTACTACATGTACATTTCATGGCTTCCATGTGATTTTAGAATCATTCACTCCATCAAACAACAAATTCATTCATGCAAGCAAAATATCATAATTTATCAAAGATCGTGAAAGAAATCTAACCTTGACTTAGCTTGTAGCGTAGCATAGTCAAAAATCATATTTTCGTATACAATTAGAAAATTTACAGTACAAATGCAATTACATGATCATACTAATTATCTCTTAGCGCTGCTTCCACAATCTTACGTCGTAACTCGTAACCTATACGAGGCACTAATCATTCCTAAATTTTCTAGAAAACGTGTCGTAGGATTCCAAATACTTCAAATAATACCAAAGAGATAATTTAACAAATATTCAATTATACAAAAATTTCATAAAATAATAATATTTAAAACTCATATCATAATACTTAATATTTTGTGTAAACATATATCTTAATAATTTTATAAAAATTAGTTAAAGGTAAATTGAAATATGAACTAAAATAATAGGCTAAAGTATATTTTAAAACAAAGAAAGGCCCAATTGAAGAAATTGTTCACTTAAACACTAAAAACAGTTTCTGAAATTTGGTAAATCAAGCCCAATTTAAAATAATATGATAACAACCCCTTTAGGAAAATAGGGAGGCCCAAAGCCCAAGTGAGAGGCCAGCCCACATATAGAAACATGAATATGGCATAGGCACTTAATGGCAAGATTGTAATTTTAACCAAAGGTTATTCAAAAGATGATTACAGGGTATACAATTAGGGGCTTAAAGGGCATAAAAGTAATATCAGAGTTTATTTGAGGGGCCATTGGGAAAGTCTAAAGTAAAGCAAAATAAAAGAGACAAGGAGCTTATAGGAGTGGCTTGTGACAAACCAACCAAGAGAAGAAAGAGACCCACTACGATGGTGGAGGTGGGTTGAGTTCAACGGCGTCTCAGGGGTGGCTGCGAGTGGTCGGCGATGCCAAAGGGCTCCTCAAAATGGTGGTGCAATACAGGAGAGAGAAATAGTGAGAGAGTTAGAGAGAGAACTATCAAGCTGGGTTTGCCGGAGTTGGGCTGACCGGCGATTTCTGTGGCTGTTTTCGATGAGTTAAGTGCCTCAATTGGCTGAGAGTGTTTTTTCTCAATTTGCAAAGACTGTTACGTTGGGCTGGTGTGTATAATTTTTTCTCCTTTTAGCTAAGGGTCTCGTGAGTTTTATAGAGAGAGAAAAGAGGGAGTACGTGAGTGATCTGGAGGTTGGTTAAAGTTTGAATTGGAGTGTTGGTTCTATTCTACGAATCTATTCAAATTGAAAATTAAAGATAACTATATTGATAAGGAGACTTCCAAATGAAATACAAACCCTCTAAATCTGATCCATTGTTAAATTATGGAAGTAATAAAAATAAAAATAAATAAAAAATGAAATAAATCAAAATAATGAAAAAAAAAATCAATTTTTTGGGTTTGAGATGTTACAAAATTTGTATGTTCTACTACATAAAGAAATAATGATTAAAGGGCATCATTTTCAGTCTTAGACTCTTAGGTCTGTAACATCCAAAATTGTCAAACCATTTCTCCCAGAGGCTATCAAAATCCACAGACTACTCTTAAGGGGGAAAACTTTAGGAGAAAATACACCTTACGACCTCCAACTACCAGGTGTTTTATAATTTGCACCCAAAACCATCAAAATTGACACATGCACCCTTAAACTGCCAACAAGTTGGAATGTACACCCTCCATTAAGATCTAACTATCAAGTTGGGCTACACTACCAATTTTTCATCTATCCTAACAATCAAAATTGGACAATGGTACCACTTGTCAAACTTTGGTAGTTGAATGGTAAAATGTGTCAATTTTGGTTGTTTGAACCTTTGAGGTCTCAAGTGTAAAAGGTCTAGTAGTTGGACAAACCATAGATAAAAAGCTCTAATTTGATAATATTTGAATGTTCAAAGTGCAGTCAGCTGGAAGGCAACCAATCTACTGTTCAACTACGAAATGTGGTAAATAAGGATGTTATCTAAACTCAAATATTGTTGCTTCTTAGAGGTCAGTATCTCTTCTTGTGATTTATTAGAAAATGATGCCATCTTTGAGTTTTGAAATAGAGATAGAAGGATGAAGAAATTTGTGAAAGAATTGAAATTTGTTCTGGAAAACTTACCAACTAACAGAAGGAGAATATTTGTGGAATAATTTCATTACATTTCATTGCCACAATGTGTGGTACTTATACATGTAAAGAAGGTATCAAAACGGTTACATTAACAGCAAGAGAAACTTGTCTACAATTCTTACAATTCTTCTAGAACTTTACTATTTTCTATTTTCATTGTATCTAGCTTAATACCAGCCACAGAGTATATTTGTCATATCTATATACGTTGTTGTTACAAGTAGATAAAGATAATTTACATGTTTGTTACAAGAGATAAACTAGAGAAGATAAGCTAACTAACAGATTACATAAACCAAACAACCAAGCCGTAAAGATTTGGAAGCTAAACAACTTGCTTTTATCTTGTTTGATCTTTATCCAAACCAACTGAATCTGTTAGCAAGAGAACAAAGTGATCTTTACCCTTAACATTCCCCCGCAAACTGAGAGGGAGATCACAAACCGACAGTTTGGCACTAGAAAACATAAGCAATCAGCAATATGGCCCCTAGTAAAAATATCAATTGGTTGAAGAGTAGTGGGAATGTGCTCCAGTTGAATGTCTCGATTTGCCACCTTTTCACGCACAAAGTGGTAATCCACTTTAATATGTTTAGACCGTGCATGAAAAATAGGATTAGAAGCAAGAGCAAGTGTATTGATATTATCACACCAAATGACAGGAGGGGAATCAAGAGAAACATGTAACTCGCATAAGAGTATACGCAACTAATATATTTCAGCCGTAACCAACACTAAACACCTGTATTCGGCCTCAATACTAGATTTAGAAACCACAGGTTGTTTCTTGGCAGACCAAGAAATGAGATTAGGACCAACATAGATACCATAACCACATGTCGACATCAGGGTCACCTGCCCAGTCAGAGTCACAATAGGCATTAACTGAAAATGAAACAGATTTGTAAAGAAGACCATAATCAAAAGTATTCTTTAAATAGCGCAACACTCGTTTGGCTATTGTCCAGTGTGCAGTAGTCAATGTCTGCATGTATTGGCATAGCTGATTCACTGAATGGGCTATATACGGACATGTAAGAGTAACATATTGTAATGCACCCACAATATGGCGATGCTCTGAAGGATCCGAAAGTGTCTCGCCATCAAATTTGGATAATTTGGTGCCAGAAACACCAGGAGCACAATAGGGGCGAATGCCAAGAAGTTTAACTCGTTCTAGAAGATCAATAATATACCTTGTTTGACGAAGATGAAGACCAAAGGAATCACGAGTAGCTTCAATGCCCAGAAAATAGGACAGCTGACCAAGATCTTTCATAGCAAACTCCAACTGCAGCTTGGATATTATAGAAGAGACAAATGATCTATCATTAGAGGTTGCAAGGATATCATCCACGTATATGAGCAAGAAAACATGCACTGAATCATGGTGATAGGTGAACAAAAATGGGTCAACTTGAGAACTATGGAAGCCAAAGACAAAATAACAATTGACAACCTGTTGAACCAAGCCCGAGGGGCTTATTTGAAACCATAGAGGGACTTATGAAGCTTGCAGACAAAGTTAGGATGCTCAGGATCCTCAAACCCCTTTGGTTGAGCCATATACACATCTTCTTCCAAAATACCATGTAGAAAGGCATTAGAAACATCAAGTTGCCGAATATCCCAGTTGAAAGAAACAGCTAGAGCAAGGACCATACAGACAGTAGAAGGTTTTATAACTGGGCTGAAGGTTTCATGAAAGTCCAGACCATTGCGCTGGAGATAGCCAATTTCAACCAACCGTGCTTTAAGTCGTTAAATACTCCCATCAAGTCTACGTTTGCATTTAAACACCCATTTGTTGGGGACAACATTCTTACCAGGGGGACGTGAACATAGGGTCCAGGTGGCATTCCTTAGTAAAGCTTGAAATTCACTCTCCATTGCCGCACGCCACTAAGGCATAGATGCCGCTTGAGCATAGGTACGAGTTTCATAAATGATAGCATCTGCATGCAAGGCACGAAAATGGGTGACATGTAGAGCAATATAATTTAAAGCCAGGGAAGGAACGGGGTTGGAGATGCCCAGACTGAGATCGAGTGACAACATGATAGGGAGGTGGAGGTAGTTGAGGTTCAGGAGTGCTGGAAAGGGAATGTGTAGTAGTTGGAGAGGAGGTGACGAGAGGCTCAGGGGAGTCAATGGATATTGGCGTAGTAGGAGGGGAAGAAACTAAGTGAGGCTCGGGTAAGGCAGTGGACATATGAATATCAGGGGATAAAGGCAGAGGAGCATCGGGCACTAGAGATTGGTCAGAAGATATAGAGGATAAAATATGGGAAGGAGGAGAGATGAGTAAAGTTTGAGAGATACCTGAGGAAGTCATGGAACTGCCAGAGTCAGTGATAAGGGACTGTCCACGAGTAGGAAACACAGCTTCATCGAAGACCACATTCCTGGAAAGATAAACACGTCGGAAGGAAGGATCAAAACACTGAAACCCTTTTTGATTAGAACAATAGCCAATAAAGATGCAAGGGGTGCTACAGTAGGAAAGTTTATCAGGCATATGGGGACGAAGATAGGGAAAACACTTATAGCCAAAAGTCCTAAAGTAACTAAAATCAGGAGGACGATGAAAGAGATGCTTAAAAGGAGATGAAAAATTAAGGACCTGGGTAGGTAGACGATTTATAATAAAAATAGATGTTGAGAAGGCATCCACCCAAAACTTCTTGGGTAACCCAGATTGAGTAAGGAGTGTGAGGCCCATTTTAATGATATGGCGATGTTTTCTCTCAGCAAGACCGTTTTGTTGAGTTGTGTGAGGACAAGGTAGGCGATGAAAAATTCCATTGCGGCTTAGAAATTCCTTAAAGTTAGCAGAACAATATTCACCTCCATTGTCACTTGGAAGATGAGTTGATACGCCGGGATAGGACCGTCATTGGTTGTGAAGGCGTGTGTGGTTCACGCGCCACTTTTGGAAATAAGGTGATGGTCGAATATGAAAAATCTGAAGTTGCTGATCCTAGTGGTGTCGCACATGACAACGGCAAACTCTCCCTAACATGGCAGCGCGTGAGTTTCACACGCAATATGAGCCACACGTGAGACTCACTCGCCACTCTTTTGATCAGTTGTATTCCATCTTCTGACATATTGACGGCTGGAGAGTCTATTTGTGGGGGGTTTGACGGTCGTAAGAGGCCGGTAGGTAGTAGATCGATGCATCTTGTTACTACGAATGGAAAATTACGAAAAGATCGGGAACAAAAAAGTTATAGATAATTCTGATGTTTGTCAGACAGGAAGAGGGAGGGAGGAGCTAAACGTCCACCCCTTTTAGGCGGAATAAATGGGAAGATGGCTGAAAGTTTGGTAGAGAGAAAATGGCCTCTGGAGAGAGAAACACATAAAATGTACCCTTTATCGTTTACCATATAGTTTCTTTAACTTATACACACACACACACATATATATATACACATATATAAGCAATGCTACACAACCTCCCAACCTCTACACACCATATTTTTTAAATTTTTTTTCAAATTTTTTTTTAAGTTTATTCTTCTTAAATTAATTAAATTCTTTTATTCATTATCTATATATTAAATATTTGATAAAAGAAAAAAATTAAGAAAATTAAAAAAAGTGTAGTATGTGGAGGTTGTGTGGATAGTAAGAGATTGTGTATCTTTTTTCTATGTATATATATAAACCATATAGTTTCTTTCTCAATATATATATAGCACCAGTTGTTTTTTGTTTTTTTAACGCACTTATAGTAAGGTGTGCAAGCTGAAGCATTACTGGTGATTAAATCTATAATTCATATTGAAAAATCAAATTTTTAATAGTAAATTTTATTTTTTTATTAAAAATTTGATTTTTTAGAATGATTGTACAAAATTTATATACCATAAGATTGTATATAACATTACTTGTGTATTATTATACTAAATATTGCGATAATGAAAATATTGATTTTTTTATTTTTTATCATTATAATAAATCTCATGTGTTGACACGTGAAACTTATAAGTTGTAAAATCTTCCGGTTAAATTATAGAAATTTTGCATGTTCATGTCATTAACAAGATAAAATTTAAATTATAAAAAAGTATTATACATAATACCATATGTTTGATGTTTCTTCCAAAGAATGCTTTTATGCACATAAGGAAAAGATCCGCAAAATTTTAAGGCATAGTTTGGAAACACATATTATTTTATCTCATCTCAAAATTTATCATTTTTTTTTTAAAAATACTTAAATACAAATATTTTTTAATTTTAAAATTTTATCTTTTGGCAAATTGGGTGATGCCGAGAGGTACTTCACAAATCAAAACTATCTGAAAGATGATCCCTATCTGTATTATATGATGCTTATAGCGAGAGCATAACGAGAGGACTTTCGAAGAGAAGAAGCACACACTAAAGGAGCTTCGTGTGTTATTTTTCAGCACTTTCTTTCAATGGGCTATTGTCATAGATTTCAATGGCCTAAATGTACATGATTTCTTTTTGTCCTATTTAACGAACTAGATATGTGTTATCTTTTGTATACCTCATTGTATACTTGGACTATACCTATTTTTATTAATACTATCGTTTGTTTATAAATATATATATATATATATATATATATTTTATTTAATTATTACAACTTTTCAAAAATTTTAAATAAAATATAAAAAATAATTTAATTTTTTAAAATTTTAAAACAAAAATTATATTAAAAACTTATATTATAATTTTATTATATTTTTATTTAACTTTTTTCCCTGTTCAATAAAACATTTTTAAGCCAAACCTATTTTATCTGTATTAACGAAATTTGTCTCTCGTCACTATTTGAATTTCGCGAGTAAAAAGATGAACGGCACAAAATGACATAAAACCCTCGCCCTTCGATTCTGCTTCCAAGTCCCAACGTTCACATTCTCTGTTCCGTTGCTTCCAGACTAAGCGGAGGACTCAAATAATTGATTGACATACAGAGAAAATATTGCAAGAGTCCGTAACCCTAGTTTCACTGATCGATCGTCGCCGGGAAATGTCGCCGGCGGCCTTGAATGCCCGGTCTCCAATCTCCGCCTCCTCGGTCCAAAATCCCAATCCCAATCCCAATTATTCGTTCAATTTCAGTGCAACTGCTTCGAGCGATTTCACGGAGAATACTTCAACCGAGTGCGATCGCGGCGCACCTTTTGCTTCAAATGTGGCGCGGGCTGGCTTGCGAGCGCGGCCGAGGTTCGTGAAAGTGAGGAAGCAGCTGGGGAGTCAGCAGGAGAGGTCGACGGCGCCGTCGAACGAGGTTGGTTTGAATTTCAATCCGTTTCGGCATGTTGTGGGTCGAGTGGGCGATGGGGCTAGCACGTCGAATGGAGTTTCGGAGAGTTCCAGTTGGGTAAGTACCGGTTCTAGTGCTTCTAAGGGTTTTAGTTTTTCGAATGGTGATATTAAGCATGTGAACTCTGAGGGTGCGGGCTTTGTGTTTGGTGCTAATCGAAGTGTTTTCGATGCAAATCTGGGGTATAATGTGAGAGGGATGAGTGAAAGTGTTGGAGATTTGGGTAGCGAGGACGAGGGGAAGGTGAAATATTCGAATGGAACACAGCTTGGGGAGATGGGCCATGCGGGTTTTGTGTTTGGTGCTAAGCAGAGTGGTATTGAACCGAATTCCTACGTGGAAAAGAGACGGTCTGGTAACAATGCTAGAAAATCAGTGGTTGATGGTGAGGGAATTGTGGAAACAGAGCCTAAATCTGAGCATGGGAAGTTTCATGATGATCGTTCCATGCTTGATGTTGATCAGAGTAATTTGGCTTTGAAATCAAACGCAGAAAGGGACCGGGAATATGCAAATAAATCAGGCTCTGAAGGCATTGGAAAAGCTGTATTAGAGACTGAAACCAAGTGTGGGAAGCATGATCATGTCGTGTTTGGTACTAGTCAGAGTGATCTGCCATCCATTTGGCATTCAGAAAAGGGAGAGTCTGGTGAGAATCCAGAGAAGCCAGATCATGACGAGTATAAAGTGAATATGCAGACTGAAACAATGACTAATAGATGTGCTGGTCAGAGTAAAAACTCGAGTTTATTGGACTCTGAAGATGCTGGCATTTTGAAAACTCGGAATGAAGCTGAGTTTGGGAAGCATGATGATTTGGGTTTCGTATTTGGCAGTAGTTGGTTTAGTTCAGTGTCAAAGAACTTGGAAATGAGAGAATCTGGTGAAATGCTAGGGAAATTGGGTACTGAGGAGTGGGAGAAAGTGAAAGGGGAGAGTGGAGTAGAGTCCCATAAAATGAAAGTTAATACTGTTAGCTTTGATACTGACGTAGATAAGAGCTTGAAGGACAATATTGATCAGGGAGTCTTCGTATTTGGAAGCGGCAGTAAGACTCAGAATAGTGAGATCAAGTTGAACGATAAACATTCTGATAATTGTGAAAGCATCAAGACTCAGGCCAATGATTTAGGTTTCGATGTCGAAGTTAAGGGAAAATCTGTATTTGGAGATAATCATAATGTGGAAAGTGCTTCTGGGACAAGTCCCTTATATAAACTTCCAGATGAATTGAAGAAATTGAATATCGATGATTCCAAGAAGGGTGATGGTACTCACAAGAGTGGGGATTTGAATAAGAACTTACATGCCAATTCTAGGGCTGCTTTTGTGTTCAAAAGAATCGAGAAGACTTCTGGTTCTTTTGACAAAAATTCATCAGGATTCAATAAGAATTTGAAGGCTGGCCAATTTCCTCAAGGTCAAGCCAATGATGATACACAACAGAATGCATCCATTGCGTCATCTTCATTCTCTTCGAATGGCCTTGAATCCCAACCAAATGGTAGTGCTTCTGAAATAAATTTTGTAGGTGGACGTGAAAATAAGGATGGGAATCGTTTTACAAGCATTCCAAGGGGATTGGGGGTGCCCTTTACAACCTTCAGCGAGCCAAAATGGGATCCATCTTGCTTTAAAGGAAATTTATATCCTGAAATAAATAAAAATGCCTCAGTAAAGAAAAGGCTTGTTAAGGACAAAAGATCAAACAAAACGAGGGGAAAATCAAAGTTATGTTCCCTAAATAGGCAAAAGCCAGGACAAGATCATGTGCAACAGGAAATCAGTTCTGAAAATCCAGACTCACCTGGATGTTACTCCCCCATGGATTTTTCTCCCTATCAAGAAACTACAGCGGCTGATCCATTTTTAAGAGAAGCTAATGTTACTTCACAGGAGTTATCCTACCTAGATACTGATTTGGCACCCTCTACCCTGCATTCAAGAGCTCTTAATGACACGAAAGATGAAGATTTGGGTGCTGCAGAAGGATTAGATGTTAATAATACAAGTGAGAAGAAATCTAGAGAACAGAATGAGGTGAAGTTTTGTTATCAAAATGGAAGTGGGGCTGGTGTTATGTCAACAGGGGATAGAACTGCTTTGAGCTCAAACACAGAGAGGCAAGAAAATAATTGTAGAGCACAGTTCCATTCTTCTTCAAGTATGGAAAAGATGGAGAAAATTTTTACATTTTCTGCATCATCCTTTGCACAAGGTAGTTTATCAGCGACAAGGCGACAGCAAAGAAAGAAAAGTAAGGGGAAGGTTGGCCGTGATTCATCTGTTAGTACTCCAAGTACAAATGTCAACACTCGGTCATCTTCTGCTCAGTTGTCACCCATTACCACTTCGCATTTGGATGCAGTGAATAAATCTGAAGTGCATGAACATTCGCAAGGGGATACATCTTTCTCTGTTTCCATACAAGAAACTTGTGATAAGCTGCGACTCAGGTGCTTTTATTCATCATAATAACCAACCAACGTCTGTATCATAATAAACAGTCTTTTAATTCTATTTCTGCTTGGGTTTTATTGATAATTAGCTATGCTGCTTTGGTCTACATTTATTTTGTTTTTGTTTTTCCTTTAGAATATTCATTGTTGTTCATGTGGCAAGTATTGTTTTGTTTAGGGGAAACCAAGCTTATAGAGATCGGAAGCTGTCTAAAGCTGAGGATTTATACACCCAGGGGATAGTTTCTGTCCCTTCTAGTGAAAGATCAGGATGCTGCCTTGGGTCTCTCTTGCTGTGTTATAGCAACCGTGCGGCTACACGGATGCTTCTGGGAAGAATACGGGAAGCTTTAGGGGACTGCATGATGGCTATCGCACTAGATCCCAACTTTCTTAAAGCTCAAATGAGAGCTGCAAAGTAAGACTTTGTTTTTTATGATTTCGAATTATATGTACAGTAAGATTTTAACCAGCTCATTGTTCTTGCAACTACATTCACAATATTATGTATAACCAAAAGAACTTATTTGAGTTGAATGGTGTGCCATACCAAATGTGCAGTTGGTAACGATGCTCAATTTGGTTTGAATTAGTGAAAATCTGGATCTTGTTCGAACCAAGTCGAATCAAATTATGATTAAAAAATTTATGCTAAAGCTTTAGGTGGTTATTATTAACAAGTTTGGTTTGAATTAGTGAAAATTTGGATCTTGGTTGAACCATGTTGAAACAAATTATGATTCTCTTGCCATCATGACTCAAACTAGCTACAAATGAGAAATAGTGGAGTCTGTTAACTTTAGAAGGACAGAACTAAGAGCTCAATTTATGTGCAACTTGCTGCCTTACTTGCTTAAAAAGAAGACATTTTACATAACCGCTACATATGTTTTTTCTTTCTCCGCAGTTGCCACCTTGTCCTTGGGGAAGTGGAAGATGCTCTGCGGTGTTTTAACAAGTGCTTGGAATCAGGGGGTGGTGTTTGCTTGGATCGGAAAGTCATTATAGAGGCTGCTGATGGTGTTCAAAAGGCTCAGGTACTGCATTTCTTTTCTATTATTTTAATATCGCATGATATTGAATGTTTATGGTTCTTTATTGGGCTGAAAATCGAACCTATATAGTTTTCACATGCGTCTCATTATAAATTTCTGCATATCAACATTTAACAATGTTTTAACAAGATGTATCTTTTTCATTTTGCTTATTTTTGGCAAATAGTTTGTCTGCCATGTTTTTTTTTTTTTTTGTTGGCATTGGGTGTCCGAGAACATAGTCTCCACTAATCCCGGGGGTGCACAGGCTCTCGGTAAGGAGTTTGCAAGTGCACCTTGGGTAATTGAAGGGAAGTTTTCCCAGTCCGATGGCCCCTTGAAATTGTTTGCACCCAAGAGCATTGGAACCTTAGACCTAGAGGGAGCATACCACCAAGACCAAGGCCTTCACCACTTGAGAGTCTGCCATGAATTACTCTGTTGTACTTACATAAAAATGAATTACTCTGTTTCACTATTGGGTAAAGTATTGCTCATCTTCAGAATTCCTGCCTGATTATCACAGGAAATTTTGTATAGGCTAGAAGCAGGAATTTCTATTGTTTGCATATGACACTGTTAAAAGTCCATTCACCATGTAATGCGGGATCAGCAACAAACTTAAATATCTGGCATATTACAATCTCTCATGTAATCCGGGATCCCATTCACCATGATCATATCCTCAATTAAGGGTATTGCAATCTCTGTCTTTTAAATATGTAGCATCCTCCTGCCTCTCTGTCTCTAATGACTTTAATGGGCAGACTCTGCATGACTTTTTTGTATCTATTTCTTCTTCTTGATAGGTGTTAGAATTTCATGCTTCCTATGTGCTTGGGTTGCACCTTTGGCACTTATTAATAAATTTTTATAATAAAAATCTTTGGCATCCTCGTCCGACCATTCCGTTGTAGGTGGTATGGTTCAAGTTCCCCATGTCAGATTGAGATTGGCTCTGATACTATTTATAACGTTAAAAAAAAAGTCAAAACCACACTTGGGCTTATACCTCAAAGGACTTGTTGAGGTTACAATTTGAGCCCCATAGATTCACCCCGATTTGGGGAATACTACTTCCTCTGTGAAACTACTAATCCTATGGCAGAATAAGTTTTTTTTTTTTTTTTTAATTATTTACTGATATGTTTTTTTTTCCTTTTAATTTATGTGCATAATGGTTCATTAATGCACTGACTAATTATGTGGCTTGTGTTACTGGCAGAAAGTGGCCAAGTGTACGAATCGTTCTACCGAACTTTTGGAACAGAGAACCTCTGATGCTGCTCTTAGCGCTTTAGAAATAATTGATGAGTCCTTGTCAATTAGTTTATACTCAGAAAAATTACTTGAAATGAAAGCGGAGGCCCTTTATATGGTCTGTGACAACTCTATTTTTACTTTTCCGTTAATGCATTATTGTAATCAAGTTGATCATTTTTGTAGGGTTTTTTATTTTTTTTATAAGCCTATGGTCTCAGCATCAGCTATGTTATTTGGTGGCATTTTGCAGTTGCGGAAGTATGAAGAGGTAATTCAGCTCTGTGAGCGGAGTCTCTCTTTTGCTGAAAAGAATTTTGCTTCTCTGAGCACTGTAGCATATGTGGAAGGTTCTGGATGTCAAAGTTACTCAACTGTTAGACTGTGGAGGTGGTGCTTGATATCCAAGTGCTATTTTCATATGGGAAGACTTGAGGCAGCTCTTGATTTACTTCAGAAGCTGGAACAAGAGAGATCTACTATAAACAAGTATTACAGAATCTTTATGAAGACAATATCATTTTTCCACTTGCCAGTTTGTTCAGTATATATCTTTATTTTACTGGCTTTGAGGTTTCTGATGCTAATTTCAACACTGTAGGTCCGGAATTAAGAGTTTGGAGTTGTCAATTTCATTAGCTGTCATCATACGTGAACTTTTGCGCTGCAAGGTATGCCTAGTTGGCTTTAAGCTTTTGTTTGGAAAGTTTTCTTCATGTCCCAAGTTACTTGGTCACAGGCCTCGTCTTTTATGCATACAAACACATCATATGTCATATTTACTCTCTTGGATGCCTCTTGGCCTTGGTTGTGATGCAAAAAGTTTTTCATGTGTTTACTCTCCTTTTCTTTTCTATGTCATATTTCATCCTCCAAAACTCTAATGATTTATTTTTTAAATAATGTTTTCATCTTAAATCCCCATAAAGTAACTACCCATTGCTGTTCAAAAATTGCTGCTACGAATTTTCTGCTGTCCAGCAACTTCCACCCTTCAGATTTGGTCTGATTTTGTACTGTGCTGCAACAAGGAAAACGATTTATATTTAATTTCATAATCAGTAATAATTTCACCTCTTTTGGGTAGTCGAATTAGTTATGTGGTCACTATCATAAATCAATATCGTTTCTAGTTAATCTTGTCATTCCAGTTATAAATCAATATCTTTTTCGGTTTCAGTTTTGCTGTGATGTGGGCCAAGATGGCCTAATATTGTGATGTATTTATTTCTCTAAAAACAATAATGCCCTTATTTAAAGATTTAACTCTCTTGATATCATCAAGGTTCTTTTGTCCAGTCAATTTTGTGTTAAGCAGCCCATAATTTTCTGTTTGACTTTTTTTGTTTGATTTGACTCTTGATTAGCTCAGCATATTAATGAATTTCTTTTTATTGAATTTGCATTACCTATTGATTTTATTCACCCATGTTACAATTCTTGAAATAAACAGAAAGCAGGGAATGAAGCATTTCAATCCAGGAAATATACTGATGCAATAGAGTACTATACCATTGCTTTATCTAGCAATGTCGAATCACGTCCTTTTGCAGCAATCTGTCTCTGCAATCGCGCTGCAGCATACCAAGCTTTGGGCCAAACTGCTGATGCTATTGCAGATTGCAGTCTTGCCATAGCCCTTGATGGAAATTACGCTAAGGTATGCCTTTGCATTCATCTGTCATGACATGCTAGCAAATGTAGGACTTATTTTTGTTTTGAATACTGACTTTTATGATGTGAAAAGAGATCATATTGCTTCTTTTTTTATTTTGTTGGCCATTAGAGAGAGAGCCAACTTGTGATAAAGAAGTTTTTGCTTGCTGTCTTTTTTCTTTCTGGATTACTGATAAATAATATGAGTTGCAGGTACTAATCCATCAAATTTTGACAGGATCCTTAAACATTGATTATTCATTTTGAAACCTTTATAAATTTCAACAATTTTTTGTTTTATTTAATTGTTCTTTTTAGGAAAAAGTTAATTTTTCCAATTGTGATCAGCAACTAGATTGGGGTTCTGATTGATAGGTAACATCTACAGCATCAATCTAGTTGCTGTAGAAGTGGTCAATTGGATGGCTCGGTTTGATTACCAATAAAAAAAATGGCCTCTCTGTTTTTATTTTAGAAGTTGATTGTCTTAATATGCTAGAACAATTCAAGCTTTCTTTGAAAGTACCTTCCTGTCCTTCAGATTTCATGCAAAACGAAATTGCTAACTTTTAGAAGAGCATATAATAGTAATGTATCTGTAATCAGATTCTTTTCCATTCCATCATAAACACTTCCAAACAAGATGAACTAATTTTCTTTTCGTTTCCTTACGAACATTTAAATAACGGAATGAGGAACTTAATAATTCTTTTGTATTACCTGTTCATTTTAATTTCCATTCCTTTGCATTGCCCTTTTTATTTTAATTTTCATTCCTTATGATCTCCAAAGCACATTGTCAGAGAATGTGCAACTAACCAGATTTGGTCCACTGGCACTCTTTGTTTTTTTTTTTTTTTTTCCCCTGAAGATATTGATTCCCCATAAATTATTCACTATCACTCATTTTGATTTTCTATTACTTCTCTATTCATACATCGGCCAAATAAGAAAGCATTTCTGGATAAAATAGTTTCAGACGCTAGTCATACACTGATTTCAAGAAAATGCTTACTCTTTGTATTTCTTCTTCTGTTTCAGTTGTTTTTATCTTATAAGTGACCTTTTCTTGGGATATTGGCTTCTCTGATAGATTTTTCCTCTAGTGATTACTATGTTTTTCTTCAGAAGAAACAAAAAATTTAATAAATAAAAAGGAAGTTATTGTCGTTTTGAATTTGTTCAAGATAGTACTTGTTCTTCTTTTCCTGTTAGATGGCACACTTGTTTTGCCTGTGCCACCTGTTGACTTGTTCAAAGAAGAATGTCAGTAAGGCAGTAACATTCTTTTCTAAGTGACGATATCATGTCTTCCTTGCTTGTAATGATCATTCCATTATTAACACTTTCACTTTCCTATAAAAGTTAATTAATAATGATATTGCACAATAGTTTTTCTTTTTGTCAGTATTTTGTGCCTGAGCTCCTGCTGTTATGCAGGCTTTTTCTAGAAGAGCCACCCTACATGAGATGATTAGAGATTATAAACAAGCAGCTAGTGACCTCCGGAGACTTATATCAATTCATGAAAATCAGTCTGATGAGAAAGCCAAACAATCAGGCACGCCAGGTAGATCCACCAGCAGTTTGAAAGAATTAAGGGAAGCTCAACGGCATCTGCCTTTGATGGAAGAAGAGGCTAAAAAGGGAATTCCATTGGATTTATACCTGATTTTGTAAGTTTTCACTTTGATTAGAGCCTTTCAAACTTGGTTTTTTTAGTTCTGCTTAATCTATTTTGTGTTGAAGCCTATAGTTATTATCCACTAAAGCAGAAAATATAAACAATGATTTTTTTTTTTGATAGGTAGAAAATATAAGCAATGTTGTATGAAAATGTAGTTGTTTCTTGTTAGAAGGAAGATTAAGAAAAGTTTTTAACCCTAGGGGTGCTCGAGTAGTATGAGCCTTGGTCTTGGTGGTAGGGGTGTACAGGAACCAATTAAACCGGCCATGAACTGATCAGACCGACGGCCGGAGTACGGAACCGGCCAGAACTGGCAAAGAACCAGTCGGCGGGCGAGAAAAATTGAAGCAAAACCGACATCAGCGGTTCGACGCCAGTTTGGACCCCTAGGAAACCGTTGAACCGACCGATCCGGTCTGTTTATTTTTTTTTTTCAAATATATGAATATAAAACGGCGCCGTTTCACTTAAGTAAGTGAAATGGCATCATTTAGAGCATGTATGTTTTAAAAAATATATAATAGAACGGCGCACGGCGCCGTTTCAAAATGAGTTCATACCCCCCCAACCCCTCTTCTTCTTCCCCGCACATGTTCTTCCTCTCTGCAACTTGTTCATCATCCATGGCAGACGACGGCACCAATGTTCATTCTTCTTCCTCAGCTCCTCCTCCTTCACAAAAGACGCCGACGGTAGACCGACCATTGCGCCGACGCTAATCGAGACCGATATGATCAGTTTTCTCTTCCCAAACCCTCGGTTTCGGCCGGTTTAATAGGTACATTGAAGAGTTCGGTGGTGTCTCGGTTCGGCGCCGAAACCGACGTCGAACCCATCGGTGTACAGCCTACTTGGTGGTATGCTCCTTCTAGGTCTAAGATTTAAACCCTTGGATGCAAACAATTTCTTGGCCCCGTAGGTGAAAGGCCAATGATTTGCCTAATCCACGTGATGCGGACGCGTTATGCAAGTCCAGGTTTTATCCAGTTTAAAGACATTGTGTTTGCATGGTTTCCCGGATTCCTCATCATCATAAGAAGTTTTTCTTTTTCTTTTTTTTTTCTTTTTTTTTTGGCAGGCCCCCCGCCCCAACATGGGAGCGCACTTTGATGCTGATGAGTGTTGG
The DNA here is from genome assembly GCF_018687715.1 of Carya illinoinensis. Classification (NCBI taxonomy): domain Eukaryota; kingdom Viridiplantae; phylum Streptophyta; class Magnoliopsida; order Fagales; family Juglandaceae; genus Carya; species Carya illinoinensis. The sequence continues at coordinate 4,206,067 of NC_056760.1, read as the reverse complement.
TCATGTGATAAGAATTTCACATTTTATCCAACATTTCACCCAATTTCCTTTTGAGTTATTATGTTAATTTTTATGGCAGAAGTGGCTGTTATTGTGATTGCTAGATGGTTTTAATTGTGTTTGAGGTATTGATGGTTGAATATGATGAAATCTATTTTTCTGTGGCTTCTCCATGCTGCTTACTTTTAAGTTTTTTGTTTTACTATTAAAAAATTGCAAATGTCAGGGGAATTAAACCATCTGACACAGCAGCTGATATCAAGAAGGCATACCGTAAGGCAGCTCTTAGACATCACCCAGATAAGGTTTGAAGCTTTTGCCCTTACATTTGTTCAATTATAAGGTGATTTGCATGGTTTTTACTCATCTTAGGAGGTCTCATTAAATATTTTGTATAATATTTTTGGTGGCTTTTAGGCTGGCCAGTTCCTGGCAAGAAGTGAAAGCGGAGATGAAGGGCGACTTTGGAAGGAGATATCCCAGGAGATTCACAAGGATGCTGATAGGCTATTTAAAATGATTGGAGAGGCGTATGCAGTGCTTTCAGACACCACTAAGGTTTGCTGCCCACATGATAACTGAATCTTGAGAAGTTTTTGTGCTTGATTGCATTTCCAGCATTCGTTATATTCAGCACTACAGGAATTCCAACCTTCTCGTCTTTCTTTACATGTGCATGTGCATGTGTGTGTTGGGGTGTGTGCGGGCATCTAACTCTGCTTACAGTAATAGGGAAATTCTATTTCTTACCTTGGGGGTGGGGTGTCTATGGTAATGAAATGGGAACTAGAAAACTATCATCCCTTATTTTTGTCTTTGCATCTCTTCTTCTACGTTATAATTAACCATTTTGTGAGCAGCGGTCAGACTATGATATTGAAGAGGGTGTGAGGAAAGCCCCAAAGGAAAGCCGCAGCTATAGAAGAACTTCAGATGTTCACAGCTCTCAATTTGAAAGAACCAACAGAGGAAACCGGTGGGAGAATTGGAAAACATACGGAAATTCACATTCTCGATGGTGAGAACGCACCAGAATCTCATAATTTAAAAGTGAATGGGCTATGGAACGTGGGCAGAGCGCCTATAGGATGCACTAGTTCTACGAAGGATGTATAGAAATCACTGGGTACCGTACTGATACAAATCAGGTAATTGACAGCCGAATAATGCATTATGTTGGAAATGACTGTGCCCTTTGGTTTAAGAATGCTAGTGTTGTGTGGGGTATTGCAGTTTTGGGGATGGATGATTCCATACAATCCAAGGAGTCGAGAGGGATAAGGGGGGATTTTGGTCCTAACACAACACAGGAAACATTCATTCATGTGCATAATTCTCCACCTTGAAAAGATAAATGCCTTGGCACCAGTTCCTTCGGCCAATGTTAAATATGGAGAAAGAAAGTTGGGAGTAACTTGGTATACCAATTTTGACGGATTTCGTATTAAATTGTAATTTTTGTTTTTACAAATGTTTTAGATGCCTATTTATAGAAGAAGCTGCGTGTCTCACCGTGTTTGCCTTGCAGCAATGCATCTGTCTACGTTTGTAAAAATTTTAGTATCGTCCTCTCCATTTTATCATCCGCATTGGGATGTAAAAGATAGTTAACAGAATGATTCAAATAAAATATTTAATATTTTAAACAAAGTAGCACAATCACATTGGATGGTTGTAAAATGAATATCATTATTCTTATAATTGTGAAAATTTTAGGTGCCAAGTTACGCGTATCCAATTTTCATAGGAATGAATTTACCATTTCAAATTGGTGGGAAATTTCTTCTACATGGGACTGAAATTGTAGCATTCTGGATTAAATATAAGAAATGATAACTAAAGTAATTTCAATTGTAATTTTGACAAATGTTGCAAAAATATAATCTCAAATCTCACTTAAAAGTTTTCTTGAGTTTTTGGGGAAGGGAAGCTCGGGAGGCAACATACACAAGTGCTTTTATTGGAGTGAGAGACGAGGTAAAAACCTATAGCTCAAAAGCAGTCTACTTCTAGCGACAAAATTAGGGGCTATCATTTCCCAAATAGGATTTAAACTCTTTCCTGGATGGCGTGTTCTAGATTCTAATGTAATTTCTTAAAATTTCGATGAAGGCTAATGCAATTTTTTTTTTTCCAATTTTTTTCCTCGAGATTAGAAAAGTAGACTAATCGTGGTTTTCTAAATCGGATTCGAATCAGACAGGCTCAACACATTGTTAACAAACTGAAGCATCTCTATGAGTGCTCTCTTGTAAATTCAGATTCCAAAGATGCTTTGCACACTTTGCCCTGGTAACACCCTTGACCAAAGGTAGGGCGGCAAACCAAGTGCAAGACGGTGCACAGATTTTGTGCAGGGAGAAAATAGTCCAACGATTCATAGGCATAACTGTTGAGAGAGAGTGAGAGAGAGACACCCTCTTCAGATCTTAAATAGTTTGAAAAGCCTTTTGAACAAAAATATAATTTAGCTTGCCAGAAGAAACAAGCAATATGGTTATCATAAAATAACTGGGAATTAGATTGCTCACTAAAATTACACAAACTTGAATCTTTTGCTCAGCCCAAAAGAAACAAAATTCTGAATAATTGGGAAACGCAAAGTACCAGACTTAACGTGCAGGTTGTGGCTGTGCTTGTTCCAGAAGTTGACTGACCAACTTGTAAGTACGTCCTGAGAGTGCCTTAGTGTGATCTGTTAGCTGCTCGTACCTGCAAAAGAGAGATTAATTTAGGAGGCAGGTTGGGAAAAAGAATGATGAGGTAGCACAATTGAGTGGATAAAATGCGTCAAAAAATGCGTGAATTGCCTAAAGAGCTATTTAAAATATCTATCACTTACACGTTGGGATAATTGGGTTCCATAATCACAGTTCCTGATTGAGAGTCAATCTTAGCATCGAGCTTTGAGCTCCGGATAAGGTTCACAATCCATCTCTCAGCCTCCTCATAATTCAAATTCAATTTCTCCGCAAGTACCCTGCCACAAAAGCACATCTCAAATTCCAATTCAATCTGACTGATGCACTCTTCATGGCATATTTGGTAATCCCAAAAAAATGCTTGAAAAGTGAGAATTTCAGACATCTTTATAAAGTAGTGACTGTAAACACTTTAATAGAATAGAGAATTGATGTGTTTCAGTTAAACATTTCATTGCTCATATTCTCCTTGAAACTTAATTCAGAAATGAGTTTTCTCCACATATACTTGAGAAGCTGAAAACCTCTGACCTAAACTCAACAATCTTTTAGAAGATAATTTTATACCCTCACTATCATCATTAGCTTTTTCATCGGTCTTTGTGTTTAATAACACAATAATTTTCTTTATCCAACAAAAATTAACACTAAAAACTGGTTTCCAGCCCTCTTTTTGGAAGAAAGTGGGAAAGAAGCTAGTTTTAAATAATTTTACCGCTTTCCTTTTGATACTAGTAAAATTAGTATTGAGATTAATTTCACCCCTTTTTGGAAGAAAGGGGGGGGAGAACAAAAAATAGTCACTAACAAAAAAGAGAAAAAAAAAATCGGAAGAATATGCAATGAATTTAGTATGGAATATTTTTCAAATTTTAAAACCATTCGCCCAAAAAAATAGTAAAAAATAACTAATTTTTTTAATATGTTAAGAGTTATACTTCCACATACAATGCCACAAAATATGCACATTCAAAAAGAAGATGCGTACCCCATGTCAATGCGCTGATGTATTCGGCAGTAGGTCTCAAAGATAAATAGACGGGCATTTTCAAGGAACTCATCTCTCAGTGGTACAGTAGAAAAGTTGCCTTCTTCAACCCGTTTTCCAAGGAAGGGATCATTCAATATGACCTACATTGTTGCAATACATTAGCATAATAGGAAAGCATGATGCTATTTTTGGTATTATTACCAGAGTAATGTCGTTCTTTCAAACTTGTTCACAAACATTTTACCAGATATGTATGCACCTTTGTTATGAAAAATCAACTCAAAAGCAGAAGTGTCATATGACAAAATAGGGAACTCAACCCATGCTTGAGACGCATATTGGGTTGAAACCCAATCACTAAAGGTATAGGAATTATATTTCCTTAAAAAGAAGTCAGAAAAAAAGTATAGCAAGCTTACTTCTTCACACTCCCTCATCTTCTTCTGTGCCCCATCAAAGTCATAATTGACATACACACATGCTAAAAACTCCGTAATGGGATCTTTGTAAGAATGCTGCTCTTGCTGAATAACCTTTATAAAGTCTTTGAATTGAGGTCTCCTCCTTTTGTTGACAATGAATGCAGTAGCCAAGTAACGTAACAGATGAGGAGCACTTGTTTGAATCGCATTAAGATACCTGACACAAACAATTCCATGTTTTTAGATTGGGCTGGATGACAAAAGCTGAATTTTGAAAAAGTACATATAAAAACTTGACAACTGTGCAAAGAGCAGAATAGCATTTGAGCCTCAAACCAGAAGCATTGGTTTTTAAGCTTGGCAATTGTACATATGAAACAATTTCCATGGCACTAAAACCAAAAGAAACACGAGAAAATTAAGAGTATAATGAATAACTGATAGTTTTGCTTAACCAATAACAGAATAGAAAAACATCGTAAGGATTGAGCAAAATAGTAGCATTTACAAACAATTCAAGTTATGATTGACTTGTCAAATCATTAATTTTTTACATAAGTTATTAAAGCTTTACTGACAATAAGGATGTCAGCAATCTGCAAGTTCGAAGTGTTTAACCAATAACAGAATAGAAAAACATCGTAAGGATTGAGCAAAATAGTAGCATTTACAAACAATTCAAGTTATGATTGACTTGTCAAATCATTAATTTTTTACATAAGTTATTAAAGCTTTACTGACAATAAGGATGTCAGCAATCTGCAAGTTCGAAGTGTTTAACCAATAACAGAATAGAAAAACATCGTAAGGATTGAGCAAAATAGTAGCATTTACAAACAATTCAAGTTATGATTGACTTGTCAAATCATTAATTTTTTACATAAGTTATTAAAGCTTTACTGACAATAAGGATGTCAGCAATCTGCAAGTTCGAAGTGTAAGGAATCAAGTGGTGTTAACAAAATCACACTCAGGTACAATGGAGCAAGTGAATTTTCAAAAGTAAAGTAAATAGATGGAAATGGACTAGTCCAGAAGCAATACTTATCCTGGTTAAACAAGTCGATGATCTGTGTCCGTCCATTGTCATGGTTGAAAAAGATGAAGAGACTCCAATGCATTAACCATATTCTACTTTGCACCTGATTCATTGGTGACGCAAAATTCTGCAACAAAACACCATTGTTAAACTTGCCTTGCACTGAAATATAACAAAAACCCAGTGCATGCTATGAACAAGTGGTGTATGGAAAAGAAAAACCTTTGAGTCAATTATTTCTTTCAAACGATTGAGCTCTTCAAGAGAAATGTCCCAATTTTGCATCAAAATCTCAGCCGCAAGCTTTCCCCACAATGCACTCAAACTCCTCTCGCTATTTGTGCACAAGGCTCTATACTGATACAGATAGTCAGCAGCACCAGAGTAGTTTCCACATTCAAACTGAAATTTGGCATACTGATATAATGCCTCTATTTGATCCGTTCCAATCTGGTAGAGAAGAATCATCATTTCATAAATCTAAACTGATAAAGAGGGAGTTTTCAACTGTAGGAACCAAACTTCAATAACAACGCATCTAAAAGATTGACAAGTTTATCCTACTTAAATGATAAAATGGAGAACTGCTCACAAATACAAGCAATACTTCGATTGAAAACCATAGCTCGGGTTACAAACTGCACAAAGAGGAAACTTTGTGCTAACAAAGCTCATATTCTTTCAAGTCCAATGGATGACGTACAAGTACTACTAAATAAGAGTGACACTTCAAAAGAATTTACAGCCACTAACGGTTGCACTTTGCGCATAATACTGAGATTTCAAAATTTTCCATCAAAGCCAAACTACTACCAAGGTCCAAGACCGCGTAATAGTAAACACTCCGTCAAATCCAAAGTTCTAAGAACGCCAATCGGTTGATCAGTTCTAGAAACCCATGATCACATTCAGATTGGACAAAAAAAAAAAGAAAAACCACAACAATGACGACAACACAAGAACACAAGAAACACCGACACCAAATGGATATCCTTAAAACATCATAGGCTAACAAAACCTGGTATCGCTCATTAAGCATTTGGAGATTGTACAGTTTGTCAGCCCTAAGCTCCTGCACCGCATTCGGATTCTGCAAAAACGCAACAAGCGGCGCCGCGGCCTCCTCCAGCGACTTGAGTCTCGCCACTACCTCCACCCTCCTGTCCACCATATCTACAAATTACAATCATGTATACACACATCAAAACCCCAAAAACCGTATACATATATCTACGTACTGTTAGTACGGAAATAAAAGGGTTTGGACCTTGTGGAACGTCTTCGGTATGGTAGAGGCTCTTGTGGATGTCCATGGCGTAGTCGACCATGTTAGTCTTGTTGAGGAGCTCAATCTTGGATTTCAGGATCTGCTCGTCCTCGTAGAGACGACGTTCCTGCAGGAACTCCAGGAGAGGGAAGACCAGGTGCCGGTCCAGGTTCGGGGCTATCCGCGGGGTCAGGTCGTAGGTCGCCATTGCCGCGAGCTCGCTCCCTCTCTCGGTCCTCTGCTTAGCTTTAGCCCTAGACGGCCAAAAAAAGGTCCTCAGCAATTTCTACCTCTTAGGTTTTAAGATGTTTTGGATTATGTCAAAACTACCCCCACTGGACATCTAAAATCTCATTCCTCTCCGATGTTCAATGAAAAACATGAGTATTAATTATTACAGTTTTATAGCATGAATATCTTGTTTACTCTTTTTTAAAAGAGTTTTATTATATATAAGTAAAGTTACGTACTAATTTATATATTAATATTAATTTTTTTATACTTAAAATTTAAATTAACATTATTTTAAATAAAATTTATTTTTTGACCAATCACATTAAATTAGTGCGTAGATTAATACATAATTGTGCTTGTAACTATATTTTTTTTTAAAATTTGTGAGTTTTGTTATTTAATAATAATAATTTATTTTTCTGTAAAATTTATTTGTTTACTTTTTTTAAAAAAATGTACAAAACATATACAATGAATATTTACAATGCTCACGAAGAATTCTAGTGCAAAAATATTTACAATGATAGACTCTTGAGGCCATGGATGTACTATTCAATTAAATATTTGAAACCAACAATTGAATGGAAGGAGATATACTTTGTTTATAAAAGGAAAATTCTATACACTATAATATCATCTTACTTGTATCCCATTAAATAAAATGTAATACATTTACCATTATTGAATGATCATTTATTACATACTTATTTATCATTAAATAATAATAAATGCACCATATCATATATAATAAAATACAAGTAAAATAGTGGTATGGTGTACCAAGAGCTTTCCAACACTTTTCTTTTAAACATATTTTGTCTTGTGGAAAGTATATCATGCCAAGCTCTCCACTTGAAATGCCTAACAAATCCTGGCATTTTAAGATTCCATAATAACTTCCAAGTTGGTTCCCAGTTGATCCCCCTGAAATTTCTCCATAGATTTTCTTTGTTCTCTCTATTACCATATCATAGGCAGTTTAAGTACTGAATACTCCATCTGTTGAGGGTCTTCAAATCATTCTATCTTCTACACCTAGTCTACTAACATGCATATTGTAGATAATCTCAGTCTCTTTTGGTTAAAAATATGATAAACCATATTAGAAATCCCAGTCACTAGTATCAACATCCACCAAATCTCTAACTGTGGCCTCTTCATCTGACACATTAATGGGAGACTAAATAGTATAAGATCTGGAGTTGGAACTCATTTAGTCCTCCATATTCTAATATGTGATCAACTCCCTGCTCTCCAAAATAAGCCCTCTTAGACTAAATCCATAGCTAGTAGAATACTCCTCCATATAAAAGATGGTCTATTTCGAAGTTGAGCATCCAACAAATTCCTCTCAAAGTTGCTTTTCTAAGGTAGGTTGGCTTTACATGGTAAAATCTTAACAATCGACAAGTTACGAAAGCGTGGACTCTACTTAATGGATTGGTGCTATGTGTACAAACGAAACAATGAATTAGCATACCACATTCTTCTTCATTGCGAAGTAGTTAAGGTTTTGTGGAATGCAATCTTCTTGAGGCTTGGTATCACATGGGCCATGCCTAGGAGAGTGATAGATTTATTATCTTGTTGGCGAGGGATTAAGGGCAACTGCCAGATCACAATTATATGGAAGATGGTACTTTTATGTCTAATATGGTGCATATGAGATGAAAGAAATGGCCGTTGTTTTGAGGATAGGGAACGCTTCTGAATAGTTTTAGGGACTTTTTATTTCATACTTTGTTGCTTTGGACCACTTCTATTGTTTTGAACGAAACAAGTCTTAATGACTTGTATGTTACTATAAGTAGCACGTAGTTTTGTAATTAAGCTATTTTTTGTATACTTCATGTGTACTCAAGCTTTGTCTATTTACGTGGATCAATAAAACTTCTTTTACCTATAAAAAAAATACTCATTCTTCATTATTTGAAAAACAAGAAAATCATGCTTGTTCAATATTCTCCATATCTGTTTAGCTAACAAAGTTTTATTAGAAGACTCTTCATTATCTAAAGCCCAGGCCTCATCTCTTAATTTAGACTCATCCAATTTCAACCATTTTCTCCATTGTATTTTCTTATCATTTTCCTTATATATAGTTCCACCAAAATCTTGCCACAAGAGCAACCATTTCCTTGTAAAGTCTCCTTGCAAGCATAAAGGCACTTATCGATTGAGTAAGTAGGTATTGATTGAATTGTAACTTTCAATAGGATTTCCTTCCCTACCTGGGAAATGAAATTTTTATTTGAGCTATTGATTTCCCCCCATATCCTCTCTTTTATGACTCGGAAAGAATTGTATTTTGATCTTCCCAAAAAATATGGTAAGCCAAGATACTTATTGTACTTATTAGTAATTGAAGTTCCCATTGTCCTTGCGATCTTGTTCCTCACTGGAGCACTGGTATTAGAATTGAACATGATTGATGTTTTTGTTTGTTCAAACATTGCCCAAAACCTACTCATATTTCAACAATAAAGCTTACTGTTTGGTCACATGAAATTCTCATCTCAAATATAAAATTATCATCTCATCATTATAATTTTTTTAAATCTCCATATAAAATAAAATAAATAATTTACTTTTGTTTTAATTTTTTTAAATTCTAATATAATAATATAATATTTTAATATTTAATTTTAAAACTCAAAATTCTTATCTGAAAAATTTCAATAACAAACATAAGCTTTTCTGCTACTCTACCATTGTGCTACCATTTGTGCTCTACTGGTTGGCCGCCCCTAGCCGCAAATATTTAAGTAAGTGTTATAAACATAAAAATATTAATTAAACATAAATTTATGTGATAAATTAAATATATTTTATAATAAACATAATTTTTATAATATAATATAATATATTAAATTATATTAATTTATGAATTATTATAATATAATTTAATACATTAAATCATATTAATTTATGAATTACTTTTTCAAACGTTTAATTTCCTAATTATTATCCGGTATGAGTAAAGTCGCAGGCCCCCCTCGTAACCGTTGCATGAGGTACGCGAGCACGCACCTCCTGATAAGCGCGTGGGTGGGCAAAGCTCAGTAGTAAAATCAACCCAAGTTCCAGAAAATTTCAATGTTAAACACAGACGGCCACCTTTCAGCTTTCTTATATATACGTGTTAAGGGAAATGAGGATTACAACATAGCGCAGCAGCTGCTGAAGATCCAGTACTGGTACTGGGAAGGAAGATTTAGCAGCAAGCACCTTGATCTTCTTCTTCCATACCCACCCATCATGACCACCATCTTTCTCTTTCTGATCACTTTTCTCATTCTCTCATCATGTCTCCCTTACCTCTCCAAAGCGACGTTCGTCTCTGAAGTGGGTACGTACGTTCTCAGCTCTCTCTCTCTCTCTCTCTCTCTCTCTCTCTCTGCTCCTGGTATCTTCTTGCTTTAGTTCGTCTTAAAGGTCGCTAATGGGATTTTGGTGGTTTTCTCTTTCTGTTTTTCAATTCTAGCGCAAACACATAACATCACGAACAGACAAAATTACACCAATTTTGTTCCGATGTACGTTATTTTCTTTTATCGCTTCAACTACATTTGTAGAAATGACATTAGATCTTCTATTGGTAATGGAAATATGATTAACACATTATAAAAACATCGCATAGCAGATCTTTCTCTCTCTTTATCTCTCTGTGTTTTTGAAGCATGCTGTTTAGATTTCATCTTGATCAGCACAAAATTTTTGCTCAAGTCGAATCGTGAGAAATAAATGGATTTCTAGAAACCCAATATTCCAGATCAGATCAAAGTTTCGTAATACATATTTCTAACAAATTAAATTATAACCTCGATCGTCCTCTTTGTGAAATCATTTTGCAGCTTTCACTGTGCTTGAAGACCGATCGTAACCAGCTCATGTTATTTATATGATTATGACAAACTCAAACTCTAAAGAGCAGCTAGGAAATCCATATTCTTGCCAATGATCCCGCTGGAATTAATCAATTCCCGTTTTCATTGCTAAGCAACTAGGCTATCCATCGTGACGGGAAGCCAGGAATGAATCTTAGGGATCAAGTTGAATTAAACTCTAAAACCCTTGATATGATGATTTATATATATATATATATTTCTCAAATTTTTGAGGGGCCAGATCGTCCCGGCCTTGACCCCACTAAAATTTGTCATGATAGTGACAGCTGTTTAATTTCTTAGCTTTTAGCATTAGATCAAAACACTCATATCAGATGCAAAATTATTCTCCAAAAATAATGTCATTGACTTGTTTACGCTATTATTAATTAGCAGTACTACTATAGCGTCACTTTGATTACATGCTAGCTGAAACAGTTATTTCAGCCTTTTTTCTGTTATATCCTTGAGGACAAAGAAAGTATTAGCTTCTTTCCTTTTGATGTTGTATAAGGTTATGAGGCCCAAAATAATGATTTCGGCAATTACTTTTGAAAAGGGAGACAATATTTGATGCGTCTATTTAAAAAAAAAAAAAAAAAAAAAACCTGTCGATCAATATTTTGTAGGATCGCCTGGTCATCAGATTTGCTTTATGTTTGATTAAAAAACAAAACAAAGAAAAGAACAAAAGATGCTCTCTCTCGACTCTTTACTTAATTTTCTTTGCAAGAATATTTTTGTCTTGATAACGCTTTCTTAATTTGTAGTCGGGAACACGTAAAAGGAATGTCACGTTATGTCATTGTGTCTCACTGAGTAACTATATATGTAAAAGGAATGGAAACAGTAGATCATGCACTTCTAATTTGTCTTAGCGGAATAATACTAAATACAGTTTTAAGACGTACAAATCCGCTCACTCCATTTAAAAAAGGTTGATATTTTCACATAGGTCTAAGGTTTTTTTCTATATTTTTAAATGGTATGCTTGAAATTTGCATACTTTGTATAAACTATTTTCCTTGAATTATATTTTCATGCTGTACATATGACCCTAATCTGATTATGCACTTCTTATCTTTCTTTTCTTTTTTTCCTTTTCCTTTCCTCTCTCTTCGGTTTTTTCTTCTTTTTGGGGGGACAGATGATGAAACTCCATTTACTTACGTCGAGGGAACTGGAAAAGGGCCAAAGAAATGGGGCGAAATTGATCCACATTGGAAAGTTTGTGGCAGTGGAAAAACGCAGTCTCCTATCGATCTTCAGGACAGAAGGGTGCAGGTTTTTCCTTCTCTGGGAAAAATAAAAAGGGATTACAAACCAGCTCCTGCTGTTGTGAAGAACAGGGGACACGACATTACAGTAAGCTAGCTGCCTGAGTCATGCTCTGCATGTCATCATTTTCCATAATCATATTTACACATCAATTCAGTTAATGTTTGCAATTTCAATCGCATTAATGCATGAGCGCGCGGCATGGCCGCCAACCAGGATTGTGAAATCTAGAATAGTTAATTATTTGATGATCAACCCACACCAGGTTATAGAAACATGCATCGCTAGGCCCTTTATATAATTCTTCTAAACAATGACTCCTTAATGTATCTAAAAGTGGCATGCATGTACATCTCTCAGCTGACGTCTATTGGTTCAATTTATTCAAAATACATGTTTTGTCAGGTGATATGGAGAGGAGATGCAGGAGACATTAACATAAATGGTACAGACTACAAGCTGCTACGGTGTCACTGGCATTCCCCCTCCGAGCACACATTCAATGGATCGAGGTCTTTTGTTTGACTTTTATTCTTTGTATTTTTCCATTTGTCTGAACCATGCTATTAAATTTATGTATCTTCCACTCAACACATTTTTTTTTAACATGCAAAAGTGCAATGGCTGATGACAAATATTATATATATTCACTGCAAATTCCGTTTTCAGGTATGACTTAGAGCTACATGTTGTTCATTTAAGCTCCAGTGGAGAGATAGCTGTTATTGGAATTGTTTATAAATATGGCCACCCTGATCCCTTCCTCTCAAAGGTATCTAGACTGTCTTCTCTTTCATTTGCTTGGACAGATGCATCCATGATTGACAAAATGCATCAAATAAACAAAATTTGGCCAACCGGGTCACTTGGATGGTTTTTTAAAGTAAAAAGATATAAAATGACTTTTGATATAAATGACTTGAATTTTCAATTTCATACCCTTCATCTTTACTCTTGAAAGTAAAAAGATATAAAATGATTGGAAGAGACATATGTTGTATGAATGAATCGTGTCTATTTTGAGAATTCGTACTATGTAGGTACTTTTCCCAGCTTGTTTTCTCATCTCCCCCTACGTTTTGACAGATGTTTCACCACATAAAATCAGTTGGGAAAGAAGAGAGAAATTTGGGGACTGTCAATCCGGGAGTAATTAAGTTTGGGAGTAGAAAGTATTACAGATACATTGGATCTCTTACAACTCCTCCATGCACTGAAGGTGTCATTTGGACAGTAGTCAAGAAGGTCCTTTGCCAAACACAGCTCAATTAGCAATTGCAGTGTTAGCTCTGTAACCCTTAATTTGTCTTCTAACAAAACATGACTTCTTTTTTGTAGGTGAGGACAGTTTCAAGGGAGCAAGTGGCAGCTTTAAGGGAAGCCGTTCACGATGTAAGTTTTTTATAAGTAAATATATAACTAGTGCATGCCTATCTGTCCTCCCCTCACTCCCTTCTATCCATCTTCTTAAGGTGATTTTCAACAGAGTATCCTGGTTTGATCAACATGTCTTTTTGGCAGTGGAGCCTCTAGTTTCATTTCAGGATCGATGCAAATCCCAGTGAAATTACTTTGCCGTTATAAACTTTCTGCTGTGTTTGAAAGTTTACTGTTAGTTTGTTCTTGTTTCAGGGATTTGAAGCAAATGCAAGGCCGACTCAACAATCAGATGGAATAGCGGTTCAGTTTTACAATCCAAGCGGAGGTTCTACTTAATTGGCTTTCCGCTACTGAGAAGAAAATTAAATATGCCGTAGAGCCATATAACTGCATGCGTTATCTCCTTTTACATAAATAAAAATGCATCTTACAGCATGATGAGCTAAAGCAACCGCCCCTTGTTTACATTCACATGAAAGCGGATTTGCATGTCTTGATCGAAACAATTTGCCCATCACACTTGCAAGTAAAGACTGAACAATGAAAAGCGATATTAGAACCCATGTTTTAAAATGTTGGTTTAAAGAATTTAGAAGGAAGCAAAGGATTTTTTAGTAGGTTTGTTCTTCCAATCAACTTCCATTCATATATCGGAACCATAAATCGGCATGGCATTTGTGTGGGAAGACACGATCAAGACATACGAATCAACTTGACAATATCGTTATCCAGAGACTCGTAGCATGGCTCATTGTCAAATATATCCTCACAGGAAAGAGATATGGAATGATAATTCTGTCAACAAATTTACCCATAAACACTCTTTACACAAGACCCATACAATTGAACAGAAACTCGTAGAGATATTAGTAAAGCTAGGAAATAAAAGCAAATATCTATTGCGCTAAAATACACCAATAGACTCGCCAATCGACATCAGATCAAACCAATCCGAAGACCATCATCAACCTGGCTATGCGATAAGGAAGGGGAGAACAGTCATCATGAAGGTCTCATAAGTGAAAGTTGCTGAACCGGAGTATGCCTTATCCTTCTCCTTGAATTTCTCAGTTAGTCCCTGCAAGTCGAATTGCCTTGGTCAAAATGTTAAAGTTCAGTCTCTATAAGTGCTGGAAAACTCAGATTCAAAGATTTCACACAATTAATTCAAGCATGCAAGTTAGAAATCAGAATTATCAAAATGAAAAGAAAATGCTCTTCTTATTTTGGTAGCGGAATTCTGTATGGGAAGAAAGGTGGCTAGAATTCGGAAATTCATAATAACTCAAGAGTACTGTAAGCAGTGCAGAATGTATTCAAGTCAATAAGCTTCAGGAAAAGCTACCTCAAATCATTTGAAAACTTAAATGGAGGTCAAAAAGGGAAAAATAAATGCTCTTTTGCTAGTGTCAAAATCAAGTAAAATGGCACAAATGCCTTGTTCGAGCCAATGTAATTAGTGCATTGGGCATGCATGCCAGAGTAGAGGCAATATTTCAATCAAGATGATAATAATGTTAATCACAAGATATGAGCTCACCTTAACCGTAAGACAGCACCTGCATTGCAGAAAAAAAGGTAAGCCATTAATAAACAGAAAATATGTTGCAACTAAAACGGTATCTGATCTTGAACCAACCAATAAAATAGTGAAGCAAAAAACAAAACATACTCGATGAAATTATCATATTCAATGGCCTTGTTTGTGCCTCCAGTTTTATCAAACTTAGAAACAAGCAGATCCAAAACCACCGGCGAGACAGCAAATCCCAGACTCAGAAGTGCCTCTCGTAACTCGGAGGAATCAATTTTGCCACTCCTGTCCCTATCAAATCTCTCAAAAATGTCCTGAGAAGTCGAATATGGTAGATGATTATACAAATTTAGATTTTAGACGGGAAAAATGTATACTATCACTGATAATAATAAACCTCTACTTACTCTCCAACTCTGAAGGCTGTAGAATACTGCAGTGAATTCCTTAGGTCCTGCAGTATATTAGGCGGAAAAAACTGAAGTTAATACAAACCTTGTTAGGTGGAGAACCACTAGATTCAAAGGAAGTTAGTCCAGTCTTGACTAATTTTAGGATAAAGGATGAAATATTAGCAATAAATTGTTTTTGTTTTCTCTAGTATGCAGGGAACGTGAGACTCGGATGGGCTTGCTCACAATAAATGGTGTGATGATGTCAGAAAGTTTCAAATAGATTTTTAAAAAATAAATTATTTATTATAATTTATATAAAAATTTTAAAAAATTATAATAATGAGATAATGATTTCACATCTTTCGCATCTCAAAGGAACGTAGCGGGCCCAGACGCCATCAAACAGCTATGACTCTATCATCCATATTTCACACGTGGAATGTGGGACCACGTGATGAGATCGCATGTACCCAATAAACCGCGGCCATATTCGGAATCCCACGGGCATTACGCGTTACAGATTAAGGGCTTTATGGACATTTCAACGCCTTCCTCTGCACATACCACCGGTCAAACATCGAGCGGCCACACCAGCCAACTAGAAGTCGTTCCCGTGAATCGGAGGACCTAGAACCCGGCGCATTTTCTAACGATAAGCCGGGATTTACTTCTCTCAGCGCAATCCAGAAGACAGGCAGATCTCAGTACAGCGCAGAACTCACTACACCAGAAGAGTGAAACCAGAGCTCTCCATCCCTCCCGTGTAATTGATAAATTTACCCTAATATTCATACAATTAAAAAGGGGGAGAGAGAGAGAGAGAGAGAGAGAGAGAGAGAGAGAGAGTATCTAACCGATTCTCCTGGTGTTGGAATTGGTGAAGAGGTGCATGAGAAGATGGACGGTTCTCAAGCTGAAGCTCTGGTTGTAGGAAGAGAGCGCCTTCTGCAACTCCTTGTCGTCAATAAGCCCGCTGCCGTCCTGGTCCGCTATCTGGAAGCAAGCAACGACGTTCGGATCGGTGCCGGGAGGGAAGGCCGAGGGCACCAGCGACCCGAAAGGGCTGGAGTAGTTAGGCCCCGATGGGGGGTACGCGGCCCCGGCGGAGGAGGAATATTGTTCCTTGGGGGGCTTGTGGTCGTAAGGCGGGGCCGATGGCGGGGCGCCGTAAGGCTGGGCCACGGGGGCGTAGGGAGACTGACCTTGCGGCTGTGGTGGTGGCGGCGCGCCGTAGGGTGTGCCGTACCCCTGTGGAGGTGCACCGTATGGGGAGGAACCATAAGATTGGCTTCCAGGCGTCGGAGCACCGTAGCCGTACCCGGAAGTATTGTGAGGGTAGCCTGACATTTTTCTGCAAAAAGGGCAATGGGGGAAGTTTTGTGCTGAGTTTGTTGACCTTTTTTCTCGAGCAACCTGAGTTTCTTTACCTGGCTTTAGGCAATAGGCATCGTTATGAATATAAACATATATATATATATGTGTGTGTATTAATATATACCATATGTGTCCGTAGCAGCGTTTGTAAGACCGGCACACGAAATAAGACGTGTTAGGCTTGACCCAACGCCACATGAACGGTACGCCAACGGACTTCCTCGTCAACGCGCGAGAACACGGATTCCTAAGGGATGTTCATATAACTCCTTCTATATCATTTCCCTTTTAAATATGAGAAACTCTATACGAAACCGGCCAGTGGAATTGTCGAGAAACCGCATCCTACGTGGTAAAATATAAATGATGCCGTTTTTATCTTTCTTTCGCCTTCATCTTTTCATTTCACATAATAGTTTTTCTCCATCTTCCCTGTGTCTACCACAGTCCACTCGAAATCCTATTACCTCCATTTCCAGAACTACCTTCTATCTTTATCTTTCACCTTTTTCACTTAAAATCTACCACGAGAAATCTATGATGAAGGAGCTTTAAAGTCGAAAGCCCATTCTCACATTAACCCTACCTTTCCACTCAAAATTGACACACGAAACGAGAAGATAGAAGAAGCAAAATTTGACTTGTTGATAGCTTGTATGACTTATAGAATCATGGAGAATAAGGAACATTAAAACTAGACGGTTTTCCAAACTATATTCTCTCTACTCAATGGAATGGATGGAAAGCATATGGGGTGAAAATTGCTTAGAATTCAAGCCAGAGAGATGAATTTTAGAGCAAGGAAGAACAGTGCATGTACCATCTTACAAGTTCACAGTATTCAATGCCCACAACTAGTCTAGATGTTCATTAGGGATGGAGCAAAACTTGTTCATAATGCCTTTCCAACTTGCAAAAGAGAAGTCTCCCTGTATCATTTTTATAGATGAAATTGATGCCATTGGCACAAAACGTTTTGATAGTGAAGTAAGTGGAGATAGGCAAATTCAGCAGACGATGTTAGAATTGCTTAATCAACTTGATGGCTTTAGTAGTGATGACCAGATTAAGGTCATCGCTGCTACAAATCGTGCTGACAAATTGGATCCTGCACTTATGCGTTTTGGTCGATTGGGTCGTAAAATTCAGTTTTCACATCTCACTGAAGAAGCCAGAGCCTGTATCTTGCAAATCCACTCGAGGAAGATGAATGTTCATCCATATGTGAATTTTGAAGAACTGGCTCGGTTGACCGATAATTTCAATAGGGCACAACTAAAAGTCGTTTATGTGGAGGCAGGCATGATAGCCCTTCGTGATAATAGTAGGAAGCTGAGGATTATAGAGAAAGCAGAGGATATACTTTTCTGATTTTTCGTTGATAAACAAACAACCTAATACATAATTGAAAGTAACATAAAAATAGGCACTATCAAAAGTTCAAAACAAGCTCCTATTGACTAGATAAACTGAAACAAACTTACTAGCACTCCTAACGACTAGGACAACCCAAACTTTCAAATTATTAAATTTTCTCAACAATCTCTCCCTTAAACTGATGTTCCAAACATACATCCAGTTTAATAAGAGTTAAACTTTGAAGCTCTATCCCTCAAATTGAAACATTTGAAGTACAAACACCAAGTAGCTTCCTGAGCTTCTGAAATGCAAGAAATTTGAGAGGCTTGGTTAGAATATCAACAATCTGGATACTTCACATCTATATGTTTGCTTCGACCATGTAAAATTGGATTTTTTGAAAGCTTTATTGCTGAACTGTTGTCACAATAAATATGAGTAGGTCCATCCTCCTTAAAATGCAGTTCTTTAAGGATTTTCTTTAGACAGATAGCTTGACAAGCACAAGCTGTTGTAGCAACAAATTCAGCTTCAATGGATGATAATGTGACAATAAGTTGCTTTTTTTATGACCATGAAACAGCTCCTGTCCCCATCACGAAAACATACCCATATGTGCTTTTCGATCATCTGAATCTCCTGCATAATCACTATCTATAAACCCAAATAGATCTGACTTTTCTCCACTCTTGTAGAACAACCCATTGTCCTTAGTACCTTACAAATAACGGAAAATTATTTTTGCAGCCAAGAGATGAATCTCTATAGGACATTCCATGTACCTATTAATCACACTTACAGCATGCATTATATCAGGTCTTGTTGTTGTCAAATACATTAAACTCCCCACTATTTGTTTGTAAAGAGTGTCATCAACATTTTTTCCTCCATCATCTTTGTTTAGCTTTATACCAAACTCAGATGGAATATTTACATTGTTGCCCAGATGACTAACACAAGAGGGAGGGTGAATTGAGTTGTATTAAAAAATAACAATTATAAATCAAATATATAATATAAAATATAAACAAAATATGAAATAACAATAAATATAAAGAGTAAGGGTAGAAAGAAGCAAACTCAGTATGTTAACGAGGTTCGGCCCCACTGCCTACGTCCTCGCCTCAAGCTACCCCTTGAGAATTCCCAAATTTACTATTCAACCTCCTTCAGGTGGAGATAGAAACCTATTACACATTTGAATAACACCGCTACAAAGGATCCGTGTAGAACACTCTCTACATTTGCAATCACCTTACAAGTAGTGATTCAACTATTCCCCGTATAGAATACTTTCTACACGCACAAGGGTTATACACACCCTTTTTCTGATACAAAAGCTGATAGTGGGTAGGTTATCAGAAAACACTCCTCAATGAGTGAAATAAGAACAATACAGCGCAAACTATATCTCTCAAAATGAACAAGGATTAAGGCTCAATGCTTAGAGAAGAGAGAATGAAAGCTTTGAATGAATGTTGTATGCTCTTGGTGTTGTAAATGTGAAGCTCTCAAATGATCTATTTATAGGCATATGAGACTTCATATTCAAATTTAAAAAGATTCACATGTCAAAGACAACATCATTCACTTTTTCAATTGTCAAAGACAACATCATTCACTTTTTCAAAAAAATCAAACCTAATCTTTTACTTTTGACATATGAAAAAATGAGCACACTTTCTTTTTCAAAAAAATCAAACCTAATCTTTTACTTTTTGCATATGACAAAAAGAGCACACTTTCCTTTTCAAAAAATTCAAACAAAATCATCTACCTTTTGTATAAGTCTAAAAAAGCATCAATCACTTTTGAAAATATTCAAATAAAACATGCACATGTGAAAGATGACAATCAATCATCTTTAATATTTTCAAAGTTCAATCATTTAATCAAGGCATGCACATGTAAAAGATGACAATCAATCATCTTTCAAAATTTTCAAATTTAATTTTCAAAAATATTCATGCACATGTGAAAAATGTATTTTAATGCTTTATGATAAAATATTAATTTTGAGTATTAATCCTAATTTCGAATTTTAAGAGATTTACAACATTACTCTATGACTTTAATGTGAATTTGTTTCCTTCTTGCCCATACTTGGTTCTTTGATGTGCTTGATTCCATTGTGTGAACAACTTGAGCTTGAAACTCCTTTATTCTTTGAATTCATTTGTTATCATCAAAATCCATGTGTAGATTTATAATCACATGAAACTTGAAACATTGGGTTCAACAATCTCCCACTTTTTGATGATGATAAATACTTGATAGAACTTGAAACCTGTATTAATACTTAAGCTCCCCCTGAAAATATGCGTTAGTTTTTCAAGCAAAAGTATAAATATAATTCCAAGCATATATAACAAGTTTAGCAATTTAAACAATGTTAATGTTCTGTTTAGCAATTTAAACAATGTTAATGTTCTAGTCTAAAACTTCTCCCCCTTTTGGCATCATTAAAAAGGATTGACAGCAAGTAAATGGATTGAAGAAAACGATGCGTTTAATAATCACTATAGATAGTTGAAAAAGGAGCCGTCCGTGACCCGACAAATGCTGCAAAGTCTCGAGGCCTAACTCTATGAATTTAGCGCGGCTGGAGATTTAAACAATCGCCTGATGTTGTTGACAAACGTGATTGAAAGCTCTGAGTTGCTATAGAAAAATGATCATTTTCATCTATCGGATGCAAAAAAAAAATACATCGCTTCTTGACCTTAGTTCTGTTTTTCCACAACGATAGAATGGCTGAGCAATTCTCTTCCACTAAGGTTCCAGACTTGAATTAGGAACCCTTGATGGATCAATCATCAATCTTCTCTCCTGAGGCTGTCAATACCATGATAGGAGCAGAGAACTGTTTTTCTAGTAAGGCTGATTCTGAGATTATTGCAGAATCAAGAATGCTCAGTAGTCAATATGTTGCCTTTGTTACGATCATGTCTCGAAGGTTAATGGCGAGAGTGAGTGAGATTGATCATCTTAACATGCAAATATTTGAGTTACGACAGAAGCTTGCTAATAAGGATAGTGAGAATAAAAGGCTAAAGCAAGAAAACCAAGAGTTAAAAAAATTTACAGATTGGTATGCTCATGATTTGCAACCACGAATAGAGGAGCTGGAACGAGAAAGGGTTCAGATACAAGGTCAACATCGACAGATAACAGCAGAGGTTCATCGTTTACTAGAAAAATAGGGACAATCTACTGTTAATCTCGCTGGCTTAGTAAGAAAACTTTTGACAATGTGTGTCCAGCATATCTTGTATTTCTTTTGACTAAATAAGATTTGAAGAGACAATAGTTTGTCTTATTTTTTATGCTATCTCTATAAAATCAATCCTGAAGTTTATCCAATCCGCATCAAGTTTTCATCTCATATTTATAACTCATCTGCATTCCTTCAAAATTCTCGTTTTAAGCCTTCTATTCTTTTCTCAATAGCTCATTCTTCTAACATTTCTCTAAATCCATCCATGAGACATTCTGCATTTCAACCTCCTGTCCTTTCTGCAGCTGTCATTGGTGCCATGTTGCAGCAAGAAAATAATAATCTGACTAATAAGTCAGATTCTGATGCTATTTATAACTTGGTGAGTCTTGAGACTCGCTACTCTTCCTCTATTGTTGCTTTTTCTCAGCGGCTACAAGCCAAAAATCACGAAGTTGAAAAGCTCAAAGAACAAATTGTTGTACTTCAACGAATTGTTCAAGAGTCTCACACAAGAGAATGAATCATTCGGCAGAAGAATAAACAGTTGAAATCTTTATTAGATTCTTCATTCCGCTTGCCGGTTTCCATGGATAAGAATGACATGATATTGTATGAAGAGAATGAGCGTCTCAAACATGAGGCTAAGAATCTCAAGTTTATGTAAAAGTATTTAAAAAATCTATCTCTATTTTTATTGACTCTAGTCTATCTTTTAAGAGATATTCATAGCATGCATCATACCTATTTCTCTTCTGATCATACATAATCTATCTTCTGGTAAAGGTTTTGTAAAAATATTTGCTAACTGATTGTGTGTGTTTGTGAACTCTAATATTATATCGCCTTTCTGCACATGATCTCGAAGAAAATGATATCTTATTTCAATATGCTTAGGTCTAGAATGTTGTATTGGATTCTTTGAAAGATTTATAGCACTTGTATTATCACATTTGATTGGAATGTGATTATACATGAGTTTAAAATCTTCAAATTGTTGCTTCATGTAGAGAACTTGAGCACAACAGCTACCCGCAACAACATATTCTGTCTCAACAGTAAATAGTGCAACAGAATTTTATTTTTTACTAAATCAGGAAACTAGTGCATGACCTAAGAAATGACATGCTCCACTAGTGCTTTTTCGATCTATTTTACAGCCAGCATAATCTGCATATGTGTAGCTGATTAGATCGAAAGATGTGTGCTTAGGGTACCATAACCCTAGGTTAATTGTACCACTAAGATATCTAAGAATGCGCTTAACTGCAATTAAATGTGATTCTTTTAGAGATGATTGAAAGCGTGCACATAAGCACACACTAAACATAATATCTGGTCTACTGGCTGTTAAATATAATAAGCTACCAATCATACCTCGATATATTTTCGAGTCAACTGACTTACCGGATTCATCTTTATCAAGTTTAGTTGATGGACTCATTGGTGTTCCAATTTCCTTAGCATTTTCCATCCCAAACTTTTTCAGTAATTCCTTAATATATTTTGATTGATTAATGAATGTCCCACTTTTTGCTTGCTTAATTTGCAATCCGAGAAAGAATGTAAGTTCTTCCATTATGCTCATCTCAAATTCTTCCTGCATAGTCTTAGCAAAAACTTGACACATATTTTCATTAGTAGCACCGAATATTATATCATCAACATAAATCTGAATCAAAAAAATATCATCATTTTCATATTTAATGAAAAGAGTTGTGTCGATTTTTCCTCTTGAAAAACCTTTTTAATCAAGAAATCACTGAGTCTCTCGTACCAAGCTCTAGGAGCTTGTTTAAGTCCATATAGTGCTTTTGTGAGTTTGAAAATATGATTTGGGGAAATATGATTTTCAAAACCTGGAGGTTGTTCAACATATACCTCTTCATTTATAAAACCATTTAAGAAAGCACTTTTAACATCCATTTGAAAAGGTTTGAAATTTTTATAACAAGCATATGCAAGTAGCATTCGAATAGCTTCTAATCTTGCGACATGTGCATATGTCTCATCATAATCGATTCCTTCTTCTTGATTAAAACCTTGGGCTACAAGTCGAGCCTTATTTCTAGTAATGACTCCGGACTCATCTTTTTTGTTTCTAAAAACCCATTTTGTTCCAATAATAGTATGATTTTTGGGTCTAGGAACAAGTGTCCAAACATCATTTCTTTCAAATTGATTCAACTCTTCTTGCATAGCTAGAATCCAAGATTCATCAAGAAGTGCGTCATCAATATTTTTGGGTTCAATTTGAGATAGAAAAGCAGTATGATTGCAAATATTTCTAAGAGATGATCGAGTACTTACACCTTGTGAAGGTTCTCCCAAAATTTGTTCCACTGGATGATCTTTCACAAATTTTCACTGTTTGGTTGCATCTTGTATTAAATTTTGATGATCTTTCCTGATGGCTCCATGTTGAACTTCCTCTATTGTTTTCTCTTTGTTGAGATTGAGACTTTCCGTATTATTTATACCTCATGTTTCTTCATCAATAGATTTATTGGAGAGTGGAGAATTAGATTCATCAAATACTATATGCATAGATTCTTGTACCGTCAAAATCTTTTTATTGAATACTCTATAAGCTTTACTATTAGTAGAATACCCGAGAAAGATACATTCATCAGATTTTGCATCAAACTTGCCTAAATTATCCCTGTCATTCAAAATAAAACATTTGCATCCAAATATATGAAAGTAGCCAATGTTGGACTTTTTCTCATTCCAAAGCTCATAGGGGGTTTTATCTAACTTAGACCTTAGCATAACTCTATTTATATCATAACATACAGTATTTACCGCTTCGGTAAAAAAAAAACTAGGCAAGTTGTTCTCATTGAGTATTGTTCTTGCCATCTCTTGAAGAGATCTATTTTTCCTCTCTACTACCCCATTTTGTTGAGAAGTTCGAGGAGCAGAAAAATTATGCACAAAACCGTTTTTATCACAAAATGTTTCAATATTTTTATTAACAAACTCTTTTCCCTTATCAATTCGGATACTTGAAATAGTATAGCCATTTTCATTTTGAATTCTCTTGTATAACTTGATAAATGCATTATGTGCCTCATCTTTATGAGCAAGAAAGATGACCCAAGTATATCTAGAGAAATCATCAACAATAACAAATGCATAATATTTTCCTCCTAGAGTTGCAACTCTATTTGGTCCAAAAAGATCCATGTGTATCAGTTGCAATGGTCTAGTAGTGGAAATATGTTTTTTAGTTTTAAAAGAAGTTTTGTTTGTTTACCAAATTAACATGCATCACAAATTTTCTCTTTAAGAAAATTTGTTTTTGGTAAACTTCTCATAAGATCATTTTTTGAAAGTTTGGAAATAAGTTCCATATTGGCATGATCTAATCTTCTATGTCATAGCCAACTAGTTTCATTTTGCGCTGAAAAGCAAATAGCATCTTGTGAGGTAATTTCTTCAAAATCGATTGTATAAATATTATTGTTTCTAAAAGTAATAAAATAAATATTACAATCATAATCATTCAAAATAATGCATTTATCCATTTTGAAAGTAACTGTAAATCCTTTATCACATAATTAACTTATGCTCAAAAGATTATGTTTGAAACATTCAACAAGTAGAACATCTTCAATCATGAGAGAAGATTCATTACTAATTTTACCTATTCCCACGATCTTCCCTTTCGAGTTGTCTCCAAATGTCACGTGTCCTTCTTCTTTAGATCTAAGATCAAAGAATTTAGTCTTGTCTCCCGTCATGTGTCTTGAACATCCACTATCTAAAAACCACTTATTTTTGCTTGTGGATGACTTCATGCATACCTATAAAAACAATTAAAATGATTTTTCTTGGTATTCAAGTTCTTTGGGTCCTTTATTTATTAGTATTAAAAGAAACAAGATTTTTAAGTACCCATATGGCCCTAACAGTCATTGTATGATTTCTTCTAATAGGACAAGTATGATAATTATGACCATTTCTATTACAAAAATTGCAAATAGCATGTGACATATATGAAGAACTTGAATGATTATAATAATATCTTTTTTTGACAAAATTATTTTTATGAAAAGAATTTTGATTATTGGTCTTTGATATAGAAGGATTATCAAAGAAATTTTTATAAGGTTTATATTTTTGTTTTGGCATATATCCCAAGTCTGCCTTGTCAAAAACACATCTTTGACTACCAAGAAATTTTTCAAAATTTCTTTTTCCATTTGTAAAGTTTTCAATAATATTTTCTAAATCGGTTTTCTTCTTATTCAATTCAAGATTTTCATCTTTCAAAATGATATTTTCTTTTCTTAAAATATCAATTTCATTTGTTAAAGAAAAATTTTTCTTTTTCAAAGTAGTATATTTGATACCCAATTTTTCAAATTCCTCATAAACCTCTTCTAAAACATTTTGCAATTCTTCATATGAAAGATTTTCAATATTATCAAGATTTGTTACCTCAATGTCATCTTTAGCCATAAGACAAAGATTTGCTGATTCTTCATTGCTTGCTTCACTATCTGAACTACTTGAATCATCATCCCATGTAGCTTTCATTGCTTTCTTGCCCTTGTTTCGATCTTTTTTTAGCAGAGGACAATCTGGCTTGATATGACCAGGTTTATTGCATTTATAACAAATTAAAGTGTCATTTTTACCTGAATCTTTCTTGGAAAACTTTTGGAAGGATTTCCTCGGAGGAGTTCTACTTTTCTTCAAGAACCTCTGAATTCTTCTTGTTATCATTGCAACTTCTTCATCTTTATCGTCATTTTCTTCATCTTCATCACTTTCACTTTCATGAGGAACAACTTTAAGTGCTAAGCTCTTCTTTGGCTTTCCTTCTTCTTCTCCTCTTTTCAATATGTACTCATGGGTGATAAGTGACCCGATGAGTTCATTGACTTCGAGTTTCTTGAGGTCTCTAGCTTCAAGAATCGCTGTAACTTTTGATTCCCAACGTTTTGGTAAAGAGTTGAGAATTTTTCTTACTATCTCCACCTTGGAATAAACTTTGGCAAGAGCTGTCAAACTGTTTATGATGTTAGTAAAACGAGTGTGCATACTAGAAATTGATTCATCATCATTCATCTTAAACATTTCATATTCATGAGTAAGAATATAAATTTTTGATTCCTTGACTTGCGAAATTCCTTCATAAGTTACTTCCAAGTTATCCCATATTTCCTTTGTCGTAGCGCAATTCATTATTCTATTAAACTCATTTCCATTAAGAGCATTATATAATAAATTCATAGTAGTTAAATTTAAAGTATAAAGTCTATCGTCTTCACGATCAAACTCTTGTTCTTCCTTTTTGACCTTTACTCCATCAACCACTTTTGTTGGAATATAAGGTCCATTTACAATACATTTCCAGATTTCTCTACCTTGAGTTTGAAGAAATATTCTCATTCTAACTTTCCAGAATGAGTAATTATCTCTACAAAAGAGTGGAGGCCGACTGCTAGATTGACCTTCACCAAATGAAGTTGCAATGTTAGCCATAAGATCTTAACTCAAAAGATAGTTAATCTTATAATAGAGCTCTTAGCTCTGATACCAATTGTTACCCAGATGACTAACACAAGAGGGGTGAATTGAGTTGTATTAAAAAAATAACAATTATAAATCAAATATATAATATAAAATATAAATAAAATATGAAATAACAATAAATATAAAGAATAAGGGTAAGAGAGAAGCAAACTCAGTATGTTAACGAGGTTCGGCCCCACTGCCTATGTCCTCGCCTCAAGCTACCCCTTGAGGATTCCCAAATTCACTATTCAACCTCCTTTAGGTGGAGATAGAAACCTATTACACCTTTGAATAACAACGCTACAAAGGATCAGTGTAGAACACCTTCTACACTTGCAATCACCTTACAAGTGGTGATTCAACTATTCCCCGTATAGAATACTTTCTACACGCACAAGGGTTATACACATCCTTTTTCTGAAACAAAAGCTGATAGTGGGTAGGTTATCAGAAAACACTCCTCAATGAGTGAAATAAGAACAATACAACGCAAACTATATCTCTCAAAATGAACAAGGATTAAGGCTCAATGCTTAGAGAAGAGAGAATGAAAGCTTTGAATGAATATTGTATGCTTTTGATGTTGTAAATGTGAAGCTCTCAAATGATCTATTTATAGGCATATGAGACTTCATATTCAAATTTAAAAAGATTCATATGTCAAAGACAAAATCATTCACTTTTTCAAAAAATTCAAATAAAAAGTTCTTCTTTTTCAATTGTCAAAGATAATATCATTCACTTTTTCAAAAAAATCAAAGCTAATCTTTTACTTTTGGCATATGATAAAATGAACACACTTTCCTTTTCAAAAAATTCAAACCTAATCTTTTATTTTTTGCATATGACAAAAGGAGCACACTTTCCTTTTCAAAAAATTCAAACCTAATCTTTTACTTTTTGTATATGACAAAATGAGCACACTTTACTTTTCAAATTTTTCAAACAAAATCATCTACCTTTTGTATAAGTCTAAAAAAGCATCAATCACTTTTAAAAATATTCAAATAAAACATGCATATGTGAAAGATGACAATCAATCATCTTTAATATTTTCAAAGTTCAACCCTTTAATCAAGGCATGCACATGTAAAAGATGACAATCAATCATCTTTCAAAATTTTCAAATTTAATTTTCAAAAATATTCATGCACATGTGGAAAATGTATTTTAATGCTTTATGATAAAATATTAATTTTGAGTATTAATCCTAATTTCGAATTTTAAGAGATTTACAACATTACTCTATGACTTTAATGTGAACTTGTTTCCTTCTTGCTCATGCTTGGTTCTTTGATGTGCTTGATTCCATTGTGTGAACAACTTGAGCTTAAAACTCCTTTATTTTTTGAATTCATTTGTTATCATCAAAATCCATGTGTAGATTTATAATCACATGAAACTTGAAACCTTGGGTTCAACATATAGGATTACAATCATTCATCTGAAACCTATCCAAGATTTCTCTCACATACTTCTTTTGAGAAATAAAAATTCCAGTAGAAGACTGCATCACTTCAATACCAAGAAAATAATGCATCATGCCAAGATCAGACATCTCAAATTTAACCATCATGGATTTCTTAAAACTTCCAAATATGGATGTATTATTTCCAGTGTAGATTAAATCATCTACATATAAGCAAACAATGAGCATTTTTCCTCTATCTCCAGTCTTTATAAAAAGTGTATTTTTGAAATCCTTCCTTCAAAAAATAAGTTTCTATACAATTATACCAAGCCCGTGGAGCTTATTTTAATCCATATAGAGCTTTCTTTAACTTATACACTTTATGTTCATTGACAAGCATTACATAACCAGGAGGTTGATCGATAAATACATCTTCTTTCAAATCTCCATGGAGGAATGCTGATTTCACATCCAACTGGAAGATAGACCATGAGTTTTGAGCTGCCATAGTAATCACCAATATGATTGTATCATGCCTTGCAACCGGAGCAACGACTTCTTTATAATCAACACCAAACTCCTGCTTGTAGCCCTTAGTTACCAAGCATGCCTTGTGCTTTTCAACCTCACCATTCTCCTTCAGCTTTGTCTTGTAAACTCACTTTACACCAATTGTCTTCTACCCTTTTGGAAGATCACATAGCTCCCATGTATCATTTCTTTCAATGGCTATAATTTCAGCATCCATAGCCTTTCTCCATTTTGGTTCTTTGACAGCCACTTCAAAGATGGTAGGATCACAATCTAAAAATAGAGCAAAATGTGTAAGTGGGTCATCACCTTGGTCAACTCCAGTTACCTCATAATCAATCATCCATGCTAGTCTTCTTCGAACACGTTGAGACCTTTGTGATTTAGTTGCAAGTGGGCTTTGATCAGTTGGAACATTTTGAGTGACTTCCTCTTCTTGCTCATTTTCCATAGGTTGTTGCAATTTCTCCTCATCATCAAAATCTGCTGGAATACTTTCTTTAACACCATTTTGATTCCATAACCAGGTGCATTTTTCATCAAATACCACATCACGGCTGATGACAATTTTTATGGTGCTAGGATTGTATAGTTTATAAGCTTTTGACTTATCACTAACACCAAGAAAAATGCATTTTTATCCCTTGTTGTCTAGCTTCCTCCTCTTCTCATCTGGAATATGGGCATAGGCAATACACCCAAAAATCTGAAAATGATCTATAGCAGGTTTCCTTCCGCTCCATGCTTCCTCTAGTATCATATTTTGAACAGCAAGTGTGGGACTTATGTTCAATATATGAGTGCTCCAATTAATTGCTTCAAGCCAGAAAATTTTTGGAATTCCACTTGTTGTCAAAAGGCTTCGCACCATATTCATAATAGTGCGGTTCTTCCTCTCGCATACACCATTTTGTTGGGGTGTATAACCTGCTGTAAGTTGTCTCTTGATTCCATGGTTCTCACAAAAATTTACAAATTCATGTGAGTTATATTCTCCACCACGATCCGTGCGAATAACTTTTATTGGGTTTCCAAATTCTTTCTCAACAAGAGCTTTATAGCTTTTAAAAGCTACAAAGGTTTCA
Organism: Carya illinoinensis; assembly: GCF_018687715.1. Classification (NCBI taxonomy): domain Eukaryota; kingdom Viridiplantae; phylum Streptophyta; class Magnoliopsida; order Fagales; family Juglandaceae; genus Carya; species Carya illinoinensis. The sequence continues at coordinate 4,176,432 of NC_056760.1, read as the reverse complement.
GATTTTTCTTGCAAAAAATAAACCCAAGTCTTACGACTATAATCATCAATGAAGGTAATTATATATCTTTTACCTCCATTAGAATGTGGTGTTATTGGCCCACAAATGTCGGAATGAACAAGCTCCAATGCTTTCTTCGCTCTCCAAGATTTTCCTTGTGGGAATTGATTACGGTGTTGTTTGCTAACAATACATTCTTCACAAACTTGAGAAGAAGCTGTAATTTGAGGAAGCCTAGTCACCATGCTTTTTTGTTGTGGTGTTTTCAATCCGCCAAAATTCAGATGCCCATAGCGAAAGTGCCATAGCCATGCCTTATCTTCTAATTTTGCCGAGAAGCATGAATGAGCTGTGTTGTGGAGATAAAGTGAGAACATACGATTTGCCGTCATTTTAACTTGAGCAATTAAGCCTAACTTTGCGTCTTGAATCTGACATACTCCATCTTTGATAAAAATCTTGTATCATTTTTCTTGTAACTGACCCACACTAAGCAAGTTGGTCTTTAAATCTGGCACAAAAAGAACATTAGCAATAGTGTGGGTGGCATTTCCTTTAGTTTGGATTGTTACCTTTCCTTTTCCCATAACAGAATTTTTGGAGTTGTCACCAAACTTAACAGAGCTGCGAAAAGATTCATCCAAGTCAGAAAATGCCTCATTCTCTCCACACATGTGGTTGCTGCAGCCAGTGTCTAAATACCACATGTTTTGTTGAGTTTCTTCCTTCACGTGACACACCATCAAAAGAGAAATTTGTTCTTCCTTTTCTGCAAAGTTAGTTTGATCTTCACTTTGTTTATTCAAATCAGTTTGACATTTTGATTTATAATGGTCATACCTATGACATCTGAAACATTTAACATTGGACTTGTCTGTTGACTTTGATCTATAAGTTGTTGAGTGGTGGCCTCCATGTCCTTTGCCTCTTCCATGAAATTGATTCTCTTGATGATGATGATTTTGGTGTTGGTTCCCACGATCATTATTGTTTTTGCCTCCTCTACCTCGACCCCTGCCTCTTCCTCGTCCTCTATCAGCTCTACTAGGTGTAGAGTGATTTTCTGATAAGGTCTTCAATACTTGTTCTTCTTTTTCTTGTTGGTTAATTTTTTGCTCATGAACCAACAAAGAACTTTGTAACTCATCAATTGACAGTAAACCAACATCATTAGCTTCTTATATAGCACAGACAACAAAATTAAATTTTGGTGTCAAGGATCGAAGAATCTTCTCAACAATGAGAACATTCTATGTCTTGTCGCCATAGATCCGCATCTTGTTTACGATTGCTATCGTTCTTGAAAAATAGTCTGTAACTGATTCTCCTGACTTCATTCGAAGTATTTTGAACTCCGAATGAAAGGCTTGAAGCTACTGCCTCTTAGCCATTGCTGTATCTTGGTACTTCTTCACAGAATCCCAAATATGCTTGGCTATGTCTTTGCAAAGAATGGTTTCTAAGACTGAGCAATCAATAGCTTGGAAGAGATAATTCTTTGCTTTAAGATCCTTTAAATTCAGCCCTTTAAGCTCTGTCTTTTGCGCATCTGCCAGTATAACACCTGATGCTGGTTCTGCTACTCCAGAAACAACAACCGTCCAATCTTCTTTGGACCTCAAGAAGTTCTCCATGAGCATGCTCCAATGGTCATAGTGACCATCAAAGTGTGGAATGGTTGGCTATACAAAACTTTCGGAAGCCATCAATTTCACTTTTTCTCTCCTTGGAACTCAACCTGCTCTAGTACCACTGATAACAGTAGGAAGCAGAGGATTATAGAGAAAGCAGAGGATATACTTTTCTAATTTTTCATTGATAAACAAACAGCCTATAAATAGGCTAATACATAACTGAAAGTAACATGAAAATAGGCACTATCCAAAATTAAAACCAAACTCCTATTGACTGGGTAAACAGACTTCTATTGACTAGATAAATTGAAACAAACTTACCCGCACTCCTAAAAACTAGGACAACCCAAACGTTCAAATTATTAAATTTCCTCAACACTCCGGCGGGATGCAACTGAGGTGAACCGAGAAGATTTTAATGGAGATATAATTCAGGTTTAGGCAAAGAAGAAATGAAGCTTGGAATTACTATGCTTAGACTGGAAACTAGGAGAGGATTCGTTTCAATTTTACAAGTTTATGTCTTCAAAATTATGTGCTCTGGAATATTATATCGTTCAAGCTTGGCCAGGAAGAAAGCAAAGCTAGTAGATAAGAACTTGTTCAAGGGAGTACACTCGTTCTTTGTAATATGTAATTGGCTATGACATTATCTTTTTACAAGACCTAGACCTGAGTTTCTTCAAATTCTTGCCTTTTGTAGACAAAAAAAAAAAAAAATGTAGGACCTAAGATGAGAGCTACAACTTGTTCACGTGAAGGCGAGCAGAGAAGGACGAGACACCTACATGAAGACGACGACGAAGAGCTCTTCCAGACCCGAAGACAACAATGACGATAGTGATCTCTTCTTTCTTTCAGACCCAAAATCGAAAAGTTTTTCTTCCTAAACTCACGTGAATTCTAAACCTTCTGAAATCTGAATTTCCCTTCCTTATTCTCGTTTTCATCTGTGTTATGTTTCGCTCTTCTTCTTTTTTGTTTAGCTAACGTGGCATGCCAATTTCCCACAGTTTTGCACCTCAGTTGCACGTAGCAGAATTTTTTAAATATTATACAAATATAAATATTTTTAAATTAATTATTAATTTTTTTCAAACAAATTATTACAATATTTCCAAACTTTCAAGTAAAAAATAATTAAAAATTTTCAAATCTTAAAATAAATGTTATTTAAAAAAATTAAAATTTAATAATATTTAAAATTTATAATATTTTTTATGTAACTTTTTCTCTCTCATTTGTTAAAACACAATAAATATTTAACCTAAACTATCTCAGTGCTATTCACAAATCAACTCATTATTATTAACAAAATTTTCATATCATCTCATTTCCCTAGCATCCTTAGATAGAAAGGAAAGAAAGGCTAACAGGAGGGTTTGCGAAGTTAAACAACTTAAAAACATAGAGACAAAAGAGGATTCTACAAATTGACACGATACAGTATTAGTGTGTCATGTAAATCCTTTTTTTTTTCCTTTCTTTAACTCCCCCTAACTACTGCCCCCGTCCCTTCACATATTCTTTTTTCAAAGAGAGAGATCGAGAGAGATTGTGTAACTATCAGTGAGAGTGACGATGATGATGTCTCCCATCTTGTTAGAGATGAGAGAGCAACGTCGTTGAGAGGCTGCGACAACGTTAGGCTCAAGTGTTTGGAAAAGAAATTGGTAAAGGGAGGGGAGGGAAAAAAAAAAAACAGATGTGGCACATTGATAGTGTACCATGTCAATTTGTAAGATCCTTTTGCATCTATAACATCGCTCTAAACAAATTTGGTGTTTTATGATTACCCTCGTGATGATCTGGTTCTTAGCAAATGTTTAACTACTAATTAATTTGTGTTGACTTTTGGTTTTTACACCCCCTCCCATGAGTTCGGTCCCTTTTCTCCTTTGTTCAATCTCTTATCTTTTTTTATGATGCCACTTTCCCTAATAAGCTACTCTCTCTGTCTTACATACTAGTTGTTTTTGTCTTTAAACTCTATATGGCACACACTATATTTCTATTTCATTACATCCCAATCGCACATTCTTTCTTTTTATCTCCATCGATCTCTCATGCATTTCTATAATTATGCACATACAGATTCATTTATGTATATTGTGACCGAGGCCCTTCCCAGGAAAGGCATTGGCTCAACAGGATTAGGCCACAAGGAGTAAGAAGGCCTCAAACCCATCAGGCAGTAAGTAACCAGAGCTAGCCAGGGGCCTGAAGCAAGAAGTTGTGTGTCAGGCACACGACGTGCCTGCCCTCTAGAGAGACCCAAGCATCAAGCTCGATCTAGTCGAAGAGCCCACATAGGTAGTGAACGCCTAGGATCTCAAAGACCGACCGAGTCTTGCAAGAAAGTATGAAACTAGCGTAGGCCCCCAGAGCCCAGGTGGCTGGGCATGTCAAGTAGTGGGCGCACCAGGCCAGGAACATACTACATTTAATGAATGTCTGGGAGCCTGAACATGCAATGCCATGTTGTTTGAGGCACCGTCAGACGGCATGACCTCAACTTAACACACTACCATAACAGGAGGTTCGTGTCAGATTTGACTTGAGCATGACCTGACATCCCACGATCTTCGTCGGCAACCAAGTCTGAGCCAGATATAAATACCCTAATCCCGCCTAGAGGGGGCTCTCTGGGAACTCTTCTTCTTATTGACTCTCTCTTATCTTTCTTCTGTACTGACTTTAGCATTGAAGTGACCCTGGACCTCACTAGAGTTCCTTCTACCTTCTTTGTTACAGGCAACCATGCTGGGCCATCGTGTTACTGCTCAGGCCGTGAAACACAATATCAACACATATACAATTTTTTGCACAAGTATTTCTTTATTTTTTTTATGTATCGGGGAATGATTAATTTTGAACAAGTCATTGTAGCGAGGATGAAGCAAATTGTGTCTGTTCATTTCTTTCAATTGCTTTTCATAAAAGTGATTTTAAATACAGAGAGTAGCGGTCTCAAACTGAAGACTTTAGATGACTAATCGTCGACTGCTGGTATCGAACAGTTTCTAATAATTTTTTTTTTGACCCATTGGCATGATATTAAGAAACATCTCATGCAGTTCTTTTTTAAGAGAGTCTATTCGAACAGACACAAATCAAGAACCTGCTCTTGATACCATGTCAAAATACTCAGAAAATCCAAGAGAAACTGAGAGACATTTCTGGAAAATGATTCTGTGTTCAATTGGATTCACTTTATGTCGTTCATTCCATCTGTACACAAAGGTACGTGCCATACACAGTGTCTAACTGATTCCTAAGAATCAACATCTATACATGGTAACATAATATATACAGCTAATAGCAATCTATACAGCATCTAATTAATTGTATACGGTAACATCCCCCCTCAAATTAATGATGGTAAGTCAACTAGCAACAATTTGCCAACAAGAAATTGATGCCGTTGTCGAGTCATAGCTTTGGTGAAGACATCAGCCACTTGGAGATCAGAAGAGATGTGAGGAAGAGATATCACCCGACTTTCCAAGGTGTCTCGAATAGAATGACAATCAACCTCAATGTGCTTGGTGCGTTCATGGAAAACGGGATTGGTGGCAATCTGAATAGCACTAGTGTTATTAGCATGAAGAGGGGTAGAAGTAGTCTGAAGAAACCCAAGCTCCTCAAGAAGACCGCGTAGCCATACAATTTCAGAACAAGTAGTAGACATAGCACGATACTCTGCCTCAGTAGAGGATTTAGACACACGATCTTGTTTCTTGCATCTCCAAGAAATTAAGGCATCACCTAAAAACATACACCAACCCGTAGTAGATCGACGTGTATCTGGACACCCAGCCCAATCATCATCACTATAGGCAACAAGTTGAAGTGAGGAGCCGGTAGGAAAGAATAACCCACGAGTAGGTGAACCTCGAAGATAGCGGATGATGCGTCGAACAGCAGCAAGATGGAGATGCCGAGGAGCAGACATAAACTGACTAACCTGATGAACAGCATAGGAGATATCAGGTCAAGTAGTGGTCAAGTAGATAAGACTCCCAACCAAGCGCCGATAGAGAGTATAATCATTCAGAAAGTCCCCTTCATCTTTCCTGTATTTGACATTGACCTCCATAGGAGTATCAACAGAAGAAGTGTCCTCCAAACTAGCCAAAGTGATAAGATCTTGAATATACTTATGCTGGTTCACGAAAATACCACTAGCCTGATGATGAACTTCCAATCCTAAAAAATATGTGAGCTGGCCAAGATCTTTCATATGAAAAGTTGCATGTAACAACTGCTGAAGCTTAGTAATCAAACCACAGTCAATGCCAGTAATGATAATATCATCCACATAAACCAAGAGAATGACTATACCCGACATAGATGCGTGGAAGAAGATAGAAGAATCATACTGACTTTGTGTAAAACTGAATGAAAGGATTGTACTGCGAAACTTCTCAAATCAAGCCCGGGGCGCCTGCTTGAGCCCATATAGAGAACATCGTAGCTTACGTACATCATGAGAAGAAGAAGTAGTCATACTAGAGGGGAGCTTCATGTAAATCTCCTATTGGAGATCACCATGAAGAAATGCATTCTTCACATCCATCTGATGCAGTTGCCACGACTGTGAAGCGGCAATAACTAAGACGGTTTGAACCGTGGTCATTTTGGCAACAGGAGCAAATGTTTCCTCGTAATCAACCCCGTATTCTTGCTTGTTACCCAGAGCTACAAGGCGAGCTTTGTACCGGTCCAAAGAGCCATCAGAGTAAAGTTTTACAGAGAAAACCCATTTACTCCCAATAGATGTGACTGTAGGAGGACAAGGAACAATATCTCAAGTGTGATTCTCCTCAAGTGCTTGAAGTTCTATTTGCATTGCATTTTGCCAACACTCGTGTTCCATGGCCTGTTTGTAGCAAGAAGGAATGAAAATAGAGGATAAAGTAGTGATAAGAGAGACAGGAGAATAGAAACCATACCAATCAGGGGGTCGAGAAGTACGAGTAAACTGACGAAGAGTGGTGGAAGTAGGAGCAGGAACAGGAGCAGAAGCGGGATCAGGCGTCGGGTCATGATCGGGAGGGGGCACTGAGGAAGTGGAACTAGATTCATGTCTACTACGTCGTCCATACACAAAACCAGGTTTAAACCTTTCCACAATTGTTGGGGAATCAGAAAAATTAGGCAAAAGAGATAAAGATGCAGATGGCGGCTCAAAATGAGATGGAAAGAAATATTGATTTTCAAAGAAAACCACATTCCTAGAAACCCGTATACGACGAGCATGAGGATCATAACAAACATAACCCTTTTGAGGGATAGCATAACCAAGAAAGGCACACTTAACAGATTGAGCAGTAAGTTTATGTCGTTCATGAGTAGGAAGATGCACAAAACAAACGCAGCCAAAGTTACGAAGATCAGAATATAAAGGAGAATGACCAAACAACTTAAAGAAAGGAGAAACATGATTTAGCGTAAAAGATGGTAAGCGATTGATCAAATGAACTGAAGTAGAAAGCACTTCACACCAAAACCGAGGAGGAACAGATGATTCAAGTAAAAGGGTTCTTACCACATCAAGGAGATGACGATTTTTCCTCTTAGTAACATCGTTTTATTGCGGTGTTGAAGGACAAGAACGCTGAGAGATGATACCTTTGCTTTGGAGAAAGGTTTGAAACTCATTAGACATGTATTCACATCCAGAATCAGATCGCAAGATCTTGATGCTGGCAGAGAATTGAGTCTCAAGAAGGGCAAGGAAGCGCTGAAAGACTGAAAAAACTTCTGCCTTAGCCTGTAGAAAGTAAACCCATGTAAAACGACTAAAATCATCAATAAAAGTAACAAAGTACTTATAATGCGCATGAGAAACAACAGATGCAATCCCCCAAACATCACTATGAATAATATCGAAACATTGTGAGGCACGAGATGCATGAGAAATAAAAGGTAGAACTTTACTTTTGCCAAGTTTGCATGTTGTACAATCAAAAGAAAGATCAAGAGAAGAACATGCTTTATTGCCTAATAAACCAGAATTAAATAAAGTACGTAAACCATTTGAGTTTGGGTGGCCTAGAAGTCTATGCCACATCTTATTTCCAAGACTAACAGCAGTACATGCAAAGGAAAGTAAAGGAAAACTAGGGATAGATGGGGAAGGAGAAACATCGAGAGGAAAGAGTCATCCCACTTTAGGCCCCTTCGCGATCATCTTCCCGAACACTTGATCCTGCACAACACAACTAGAACGAGAGAAATTGACATTACAATTATTATCAACCAATTGACCAACAGAAAGAAGATTTATAGAGAGAGCAGGAGACACAAAAACATCAGTTAAGGAAGAGGAAAGATCACCAACAGCACTGATAGGCAAAGAGCTACCATCAGCCGTGTTAATTTTCAGATTTCCATCATAATTTCGGACATTAGAAAGGGGACCAATGGTATTGGTCATATGATTAGAAGCTCCGGAGTCAAAATACCATGGTGTAGAAGAAACTTGATGATTACCTGAAAGCCCAAAAGCAGAAAAAGCAGAAATGATCATTTGTTGTACCATTTCAGGAGTGAGTGTGTTCGGGTTTGCTAAGGCTGTAGTAACAGGAATAGGAACAACAGGCGAGGCAGTAGGCAATGCAACAGAACTAGAGGCACCAGTGGAGGTATGAAAAGCAGTACCCTGCTTCCGTTCAGGTCAAATGAGACAAGCAGAGATGATATGACCTTGTTTCTTGCAGTAGTTACAAAACTTCTTGGGACAATCCCGAGCAATATGACCAAAAGCTTTACAACTAAAACACTGGACAACATGCATGTCTCTCTCCTTATGCCTCCCCTGTGCTGCATAAGCCACAGAAATAGGTACACTAGCAGGAGCCTGATGTGCCATGGAAGCTTGAGTGAGTAGACGTTGCTCCTCACGAAGAAGTTTCCTCAAACAAGCATCCAGAGATGGGACAGGAGCACGATTCATTAGATTAGACTGTGCAATTTCAAAGTCAGGCCGTAGTTTCATCAAGAATTGATCTCGTTTGCTGGTGGCATGCACTGCTTGGATAGCAGAGAGAGCTGCAGCGGGAACATTAGCATAAACAATGTCCGAATAGTCAGCCCAAAGAGTTTGAAAACCAGAAAAATATTCCTCAATTGAGAGACTTCCTTGTATGAAATTAGCCATCTCATACTCCAATTGAAAACGCCTAGCAGAGTTGTCTTTATTATAAACCGTATTGAGATAATTCCACATATCAGCAGCAGTTTTATAAGGCCTCAAATTTAGAACAAGATGAGGCTCAACCGAGCTAAGGATCCAAGTCATAACTCGAGCATCCTTAATTTGTCATTTAGACAAAACCTCGACATCTTGAGGTGCGGGAGCACTCCCATCTATATGACCCCACAACTCTTTTCCCATAACAAATAAACGAAATTGAAATTTCCATGCAGAGTAATTTTTACCCGTGAATTTCACAGCAAACGATTTAAAAGACATTATGCAGTAAATAGGAGAAAGTATAATAAAAAAAAATACCTGCCCACTCTCCCACTTACTGCCGACAGAAGCACCTACATGTGCACACCAATAATCCCCTACATGTGACTGCAAAAAGTCCAAATAATGGATAGACCATGCCGATTCACTCAGCCCACAAAATCAGAAAGTGCTGAAATTGCCGAGAAGAAGCACAGACTGCAACCAAAATTGTCGAAAGGCACAAACAATAGAGGCGCCAAAATGCTCCCTGCAACAATAGAGGTGCTGAAACAAGATCTCATACCAGAAACCACCACAGAGGACGCCGGAAACAAGATCCCAAACCGAAAACACTACAGATGGTGCCGACAGAAAGAACCGAACCAACTGCTACACCGAAAACTGCAAGAACCCAGACCAGACCAAAGCCGAGAATGGAGCGAATGCTGCGAGCGAGAGATGGGAGAAAGTGTCGGATCCACCAAAGTTGAACCTAGAGTGCGCCGAACCAGAGAAACCCACAAATCCAAGAGAATTTTTTTTTTTTTAAACAGACACAAATCAAGAACCTGCTCTTGATACCATGTCAAAATACTCAGAAAACCCAAGAGAAACTGAGAGACCTTTCTGGAAAATGATTCTGTGTTCAATTGGATTCACTTCATGTCGTTCATTCCATCTATACACAAAGGTACGTGCCATACACAGTGTCTAACTGATTCTTAAAAATCAGCATCTATACATGGTAACATAATATATACAGCTAATAGCAATCTATACAACATCTAATTAATTGTATACGGTAACACTTATAAGTCTTTTTGTTAGTAATTTTATGGACATCCTCCTATGTTTCCCATCAGTTTAGGATTTGAACTTCAAACTCGACCAGTGATCATAGCAAGTAGATGTTGGGACACAAACAGTTACAAACTAAAAAAATAAAAATATTAAAAAATATATAAGTGGTTAAAATAAGACGGCATAATGGAGGTTTAAATTAGAGTAATTCAATACCTAATAGCCCTTATCTAAATATTGAAAAAAAAAAAAACTAATGGCCCACAATATATTGGTCCATTAGACAATTTTGAATTGCCCAACGCTGCAACCGAATCTGGTTCCTATGGGCTTCAAGCCTTCAACGACAGAGCACTGTTTCTAAATCGGACATTATGTTTGCCAAAAATGATCTTGATTTATTTATCTCATTGAAGACCCAAAAGAAGGGTAATTGTAAGCACAAAGTATTAAGTGCATGTTTGGAATTGTAGCTCATAGCTTACGTAATAAGTTTGATTATTAAAATGTTATTTACTGTTTGATAATAATATATTTAAAATACTTTTAAATATGTTATATTTATTTAAAAATAAAGTAAAAAATGGGCTTATGAAGTAGAAATGACATAAAAATCATTATCATATTTATAAATATTTGAAAGTTATAATTATCTAAAATTTACATGGATATTTTTGCATATTAATATGCTTTTTAAAATTGAAACTATATTCCATATATTTGGAAAAACATAAATGATAATCTTCCTCAAACATACTTTCAAATGTAATTTTTTAACTTATTTAAAATTAAAAATATTTTAATATATAATATCTAAACAGTCTAATCTTTATATTAAAGAGCTTTTGAGGCGATTCAAACACTTTTTAAGAGTCCTAATGCAACCCTAAATAGGCCCTAAATGATATCATATTCCATAACCTAAAATGAAATGATAAAAAGAAAAAAAATTATAGTGCTATTGTTGTAACGTTATTTTAAAAAAGAAAAATTATATTTATAAACTAGCATGGATAACCCACCTAATTAAAAACTTACGTTACATTATTTCATTTAAAAAAATTTAATAATTAAATTTTATAAATCTTAATTTACTATATTTAAGTGATGTAGATATAATTATAGATTGTACAAATATTATATACTCTTTTTGAAAAAGAAGAGTCCATAATTATTATTTTTTATGTGAATCTCATTTTACATTTTTTAAATAAATGATTAATTCTTACGTACTCTATAATTATCATTTATCGTAGAATAAGTAAAATAAAATAATAGTTTCACTTTAGAGCGATCGGCCTATTATATTGACTTTAACAGCCTCCACGTCAGTAACTTAATACAAATGATGGCTCTAGAGATACCGTTGGTGGCTTTCGCTCCTGTTAGGCAAAATTTTTTTTTTTTTGATTTATAATAATATTAAACAATTTTTTCTTAAGTATCAAGAAAAAAGAGAAAGAAGAAAGAAAAAAAAAAAAGAAAAAACCGGCAGTGCCCCCATCGCGGTGGCCAAAGCATTATCCTAACACAAATTAACGTAAGACTACTGCGCCTGATAATTCCATGATTTCGTTAGTATCTTTATTCATCCTTCTGCCGCCCGACAGTCTTTTACCATATGCCAAGTTTGGAGATCGTTGCCGGTGCCAGACTAGTTTAGTCGACCACACAATTGCACAACGGAGTTGCCACTTGCCACACCTAGTTCTGTCACCCACCAAGGTTTGTTGACCATGAAGGTCCGTCACTGCAAGAGTCCACAACATTGATTTAGCCACCAAGTTCCGCCGATTGGGAGTTGTTTATCACCATCGTTCATAGCAGTGATTTAGCCACAACAATCACTATCAATCTGATCACCAATCACTTCCTAAAATGGCCAAAAAACAAACATGCACTAGCCACCAATTAGGTTCTAAGTTTGTGTTTTTTTTCCCCTTTCTTTTAAAAGAATGCAGATGCAAAAAAGTCTATCCAGTCTCAAGTTTTGAAATTAAAATCACTTCAAAGTGACAGTTCCACCATAGAACTGTATATATATATCTCTCTCTCTTTTCTCTTTCATTTCTTCATTTAAATCTAAGAATTTTACAGTTTTCTAACACACACCAACCTCTCTCTCCCTCTATGTCTCCCTGGTTGTGGTTGCGAGCAAGGGGGAGGGCTTTTGGTTATGGGTTGCGAGAGAGGGGGAGGATCACGAGTAAGGAGATAACGCCGGTGCTGGGTTTCAAGAGAGAGGGAGAGTCCACGAGTGATGGGGTTCGCCTCGAGAGGATGGCGGGGGAGAGGAGGAATTCTGGTGGGGTGTTTTTTTTGGTTCCTGTGAAGGCTAGGCTAGGGTGTGGTTACTGTGAAGATAAAATGGGACACATGCGGCATTTTTTTATTGAAAAACTGTTATTTGCAAAAAAAAAATAGACAAACAAATTGGAAGTTTTTCTCGTAAAATAATTCTCTGAAAAAAATTGAAAACAGGTTTGCTATGGGAAAGCGGACAAGACCGGACCGGATCGCAGACACTAGGAAACCGATCCCGAAGCTTTCAATAGAGTCAATACCGTTGCGATACTGAAAAAATAAAAATAAAAATACAGTTGCGAGGCAGAGAGGCCAAGAGATACAGAGGAGAGAGGAGTCTACTCGAAACCTGCCTCTCCGGTCTCGCTGTGGCCAAAAATATTGAAATTAATTTAAAAAGAGAAATAAATAAAAAGAATTTAGGAAAGCTCAAAGTAGCGCACGGTAACGAATGTCACCCATTTCCTGCACGTTAGCCACCAGCGATGCCACCTGCACCCTGTGTGTCTACGATCACTCTCACTACCTCCCCTTATCCTACGCACACCGCATTCCTTTCCCTTTCTCTTGTCCTCTCAGGACTGCTCTAGGGTTAGGGCTTTATTATTCTTTTTATCTCTTAATCAACCAATTCTCCATGCTCTTCGGAGAGCTAGGATTTCGTCTCCTACGGTCAGCTTTGGAGCCTATTCGCGCCAACGCACATGGACCACGGGAGGCAATCGAAGGACTCACTCTGCTACTCCAATCTCTTCAATCTTGAGGTTTTTCGTATAGGTTTTCGCTCTTCGCATACGAGTTCTCTTTGTTTTCTCAAGTTACCACCTCTTACGTTCTTGTTTAACTTTCATATATTTCTAGAGAACTAATTCCTTTTTTTTAAATTTTATTCTTTTGATATTGCAAAAATCATTTCTCAAATAATTTTACCCTGTGTTTCATTGTTAGTTGGTTATTACTTTAGATTTTTTTTTAATCGAGGAATTTATCTTTTTTAATATATATATTTTATTTCCTTGTGGGTTGTATTGTAGTCTTTGATGAACTTTCAACTTCCTCAACAAGATGATGATTTTGATTATTATGGAACTAGTAGTCAGGATGAGAGCAGAGGTAACCAAGGTAGGCTTTGTTCTTTATTCTTTGACTTGAGAAACATCTGGATTGAGACTCATAATTGGATGTTTTTTTATTTTTATTTTTTGAAGAACATTCTCTCTCCTACTACACAGATACTCACACACACGGAGAGAGAGAGAATTGGGTTCAAGTGGCTTGGGATAGTGAGATTTGAGCTTATGTATGTATGCATGAATTTGTGCTGTTTGGTTGGTCATACACACAGGCGGGACAATTATGAAGCACGGTAATGGTCCTATGCGTGGAAGGGAATCAATAAATAGAAGGAAGCAATCTGAAAACAGTGACGACGAGGATGAGGCAAGTTATTATGGGACACGCGTTACGGAGGACAGGTATCGATCAATGCTCGGAGAACATGTTCAGAAGTACAAGAGGAGAAAGGATTCCTCAGCAAGTCCTAAACCAACCAGGATGGGAGTTCCACTTCCGAGGAGTAATTTGGGCTCAAAAGCTAGGAAGCTGGGGAATGAGCACCGAGGAGGATTTAATGAAGTGGAAACCATATCAGACTGGCTCAATGATATTAATCGTCAAAAACAAGAGAAGTATCATGAAACAGATATTGCACCACTCAATGGCAGTGAAAGGTATGTCATCTCCTGTGGTTTTTTAAGGTGAGTCTTTTTTTTTTTTTTTTACGCATATTCTAATTTTTATATTGGATGATAATTATCATTTATTTACCTTTTGCAGAACAACATATGAACCGGCTTTTTTAGATATTGGGGATGGTATCACATATAAGATTCCTCCTACTTATGATAAGTCAGCGGCATCACTGAACTTGCCAAGCTTCTCAGATTTTCAGGTGGAGGATTTTTACTTAAAGGGTACATTGGATTTGGGGTCCTTAGCAGCAATGATGGCTAATAATAAAAGGCTTGGACCTAGAAGCTGGGCAGGAATGGGGGAGCCTCAGCTCCAGTATGAATCACTTCATGCAAGATTGAAGGCCTTGCCAGCTTCTAAATTGCCCCACAAGTTCAGTCTCAAAGTATCCGACATTGGGTTGCATTCCTTCATCCCAGAAGGGGCTGCTGGAAACATAAAGCGTTCTATTTTGTCAGAGGGTGGTGTTTTGCAGGTTTACTACGTGAAGGTTTTGGAGAAAGGAGACACATATGAGGTTCATATACTATTTTTTGGATTTTAAATGAAATATTTTGAATTTTATTTTTATTTTTTATTTTTTTTGGGGGGGGGGGGGGGGAGGTGGTTGTTTAGTTGGCCTTCCATTTTCTATTTGTGTACGGTATGATATGGTATTTTTTTTTCCCATTCAGCTTTGGTTCTTTTGTGCTGCAGATCATTGAACGGGCTCTGCCCAAGAAGACAAAGCTAAAGAAAGACCCTTCTGTGATCGAGGAGGAAGAAAAGGAGAAGATTGGAAAATTTTGGGTAAACATTGTAAGAAGAGACATACCGAAGCATCATAGGATTTTTGCAGCTTTTCATCGAAAGCAACTAATTGATGCCAAGAGGTTCTCTGAGAACTGTCAAAGAGAGGCAAGTATTATGTTGCATTTTTATTGCAGGCTTCATTTTCAATTAGCATGCTCCAGCCATGTGGGATGTGGTTTTCAGTTCTTCAAACTTAAGCAATGTTTGATTTTCTTCTATCTATCCTTTGTTATTTTTGTAAGTTTATCCTGAAGCTAGTTTGTCGACTGTTTCTTTTCTATCAGGTGAAAATGAAGGTGAGTAGATCCCTTAAACTGATGAGGGGTGCTGCCATTCGCACAAGGAAATTAGCTAGAGATATGCTGCTGTATTGGAAGCGAGTAGATAAAGAGATGGTTTGTTTTATTTCTTCCTCCATGAAGATACAATCTTTTAGATAATTTTATCTGTGGTTTTAATGAGACTGAATGTAGCATTATCATGCTTCCACATGCCTGTATGCACACCCACTCTCTCTCTCTCTCTCTCTCTCTCTCTCTCTCTCTCTCTCTCTCTCTCTCTCTCTCCTTTCTACATTCTAATTTTCTCTTCTCTTTCATGTATATTTATGTTGAATGTTACAACTTTTATGCATGCATGAACCTGCAATTACATGCTTGTTCATCCAATGTGCCCTAGTTTTTCATGAATATGTTTTTATGTACGTGAAATTAGTTTTGCATAAATACTTATTCACTATCCCTGTGTACAGGCAGAAGTAAGGAAAAGAGAGGAGAGAGAAGCTGCTGAAGCTTTGAGGCGTGAACAGGAACTTCGAGAAGCAAAGAGACAACAACAAAGGCTCAATTTTCTTATTCAACAAACAGAACTTTACAGTCATTTTATGCAAAAAAAGTCAAATTCACAGCCCTCTGAAGCTTTGCCTGTGGGAGGTGAAAAATTAAACGACCAAGAAGTGGTTTTGAGCTCTTCAGATGCGGAGCCTGATGAGGAAGAAGACCTTGAGGAGGCTGAATTGAAGAAGGAGGCTTTTAGAGCTGCCCAAGATGCAGTCTCTAAGCAGAAAAAGTTAACGAGTACCTTTGATAGTGAATGCTTGAGGCTGAGACAAGCTGCTGAATCTGAGGTCGCAGGAGCTAGTAACATTGATCTACATAATCCGTAAGTTTTTCATTTCTTTCCTCCCCCACTTCTTATTAAACACTGAGGGACAAACCTTTGTTTTCAAATAAGAAAATAGTTATTAAACACTAAGGGTCAAACCTTTCTTGTCAAATAACAGAATTTCTGTAATTATATTTACAGTTCCACCATGCCTGTAACATCGACAGTTCAGACACCCCGGATGTTTAAAGGTTTCCTTAAAGAATATCAGCTAAAAGGTCTTCAGTGGCTGGTTAATTGTTACGAGCAGGTTGTGAGACAAGACAATCCCTATATTAAAAATTTAGTATCTTTCTCTTTACTCTTTTCTAGATTTTTTATGTATGTGTTCCCTTGTCCCTTGGAAAAATTGCATATCAAGACTGTCACGTTGTAAACCAGAGTGCATTTCTTTTTGCCCATTTTCTTTCAGGGATTAAATGGTATACTTGCTGATGAGATGGGACTCGGAAAGACCATTCAGGCCATGGCGTTTTTGGCTCATTTAGCTGAGGTGAGTATTCAGATTTGTACTTGATAGTTTTAGGTTCTCTCTAATAACTTTTGTTGCTTGTGCCTCTCAGGAGAAAAATATATGGGGGCCTTTCTTGGTTGTTGCACCTGCTTCTGTGTTGAACAACTGGAATGAAGAAGTTAGTCGTTTCTGCCCTGACATGAAAACTCTTCCATATTGGGGTGGGCTTCAAGATCGAACAATTCTTAGGAAAAGGATCAAACCTAAGGATCTGTACCGCAGGTAGCTATCTTTTCTACAGCTTGTTCTTTTACTTTGGCTAGAAAAGAAGACAATGATGTACTGTTTTTGGAATTTTGGATGCATTGTAGTTCTATCAAATCCATACTTGGGTGGGGAAACTTCTTAAAAATGATATTGGAGACATATACACTGGAATATCTGTTTCTGACACTAATAAGCTTGCAATGAGTTTTGGAGCAACCTGGGTGTGGATATCTGAAACAATGCCCGCATGTTTATGAGCCACTATGCTTGATTTATTTGCAAAGGCAAAAATTGTGATTTGTGAAACTTCCTTTTAAAATATTTGCCTTTGAACTGTTTCTGTCTGATTGTGGACAACTGATGAAGAAAAATAATATTTTTTAGCACATGTTCAACTAATAGATATGCTTACTTTGAATATACTTTTTTTGAAGAGTAGCTTACTTTGAATGTATGTCATGCCATCTCCAAAAGCAGCATTCTTGCAATAGAGGCACACGGATAATATGTCTTTGAAGAGTATTCAAACTCTTCAGTCTCGAGTTAGTTTGTAATGTACCTTATGTGAAGAGTTGAGCATTTAAAAACATATTTTTCCCTTCTTTAATTTTTAAAATCATTGATTTACCTACTTATCAAAAAAATAAATAAATAAATAAATAAAATTGATTAACCTGAGCAATTGTTCAATGAGGAGGCCTATCTTGTATTTTAAATGTGAGCATCTTTTTTCTTGCCAGGGAAGCAGGATTTCACATTCTCATCACCAGCTACCAGCTGCTAGTGTCTGATGAGAAGCATTTTCGGCGTGTGAAATGGCAATACATGGTGTTAGATGAAGCCCAGGCAATTAAAAGTTCGAACAGGTTAGCTTAATCTTTCTAGTCTTAGTGGCTCTAGTATATGAGGTAGATATATTCAAAAGAAGTAATCATGCACATAATCTGTTATCTTTTTTAGAATTACATGGTAAACTGTCAAGGTGTAGCCTATTGGTTAAAGGGCGAGCTTGGCATGAGTTGTAGAATGAAATATTCTGGGTTTGATATGCAATCTTGATGGGTGGGGTTGTGTATTTGGGGTTTATTCCCCAAAGGTGGGACTAAAGGGCCCTCCTTTTTGTGGTTCCACGTCACCAAAAAAGTATCACATGGTATTCAGTGTATAGGCATCTCAATCTTTCCCAGTCTTTTTAATCATCTATCTTGTGAATAGTTTGCATTTCTAATCCTTTGTATTCTCATCATTATTGATTTACTCATAAAAAAGTATTGATTGGATATCTGATTTGGCAGTATAAGATGGAAGACACTTCTCAGTTTCAATTGTCGGAACCGCTTGCTGCTAACGGGTACCCCCGTCCAGAATAATATGGCGGAGTTGTGGGCCCTTTTACATTTCATTATGCCCACCTTATTTGACAGTCATGAACAGTTCAATGAGTGGTTTTCAAAAGGGTGAGTCTTTTTGTCCAGGTTAGCTCGTTGTGCACGAGACTGGGGTTTACTCTGCAGGGGTGGGTCCGAAAGGCCCTGCCTTGGAGAGGTTCCCCGACATAAAAAAAACAAGAAGTTTCTGTAAATTTAGCCTGCAGACTACAGACTTGAAATGTTCTCTCCTATTGATTTTTGCTGCATTTTATCAGAATCGAGAGCCATGCTGAGCATGGGGGAACTTTGAACGAGCACCAGCTTAACAGATTGGTGAGTTTGCCCATTTTAGTAATTTTATTGTGAGACTAATCAATAAAATTTTCAATCTTCCTGTTGCCATAAACTGTCCTTAACATGTGTATTTTATTTAAAGTAACTACAATAATTGTAAGCTGCTTTTTCTATTGTGATCTCTGCTGTCTTCACTTTTGACCTTATGGAAAATGGATTTTCTATTATACATTTTTTAATATTCGTAATAGATTTTTCTGACTAATGTTTTGGTCGCTGTTACAGCATTCAATTCTAAAGCCATTTATGCTGCGAAGAGTTAAAACAGATGTGGTTTCTGAGTTGACCAGTAAAACTGAGGTTACAGTGCATTGCAAATTGAGTTCTCGGCAGCAAGCTTTTTATCAAGCTATTAAGAACAAAATATCTCTTACTGAGTTGTTTGATGGCAATCGTGGGCATCTTAACGAGAAGAAAATTCTAAATTTAATGAATATTGTCATTCAGCTGAGAAAGGTATTTCGTCATTTCTATTGGGGCTTTCTTTTGTTCCACTTCTTCATTTTAAAAGTATAAATTTGATGTATGTGAAGAATTGTGGATCTTAGTTTCCGGGATTTTCTTAATCTGTTTTCTTTTCTACCTAGGTGTGTACCTGATGTATGCTCTATATACTTCGATATCGCCTTTCTTTCTTTTTGATTGTTGACCAAACTTTTCTTACTTACAAAAAAATGAATGTGGATCGTTGTGAATTTTGTGTCTGCGATATGAAATGTTTCCGTTTTCCATGTCATCCATAACATGTGAGTATTTTGTGTAATGGTAGGTGTGTAATCATCCAGAGTTGTTTGAGAGGAATGAGGGAAGCACATATCTCCACTTTGGGAAGATCCCAAATTCTCTTTTGCCCCCTCCCTTCGGGGAGTTGGAGGACATACATTATGCAGGAGGTCACAATCCCATAACATACAAGGTACATTTATCTTTCTGCCCCTCAATGTAAAACTTCTTTGTATTTGTATTGCTGAAACTATAAGCTCACTGTCATGATTAAGGCCACTCTTCCTAAATAATTGTTTGGCATTTCCCATAGTTCACTTTACTTGCATTCTTGTTGTTTCCAACTTAACCACATTTCTACCATCTCTCTCTCTCTCTCTCTCTCTCTCTCTCTCTCTCTCTCTCTCAATCAGCCTTTTTCTTTATGAATCGTAGTAGTGCAAAAACTAGTTTTTAGACTATAAATGCCTTGTGTTTGCAATACCACTAGAGTGCAGTTTAATGCCATAAAGAACAATAATAGCACACTGGAGAGGTATTTGTCTCACCGAGTTATATGCCTTGTTCACACAATCTATATGCTACTTAAATCTTGATATTTAATTGAGTTAATGGGTGGCGGGCCCGAGTCTTTGTACCTTTAGGGTTCCTTTGCCAAAAAAAAGAGAAGAAAAAAGAAAAGTATTCTAATTGGATGTGTTCTGATTGTTCACTATTCAAAGATCTATGATAGCATGCATAATTTGAGAACTTATAAAAAAAAACTTAATGTGCAATTGCATGAGAAACTGAGCGAATCGGTAGGGATGAGTCTCAGTTGAATTACATATAAGAGAGAGATCAAAATTATATTAAAAAGCGATGGTTCAAAGGAAGATAGAATTCAAATATTCTATTCTTTCTAGTTTATGTTAGTGTTTAACTTGGAAACTTTTTGTAGATGAAATGCCAAAGGTTTCCCTAGTTTTTTAGCATATCA
The DNA here is from genome assembly GCF_018687715.1 of Carya illinoinensis. Taxonomy (NCBI): domain Eukaryota; kingdom Viridiplantae; phylum Streptophyta; class Magnoliopsida; order Fagales; family Juglandaceae; genus Carya; species Carya illinoinensis. The sequence continues at coordinate 4,156,376 of NC_056760.1, read as the reverse complement.
AAGCATGTAATTTTAAGCTACATATACAAAGATTGCTTATAATTAAATCTACTCCAGTCTTGCTTATTGTTTTGCTACAAGACTGTTCTTAGCTATCATGTGCCTTTGAATAATGAGGCATACACATTGGGAATGTCTCTAAAAGAGCTCATCTTAGATGATGGGGCCAATAATTATGAGGTTTAGTAGCAAATGTTACATGGATTGGTAGACCTTTTTTTTTATAATGTACAAAGCACATGGATTGTGTGTGCACAAGTATCTATGCTTCCAATGAATCTGTTTTTTTGTTCAGGGCTAGTTGTGATGAAGAATGGGAAGGAGATTAATGTTGGGAAAGTTTTGTGTTTGTGTGTCTGCTTGCATGCGTGCTTTTTCTCCCCATTTCTCTGCTTTGGTTTTCAGTAATTGATTGACTTTAGCTTATTCTGTTTGCTAATTTTCCCATTTCTTCTCAGATACCGAAACTAGTTCATCCAGAAAGTGCCCATAGTTCTGAAACTCTTTGCTTGGAAGTTGGGCATGCTGTCTCCAGAGAATCTTATCAGAAACACTTTAATATATTCTCCCCAGAAAATGTTTATCGATCCATATTCCTGCAGGAGGATAATTTAAATGGATTGTCTGTTAGAAGTGGAACTTTTGGTTTTACACGTTTGATGGACTTGTCGCCATCGGAGGTTACATTTTTGGCTAGTGGTTCTTTTATGGAGCAACTTCTGTTTTCTGTAATGAGATGGGACCGAAAATTCCTGGATGGAATCATAGATTTACTTATGGAAACCATGGATGATGACCCTGAATGCAGTTACCTCAAGAAGGGGGATATGAGAGCTGTGACACGGATGTTATTGATGCCATCAAGATCTGAGACTAACTTACTTCGAAGTAAATATGCTACGGGGCCTGGAGATGCTCCATTTGAGGCTTTAGTTATCCCTCATCAGGACAGGCTTTTATATAATTCTAGGCTACTTCACTCGGCATACACATTTATCCCGCGAATTAGAGCTCCTCCAGTATGCCCGATTTATTCATTTATATTCTTCTTTACTTACTGTTTCCATTTCAAGAAATTTCAGTTAATATTGCAAAAGCCTCTTCATGTCCTATTTTTATGTTCTGTATAGATTGATGCCCACTGCTCAGACAGAAACTTTGCTTACAAAATGTCTGAAGAACTACATGATCCCTGGATAAAAAGGTTATTTACTGGGTTTGCACGGACGTCTGAATTTAATGGACCCAGAAAGCCTGATGGCCGTCCTCATAATTTAATTCAAGAGATTGATTCCAAATTACCAGTTTCACAACCTGCTCTTCAGTTGACATACAAGATTTTTGGGTCTTCTCCCCCGATACGAAGCTTTGACCCAGCGAAGTTGCTCACTGTGAGTTATTTCTTTCCTATGCCCTTTTTGTTCTTCCTTGTTTTTCTTTCCTGTTAACCTGAAGTTTTATGTAATGTCTAAATAGGATTCTGGGAAGCTTCAAACACTTGATATACTATTGAAACGTCTCCGTGCCGAAAATCATCGAGTTCTCTTGTTTGCCCAAATGACAAAGATGCTGAATATTCTTGAGGTATTCTTAGTTCTATTTTTTAATCTTCTTGTGCAGTTAACATGGAGTGTCCCAAATTCAATACAATCAGTAGTATTTCTGGTCAGTCCTTACATCTTGAGTTATAAATTTTTTTCACAGTCATGGTATTGGTGGGCCCTAATATAAATTGGTGTTGGTGATTTGGACAAGTCTTTGCATGTGTTGTGATCCATATAGTTAGTTGTGACTCAAAGATGAGCTCATGATTCAATTATCTCATGAGCTTGTAGGAGCCTGGATTTGGAAAGGTTCTTTGTTGAGAGAGAATTTAAAGTTGAGTCAATGAATTGATTTTGCTAGCCAGTTGGTGCATTGAAATCTTACTCTGTTTTGGTGTTCATGACTCTTTATGTACTCGCAGGACTACATGAACTATCGGAAATATAGATATCTTAGACTTGATGGATCCTCAACTATAACGGATCGACGAGACATGGTCAGAGACTTCCAGCATCGGTAGGAGTTCATATACATACATGAAACTTTTTAATAGATTTCTGCAGTTGAAGGACACACACACACAAACACAAATTTGCGTGTTCTCATATCTATGGTAGGCGTTTGAGTTGTAAGAGTTGGTTACCATGATTTACTTCTTCTTTTTTTGTTGGTTGCAGGAGTGATATTTTTGTCTTCTTATTGAGTACAAGAGCTGGTGGACTGGGCATTAACTTGACAGCTGCTGACACAGTCATATTTTATGAAAGTGATTGGAATCCTACTTTGGATTTACAAGCAATGGATAGAGCTCATCGGCTGGGTCAGACAAAAGATGTTGGTTTCTTTTTTCTGCTTTAGTTCAATTTTTTCATTTTAGAATGCCACAGGCATTTGGATGGTTTGAGTCTCCCAGTAATGCCATCCGTTTTCTTGGCTCTTTAGCTCTTTGGAGATTTCCTGTTTCCTTGCGTGCATCTCTCTCTCTCTCTCTCTCTCTCTCTCTCTCTCTCTCTCTCTCTCTCTCACACACACACACACACACCTGCAGACACATTCCCACACTCATTGGAAAACCTAGAGTTTTTATTTTTAATCTTGTTTCAGATTCTTCAATCTAAACTTAAAGGTTAACATTTCCTTGATGTAGGTTACCGTCTACCGGCTTATTTGTAAAGAGACAGTTGAAGAGAAGATTCTTCAAAGAGCAAGTCAGAAAAATACAGTGCAGCAGCTTGTTATGATGGGTGGTCATGTTCAGGGTGATCTCTTGGCTCCTGAGGATGTTGTATCTTTACTTTTGGATGATGCCCAGTTGGAGCAGAAATTGAGAGAAATTCCGTCGCAGGTGGGGTCAGAATCTAGTTATCTGTCCGTCAATTGTTCCAATTCAGTACATTTTCTTAGAACTCCCACTCTCTTCTTAGAACATTTTCAGGAAACTGTTTCCTGGGAACAAGAAATAAACTCTGGTTATAGTGGTTTCATTTTTACCACTCCGGAAATGGAATTTTTTAGCATTCCAGAAATGGAATACCAAAATATTCTAATTATTATCTTCTTCTGACAGGTTAAGGATAGGCAAAAGAAAAAAAATTCGACAAAGGGTATACGGGTAGATGCAGAAGGTGATGCATCTTTGGAAGATCTAACAAACGTTGAATCTCAGAGTCAGGGTACAGGATATGAGCCATCTCCTGATCCTGAGAGAGCAAAATCTAGTAACAAAAAGGTACTGAAATACTTTCAAAACTAGTTTTTCCAAAAATGGGATTGTAACTTTTTTTCACTTGTTTCATGATAACAAACGTTATGGGAAGTAGTTTGAAAATGGTATAGATCCATAAATTTTGTTCTCCGAAGGATCCCTTTTAAGATATGGGGATCCCCTGTAAGATGTGGGGCCCTCATTACACCAGTCTTGTCAACATGTTTTTATTGTGGTTTAGATGTTTAACAAAGGCTGCCCCAAGCAACCTTGTCGCTGCCCTTGCTCAAATCATCCCCCTTCCTAATGAATGGATGAGATTGATTGAGGTGAAGAAATGAATAGATCTGATTCGCTCACTTTTTAATAGAACACATTTGGTAATTCTTTACGAGTTGAGGTAGTAATTGGTTTTTGTGCGAGACATGACAGCAGTTGGCACACTTGAGCATCACTTGCCCAATTATCTGTCACTGTCTTCATAGTTTGATGTATTCACCCGAAGCAGATCTTAAGCCATCAATTTATCTTTCTTCAAGCTGTCCATGTTGGCGTTTACCCCAAATACAGTGAGCGATTCAGTTTAGCAGTTTGTATTTTGTTGATGTTTCAAAATATTCAAAGAATCAAAGAGATTATAGGCCTTTGACACTCCCAAATTTATAAATATAAAGAAATATTATTTCTTTTAAAACTGGAAAACTGGGGAATTACCAGTCTTTTTTTTATTTTTTATTTTTTTTGGGGGGGGGGGGGGGGGGGGGGGAGGGAGGGTGTGGCGTTGAATAAAAATCTGAAGGAGCGGAGGGGATGAGGCTGATAAAGGATAATTCTAAACCCCCATGCATAGAGTCGTGCTAGTATTTTTCGTTTCCCCCGTTCTAAGCAAGAATTAAACCTAACACCAACCTTAATAACTCCACCAGTATACCACCTAAGCCAAGGCCTCTGGATACTATTGCTATTATTGCTACCATTCATGTTTGTCATCATCCTGGACTTTAACTAAGTGACCTTTTCTGGAGTGAGAACAGGAGAGCGTGAGGGCATTTACTCCAAAAGTTCTAGAAAGGGAGTGATATTAATGGCCCCTATGTATCGTGTCTATGTATTTTTTTTTTAAGATTTTAGAAACATTCCTTATTTATATTTGTTACAAAATAAGTAATCAAAATTAGCCGAGATCTTTGTGTACTGAAGTGGTTTGGAAAAGCATGTGTTGTTTCCTTTCTTATGGTTTGATGAGAAATAACCCATTGGTGATTGGTCTCATAGCTTCTCTGTTCCACATTGATGATGGATGGAGATCTGCGGATCTGTCCACCCTTAGGTAGTTGGATTATGAGCCTAGGTTATTAATATTAATGTCAAGAGTAGCATTGCGATCTTCATTTTTTCCAAGGAATATTAAATGGAACTTCTTTTAATGATTTTTACGCCGCTTTTCGCAACCCTTAGCTTGTATCTAAGCTTTTTTGTATACTCCATGTGTACTTGGGCCTAGCCTATTTACGTGGATTAATTATATCTCTTCTTACTTATTAAAAAAAAAAAAGTTTTTCTAAGGAATATTCTTGATTCATTTTGCACCTTAGGCTTATCCTAGCACCAAAATATTTATGGCAAGTTTCTCTAAACTTGGATTCTCATTGATTTTCATTTTTGTTTACAATGATATATATCTGCAGAGAAAGGCTGCTTCGGACAAACAAGCACTGCCCAGGTCAAGGAATTCTCAAAAGATGACTTTGGCAATGGACTACGAGTTGGATGATTCCCTTCAAAATCCTGATCTGCAGGCACAGAGACCCAAGAGGCCTAAGAGGCCAACAAAGAGTGTAAATGAAACTCTTGAACCAGCATTTACTGGCACGCCCACGGGTGTTTCAGAGCAAACCCATTATCCATCCATGAGTGAGTTAGGTTCTGGTGTTTTCAGACCAGAAGCAGGGCAAGATATCTCGAAGCATGGAGACTCGTTTACATGATATTTGGAAGTAGGTAAAGAGAGAGACTTCATTAATTGATCAGGCTGTCGTTCCGTTCAATTAGTAATTACAGGGGTCCATTGGATAACCAGGGAAGCGGAATTATTTTTCCTGGTCCATTTATGGGTGCTATAGATAATAGAAGCAACTGTAAAGCGAGTGAAGCGAATGATGTTTTGTATATATTGAGGAATTAGTTCTACATTCCCTTGCTGCGCACAAGCGAATGAGTATGTACAGATGCGTTCTCCACTCTTCCTCATTATTTTGGCTGCACAAACTACATATTCTTGATTTTGCAATGTAAGCATCAATTCAAAATGTCGTAGGCTAGGAAAGTTATTTCAATGACAAAATCTCCTAGCCTTTCTTTGTCTCTCTGTCTCCGTCTCTCTCACTGTTCCCAAGTTAGACAATGTAATAGCTTCTCAAAATTCAGTTATATCTTCTTATCAAGAAGTTATATATATGCAAATAGAAGCTTTTCCAAAGGACTTATGTATTATAATCTGGTTGAAGGTCATCTTTGTTCAGGGATGGCGAACATCTGTGGTTAGGTTAAACAAACCTGGGAAGGCTTTAGGATTGGCTTGGCCTGGCCTGTGGCCTGATTAGTCACCTCAAAAACAATCCGGAGCCACCCCTAGACACAATGACTAGCAAATGCACAATTTGGCAAATAAGTAAAAGAATGTGTTTATAAGTTATACCGCGCCCTTCTACTGGGGAAGTTCAAAGGTCACGGATATGCGCACTTTTACAGGTTCTGATGCCACACAAGAGTAAGAGCTCCATGCTTTTGTTCGACACAATTTGTGCGTCGCAGATCGCAAGGACGCTCCAGCATGTTACTACTTTCTCAATGATTTAATTTCTCCAGTTTGTCAGTTGCCACAACACAACCAAAATACTTTCAACACTTTTCAAGAGAAATAAAACGTACATTCTGAGAAGGTAATATATTTTACACATCACAGGATTCTAAGCACACGGTTTTAATAAAATGCATAGGTGTCGAATCCGTTGTCTCTGGATACTGAACATTTAGCCAGGGTCACTAATTGGCTAGACTCTCACTCATTCCAAGTCTAGCACATAATCAGACATCTTAAGTACGATCATTTTCATGGTCTAGGTATTCTGAACATAACATTCTCATGGGAAAACCGAAATAATTTAGTTATAAGCACAAGTGGTCCATAGTCCAGAACTGTGTTCTAGATTCTTGAAAGGTTAAGAGCTTGAGCATGGTGGCGGATATGATCATCAATGAAGGTGGCAATAAAATTGTAAGAGTGATCATAACCAGGTTGCAACCTCAGAAGGAGTGGAACATTAGCAATCCTGCATGCCTCTTCAAACTTCTGGGGCAGCAACTGATCGTGCAAAAATTTGTCATCCTCCCCCTGCACAAATCAGGCAGTAAATTAGAAGAGGATAAAGGAGAAATGCATACCAATAAAATAAAAAATAAAGCAGCAGCCGCAGCAACAAGAGAGAGTTCATTTACAAATAGAAATCAAAACCATCCACAGATTTTATTTCATTTTGCAGAGCATGCATAATTCATTGACTTCCTCTACTCTCCCACAATTGCTAAAGAACTTTTTGATGGGTACAATTCCTAAAGAACTTCAACACGATCCTCCCAGCCAATGAGCCCTTTCTAAACTTATTCCATAAATTTCAAGTTCCTTTCATCTAGGTACCAATCCATTATATGAATTACAAGATGCAAAACTCAAACAAATAAATAAATAAATAAATAAAGAAAAATAATGATGATAAAAAATAAAAATAACCATGACAAAACTTCTTATTCCAATCAAAGAATTGATGCAATATTTAAATGACTTGGAGCGAGGAGCCTCATCCCATCATAGTTCATCAATTATTGAATCCAAACCTCCAGCAGAGGCTTCAAGATCAGTCACCTCATATTGTTACTTTGAGATTTCTTATTTTTTTATTTTATGCTTACAAGCAAGTAATCAACACCACATTAGATTATTATCCCTGCAAGAGAGGTACTTTTGCTCATCGTTCTTGTCTGGTAAATCACTATTAGCCTGCTGCAATCACCTACTAATTTTCTTTTTCAACTTATGAGAAAAGTAAAAAAAATCATATGTGCCCAGTGAAAGTAATCTAAGGCTATAATATTTTACCTGATCAATCAGAATTGTGGCAGGTACATCATGAAACTTTGAAATCAGGCAAGTTGCATCATATTCCTACATTTTTGTAAGGTTCACTTGTTATAAATAAGAACCTTAAGATATAATTTAGTAGTGATTTTAGCATTTTTCTTGAAGATTACCTCCCAATCAGCTTTGTTTCCACCTAGATAATTTGTGAAAGCCTTCTGGCCCCAGGCACAGTTTGTAGGATTCACAATCGGTGAAAAAGCAGACACTGACTGAGAAATGAGAGAAGGAAAGAAATTAAGAGCCAAAGTAATTACAAGAGTTCCTAAGGTGAAAAAAAAAAAACAAGAGAGAGATACCAATAATTCTAAAACACTAAACTATAACATTGAATAAACTTCACCAGAAGCCAAAAGATCAAATCTACCAAACAAATTCAATAGCTCTGTTTATTTGCTGAAATACTATATCTTCAAGTGCAAAGGAAGTAAAGACTAGCATCAATTACCTTATACTTGTCCAGGTTTTTAAGGTAGATTGTTAGGGCACCGTGCCCACCCATTGAATGACCTGATATGGATGCCCGTGAAGTATCGAGCTGTGGGAAACATTCACTGAGAAGTGTTGGCAGTTCCTTGACAATATAGTCATACATACGCCAGTTCTTCCACTTCTCTTGTGTAGCATTCAGATAAAAACCAGCACCTGTTCTAGATCAAATACATTAAATACTACAGCCAAAGGATAACTTACTTCCTACCAATAATTAAACTGCTTGCTATCAGCAGGATGTTTGGGAGGAAAAATCACTAATACGTTAGTTGATAAAGATTAATCTAGCAACACACGTAATGCAAAATGTGTGTTCTTAAAATAATAGCAGAAGCGAGAACTGGTGCTCACTTTAGCAGGTATTGAAGCCATAGCCACAAAGCTCTAAACTGTCATTTTCCTTTTCCCTTTTTATTGATTATCTCAACACACTTTACAACTTTTTTTTACTTACATTTTTTGGGGGAGTTGAGTTGAAAACTTGCCTATGAAAAATGAAGCCCCGCCTGCTCAGTTAAACTCCCCATGAAAGTTCAGTTTATATGACTTCAAAACAGACCAAGCTATCCTCATTGACATGAATGAACAACAACAATAATTATCGCCGAAAGTGTTGCGCTTTGTGGTTTGGAGCTTACTCCCATGTGGTTTGGTGGATGGGGGCCATGGCTATGAGTTTTGTGGGCATAATGCTAAGGAGATGACACTCATGCTCAAATCCTTGCCCACCAGCTTAGTGCTACTTTGTCCTCAGTTGGGATGGGTCACACTATGGCTCAAGTCTGTCTTGAGGGAGCATCTGCAGTTCCCCACATCAGCACTACTTTTTGGACTCTCCATGGGCCCATTTAGGCCCCTCTTGAGAGTCTCCCCAGGTGCTTATTGTCATGTCTAGGTTCAGAGTACCCAACCTCTGATTTCCCCCCACCCTGCTCCTTTTGCTTAGAAAAAAAATACCCTAGAAAGAAGCTGAGGCATGCACCAAAGTTTACAAGTATTGTATACCAAACAGAATTTGTTATATTCATCAGAAAAAATTACTGTGGCATATTAGTCGATTTAATGAACCTATAAATTAGGTTAGTGTATCTGCACAACAGAAACAAACATATGTGCTGTCTTATGAACATAACACTTATATACTCCTAATTTATACAATTTATTATAAATGAAGCCAATTAAGAAATAGTTTTCATACTTCATTCAGTTATTTTAACTCTTCTGTCAATAGTAGATATTAAATAAAAAAAAGAAGCTTATGACGAGCATCTATTTGTTACTAAAACATGATAGAAGACATCCCTACGTACTCACCTGAAAAATAAGAAATTACCCTGCAGTTCGAAATAAACGACTAGAAAATTGCATATTCACACTGGAACCAAATACATGGCATTCTCATATAATTAAGATGGTTTGATAGATCAAAGGCACCTAAAAAAAATCTCAATGGCCCGACGCTGCATACCTACACCAAAATCCCAGCTGTCCGCCTCTCCTTCCACATTCAGGCCTCCTGTAAAGAAATTTCAATTAAAAGATATTTAGCATTGAACCTCCTGAACACTAGTAAAAAATAAGGCATTTTGGCATTCAAATTCACATATGTGATGGCAAACCATCAATTAAAGAAAAGATTAATTTAATAAGGGCTGCTGCCTTACTTGGAGATGTATCAGGGGCAATCAAAACAACGCCCTCACTCGAAGCAGCACGTTGAGCTCCTGACTTGATTATGAAGTTCTCATCTGTGCAGGTAAGGCCAGAGAGCCAGTAAAGTACCTGCTTGTTGATGAAAGAAGGTTCTTGAACTGTGTTTATCACACATTCTAATGCATGAAATACTATATTATTATAGGATTAAGAAAAATGATAAATCAATTCCTGAATATGTTTCAGTAGGTATGGTTAATTTGCAGTTTTGAAACCTTTTTTTTCACTATAACACATCTCAAGATTATTATTATTATTTTTTTATATAAGTAACAAGAAATTTTATTGATATAAAGATAGGCGTAAGCTAGGTACACCGGAAGTATACATATGAATACACCTCTTTAAGAACTAGAAACTGTTAAAAGGAAATCATGGACTCTAAGACAATTAAAATCTAAAGCAATGGCCCACATAAATAGAGTCTTCTCAAGATTTTTTTTTTTTATTCAAAAATAATAATTAAAAAAAAAATTGAATAATGATATTCGAAACCGTGGGCACACACCAACTTCTGCCCGCAGAGCTCTCGCATTTGGCATTGAAATTACAATGTTGTGGTTGGTGAAATTTTTTGCTTTCATGGTTTATCTTACACAATTTTCACATTTCAATGCGAGGTTCGTTCCTGAAGGTCCTACTACAACAAATCTGTTGTCAACAATAGCACTTCGAGAGACGACTGATGATAAAAATTTTAAAAAAATTAAAAAAAAAAAAAGAAAGAAGAGGGTCAGGCAAACACCCAAACAGAATCCAGGTAAAATATTGCCATAAAATCAGTTTTTTTGTAAAATCCTTTAAAAAATGTGGTCGCCAAAAACTTGGCCATAAGTTAGCAACTAAGATTAATCTGGGTTCAGGCTTGGGATAGTGACTAATTGTATAACTAAAAACAATAATTTCAGTTGCATCAGTCATCAATTAGCTTGTAAATAAAGTTTGGATACCCAAACATCTCATCTCATATAATTCATTATAATTTTTCAACATTTCAACATTTCAACATTTTCAAACCTAAAAAAAATAATAATAATATTAAAAAATTATATTATAAAAATATTTTATTTAACTTTTAATAAAATATTTTGTCTTTTATCTCCTCTTAACTGTATAACAAAATGAGGCGTTAATCGTATACTTTAACAATAGAATATGCGACAAAGGGATAAACACTAAAATTCGAGAACTATATTACTTTAGAGAAAATCTCTAGGTAACGTCCAGAAATGAGAAATGAAAAGGAAAAGAAATGAGGGTGAGGACTTACGGGGAATTTGTGGGAAGGGGAAGGAGAAGGAGGGAAGTAGATGTGGAAGGTCATGGAACAGCCAAGTGTGGGACTGAAATGCTTGTACCTCTTGTTGTACCCTCCGAACATCTTCGAGCTACTGATCTCTGTTGGTTTGGTCTCCATACTCTTTGCCAGTGGATTGCTGTTTGTCTCAAGTCTCTGCTGCTGATTAGATCAAGTGTGCTCTGCTGTATCCTTTCCCAGAATTTCTTTTTATTTTGTGATATATCGTGATATATGGCATTCACTGGGCTTACATGCTGGCTCCACTCCCTGGTCATCTTTGCACCTCTCTCGGGCCCGGCCCAGACCCAGGCCCAGGCCCGGCTCGCCTTCTTTAGAATGCCACTCCATCAATCCACCACCATTATTGTCCAAGTGTCTCACTGTTTCCCATCTTCTCTCGGTTTTTCATGGGATATTTCGCCACCGTTTCAAAATGATTTACCTTATTCTTGGTTGGGTTGGATTGGAACTACCCTTTTTCAATTTGGGTGGATTCGCATGTGTGTGACAGTGTTTGGTTTACCATCAGAAAATGGAGAAAATAAAAATCCAAAAAATAAGAAGACTTGAAAAACCATAGATGATAGAACTACAACATTAAAAAAAAAAAAAAAAAAAACGAAAATAAACAAAGTTAAAAAGATTAGAAAAAAGAAAGATCAAGCATGTCCTATGTAAATACAACCCATGTAATCTGTCACGTGAACATACTTTTGTCAAAAGTTTTAACTGACACATGGTAGAATGGTTTTTTTTTTTTTTTTTTGGAAAGAAAAACTTATTTATTTATTTTTATTTTTATTTTTTAAAGAGAGAATAAAGGAAAACCTCTTCATTCTCAAATACTGCTATCTCTAATTATTAATTAACATTGTCAATAATAATAGTAATTAAGTTATTTTGTGCATGCTTATTAATATTGCTATATCTAATTATTAATTAACAAATAGTTAGTATAGTTGTAAAATATGAATAATATTATATTAATATTTTGACTAATATATAGATAATGTAATGTGGGGTTAGAGCATTGGCAATGACCTAATCATTGTCAAGTCTAAAATAGAACTTCAATATGCTCTTTTAACTATAATATAGACTTTTAGTTAGATTAGTCCACATTGGACTAGCTATTTTAAACTCTAAATAATAATATAATATTAATTATTTTAATAATATTTGATAATTTTTTTAATATTTTACAAATACACTTCATATATTAATAAATAACTTTATTAAAAAATAAAATTCTTATTTTTCAATTATTTTTTCCCTCAACCTAATTATTCAATAAATATATTTTTCCAACCATTCACCCAATAATCACATATACAACCATATGAACATTATTTCTACTCAAGGTTTACATTTAGAATTGAAGTTGAAGCCAACAAATGGGAAGTAGCACAAGCTTTTGCAACAATAGCTGCAGAGAAAACTTTTAAAGGAAGAAACTATTTGAATGTCATTTTTTATTCAGCGGTCCAATCTAAACCTTTCACCGATATGCTTTTACATACATGTTTTGGTGAATTTCTTATATGTGATGTATTTTGTGCTGTACTTGCTATATTACTCAAGTCAAATGAAAATACTAATAAAATTAAAGATCAGATTAATCCTCATTCTACTATGTTACTCTTTCATGTGGGTTGTAGAAGCCAATTATCTAAATTGTGCATACTTGCCAATGAAGAAAATGGTGTAGAATTGAGAAAATATACTAGTTGCACTTTGGTTACAGCTTCCAATTTAGACAATCACCATGTAAATCATGAACAAATCAAACATGATGGAGACTGCCACAGATCAAGCACCAACTTGACAATCAAGAAAACCAAACATGATGCAGACCGCCACAGATCAAGCGAAAGCCAAAACCAAACAATAAAATTACAAATCGAAAAAAAAAAAAAAAAAAAAAAAAAAAAAAAAAAGAAAGAAAGAAAGAAAGAAAGAAGAGAATGAGAGTTGATTACTTTTTGTGAAGCACAATAGAACCCTAAGTATAAGGCTAGTTGATTAAAATCGATTTTCTCTTGCAAATCGAGTGTTCATTCTCATCGTACCAAATTCCCAACTTCGACAACCCTGGAGTAATAAAAATAGTAAGAGAATTGGAAAAAAAATGGAGAAAATTGACAGAATGGGAGAGAGGGAGTGTCAGGCCAAAGAGACAACAGATGAAAAAGAGAAAGGAAGAGAAAAACAGGGAGAAAAAAATGAAGGGAAATGTTCGGCGAGGGAGAAAGGGAGAGAAAGTGAAAAGGGGAGAGACGGGAAGGGAGAAGGGGAGAGAAGGGAAGGGAAGGGAGAAAGGGAGAGAAAGTGAAAAGGGGAGAGAAGGGAAGGGAGAAGGGGAGAGAAGGGAATGGAGAAAGGGAGAGAAAAAAAATGAAGGGAGATGTTTGGCAATGAAGAAAGGGAGAGAAAGTAAAAAGAGAAGAGAACAGAAGAGAGAAACAGGGAAAAAAAATAAAAGGGCATGTTCGGTGAGGGAGAAGGGAGAGAAAGTGAAAAGGGTTTTGGAGACAACGGTTTCACGGGAGAAATAAGTTATTTCAATTAAAGAAATGTAATTTTAGAATAAAATAATGTTTTGATGTTAAATAATACCTCGCCATATATGAAGAAAGTGATGGACTTACTATAGCTTCAACTATTATATTTTAGCCAGTCCAACAAGTTTAATGACTACAAAGTTCATATTTTAGCTTTTAAGGAGTTTTAGTGAGAACGATGCGGATGCTCTTATATATTGAATGGCTTTAACTTTATACAAAAAGAGTACAAATTTTAAATAGATAAATTTCTTATAAATTTTTGTAAAAAAGTATATCACATGTTAAGAAGTGTGAAAAAAAAAAAAAAACTATTTTTTATTAATTGACTTACTTTTTTTAATATAAAACTTATCTAGAACCGGTAGCTATCATTACTCTTAACCAAAATATGTAGTCTTAGACTTTTCACTCTTGCTTTAGGTAGACCTTTCCCAATGCTACGAGGAGATCCAAAACATTTCCCCCTACGGAAATTCATCCGATTTTAATGGCCGTTGGGGGGAAGTTGGCAACACCCAAAAACAATTAATGCGTATGTGGATGCATGGCACCAAACTGATCAATCTCCAACTGTACTCCAATCAATGCCTCTCTCTCTCTCTCTCTCTCTCTCTCTCTCTCTCCGTGTCCTCGTATTAATTAAACTCAGCCAAATGTGGACGCAGACAGGTGCTGCTGTGATTCACCGTTTCCTCGCTTCCATTCCATGCACTTTTCATGCATTCTTTGTCTTCTTCTTCTTCTTTTTTCCATTTTTTTTTTCCTGATTTTACAAGGTTTCCCGACCTCAACATTAATGCCAGCTGGCCTAAGAGTGAAATCAGTCTTGGAGTCTGCGGTGGGTCTGGACTGATAGGAACTCAAGTGAATCACACGATCCCAACCCATGATCGAAGCCAAATCTTGTAGTTTACCGACAATGTTGTTCTTTGTTGACTTCGAATTTGTAAAGCTTTATATTTTTTTTCTTCCTTTAGTTTTTGGTTTTGGTAGATGAACAAACTCGGACGGAGAAAGCAAAGCTGCATTTGAATACCATTTTGTTTTTAAACATGTGCTGTGTTTGAACTCCTAAGGAAATAAATAGACTGGTATGCATGAGATTCTCTCATGTTGTTCTATTTTTCCTCAATTTTGGGTTAGAAGAAAATATCTAGATCGGTAGGCCTGAACGTCTAAGTGGGATTATCCAAGATTAGTTTTGGTTCTGATAAAAGAAATCTACCAGTAAGATTTCAATTCATCCAGCAACTTGGAAATAGCTTTTCTCGTTTCAAGCAGGAATTTGAATGGTGTGGTGTTGCCACAGCAAAAACCATATAAAGGAGTTGTCCTCAGGATTCTGGTATAGTCAAGAAATTTTGAACATCAATAGAAATTTAAACATTCAGATCAAGGAAAAGAGCACTTGGTCGATATAGTCAACAAGTTTGAGACTTCTTTGCTGGTGTTGATTTTCCTGTAAAGAAAATGGTGGGAAGCATTGAGACAATGGGTCATACTTTATACTCGAACGGGGCTATTCAGAAGTTTAATGGTTTGGAAAAGAAGCTTGATGAGCTTCGCAGTCTTCTTGGCAAGGCAGATAGTGATCCACTGAGGATTGTTGGTGTTGGGGCAGGTGCTTGGGGAAGTGTTTTTGCAGCTTTGCTTCAAGATAATTATGGTCAATATAGAGAGAAGGTCCAGATCAGGATATGGAGAAGGCCTGGAAGAGCTGTCGATAAAGCTACAGCTGAACATCTTTTTGAAGTGATCAATTCGAGGGAGGATGTGCTGAGGAGGTTGATTCGGCGCTGTGCGTATTTGAAGTACGTGGAGGCAAGATTAGGAGATCGGACTCTATTTGCAGATGAGATTTTGAAAGATGGCTTTTGCTTGAATATGATTGATACACCACTTTGTCCTTTGAAGGTTGTGACTAATTTGCAGGAGGCTGTTTGGGATGCGGATATTGTGATTAATGGCTTGCCTTCTACAGAAACTCATGAGGTGTTTGAAGAGATCAGTCATTATTGGAAAGAGAGAATCACAGTTCCTATCATCATCTCTTTGGCAAAAGGTATTGAGGCTGCACTGGATCCTGTTCCCCACATAATAACTCCCACGCGAATGATTAACCGTGCAAGTAAGAACTCCCTTCTTTTGCTTTGCAAGGTCACTTGTTTAAATACTTCCTGCCTTTATTTCATTATTGTAGGTAAAGTTGAACAGATCTTTTGGTTACGTGCACAAACAACCATTCTCTCATGAAGCTAAGAAATACATGAAAAACTACTAATTTTGCATGGATTCCTCTTACTCTCAACATTGTAGAATCAGTTATGTTGCAGATGGAGGCAAAATGGTGAACGGTGAGCCATGCACCGTTTGTCCCTTTGTCATATTAGGCACCGATTGCACTGAAAAAATTATTGTAGGCTGCTCTCTCCTATAAATAGGAGAGAGCTCAATTGTGGGTGTGTGCATCAGAGAAGTGCAGCGAACTGAGTGCAGCAGAGAGAAAAACAGAGTGTGTGCTGCGTGTGTGTGCAGACAGAGTGTGGGAGAGAAAGAAGAGAGAAAGAGAGTGGGTCAGCAAAGAGAGTTTTTCTGTAAAAATTATTTTCATAGTAAAATTACAGTATCTGTGGATGTAGGCAATTGCCAAACCACGTTATATTTCGTCCCTCCTTTATTTAAATTCGTATGTGTCAGAAAAGCTCCCAACAACTGGTATCAGAGCACTGGTTCGAGCTGTCCGAAAATTCAAGTTGTTCAAAATCAATTTTTGACAACTCCACGGTGTTCCTCGCGTCGAGACGAATCCGTTGCCGCAAACGGAATCGAAAACGGAGGTCGGACGAGGCTACACGCGCCCCTAAAAGATCGGCGCGTGCATCTGCTGCAACCCACGCTCCCCCACGCACTCCGGAGGTTGAAGACGCGTGCACCACACGCGCCCTCACGCGCTCCAGAGGTTGAAGACGCGTGAAGGACACGTGCCCACGCGCCCCCACGCGCACACAGTACTGTAGCGCGTGTATTACACGCCCCCACGCGTTTGCCCACGCGCACTGTGCAGCGCGTGTATCTCACGCGCCAGACAGATCAGAACCGTCCATTTTTCATATCTCTATTGCATCAAAGGCTTGGTCACATGAGTGAGAAAGGAATGAAAGTACTATTATCCAAGGGGAAGTTACCAAAGTTGGAATCAACTGATTTCGACATGTGCAAATGTTGCATTTTTGGAAAACAAAAAAAAGTTAGTTTCCTAAAAAATGGTAGAACTCCAAAATCCACAAAGTTGGAATTGGTGCACACAGATTTGTGGGGGCCATCCCCAGTCGCTTCTCTTGGAGGATCGCGGTACTATTTTTCATTTATTGATGACTCAAGTAGGAAAGTATGGGTTTATTTTTTGAAAAATAAATCTGACACATTTGATACTTTCAAGATGTGGAGAGCCATGGTTGAAAATGAAACAGGCTTGAAGTTAAAATGTCTGAAGTCAGACAATGGAGGAGAGTACATCGACGGAGGGTTCAAAGAATTCTGTGCTGCAAATGGGATTAGATTTCAGAAGACTATTCCCTGGACACCGCAGCAGAATGGCGTAGCTGAACGCATGAACAGAACTCTCAACGAACGTACCAGAAGCATGAGGCTGAATTCAGAATTGCCTGAATGTTTTTGGGCTGATGCAGTTAACACTGCAGCCTATTTGATTAATCGGGGACCTTCAGTTCCCTTAAAGTTCGATCTACCAGAGGAAGTCTGGAGCGGAAAGAAGGTAAATCTTTCCCATTTGAAAGTTTTTGACTGTTTATCATATGTTCACATAGATTCTACTGATCGTAATAAGTTAGAAACCAAATCTAGAAAATGTTTTTTCATCGGTTATGGTGATGAAGAATTTGGCTATCGATTTTGGGATGATAAAAATCGCAAAATCATCAGAAGTAGAAATGTGATATTCAATGAGCAGATTCTGTACAAAGCTAAGTCACAAGTTAAACCTGAAGAGCAGCCAAAGAAACTTGAGGTTGTTGACTTTGATGTTACTCGAGTTAACACTGATCAGAACGAGGATCAAGAAAATGATGATACACAGATCGAACAACGTACACCACTCACTGTTATTCGAAGATCTTCAAGGACAATTAGGCCACCACAGCGGTTCTCACCATCTCTACACTACATCTTGCTAACAGATAGTGGTGAACCGGAAAGTTATGATGAAGCTCTACAAATTGAAGATTTGACCAAGTGGGAGAAAGCCATGCAAGATGAGATGGAGTCACTGATGTCAAATCAGACATGGGAGCTAACTAAGCTTCCAAAAAGCAAGAAGGTTTTGCACAATAAATGGGTGTACAGAATTAAGGAAGAGCACAATGGTAGCAAGCGCTACAAAGCCAGAATGGTCGTGAAGGGGTTTCAACAAAAGGAAGGTGTCGACTACACAGACATTTTCTCCCCAGTTGTAAAATTGACCACGATCAGGCTAGTGTTAGCAATTGCGGCGGCAGAGAATCTACATCTTGAGCAGTTAGATGTGAAGACTGCATTCCTTCATGGTGATTTGGAGGAAGACATCTATATGCACCAGCCACAAGGATTTTCTCAGTGAAGGGAAAAGAGAATCTAGTTTGCAAACTGAAGAAGAGCTTGTATGGCCTAAAACAAGCTCCACGACAATGGTACCGGAAGTTTGACAACTTCATGTGCAGTAATGGATTTACAAGACTGCAGGCTAACGATTGTTGCTATATGAAGAACTTTGACAACTCTTATATTATCCTACTGTTATATGTGGATGATATGCTCGTTGCAGGGTCAAGCATCGAGGAGATCAATAAACTGAAGAAGCAGTTGTCAAAACGATTTGAGATGAAGGATTTGGGTGCTGCAAAACAAATCCTTGGTATGAGAATTATTAGAGACAGGTCTAATGATACTCTCAAGCTCTCGCAGGAGGAGTATGTGAAGAAGGTGCTCAGAAGGTTTAACATGGACAAGGTGAAACCAGTGAGCACACCCTTAGCTAGTCACTTTCGACTAACTAAGGATCAGTCGCCAAAGACGGAGGAAGAGCAAGAATACATGAACAGAATACCCTATGCATCTGCTATTGGTAGTCTTATGTACGCCATGGTCTGTACAAGGCCAGATATTGCACAAGCAGTGGGAGCTGTGAATAGGTACATGAGTAATCCAAGAAAGCAGCATTGGGAAGTAGTCAAGTGGATTCTAAGATATCTACAAGACTCTTCAGATACGTCACTATGCTTTACAAAAGCAGGTTTAAAACTACAGGGATATGTAGATGTTGATTTAGCAGGTGACGTTGACAGCAGAAAAAGTACTACTGGATTTGTGTATACACTGGGTGGTACAGCTGTATCGTGGGCTTCTAAGTTACAGAAGATTGTTGCTCTCTCAACTACAGAAGCGGAATACGTTGCTATAACTGAAGCAGGGAATGAAATGGTTTGGTTGTAGTCATTCTTGGAGGAATTGGGAAAGAAGAGTGAAAAAGGCATTCTGCACAGTGATAGTCAGAGTGCTATTTTTCTTGCAAAGAATCCAGTCTTTCATTCCAGAACAAAACACATACAGTTGCGATACCATTTTATCCAATCTCTTCTCGATAGTGGACAGCTGATACTTGAGAAGATTCGAGGAACAAAGAACCCAGCAGACATGTTCACAAAAGTAGTTACTGCTAACAAACTGAAGCTGTGTATAGCTTCAGTTGGACTTCGTACTTAAAGGCATGACTTGAAGTTACTGTGATGATTGCTATGAAGATATGTAGACTCATTTGTCTCCAAGTGGGAGATTGTTGCAGATGGAGACAAAATGGTGAACGGTGAGCCATGCACCATTTGTCCCTTTGTCATATTAGGCACCGATTGCACCGAAAAAATTATTGTAGGCTGCTCTCTCCTATAAATAGGAGAGAGCTCAATTGTGGGTGTGTGCATCAGAGAAGTGCAGCGAACTGAGTGCAGCAGAGAGAAAAACAGAGTGTGTGCTGCGTGTGTGTGCAGACAGAGTGTGGGAGAGAAAGAAGAGAGAAAGAGAGTGGGTGAGCAGAGAGAGTTTTTCTGTAAAAATTATTTTCATAGTAAAATTACAGCATCTGTGGACGTAGGCAATTGCCGAACCACGTTATATTTCGTCCCTCCTTTATTTAGATTCGTCTCTGTGTCAGAAAAGCTCCCAACAAGTTAGGGTAGTTTCCGATGTGGGGCTTTCACATTTTGAAGCAGTGATGGAAGCCTCAGTTATTGTAATTATGATGGGCGCCCTGGGAGTGGAATAAGGATCTCTTATTTTGGGCAGGAATTGAAGTTCCATAGAGGAAGACTGCAAGCATTCAATGAAAAACTAATGAGAACTCTTGAAAACGTAACGTTTCTCTAGTTTAACCCATTTTTGGGGAATAAACTCTCCTAAACACACAGACTTCAGTATCTGAACAGTAACAGCAAAACATCAGCTGGTGTGAGACGTATAGGGGTTGTCCAATCTGACTTTTTTCCTGTTCAGCATAATTTCCTATTTTTTCCTGTTTTTTGGCTGGGGTGGGCAGAAGTGGGTGTGACTGTGGTCTAAGATGGTTATAGTTTATATTATTATTTATATTTGGTGCTGTGAGTGGTTATAGTTCTTTTTTTTTTTTTTTCATTTAATTTTGTTAGAAATTCTCTTTCAACCTCTAATCTTCGGTATATGTGCTCTGCAGCTGGAGTACCTATGGAGAACATCCTTTATGTTGGTGGACCAAATATTGCATCTGAAATTTACAACAAGGAACATGCTAATGCTCGAATTTGTGGAGCTGAAAAGTGGAGGAAACCTCTTGCAAAATTTTTGAGGCAGCCTCATTTTATTGTCTGGGACAACAGTGACCTTGTCACGCATGAAGTCATGGGTGGCCTGAAGAATGTCTATGCCATTGGAGCTGGTAAGTTTCAGTTTCTTTTAGTTGGATGTAGTGCAGGTGTTGGCAGTTTAATCAATAAATCTCTCCTTAGTCCATCTGAGTCCAACCCCATGATTTTTTGGCCAGCAGAACGAAGTGCTGTTATTGTCTGGAACAACATGTTTTAACACGTACAAACACCATTTCTTTTTTTTAGCTTTCACAAAACTTTAAATGCTTATTAGTAAAATTGGTTTCTTCAGGAATGGTGGCGGCACTTACCAATGAAAGTGCTACCAGTAAATCAGTATATTTTGCACATTGTACATCAGAGATGATATTTATTACTCATTTGTTGGCTGAAGACCCCGAGAAGCTTGCTGGACCTTTGCTGGCTGATACTTATGTAACCTTGCTAAAAGGCCGTAATGCATGGTATGGCCAAATGTTAGCCAAGGGTGAGCTAAGCCTGGATATGGGTGATAGCATCAGTGGAAAAGGAATGATTCAGGTATTGTTTCTGGTTTATTAGTTTTTTCAGAACCCATGTAGGGTGCATTCACTTCACACCGGACAATTCTAGACCATGTTAGTAACGAGGCTCACTTTAGGGTGAGTTTGGGAGCAGCATGAAGTAGAACTAAATGCTGTCAAAGTTCATCTTATAAGAAGGAAAACAAAGATTAGAAAAAAAGAAAAAGAGGAATCACTTTGCATATCAAAATGCAGGTCTTTTGCACTTTGCACCTCAAATTGCCAAAATTGACATGTTGCACTCTTCAACTTAAAAATAAATGAACAAAAGTAAGTAGCCTCATCCAGTTTTGGCCATAGGCTGTGTTTTGTTGTTGAACCAAACTTAACTCATCTCAAACCAATCATTGATGAGACTTGCTACTTTTTCAATTTCCCATTAAAAAAGTTGAACAAATCTCAATTTACTTCATACATTTCAACAAAACTCATCTCAATCTAAAAAAGTTAAACTCATCTCAATGGGACCCACCAAATACTACTACTCACAACTCAACTCAACTCATCTCAACATCCAATAAGAGAGATGAAAAATAGGGAACATGACACAATCTTGATAATGAAACTTCCTCAGTTTCAGTAAGTACCCTCATCCAGTTTCAGCAAGCAATATGTCATTTTAAGTAGGACCATTTCCTTTCTTTCTTTTTTCTATCTTTTTTGTGTTTTTGTTTACTTGAATCTTACAGCATGATAATTCAAAAATCTGGTCTGTTATTTGGCAGGGTGTCTCTGCGGTGGAGGCTTTTTATAAGCTTCTGAGTCAGTCTAGCTTAAACGTGCTGCATCCTGAAGAAAAGAAGCCAGTGGCTCCCGTAGAGCTTTGCCCCATCTTAAAGACACTCTATAAAATACTGATCTCGAGGTAAGTTTCCGAGCTCCAACTCATAAATCTCATTTGTGATCTTAACCTGCAATCTATTTTTTACTCATACAGAGTGAGAAACCAGAGCAATAGCAAACAGGGTTCTTGTTTCTTTTGCTCACTTTATACTGAGTCGACCACCTGAATAAATTTCTGCTATGAATAAGAGCCACAGAGCACTCATGTCAAGCTGGCTCACACGTGAAACAAGCCTAGGCTTGGTTGAAAATTGTGAATTATAATTCCTTTTTTTATACCTTTTATGTTGGATCTCCAGGGAACAGTCATCATCACAAGCTATTTTGAAAGCTCTGAGAGACGAAAACCTGAATGATCCTAGGGAACGCATTGAGATTGCACAAACCCATGCTTTCTTCAAGCCTTCGCTTCTGGGACAACCTCGAATCGATCTGAGAAGCATTTGTTATACGAACACATGATGAACAAAAACATATTGGTCGTTGTAATAGTTTGTGGACTGAATTTATACAAGTATCTGGATTTATCTCCACGTTCCATAAACATAATAAAAGTACTGTGGTGATGGAAACAATATACAGATTGGCATTGTTTCATATATAGACTGTAATCATTGGAAAAAGGTTAAAAGGATATAACCCCCAGCTTGCATTTACATATCAGTAGTTAAAATGAGAGAATAGAATGAAGGTGGTTGGAGTTGAATGAATAGTTCGATGTTCTTTAACCCAAAAATCCGAATAGATTACTTTAGGCCCATTGGGCATAGGTTCCCTAACTTTTGTCAATTTCTGTTCCATCCGATCTCCCTCACATAAATGAAACAGCATGCAAACACAGTTTGAAAGTTGAAGTCGTCGTTTTGAACTGAACTGAGTTCTTTAATTAGTTTCATGTTCCCTCCACTTATCAAGATGAAAACCCCAGTCCGTATCATGATCATTTAACGTACATGCACCAATAACCTCCACAAAGAAAGCCCATCGACACACGAACTGCTAAAGGCTTCGATTTTTTTGTTCTCTCTCTTTAAACAGCTCCCTCACAATACAACTTAAACATGATCAGCAGAAGCTTTCGTAAAGTATTGACCTTCAATCGAAGATATAATGACAAACAGAAAAGCATGTAATCACCACTCACGTAATATGGCAATTCTGCAAAAAGATTGATAGCAATCTGATATTGACATCCTATGAGTACAGATGAAATATATGGTCATCATTATCAGAACTAAAATGATGGTAAGATATGAAACAGAAATTTCTTGAAATTTCTTAGTCCTTCCTTTCTATTCTTCCCTTCCTTTTTTCTTATAACCTTGTCTTGAGTGCTCGTTATGTAGAACAATGGATCCATTCAAGATCCGTGAGACATCCGACCATCCCCAACTGTATGTATATGTAAGAAAACAATAGAACAAGAAAATATGTACACCCGCTTGTATATTCAGCAACATCCCAGTCGGTCTGCTAATAGTTCAAGCAGCACATGTTTCCGAAGCTTATGATATTTTGTCAATTTGTTTTCCTTTGCAATGGCTCTCAGGTCAATTAATGTCAAATCCTTCAAGTTCAGAACTTTATAAGGCAGCGGAACCAAAGCCTTAGTATGGGAATCATCAGAGTAGGACTTGATGATCTGAAGATTTTCCTTACTTCCATTGTCAGTTGCATTATCGGGCAAATTTAAGAGGTCCATATTAACATGAGTTGAATCTTTGATCTTTACCGTGATTGGCAATTTTGAAGTTCTCTTTCCTTTCCTCTGAGACACTAAAACTGAACTTTTGCGGTCAACACGAGTAACACTGTTCTCTTCAGCTTCGTACTGGCCTCGCTGACCTAATCTCTTTGCAGCCTCCACATTCAAAGAATGGTCATTGGTGCTGACTCCAAATTTTTGTTTGCTCTTGGATCTTGCGATAGAAGAATTTGAAAAAACTCCAATTGCAGGGAAAGTTCGTTCTTGGACCTGTGGTGTATCTGACCCAATCTTCCTCTCTTCCTTCTGCTTTGGTAGCTTCAAAGATAAATTCAAAATTGACTTCTTGCCATCACTAGCTTCTGCCTTAGGAACATCTCCCGCTAGTGAGTTCCTCTCCATCAGCTGCAGCTTGGTTGTTTCTTGTCCCATTTGATCTTTCAAATCTAAAAGTGAAGTTGATGGATCTCCAGTTTTAATAAATCCAGTTTCTTGTACCATCACTCTTTGTGGAGTTTTCCTCTCGCATTCTGTCCTCGAAGTTGAATCTGGAGACTCAATCTTGTCAGTTGGAGCATTCTTTAACCCTTTGATGCACTCTCTGCGTGCAATTGTCACAGCAAATTCACTTAGTTTTAGCTCTAAATCAGGCTTTGCACTTTCTGCCTGTCTGAAAGCACCTGATTCAGAACTGAAGCCTTTTTTCCTTCTATTGAGGCCAGTAGCCGGCCTCAGTGCCTCAGCACTACTGCTTTTACCGAAGGCATTTGCAGGCTGCTCATTGAATAAAAAGAAGGGAGGAAAAAAGAAAAGAAAAATGATATAAGCTAATGAAAAGGGTTAAAATGGGTAGATTTGATCCTAAGGCTTCGGCCAACCACAACCAACCCCTTTTCTACTAGAGTCAAGGACCAAAGCATATGCTCTCTCAGTATTTTTGTAATAAATATCAAATTAGATGGTGATCAACAAATCCATATAAGTGAGAATAGAGCTTTTTGTACCTTAGCTGTTTTTGGAAGATTTCCTCCCTTGCTTTCAGGATTTGAAGATGAATTTAATATTTTGCTTTTGTGCATAGCATTAGAATTGTCTTCTCTAACTTCCAGGTTTCCACCTACATTCAACTCAAATTTGCCAGGGGAGAAGCCAGCTGCATTCCTGATAGCATCAGAGCTGGAACCTTTCTCGATAGTTTTTGCAGGCTTTTCATTGTAAGATGAAAGAATGAAAAAAGAAAAAAGAGTTAGGACTATGCGGACCCCTGCTTAGGACCATCTACTCCCACAGTTTGAGTGTTGTAATCCACAATTAAGCTTAGGGTGCGATGGGAGAGCAGAAGAGAGCAGGCAGTACCTTGACCTCTTTACCATGATCTGTTCTATTTCCCTCAAGCTTGGATGATGAGCCCAAAATAAAATCACCCACCATTGGAGAGGAATTGTGTTCTTCAATCTCCTCACTTGTTTTCAGATCAGAGTCACCCAAAATTTTCTCAATGGATTGGCCAATCACAAGTGGCAAAGCATCTTTACATGAATTTTTCATTTTAGTGTCTGCTGGCTGATAATTGTCATAAAAAACAGTGCTTCCATAAATTAAAGGCTAAAGGAATAAGCATTGATAATATGAATTTTTTATAAGTAGTATTGATACCATGATCTAAATTGAAGACATACATGGCTTCATGGCTTTGCAATGACTTCTCAATGAAAATGTACAACATATGGTAGGGAAAGGAGGGGGGAAGCCTCAAAACTAATTCTTCTATTGTCAAAGTTGGTTTCAGTGCAAGTTGACAAGGAAAGAAAACAACATGCCAACAAATAATAACTAGGACGAAGACTTCATGCACCAGAAAAAGCTTCCTCATAGAGTTCCTTTGTATTATATAAGTACTGAATAATTTTGCACTAAATTAAATCAAAACAACGGCATACAGAGAATGGCCTGAACCTTAATCATTTCAGGGTTATATTTCCTCTTCATTTCAGGCTTCAAAGACAAATCTTGACTAGCTGTGGTTTCGGGAGTGGAAGAGTGTTCATTGGCCTCCCCCTTCTGAGAACTTCTTACATCATTCTCCTCCAACATTTGCTTCCCGTTGTGGTGGTCAGCTGCAAGTCTTAAAGAATCAACATTGGAATCTTTGGCCTTGGTATTTTCAGGCTGTCAATTGTAAAATCAACAGTCAACTAGATGGAATAAGAAGCCATATAAGTGAATTTCTTTACAAGTAACATCAAGTGAAAAAATAAAGGCCTCTTCCCTTTTCTTTTCTACTTTTCATTCAAATAGCTGATTGGTGGATGCAAAACTGCATATAATCAACATCATTTTCATTCATTGATCCCAGAAAGGTGCTAAGAAGAGTGTATACTAGAAGATACTTTTAAATGTGGGGCTAAACACATGCTTGTGTACTTGTATGTTTGGAATGGCATGGTATGTATGAAAGGTTCATACAAACTAAAAAATAAAAATAAAATTAAAGAGAAAACAAATGAAATTTCAGCAAAATGCACGAACCTTTTAGGCACTAGCCTGGTTTGGATAGAGAGATACTTCTATCTCATCCCATCTCATTTCAACATCCAAACACCACAAACACAAACACTTTTCAATTTCAAATATTCAACTTTCTCATCTAATCATTATCTAATTATTACAACTTTCCAAAACTTCCAAACAAAACACAAAAAACTATTCAACCTTTTTCAAATCTCAAAACAAAAATTATATTAAAAAATTATATTCTAACAATATTTTAACTTTATAATATTTTTATTCAACTTTTTGTCTCTCCTTTTCCAAAATCCCATAAAACATTTTAACTCAAATCATCTCACTACTATTTACAAACCATCTCACTACTATTTACAAACCATCTCACTACTATTCATAAACCATCTCAACTCACCTCATATCAACTTACTATCTAAATCAGGCCTTAGTTATTTCATTCCCTCACAATCCTAACAAATCTTAGATTTCAATATCAAGTCTAGGAGCAATTTATGTTCCCTCATTCTACATATACACAATAAAAATGACAACAAGAAGCTTCACATAACTGGAAGCGGTCGCATTGCTTAGGCTAATGATGAAAAGAGTCGATTGTCGCAATGCAGTAAGGAAACCATTTTTATAAAACATATAAGCTTTACCTGGAGTTTTCAATGTTTCAAACCAAACTCACAGAACAATCATGTGAATGAAAACTTGAGCATAAAGGGACTGTGTCCACCTTAATTATCTCTGGATCATTTGTTTTCTTCTCTTGAAGTTTCAAAGACAAATTCGAGCCAGTGCATGTTTCAGTAATACTGGATTCCTTGGTTTCCTCCTTTACGCTGATATTTGAATCAATGATGCTAAACATCTCATTCTCATCCAATAGGTAAGCGGCATGTTCTGTAATATTTGAGCTGGAGTCCAAGGCAATAGCATGCAGAGGCTGTTCAGCATGGAAGTAACAAACAACCTATCAATTGAGCAAAAAATAATCAAGTAAATAAAAACAACACAAAAGTAAAGAAATAAACTATCAGAAGAAAAGGAAAGATAATAAGAAGCGTTGATCTCAAAAGGAAATGTAGGACACCTAAAAATATTGGTCAATAGTAACAAACAGGAGGTCGATCCTAATTAAAAAACAGTGCCCGATGTGTCTCACGTGCTAGCGTATGTGAGAGCAAGGCATGCAACTGCAGTGCATGCATGAGCATTATGTCAAAGCTACTACAATTAAGAATTTCCTAAACCTGTAAAGTAATGGGACGTACTAAGCAATCACAGCAATCATATATGAACAGTGGCCAATGCTGTTAAATACAGGATCCATTGACCTCCCCGTATTGGTCCTACTGATGAAATCATCGTCAAGAAAGTATATGTCAGCCTTTAACCTATCAAACACTCTCCCATGCTTTCTTTCAAGAGGGGCCAGATGATGCCAAAAGGATAATATTTTGCAATGTGAGAGGATGTCTACGTAATGCAGAGCCACAAAAATAATGGCAAATAGAAAAACTATTACTCGTCAGCACAAACATCCCCATCAGAATAGCATAAATGGGACACGATAAACTAGACATAGGTAGCCAAGTTCGAACTTAAAATCTCAAGGAGAACATTGCAGAGTATTGATGAAAAGGTAGCAAGAAAGTTTTAACACTTAAACCTGCTCATTATTTTCTGGAAAATAATTTCTGAGTAGAGCCCTCACTATTTCATGTACTCTCTCAGCGGGTTCTATATCCATTAGCAACTGAACCTCAATATCACTCTCATCAGCATTCCTCAAACTCCCTAATGAAATATCAAGGCAATTAATCTTTTCTCTCAAAGCATTACAACATAGTTCAGACCATTCTTCGTGCTCAGCAGAGGCTAGTTCACATTGAAGTAACACAAGATCTTGCTCAAGTTCATCAATTTCAGTGTCTGCCCTTGTTACCAACATCCTTAGAACTTGAATACAAGATTTCTCATTTAAAGCATCTTCTTCTATCACATCTACAACCAAAAGAAGCAGGCGGTAAATATGGAAGAAGCGCATTAATGTTTCAAGTAATAACATCGATCAAAAAATGGCAGAGAAGGGACACAAGCGTACCATATCCATAACCAGCATAAAAGTCACATTGCCACACAGTTATCATACTGTAACTGCTGTCGTGTGAGACTGAAAAGTAATTATCCAAATACCACACAAGTTACAATGAAGAAAACATGTTTAATCTCATGTAAGGTGAACCAAAGCTAAAACAAGATTGACGGGAGATTTTGAAAACCTTGATTATGGGACGAGTCCCCTGGATCAAAAGCCATGAATCTTAAGAAACTCAACCTGAAATGAGAATGATGTTACGCAGAAAAAAAATGACATTAATGTCAAAATTGCAATAAAATTCAATCGCCAATACAAGAGGGCAGATGGAAATCCCAAGTACTTGACACAGTAAGTAATATGCAGATTTTATGAAGATGCCATACTAAGACCTCCGAAAACTCAATTATTTGGTACAAATAGGTGCATAGAAACACGAAATATATCATTCGTACGAAAAACAGCACTCCATATAAAAACTACGCTGACCAACTGTTCGACCCCAGATAACAAAGTCTCCACAATCAGGTCAAGAATCCCAGTAGCTTTATTATAAATTATTTTGACCATGCGCGATCGTACAGTAGACTAGTTTAGCACCCTCGCGATGAATAGCCTGGATCATGTATTAAGCAGCTTTTTTTAATAAGAAACAATGGGTTAAGCAAAAATATTTTTAAGTGAAAAATCCAAATTAATCACCAGCTAAGGAATGAAAAAATGAACAGGTAAACAGATTACGATCCTCAAAATTAGAAAAAGTAAATTGGCACAACAATAACTAATTATTATCTGAGACAGAGAATAATCTACAAATCTATCTTCAAGATTAAAACTCCAGAACTAACAAGCCCTCCACCCAATTAAGAAGAGAAAGCAACAAGACCAAAATTTGAAAAGATTTTAGGGAAGATGGTAAATGATGCAAATTGATGGTACTAAGAATCTCCAAAATAAAAGCCGATATTTTTTAGTGATGTAACACTTGAATCTCAAAGAAAGAGACAACAACTACCAATAAATCCAACTAAAAAGGGACTCGTAGAAGCAGAATAGTGAAAACGTTCGTCAACAGACAGAGAGAGAGAGAGAGAGAGAGAGATCATTTTTCTTGTTCCTATAGCTAAGTGACTAACAACCGTTCTTGCTCCATCAAGCATACCACCCATAAGTGATGAAGCATTAAAAGTCTTGATCACTCAAAAAAGAGGGAGAAAAGTAACAAAATTATCGGAAGTAAGGAAAGAAAGAGCTACTTTTTTGCTGTTAAACACTTAAATGGGTTGAGAAAATCCACTTAAAAATGGCTTTTCCAGGGAAACAAACAAGTCACACAATGTGCTTTTGAAACTCATTCATTCTTCGATGCATGTGTGAAAACGGAGAAAATGTAGCTTTTTGCCAGAGAATAAACAGGGAAACAGAGAGAATTCGACAGACATGTGCATAACCTGCTAGAATTTCAAACGACAGTGGGAATGAATGAGAGAGAACACCGAGCTAAATCGGATTGAACGGAATGTGAAAGGAAAAAAAAAAAAAAAAGAGTGAATCTTCTAGGGTTTCGAGACCTCGAAGTTAGAGAGAGAAAGCGAGATTCATTTCAGAGAGACTGAGCTCTCTGGTCCATCCGTAGGAGAGAAAAAAGGCTGCAACTGATAGTGGAGCCTGCCAGCCAGGGACAGAGAGTGGGAAATAACAGGTCCATCTGGAGTAATATAATTTCCGGATGACCTGTGTCCCAGCCAGGGAAATTCAGCAGTGTCCCCGCGACCAAAGAGAGATTCTTTCGGAGTCATCCGGAGTAATATAATCTCATGGCTCTGGACCGTCGATCTAATCGACCCCGTTTTCAGAAAAGCAGTTCGATCGAATTTCAGAAAATCAGCAATTCGGGAGAGAGTAAACCTGGAACCGGTCGGGCTAATAAACGGAGAATAACAGCTCACAACTAAATAGCTGACACCTAAGCTTTCTATTTAAGTTATCATGTGTTGCACTACATCTGATTATAGTGTATTTGCAGAAACCCTTCGCCATCCCCCCGGGTCCTTCACACTACTTCAGCTCGCACCTCCCTTTCTCGTACAACACCCCTATCTTGCATGGCTAGAGTTCGCACGGTTGAAACCCACACAGCTTAGTCTCCTCTCACGACATGGAGGCTAACGCTCTTTGATTTGGTGATCCACTCCATCTATCTCCAAGCCAAGGACCACCGCCGAAGATCTCGACCCCATTCTTCACCTTCTTCGACTCTCTCAAAATCGAGCAACCCAAACGGAGGTCATGAGGTAATACTAGAAGTGTGTGGAAGAACATAGCAAAAAGGAGATTATCCTCGTCAGGTACGACGGAACCTTGCTTGTCGTTGACCTGAGACGCTGTGAACCCAAGAAGTTCGGTAGTCGCGTTGCCAGGGCTAGGTTCCAGAAGTCATACCGTTGAAGAATAAAAAATCCCAAATCAAAAGGCAAAGTTTTTATTTTTAATTGTCTTGAGTTATCGTTTTGGTATTTAAGGCTTGCATGCTAACAAGATTTTTAGTCCATTTTCATCCTCACCGTCTGCCATGGATGACAACTGGTTCACGTCCACTCGATGCAGGAATGTCGAACTCGCACCTGGGATTTGATTTGTGGACGAATTTATACATTTCTATATGAATTTCGCAGAAATATTTCTAAAATCAAAAAACTTTTAATTCGTCTAAAACCAAATGAATTTTTAAAGAAGAACGTAGATTAGAAAAGGAGAACGTAGGCAACTGAATTGGTCGACGTCGGATTGAGATGGTGGTGGTGGAAGAGAGGCTCAGCGAGGAAGACAGAGATGAAAACATGAAATGCTCTTGGGCGAAATCAATGAGAAATGCTTTTGGTTGGAAGTGTTTTTATGTTATAGAACCTATTTACATTTCTTTACTTGGTAAGCAGTGAATAGAAGACTATTTTTCTCCATTTATTAGCCTGGCCGTTCCAAAGCAGCTTCCGGCGGGAGATGGTCCACGAGAGCATCAGTGTGACCAAGGGCCGCATAGCCGCTCAGATTTTATAAGGGTGAGACGCAGGCGGCTACTGCAAGTGGCAAAGACGGTAAATAATTTTTTGCCATGTACGAAACCGTTTTGAATCTTTGCACTGCCTCAACGTTACCTAGTACCTACGACTACGGTCTACGACGACCTTCATGTCGTACTAATGGAGTTTACCCAAATTTTTAACACGTGTCGAGAGCTTTATGAAGTTATGCACCGCGACATTTTGTCGTTAATTGCATGGTTCAACGGGGGTGTTTAATTCGTACGGAAACTTGAAAATATTATACAAGATAATTATTTCCTCTAATTCTTATGTATATTTTCAAATTATGGCATATAATTTTTAGTTTTTATAGTTATTTTTAAATATTTTTCCTCTGAGAAATCCTAATTCTATAGCTCCCCCGTATGTACAAGTGTTTTTCTCCTAATCCCAATAATAAAATAATCGATAATCCAAATCATTATGCCGTTATCCAGACTAGAGTTATAAAATTATATTATTTATAAATTAGTGGATACTGGTAGATAGACTATTTATTATAATTATAAAAACAAAGAATTAAAAAATTAAATTTTTATGAGTAATGCTACAGCTACCAACCAATTATACCATTTTCTCTTACCGCTTGAAGTGTCAGGGCACATGACATACCACGTATTTATTTTAATTGAAAAATAAAGAACGTAATAAAAACAAAACGCAATAAATCATTCTTGTCATTCGGGAATAACTTTCATCTTTCTCCTCCCTCTCTCCCTCTCTCTCGACCTTTATATATTTTTCCTTAATACTGAAACCTAAACAGACAGCACGCAATAGATTCTAGCTTTTATTCTATTACTTCTGGTTTCTTTTTCTGCTTCGGTATTGAAAGCAAGGAGGAGCAGAATGTTATAAAGATCAAGAAGAATAAATATGATCTTTTGAGAGGGGTTTTCGGAATTCGTTTGTTAGTTTTTTCTCATCAACACCCATTTGGGATTTGCTTATGAGCAGCTTTTTTCTGGTGAGGAGTTCATCAGAGGAAATTCCGGCGGCGTACATGGGAAAGTCAGGCATTTTGTTATTTATTTTTTTTCTCGTTATTAAGATTCGAAGAAAGTAAGAACAGGGCAAAAGTTAGGGTTTGTTATTTGGGAGAGAGTAACAAAAATCGTGTAAGGTTCCGATTGATTCAAATTTTTATAGTATTTAAAATTAATGCCATATGGACATGCCACGTCAAGCGGGAGCAACCAGCGGAAGATTAAGCGGTGGACGTAACATTTTTCAATTTTTATACCACTAAATGTGAAAAGTTTCCGCATGAATTATTTGTCAGAGATGTTAGTTTTTTTAGTCGTGTTAGAACAAGATGTGTCCCCATTTTTTTAATTAAATTTTGTTTGTTTCATTTTTTATACAAATTTTTTTAAATATAATATTATTAAAAAATATTTCCTTAATTACTGAATAAAAAATATATATATCAAGACTCAATTGTAGGTAGGAGTAGATTTATTCTTTTTTTTTTTTTTAAATCATGGTGTGCCCATTTTAGAGATTTGAGAAATAATAGTTGCAGTCATGAGTATGTAAGTACCGCCTAATTACTTTAAAAAAATGAATAAATAAGAGATTCACATAAAAAAAAATATTATTTTTTTAATAATAAAGCCTACTCTTTTTTAAAGAGACTGCACGGTGTTTGCACGTTTCACGATTATATATGGTATTACTCTTTAAATTTTAATCTATATTCAAAATGAAGAAAAAATAATAATACTACAATTCATCCTCTTGTGTCATTTTTATTTTATTATATGAAATCATTGAAACGTGATATTTTTATTATTATTAAATTGTTATTTACTTTAAAAAAATCAAAAATTGACAGACAATATTACCTTATTATATAAGGAAATAAAATTGGGATAAAAATGTGCTAGTACAATTAAAGGAAAGAAAATGAACAAAAAGCAAAAAAGGACGTAAAGGTAGATGGAAGATCAAGTTTTATGGTCCCCGTGAACGTCCATAATTGTCTTTTACGAGAACTGATACTAAACGCTAATATTAAAGCAGTCTGGTTTGGTGTCGTACGGGGCCACATTCTTGTGTTGATTCCCTGTAACGGCCGTGGCATTTATTTTTTGAGTCATGCATTTGGTCCGAACCCTGTGTAAACTTGTTGCCCACTTTGTAGCTCGGATTCCACTATTATTCTCTGTAGAAATAATCTTATTTCTCGTTAAAACAACTCACGAGCTGCATATGCTGTCTCCGAATGTATATTTTCCAAACGAGGAATGTTACATATAATTACTTTTACATATTTTTTATACATTTCATTGATATGATTGGTTGGATCAATTTTTTTTTTTAATACATAACTAATCACATTAATAAAATACATAAAAGAATATGAAAAAATGACTACATAAAATTTTTATTTCAAACTTAAGGCAAACTTCGTCCACCACAAGAAAGAAAATAAATAAAGTTAATCAATGAGAATTTATGCACTTGTTGAGTACTGGTTTACGTGATTCCATATGGTATATTTAACTTACCTTACAATTAAAAATAAATGCTCCCTGGAAACGATGACTCGTGCACACCTTTAATAACTTAATGGCCAGTCTTTAATTTGTCTCTTTAAAGTCCTATGCTCACCAATTCAAGTGCTTTTGTTCTGCCAGGCCCATTTTATTGCCAAAATAAGGAAAACTACTGTTTGTATAAGTCAAATCACTAAATAAAAACGCACTAAAACATAACCCATCAATTGATGTGCTAGCACGACTTGAAATTTCAGATAAAAGAACAACATATCTCAACGAAATTATCGGCAGGTAAAGCATAGTAAAAATTGCCTCAATGGCACTGGAGGCAATTTATCCTTGGAAAAAATATGTTAAAAGTTCATCCGGTTCGATGCAAAGTTTCTAGAGCCAAGCCTGGATTGTTTGGTGACGCTCACTGTTATTATATTATTTTCCTTCCGTGTTTACAAGTTTCCAATATTTTGATGATATCCAACCATACCCAATATTTCTCTGATACTCCAACTGATCCAGTATATGCATGATCTGCCATATGGAGGTGATGAATGTAGTTAATTGGATAGACGGCTCCACTCATAGTGAGATAGTTTGGAACAAGTTAATCGAGTTTGACTTGCATGGGCTGCTTTTGAGAATAAAATAAGTTGCAATGGTTTGAATTCTTCCTGTTTGCTTGAATGTTTTCCTCAAGTCTTGCTTGCTTCAATGTCCACTCAAGTCTTGGTATATTAAGTTTTGTTATATACAAGCAAAGTGACGTACTAATCTGTATATCAATACTAATTCATTCATATTTAAAATTTAAATTAGCACTATTTTTAATAAAATCTACTTTTTGACCAATCACATTAGATTAGTACATATATTAGTACGCAGTTATGCTTACAACTAAATTTTTCCTTGCCACGTTTGCAAGGATCATGCTTTTCTTCTCGGCATGCAAATGGTGCTATTGATGTTGTTATCTCAATAAATATTCTTGATCAGAGATCTTGTTATCCCCGTGGGCATTGGCCGGTACATAATCACTGTTCGATCGTGGGGGGATTGCACATGGAGAAGCAAAGCAGAGAGGTTTAGATGAATGGTTTTGAACAGGGTTGGCCGTAGATTCATGTAGAATAATTGTTTTCATCTACAGAGAGAGCGACTGAGAAGGAGAGTATAATTTTGGCTTCTAAATAGCTTGCTCCTGTCCTCTCTCTGCCCCCAAAGCAGCCTCAAAAGAGGATAATTTCAATCCAATTCAAACAGATGGGTCTAAGATCAAGTAAAACACGACACAAAGACTCAGGTGCAAAAGATGCACATGTAACAAGAAGAAAACGGCAAAACACAATCTCCATGTGGAAATCCAGATGTCAATGTCGAATTGAAAGCGAAAGATAAAACGAGTTTAATATAGATAAATGTAAATGAATAATGTGCATGCACAACATTTCTCCGAGTATGGCACTGTAGGCTAGTCTATGATTCAAAGAGATGAATTCTATAAATGTTTCGATGTACTTCACATGGTCTGCCGGCATAAAAAAAAAAAGCATTTCAAAATGACATACAATGCCGCTTCATTTGTCTCGAGGGAACTAAAAGAAGTGAAATGGTGGAAAATATCCGAAAAGAACAGACCTTCCTTCGCAAGGAAGAAGCCTGGGCAAAAGGTACTTTGTTGTGACTATGTGCTCGAGTTACCGAGTATAGTTTCAAACCACTACCCTATTTTAAGATCCTTTGTCTCTAACAAAAGAAAAAGTCACAACCTAGAAAAAACAAAAGGTCCCCGGTCATCTTTCTACTAGTCAGTGCAGCCATTAAAATGAAAAGTTCATAACCTATACGAGATGTCATTCTACCAGTAAGTAAGAGAGAGGAAAAATAAACTCTTTACCTTTCCCTTGCTCAAGCCAGGGCTTCACCAGTTGGGAGCGCAACATAACCATCATGATGCTTGGTTATATCTCTTTCGACAGGGATGCATTTTAGGATGACAGCAAGTGGCACGCTCACTGATCCAAGTAAGACGCTGAGTAACCAAAGTTCCCAGCTCAGTGGCACGGTGCTAGCAAGAGTGCCCAGAAACTCAACTATAATTACTTGGAAAGTCACTGTACACACCATGACTCCTAGGAATATCCAGCTCCCAAACATTCCACGGAATATGTTTATTTTCTCTATATCCCGGCTGTTTATCTCATTGAACACCTAAAAAGGCAAACCAAAGGAGAAACACCCTGCTCATTATGAGACAAATTCGTATGTTTGGTTACTTTTCAGAAAGTAGTATAGCATTTGAGGAGCACAAGCAATATCCGAAGGATGAGTTTACTGTCAACATACCAACATATTGCACTCAAATGAAAAGCGAATTAGGAAAATTAATTACTCTAGATACTTTTGTTTAATCTTATTTCAAAAAATGATATTGATGGCATTCCATAAGTATGGCTAGATAATAAAACTAACTTATTTTCTAATATATATTTTTTTGATAAGTTAAAAGTTAGTTAAAAACTTATTTTCTAATATATAACTTCTAAGAAAAAGTAAACGTAATTTTATTTCAGCATGGTGAGTTGTAATTTGTTTCTAACTGGGTAAGGGCTTTCTGTGGGAATCACCAATACTTTTATCAACAATGTTTGGCACATTTGAAAGACAGACTATTCCTCTTCTTCTTTTTTTTTTTTTTTTTTTTTTTTTTAATATTAAAAAAGGCATGCTGAGTTTCAGATAATCAGTTCATCCGTCTAGTTTGAACTATAACAAAAGACAGGAATCGATGATTTTCTACATATATCCTTACCAAATAAAAAAGTAATTCAAAATAGAAGAGATAGATGTCCATAACAGGAAGAAATCAGAATATATGTCAAGAACAGTAGGTCCTGACTGGTTGGTACCACAAACCTGGCAAAAGACAAAGGAGTTGAATATTAAAGTGTTGAGAGTATCACTTGCATCAGAACCACTAAGTTTTAGTAGCTGCTTTCCGTCAAAATTAAGAACTGCTAGAACAGCAAGTTGATATATACTTTGACCGATGATATTTCTCCACATGGCCTTAGTGATGAAGCTCACATTCCTCCCAACTGGGGACCTTTTCATAAGTCCATCATTTGGAGGTTCTGTAGCCAGTGCTAGTGCACCAAGAGTGTCCATAATCATGTTGACCCAAAGCAACTGCACAGCTGTTAGGGGAGCAGATCCTGTATGAGATGTGGAAATCGTCATGATTGTGTTGTTCCCCAAAACAAATATAATGGTAATTCCTGGAGGGAAAAAGAGATACTCATAGTCCCACATACCAGAGATGCATGCACAAACAAAATTGAGCACTAGAGCAACAATATTAACCGTCAACTGGAACTGCACAAATTTTTGGATGTTTATATATACCGAACGTCCCCATTTGGCTACATTTACAATAGTCGCAAAGTTGTCATCCAATATAATGACATCGGCACTTTCTTTTGCGACCTGAACATACCCATGGAAAGGAAGGTTAAAAATATAATTAAAATTTTGAATAAAAACAAACCACTGGAAGAAGCAGCACAACAGATAACAATGATACGAGTCCAGACGTATATAAGCCCATGCTAAATGATACTGAATCACAAAGATAATGTGATGCATTGGGAGAAAGGTCAACTTGACAAGAGCTTATATTATGATAGGTGAGAGATCTCTTATCTTGTATCTAAAGATAACAAATTCTCACAAACACGCACTCCATGTTTTAGTTTTCCAATGGCCTCACATATGAGAAATGGTATATAGACAGTTATAATGTAATAATGGCCAGAGACAGAGATCTAAATAAGTTAGATAGCAAATCTTATTTCTGCATTATGTAAAAGGAGAAAGGCAAGATCCAAGTGCATTCTGAGCTGCTCAAGTCCTCGAGTAATGAAACTTCTTGCATCCATCAACCCTGGCAGGACTTTAAGAATAATAGAAATTGCCACCTGAACCAAGTCTCATAAATTACCTCTATCTCAGTTTCTATGTTTCTATGTCCTAGGAAAGTAATTAAAACTTTAGAACCCAACAATATTGAATTTGTGCCACGGACCTTCACCCTTTTCTTTAAAGGGGATTGTGATACATACCTGATCCAAGAACCATTGGCCTATATCAGTCCTGTTTTGTAAGAAATAGTTAATAATTTGACTTCTGCAGAAGCTGAGATAGAGAGGCAGACTGAAATATAAACCAAAAAGAATAATATAGTGAAGGTGCAAGCTAATCCAAAGGATATTTTTGCGCTTTCCCACCTAATAGGCATCCACCAGACTGCTTTCATCAGAGGGAGGATAAATTGGAGACCATCAGACTCCAAAGTTTTCACAGTGGATCAAAATATGGACAATTTCGTTGAATTGGATTCAGTCAGAATAGAGGTTTTGTTTAATAAGTTGGTTGATTAAAATTCTTACCCATAAGTATATGCTATAAGCAAAGTTGCTAATCCAAAGAAAAATAACTTTCACAGTACTGACGTATTAAATGTTTGAGACCAAATAGCTTTTTTTCCCTGAATATGTGAAACCGCATAGTTGAAAAGAAAATAAAGAACTTATATACGATTAATGAATGATGCAAGGGTATACACAGATATTCATATTCCTTAATTTCACATGAGAAAGCATGAGTGAGAAGAAAACACCGTGACTAAAGTATCAGAAAAACAATTAGCCTATTTAGCTAAGCCTGTTCAAATCATCAATATCACACAAGGGAAGAGGGAAAACAGAGACAAAAACCTCTGTTCCTGCTATGCCCATAGAAAGTCCAATGTCTGCCTCACGCAAAGCAGGAGCATCATTGGTCCCATCACCAGTAACTGCAACAACCTCACCAAACATCTTCCTCAATTGGGTCACCAAGGTGTGCTTGTCCATTGGCAAAGACCGAGCCATTACCTATATCCACAGTAAGCAGTTAGGAATCTGCAGTCATCTTCCAGGAAAAATACGTAAATGGTCAAAATCAATCTTCTAAGGCAAGCATTTAAGAACCTGAATTCGTGGTATGGTGTCCTTCATCTGTTCAGGAGACATGCTACGCAATTCTCGCCCTTCTATGGCTACTCCATCTTCTGTGAGTATACCGCATTCTCTGGCAATAGCCTTAGCTGTATTTATATTGTCACCAGTGACCATGCGGACAGTTATTCCAGCAGCTAAACAAGTTTGAACTGCATCTTTAACCCCGAGGCGTACAGGATCCTTGATTCCAACAACTGCTATCAATGTATAACCATCATCAGGGATGCTGCTCTCATCAGAAGTAGTTTCTAAATCTATAAAAGCCAAGCAGAGAGTTCTCAGAGCTTCAGATGCAAAGCCATTTATAACATCTGTGATATTCTTTGCCTGTTCTTTAGGAAGAGGAACGGATCCTCCATTGCAATCTACAACTTTATCACACATTCTTAATACAATTTCAGATGCACCTTTGCAAAATGCACGTACCCCTCCATCAGGAAGAGCCACAAGCACAGACATCTTTTTTCTATCTGAATTGAAAGGCTGAACCTTAAGTATCTTAAACTCTCTGCGCTGGGCGTCAAAATTGCCACCCAAAAGCATGCCAAATTCTAGGAGTGCTGATTCTGTGGGTGATCCAAAAATGGTATTCCTTCCACTTTCATCCTTATCCACCGTGGAGCTAGTATTTTGAAATATAGCCTGCAATAGGATGCCTAGAACTCTCCCAGATAAATCTGATTTTAATATATCTTCACTCACATTACCTTTTACCTCTATAGATTTTTCAGATATCCATATTTTATCAACAACCATATGGTTTGTGGTCAATGTCCCTGTCTTATCCGTACAAATGCAGCTAGCGGAACCCATTGTTTCACATGCAGAGAGATGCCTCACGAGTGCCCTTTCATCCATTAATTTCTTCATTGCAAAAGCAAGGCTCAAAGTCACTGCCAATGGCAATCCTTCAGGGACCGCAACAACAATAATGGTTATGGCAGTGGCAAAGTAGTTCAGAATCGTCAGTGCATCACTTGAAGACCAATCTGCGAACTCATGGTTAAGTGCTTTTTCCACTAGATATCTCCCTATTAATACCACAAATGTCAGCACAGCAAAGATCAAGCCAATTTTACCAATAAGTGTAGCAACACCATTTAGCTTCACCTGCAGTGGAGTCTCATCTTCCCCTCCCTCAATCAGAGTTTCCATCAACTTTCCCCATTCAGTCCTCATACCAACTGCTGTTACTAACATCTTTCCTGAACCATCTTGCACTTTAGTTCCTGAAAGAAGAAAAGGTTTCTCCTCATATATGTTCACCGGCTCAGTCTCACCTGTCAAGCTTGATTCATCAATCAATAAAGAATATCCTAATATATAAACCCCATCTGCTGGAACTAGATCACCAATGGACAAGTGAACGATATCTCCAACGACCAAGTCATATATAGAAACCTTTTTTCTTTTCTCATCCCTAGTTACCTGGGTAAAAATCTTTTTCTTCTCCTTATCTAAATCCTTGAATTGCAAGGCCTGCTTGTAGTCACTGATAGCAGTAACCATAACTACCAAGAATATGCTAAGAATGATACCCAAACCATCATACATGCCTTTAGGCCACCCTTCAGTGGGAAGTCCTACACCTATAGATACCACAGCACAAACAGTAAGGATTATTAGGGTTAAGTCCTGAAATGCATCCCATACAAACATCAAAAAAGCTCTGGAAGGTTTCTCTGTATAACGGTTGAATCCATATATTTTTTGCCTGGTAGGTAAATCCACTGTGCTAACACCGTGATTCAGTGAGACAGAGACTTTTCTTGCGATCCCCTCAACTCCACCATGAATTTTCAAGCCCTTAATATCATGGCCACGAACAATTGATGCAAGTTCATCTGGGTGAATGCTAAAACCTGCTTCTCTAGTCTCTTCTGATAACTTGTATTCAGCTCGACCAGCAGCTGCAGACAAACACAAATTGATCATAGAAAGCACAAATGAAAGAGGTCCAATGATACGAAATAATCTTTCTTTTACAACCATACCATCAATGAAATGTATTGCTGCTTTTTGGACATAAAGAGCAACTCGTATCTTTTCCTGAGGAAAGCAAAAGATGGGGATGATGGAGTCAAGTAAATTATGACAAAAAGAGCCACTTAGCCCATAGTTCTAGGAAATTAATCAGCCAAATGTCATCGGTGAGCTTCATATTGATAATGTAATGCCATTCGACTAGCTATATGTTGTTTTTACATATCCATATGGGAGTTCACTCTATGCATTTTTGAAAGATCAAGGGCCTGAATTAGTCTTCGGAAAATAAGGATGAGCTTCTTTTGTGGGGAGATGCATCCTCTTGCCAAATAAAATCAATAAATGAGACTGAGTTTTCCAGAAGGATAATTAGGCATGGAGCATTTGCCACTTAAAAGACCAATGACTAGAAGCAAACAAGCATAGAGAACCAATATCTTGAATGACATCAGTGTTCTTCACTATTTGGCAGCCATGCCCACAAGAATGTATGTGAGTTCTGGGAAAACTAGCATAATTTATTGAAAACGGCGAAAATAATTATTAAGGACCATAGGATCTACCAGAAGTCAAAAAGTAATTGGTGCTCAAGTCAAACAACACACCACGTCTCAAAAGCATCAATATTAGCTAGAAGGGTTATGTTCCCTCTTTTAAGTTTTCAACTGTAATAAATAAAAAGGAAATGAAGTAAGCACTTAAAAAAGATGGATTATTCACACGAAAAACATGAGAAAAAATAAATAGAAATGTTCCCAAAACACTGGTACATAAATTTGTTCAAGACAAAGAAGCATACTCGTTGTCTCAAAAGAAAGAAAACCGATGTGGTTAAATACATCAACATGTATGTTTATTAAGTTGCCTAATTGTCATATTAATAGAATAAAATAAAAGTAACCGATGTCACCAATGTGAATAGTACAACTAGTTTTGATTATTTTCTATTGAGTGGTGCTACTATGCTGCAGCTGACCGCTGCAAGGCTAGGCTAAAATCCGTGTATTATTTGTTTTTAAATTTTTTTCATATTTTTTATCATTTAAAAATATTTTTAAAAAATATAAAAAAAAATATCAATACATTAATAGTCACTTCCTTAACTATTAAATAAAAAAAAATTATGAGCGGTACACTTGGGGCAGCATACTATCATTTCTCTTTTCTCTTTGTTAAATTTTTTCGGTTTGTAATTAACAATCTTTATTCAAAATGAGAGTTGAAAATCCCTACCAAAACATTTAAATGCGGTCCTTTCGAATGTACATTCACACCAAAAGCAAGTTTGTGAAATTTTTATACAAACATTTTATCGATAGAAAACAATAGTTTTAAATATGATATTTCCAAAAATATTTTCACACTATTTCTTTTTTCTTTCAAATACTTAGAAAATTTTTCCAACTAAATAACTTTCGATTAAGACCTGGTTTAGATGGCAAAATTTTTCCTAGTCATCCCATCTAATATCATCTATCTCATCTAATCTCAATATTCAAACACCACAAATACAAACACTTTTCAATTTCAAATATTCAACTTTTTAATCTAACCATTGCCTAATCATTACAACTTTTTCAAATTTCAAGATAAAATACAAAAAATAATTCAACTTCTTTTTTTAAATTTCAAAACAAAAATAATATTAAAAAGTTATATTCTAACAATATTTTAGCTTTATAATATTTTTATTCAATTTTTTTTCTCCTTTCTCAAAACTCTTTAAAATATATTAACTCAAACGTTTTACAATTATTCATAAACCATTCGCTATTATTTACAGATCATCTCATCTCATCTCACTATTCAAACAAAGCCTAAAGAAATTTGGCATATCTTTTTTTCTTTTTGGAATCCCAAATAATTAATATATTGATGCAGCACGCGACATACCAAGGACGGAGCAAAAAATTCAGCCATGAATTGCGGAAGGTTGCAGCAGCTTTCCAAAAGAAGTCAAGATAACTAAGTTGTCGTTTTTAGGGGTGAAAACCGACCCCTTCGGCACGGTTTTTGGGCAAAACCACCGCCGACTGATGAGAGGGAAAACTGTGGACAGACTGACCGTAACCGGTCGACGGGAAGGAGAACAACCGGCCGTATCGACTCCGGCAGTTTACGGTCGGTTCTCGGTTCCCTTTCAGTGGCGTCGTTCGTCTGAGAGAGTAGAGAGAGAGAGAGAGTTGCAGAGAGAGAGAGAGAGAGAGAGAGAGAGAGAATTAGAAACGCAAAATGGGGGAAGAAGACGATATGTAATATCTAAACAGTGTCGTTTGGTTTAATACCAGACAACGCCGTTCTAATTTTTTTTCTCACCTTATAGACAAAACGATACCGTTTAGTTTAATAACAAATGGCATCGTTTAATCTGTGTGTAAAACACAAACGTAGGAGTAAAATGACGCCGTTCCACTTAAACTTATGTGGAACGACGTCGTTTCATATTGATAAAATTAAAAAAAAAAAGAAAAAAAAGTATTATTACATCAGCCGGTTCAGCGGTTTGAGCCGGCCCCAAACCGCGACCGAACCAATGATAGGCGGTTTTGCTAAAACGTTGCCACCCGCCAACCGGTTCCTTTGCAGTTTCTTCCAATTTTAGCCTCCGGTGGCTGGTCTGAGTCGGTCACGGCCAGTTCCACGGTTTCTTGTACACCCCTAGTCATTTTTACGGATTTTACTTCCATTTTGAATAAAGTTTCCTTAGTTGTTAATTTTTACAACAAGCTTCTTTCCATTTTGAATAAGTTTCCTTAAGTTGTTCTAGCTTCCTTATAAGATGACTGAGTAATGTAATACGGGGATGTTATGTTTTTCTTGGGAAGAAAAATTATTATCGTGGTGTTCTTGCAATTCAGTTGGAATTCTTTATCACTAGGAAACACAGATTTCCTACTTGTTTTCTTTGTTTGACTTCCGCTATGCCAATTTGGCATCAAAGCAAGGTTGCGCATGGCTCGATAGCAAGAAAAGAAAACAATCAATCCTAGGATGAGGGTCTTGGTGCACAAGCCCCTTTGGGAATCTATCCAAGAACAGAACAAATAAAACTAGCAATGGTTTGAAGGGATCGAGCACATACTACAAGATCCAAAGGTCTATCACTAATGTCCATATGGAGGGCAATAGGGACCAAAATGAAAGGAGGCGAGACCGTTTTCACCCAAGTGGGGGTAGAGGATTCTGACCACCACAGCAAGACCATGCTGGAGATAACTCCTCCAGTGATGAAGAACTCAAGGACTTTGTGGGAGGGGGAAATCAAAAAGCTCGTGACGGTAATACCAACTTCAAGATTAAAATTGACTTACCGTGTTTTAACAGACATCTCCATGTCGAAAGTTTCCTTGATTGGCTCTTGGAGCTAGAAAACTTTTTCGACTACATGCAAATACCAGAAGCTCAGCAAGTGAAATTGGTGGCGTATAAGCTACATGGTGGAGCATCCGCTTGGTAGGAACAAACGTAGAACAATTGAAGG
The DNA here is from genome assembly GCF_018687715.1 of Carya illinoinensis. Classification (NCBI taxonomy): domain Eukaryota; kingdom Viridiplantae; phylum Streptophyta; class Magnoliopsida; order Fagales; family Juglandaceae; genus Carya; species Carya illinoinensis. The sequence goes on along the minus strand of NC_056760.1, from coordinate 4,112,144 downwards.
CACCAGGGCAAACAACCCGTCCACGTGTGGCCTAAAATGAAGAGATTGATGAGAGCACAATTTCTTCCGCCAAACTATGAGCAACTTTTATATCAGTAATATCAAAATTGCCGGCAAGGCACTAGGACCATCAATGAATACACTGAGGAGTCTTATCATCTGAATTTCCAAAACAACCTTTCGGAAACTAAGGGGCAACAAGTGGCAAGGTACATTGGAGGGCTGCGCGTCGCCATACAGGACAAAGTCACGCTGCACACTGTATGGACCCTATCGGAAGCAGTCAATTTAGCCATGAAGATTGAATTACAGCTTACCCGTCCTCCTGCCAGTCGTGACCAGAGGACACAAAATAACTACCAGGTTCCTAAGGCCAACACCATCCTGACTGGGAATAGAGGGAGCACCAGTCAAAATCCTTACAGCAAAGTGTTTCCACTTCAACCAACTGGGGCATCACTCCAACAGGTGCCCTATGCGTAAGTCCATCAACATGGTGGATGGTGATGATTCAGCTAAAGTGAACGACAATGAATCAGAAGAAGAAGATGACTTTGTTGAAGGGGATGCAAGTGATTTGGTGAATTGTGTTATCCAACAGCTACTCTTGACGCCAAAACATGAAGATCATACCCAAAGGCATGTTATCTTCAAAACCCATTGCATCATCAATCACAAAGTCTGCAACTTGATCATTGATAGCAAGAGCTGTGAAAATATCGTACCAAGGGCACCGGTTTCCACCTTGCAGCTGAACACAGAGAAGCATCCTAAACCTTATAAAATCAGCTGGATTAAGAGGGGTGCCGAAACAAAGGTAACTACCACGTCTTGTCCCATTTTCAGTTGGTAAATTCTATAACAATGTGGTAGATTGTGACGTTATGAAGATGGATGCTTGTCATGTGTTACTCGGGAGGATGTGGCAGTACAAAGTAGACGCCACATACAAGGGGCGCGACAACACTTAACATTTTGTTGGCATGAACGGAAGGTAATGTTGTTGCTTGCTAGAGAACGACACAATGATGCTGCTGTACTTGAGAAGAAAGCTAATGTCCTCACTGTGCCGGAAGACCATTTCTTAACTGATGCAAGAGAGTGTGGGGAAATCATAACGCTAGTTGTGAAGGGTAGAGCAGAGGAAGCAGTTTTTGAGTTACCTCCACTGTAATGATATATGCCCGAGTCTCTCTTTTGTACAACACTCAGTTTATACTAAAGATTCAAAACGAATGCAAGACTCTATACAAATATGTTCAGAATAATTTTTTTCAGCATATATATATAAACTGTATAACATGTAATGATATTGAATGTAAATACTGATTTAACTAGAACAGAACCAACGAACCAACAGATTGTGACTAAACCCTAATATCCAAACAGATCTAGATAATAACCAGAAATAGAATAATAACAAGATTAATCATCAAGAAAATAGAGAAATAATACAAAGATAAAGCAAGAAAAAACAACACAACCGATTTACGTGGTTTGACCCTAATGGTCTACGTCCACGGCAGGAATGGGCCTCAAAGCTTTATTGATATCATTATCCATCACATAGAGCCTCAGAAACACTCTTAGATTACAGAGCACTCATCTCACTCAAGAAAATCACACAGATTTTCTTCCCCAAAGTGAAACCCTACTTTCTCCCTCTCTGTCCTCTCTCTCGAACACCCCCTCTCTCAATCGGTCGAAACAGAATACAAAAATGAATTAGGTTAAACCGACGGCTAAAGCGATACATATATAGGTCATGACAGATGGCTCCACGTGTGTTGATCCTACGGCTCAGGCTTGGCCTCAGTTTGATGTAGCTTACGGCTGGTCATGTGATCCAGGTCTCAAATCATTAAGGCTTCATTAATCCAGAACCTTCATTTCATTCATCCAATCGTAACACATAGAAAAGAGAGGTCAGATTAATAAAATATAACAATTTATAAATGTTAATTGCCATACCATTTACAAATCTCCACCTTGGCAAAACATTTATTTGCCAAATTATCAATCCTCATCATTGGCTTATTCCTACACCTTTCCCCCTAATGGGGATAGACTCTAGACTCCATGCCACTGTCTGAACTTAGACTTTGGGAGTGACTTGGTCATCATGTCTGAGGGATTATCCTCAATTGAGACCTTCTCCACACTCACAACCTTAGACTCTATAACATCCCTAACAAAATGAAGCCTTATATCAATACGCTTAGACCTTTCATAGTAAACTTGATTTTTAGCTAAGTGAAATGCACTCTGATTATCACAGTGCACAGAAATATCACCAAATGGCATTTTTTATTACTTCAGTCAATGCTATATATTCAGCCTCTGTTGTGGACAAAGCCACAACAAATTGTAAGTGTGACTTCCAACTAACAGCCCCTCCAAAAGCAGTAAACACATACCCAGTTAAAAATTTTCTAGTGTCTATATTTCCTGCAAAATCAGAGTCTACAAAACCAATTAACTCACATCCTTTCTCAACACCCTTTCCAAAACTGAGTCTTAGGTTAGTAGTGCCAACTAGATACCTTAGTACCCATTTAATGGCTTGCTAATGGGGTTTACCTGGGTTCCCCATAAACCTACTAACTACACTCACTGCATAAGTCAGATCAGGTCTAGAGCAGACCATTGCATACATTATGCTTCCCACCATGCTAGCATAGGGAATTTGTTGCATAAAATCAATATCCGAATCTGTTTTAGGAGCCTGATCTATAGACAATTTAAAGTGTTGACCTAAGGGTGTGTTAACAGATTTAACAAGTTCCATACCAAATCTTTTAAGAATTTTAGAGATGTAATTTTTCTGAGACAAGTATAATAATCTAGCACTCCTGTCCCTTTCAATTTCCATTCCTAAAATTTTCTTAGCAGGGCCCAATTCTTTCATTTCAAATTCTGATTTCAGCATGCATTTAACTTGATCAATTATAACAATGTCTTTACAAGCCACCAGCATGTCATCAACATACAATAGGAGATAAACAAATATTCCTTTTTCTTCCTTGTAATAGACACAGTTATCATAGCAGCTTCTTTTAAAATTATTGTTAATCATGTGTGTATCAAATCTTTTATACCACTGTCTAGGTGACTGTTTAAGGCCATATAAAGATTTTTTAAGAAGACACACTTGATTGTTTTTAATTTCATTAGTAAAACCTTCAGGAGGTTGCATATAAATTTCTTCTTCAAGTTCTCTATGCAGAAAAGTAGTTTTAACGTCTAACTGTTCTAGATGCAAGTTTTCAAAGGTTGTATAAGCAAGTAGTAACCTAATTGAGCTATGTTTAACCACATGAGAGAAGATTTCATTGAAATCAATTCCTTCTCTCTATGTAAAGCCTTTGGCTACAAACCTAGCTTTATACCTAGTCCCTTCTATCCCTGGTATGCTTTCCTTTTTCTTAAAGATCCACTTGGATCCCACTAGTTTTACTCATTTGGGTTTTGGCACTAGAACCCAAGTTTTATTCTTATTCAGAGATTTCATTTCCTCATGCATGGCTAGTACCCATTTAGAGAAGTCCTTGCTGGTCACAGCTTCTTTATAAGATCTAGGTTCCTGATAAACTACTTCATCAGCAACTGTTAAGGCAAACATGGTAAGTTCAGCTTGACCATACCTTAAAGGTGGTTTAATCACCCTCCTCTGTCTATCTCTAGCCAGATTCCAAGATCTGGCTCCACCTTGACTTGTATCCTCTGAAGTTTGACCCTCAAAGTCACTGTCATCACCAGTTACAAGTTCAGGTTGGGTATTAACCTGCTCCACCTCAATCTGAGATCCCTCTAAGGGCTTGTCATTATTATTAACTAACTGTGATTCTTGTACCCGAGCCATGTGTGACTCATTAAAGGTCACATCTCTGCTCACAATACACCTATGTCTACCAGGTCCATCTACCCAAAGTTTGTATCCCTTAACCCCTTCAGGATATCCTATAAAAATACACTTAAGTGCCCTAGGTTCCAGTTTGTCAGTTTTTGAATGTGCATAAGCTACACACCCAAAAACTCTAAGGTGATCATAAGTGGGAGGTTTTCCAGTCCATAGTTCCTGAGGTGTTTTAAACCCTATTGCAGAAAAAGGACACCTATTTATAAGATGAATTGCTGTGTTTGTTGCTTCTGCCCAGAAAGTTTTGGGCAGCCCTGAATTTGACGACATACACCTCACTCTTTCTAGGATGGTCCTATTCATTCTTTCAGCAAGTCCGTTCTGTTGGGGGGTTTCTCTCACTGCTTTATGTCTAAGAATTCCTTCCTTTTTACAATACATGTTAAACTCATTTGACAAGAACTCTAAACCATTATCAGTCCTTAAAACCTTGAGTCTTCTACCTACTTGGTTCTCTACCAGGTTTTTCCACTCTTTGAATCTCTCAAAGGTGTCACTTTTATTTTTAAGGATATAGACCCAAACCTTTCTTGAGTAATCATCCACAAATGATAGGAAATAACTTCCTCCATTGTGTGAATTTACTCTTGCAGGTCCCCATAGATCAGAGTGGACATAGTCTAAGGTTTGTTTGGTATTATGGATTGCTGGCTTAAAGCTAACTCTTTTGGCCTTCCCATAAATGCAGTCCTCACAGAAGGGTAGGTTGCCTAGATTTTGGTCAGTTAACAAACCTTGTTTTTGCAACTCTAAAAGTCCCCTCTGACTCACATGCCCAAGCCTCCTATGCCACAGCACAGATTGGTTCTGTACAGTGTTCTGTACAGAAGATGCTTCCCCAACTATAGTCTTACCAAGTAGTGTGTATAAACCATTCTTAATCACTCCTTTCATAATAACTAAGGACCCTCTTGTAACCCTAATAACCCCTGCCTCAGATTTGAAAGTAGGGCCTGATAAATCAAGCATGCCAAGAGAAATTAAATTTCTCTTCAACTCAGGTATAAATCTAACCTCCCTTAAAACCCTTTCAATACCATCATGCATTTTTAGTCTAACTGACCCTATACCCATGATTTTGCAGGACTTATTGTTTCCTAGGATTACTTGCCCCCCATCTAACTCAGAGAATGTCTCAAACCATTCTTTGATTGGACACATATGAAAAGAACAGCCAGAATCCCTTATCCACTCTGTTTTTGAGTCAACCTCACTTACAGTGAGTACCTCACCACTTTCATATCTTTCTAATACCACACAGGCATCTCCTGCCTCTTTATTCTTATTTTCTGTATTATTTTTCCTTTCAGGACAGTTCTTCTTTAAATGTCCTTCTTTATGACAGTGAAAACACTTAAAGTGTTTTCCCTTTGACTTAGACCTAAACTTCTTGCCCTCATTCTTGCCCCTCTTTTCTCTTTTTTCTATTCTACCCCTGATAGTCAAACCTTCCCCATGATTTTGTTTTGATTCCCCTATGTTTTGTAGTTCCCTAGTATGAAGTACAGACTGTACTTCATCTAGTGTAAGTGAGTCTCTTCCAAACATCATGGTTTCCTTTATGCTTTGATAAGATGAGTCCAAAGAACTCAACAAAAGAATAGCTTGATCCTCATCCTCCACCTTGATATCTATATTTACTAGATCTAGGATGATTTTATTAAACTCATCAAGGTGCTGCCCTATTGAAGTTCCAGGGGTCATCTTGAAAGTATAAAGTTTGGTTTTCTTATGAAGCCTATTTGCTAGGGATTTAGTCATATACAGGTTCTCCAATTTTAGCCATATACCAGCAGCAGTGTCCTCACTGGCCACTTCTCTCAGGACCTTATCCCCAAGGGAAAGGATTAAGGCACTATGTGCCTTTTGGAGAATGTCCCTTTGGACAAACTCCTTGTCTTCCCCTTTCAAGGAAGATCCTTTCCTTTTCTCACCGAGAAGGGCATCTTACAGTCCATGTTGGACTAGTAATGCCCTCATTTTAATCCTCCATAGCCCAAAATCATTCTCCCCAGTAAATTTTTCAATATCAAACCTCATGGTCCCCATCGACCTAGGCTCTAGATACCACTTGTAATGATATATGTCCGAGTCTCTCTTTTGTACAGCACTCAGTTTATACTAAAGATTCAAAATGAATGCAAGACTCTATACAAATATGTTCAGAATAATTTTTTTCAGCATAGCCCAAAATCATTCTCCCCAGTAAACTGTATAACATGTAATGACATTGAATGTAAATACTTATTTAACCAGAACAGAACCAACGAACTAACAGATTGCGACTAAACCCTAATATCCAAACAGATCCATATAATAACCAGAAATAGAATAATAACAAGATTAATCATCAAGAAAATAGAGAAATAATGCAAAGATAAAGCAAGAAAGAACAACACAACCGATTTACGTGGTTCGACCCTAATGGTCTACGTCCATGGCAGGAATGGGCCTCAGAGCTTTATCGATATCATTGTCCATTACAGAGAAGCCTTAGAAACACTCTTAGATTACAAAGCACTCATCTCACTCAAGAAAATCACAGATTTTCTTCCCCAAACTGAAACCCTACTTTCTCCCTCTCTGTCCTCTCTCTCGAACACCCCCTCTCTCAATCGGTCGAAACAAAATACAAAAATGAATTAGGTTAAACAGATAGCTGAAGCGATACATATATAGGTCATGACAGATGGCTCCACGTGTGTTGATCCTACGGCTCAGGCTTGGCCTCGGCTTGATGTAGCTTACGAGTCACGTGCTGGTCATGTGATCCAGGTCTCAGATCATTAAGGCTTCATTAATCCATAACCTTCATTTCATTCATCCAATCGTAACACATAGAAAAGAGAGGTCAGATTAATAAAATATAACAATTTATAAATGTTAATTGCCATGCCATTTACATCCACCTATTCGGCAACTGCTTGAGAATTTTCGAATGTTGCTCCACAAGAATTACCAGCTGGACTACCTTCCATGCATGACATCCAACACTATATTAATCTGGTACCATGCACCAGTCTCCCCAATTTGCAACACTACCGAATGAGTCCCAACGAGCACAAGATTCTACAAGATCAAGTTGAAAACTTCATCTTCAAGGGACTAATTCGAGAGAGCACGAGTCCCTGTGCTGTCCCAGCCTTGCTCACTCCAAAGAAAGACTGTAGTTGGAGGATATGTGTGGACAATCGCGCCATCAATAAGATCACGATAAAGAATAGGTTTCCTATACCACGGCTGAATGACATGTTAGATATGCTTGCAGGAGTGAAAATTTTTTCAAAGCTCGACTTGAGAAGTGGCTACCACCAAATAAGAGTTCGGCCTGGCGATAAGTGGAAAATAGCTTTTAAAACAAAGAATGGACTCTACGAGTGGTTGGTCATGCCATACGATTTGTCCAATGCACCCAGCACCTTCATGAGAGTCATGCACCAAACTCTCAAACCTTTCATTGGCAAATTCGTTGTCATATATTTTGACGATATCCTCCTATACAGTCAAGATGAACAACAACACATAGTGCATTTGAGGGAAGTACTTTCGATTTTGAGGGAGAATAAACTTTACATCAATTTAAAGAAATATAATTTTCTCACCAACAGGTTGCTATTCCTCGGCTTTTTCGTTAGCATGGAAAGTAGGGATGTAAAAAAATCCCAGAAAACTAGAAAACCGGTCCGGGCCGTTCCAAACCAGACCCATTGTGCCGGTTTGGGACTCGTCAGGTCCAGGACCAGTTTCATAAAATGGAAAATCGGTCCGAAACAGACCAGACCGGACCGGTACTATTTAATATATTTTTTATTTATTTTTTAATATTATATATAATATGTTTTATATTATATAAAATTTTTATATATAATAATATAAATTATAATTATATATAAAATAATGTTATTATAATTTATAAAATAAATGTTTAATCTTAAACATGAAAATTTAATTGATCATATGCTTCAAATATATAATATAATAAATATTTATTATTTATTAATAACATATTATATGAAGTAAGAACCAAAAAAGAAATAAAATACTTAAATATTATTACTAAATATTGATGGCCTAATAAACTTAAAACTCTTTATATTTTTTTTTATAAGTACATAAGACATTAGTAGATAAATATAAATTATATATATTAGTATATAATTTATATTAATACAATTTACATTTTATGACCTAATACTAAATACTAATAGTCTAACACTATATTACTATTAGTATTATACTTTAAGTCTTATGTATAAATTAGTATATAAATCATTATACTAAATAATCACATAGAAAATAACCATATAGTAATACTAATACTAAATTACTATACTAATTCTATCAATATAGTCTATCAATAATATAGTTATAAACTTATAATAAACGAAACTCACTATAACAATTAACAAATACTAATATATAGTTATTCTAATCACTATAATTAATACTAATATTTATAATGATACTAATAGCATAATACTATACTACTATTGGTAATATACTTTAAGTCTATTTATAAATTAGTATATAAATCACTATACTAAATAATCACATATAAAATAATCACTATAGTCTATCAATAATATAGTTATAATAAACTAAACTCACTATAACAATATAACAATTAACAAATACTAATATATAGTTGTTATAATCACTATAATTAATACTAGTATTTATAATGATACTAATAGTCTAATACAATATTACTATTGGTAATATACTTTATTTATAAATTAGTATATAAATCACTATACTAAATAATCAAATATAAAATAATCACATATATACTAATATTAATATTTTAATATAGACTATAGTTATACTTATACTAATATAGTTATACTAAATCACCATAACTAATACTAATAGTCTAATATTAATACTATTATATAGTCTAATATATTATATAGCTATAACTAATACTAATATATATATACTAATACTAATATTCTAATACAGACTAATAGTATTAATACTAATAGTATTATATTCTTTAATATGTATATTCTTTAATACTAATAGTCTATTATATATATATACTAATACTAATAGTCTAATATAGACTTATAGATTATTAGTATTAATACTATAAGTCTATATTAGACTATTAGTATTAGTATATATATAATAGACTAATAGACTATATAGTTATACATTAAAGAATATACTGATTATTAGTATTAATACTATAAGTCTATATTAACTATTAGTCTATATATAGACTTATTGTATTAATATCACTATATGTAGTAGTAACACTAATACTATAATAGTATTAGTTATTGTTTTGTATTTAAATTGCTTTGTATTTAATAATATCATTGTTGTTGGGTTTAATCATTTTATTTTATTAATATTTAGTTGTAGTGTTTTTAATTGTCTTGTATTTATTTTAGGGTAATGATATACTTACCACCCTTTTACCACTATTTTACCACTTGTAGTGTATTTATTTTTTTATCATTTTCTTTTAAGTATTTTTTTAACATCCTTAGCCATTAAGAAAAAATTTTAAAAATATATAATTTTAGTGATAGTCACTTGCTTAATCATTAAGTAAAAAAAAAAAAAAAATTTAAAATTAAAAAATTAAAAAAAGTGGTAAAAGAGTGGTAAGATAGTGGTAAACCTATCATTATTCTTTATTTTATAGTTACCTTTTTATTTTATTGGACCCTCTATTTTCAGATTGGGCTTGTTTTGGAGATTTTTTTTTCTTTTGTTTTGGGTCAAGCCGTTCTAGTTTTCGGGCCCAACCCATTTCACTTCAGCCCAGTGGCCAACACTCTCTTGAACTCATATGATGCATTTTGTAAAGCCTTAGGGCTTCTTTTCTTCCTCCTGTTGCGCCGTGCCACTTCTCCTTAACTCCAGTTCTTCTTTTCTTCTTCTTCCTCTAGTTCTCATGTTGTGCCGCGCCGTGCTGTGCCATATAGCCATTTGTTCTTCTTTCGTTTTCTTTTTTCTCCTTCTCTTCCACAGCCTGCCATGCACAGCCCCTCACGCAGCCGGCAGCCCCTTTCTCACGTCTCTTTGTCTTCGATTCCTCAAAATCCTCACAGTAATTTTTCTCCATTATTTTTTTTCATTTCACTTATTTAAGTTATTTGAAATTACTTTGAAACCTGATATGAATCGTTAGGGTTTTGTGATTGTGTTTTTGTTATTCAAGTTTAGTGATTGACAAATTGTGTTTGTGAAATTAGTAAATTACTTTGAAATCTAGTAGATGGTATTTGTGTTATTAGGGTTGTTGAATCCGAAATTTAGGATTTTTGTGATGGTATTTGTATAATTACTTTGTAATTGTTCTTTGAGATTACGTTTATAGAATTTGCAGGACATAATAGAATTTTGTCTAGTTCTCGAACATGTTTATTCAAAGCACTAAAGGGGTTTGGTATAGCAATTCAAGTAGACTATTGTTCTTTGAGATTGAGGATGTTTAATCAGTTGATTTTGTATTTTTTATGGAATTTGAACAATAGTCAGTGCACTGAACTCCTATATTTGGATTAAGTTGCAATGACCTCATACCTAAAACAGAAACTAAATAAGCACTAAAATAAGCAATGGTTTGCATTCACTAGCCACTTAAAACTAAATATCTTTTAGAATTCATACCAATTGGATTTTATCAAGGTAAGACTAGTTACAATTTCTAATATTTTTTGATAAATAAAAGTAGAAAGGTAAGTTATTGACGCCCACCGTGGGGCTCGAACCCACGACCTACAATTTCTAATATTAATACTATTATATAGTTATTCCAAAATCGAACCGAATCGGACCGAAAATGGGTAAAACCGGAGTACCAATTTAGAGGTGTAATCGGTTTTGAAAAATGAAAAACCGGTACCTACCGGTTCAGTTTTAGATTTTGTCCAAAACTGGACCGGTTACACCCCTAATGGAAGGGGTTCATGTAGATGAACAAAAAGTCCGAGCCATCTAGGAGTGATTGCTAGAGTTGGAAGTTTTCATGGGTTAGCCACCTTCTATCGGCATTTTATCCGGAATTTCAGCACACTTGCTGCACCCATTACAGAATGTATGAAGAAGGGGCAATTTCAATGGGGTGAGGACCAAGATGTGAGCTTCGCTGTCATTAAAGAGAAGTTATCTACAGCCCCTGTTCTTGCACTGCCCAATTTTGAGAAGTTGTTTGAAATGGAGATGCTTCCATTGTTGGTATTGGAGCCGTTCTCTCACAAAAAGGCCGACCTGTCGAGTTTTTCAATGAAAAGTTAAATGAGGCATGGCACAAGTGGATTGTCTATGAGCTAGAGTTCTATCCAATCATCAAGGCCTTGAAACATTGGGAGCACTACCTAATCCAACACGAGTTTGTTATACAGTGATCACCATGCCCTAAAATTCGTCAACAATCAAAACCATGTGAACCGAATGCATGCAAGGTGGGTTACATTCATACAAAAATTCACCATGGTTCTTAATTACAAGTCTGGGCAGCACAACAAAGTTGATGATGCTCTTAGCCGACGAGGAGAACTTTTGGTCACCCTACAGACTAAGATCACTAGTTTTGAGCAACTCAAAGACCTCTATGTGGAGGATGAAGACTTTGCAGAAGCATGGAGGAAGTGTAAGCTCAAGCAACCTGCGACTGACTTCCACATTCAAGATGAATACTTATTTCGGGGCAACTAGCTTTGCATACCACGGACATCACTACGTGAAGACCTAGTACGTGAATTGCATGGGGGTGGTCTGAGGGGTCATGTGGGAAGAGACAAGACCATAGCCTTAGTGGCCGAACATTACTACTGGCCCCAATTGAAGCGAGACGTGGGAAGGTTTGTTCAAAAATGCCTCATATGTCAAGTGGGGAAGGGGCAATCGCAAAATACAGGATTATACACCCCCCTACCGGTGCCGGAAAACATTTGGGAGGATGTGAGTATGGACTTCATGCTCGGCCTCCCTCGAACTCAAAGAGGAGTGGATTCCATCTTTGTAGTTGTCGATTAGTTCTCAAAAATGGTCCATTTTATTCCTTGCCAAAAGACAATTGATGCCTCTAACGTTGCCCACCTTTTCTTTAAGCAAGTTGTGCGACTTCATGGAATCCCAAAGTCGATCACCTCCGACAGAGACGTCAAGTTCCTCAGCCATTTTTGGATCCCCCTCTGGAAGAAGTTTGACACGAGCCTTAAGTACAATAGCACTTGCCACCCACAAACCGATGGTCAAACAGAGGTGACCAATCATACATTGGGCAACACGGTCCGATGCATTTCAGGGGACAAACCAAAACAGTGGAATGTCTGCCTTTTGCAAGTGAAATTCACTTTCAACAACATGGTCAATCAATCAACTGGGAAGACACCCTTTGAGATTGTTTACACTCAACCTCCAAAGCACACCTTGGATCTAATTCCTCTTTCTAAACTCCATGGACTAAGCACGGCAGCAAAGAACATAGCAGAAAGAATTCAGCAAGTCCATTCGGATGTTCATCTCAATTTGGAAAGGGCTAACTCATGTTACAAGCAAGCAGCGGACAAGCACCAGCAAGCTAAAGTTTTTCAAAGGGGTACTTGGTGATGGTTCATCTTCGCAAGCAGCGTTTTCCTGCATGAACTCACAAGAAGTTACAGAATAAAAAGTTTGGACCCTGTCAAATTGTCAAGAGGATAAATGATAATGCCTATGTCATTGACCTCTCTAATAATATGTCAATTTCCTCAACTTTCAACACGACGGATATCTTCGAGTATCATCAACCAGATGAGCTACTCTACCCTGACTAGAGCTCAAGGCCGAGCTTCATTTCAAGTGGGAAAGAATCTGATGCAGCACCGGCACGAGACATACCAAGGATGGAGCAAAAAATTCAGCCATGAATTGCGGAAGGTTGCAGCAGCTTTCCAAAAGAAGTCAAGATAACCAAGTCGTTGTTTTTACGGATTTTACTTCCATTTTGAATAAAGTTTCCTTAGTTGTTAATTTTTACAGCAAGCTTCTTTCCATTTTGAATGAGTTTCCTTAAGTTGTTCTAGCTTCCTTATAAAAGGACTGAGTAATGAGATCTTATGTTTTTCTTGGGAAGAAAAATTATTATCATGGTGTTCTTCCAATTCAATTGAAATTCTTTATCACTGGGAAACCCAGATTTCCTATTTGTTTTCTTTGTTTGACTTCCGCTATGCCATATATGTTAAGGACTCAACCATTGATCCAAAAGTCCTGGGATTGTTTGATACTAATTTGGTTAAACATTTAATCCTCATAATCATAATATTTCGCCACACTTCCAAATCTGACCCGGTGCCTATAGTAGCCCTTTCCATCTTAGCAGTTTCACTCATCTATTAGTATTTAATGACTTAACACTATGTTCATACATAGTACCAAGACATTTTAATGTAATCTATAGGTCACCCCCTCCATAACTTAAACTCATGATGCAGTCTCTACTTTGTTGCCAATTATTAAGGACTCAATCATTAATCTAAAAGTTATAAAACTATTTGATACTAATTTGATTAAACATTTAACCCTCGTGATCATAACAATATCATAGCTTAAACTATAAAAGGAAATTCTATGAGGACTTGATTTTCTTTAATCAAGGCCTTGAAGGTTCTCTACAATTATCTATGCCAAACACTTTTTATAATTAGGAAAAAGATACACACAATATTTAGCTGGTATGGACCGCATAATTAATACTTTGGAATTCACATTATGTACATATCACTCTCGTAATTACAAAAATATGTTTAAAATGGATAATTATGAAAAATCTCATTCCATGGTACATGCTCACACTGGCCCAAACCATGGGCCACAAGTCATTTATCACAAAATTCAACAAGATGAATTGCAACAGCATTTAAAATTATGAGAAGTTCCACGAATCTTGAAATTTTATTACAAGTGCAATGAGCACGAATATCGGAACCATCAAGATTAGCAAAAGAAAAACATACGCCAAGCTGAATTACAATTTAATATCAAAAGAATATCGAATCGAGATCATTACATTTAATTTTATTATGTATTACTTGTTAGATTCGGTAGGTAAGCTCAGAACCAGAACATGACCACTAACTGCCATAACAGTTTTTAATAAGCTGTAAAGAGAACTGTTGATCAACACAAACATGAAACAACAACGACACGCTGAGAAAAAAAATAATAGTTATGACAATACGAACAAAGACACGAGCATCGGATAAGGGGTGTAAAGTGGGAAATGGACGGATATTGTGGATTAAAAAGTAAGTGTGGGGGACAACTTGTCCACAAACACCATGTGAGGATGAGGCCCACGAACGAAAAGCGCCAATGGTAAGGTCCGATAAATAAATAAATAAATAGCATATGGCATCGGCATCGTCACCCACTCGTAAATGTTCTCAATTTTGAAGAACAAAAAAATATCATTCATATTATTTAAATAATAATATTTAAATTTTAAAGATTATTTTTTAAATTAATTTATATTATAGAAATATTTTATTATAATTATTCTGCACACCTATTCCACAATAAAAATTTTCAAGCACAAACGACATTGTCACATTATTATTGTCGGCTCCGATAAATAAATATTTAGCATAGGGCATCCACGTCGTCGTCACCCGGCCATAAACGTTCCCTTGTCCTCCTGTCACTTTAATTCACCTATGCATTTGTTGCGCACTTATGTCAACCTGATCTTTATGTCGATTTAGGTCTCATTTGATATGAGAAATTACTAAATACCAGTAAAATAATTTAAATTAAGATATTTTATAGAGTATTGAAAAATGAGAAGAAAAAAAATTAAATAAAAATATTATAAAGTTAAATATTATTAGAATATTTATTTTAAGATTTAAAAATTTTAAATTATTTTTTATGTTTTGTTTGAAAATTTGAGAAAGTTGTAATGATTTGATAAAAAAAATTAAAAATTAAAAATTGAAAAATGCCTATTTATAATTTTTAAATATTGAAATGAGATGAGATCAAGTTACAAGCCAAACAATAAAAGTGTGATTGGTTCAGTCTGGTTTTGAACATATTTTAAAACCGAACCGTTATATACCCGTTTTGAGATTTAAAGAACTGATATCGCCCCGATTATACTCATAAACTAGTACTTCCGATTTTATCGGTTCTGGTCCAATGCGGTTCAATTTTTTCAATATATTACATAGTATATAATGATATAGTGACAATATATTATAATATATATTATAGTGATCTATTATAATATATAGTATAGTGATATATTATAATATATAGTAACAATGCATTAATATAACTGTTAATACAATAGATTAAAGAGCTAATATATAGTTATTTATATAGGATTTTAAAATTTAATATTATATTAATCAGTAATTTAAGATATGATACAAAATTATTTTATATATAAAAAAATTATATATTTTATAAAAAATCATATAAAAATATTTTATAAAATATAAAAAATTAAAATATATATATAAACCATTCCAATCTGGTGTTAGAAAAAAAAATCAAAATCAAAATAATTTTAATTAATTTAAAAAAAAATAAAATCAATATCAAATCAAATCAAATCCACCGGTTTGGCCTGCTAGTGTTTATGAATCCCTTTTTAACACCCCTACTAAACAGGATGTTAGAACATTCACATTTAGTGCTACAAAGCATCACTTTCTCTATAATGTGAGGGTTATTTTACGATTTTGATCAAAATACCCCTTATATCTAAATCCCTATTTTAGGAAAAATGTTTAGAAAATAAATAGTAGTTCTCCAAATATAGAATATTACTATTCATTCCCTGATCCATTTCTTATCAATATTTTATTCTAATACATAAAATAAATTAATCTTCCAATCATCTAGACTTTTTTTCATACTTATATTTGTTATAATTTTAAATATAATTTAATTAATTACAAAAATATAAAAAAATTCATTTTAAAACTATTATTATATCCCCAAAAATAATTTACATTTTTGTTTAAAATATTTACGAGAGTAATAGTTCAAAACATAAGAAAAAATATTGAGTAGTTAAGTTTATAAATGAAAGTGAGAGAAAAAATAATAATAAAATAATAATAAAATATTATTTTAATATAATAAACAAATGATAGGAAATAGGATGAATGAAATTTATGAAATATGAATAAAATTTAATAAAAAATTTTAGAAAATATATTTTTTAATTAAATTATAAAAAAATTTATGTACAATGAGATAAGAATGCTCTTAAAAATCTAGCCCACTTTCCACGACTTTTGTTCCCACGAAAGTTCAGGGAAGTTTCCTCCCTTGCCATTATTGGAAGATGGATTCAAAGGTCCATTTATTTTGCCGTGCCACCCAACATATACGGCATAGGACTAGCCGAAGCCTACACACAAGGACCAGCACCCACGGAAACGCTTGTAAAGAAAAGCACGCTAGTGTTCTATTCGGCTGAATAGGGGCTATGATTTTTTATGGGACAATGATATGCTAAACTGCTTTACTATTTTTTTTTCATTTAAATTTAAATTAAAAATTTTATAACATAATCTTTTTGTATAATTTAAAAAAAAAAATCAATCAAAGAATTAATCATATAATTTAATTACAAATAAATTCAATTTGATAAAAATTGAGTTATTCACTTTTAAATTATGCAAAAGGTCATTCTAAAATTTTTTATCTAAATTTTAAAAAATAATAATAATTAAATAAATAATAATAATAATAATAATAATAATAATAAGCCCTCTTAACGGATGAAAAGCCTTACTTTGGTTTGATTAGAAACGAAAGGAGGTTACATCTGATGATTCAAAAGTTCAATTTCACGTGACACGTCACCGTTAGTACCTATCATGGTAGATCGTATTCAGAAAACTTTTTTCTTTTTCTTTTTCTTTTTTTTTTTTCCTTAATACTTCTAAACATATTTCATTATTATTATTATTTATTTTATTATTATTTTTTATTGATATTTATTACTATTTAATATTTTATTTTTACCTTTTATTTAATTTTTCACTATTATTCACTTGGCGACGCCAGACGGAACAGTTAACTCACTACATCAAAGGTGAAGCTCAGTGCCTGATTCCACCGATGGATAGTTGAAGGAAGGATAATTGTCTTGCCAATGAGACCGCGACACGTAATGTTAGAAATGAATAAAGACAGTATCATATATCACTATGAAAAATTTTCTAAAAGCTACTATTCACGGCCACACCCACACCCTATGAAAAATAACTGTATATTTTATGAAAGGCATTTGTACATTCTGTAAAAAAGTAGCAAGTGTGGTGTGAAAATAAATAATATCTAATGCACAGTAAATCCCTGTCATTACATGAACAAGGATCACAGGAACGAACGTCTCAGGCGAACGACAAATGCGTTTCTTTCTGGAAACTCGTTCACACAAATTGGAGCGCACAACTAACTCTGCGCATGGTGCAAAAGAGAGAAAAAAATCCAGGCCTTCTATTTGGGGAGCGGAGATTAACGGAGAAAAAAAGGAACGAAGATCCATAAATAGACGTAAGAAAACTGGGGAAAAAAACTAATTTCAGTCTCTAAACAGGGTTCGCAAGAAAAATTGACTGTCTTAAAATCAGATCGAACGGCAGTAGCGATTTCTTCTATTCAGGGCTTTTACTAGGTTTGGACGTAAAAATTGTATGTTACGGTACTCAAGATGCTGATTCTTTTACAGTTTTTATTTTTGGTCTGTTTTCTATATTTTCTTAGCCACCAAACGAAGCATAATCCTCCTTCCGCTGTTTGCCTACCGAGAAGCCGGGAAAATAATAATATATGGAAGAAGAACCAAAAACCCAGGCCACGCTATATATCGTTATACTGTTATAGTATCAGTATCAGATCATCTATATATCCCGTCCCCGCCTTCTTTTAGTGACCAAACAAGCGGCAAGGGGAAACCGTAATTACGAGTCCAGCGCAATAGCAAAAAATAAATCTGAAACTGAATCTAGATAGGAAAGCACGATTTTATGACATGAAAAAAATAATAAATAAGCCGAGTTACCTGAATTTCGCGTTTATTCTTTTCTGCCTTGGCGCGCTTGCCGAGGTCCGTGATATTGCGGAACCTACGACGTCGATTCTTCACTATAGTGACGGCGGATCTCCATCTCGTCCTAGCCTCCTCCGACGGGTCCACATCGAAGTCCTTCAGGAACCTCTCCATTGTTTTCTACAAATTTCTCAGAAAAAGAACCTCTCCATAATCTTTCCGTGCAGAAAAAGCCCAAACCTGCTCGGAGGCGATGCTACGGGCTCCAGCTGAGGGGATAAGGGTAATGGGCATTTTCATTATATAATACGCGAGGCTGCAGTGCGCGGAGCAATTTTGGGTTGCGGTCCCCTCTTTTTTTTTTTTAAACTTCTAAAGGGTACCGCAACCCAAAATAAGTTTGTATAAACTTATCGAAAAAATCAAAAAAAAAAAGTTTGTATGTCAATTTGGACAAAGAAATTGGTACAGTCGGATAAGAAATTGGTACAGTTGGATTAGTTTGTATAATACGCGAGGCTGCAGTGCGCGCAGCAAAGAAATTGGGACACATTCAGTAGAATTAGTATTTCTGCAAAAATTTAGGATGAAAAGAGATACGAAGAAAATGAAAAGAATAATATGCCGCTTGAATTTGTCTATTTATTTTAAACGTTTATGTATTTAATTTTTTTATTTAATAATTAAAGAAGTGATATTTAATGTATTAATTTTTTCATTTTTCAAAAATATTTAAATATGTAAGAAAAAAGAAAAAAAATAAAATAAAAAATATGTGTTAGTTGGCATGCCTAGCGGTCAAAGCTAAGAAGCACACTAGCATTACTCATACAATAAATAGTTAAAACAGTTTCAAGTTGTGTGCATTTGTTTTCATGGGCGTGAATGAACTTTGCCAAATTGCTACTCGTTATCTCCTATAACATACATTATATTTATTTTTATTTTATTTTATTTTCTTCTTTATAAACTAATTGAATTATAACTCATTATCCATATACCATATATTTGATAAGAGAAAATAAAATAAAAGTATAGTATATAGTGTGTAGAAATGATAGATAGAATTTTTCGTTTAAAAATATTTAAGGTTAGTATGCAGGGATGTGAAGTTTTTTTTTTTCATATGAGAAAACCGACCAGACCTATTAGTTTTTATCACGGATCAAATTGATTAAGGGATCAGTCGGTTCTAATCTGAAAAATGTAAGAAATTGAATTTTTGGCCTGTTTTAGGGTAGGATTTTTCCACATTGAACTTGACCAAATTTAACAATAGTATTATATTTACTTATACTTTTATTTACAATATTTTTTTTTAGTTTTCCTTTAAAATTCAAATTTTGAATTTCAAATTTCATGATTTTAAGCATATCAATAAATGATATGTGGATAAGTAAGTTTTTTATAAGTTTTCTTAAATACATTCAGCATTTTCCCTAATTTAATATATAAGTTTTTAAATAAATTTTTATATTATATTTATAATTTTTTAAGTAGTTCTATAAATTAAAAGCAGCTAATTATGTGGTTTTCTTTTAACTAATTATAATTAATTATTTAATCATCTTCTAACCTAGTTATTTATGCTTAGATTATATAAAAATTAAAGATTAAGAATTTTAAGAAAAAGTATTAGTATGCATACTATTAGCATTAATTATTAATATATATTATACTTAATCAAAATACTTAATTAGTTAAGTATATAATTCAATATACAACTAAGATTATATCATTCACTTGATTTTTTTAATCAATTTATATAAATTTTTATCAAAAACTTGAACTAATAAGTAAAAGAAAAACAACCCGGACCAAAATATCTTGATAAGACCGACCAGACCGAACCAAAGTAGTACAAAGTCCTTATCCATCTAGACCTTTGGTGGATCGAAAAAATCAGTCTGGTCCGAAACTCTCTTCCAAAACTAATAAGACTTGACCAATTACACCCCCACTTGTTTGAGAGATAGGATTATATCATATAATCTCAAAAATTTTCATAATTTATTTTATAAATATCATTTAAATATAAATACTTTTCAATTTCAAATATTTAACTTTTTTATATAATCATTATTTAATAATTATATTTCTCAGACTTTTAAACAAAACACAAAACAATACAACCTTTTTAAATTTCAAAATAAAAATTATATATTTTTTTAAAAAGCAAAACATGTCATTCAATTATAGAATCCCATACAAATACATAAGTTCAATAGGTTCGGTTTGGTTAATTAAAATTCTCATCTCAAATTCAAAATTTTCATATCATTATTACAATATTTTTAAATCTCCATACAAAATATAATAAATAATTCAAATTTTTCTTAACTTTTTTAAATCTCAAAACAATAATAATATTAAAATATAATATTTTATTTTAAAATTCAAAATTCTCATCCTGTTGAGTCAACCCAAGTGTGAGTGCAGGTGGTGTATAGCTGCTGCGCATGCATCGTTCTCAAATTTGGCATGTTAGGCACCGTTTGGTGCTTTTGTATTGTTAGGCACCTCCCCAAGCATCATGCAGCAGATTGCTGCAACGTAGTGATCTGCTCTCCTATAAATAGGAGAGCTTAAGTGTGCAGAAAAATTCGTCCTCACTGCGGTGAGAGATCAAGGGCAGTGGAAGAAGAGAAAGAAAGAGGGACGTGAGGGAGAGATTAGAATTTGTAGATTTTTTGTAAATTTTATACAAATTCTATAAAAGAGGCTCCAGTGGACGTAGGTAATTTGCTGAGCCACTTTAAAATTGTTTTGTGTGATTTTCGAACAGGCTAGAGGCACAACAATTGGTATCAGAGCTCTGGTTCGAGCTGTCCGAAAATTCAAGTTGATCAAAATCAATTTTTGACAACTCCAGAGTATTCCTCGCGTCGAGACGAATCCGTTACCGCAAACGGAATCGAAAACGGAGGTCGGAGGAGCCTACACGCGCCCCTAGAAGATCGGCGCGTCTCTGCTGCAACCCACGCGCCCCCACGCGCACCGGAGGTTGAAGACGAGTGGTCCACACGCGCCACGCGCCCTCACACTCTCCATAGGAAGAAGACGCGTGACTGACACGCGCCCTACAGAGGTTCAGCGTGTGAAAGACACGCGCCTCACATGCTCCCCGCGCTCACAAGCTACTGCAGCGCGTGTTGTCCACGCGCTCCAGAGGAAGAAGACGCGTGACTGACACGCGCTCACGCGCCCCCACACGCCCTACAGAGGTTCAGCGCGTGAAAGACACGCGCCTCACGCGCTCCCCGCACGCACAAGCTACTGCAGCCCATGTTGTCCACGCGCCCACGCGCCCCAGACGCCCTACCCGAGCGCGTGCATCTCACGCGCCAGATGATCTAGACCGTCCGTTTTTCAGATCTTTATTGGGCTAGAACTAAGCCATTCAGAGTCCGATTTCAGCGATCAAATAGTGCTTTCCAACTATTTAGATCATTCCGGACTCATCTGTATGGTGGGAATGTTGAGATTCACCATCGGTATTGTCGATCTGAACTGTCAATGTGTTGCAGATCATTTTGGGCTAGATCTACGCCAGTTGGAGTCTAATTGCGATGATCAAATCGTGATGTCAAACTATTTGGATCATTCCGGACTCATCCATACGGTGTGAATGTTGAGATTCGCCATCGGTACTGTCGATGTGTTGCATATCATTTTGGGCTAGATCTACGCCAGTTGGAGTCTAATTGCGATGATCAAATGGTAATGTCAAATTATTTGGATCATTCCGGACTCATCCGTACGGTGGGAATGTTGAGATTCGCCATCGATACTATCGATCTGAACTGTCGATATGTTGCAGATCATTCTGGGCTAGATCTACGCCAGTTGGAGTCTAATTACGATGATCAAATGGTGATGTCAAACTATTTGGATCATTCCGGACTCATCCGTACGTGGGAATGTTGAGATTCGCCATCGATATTGTCAATCTGAACTATCAATGTGTTGCAGATCATTTTGGGCTAGATCCACGCCAGTTGGAGTTCCATTACGATGATCAAATAGTGCTGACAAACTATTTGGATCATTCCAGACTCATTGGTACGGTGGGAATGTTAAGATTCGCCATCGGTATTTTCGATCTGAACCATGCATATTTGCAGATCAATTGTGGGCTTGATCGTAGCCAGTCAGAGTCATGATGGACTCATTTGTTTTGGGCTTGATCGCAGTCGGTTGGAGTCATGATGGACTCATGTGTTTAGGGCTTGATCTCAGCCAGTTGGAGTCGTGCCAGACTCATTGGTTTTGAAGCTTGATGTCAGCCAGTTGGAGTCCAATGTTGCCGGACTCAGTTCGTTTGGGCTTGATTTAAGCCAGTTGGGATCGTGAAGTTTGAGGAGCAAATTTCAGATCATTGGACGATGCTGAGTAACTTGTTATATCAGCAGGTTTTGGCAGTCATACAACTCATGGAACATAATGTTATTAAGAAGAGAACCGCAACGGATCTCATTGTGGCTTTCTTTGAAAAGCCAATTGCAAATAACAAAATGAGATGAAGAAACAGTTCAACTTCAGAAAATGCAGAAGGTACTATTGTTGCCATATAACATTTGACGTTGTGGTCAAAAAGTTAGGAGGTCATGAGAATGGCTATGAGTAATTCTGCAAAGAAGTCGAAGTTGAAGTTTCTCAATGTAAGAGATCTTATCCTGGATGATGAGGTGCACATAAGAGATTCTGACAAGATCTCGAGTTGTTGGTCCTGAATGTTGATAATAAGGACAGAGGCAAGTCAAGATCTGGACAACAGATGACTCGTTAGAAATTGTGGCAAGACAGGCCACAAGAGACTGCTAAAATAAGGATAAAATTGTGAATGATGCTGTGAATATGGTGACTGAAGAAATACATAGCGTTACATTTCTTGCAGTGCACAATGCTGTTAAAGACAGCTTGAAGACAACAGTCATTCAGTAGTATTTTCTCAGAAAGACATGGAAGGTCACGAATGATTCATTTGTCTTGGCTTGTGGTAATAGTCGTGTGAATTAGATAAGGACATGAAGAAATCTCCCTAGACCACGACATGAAGTAAATGTGTGAGAGATGGGAACAGAACGTCAGATGTTCCAGGGACGTCTACACCTAAAGTTGGTGATCACATAATTGCCAAGACGATCAGACCTCCATGGTGGTTACTACCTTAAACTATATCCTACTGAATGAAGGTAGTGAACTACGGTATGAAGAAAATCTTGCAAAACGAGAGATTATGCAAGTCGGAGACTGCACACAAGATGGGCACATGCAACTGAAGACAGCAGCAGGATGATGAGTCAGTCAAATCAGAGATGGAGACTTCAGCAACAGGTTCTCTAATATGTGTCAAGATCTGTGCGAGACCATTGATTCATAGTGCAGTAGGAGATGTGTTGCCCT
Source organism: Carya illinoinensis (assembly GCF_018687715.1). Classification (NCBI taxonomy): domain Eukaryota; kingdom Viridiplantae; phylum Streptophyta; class Magnoliopsida; order Fagales; family Juglandaceae; genus Carya; species Carya illinoinensis. The sequence goes on along the minus strand of NC_056760.1, from coordinate 4,088,802 downwards.
GTATGTATGTGTTGATTAAGGGCACTGTACGTGATGAACTAAAGTTATGCATCACTTTAGTTAGTCTTCTGACTTGAAGACATGAGCTGTAAAATTGTATAGATGATAAGGGATCATGCTGGAGATAGAGGCTAGCATGTTGAAAATCAGTCTCCAAGTTGGAGATTGGTGTGATTGTAGGATTATGGAGTCTGGTTTGAAACCTGTAAAGGCACCAGGCAGATTGTTCGCTCGGATGTGGCTCGAGTGAAGCTCAATTCGCTCAAGGTGTGCATGAGTGCAGACTCATGGACTCGAGCGAAAGAAGAATCTTAGAGAGTTGAGATTGTGCAGTAAAGCACTTGTAAATCTCCTCTGAAGAAAATTCTTTGCAAGCTCTGTGGATGTAGACGATGCTAATACATTTGAAGATGCATTTGGAAAGGCATCTGGACATCCATTTGAAGACGTACCTGCAGATGCATTGGAGCGTATTCGATAGCAGAAATCTCTCATGTCAAAGAAAGAGGTGCATTCATTTGAAAAATGAATCAGTTTGCAAGCAGCCTAATATGGTACATTTGAGTGAAGGAGGTGATTGTTGAGTCAACCCAAGTGTGAGTGCAGGTGGTGTATAGCTGCTGCACATCCACCATTCTCAAATTTGGCATGTTAGGCACCGTTTGGTGCTTTTGTATTGTTAGGCACCTCCCCAAGCATCATGCAGCAGATTGCTGCAACATAGTGATCTGCTTTCCTATAAATAGGAGAGCTTAAGTGTGCAGAAAAATTCATTCTCACTGCGGTGAGAGATCAAAGGCAGTGGGAGAAGAGAAAGAAAGAAGGACATGAGGGAGAGATGAGAATTTGTAGATTTTTTGTAAATCTTGTACAAATTCTATAAAAGAGACTCCAGTGGATGTAGGCAATTTGCTAAACCACTTTAAAATTATTTTGTGTGATTTTTAGACAGGCTAGAAGCACAACACATCCTACTACCAAACCTACTTCAATAGTAAACAAAAAAAGTTACACACTGGAGAGTGTGACTTTATCCACAATTAAACGGCTAACAATAAAGAGTACAACTAGAGTCACCGCTAGGTAAAAAAAAATTAAAATTTTTTTTTCAAATCATTTTTAACACTTTTAAGTATTTTTTAAAAATATAAAAAATTTATAATAATATTAAACAATTTTTGCTTAATATTGAAAAAAAAAAAGAAAGAAGAAGCCAGGGGTGGCCCCAGGGGGAGCCACCAACTATGGCCAAAGTATTACTCAACAATAAAATCTCGAGGATCCTGCACCATTGTACGGTATCAGACACTATGCGTAAATGATACGCCAAATGATGTGAAGCATCATTAGAGCACTAGTAATAGCTTATCTATCTTCATCTTTATTCTCAAATTTAAATAAACTTCCCTTAAAATCATCTATATTGGCTTATCTATATCTATAATTTTGAATAATTATGAATAGTCATTATTTATCTTTAAAGATGTCATTTTCCTTCTTCAAATATTATTTTTATTATTTTTTCTTATCCAAGTTAAGAATTTGTATGAAATTAGACTACACATAGAGAATGTGTGGATTTTTCTATGTTGCTGAATATATATGATAGATTGAATTTATTGGACTTAGATATTGAATTTGACTTAAATTTATTGGACTATCCAGATTTTAGGAAAAAAATGTATAATAATATATTTTTATTATTTGATCAAAAAATACATAATCTAATATAGAAATTTTTCTTCGTCTTCAAAATCAATTTTTAAAAGATGTGATTTTGAATATGAAGATACATAAACCATTGCTAGTGTCCTTACGATGTCGATCAATATAAACAATGTCAAAGGAACAAAAAGAAGATAGCAAGGTTCTGAACTCATTCATCAAAGGACCATGGGATAAGAAAAACTCTTCTTCAAAACATAATGCCTCCACAATAATCTTTGAATCGCTTTCAAGAATCAAGTCTGAAATCTCCATGAATGTCGTCATCTGGATGCCCTGCAATGCTACTAAAGCCTCAGTGTCTTCAACCCCACAAATTCCCTCCTCACGACACATTACCATAAACATGTCACCTTTTTCATTCCTTAGTATAGCCCCCACACATAACTCTTGTTAAAGAATGAAAAATAAAGCCATCAAAGTCAAAGCTTACATTTACCACGTGGAGGAGGCTGCTAACATGGCACTGGGAGTTGGTTACCACATGCAGCTTGCTGATTAGACTTTTCTTGAAAGGTTCTAGACTATAGCATGGAGTACGTGGAAGTATCGAACTCGAGGTTGTTTAATGAATCTGTTGTTGAACCTTATGGCCTTGATGTTAACAATCTTGCTTCTATTGATAGTATATGAGTTAAATCTTAAAATAAAAAATATATTAAAAATTATATTTTAATAATACTTTTATTTTATAATATTTTTATTAATTTTTTTTTTTTAATTTTTCAAAACTTAATAAAACATTTAAGTCAAATAATTTCATTACTATTTATAAACTATTTCACTATTATTTATATAATTATCGTCTCTAAGAATAGAATACAACTTAAAATTAGTATTTGATATTTATATCTAATTTGAGGGAGTAGTCACGAGGGATACGACAGCCCACAATGATCATATACGGGTGGCTTGTTTATCAAAACATAAAAAATAAAAAAATAAGGGTAGCTTGACTCATCCCCCTTGGGGGTCATTGGAGTGCACCAGATCGCCTCAATGTCATAGATAATTATCGAATCATCTCTATAGGGATGTTTGGACATAGAGATTGAGATACTAAATTTTTAAAATTCTTAAAACTTATTATAATTTTATTCACAAATATAATCTAAATATAAAACACTTTTTAATTTTAAATCAATTTTTTTTATGCCCAAACATAAAACCCAAAAAAACTTTTTCAAACTTCAAAATAAAACACAAAAATTAATAAATTTTTTAAGAAATTTAAAATAAAAATTATATTAAAGAATTAAATTTAAAATAAAAACTATATTAAAGAATTGTACTCAAACGATTATTTAATTTTATAATATTTTTGTAAAACTTTTGTATCTCTCATTTTTAAAAATCTAATAAAATATTTTAACTTAAACTAGTTTATTATTATTCATAGAATTTTAAGATATTCCAAATGTCTAAACAAGCATTAAAACATCTCGCAAGTAAGATGATGTGATAACTTTCCAAAATTGTTTGGAAATAGAAATAGTTTCATTTCATTTCAAATCAAAAATTTTTATTTCATTTCCTTCCAAAACAATAGAAAAAATCTTCAATTTTAAATTTTCAACTTTTTTATATAACCAATGCCTAATCATAACAAATATTCTAAACTCTCAAACAAAAGACAAAACTCTATATAAATTTTTCAAACTTCCAAACAAAAGTTATATTAAAAAATTAAATTTTAATAATATTTTAATCTTATAAGATTTTTATTCAACTTTTTTTTATCTCATTTTCTAAAATCTAATAAAATATCTTAATTCTAATAATTTTACTATTATTCACTAACTATATTACTATTATTTACAAATTTTTCGTATCATGCCATTTCTTAAGCATGGCCTGAGATTTTTAAGGAGGATGTGAATGCATAATTTCATTTATACAATATAGGATATTATATTGTATAGTTTATTTTTCAAAGCATCAAAATTTTACAATAAAAATTTAGATTATAAGTTGATATAAGATGAGACGAGATAAAAATTAAAAGTTAAATAAAATATTATTAAAATTTAATGTTATTTTTAGTTTGAAATTTAAAAAAGATTAAATTTTTTATTAAATTTTATTTATAAATTTTAAAAAATTATAATAATTAAATGAGATTGAATAAATTAAAATAGTTCAAATACACTCGTATGAGTTGTAATAGGGAATATACATGTTGACCTGTTGGAGATAGCTAACAGATGAAAGTGATAAAACCGGACTCTTCCAACTACTCGTTTTCGAATAATGCTACATACAGTTATTTTTACGTATTCTTTGCGCACTCTACTGATATGATTGGCTGGATTAATTTTTTTTAATACATAACTAATCATATCACTGGAGTGCATAAAGGAGTCCACAAAAATGACTACACATAAAATTTTTGAGATGTGAAAAGCAATAAACGTGTAGACGTGAAGGAAAAAAAAAACAGTGAGAGATACTCACCGCTCATTGTTATCATTTTTAATATATTTAAACATTTTAAAAAAATAAAAAATACACTAATAAAAAATACACTAATATATTTAAAATTATTTTCTTAATTATTAAAAAATAAATAAATAAAATTACCAAGTAGTCAACTAGAGTAATAAGTCGAGCAGCATAATAAATTTTTTCAAAAAATAAATAATGCTTGGGCAATGGCGGATCCTATTGAGAATTCTTATCCGTTTGATTATTTATTTATTTATTTAATAGTTAAAAATATTTTTTAATAAATTTATAATATTATTATTTTTAAATATATTTAGAGGTTTAAAGAAAAAGTTAAAAAAAAAAAAAAAACACAAAACAAAACTGGCCGGTGAGGATCAGTAGTTGTAACAACTTCCAAATAATGGGTACCTCTTTTTTTTTCCTCGTTTTCTGATAAACCATGTTCCATGCAGGGACACGAATATGATGTATTTGCCGGTGGAAGAAGAAAAACGCTCTCATTAGGTCAGAGATAAGATCTAGATCATTGGCATATTCTGTAAATCGCGCGTATGTGCGGAAGGTGTGTTTTTAGGATAGCGAGACAGGTTATGTTAAGATGAGATATAAAATTTTTATTTAATTTAAGATGAGTGTTAACATGAGGAGCCCGGTATTGAGAAGAATAATTTTTTTTTTTAATTTTTGTATTTTTTCGTTAATTTATTTTATATTCTTAAATGTATATTTAAAAAAAATCACAATTTTACTAAAAAAATCTTTCTTAATCACTAATTAAAAAAAAATCACCGAGACGCACAATCAGGACACTTTATTGAGACATAAAGCATTTCTCATGATTTTATTTAATTTTATTCTATTTTATTTCTAAACATAATTTAAATATAAAATTTTCAAATTAACCCTTATAATTTTTTCAAACTTTCAAATAAAAAATAAAAATTAATTTCAAGCTTTTCAAATTCTCAAAGAAAAATAATATTATAAAACTATATTCTTACAATATTTTAACTTTATAATACTTTTTATTCAACATTTTCTCTTTCATTTCTCAAAACTCAAAAAATATTCAACTCAAACTACTCCACTATTATTTACAAATTATTTTATTATTATTCACAAAATTCTCATCTCATCCAACTCTCCAAAACCAACGCCGATTGCTCCTTGTTCTTTAGTTCTTATTCCTCACAAAGCTTTTGTCATATGTATATATAAGTCTCTTTTGCTTAATAAAACAAATTGCTGAACCAATGAAATGGGAGAATTATGGAAGGGCCTGTTGAGATTTTAGTATTAAGGGAATATATTGGGATTATCTCGCATCGATTGCGGAATGCGTTAGTTGTCACTTTATAAGTATGAGAGAAAACTCCACCCTTTGAGTTAGCTTTTTAGGATTAAGAGAAGTTTATGATCATCCAACACTGGTATCAGAGTCTGAGTTTGTCAACAATCTCGACTCAACTGTACATAGGAGAAACGGGTTGCCTTTGTTCTGACTCAAGGTTGGATGTGTGAGGGGGAGATTGTATGGACTGTCCCACATCGGTTGTATAATGGGTTGATGGTTACTTTATAAGTGTGAATGACAACCTCATCTCTTGAATTAGTTTTTGGAATTGTGAAAGACCCATGACCACTCAACAGGATGATTATTGTGCTACTTTTACCGTCCATGTCGTAGGGTAATTAGAGCCTATCCAAATTTCTGTGTTCGTCTCATTCGTTTATTGTTCCTCCCATCAATTAGGATGTTACTCTGGACATAATATTATGACAAACATAACTTCCAAGTTTTTGTGATCGATTCAAACTAGTGTTCTAAAACCCAAAATCGAAATCGGACCTGTTTTTAATCGGTTTTTCTAAATAAGAACAGGTTTGGAATTGAATTAAACCCAACAGTTTAGTGGTCTCCCCATTTTTAACACCCCTAATCCAAATTATCAATATATTGAGTGTAACAGCCCGTTAGAAATTTAATTGTGAAATTTCTATTAGCTTTAGGAATCTCGTGAAGACTCCATAAGTTTTAACGAATCCATTAATCGTATAGGTTTTAGTCTAACTACATAGTTAATGTTATTATTTACTATGGTATCAGAAGTGTGTTTTTAATTATTAAAGATAGTTAGAAGTGTCAAAATGTATTATGGTTTGTGCCATTAGACTTGGAGGGTCATTTAAGGTCTTATGGCGCAATAACACTTTTTCATATTTTCGGACGAAACGTCGGTTTAAAATTGTGGATATTATTGGATAAAAATATCTTAAGTTAATTTTGTGGATATTATTGGATAAAAATATATTAAGCTAATTTCTTGGATATTATTGGGTAAAAAATATCTTGAGATGATTTTTGTAGATATTATCGGGTAAGAGAGTCCTACACTCAACTCTCACTCTAGGTAAGAGAAACCTACACTCAACTCTCACTCCAGCCTCATTTCTTCCATATCTCATCCATAAGTATCTCTAGTCATCTCCCCCATGAAATTATCTTCATTTACACTTTCCATTGAAAAAATACCAAATACTCTCTCTCTGACAGCTTTTAGGTGTTCTTTTGCACACCCATTTCGAAATTTTTGTAAGTATTTTATCATAAAATATCCTACATATAAGTTGTTTTTTTTTTAGTCTAGTTTACGTGGATATCTTATTTGTCTCATTTGAAGATCATTTGGTTAGTCAAATATTGTATAAACTATAAAAAGGTCATTCTGGGAGATAAACTGGAGAATATGTTATAGTTTGAAGTTTTTGACCAAGCTAATGGATAGATATTGGTCCGAAATTTTTATGGAGTATTGTTAACATGTGTATATGAGAGGATTTTTTCATTATTAAAAGTTTTGATGAAAGATTTTCTTAGATTTAGAAATTTAGAAACTGGAAGAGGAAAAACAGTTTCTGTTTTGAGAAAGTTTAACTCTTTGGTGGTCTAAACCTATTCCAATGATTTTGATAATTTTATTAGAAGATTCTAAGTATCTTATGTGACGCCCCCAAATTCCGTTTGGGATCGGATGAACATTTGAAGCGTCGAGACATGCAACACAAGGTTACCTGCCCCCGTTCATGACATATAAGATGCAATATTCCTAACATGCATCTAACAATATGCAATATTCGCAGCGGATAAATTTTTTCTTTAGCAATACTATGCACCAAATTGAAAATATCCCAAATGTTTAAAACATACTTCATACATAAAAATCTATTGAACAACTAAGATCACAACACTAGTCCAAAATGGTTATGATCCAAAAAGTAGTAGAGATACAACTCAATCATACAAGTAGTAATTTATGTTAATTACTATATCAACATTTATGTCGCACCGTCACTTAGTCAACTGTGTCTAGTTGATCAGCTCCTGATTCTCCTTCAGGTCCTGTAACAAGATCTACCATTCGGGGGTAATGGTAGTTGGGACTACCAAAGTGAGATTTGATTACAAATCTCAGTAAGTTAACAAAAAAACTTCCACACAAGCTAATGATGCATGGATGACAGTAAAAGCATAAATGCATAATCAAATTCATAAGTAATTAAAGCATAACTTGGAGTACAACATAGCATAATTGACATAACTTAAATTGAAACATGAACTGAACTTGATCTGAAACTTGACTTAGCATGAACTTGCTTTGAAACTTGAATTAACATGAAAAATACATACTCCACAGTTGTTGTGGCCCCATGTATTTTACGTGTAAATACATACTCCACAGTTGTTGTGGCCCCATGTATTCTACACAAACTTGACTTAACATGAAAAATACATACTCCACAGTTGTTGTGGCCCCATGTATTCTACGTGTAAATACATACTCCACAGTTGTTGTGACCCCATGTATTCTACGCATCACAATTGTAGTTAAATACATACTCCACAGTTGTTGTGGCCCCATGTATTCTACACAAACATAATATACTCAAGATGAAACGTGACTGGAATACAAAAGGACTGAAGCCCTGACGTAACATAACGTGACTTGAACATAACTTGAAATACATGACCAACTTGAGATAGAAACATTTCGTAACATGGCATAACATATAATAGACAACATATTTAACATAACATATTTGCAACAGTGAATATTACATGACTTGACATACATGTAATAGATGGCATACTTAGCATGACGTACTTGTAATGTACAGTAATACATAACAGAATATATTATGTAACAGATAAAAATTGATGACAGAATAAATTCTGTATAATAGATAATTACGTGATAACTTGGCATGGCATGACATATATGATAACACACATGCATACACTGTAGTTCTTTTACTTAGCACACATACACAGTAGACTGCTAGTAAGTTAAAAGCTAACTTACCTCGATCTCCGCGTTTCTTATAAAACTTCAAGTGCGATCACGAGGAACTGTAATTAGTGATTCTAAAAGTTAGAACTAAATCACTAATAATTTGAAATATGAAAAATACTAACTTAAAGAGTAAAATTTTCATTTTACTCTCTACATGTGAGAAAATGACCGTTTTACCCATAACTTAAGGATTTTGCATACTAACTCCAAAAGTTTTCAAAATTTACATTCCTCATGTAAATTTTGTCCTAAACTTAAATATCAACTCAGAAAAATTTAAAACAAAACACAACTATGGAAAACACACTATGGCCGAAACATCCATAGGCCATTTCCTTTGATTTTTTTGTTGCAATTCTTTTCAACTTCAAAACTCATGCTTAAACCAAAATTTTGCAACAAACATCTTCCAATCCTAAGTTCAAAACCATACTTAAAACATCCATTTAGAAAAAACTAATAATCAACACCAAACTTTTTTGTAAAAAGATCCAAGCACTTGAATCACAAGTTTTGACATTAAATCAAAACATCTCCAAGAGTTTCAAAAAATCAAATCTTAATTCTAACATATTCATAATATCATACTAACATCAACCATGCTTTAAATCATCAATCCAAAGTCACCAAAATCACAAAATAACATTTGGAGTTTTTGGTTTTACACTTAGTCCAAAAACAGAAACTTTTTCCTCAACTAGTTTTGATAAATCTCTTGATCTATGACTTATAAATATATGATCTTCAAACCAAACCATCACATGGTTTAAAAAGATGTCCTAAAACATATATAAGCTTCTAATTCAAGATCACATGGTTAGAAATTAACAAAAACATAAATTTAGCCAAGAATATCCACACTTTGGCTTGTTTGAATATCTCTTTGCATAAAATTTCATATCTTCGAAACTAACATCAAATATCTTCAAAATAATATTATAACATATATATAAGATACTTAGGATCCTCCAATAAAATTATTAAAGTCATTAGAATAGGTTTAGACCACCAAAGAGTTAAACTTTCTCAAAACAGAAACTGTTTTTCTTCTTCCAGTTTCTAAGTTTCTAAATCTAAGTAAATCTTTCATCAAAACCTTTAATCATGCAAAAATCCTCAACCAATAGTCACATATACATGTTAACAATACTCCATAAAAATTTCGGACCAATATCTATCCATTAGCTTGGTCAAAAACTCCAAACTATAACATATTCTCCAGTTTATCTCCTAGAATGACCTTTCTATAGTTTACACAATATTTAACTGACCAAATGATCTTCAAATGGGGCAAATAAGATATCTATGTAAACTAGACTAAAAAAGAAACAACTTATATGAAGGAGACTTTATGATAAAACACTTACAAAAGCTTCGAAATGGGTGTACAAAAGACCTCCTAAAAGCTGTCTGAGAGAGAGTGTTTGATATTCTTTCAATGGAAAGTGTAAATGAAGATAATTTCGTGGAGAGAGGTGGCTGGAGATACTTATGGATGAGATATGGAAGAGATGAGGCTAGAGTTGAGAGTTGAGTGTAGTTTTCTCCTACCCAAAAAAAATCTATAAATGATTATCTTATAATATTCTATCCAATAATATCTAAAAAAAAATCAACTTAAGATATTTTTATCTAATAATATCTATCAATTCAAAATATTTTTACCCAATAATATTCACGAAAATTACCTCAAGATATTTCTTTTTATCCAATAATATCTACAGTTTTGAACAGACGTTTTGTCCGAAAATATGAAAAAATGTTATTGCGCCATAAGACTTTAAATAATCCTTCGAGTCTAATGGCACAAACTATAATACATTTTGACACTTCTAACTATCTCCAATAATCAAAAATACACTTATGATACCATAATAAATAATAACACTAACTATATAGTTAGACAAAAACCTATACGATTAATGGATTCGTGAAAACTTATGAGGTTTTCACGAGGTTCCTAAAGTTAATAGAAAATTCACAATTGAATTTCTAGCGGGCTGTTACATCTTATATACATGTTATATTATTATTTTAAAGATATTTGATGTTAGTTTCAAAGATATGAAATTTTATGCAAAGAGATATTCAGATAAGCCAAAGTGTGGATATTCTTGGCTCAATTTATGTTTTTGTTAATGTTTAACCATGTGATCTTGAATTAGAAGTTTATATATATTTTAAGACATCTTTTTAAACCATATGATGGTTTGGTTTGAAAATCAAATCTTTATAAGTCATAGATCAAAATGTTAATCAAAACAAGTTAGAAACAAAAATCAATTGAAATAGTATATAGGAATTTCGGTCCTATGGAGTTTTAATAGTTGTGATTAGTTTTAAATTTTTCTAAATTGATATTTGAGTTGAGGATAAAATTTACATGAGGTGTGTAAATTTTGGTGACTTTTGGAATTCGTATGCAAAATCCTTAAGTTATGGGTAAAACGGTCATTTTCTTACATGTAGAGAGTAAAATAGAAATTTTACTTTTTAAGTTAGTATTTTTTATATTTAAAATTATTAGTGATTTAATGCTAACTTTTAGAATCACTAATTACAGTTCCTCGTGATCGTGCTTGAGGTTTTATAAGAAACGCAGGGATCGAGGTAAGTTAGCTTTTAACTTACTAGTGGTCTACTGTGTATGTGTGCTAAGTAAAGGAACTATAGTGTATGTATGTGTATTATCATATATGTCATGCCATGCCAAGTTATCACGCAATTGTCTGTTATACAGAATTTATTCCGTCGTCAGTTTTTATCTGTTACATAATATATTATGTCATGTATTGCTGTACATTACAAGTACGTCATGCTAAGTATGTCATCTATTACATGTATGTCAAGTCATGTAATATTCACTGTTACAAGTATGTTATGTTAAATATGTTATCTATTATATGTTATGCCATGTTACGAAATGTTTCTATCTCAAGTTGGTCATGTCTTTCAATTTATGTTCAAGTCACGTTATGTTACGTCAGAGATTCAGTCATTTTGTATTCCAGTCATGTTTTATCTTGAGTTATATTCAGTTTCGTGGGGTCCACAACAACTGTGGTACACGAAGTATGGGGTCACAGCAATTGTGACACATGCACTATGTGAGACACAGCAATTGTGACACGTAGAATAAATAGGGCCACAACAACTGTGGAGTATGCATTTAACTACATTGTAACGCGTAGAATATATGAGGCCACAACAACTGTGGAGTATGTATTTAACTGTATTGTGACGTGTAGAATACATGGGGCCACAACAATTGTGATGCATACATTACGTGAGACACAACAATTGTGACACGTAGAATACATGGGGTCACAACAACTGTGGAGTATGTATTTAAGCAGTTAAAGAATAAGTTTTCGTAAAATACATGGGGCCACAACAACTGTGGAGTATATATTTAACTGTATTGTGACGTGTAGAATACATGGGGTCACAACAACTGTGGAGTATGTATTTACACGTATAATACATGGGGTCACAACAATTGTGAAGTATGTATTTTTCATGTTAAGTCAAGTTTCAGAACAAGTTCATGTTAAGACAAGTTTCAGATCAAGTTCATGTTAAGTCAAGTTCAGTTCATATTTTAATTTAAATTATGTCAATTATGCTACGGTGTATGTCAAGTTATGCTTTAATTACTTATGAATTTGATTATACATTCATGCTTTTACTGTCATCCATGCATCATTAGCCTGTGTGGAAGTTTTTGTTAACTTACTGAGATTTGTAATCAAATCTCACTGTGGTAGTCTCAACTACTATTCCTCCAGAATGGTAGATCTTGTTATAGGACCTGAATGAGGATCAGGAGCTGACCAACTAGACACAGTTGACTAAGCGACGGTGCGACATCAATGTTAATATAGTAGTTAACGTAAATTATTACTTGTACGATGGAGTTGCATCTCTAGTATTTTTTAGATCATAACCATTTTGGACTAGTGTTGTGATCTTAGTTGTTCAATGGGTTTTTATGTATGAAGTATGTTTTAAACATTTGAGATATTTTTAATTTAGTGCATAGTATTGCTAAAGAAAAAATTTATCTGCTGTGAATATTACATATTGTTAGATGCATGTTAGGAACATTGCATCTTATATGTCATGAACGAGGGCAGGTAGCCTTGTGTTGCATGTCTCGACGCTTCAAATGTCCGTCCGATCCTAAACAGAATTTGGAAGCGTCACATTGAGAGTGAGATAGATTGAAAGACCAGACCAATCTAATCCTCATTGCTATTATATATCTAAAGAAATATTAAGCTCACTAGTTAAGAAGACAAATATGTTAGAATAATCTCAAATATGGGTTATATTTGATTACATGTTTTATAGAACGGATTAGATATATATTACTCACAATAATACTTTGGTTAAATCTATTAAGTTAAGTGATCATTTGGAATTTTTTACATCTTAGTAATATAGGATTATATCCTATATAATGTGGTTAATTACGTATGTAGGCTTGAAAATTTAAGAGTTTTTGTTCTGTAAATTTCTTAAACTCATTAGGATTTGAGTCTTTAATGGGAGGACTCTATAAAGTTTTTATATATAAGGTTAGGTCCCCTTTCATCTCCGTACGTCTGTTGCTTACTCCATTGAAAGCGATATTTTGTGAGGAGCAACGGGGGAAGATTTGTCTGCATTCTTAAATCATGACTTCCGCATGCACGATTTTAATATTTCTTAAACTATGTTCGGTGGTTGGGATTCCATTTCTTGGCATGTTTTCTTTTCCAATTTTCTTGAAAGCTTCAATCTTCTCTTCTTTTTAGATTTGTAGGTTTCCTCTCCTTTTCAATCTCTCTCTTTCATCTCGCGAAATGTTAATGTCTCGATAAATCTAGTCGCTCTCTCTCATCTTGTGAAACTTCAATTCTCAAGGAAGATTAACTGACCCTACCATAGTAATTTTTTCTACTATAATAGATGCATTTCTCATTACTTTTCCCCGTGATTTGTGCTGATCAATCCTTCTAGCCTTGCCATTATAATTGTGCATTATGTATGGGCGATCAGGTGAAATTTTGAGTTATAATTTTGTTATGCTCTTTGGCACCCAACGTATCATTTGGCAACTTACCCCTCAAAATCATGTCAATTGACCATTGCTTAGGGCTACAGATCACCAATTGATTAAGTGAGTTTCATGTTTTGTTTTACTAAAGACCATTAGAGGAATTCAATAGAAGTTTTGCACCTTTTGTCTCTTAAATACAAGGCGTCCTGCTACGCCAGCATAGAGAGAGAGACGAGGGGAGAACCATACCTTTGGTTTCGGAGGAGAGAGAGATTGCATACACAACATTTCGTTCCCTACAAGCAATTATATTTTTCATTTACTAGAATCCATACATGTCACACGTTTATTGTGTGATATAAATTCATCATGGTCACCTAGTTCGACTTTAGGCGCTCTCTTTAATGTTTTTCATTCCCTTCAACATTGTTACCAAATTTGTCACACCATTTTAACATTCAACCATTTTTATAATTTATCATTGGTTTGGAGAATATAAATAGTCGATGTATACTACTCATCTTCCCACACCACATATTTTATATATTTTAATTTTAATTTTAATTATTTTATTTTTACTAAACTATATGAGTTATTCTACTCACCATTTATACATCACATATTTATTATAGAAAAAATGAAATAATAATTAAAAGAGGTGTTGTCTGTGATATGTAAGTAAAGTTTTTTTTTATTTTTTTGAAATGGATGCCAAGTATAATTATTTTAAAGAGATAGGTCTACTTTGGATAGAAACTAAGCCTTATTTTTTTTTTATCAAGTTGATGTGAGAGTATATAATTTACATGATTTAAATGATAATATTTGATTTTTAATATTTAAACTTAAAATTAATGTTTCAAATCAAATTTATCAAAAAAATTATTTTATATTTTTCGTTTTCTTGCTGAATAATCTCAAATTTTTTTTTTTTTTTTTGGGTTATTACATAATTTGTACACTTCACGTCTTGAAATAGAATTTATTTTGCTTGAAATAATCATGGAAAAGCGAGTGCTGGGCGGGTCCGAACTCGACCCAACCATTATGGGTAGTTTAGCTCCAGGCTCCAGCGTCATTACACATTACTGGAGTTTTCCGTTTTATTTATTTATTTCAAATTTTAGGGCTTTGTAAAGCCAAGCTACCAAAACCACTTTCCCTCTCGTAGAGTGGGAGCTAGTAGCATTAGCAATGGCGAACGAACAAGGCATGAGTGGCTGGACCGATCTGCTCCATTCTTCAACGAAGCTTCTCGAACAAGCCGCTCCTTCCGCTCAGTTCCCTCCTCTTCAGGTTCCACACTTCGCCTCCCTCCTCTCTTTCATATTTTTCTTTTTCTATTTGGTTCCCGAGAGAGCATTGTAAATTTAAGGAAGAAAATATAAAGGAGCTAGAGAACATAATTTTTGACGGAAATTCGTGAAATACAAAATGTTAAGTCCTGTTATTCGTCTTCATTCTATTCAATAAAGACTATTACTCATAAAATAGAAAGAAAAGATAATTATCTGAGGCTTGAAGCTGTTTGCGTGAAGAGGAACGAATTGAAATAAAGATATTTGAATCGGAATGGAGTTTATAACGTTCTCCAGCTTCGAGAATATAATTTTTATAATTATTTTTCTTTGGTTTCCCATTTTTCCATCCGAGAAAATGTAGGAAATGAAACAACATGATGAAAATGCTTAGAAAATCCCTGCTTATATGAGCCTAATCGACTACTCAGGTTCATCCATCTCTCACTTATGATTTTGCTCAGTTCATTTTCTAATAAAACATAGGAGAGTAAAGGAATTAAATTTTGCTTAGTCCATTAGAGTCAGTGGAGTCGAATCTCGATCCAGTTGAGTTAATTATGTTTCATAAAGGAATCGGTATTCAGACCAAGATCCTTGTTATGCTTTTTTTTTTTCATCTTTTGAAAAATTTTCCTGCTGATGATAAGAAGTAAACATCACATGCTATGCCAAATATGCATATAATAGTCAACTAGACCAAGAAGGGACTTGCTGTCACCCCAGAAGCTCCATTGGGGATGGAAAGAACCAATGGAGTTGCTGAGGAGGTACGGGACTTGTTGTTGGTGCCCTGCGTGGAGGAAAGTCTAGAATCGGAAATGCATTTGGATAATGTGTCTGGGGATAATGTTGCTCCACTGGTTTCTCTTCCTCGAATAGCAGATTGGATTATGCCTAAAGTTAACGAGATTCTGCCTTTTGTGGGGATTTAAGATGGAGGATGCGAAGGCCAGTTCAAAGAACTAATCATCGCGATCGAGGCAAGCCATGTGCTTGAAACTAAAAGTTTCGAGAAAAACAGGGACTTACATCGTCTTTCTTGGGCAATCAACTACAACGCTAAGAGTGGTAGGTCAAGTAGAGGGAAGTCTAAAGGGAGGGTAGCGTGAAGACGGGAAACACAAGGGGTTGGGGTTTGGCTTGGTTATTAGTTCTACGAGAAACAAGGGTTGAGGTTCAGTGTACTTTTTTGGATATTTTGGGTTGTTTTTCACAGGCTTTTTTGGTTCATTAGGGGATCTTTAATATGGGCTAGGTGTTTTCTTGTATACGTCCAGTGTACTTGGTTACTCCTTTTGATATATATAATATTTTTACTTATATGTAAAAAAAAAAAAAAAAAAAAAAAAAAAAAAAACTTATCCAAACAAAACTAAGGGTTCCTTCCTCAAAAGAAATTTAATTTTGCACATTATTTCTAAGAAAAATGAGAATTCTTATTATTAGAACATATTAGTTGATATTCCTTAAAAAAAGTAGCAGATGAAAGAAACGGGGCATTTGGTGTCTGTGGATCTGTGCTTCTTCTTTTTCATGTCTCTAATTATTTGTTTCTATTTCAGAGAAACTTAGATCAGTTAGAAGCATTATCTAAGAAACTCAAAGCTAAAACCCTACGAACTGAGGCTCCTTCTCAATCTAATGCTGCCACAAGGTACCTATATGATGCCTGTTGTAGATCTCACATGTGATTCTCAAGCACAAGATTAATTCAACCTACATGAACAGTATGTCTTAATAAACTCTCTCTCTCTCTCTCTCTGCATTAACAGGCTACTTGCGCGAGAGGGCATAAATGCAGAGCAACTTGCACGGGATCTGAAGTCCTTTGAATTGAAGGTGGCATATGATTTATGTTCTACTTAATGTATAATAAAATAGGCTTATTGGCTGAAACTGGTAATTGGGAAGTACTTCTCTCAAATACAAACCATTGAGGCCAGGTCATTGATGTGATTAAGATGAAGTTATTAATTTTAAAAATTTCTCTTATAAGGATAGGTATCACATGTGCAGAACTGTATATGTCTAAAGGCTTTGAACTATGCAATTTTTAAAATTCACTTCGTCTGCATTCTCTCATTGAAAAATTTGTTGCTTAGTTCTGTATTCTTCGTAAACCATATCTTTGAAACCTACAGCTCTAGAAACCCATCTTAGTATGAGGCATGAAGAGATTATACCAGCATGCAATTTTCTTGGAGAAGTATATAGAGGGGAGAAGTCGCCCTAACTAGGCGTTTTACTCTTATATGCCTCCTGTGTACTTGGGATTGGCCTAGCTTGATTGATATTTATAAAATTTTATGGAGGAGAAAAGTCCGAAATTTGACTT
Organism: Carya illinoinensis; assembly: GCF_018687715.1. Classification (NCBI taxonomy): domain Eukaryota; kingdom Viridiplantae; phylum Streptophyta; class Magnoliopsida; order Fagales; family Juglandaceae; genus Carya; species Carya illinoinensis. Next base: position 4,071,597 of record NC_056760.1, on the reverse strand, counting down.
CTATATTTTTGTTCCCATTGCTTCCTAGGGGAACTTTTATTTAGGTATAAAATGATAAAAGAATTTTCGTCTTGGTGGATATGTGTTGCATGTATAAAATAGGGACGAAACAGATGATTGGGAATTGAACATTAATTCATTGCTCAATTGTTAGAGAGTCATGGTTCTTTTGTTTTTGAGATGTTAACCACAATTTTAAATTCAAACGCGGGAGTTCCTGAATTCAAATTCATGCCTTGTTATTTGTTAATACAATTCTGTTTTGTGATTACTATTATACATCTTGGCTCATTATTTGCTCTCTATTGTTTTATTTTGTACTTATTATGTGAAGACAACATTTGAGGATGTTTTCCCTGCTGAGGCAACAAGTGTTGAGGAGTATTTACAGCAGGTAGTCTTTCTGTCTTCAAGGTTGTTTGCTATAAATCTGACTTTGACTTTTTAATCTTACCATTGCTATGTGCCATTTCAATTTCTTTGACTTTTGGATTACTTCGAAGATGATTTGACATGCTTATTTGCTACATATTACATTGCATGGTGTGAAATATATATTTGGTTGGGTATTACTGCTTTGAAAGTTTTGAACCGAACAGAAGGAAATTACAGCATATTTAGAAATTTTCATGCTCATGATGATTACTATACAGTCATTTGCATTCTACTTCAATAGTAACATGAAGCAGAAAGTGGGATTTGGCATGTTCTTTAAATAACGGACTTTTTGGAAAGCTATACTGGAATACCCTGGATTTATTATCAGAGTGTGGTAAATGAGATTCCACATTGATTGGGAAAGAGGAATTCTTCTTGTGGTTGATAATGATTACGAGGGACTCCAATTGTAATATTGTTTTGTCCTTTTGGAGTATAAATCTAGATGTGGCTTTCCTAGGGCCGTTACGAATGATATCAAAGTCAATCCCAACCAGAAGTGTGAGACTTGAGCCATATCATCTATTGCTTGTCTCTTCTCCTTATTCCAACCCCCTCACCTCTTCCCTTCCCTATCTCAAACTTGCAGTTTTATTATGCTGTTGCAGTACAGCTTTATTTTGAGCAAGATGATTCTGATTTAGTTTCTTGGCCACTTTCTTGTAAGTACATCAAAATGTATTCAGCTGCTACTCATAAAAAAAAAATGTATTCAGCTGCTCTTCACATGCACTTTTACTTCCTAACTTCAAGAGAGCGTGATACGGTTATCTTGATACGCTATGTGTACTTGGATTGTGTCCTTATGAACTATTAATGATAGATTTTTTTATTACTCATAAAAATTCTCAGGTTCATGAGATGGCAATGGTTTCAGCCATTCAGGAAGCTCAGAAGGATAACCTTAGAAGCTTTAATGATTACATGATGAAAGTTTTGGAGGTTAGTTTGACCCATTGGATTCATGGGATATTTCTTTGGCTTGTTTTTACATTATTAAAAAAAATTTGGTTCGTTTCTTTTTATTTTGCCTCATTATATTTTTTGTGTGTGTGTGTATATATAGTTCTTGGACCTGCTTTTAGCTTCAGTTATTGTATTCTTATATGGTGGGTTACAGCAGTTGGCTTTTTCCAAATTTGCTGTTTTGGGAAAGATGATATTATGGAGATCATCTTGGCTGGGTTATCCAGTAATGGAGTGTTCATCATGGACAACTAGTGATAAATCTTTTTTTTCCCCCCCTTGACTCACTGGGTTTTAACCCTGATCGTGAGCTGATTTCCTTACTTATTGTGATTTGAGATATGAATCCTGTGAATAATAATATTTATAACAGGAGGACTGGCAAAAGGAAAAACGTGATTTTCTTCAGAGTTTAAGCCGAATTTCAACATTGCCTCGGGCTAACGTGATGAATACTAGGGGTTCTCATCCAGGTCAAATTGTGTCCATTGCATCTAACCATCAAGTTTCACCTGGCCCATCTACTATGGATCTTGTACCTCTAGGTAACAAGCCTATCCTTGAGAAAAAGGCATCAGTCTATGCTGAAGTTGTGAAGAATCTAAATAATGCAAGGGAGCGTGGTTTGCCATTTAAGGTAAGCATGGTATTGCCTTCTAAATACCGTTTCACATGATGAAATGTATCTAAGCTTGAGTGGCCTGATCGTAGTTTCTTTTTGGTTTAATAATCAGCTTAGCACTTTTTATTATTATTTATTGTTATTGTAATTAATGAAACTTCATTAAAATGTGAAGGTACACAGTGCGTAGACAAGAGAGTAAGTTTAACACTTGCTAGAATTTATTTTGCAGCATGCCACTACTCAGATTGTGATACATTATACCGGCCATTCATAGTTATCAATTTTGTTTCAATGCACATTAGAGCTCAGATTGTTTAAACTTAAAGTTAGCTTTGTGATGTTTACTGATTATTTTTTTTATTAGCCCGCTACAGCTTTCAAGGGCGCTTATGAAAGTTTGGGCCTTGAGGGATCTAGTGGAAAATCTGTTAACATGCAGAAGATCTGGCACCTCATTCAGGTGTGTTATGTGTAGCTTGTCTAGTATATTCTGGTCTGTAAGCTTGTTGTCGCATATCTCATCAGTATTTCCACATTTTGACAGATGTTGATGGGTGAGGATTCAACTGTGCAACGAAATGTTTCAAAAAAGATGTCATTAGTCATTGGTGCAAGGCGCCACCTGGAATGGGGGCATGAGAAATATATCATGGATACAATACAAAGTCATCCTGCTCAGGTAATAAGTTCGTCTTGCATCTCATATCACTGATGGTATTACCATATGCAAATGGAATTTTGTGAATAAATGCTTATGTGTTTTGTTATGGTTCTCTTTTTACGTCTATCTGGTTACTGCTTATCCCTTTTTTTGTCTGAACTCTTAACCTCCATCTATTGTTGCGTGTTCATATGAACTTCTTTTCTTATGGTTAAAAAGCTTCTTTTTTCCAATATTTATTTTGCAACTGTTCAATTGTATGAAAACCCGAAGTAAAATAGCTGAAAATGATAGTTTCAAAAGTCATGCTTGGTAGTTGGCATGCTGTTTCAACACTCATGTTTTGTACACATCTTTTGATCTCATGTAGGCTGCTCTTGGTGGGGCTGTTGGAAATTTGCAAAGAATTCGTGCCTTTCTTCGGGTTTGTTAACACGTTTCCATTCTAATTTTAAGGATTTGCATGCTGTGACACATTATTATCCTCTCAAAAGTTTTGTTATTGTCGGATTTCTATGAGATAAATTAGGAAGTCCTATTTTAGATAGAATCTGTCAGATTTCTAGGAGATAAATTAGGAAGTTCTATTTTTAGATAAAATCTGAAATAGTAATTTCAGATTTTAGATATTTCTGTTTCCTATTTTCTAGCCTAGATATTTGCTTATTTGATTTGCTGATTTTATGGCCTTCCTGATTTAGTGGCCCTCCTCTTCTATTTATCTTGTAATCGTTTCTCTTGGAGAATAATAATAATGATAATTCTTCTTCTCAAAAACTACATGGTATCAGAGCTTTGTGCTCTGTTTCTTTTTTCTTTTTCTTTTTTCTGATGATGTCATATAAGTCGGCGATGACCGGCGCCCAAAGAAATCCTACCGTCTATTCTGACTCATCTGAAACTTCAGAAAATAATCCCAATCCCAGTCCCAATCCCACGACTGTATCTACTGATTCCTATTCCCAAAATTCAGCCCTTTATCTTACGGCTACAAAACTCAATGGGCACAACTATCTTGAGTGGGCTCAGTCTGTAAAATTGGCAATTGATGGCAGAGGAAAAATTGGGCATTTGACTGGTGAAATATCGAAACCTGCTGCTGGTGACCCTAATCAAAAAAGATGGCAGTCCGAAAATTCTCTTGTTATCGCTTGGCTCATCAATTCCATGGAACCTGCCATTGGAAAACCTCACCTATTTCTTCCCACTGCTCAAGATGTCTGGGAGGCCGTTCGAGATCTTTATTCGGACTTGGAGAATTCTTCTCAAATATTTGAGTTGAAAACTCGACTCTGGAAATCCAAGCAAAATGATCGCGAAGTTACCACTTATTATAATGAATTGGTAACGTTATGGCAGGAACTTGATCAGTGTTATGATGATGTTTGGGAAAATTCGAACGACTAT